>NC_136747.1:2296707-3694207 GCF_936440315.1 Barbus barbus | reverse complement strand
AGAGACAAATTGTACCCTTTAGTGGGGACCCAGGTAAAGACTGCCAAAATGTTGATGAGTTCATTGAGGAACTTGGGAGGGTTATAAGAGTGAGGGGGTTGAATGCTGAAGATCAGGTAGATTTTATTATCTCCCACTTAAAGGGTTCAGCACTAGATGAAGTCAGGCTGTGTATGGGGAGGGAGGATAAGTCAGCTGAAGACCTGTTCTCATATTTGAGGGCAGCTTTCAGGGAAAAGCGTAGCACCTCCCAGATGTTGCACGCATTTTATGCACGAAAACAATTGGACGGTGAGGATTTTCGTGATTTTTCACATGCATTGTCATTGATGTTAAATGCTACACTGCAACAAGCACCACATTGTGTTCCAGATGCGCAGTTGGCATTGAGAGACCAGTTTATAGAAGGGGTGAGGGATTCAGCCCTCCGAAGGGAACTGCGCAAGGTGGTTAGAGAGCGACCCCATGCTACATTATTTGAAGTTCGGGAGGAGGCCCTGTTGTGGTGTTCAGAAGAGAGACCCCGTCCAGCTAACGTGGGCCGAAACCGAAACATAGTGAGTGTCGAGGAAAGTGTAGGGCACGCAAGGATGACCGCCACCGTACCAAACGACTTGACTGTAGCCCTACAAGATGTAATTAAGGTAATTACACAACAAGGGAAGGCAATCGGGGAACTTACCAATGCTGTCCGTGATCTCACAATTCAGAGGTCTGACCCAACTTGTGAAAAACATAGTAAGCCCAAGTTTAAGCCAAAGTATACCCGAGATGGTCAACCCATTTGTTTGAGATGTGAGGGCGTTGGGCACATAGCCAGGCAATGCACTGGGCAGCGCTTTCAAGAAAACCCTGTGCCAGCTACGCCTGAGTCTCCGGTTCCGGGAAACTTTGCGCCTCCATTGCGAAGAGCCGAGCAATGAGAGGTGGCACCGATGGCTCAAAGACTGGCACACTGACAAAAGAGCGGTTTCTGGAACGTGCAGTGGGCAAGTGCCCAGAAGTGGAAATTCACGCTGGGGGCGTAGCAATTCGGTGCCTGTTAGACACTGGCAGTAACGTGAGTACTTTGACAGAGAGCTTCTTCAAAGAACATCTTCATGGGGAAGACAAAGACCTGCATTGTACGAGCAAGTGGTTAAAAATTACTGCTGCCAACGGTTTGCCTCTTCCCTACCTTGGGTATGTTGAACTTGATATCCAGGTAATGGGCTTGACTATACCTGGGTGTGGGTTCTTGGTGATACGTGACCAGAATGATGGGGAGACTGACTCAGCACCCCCAGGCATACTTGGCATGAACATAGCACAGCGTTGTAAACAATTAATTCTAGCTGAGTTTGACCATGCTTTGGAGGGGACGTTGGATGCTGACTGGAGAGCCGTCCTTAACAGAGTCCAAGAGGCTGCCCCAGTAGGAGCGGACTCTATGGTCCGGGTAGCAGGCACCCACAAGTTGTACATACCTGCAGCCTCCGTGGCTACAATTCAGGCCAGAACACACAAAGAAGTAGCTGGAAACAGAGACTTAAGCTTGTTTGAGCCAGGTAAGGCATCATTGCCGGGTGGCTTGGTCCTGGTTCCTACCTTGGTTTTACCTGGTAGGCGGGTATTCCCAGTGCAGGTAGTAAACTTGTCTTCAGAAGGTGTGTGGCTGCCACCGAAGGTGAAACTAGGGGTTCTTGCCCAGGGTCATCATGTTGAGAGTAGCTCCTGCGAAGTTAGATTCCATCAAATCTCTGCAGATCATGAAGAGGTTAGGGTTAACCAGAGGTCAATGACAGGAGTTAGCGGTGACCTGCCGTGTCCCTTGGAGAAAGTACAGATCGGCGGTACCCCTGCACAACAGGCAGAGCTGAAGGAGCTTCTGAGGCAATACCTGGATGTGTTTGCTATTACTGATGAAGACCTTGGTTATACTGAACTTGTAAAGCATGAGATTCCCCTGAACGATGACCTTCCTGTGTCACAGTCTTACCGACGTATACCCCCAAACCAATTCCAGGAAGTGAAGGACCATATCTCTGGACTGCTCAAAAAGCGTGTTATCCATGAAAGCTCTAGTTCGTATGCATCTCCAGTGGTGTTAGTCCGGAAGAATGATGGGAGTCTTCGGCTATGCGTGGACTACCGGAAGCTGAACTGTAAAACTAGGCGTGATGCATTCCCGTTGCCACGAATAGATGAGAGTCTGGATGCTTTGAGTAAAGCCAAGATGTTCTCGTCTATTGACCTCGCGAGTGGCTATCACCAGGTAGCAGTTCACGAGAAGGACCGTCACAAAACAGCTTTCATTACACCATTTGGCCTGTATGAGTACCAGCGGATGCCGTTTGGCCTATGTAACGCACCAGCGACATTCCAACGTCTCATGCAGGCCATAATGAGTGACCTGGTCTTTCAAACGGTACTCATCTATTTGGACGATTTGCTGGTGTACTCAAGTACGTTTGAGGGACACTTAGTGAGGCTTGAGACCGTGTTACAGAGGTTGAGGGAGGCCGGACTTAAGGTTAAGGTGGAAAAGTGCCACTTCCTGCAGTCTGAGGTAAAATTCTTAGGGCACGTGGTATCTGCTCAAGGGGTGTCTACAGACCCAGATAAAGTGAGTGCAGTAAGACAGTGGCCAGTCCCTAACACTCTGAAGGAGCTGCGGTCCTTTTTAGGATTCTGCAGCTATTATCGAAGATTCATTGAGGGCTTCTCCAAGGTGGCTGGTCCGCTTCATGATGTCGTAAACACTTGTGTTCACCAGGGGAGTGTTGCGCAAGCCAACAAGTTGTTTAAGGTCTCCTGGACAACGGAGTGCCAGCAAGCCTTTGAGCACCTCAAGGAGAAGCTCACCTGTGCTCCGACACTTGGCTACGCTGACTTCACCCTACCTTTTGTGCTGGAGACTGACGCCAGTAACCTGGGATTGGGCGCTGTGTTGTACCAGCAACAAGGGGGAAGTAAGACTGTGATAGCCTATGCAAGCCGGCGGTTGAGGGGCGCAGAGAGGAATGACAGGAACTACAGTAGTATGAAGCTGGAGCTCCTGGCACTCAAATGGGCTGCGGTGGAGAAGTTCAGGAGTTACCTGCTAGGATCCAAGTTTACTGTTCTAACGGATAACAATCCCCTCTGCCACCTCAATACGGCTAAACTGGGCGCCATCGAACAGAGGTGGGCTGCACAGCTTGCAATATTCGATTTCGAAGTGCTGTACCGCCCTGGGCGGTGTAACACCGCAGCTGACGCACTCTCTAGAAGACCAGGACTGGAGGGGATGGAGGTGGTAACTGAGGATTCGGAGTATGATGGCTGTGTGGCTATTTGCAGCGGGCTTCGTACAGGGACTGCAGTGGGAGTTGACCTGGCAGGGCTAGTAGCGAGTCCTAGAGAGGGAGAAATTGGACTGTTACAGGCAGCCATAGAGAATGAAGAGACAGGAGAGGAACACCTGGAGAATACCCCAACATTACCTGGATACACAAAGGATGAGCTTCGTCAGTTTCAGGAGGCAGATCCGACCATCAGTGTGTTCAAGAGGTTCTGGAACAAGAAGAGGAAACCCACAAATTGTGAGAGAAAGTACTTGTCTAGACCGGTGCTGTTGTTGTTTAAGCAGTGGGGCAGGATTCAAGAGAAAGAAGGGCTGATGTACAGAACCATTGATGATGTGTTCAATGGGGAATGCCTACAGTTGCTGCTCCCAGCATGTCTAGTCGAAATGGTGTTGCAAAGTGTCCATGACCAGATGGGGCATCAGGGCGTAGAGAGGACGCTGGGCCTGCTCAAGCAGCGTTGTTATTGGGTTGGGATGTATGACGCTGTGGATAAGTGGGTGAAGAAGTGTCAGCGCTGCGTGCTAGCCAAAATGCCACAGCCCAAGATTCAGGCACCTTGGACCCCATTCTTGGCTTCTCATCCACTAGAAGTGGTCGCTATGGATTTCACCACACTGGAGCCAGCGTCGGATGGGCAGGAGAACGTCCTGGTCGTGACCGATGTATTCACTAAGTTCAGCCAGGCGTTCCCTACTCGCAATCAGAAGGCAGACACTACTGCTAAGATCCTTCTGAAGGAATGGTTCCTCAAGTACGGTGTGCCTCAGCGTCTTCATTCAGACCAGGGGAGGAACTTTGAGAGTGCCGTTATTTCAGAGCTCTGTAAACTGTATGGGGTAAGAAAGTCCCGCACTACGCCACATCATCCCCAGGGAAATGCACAGTGCGAGAGATTTAACAGAACTCTGCATGACCTCTTGCGTTCCTTGCCACCTGAAAAGAAACGGAAATGGCCAGAGTACTTACCTGAGCTGGTGTACGCCTATAATGTGACACCTCATTCCTCCACCGGTTACTCCCCTTACTATATGCTGTTTGGGATGCAGCCACATTTACCAGTCGATGCATTGTTGGGCCAGGAGCCAGTGCCTGAGAAGGAGCCCGCCTGGTTGTCTGTCCATAAGGAGCGGCTTCGGGATGCTCATGCCCAGGCACGTGAGTACGCTGAAAGGAAGGCAGCAGACCGAGTTGCCAAGCGTGAGAGTAGGGTATATTGTCCAGAGGTGGCAGTTGGTCAGCAGGTGTACTTACGTTATCGTCCTCCAGGACGGAACAAGATACAGGATGCCTGGGCACCCACAGCCTATAAGGTGGTGGAGGTGCATGGTACGACCTACACTGTGGAGCCAGTAGGAGACGGTCCTGCAAAAAGAGTACATAGATCAGACATTAGGCCCTGTCCGAGACCAGTCCCAATGCCACGGAGAAAAGTGAGACCTGTAGAAGAAGCACCTACCTCAGTATTGGTGGATGAGATGCCTTCTTTAGATGCGGAATGTGTGCTTGTGGAAGAAACCAGATGGCCTGAGGAGGACCCAGAGGATCCAGTGCTTGAGGAGTCACAACAGCCAGATGAGGAACCAGACAGTTGTGCTGAGGGGGGATTTGAAGAAGCACAGGAAAGATATGATGATGCACAAGTGAATAATGAGGCGAGTGTTGTTGGAGAGCCCTCTCTGCCTGATACGGAGAGAACTGATTCACTTTCAGACGTGGTGTTGACCAGACCAGTCCCTGTTCCCCGAAAGCCTAGGGCAGAGAGTATTCATGTGGATGCGCCCCTTCCTACACCACGCAGAACTCAGCGTTCAACTGCTGGTGCTCACAGTAACCCAAACAGACTGCCTAAATCCGCTTGTAATGCTGTGTCTTTCAGTCCCGATGTCCTTTCCCAAGTGTTAGCGGGCATGGTCTTGTATACGTCCAGTAAGCTACAAGGAGTAGTGAATGATTAAAGGGTGTTTGCAGTCATCGAGGACGTTGACTGTAGGCAGGGGAGAGTGTGACCGGGGCAAAATTCACCTTATACTTGGTTAAGTTTCACAGTAATTCATCTTTGTTGCTTTAACTAAGTTATGTGCGCTGTCCCCTTTAAGAGTTCGTGCATGCGCTAGAGTAAAGTGCACGTCAGACTGGAAGAGAGCAAAGTTAGAAGCAGGAGTTGCACAGAGGAAGAAATAGTTGATAAAACTGTTAAAGAGAGGAAATTTCCAGCTTTATTTCAACTTGTGAGTGTGTGGTGACTACAGCTGTGTGGTTTTATTTAGTGGATGGTTTAGTTTGCCGATCATACAAGCATTCTGTTCCTGCACGTGAGAGATCGCCCGTGGGGGAGGGGAATTCAGATCACGTTGACGGAGATTGAGCGTGAGTTAACCTAAGATATGTTGTAAGATTTGTTAAAATGTTAAATAACTCTGCTTATTTCATATATCAACTGAACATGCAGTAACTCTTGTCCTTTATACTGTGTTAGAGGGGAGAGAAACGATACGTAAGATCACACAAGTGCCAATTACCACGTGAGCTTTTTCTGTGTGCTTCAGAGGCTTAATAAGAGTGAGTTTTGTTCATTTTATTCTAAAGTGTTTCTGTATATTGCATGAAAAGGATTGTACCCTGTGTAAAGTGTGTACTGTTATCTTTAGTTTATTTACCGATTAATATGCTCAAAAGAAGATAAACGTGAACTGTGTATAAAGTAGGTGGTGCATTCATGTTGTGAAATGTGCTGATTGCTCATATTCTGTGTTCTATTTGTTTTATTAGGCACAAACAGGCCACTGCCGTTGTTTTGTACACCCTTTATAAGTTTTGTAACCTGGTTTGCACTGGTTTAAGTTGAATGGGGCTTGTGAATTGGAGTTTTTTATTTGAGATTGCATGAAGAACACTTTTTCATATTATTGCTTACTATTTTACTTCTTGTACCCATTGTAGAAAAGTGGGTGTTTGTCTTTGTTTTCGTTTCTGTTTTGTACAATTTTTCTCATCTAATTGGATTAGAATCTCCAAATCTTGTCCCCCAACAAAACATTAATGCTGAGTCCCTTTTTCAGGCTCAGTCAAGAATAAAAGAATCCTTTTGCTAGATGTCTTGGCTTTGTCTTTTCCCTTAACATATAATAAGGACGGCAAGCCGGCCACATATATAATAGAGAATAATGAAATCCTAACGTATGAGTATGTCAGGATATTGTATGCTAGAATATCTTTCTTCTCATGAAATGATTTGTGACCATGGACAACAAAAACAGTCATAAGGGTCAATTTTTCAAAATTGAGATTTATACAGTACATTAACTGAAAGCTGAATAAATATTATTTCCATTGATGTATGGTTTGTGAGGACAATATTTGGCTGAGATACAACTATATGAAAATCTGGAATCTGAGGGTGCAAAAAAATCGAAATATTGAGAAAATCGCCTTTAAAGTTGTTCAAATGAAGTTCTTAGCAATGCATATTACTAATCAAAAATTAAGTTTAGATATATTTACTAAATATGTAGAAAATTCACTAAATATCTTCATGGAACATGATCTTTACTTAATATCCTAATATATATCCGAAGCCATTTTAATTATTTAAAAATTTCAGAACAAAAATAAAGTTCAAATTGAAGTATTAAAAAAAATGTATAATAATAACAACTGCAATTGACCTTACAGAACCGGGCTATTGCAGGGAAATACAATTTCATAAAAACTTTAATGGCCAATTTTCATATAAACAAGGTCTATTTAATATTTCAGAACAAAATCAAGTTCAAAACAAAGAACAAAATAAAAGAAAAACAATATGTTTGTATTATAAATATAAATATAATGTAGAGTTACAGTAACATAATACTTCATAATCATAAGGAGCCATTGACTCAACTCAGCAAAAACTTGTTTTTGAACATAAATGTAGTTTCCAATTATTCCATGCGCCTCTCAATCACAGGGAGAGTAAAATGGACAATTCTTCAAATATATGTGGTAACTTCACCAATTTTGTTTAAAGTTGTCTAGAAACAAGGGGTGGCTCAACGTCCCCGCAGGCACAATCACTCCGCTCGTATGTAGTAGTAATCATGCTATATATATATATATATATATACACACACAATTGTGCTCATAAATTTACATGCTGTCACGATTCTGCCATTTAGTCCTTGCATACTGTCTGCGATTGGGTTTATCCCTCTGCAAACCATAACACATGCCCCTTGCAGAATATGCAAAATGTTAATTTTTATTTTTAAAATAATTATGAATATTGCATGTTTTTGTTTATTTAATACTGTCTTGAATAAGCTATTTCTCATAACAGATGTTTATATATTCTCCACAAGGCAAAATAACCAAATTTATAAAAATGACCCCGTTCAAAAGTTTGCACACCCTTGAATCTTAATACTGTGTGTTGTTTCCTGGATGATCCACAGCTGTTTTTTTGTGTTGTGATATTTTGTTCATGAGTCCCTCATTGGTCCTGAGGAGGTCAGCTGTCTGCTGTTCTTCAGAAAAATCCTAAATTCAGTCAATTCAGTTCATTTGTTTTGTGGAGAATATATAAACATCTGTTATATGAAAAAAAACGTATTCAGGACAGTATTAAATAAACAATAACATGATCCTTCTTATTTTGTTAAAATTATTAACATTTTGCATATTCCGCAAGGAGCATGTAACTTTATAAGCACAGCTGTGTGTGTGTGTGCGTGTGTGTGTGTGTGTATACATACATATATACAGTGCCCTCCGTAAGTATTGGAACAGTGAAGACAAAATTGCTCTGTTGGCTGTGGAGTCAAGACATTTGCAAATATGATTAAAAGATGAATATGAGACAAAACTACAGAATGTCACATTTTATTATTAGCCGTTTCAACACATAATGTTTTACCAAATAAAAAGAACAGCACTTTTAGAGTTAATCCCACTCATTGATGTGAGCATAAGTATTGGGACAGTTGAACATAAGGCAGATATAAAAGATTAAAAGCTATTATTTAGTTGCAGATCCCTTGCACACAATCACAGCAGTGAGTCTGACCCATAGACATCACCAGACTCTTGGTCTCATCCTTTGAAATACTTTTCCCAGCCTTTAATGCAGCCAATTCCAGCTGTTGCTTGTTTTGTGGAGTTTCTGCCTTTCCTCTCCTCTAAATCTGGTGAAATTCATGTTCAATCGGATTTAAATCAGGAGATTGACTTGGGCAATCTAAGACTTTCCATTTCTTTGCCCTTATAAATTCCTTGACTGAACTGGCAGGGTGTTTTGGGTCATTGTCCTGATGCAATATGAAGCACTTCCCAATGAATCTGGTGGCATTTTCTTGAATATTGGTAGGCAAGATGGTTTTGCACCCTTCCAAATTCATTCTGCTACTGTCATCATACATTAAGTCATCAGTAAAGTTGAGAGGGCCTGTTCCAGAGGCAGCCATGCATGCCCATGCCATGACACCACCTCCACCATGCTTTACAGATGAGGCTGTATGCTTGAGATCATTGCAGTTCCCTTTTTTTCTCCACATTTTTGCTTTCCCATCACTTAGATAAAGGCTCATCTTTGTCTCATCGGTCCATAAACTTCAGTCAACAATTTTGACTTTATTGTTCCAATACTTTTGGAAGGCACTGTATATATATATATATATATATATATATATATATATATATATATATATATATACTGTATATATAAAATTATTAGTACCTGCAGCTAAATGGTTTTAAGTCAGTTATTTCTATCTTTTGCTGCCGTGTGTCAGTAGGAAATATCACTTTACATTTCCAAACATTAATTTTGCCATTAATTGTAATAATCCAGTAAGACTTTTGTCTGAAACAGCCAGTGCTCCACAGAGATCTGATCTGATCATCATCAGTCTGTCTGGAATGACATGAAGAAACAGAACAAACTGAGACAGACTCAATCCAGAAGAACTGTGCCAACTTCTCCAAAACGCTTCACGAAACCCTGAATGTGAGCAATGAAAAAATAATGTTTGGAACTGATCTTTCCTACACGCTACAGCAAAAGAGAGCATGGAGACTGAAGGATTGCTATGGAGATCTCCTTAGTAACCAATGGCCTTGACCAGAGGGGTTTTCTGGAGGTGACCCATGTCACCTCCAGAAAGCAGAGGTGACTAAGGACAATGCATCTGCCACGTGCTTGAAACACTCTTCAAACTTCCCCTCTTTCTCTCTCCTCAACACACAATGAGCAATGGATTGTATTTAGTACATTACATATCTAGATGTTGATTCACATTATATTTTTAGAAGTTTTAGTTAAAGGAACAGTTCACCCAACAACAAAACATTGCTGAAAATGTGCTCTCCCTCAGGCCATCCAAGATGTAGATGTGTTTGTTTTGGAGATTTAGAGAAATGAGGTATTACAACACTTTCTCACCAATGATCCTCTGCAGTGAATGTGTGCCACAAGTAATTCACTCGACTCTTGCACACGACTTTGTGTGATGCGAAAAAAGCTGTGTTTTGTAAGAAACTAATCCATCATCAAGGTGTTTTCAATTTAAACTGTCCAAATCTAAGAGCATAATGCATAATAACACTTCCTTCAGTGCTTGATATGTGCATATTTCTCTCCTCATTCATACAAGACAATATTTTCTCTGGAGAAAGCATTATTATGGATTGAGGAGCAATATTTTAGATGGAAGCAATAGTTTGAAATTCAAAACCTCTTGATGGATTTATTACGAACGCACAATTTTTCAGCTTTTCACTGAATTGATGGACTGGTGTGGTGTGGATTATTGTGATGTTTTTATCAGCAGTTTGGACTCTCATTCTGACGGCACCCATTCACTGCAGAGCATCCATAGCAAAGGGTTTAATGATAAATTTCTCCATGTTCCCATTAAGAAACAAACTCATCTACACCTTGGATAGCCTGAGGGTGAGGGTGACTTTCATTTTTGGGTGAACTATCCCTTTAAAGACCTTCAGCTGTGTTTTTACAAAATCAGACAAGATGCCCTATTTCACAGTATACAGACCTTTTTTGAAATATTTGAGAAATTACATGAGATTACATGCAAGAATATATATAAAAAAACAGTTTATTTGTATAATGAGCTGCATTTGCAATTATATGCATGGAAAGCTTGGACCACACTATTGAGAATCAGGATCATATCCCAAAGGGAAAGATGTCAGGTCAGTTTTTTCTCAAAGACCTCGGGGGAATCAGTGGATAATCGATACTTGGAGAGCAAGTGTGAAACAGTGCAACACCAGTCACCTCTAGGATCTGATTTCAGTGATCTTGTCAGGCTGTGAATCATGACAGTGAAGGATGAGACTCTTCCTCTGACTCACCATCGGAAACTGAAGCACCGGAGCAATACAGTTAAACAGTTTCTTTGGCATATCCCGTATTTCTCACCTATTACAATTAGCAGAACTCGGTTGAATGAAAAAATGTTATGAGTGTGTGCAGACTAAGTATTAGCTATAGCTAATCTAATATTTTTAGTCTGCACACACTAATGGTTTACAGCTTCAGCACCATGGACAGCTCTGCACTGCCTTTCTCTGAACTGTAAGTGTCCTGTGTATTAAACCCTCTAAAGCACCAACCGTTTAATGCAAATGTCACTGCATGAATATAAAGACATGTCATTTTAACTATTCTAGAGCATTTAGAAAAATCAGCAAGGAGAAAATGACAGGTCATGTCACAGAGTTAAATTCAATCTGTAGGTAGGTGTTACAAATGGGGGCTCGTCCGTCTCTGAAAGAATAAACAGGAGCTTGTTTGTTTGTCTATTTTTTTTTTTCTTTCGTACAAAATTGTGAAATTTCCCCTCACTGTCCTGTGACAATTGTATGCATGTCACTGCTTAATTCAGAATTTGGTCGCATGCAACGCAGTTTTGGTGAGTACTACTTTTTCTTGATTGCTGGCTGTTTTCTTCTGCGATGAGAGAGGAGAGTGTTAGTAGTAAAAGGTACAAATGGAATTTGATTTGATCTCATTTACTCTTGCGCCGACTATTGAAGTTTTTAATCGCTGTAGAAAGAGTAATCTTTTGATGATAGCAGATTTCTTTAATCTTAATGTTCCCAGAGAGGCTACCAAACAGGTCGTTAAAGAAGAGCTATAGGGAATTTTACCAAAACAAAGTGATGATAGTGAAGGGATAGAACAATTTGAAGCTGCAGTAGGTAAAGAATTGGATGGTGTGGGTCTATCTGACACCAACGTTATGGCTTTTCAAGAGCCTAGAATAGCAGTGAGGTTAAGAGAGTTGGATCTGGAAATAAAGAAGCAGGAGTGTGAAGCTCAAATGATTAATTTGAGAACTGTTGAAGCGGAAGCTGATATTACATTGCAAAAACTGGCTTTAGAAGCTCAGCGAGTAGCCGCACAACCAGTTCCTTTACCACGTACCAAAATCCAATCAATTTCTTCTCCGATATCGAAGGTAGCTAGTCCTTTGGCTCAAAGAAATAGCCATGCATCTTGTGATGTCTCGTTTGACCGTTCAGAGAAGCAGAGGTGGATTCTTACTTTGTTGCGTTTGAGCGAGTCGCAGGAAAGTTAGGGTGGCCAAAAGATATGTGGGCCCTATTGTTGCAATGTAGTCTCACAGGAAAAGCACAAGAAGTCTGTTCTGCTCTGCCAATTGAATCTTCTCTTGACTATGACACAATCAAAGCAGCGGTTTTATGAGCTTGTTCCTGTAGCATACCGGCAAAGATTTTGGCGATATGAGAAACCAGGCAGACAATCATATGTCGAGTTTGCAAGGGAGAAAAGAATCCTTTTTGATAAGTGGTGTTTTTCTAGCAAGATAACGATCCTGGAACAGTTACAGGAGTTAATCTTGCTAGAAGACTTTAAGAATTGTGCGCCAGATAATTTGGTGGTTCATTTGAACAAACAAAAAGTCGCTTGCTTGTCTAACACCGCTGGTTTGGCTGACGAGTTTGTTTTGACACATCGTACAGTTTTTCCCACAGCGCGGCAGTTAAAATTTACTCGGAGTTAAAGCGATTCCCCAAATGTGATGCCTCGTGTAATGCGCCCTGTTAGGCTGGAAATCTTTTCTAAGAATACTGGTAAAATTAAACCTGTGAATGAGAGACGAGAATGTTTCTACTGTCTGATTGCAGACTGTCAGTTGTGGAAGCAGAAGAATTCAGCACTTGCTCAGTCTTTATCAAAATTAAGCACAGCTGATGTAGCAGGTTACCAGCCGTTTCTGTTGGAGGGCATGGTTTCTGTTTTTCCTGATGCTGAGTTTAAGCCAGTGGTCATGTTTCTTTTAGTTATATCTTTTATTCTTCAGCATAGTTTACCATTTTCTGCTGATACCTGCACTGGTTGTGATGTACTAGTTTGAGGGATTGAAATGGGCTGTGTTAATGTGCCTCTGCATATGATTCATTTGAAATCAGATCTTGTCAGTGGAGCTGTCAAACTGGGTGTCCGTAAACAGTTACCCGTGGAAGGAATAGACTTAATCATAGGGAATGATTTAGCAGGTGGTGAAGTTTTCCCCACCCCAATTGTGACGCATACCCCTGTTGTAAAAGAGTTGACTAACCTTTCTACTTTGTATCCTTCAGCTTTTCCTGCATGTGCAGTGACTTGTGCACAGGCACAAAAATTCAAGGAAGTGGTGGATCTAGCTGACACTTTTCTAGTTCCTGGATCTGCCCCATTGGAGTGCACACTGTCCGTAGAGCCTGAGCTTGAGTTTGATTCCAGTTCAGAGTCAAAACCCCCCTTAAAAGTGAGCAGAGAACACTTAGCAACGGCACAAAGAGAAGCCCCAACGCTAGTGAAGTGTGTTAAAGCTGCAGATCTTGGGCAAACACCTAAATCAGGGGTGATGTATTTCTGGGAGGATGGACTGCTGATGCGCAGATGGAAACCAGACATCGATGATGAGAATTGTCAGGAGGTACAGCAGATAGTGTTGCCTGTTGGCTATCGCACGCATGTGTTAAAACTGGCTCATGAACATGTAATGTCTGGTCATTTGGGCGTGACAAAGACATTCTATCATATTTCCAAATATTTCTACTGGCCTGGTATAAAATCAGCTCTGTCTATTTTTTGTAAAGCTTGCAAAGTTTGTCAACTCGCAGGAAAGCCGAACCAGAGAGTTCCTGTTGCTCCGCTTAATCCAATACCTGTCATGAGTGAGCCATTTGAACGACTGGTCATTGATTGTGTTGGCCCGTTGCCGAAGACCAAGGCAGGACAGCAATATCTAGTAACTATTATGTGTGCTGCGACACGCTTTCCCGATGCAATTCCTTTACGTAATCTGAAAGCCAAAGCAGTCGTGAAAGAACTGATTAAGTTCTGTTCTACTTTTTGCTTGCCAAAGATAATTCAGACAGACCGTGGAACAAATTTTACATCAAGAATGTTTGACCAAATTTTGAAGGAGCTTGGGATAAATCACCAGCTATCCAGTGCTTACCAGTCGCAGGGTGTGATTGAGAGGCTCCATCAAACTCTGAAAACGATGCTGTGAAGTTACTGTGTTGAGACGGGAAAAGACTGGGACGAGGGTCTTCTGTAAGAGAGACAGTGCGAGAGTCGCTGGGATTTAGTCCAGCGGAGCTTGTCTTTGGTCATGTTGTGCGAGGACCATTAAAATTGTTGAGTGAACAACTGCTGACTGAGCATCCGACCCCATGACTATCCCTGACTATATTCAGTCTCTCCGTCAGAGACTACAACGCACTCGTGAGGTGGCAGCACAACACCTTGTAACAGTACAGGGCAAGATGAAAGCACGCTATGACAAGAAGTCTGTTGTCAGGTCTTTCCAGCCTGGCGATTCTGTTCTGGCTTTGTTACCCACCCCTGGTTCTGTGCTCCAGACGAAGTTTACTGGTCCCTACATCGTTAAAAAGAAAGTGAGTAATACAAATTACATCATTGACACACCTGACCGTAGGCGCAAAAGCCGTGTGTGCCACATCAATATGCTAAAGAGGTATGTGACCACACAGTGTAAAAGTATAAAGTTAAAGTTAACAATATAACTAAGGCTGATTCCTTTCCGCTTCCTAGGATGGAAGATTGTGTGGATAGGGTGGGTAACGCTAAGTATGTAACGAAGCTAGATCTTCTGAAAGGATGACTGGCTCCGCGTGCATCAGAAATATCAGCTTTTGTTACTCCAGATAGATTGCTGCAATATTCTGTCTTGGCTTTCGGGATGCGGAATGCTCCCGCCATATTCCAGCGTTTGATGAATACCGTGTTGGCAGATGTGGAGAATTGTGAGGTATACTTGGATGACGTGGTTATCCATTCACTTACCTGGATAGAACATATATCCAGCCTCAAGGAGGTACTTCAGTGTTTGGCTGATGCCTCCTTGAACCTTGGTTAAGCAAGCACCTATCTGGGCAAGCAAGTTGGCCAGGGGATGGTCAATCCTGTTGAAGCCAAAATAACAGCTATACTTGAGTACCCTGTTCCCTTTAATAAACGAGAGCTGCGACGGTTCCTAGGAATGTGTGGATACTACCGTGTTTTCTGCCCAAACTTTTCCTCTGTTGTGTCACCACTAACTGATTTGTTAAGCACCGCAAAAAGATTTATCTGGACACCCAGTTGTGGACATGCTTTTAATGCTGTGAAAGATTTACTCTGTAGTGCACCCATACTCAAAGCTCCTCAATTTGATGCCCCATTTAAATTCCAAATTGATGCCTCAGCTACAGGAGCGGGTGCGGTCCTGCTGCAGGAGGATAAATTCGGTGTAGAGCATCCGGTCTCTTATTTCTCTAAAAAGATCTCAAAGTGCCAGCAGAACTACAGTGTTATTGAGAAGGAGGCATTGGCAGTGTTGATGGCACTACAACACTTTGATGTATACATGGGTGGTAGTGTGGCCCCTATAATCGTGTACAGACCATAATCCGCTAATTTTTCTTGATCGCATGTCTAACTCAAATCAACGACTTATGCGGTGGTCTCTTGCTATTCAAGAATTTAATCTTGGCATTCGCTACAAAAGAGGCTTAGAAAATGTCGTTGCTGACGCGTTGTGCAGATCTTAAATTCCAGCGTAGTTGACTGCTGTCATGACAATATGTGAGTGTTAGTGAATCAGTGATTGATTATTATAAGCAGCCTTTGTTGTGTATGATTTTTATGGTGGGGGTGTTACGTCCCATGACGTAAATGTTGTGTATGTTGGGAGATGGTCACATGTTTTTCTCTCCTCCCTCTTTCTCGCTATCTCTCTGCCAAGCAGCGGTCCAAATCATCCGCAGCTGATTGCAATTAGTGGTTTCCCTGTTACACAGCGTGCAGCGGATATAAAGGAGCAGAGAGACACAGCTCGGGAGGAATCCCTTATCCGCTATCCCAGAGACGGTGTTTGTTTAGTTGCTCTTGAGCAATCTGTGATCTGTAAACCTAAAGTGTGGTTACAACAACGTTACTGTTGAGTCTAGTTCTGTGAAACCGTGTAGGGCGTTGGGTTTAACCTCTTCTAAACTTTTCTCCTGATTTTCTTTAGTCAGGGAGAGAGGTAAGATTATTGTCTTTTATTTAGTTTTCTTTTGCTAGGGAAGTATTTTGGCATTTGCTCTCTCCTGACAACTTGGTTATTTAAGTTGATTAACTGATATTGAATATTTTCAATATGTGTTCTTTTTGGTTTATGTTAAGCTCTTAATAAAACAATTAAGTATATTTCCGACATTTGATATTCTTTTGTATCATGATGTTTAATAGGGGGTTTTGTGTTGGAAGTGTTAATGGTGAAAGTGGTAAGAGCTGGGATAGAGGAAAAGGAGATTTCTCAACGTTCACTTATTTATTCACATCTTTTGACTTTGTTACGTCCGCTCTGAAACCCCTAGACTATAGAAAGGAACGTAACAGTAGGTCAACTCAGATAACCAAAAGTCAAATAATAGTGGAATTAATTGTATCCATTTTCATTAAAGATCAATATGGGAATATACTGTATGACATATGCTGGTCTCAGATGAGCCGATGATCAGGTTAAGAAAGATCAGCTGGATTTAATGAAACATTTCTACCTATATTGGGAATGTTTCTGAGAAAATGGCAGTCAGGTTTATTTTAGCGCTGTAACTTATTTTATAGTTTAGTTCCATCTGATGTAAGGTTTTTGCTCCAAGTGTAAGTGACTGACTTGACTGCCCTCTGGTGGATGCAATGTGAAGATGATTAGCGAAGAGAAAGATGACTCCACGGCTCTTTTTCTTTTTTAGATGCTGCTGCAGGAAATTAAATATAGACTCATCAAAATAATACCACTGTAAAACTATCTGACATATTGTAAACCTCCTGTGACTAACCTTGTAAAGCATGACATATGAAATAAGAGACAGAAAAATCTCATTTTAAAATGGAACAGTTTATGATATTAAAATAATAATAAAAACAATGATACACCAAGCGCTTATGGCTCATATAGTGTGATATAGAAGCTCACACTCAATGGGTAGAAAAAAAACCCCTCAGTTTTATTCGGAGAATTGCTCAATTTAATCTTGTTGCTGATATTTATATGGCCAAAAAGTAACATGATTCCCCCAACGATGGGCCATTGCTACTCCTAATTGAGATTGTAGATGGTGTCAATGGTCCATTTGAGAGATAGGTGGTGGTAATGCACTTATAAGTCTGCGATCCGCCATAAAGCAAGAAGAAGACACGCTGGCTGTTGTGAACAAGCTCAGGGCAGCTGGACCGTGTGGCAGATCAGAGGTAAAAAAAACTATATAAATACTCTTCAGTTTCTTGCACAGACTGATTTTTTTGTGTCTTTAGACCTCAGTGTATCGTCACGAGCCGCAGGGTTTAATTTGGTTTTGTCTGTGTACTTTTTTTTGTCTCTCAAAGCCATGGGTCCCATTGACTGCCATTATATGACTGACAGACTACAACGGTTTGGGTTAAAACATGTTCATGTTCTACTGAAGAAACAAAGTCACCTACATCTTGTATGCCCTGGGGGTAAGCAGATAAACATCACATTTTCATATTTGTTTGAACTATCCCTTTAAATAAAAGTTGCTAACAGATCCTTGACTCAAGGGGGGTGTTCGGGCGATTTCGAGGGCCAAGGGCGATGGATCCTTTCGATGGCGACACCGGTCAGTTTTTAGGCCCTGATTCCTCCGCATCTGGACCCGCTGTCGTCTTTCAGGTCGATGTCCAAACCAAGGACCTCCAGCCTACAAGACCATGAGTCCATCTCGATCCTCTCTTGTGTTTAAGACTAATATGCAAATAAGGCTTTTGGATGAGAACTGAACTTGTGGATGATGACAATGATAATCATTAATTGTCAGAAAAATGCTGAACCGTCCTCCGGTGTGACGCCTGCACTGTCACACCACAGGACAAAGACGTCACACCAGAGCACAAGGTCTCTTTAAAAAGCATTTTAAATAATTAAATAAGATTTGTTTAACTCCTTTTTATTCTTTTTTGATCATTTTCAGTGTTCTTAAATGCAATAATTACATTAATTAAACTATTTTCTGGTTTTAACACTACGGTGTGACACACATAAAAGAACCACAGATTTGTTTTTATCTCAAAATATCTTTAAAAAAACGAATTGAGAATTGCAATAGAGGAGATACAAATATCACAAATATCATATATGGCATAATTTTCAGTAGTTTTGAACGTGACAGCAAAGTTCGTCTTGAAATTGTCCAATAAGTCATGGGGGGAAAATTATGTTAATTATAATTTCATATTAAATAAATAGCACTATATGAAAATAAGTGTCTAACAATGAAAATAAAACTCTTTCATGCTCTTTGTATATTATTAAGAGATTTTTTTTTTTCTTAATTTTTGCTATGTCACATCATAGGACTAATTTATGGTACAGTTCAGTAAAAATGTTTTTTTTTTTAAAAGCAGTGAAAGATTTGATGAAGTTAGTGACACTGTATATTTTCTCAAAGATCAGACTTCACACTACATAAATATGTGACCCCGGACCACAAAACAAGTGTCATTTTTTTGAAACTGGGATTTATACATCATATAAATAAGCTGAATAAATAATATTTCCATTGCTGTATGGTTTGTGAGAACATTATTTTCTTGAGATGCAACTATTTGAAAATCTGGAATCTGAGGGTGCAAAAAAAAATGTAAATATTGAGAAAATCATCTTTAAAGTTGTCCAAATGAAGTTCTTAGCAATGCATATTACTAATCAAAAATTAAGTTTTGATATATTTGCAGTAGGAAATTTACAAAATATATTCATGGACCATGATCTTTACTTAATATCCTAAAGATTTTTGGCATAAAAGAAAATCGATAATTGTGACCCATGCAATGTATTTTTGGCTATTGCTACAAATATACCCCAGCGATTTAAGACTGCTTTTGTGCTCCAGGGACACATATATACATTTCTTCTTGAAAAATGGCCTTTTACAAAAATAAATATTTTGGCTATTTATTTAACTACTCATACTGTATATATTTTATATAAAACACCAGCAAGCAGAGTTTTGTCTGACATCTGGACATTGTGTCATATTTTGTTTTTATCATACAATCATGTAATAAATGATTGTGTAAACATCTGTTGATTAACTTTTTACCATAAAAAGAATAGCAATTTACAGTAAAAGAATTGAACTATTTACTAGTAATTGGCTACTTTTCTAAATGATTGCAACCGCAATATTAAATAATTAAAACTATTTTTCGGACATTTGTATTAATCTTTCAGTCTTGTGTAGTGTCTTGAGCCAAAATCTTCGATGTGAGACGCACTTCTTCACAAACCCATCCATCCATCCATGCATCCATCCATCCATCCATGCATCTATCCATCCATCCATGTATCCATCCATCCATCCATCCATGCATCCATCCATCCATCCATGCATCCTTCCATCCATTCATTCATCCATCCATTCATCCATCCATGCATCCATCCATCCATCCATGCATCCATCCATCCATTCATTCATCCATCCATGTATCCATCCATCCATCCATCCATGCATCCATCCATCCATCCATCCATCCATGCATCCATCCATCCATCCATCCATCCATCCATGCATCTATCCATCCATCCATGCATCCATCCATCCATTCATTCATCCATCCATTCATCCATCCATTCATCCATCCATGCATCCATCCATGCATCCATCCATCCAGTCATCCATCCATGCATCCATCCATCCAGTCATCCATCCATGCATCCATCCATCCATTCATCCATCCATGCATCCATCCATCCAGTCATCCATCCATGCATCCATCCATGCATCCATCCATCCAGTCATCCATCCATGCATCCATCCATCCATTCATCCATCCATGCATCCATCCATCCATCCATCCATTCATCCATCCATGCATCCATCCATCCATGCATCCATCCATCCATCCATCCATTCATCCATCCATGCATCCATCCATCCATCCATCCATCCATTCATCCATCCATGCATCCATCCATCCATGCATCATTCATCCATCCATGCACACTGCTGGACACATCTCAATAACAGCTGCATCTCTCAACATCTGCTTGGAGATCATTTTTCTCTCACTCGAAAATGAATCCAGCATTCATAACTGCTGCTTGTATAGGGTATATGGCCGTTAGCAGCACTTATTCACCTTACATTACAGTCAGTCATTTAGCAGATGCTTTTATCCAAAGTGACTTACAAACGAGGACAATAGAAGCAATCAAAACCAACAAAAGAGCAAAGATACACAAGTGCTAGAACAAGTCTCAGCTTAACACAGTACGTTTAGCAAGGGTTTTTTATTTATTTATTTTTTATTTATTTATTTTTTAGAAAAAGAATAGAGCAAGCTATTGTAAGAGGCGGGGGTTTTTTTGTTAATTATATAATAAATAATAAAAAAAATAGATAAAATACAAAAATATTATAAAAGATAGTTAGTTTTTTTTTTTTTTTTTAAGAATATAATTAGAAATGAGATGTGTATTTTTAGCCGATTCTTGAATAAATGTGTGTCTGTGTGTGTGTGTGTGTGTGTGTGTGTGCGTGTGTGTGTGTGTGGCAGCCCTGTAATATTATATTTGTGTTTTGGTTTTTTTGCTGTTATTATATTAATCTCAGAAATCGAAGGCCAATCATTTCGCCAGGACTATTGTGTTAAACGTCAAGGTGCTTAATTAATATTCATCGTGATTTCGCAACTCTGGAGTTGAAAGAATGTCAGTTCGATTTACGAAACGCGCCTGTCCTCCGGCTCGCCGTAAACATGTGTTCCGCTAGAAGTGTTGCCAAGTGCGCTGTTTTCTCGCAGAATCGGGCTACTTTAACAACCTTTCATGTCCGCGGGTTGAAGCGACCCCAATAACGTGACATTTATTCCCTGGGATAGGAGTTGTGTCAGGGAACACCGTCAAACATACCGGTCCCCCTCAAAACGCAATCAGGGTAGTTTTGGGCTTGTTTTGAGTAGCAATTGCGCGGGTTTTATTTTAACACCTGGCAACCCGGTCTGCTACTCCGAGCTCTCGCAGCACGTGTAGATGAGCGGCGAGCGCCGGTGTGATGTGAACACGCTTATTATCGCTTTAACAACGGGTTTTGTGTCATAGAGATCATTATAGACCTGTCACATTAGGACGGTCAAGCATTTCACACTCAGTATCCAAAAATCTCGTCTTCAAATCAGCCGGTAAGTTGAGATTTGTTGCGAAAAGCGTGTTTGTGAAGGACGCATAACTTACTACAGACAGCACAACACATATACAGTAACTTACTAGAGACAGCACATATACAGTAACTTACTAGAGACAGCACATATAGAGTAACTTACTAGAGACAGCACAACACATATACAGTAACTTACTAGAGACAGCACAACACATATACAGTAACTTACTAGAGACAGCACATATACAGTAACTTACTAGAGACAGCACATATACAGTAACTTACTAGAGACAGCACAGCACATATACAGTAACTTACTAGAGACAGCACAGCACATATACAGTAACTTACTAGAGACAGCACAGCACATATACAGTAACTTACTAGAGACAGCACATATACAGTAACTTACTAGAGACAGCACATATACAGTAACTTACTAGAGACAGCACATATACAGTAACTTACTAGAGACAGCACAACACATATACAGTAACTTACTAGAGACAGCACATATACAGTAACTTACTAGAGACAGCACATATACAGTAACTTACTAGAGACAGCACATATACAGTAACTTACTAGAGACAGCACATATACAGTAACTTACTAGAGACAGCACATATACAGTAACTTACTAGAGACAGCACATATACAGTAACTTACTAGAGACAGCACAGCACATATACAGTAACTTACTAGAGACAGCACATATACAGTAACATACTAGAGACAGCACATATACAGTAACTTACTAGAGACAGCACATATACAGTAACTTACTAGAGACAGCACAACACATATACAGTAACTTACTAGAGACAGCACAGCACATATACAGTAACTTACTAGGGACAGCACATATACAGTAACTTACTAGAGACAGCACAACACATATACAGTAACTTACTAGAGACAGCACAGCACATATACAGTAACTTACTAGAGACAGCACAACACATATACAGTAACTTACTAGAGATAGCACAACACATACAGTAACTTACTAGAGACAGCACAACACATATACAGTAACTTATTAGAGACAGCACAACACATATACAGTAACTTACTAGAGACATCACATATACAGCAACTTACTAGAGACAGCATATATACAGTAACTTACTAGAGACAGCACAGCACATATACAGTAACTTACTAGAGACAGCACAGCACATATACAGTAACTTAGCAGAGACCGCACAACACATATACAGTAACTTACTAGAGACAGCACATATACAGTAACTTACTAGAGACAGCACAACACATACAGTAACTTACTAGAGACAGCACAACACATGTACAATAACTTACTAGAGACAGCACAGCACATATAAAGTAACTTACTAGAGACAGCACATATACAGTAACTTACAGAGACAGCACAACACATATACAGTAACTTACTAGAGACAGCACATATACAGTAACTTACTAGAGACAGCACAACACATATACAGTAACTTACTAGAGACAGCACATATACAGTAACTTACTAGAGACAGCACAACACATACAGTAACTTACTAGAGACAGCACAGCACATATATAGTAACTTACTAGAGACAGCACAGCACATATACAGTAACTTACTAGAGACAGCACAACACGTATACAGTAACTTACTAGAGACAGCACATATACAGTAACTTACTAGAGACAGCACAGCACATATATAGTAACTTACTAGAGACAGCACAGCACATATACAGTAACTTACTAGAGACAGCACAACACATATACAGTAACTTACTAGAGACAGCACATATACAGTAACTTACTAGAGACAGCACAACACATGTACAGTAACTTACTAGAGACAGCACAACACATACAGTAACTTACTAGAGACAGCACAACACATGTACAGTAACTTACTAGAGACAGCACAGCACATATACAGTAACTTACTAGAGACAGCACAACACGTATACAGTAACTTACTAGAGACAGCACAGCACGTATACAGTAACTTACTAGAGACAGCACAACACATATACAGTAACTTACTAGAGACAGCACAACACATGTACAGTAACTTACTAGAGACAGCACAACACATACAGTAACTTACTAGAGACAGCACAGCACATATATAGTAACTTACTAGAGACAGCACAACACATATACAGTAACTTACTAGAGACAGCACATATACAGTAACTTACTAGAGACAGCACATATACAGTAACTTACTAGAGACAGCACAACACATATAGTAACTTACTAGAGACAGCACAACACATATAGTAACTTACTAAAGACAGCACAGCACATATACAGTAACTTACTAGAGACAGCACAGCACATATACAGTAACTTACTAGAGACAGCACAGCACATATACAGTAACTTACGAGAGACAGCACATATACAGTAACTTACTAGAGACAGCACAACACATATACAGTAACTTACTAGAGACAACACAACACATATACAGTAACTTACTAGAGACAGCACAGCACATATACAGTAACTTACGAGAGACAGCACATATACAGTAACTTACTAGAGACAGCACAGCACATATACAGTAACTTACTAGAGACAGCACAGCACATATACAGTAACTTACGAGAGACAGCACATATACAGTAACTTACTAGAGACAGCACAACACATATACAGTAACTTACTAGAGACAGCACAGCACATATACAGTAACTTACTAGAGACAGCACAACACATATACAGTAACTTACTAGAGACAGCACAGCACATATACAGTAACTTACTACAGACAGCACAACACATATACAGTAACTTACTAGAGACAGCACAGCACATATACAGTAACTTACTAGAGACAGCACAACACATATACAGTAACTTACTAGAGACAGCACAGCACATATACAGTAACTTACTAGAGACAGCACAACACATATACAGTAACTTACTAGAGACGACACAGCACATATACAGTAACTTACTAGAGACAGCATAGCACATATACAGTAACTTACTAGAGACAGCACAGCACATATACAGTAACTTACGAGAGACAGCACATATACAGTAACTTACTAGAGACAGCACAACACATGTACAGTAACTTACTAGAGACAGCACAGCACATATACAGTAACTTACGAGAGACAGCACATATAGAGTAACTTACTAGAGACAGCACAGCAGATATACAGTAACTTACTGTATAAAAACAAAGCAAACTTTATTCAACGATAATCTTTGTAGCCGCTATAGGTGTGCAACACACTTTTGTTCCTATTGTTAGCACATGGTACATATCACAAGCGGGAATATAACGTTAAAGATAACTAAATCTGAAATAACTAAATCTTGCCAATAAATTACACACATTTTACCATGTTTTGAGAGTTACTACATTTATACATATTTTACCACGGTATTCAGAGTTACTACCAGGGTTACTGCTTTTTTGTGTGGTAGCTTGGTATAGTAACGAACATTATCACCAGAAAATAATTCAAAAGTATAGTAATTAAAACAGTTTTTTAGAAGTAAGTAGCTTGGGCGATTTGACGGAAGCTATGGTTGGCATAGTGCCATGATAAAGTATGATTAATTAACATTTTTTGTCAAGGCTGGCATCAAAGTTTCCTCATGGAAATGATCAGCTGTGACTCATGCATTGAAAGCTTAGGATATAGTTTTATTTGTTCATCAGCAGTGTGATAATGTTGTAAACCTCAGCCCCTATTTGATGTGTGATGATTAATGAAAGTGGTGAGGACAAAATGTTCTCTCAGGTGTCAATAGAGAACAAAGAAACCTATAGATCATTGATTTGATATCTAGTCTGCAGCTGTTTGTTTCTTCAGGGAACTGATATTGTTGTCTCATCAAAGTGTTTGCTCATGGCAT
The DNA here is from genome assembly GCF_936440315.1 of Barbus barbus. NCBI lineage: Eukaryota > Metazoa > Chordata > Actinopteri > Cypriniformes > Cyprinidae > Barbus > Barbus barbus. The sequence continues at coordinate 3,669,332 of NC_136747.1, read as the reverse complement.
GGAGTTTGGCCAAGTGAGATTGCACTTAGGAATTGATCTTTCTTAAATTGATGAAATTTGCTTTTTAAACAGAAACGATCAAATCAGTGTAACCTTAAACTGTGTTTTATGGAACTGTCATGTATAAATGAATCCTGTCTTCTCATTTGTCCAGGGTATGATTGGCAGTATGAAGTATATTCTGGTGACGGGCGGCGTGATCTCAGGCATCGGGAAAGGCATTATAGCCAGCAGCGTGGGAACCATCCTCAAGTCCTGCGGCCTGCATGTCACAGCCATCAAGATCGACCCCTACATCAACATAGACGCAGGAACCTTCTCGCCATACGAGCACGGTAATCTCACGCGACTCGTCATAGAAGCTCCTTCCACTTCTAATATTAATTATTACAATTTAAATGTTAGAGTGCATATAAAACATATTGCTTGATTACAAATCTCCACTACACATCATTATAACATGCCATAAACAAAACAATCTGCTTGCTAAATGCAAGCATCACTATTTATTAGGGCTGGGTATCGTTTCAGATGTCCTGATACGATTCTCGATTTTTTGATTGCATTCAGTGAATATAGTTTTAGTACAAATGCTATTGATATATCTAAAAAAAAATTACTGTAAACATCTGTTTACAAATTAATAAAAAGAAATTAAGAGCCACAGGCCTGTATTTTAAACCTATTCCTTTTTTTAAACAAAAATAGGGCCCTATAAAATGTTCTTCTTAATTTTTCTGGTAAACAGATAAAAGTATAAAACATTAATTTAATTTATCCTAATCAAATTTATCCTAATAATTAAACCCCTTTATTTTTTGGCAAACAAAGTGCTGCACAACAGAGGTTTACTGTTAACATTGAAAAGAAAACACATGTGATTATTCCTTTAAAAATAAAAATTCCTTTAAACCATACAATGCAAATGAAGTGACAGCTGGAGATGATATAGTGACGTAGACATGTGGGGGCGTGTTTGAACGAGCCGTTTTAGGGGGGCGTGGCAGAGTCTTAAAGGATTAGTTCACTTTTAAAAAAACGTTTGCTGATAATTTACTCACCCCCATGTCATCCAAGATGTCCATGTCTTTCTTTCTTCAGTCGAAAAGAAATTAAGGTTTTTGATGAAAACATTTCTCCATATAATGGACTTCATTGGGACCCAAACGGTTCAAGGTCCAAATGACAGTTTCAGAGCAGCTTCAAAGGGCTTTAAACGATACCAGACGATGAATAAGGGTCTTATCTAGCGAAACGATCGGTCATTTAAAAAATAAATAAAAAAGTTTAAGTTTTATGAGCACAAATGCTCGCCTTGCTCTGTTCTGTGATGCGTGTTCATGACGTCACGTAATACGCAATTACGTGGAAAAGGTCACGGTTGACTTAGGCGGTTTATTTCAGTTAGTCTGACTTACTGTCAATTGATTTGGTTCAAAATAAGTCAGACTAACTGAAATAAGCCTGGCTTGTTTGGTAAACTTGTTTTATGAAACAGGCCTCTAGTCAGGCTGAGTATTTGCTAAAAATAAGAATATGTGGTAGTTTTGGCCGATATAGTCCATAGTCACATGGCTGTGATTGTATAGTGATAATTTATTTATTTAATTATTTATTTACTTACTTAGTTTCATGGCCAGAGAGTGAACCAACTGCAGGGTGAAGCTAAAAGCAGACTAATGTTTGTGTAATCTATTACTACACTTTATATTTTTTTAGTCAAGTTATGTCATGAAATATTTTTAATATGACTGAATTTGTATTTAACATGATCACTATTTAATAAAACCATTCTAAGATACTAATTATAAGGCTTACATTTCCTCAGTCATTCAAACAGCAGCAACGAGCAAAGAAGCTCTTTAAAAACACTCCCATTATAATCAGTGAAGCTGTATAATGAATACATCTCTTGTACTTACATCGCACGTACATCTGCCCTTTGTTGTTTATGAGAGAATTGGCGAGAGAGCAGAATTCAGTCAGCGAGCGCTGAACAACAAAACTCTGACTCATCTGAACGCCTCTGATTGGTCATTGCATTCATGAGCTCAACAGAATCCTATGTGATTGGTTATAACACACAGCACTGTAAAAGCACGGAAAAAGAAATATGATGGAAAAAATAAGCCCTAATATTAATTATTTAATAATACTAGCCTAATAATAATAGTTATTATTATCTTTATATCATCACAGGGGATCTATCTGTATCTCTGACTATCGTCGGTACACAATACTATCAGCACAACCCTAATTTGTGGGTCAGATTGTAGACAGAATCTGAAAAGCAAGCAAAAGTGCAAGTAAACATGTCTGTTGTGGGACCTGATAGATCTAGAGACCTGTATAACCTAGAGAGCCACTTAAAAAAATCTTAGCAATCGCCCCATACACCCTAATAGCATGGCAACATAAAACCCCCTCACAACATCTTAGCAACCACATTGCACATTTTGTCTTGTGTAGGTGAGGTGTTTGTTTTGGATGATGGGGGAGAGGTGGATTTGGATCTGGGCAACTATGAACGTTTTCTGGACATCAGGCTCACTAAAGACAACAACCTGACCACCGGAAAAATCTACCAGTCCGTCATCAACAAAGAGCGCAGGGGAGATTACCTGGGCAAAACCGTTCAGGGTGAGAAAGAGGTCTCTATTAATGTGTTTATAATGGTCTTACTTTCAAAACGGTTCACACTTGATATTAGTTCTTTTAGTCAAAAACGGAAATGATACATTTAATCCTGGTTTGCTTAGCATTCATAACACTGAATATAAAAATACAGAAGAAAAGGCATAAGGACAAGGTCACAACCTGATTGGACTGCTTTTATGGCATGTATATTTTACACAGAAGTAACTTACAGAACAGATATGTTCTGTATGCTGGGCTACATGCATTTATAAAGTGTAAAGAACTTAAAACGGCACCAGGAAGTCCTCTGTTGCACACACAAACCAAAATCTGCTGCAAGGAGATTTGTTCGGTCAAAAGTGGACCGAAGCACCCTGTAAAGATGGGTGTCTGTTCGAATGGCCAAGTGTGAACACACCGTTAGTGATAAAGTTCCTGTCCATGTCTGCCCCGTAGATGTTCACAGTAAGTGCGGCTTTGCAAACTGCTGGAAAGACAGCCTGGCATGTCTATGTTCTCCGCATGTTTCACAGTGTGTTGATTTGTTCCAGTGGTGCCGCACATAACTGATGCGATTCAGGAGTGGGTGATGCGGCAAGCTAAAGTTTCTGTAGATGATGACGATGTTGAGCCCCAGGTTTGCGTTATTGAGGTAAGAAGAAGAGCTGGGCTGTGTTTCTCAAAGTATCGTAAGTTGATCGTAGAGACCATTGGTAGATGGGCGATATCTTATCGTTTGCGATATACCTGTAAAAATGATCCCCAGTCCCACGATAAGAATTAGGCCCTGTTTATGCTAGTGCGTTTTTGTTTTAAAACGGCGTTTTAGAATGAAAACGATCTTCGTTTACACTACATGACCATGCATGCAGGTACAACCGTAGATATGTGTAGGTAGATGCCCTATTATTTAGATTATGGACGCATCTACATGTCCTGGAGTCGAATGGGGAATCTGTCTATACTAGTGTTGTCAAAAGACCCGGTACTTCAGTAGCAAGTCGGTACTAAAAAAATTTAAACGTCACGGTACCTGGTTTTTTCAAGTACCGGTGGTACCGAGTACCCAGTTCTTGACGCGTACGGCCCTATGATTTCCACGCTGCAGGAAAAGCGCACGGAATCTCGGAATTCAGTTATAAAAACGGAATTTACAGTTTAGCACGGAATTTGTCAAAGTTTGGATGAATTAATCAAAAGTAGGTCATTACACTTAAATCAAATCACGACATGGACTAGTATCTGTAAATATTAAGCTGCAAAAGTTGTTCTGCGTGTCTCCGTATGAATGAATGGAGTTTTTTTACTACATATACTGAAGCGCGCCTGACGCTCGCTGTGATTTCAGCATCTGCCATCTCAATGAGGACATGAATACATAAACAGCATCTCCAGAACTGCTCTGAGAGTCACTTCACAACCATTGTACACTTTCATTAGAGTAAAACCAGCGTCGTATCATATAGCTACACACACACAGAAATGTAAAGGTATTCAAGGCAAAATAAGTTTATCTTAAAGACATTGTGCCAGAAATATATTACTATTATTTAGTAGAATGTATGTGGTGCTGTTACTAATGTTGAAAAAAAATATACATCTTTATTTTTAAAGAAATAATCACACAATATTTCTTCCATATTTTATGCCATCATTTTCAGAAGTCTATGTTTTGGTCCGTTCACACTAAAACACAAACTAAAACGTGGTCTGCAGCGTTTCCAAAAGTCTCCGATTTCGACCTCGAAAACGCCGGAGGAGTGTAAACGATAGGTGTAATCCTAACACAAGTTATGCGTTTTAAAATGAAAACGCACTAGTGTAAACGGGGCCTTTGCCTTCCTGCGATAATAACGATAAAGTCTAGTTGTTGACATATTTCTGTGTGTGAACGTACGACTTTGCGGAAGGCGGACTTGAAATTGAGGAGGAGTTTATTTAAATGAGGAGCTGCCTCTACAATCTGGAGCTGGTTTGGTTAGGGCTGTAATGTTACAGTGTGACAAATCGGTCTGAGCCTTGAGTAAATGCATATATATATATATACTCTATCTATTATATTATTTTTAAGAATATACATATACTTTATCCTTATAAAAATACCCAAGATTGATCAAAGGACACCGATAAACCATATATTGTCACAATCGTATGTGTATTTTCTTCAAGTTTCATCAATGAAAATTTCACTATCAGCATTTTATTCAGCTACAGCGATAGCTGGATTTCCTGGAGCATTATCGGTGCTATTACTTCAGTGATGCATGTGGCGTTTCTGCGCAAGGGCGCCCTCTGGCTTCCAGTAGGAATTAAACAGGCATTGCAATACGTGCGTACTCAGTAATGCTCACAATACCCTATTTTGGGTAAAACTAGGAAAGATAATACTTTTCTCTAAAGAAACAAGATTCCCTGAATTATTGTCACTGATATTGATATAAATACCAGAATTTATTGTGATATATATCGCCCATCCCTATTGTTAGATCTACTTAGGCTTCCGATGCTTTTGGGAAACGCAGCCCTGGACACTTGATTTGATAAAATAAATGTTTTAGCAGGTTTCTGATGTGTTTTTGCAGTTGGGTGGTACGGTCGGAGACATAGAGAGCATGCCTTTCATCGAGGCCTTCAGACAGTTCCAGTTTAAAGTGAAGAGAGAGAATTTCTGCAATATTCACGTCAGTCTGGTACCACAGGTCAGGAGTTGTGTTCACATTTCCACACACAGAGCAGTGCATTAGACCACATCGTACACATGCCGTGGTTAATGTGAGTGTCTCGTCCGTGATGTCCAGCCCAGCGCTACAGGAGAGCAGAAGACCAAACCCACGCAGAACAGTGTGAGGGGGCTCAGAGGACTGGGACTGTCACCGGACCTGGTGAGTCAAGCTGCTTAGAGCATTTCTGCATGCAATTTCAGTGTGTTTATTTATTTAGTCCACAGTGGATGAACTTAAACATGACTTCTCATAGAGGGCTTTTTTATGTTTCATTAACTGTTGATTACAAGAAAAAGATTTGATTGTTCTTGTTGTGATTTATTTCTTGTCATTAGTTAACACTGCAAATTAAATGTTGTTTTGTTTTTTGCAGTCGATGAAAGTAGCCTAGCCTAAATGATGTCATTTTAAAGAATATCAAGAATTCTTTTATTTCGATCCGCAGTCCAGTAAAAGTTGTTTTCTTAACTTTGAACTTCTTAAATTTTATGAAGATTTTTAAATCAACTTAATAACAACTATGCTAGGCTAACAAATTTTCTTCATAACCAATATAGGAACAACAAATAGCCTATTCTATTCTTCAAAACAAAGTTTTCATTAAAAAAAAGTCATTAAAAATCCATATGACAAAATTCAATTATTATATATTAATTATATATAATAGTTTTGTGTCAAATAGATGAGGAAATGACATTGCCATGAATTTATTCGCCAAAGTAGCCCACTGTTTTTACTTAGAACCAATTCATTTTTAATCCCTGATTTGAGACTTACATTAAATAATTAACATATTGTTGCTTGACTAAACATTTATGCGTCTACTCAAGCAATAATCCCAAAAAGAAAGAGGCATTGGACTTATAATGCAAAACATATTCAAGACACATTGCTATGGCGTTTATTTGGAGAACCAACATAGCAGCTAATGTTTTCTGTTATATTAAGCACAAACTTAGAAAAGTCAAATAAACCTTGTCGTCTCAATAGGGAAAAGCACCGGTGTTTTCCGCAGTGCTGTCTGTGGCGGGGCGGGAAAGCGGGTATACGCTGTGGTTTTTGTGAGTGCTTTTTTTGGCTCTGCAGAATTTGTCCCATCGTGACCTGCAGTCGTTAAGTGTGTTGTGTAGCAGACAGACTCAGTCTTTAGGTTTGTGCTCCTCTCTGACTGTCAAAGACTAGAATCCGCTCCGGTCGATGGTAACGGTCTTTAAGTGTGCTGAGGTCAGTCTAATGTTTCCGCTAGTCGTGTAGTGTGTCCCCAGCTTAAGAGAAGTTAAAGGTGTTTTATGTAAGCATGCTAAGTTCATATACTTTATTCTACTTTGAATTTCATGACAGAATGTCTGTTTCTGTGTGACTCCGCCCTCATGGCCAGTTTACCAATAGGATTTTAACACCCTGGGTTGCCAGTTAAACACAGCATATTGCAGCCATTGAAGCCAGCAAACGAACTGGGTCAGAGACTGCAGATTCTACCCGACCTAAAAAGCCTCAGCAACCACCTAAAAAAAAAACTCTATGACTAGAGGAATTTTAAAGGGGTCATGATATGGATTTTTTTTATTAGTTTAATATGTTCCTTGAGGTTTATTTCATGTTAAGTTAAAAAGAAAAGTGGTTTGATTATTAAAAAAAAATATTTTCAACCCTCGTTCTGAGCCTCTGTCTAAAATCGACCTGTTTTAAGGAGCGGGTCCTTTAAGGCGACCACTGTTATGATTGGCTAACATCACTGCATAGGAAACAGTATCAATGCCCCCTCACTACGTATTGCATGTTTTGACAACATAATAAAAAAAAAAAAAAGTGTAATTTTCAGACAAAGCATTATGAAATATTTACTTATGGTTTGTGATGCAGCTGCAGTCAGTCAACAAATGTTTCTTTGTGCCTCGTTTACAAAACAAAATACTCCGATCAAACCTCAAACACGATCCGGGATGCCAATAAAATAAACGATCCACTTGTTCCTTACGCTGGGATCCTGCTGATATCTGTACAAAGACGATCTGTTTAAACCAAACGCGTCAAAGCAAACCTTTCTCTCGATTTGTCCGATTGTCGTCAGAATCGAGCGCAAATTTCTATTTGCATTTGACGCAACACGACACTCGCATTCAGTGTAATTATGTGTCGGCTGTTTACGGCTGGGCTGGGCCTATGTCAGCGTGTTGCTCTGGAGGCGGTGTTTATGCAAATGACTGTGCCCGGGTGATGTCATCTTGCACCTCAGATCCAAAACAAGCCGTTTTCTGAGGGTTATTACGTAAATGTTTTTTTTATTGATGATTTGGACATTTTAAGTTATGGAACTTGCAGGATGTATTAAGCATACAGAGACTTCTTCTGTATCAAAAGATCAAAGGAAATTTGGTTTATGTCGTGACCCCTTTAAAACAGATAAATCCATTCCACAATCTGGCAACCCAAGTCTTATGCTGGTTACGCACTAAAAGATTTAAAAAAATTATAAGATCTTCAAAATGTGAGAGACCACAAACATGAGGGGAAAAAAATCCTAGATGTAATCATTTTGGTCCTATAGTGTGTGGTGTCCCACACATCAGGATTTTTGATCTCAAATATTCAACATGTTGACCAAGATAATTAGGACATTACCTAGGATTGTCGGAAGGGGAGAAATCGGCCCAAAATCAACCCGATTATCTTGTGGTGTGTACCCAGCATTAGGAGAATAAGGTGGGAGAAACGACTTTTTCCCAATATTTTGAACTTGGATTGCAGTACCCATTTCAACCACTAGTTAATAAATGACATACTGCAGCTTTAAATGTCTTTATTCATGTGCCCTCAAGCAGCATATTATCTACAGCTATCAAAGGAGCATTTTTGTTTTATTTTTTTAGCGCAAGGTATGTTATTTTTGTGCATGTGAAAGCTATAGATGTTTAGCTTATTTAAATGTAAAAATATTGTCAAAAACTAATCAAACCAAGCCATATTCAACTGTATTGAGGTAAAAAATAATGGATGCATAAAAAATATTCAAAATAAAGAAAAAAGTATTTTGATCTTTTTTGTTTCTAAAATGTTATTTGGTCATGTCCACGACATTGATAATGGCACACCAGAGTTTTAAGTGTTGTGTTGTTCTTGCTCTTGCAGGTAATGTGTCGTTGCTCCACTCCACTTCATAACTCGGTGAAAGAGAAGATATCCATGTTCTGTCATGTGGAGCCTGAACAGGTCAGTCTGGATCCCGCAGGACTAAAAACCACGTATAGAGCCAATGTGACTAACATAACTGTAATGTGAACAATTTGTTTCATGACAGTTGAACGTTCAGTGTAGCATAATTATCAAGAACATGTTGGAAAAGCAGCTGAAACTGAGCCAACAGTGGGTCGCATTCATTGATATTGGATGCATGATACTGATGCAGTCTACGGATGCACGATATTGGATTTCTGCCGATATTTTTCAACTTTTTAACTACTTTTCATACTTTTTCACTTTTAGCATGATATGTGCATGTGTATGCACAGTTATTAAGTGAAAAGTTTGTCTCCTCTACAGGTGATCTGCGTACACGATGTGTCGTCCATCTACAGAGTGCCGCTGCTCTTAGAAGACCAGGGCGTTGTGGGATATTTCTGTCGCAGACTGAACCTGCCCATTGAAACCAAACCCAGGAGAATGCTTGCAAAGTGGAAAGAGATGTCAGACAGGCTAGTACAACTCAAAACATAAAAAACGATTCAGCATCAGTTCATACATTAATACTGAGCTATCATAGATCATGTTGCGCAATAATTGTTTTATATTGTGATGAGGACAAAAAGGCTCTTTTGTAATGTTATCTGCACTGTGTTTGTATGGTAGGTCAGACAGGCTGTTGGAGCAACGCTCTATTGCTCTGGTAGGGAAATACACTAAGTTTTCAGACTCGTATGCCTCTGTGATCAAAGCCCTGGAGCACTCCGCTCTCGCCATCAGCCACAAGCTAGAGGTTAAGGTGAGTGAAACCTTTAACACGGCCAGATAAGATTGATTTAATTCTACCTCTAAAGAATACTTCATCTTTAAATTCTCAATATGCATTTGTATTAGTGCTGTCAAAATTTGCACATTAAAGTGTGCGATTTAATTTTTCCAGTTTAACGGTGTTAAAAATATTTAACGCAATCAATGCAGGGGCAGGACTAGAGTTGGCCCCCCTCTCACAACTGCTGCTCCTGTCTCATTTCTTGACAAGAGTTGCGTTTATTTAGACACGGAGTGTCTTTACGACATCAAACAGGAGACTTTTCAGAAGCGCACTTTAGTCTTATTATTGATTTTGTTTTATTATTATTGAAAATACAGATTTTTTTATGCCAAAAATCAAGTAAAGATCATGTTCCATGAAGATATTTTGTAAGTTTCCTTCTGTAAATATATCACAACTTCATTTTTGATTAGTAATATGCATTGCTAAGAACTTCATTTGGACAACTTTAATGGCGATTTTCTCAATATTTAGATTTTTTTGCACCCTCAGATTCTAGATTTTCAAATAGTTGTATCTTGTCCTATCATAACAAACCATACATCAATGGAAAGCTTATTTATTCAGCTTTCAGATGATATATAAATCTCAATTTCCCAAAAATTGACCCTTATGACTGGTTTTGTGGACCAGGGTCACATATGTCATTAAAAGCTAATGTTCCTTTCTTGCATATTGTGCTCGTAGTGCGTGCTCTTCAATTGAACGCACAAATACGGCATGCACGCTGTAGCCTGTATCATTTCATATTAAAGCTGGAATGAAACTATGAGTGCGTGTGTCAGAGCGGCAGCTCTTAGAGTAATAGCAGCCAAATAACAACCCAGCTGCTGTGATGTCTGTTTATCAAAGAAAAAAAGAGGAAATCGATACCTTTTTTGTAGCTTTAACAATTCGTCTAGCCTATATTTAATTTAAAATTTAGTGTTTGGTAACTTAATTCAATTTCTGTATATTTCCTATATGCTGAAGGGCACAGGTAAATGACATTTGTTATAATGGGTTTATGTGGAGATTGTTTCAAGTTCATTTAAATTAGTTATTTTTTAAATTGATATCTTTCAATTATACTCTAATGTTAGTATAGTCAACATAGTAAATGGTTAAAAATTAGGAAAAAAAGAACAATTTCCTCGAGACATGGGTAGTATTAGGTGCTTTTGCACCGGAGGAAGTTTTCCATAGTTCCTAGAAATAGAATAGAAATATTAAAATAGTTGTATACTGATTGGCCAAACTCGCCTTCAGTCATAAAAGAAAGATTGAATGTGAAATGATTGCAATATATAAAAGTATGCTTAAAAACTTTAATGTTAGGTGGGATTAATTTTATGGATGAACAGCACTAATTTGTTTCAATGGATCTTTATCTAGTTCTTCCTTCTTTCTCTAGTATGTTGACTCTGCAGATTTGGAGGCCGGTAGGTTACAGGAGGAGCCTGTGAAGTACCACGAGGCCTGGCAGAAACTCTGCAGTGCGGAGTGAGTAATGACTCGCATGGTAAAATATACATGGCTGATTTCATGCATTTCAAATCTATTCTGTTTAGTAAAATGCCTTAATGGTGTTCTTTCATTGAGGAGAATTCAGATGCAATCAGTGTTCAATTTTGGCCTGCTATCCTGGTGTATTTGTGCTAATATCACTGCTGCGGTCTCTTATGCCGTCAGTGGTATTTTAGTACCTGGAGGTTTTGGAGTACGAGGGACGGAGGGCAAGATTCAAGCCATCAGCTGGGCTAGGAAACAGAAGAAGCCTTTCCTCGGTAGGACCTCATTAAAATGCGTTAAAACTGAATGTCCTGCAGCGGCTGTGAATGCAACCCGTCTGTGCCATTCATCTTTCAGGTGTGTGTTTGGGGATGCAGCTCGCTGTGTGTGAATTTGCTAGGAACATGTTGGATTGGAAAGGTACATTTTTTTTTTTTCCTTGCGCCCACAAAATAAAAAAAAAGGTACTGAATGTTTAACAAGTACAGTAAGTGTGACTCTTGTTTTTCCAAGATGCCAACTCCACAGAATTTGACCCAGAAACAAAATATCCAGTGGTGAGTATCAGATTTAGTTCAAATGTGGATTTCTGGTCTGTTTTGCATCAGAAGCAGATGTAATGATTGGATTTGATTGGTCACCTCGCAGGTGATTGACATGCCAGAGCACAATCCGGGGCAGATGGGTGGCACTATGCGTCTGGGGAAAAGGAGAACCATTTTCAAAACCCAAAACAGCATACTTCGTAAGTGCATTTCACTAACTGGAATACTATAGGAGTAATACAACAGAGAACATATTGAAACATATTCTGTCTCTCACAGGAAAACTTTATGGAGATGTAGATTATGTTGAGGAAAGACACAGACATCGCTTTGAGGTGCATCCTCTCTGCTTTTTTATAGATGAATTTATATGACAGTGTGTGTATAATGTGACCGAGTGTGGGATGTATTGAATATGCTGAATTTGTCATCATTTTGGTGGTTGTATAAATTAATCATCTTAAAATGTATATTTTAATTGCCTTGTATTGGACCATTTTTCTAAAGTGCATGTCATTATCAGACTTTTCTGATAATTTCACAGTTCTTCCTTGTCTTTTGAAAATGAAAAGATTGATATTTGTATGTAGTCACCTTCAAATATGGTGTTAGATTTGGTAAACCCATTCATTTGAGGTCTTCAGTAAATCATCTGATGGGCTAATGTCGTCTCTCAGACATGTTCTCAGTTTCTGTGAGGCGTTTTGCTTGCTATAGTTGAACACATTTCTTCGTTAATAGCTATGCTTTCATATAAGCACCCAAATAATTGAGTTATAGTTGGATCGGTGGATGAATCAGGGTGAAAGGCCTTTGTGTAACAAATAAAATTAAACGCATAAATGACTATTCATCAGTTGAATTGCTAAATATCACGCATGTTAGCATACATTTGACATAATATGAATGAGCCTATGTTTTTTCTGTTTGTATTTAGCCTTATGAACTGGTTAGTGGAGGAGACAGCCCTTGATCGTGTTTGCTAAAAACATTTTTTAGACGCATCGAGGAGGAAATGTTACTTATGCTCACTGAAGTTTTGTCTGGAATACATGAAGCCGATTTGAGAACTGGAGTGCAGAATTTGAAAATTGGATTAAAATTAGCATCTGGTACAAAGTATTTACTATTATTTCTTCTGTTTGCACAGGTGAACCCAGAGCTGAAGCAGCATTTTGAGGAGAAGGGCTTTCGTTTTGTGGGTCAGGACGTGGAGGGCGAGAGAATGGAGGTCATCGAGCTGGACGGTGCGTCTGGGGAAACTCACACAAGATCAGTTGACACGCACACTGTTTTTGAAAGCGTATTTGCCACCCTTCAACATTTATATTGGCTGACATGAGAATAATATAGTGCTGTCAAACGATTAATTGCATCCAAAATAAAAGTTTTTGTTTACTGTGTATATTTATGTATATATAAATACACACACACATGCATGGATATATTTCAGAAAAAAATGTATGCTTATATATTAAATATATTTATTTATAATACATTATATGAATTAAGTATACACATAAATACATGTAATTTTTTCCAAAATATATACTGTGTATTTATATATACATAATAAATATACACAGAACACACATTATGCAAACCAAAACCTTTTTGTATGCGAGTAATCACGATTAATCGTTTGACTAGAATAGCGCTTAATTAACGTTGTTATAGTGAATATTTTAAACCTTGTCATAACCAGTCATTTTGTGCACAAGGATACTGTAAAACAAGGCCTGTTTTTAAGAGAGCCGTCAAGTCATCTTTATTTCTGTAGCATTTTATACAGTATAGATTGTCAAATGTGTCCCTGGAGCACAAAACCAGTCTGAAGTCTGAATTTTGAAAAATTATCCCTTATGACTGGTTTTGTGGTCCAGGGTCAAAAATAAATCTGCTTTACTGTGATGCAGACAAAACTCAATTCTGCTGTAAAGCAGCTCTAAAAGACAATAGTAAACAGTCGGTTCATTGTTGATATAATTGATTTCTGCAGTCATTTGACAAAAAATCAATAGACCATGCTTTTCTTGTCTACTCCATCAGTTTGACAATCAATTTTTGTTGTTGTTGTAGATCACCCGTATTTTGTTGGTGTCCAGTATCACCCAGAATTCACATCCAGACCCATTAAACCGTCTCCGCCGTACCTGGGCCTGCTGCTGGCGGCTGCCGGGAGGCTGCCAGGTTATCTTCAGAAAGGATGTCGGCTCTCACCACGGTATGCACTGATGTTCCCCGAGCGGCCAAATTCCTCTCACCGAGTGTCACCCAGAGATTTCGCATAAAACCTGGCTCCTGTTTCTTGAACATAGACCTCTGACAAAGTGTCTTTTATCAGTTTGCATGATGGCGACAGCCGTCAGAACCTTTGAGTTATGCATTAAACCAAATAAGCGGTTTTGTGTTGACAGAGAAACATACAGCGGCAGCAGTTCTCCAGACTTAGAGATGGCAGACTTCAAAACTACGCTCAGGAATGAATTGGTTAATGGTAAGGTGCAGTAATTGCATTTGTATGCAGTATGATTTCCAGATAAGCTGTAGTTTATACTTTTTCCTTTCAGGGCTTGCTTTATGAGAAGGATGTGCGACTGAAATGCAGTTTCAAGGGAACAGGATTTGACGAAGACTGCCAGCTCTCTTTTGCTTAACTTTTTCCATGCATGTGTTTCCAATTAAACTTGTGGAATTAATCTGTGAACTTGCTCTGGGCAACTAGCCATCTGTTCAATTAATGTGGTTAATATGAGCCACATTAAGCCACTTTTATTCTGCCCCTGTAATGAAGACAGTATTTTGCATTTGTAGTGTTTTAAGCCAACAACTGTACTTTCTGACAAGGATATTATAGTTTTGAATTTTTAAATTTGTTTTTAATTTAATATAGTTTTCAAATTTACTATCATTTAGTTTTAGTTAAGTTTCATTAATGGTTTTGTTAGTTTTAGTTTTTATTTTGTGAACACATTTCTATTTAGTTTTAGTAATTATAGTTTAACCGAGTTAATGGAACACTTCCAGTGTAGAACAAACCAAGACATTTAATTGTAGCAAAGTTGAATGTTTGCAGTTTACAGTTAACTCGTGCAAACCTCTTAATGAAAATAAAATAATTTACAATTCAACCAAAGCCCAAAATATGCAACATATTTATACAATTTATTCATATATTGTAATCTTGTTTAATATGCCAGTAGTTTACGAACAACAAGCTAATCAAGGTTTCCAGAGTTAGACTTTATCAGGGTTGGAGCTAAATTCTGCAGGAGAATGGCCCTCCAGTGCTGGATTTGAGGAAACACGCCCTGTGTCCCAATGTGCATACTATCCACCCTCTCTGCCCTAAATAGTATTAAAAATGATTATCACATGGCATGTTCTTTGCAATCGTCACTGAAACTCTGTAAACTTTACTTTTGTCCATCTGTGTTTGAATAAGGGTTTCCAATGCGATATGATTTAAATGATGTTTGCACTTTACTTTGACGAGCCGCACGCGCTTCAGATGAGCAACGCAGTCAATCCCGGTTCTGAAGCCCCTTTTGCACACGGCACGCGCCGAAAACACTGCGGCTATCGCGCTCTCATTCTCCAAAAATGTTAACTCACGTTCTCACACGTCATGCACGCTTTTAAACGTTCGTGCGCTGTAAGGGGTGCATTATTTCCCATGTTACAGCCCGTCTTTTTTTAAAGCAAAAACGCACTTAGGACGCAGCTCACATGCGTCGCTCTATTTCCCTAAACAAACACAGGTCCGACTTTCTGATACAGAACGAACGATTGTTTCTGCTAATTTTTCAGTTACTGTTAGTTTCCTTTAGTTTTTCCATTTAGAAATTTTAGCCAATAGGGTCTTAGTTTCAGCTTCCGTTTACGAAAATAACCTTGATTTCTGCCATATGTAAATAAAGTCATGGATACACTGTACACTAAAGTATAATGTTTGCATTAAGCCAAGCATTCCTGCATAGCAGCAAAACTTTAAAGACTTACAGAACAAATTAAAATAGACATTAAGCAGCAAGGATACAAATTCTGGGAGCTAACAAGTCTTTATTTGAAAGTTGATCAAACAAACAGTGTCATTCTAGACCAATCCACACGTTATTAGTCCTGGCTTGCACCACTCATGTAACTTCTTCCACTTGCTGGTCAGGAGCTGCTGATAACCTAAAAATAAAGTGCATAAAGTTACCATAAGTCATAATAGACCGCACAGTCAACTCAAATTGACAAGCACTGATCTCAGTCCCATATCCGCAAGTTTCATCCAGCAGTCACCAATAAAATGTCTGTCATCCATGATCAGGAATCACTGTACTCCATTAAAAGCAGACTTAATAAAGTGCATACCTGCACTAGCTCCACCGGTCCCACGGGTCATCAGCACCTGTATGAGAAACTTAGAGGACGGTCACCATGCACGATCACTTCAGCAGCCAGACCGACGCAGACACCAGCGGACGGGCCAGTCAAAGACTATTGAGAACCTGGAGCACACGGACAGCACAGGCTCTCAAGAAGCGTGCGGAAACACCACAGATGCTGAACTTACACGGACCCACACACCAGACGTCTTCTCACAGACAGCACTGCAACATCTGAAGAGACAAGACAACATTAAAGCCGAAGACATACCAATGGAGCACCATAAACTATAAGAGAAGTTACACTCGGCTCAGGAACGTTTGAGTCTCATAATAGAGCTGCTCTCTCAGAGAGGGCAAGTTTGTCATCACAGCCAGCGTTAAAACAAAATAACCTTCAACTGATACCAACCTCTTCGAGACGGCGGCTCACTCAGACCACCTCAAGCGGTGTTTTAATGGGGCGTCTTGTTTATAAATCAATTCATTTTGCATCATCCCACCTGCAAGAAAGAGACACAGCGAACGTTAAGCAGGGCTACTTAAAGACAGACATCCGTGTTGTCCTTTTCCTTAATGTTGCTGGGACAGCTACAGGTGAACTGTACAGCGACCGTCGGTAAAAGTGTTGCTTTTGGCTCCCATTTGACCGCATCCGTTATAGAGGAACGGGAACGGCTTCGATCAGGGCCAAGACTCCACTCTTATATCATTAACAGATCACATGCAGACTTGTTTACCCTCTTTTAAAATGGCCAAACGCTCATTAGTCACTAAAAAGCGCTCCCATGAAAGCGCGCACGGTCCCTGTAACCGTAACGTTACATCGTTAAAGACGAATCAGCGTTACCTCTGCAGTAGCGATCGCGGTGGAACCACGTGGTGACCCGACAAACAGAAAAATAGAGGAAATCAGGGAGGCATCCACGGAGTAACGTTACAAATATAAGATATATATGAGTTAAAACAACCCAGACCCTGAGCAATGCAAACAAAATAGCCTAAAATATCATAGCTTTGGAAGCTACTCTACAAACAGCGTTGCATTAATTCACAAATCCAAAAAAACTGCTTTCAGAATCCTTATAAGAGTTTGCAAGTCACTATTAATATTTAAAACTGGAAGAGTGATTTATTCGCGGCCGTTACACGCTGCATCGCGATTACTAATAACCTCCATAAACACTCATCCGGGGCTGAACGCCTGTAATTCACAAACCAGCGCGTGCTGTAACACCCAAACTAACTATTAATGAAACCTAGCTATTAAAACATAGCATACAAGCGCCGATGTTTCACGAGTGTGTAAAACTCACCTTCATTCTCGGAGAAGACGGGCTGAAGGAGGAAGAGGTGGACGTGACGCGGACTTTTATACAGCGAAACGTAACGCTGATTGGTCAACGGGCTCGTCGCTGATTGGTTGAATGAGATGGCTGCGTCGCAACGCCTGATGGGATATGTAGTTCTGATTTGTAGAATGTAGTTCTAGGATTTTTCTGACATCTCGGATATATATTTGACGGTGTTTGATGACTTTCTTTTATTTATTCAACTGAAAATGATTTTTGTTCAATGTGAAATATATTTGTAATATGCATATATGTTGAAATTATAAAGTAATTAGCATGCTGTTGTTGTTAAACCCGTGTTCTGACTTGCTTTTACACATTGGCTGGGAATTATAACTGATAGCTCCAATAAATAATAATAAAAAAGGAGAGAAAACACAAAACCCATGATTATGTAATGGCTAATTCCATCTGTCCACAGATTATGCCACGAACTCCTAATTATGTGATCAGGATTAGTGGGATACTGGTCAGATGATGAAGATAACCTCATTAAGCGCTTTATTTATTTATTTTATTTTTGGGATTGTTTAATTATATAGTGAATCCCCGACAGCCTCAATAAGGAGTGTTTCAGCACCACGGACAGAGCCAGAGCTGATCCACTAACCACAAACACACTCATGAACACATGAATGCATCGCTGCACGGTCTGGTCTGGTAACAGCTCCAACGAGACTCCTGTCCACATCACGCAGCACAGCTCTTGTACCGGATCGGGAAAGAGCCATACGATATATTCTTGTTTTCTGCCTTAGCTGACATAGCCTTTATATGTAATGGAAATCAGCGGCTAGTGTGTTGGTTATTAAAGCATTGATATGGAAAGGTGATGAAACTGAATTGACCTGTGCATAAACCTGCCAGCCAATCAGAATCCAGTATTCAGACAGACCATATATCCTATATATGTGACCCTGGACCACAAAACCAGTCATAAGTGTCCATTTTTTCAAAATTGAGATTTATACATCATCTGAAAGCTGAATAAATAAGCTTTCCATTGCTGTATGGTTTGTGAGATACAACTATATGAAAATCTGGAATCTGAAGGAGCAAAAAAATCAAAATACTGAGAAAATTGTCCAAATGAAGTTCTTAGCAATGCATATTACTAAATTAAGTTTTGATATATTTACGGTAGGAAATTCACTAAATATCTTCATGGAACATGATCTTTACTTAATAATAATTTTTGGCATAAAAGATAAATAGATCATTTTAACTTCAGGATCACATATATATTATAACCAAAATTGTAGGATTGTAACCCTTTAAATGCCAGTTTCTTTACATAATATAATGCCACTGTGTTTTTTTTAAACACTAAACAAGTGTTTGGTTTTCCAATATTTCGGATTATTAAAGCAGTCTTGGGTAGCTGTTAATGATTAATACGCATATCTGATATCCATCACACCCACACAATTATAATAACGTCATTGCAATTCAATTAGCCTTTTTTGCCCAGCACAAGCATAATAATAATAATAAAACAATGCTTAATAATGTTTTAATGAAAAATATATTCTTAAATGCTACTGTTTTTTGGAGGATGTTCACTCATGTTATTAATTATTAAAAACATTTTTTTTAGCATTGGTGTTTTATACGAGCAATAAACCAAGAGGTCTTGCTTTACAGGGACTTTACTCTCATTACTCCGCTTCACGCGCTGTTCACTGGCAGCTACTAAAACCCTCGTAGCTATTGCTTTATAAATATTACATAAACACACTAAACAAACGCTTATGCAAGCCTGCTCGTATGGGAACAGCATTATAGGGAAAGACGCTTATTCAGCTTCCTGCAGATCTCAAATGAAAGTAATGTAGTGGCACATTATTTAGAAGATGGATGTGAGCATGAGCATCACATGACTGCAGCACATCCACCTCAGACTCAGCCCCCACCTTCATCCTCCTCTCCACAAGCTCCATGTAAACACCGCTTTGTCTCTGAGCCCGTGGCTGGAGCTCGCCATGCCATGGATACTTTATGGCAATACCAGTTCAGGATCATTTTACTGGGGGACTCGACGGTGGGCAAGTCATCTCTGCTCAAGAGGTTCACGGATGGTGTATACAGCGATGTAGCGGACCCGACGGTCGGGGTGGATTTCTACGCCCGTGCACTAGACATCGAGCCCGGCGTTAAAATCAAGCTACAGCTATGGGACACAGCCGGACAAGAGAGATTCAGGTCAGTCTTGTGTTTTATTCCTATTATGTTGGCTATAGTGCTACACACAGAATGAGTGCTTCGCTATATGATTTAATCACATTTTGTGGTGCCATTGAGTGTGTAATATTGTGCAGAGCATGTATATTTCAGTATGCATCTCTTTAAATCAGTATATTTCACCTGCTGTGTGTCGTGTAATAAGGTTCACGCAGGCGTTCGCAGGCCTAGAGCTGTTTATGAATGAGTTAAACGGGCTCATCTCATTGATTTGTTCCAGCATCACATGCCTCACCTGTTTGGACTCTGATGATGAGCATGTGTTTGGTTTAGGATTGTCACTGGGCTCAGATCCTGCTGTCTCTGATCTGTTTGCCCTATATTTCGAAGCACTGCCTGCCTTCAGGGAAGCACAAACATCCCATCCTCAATGCTTTAAAGAACTGTTCATGAAATCTGAATGATCAGACACACACTGTACTAATTTCCACATGATATGTGTGTCTGATCATATAATGATGTACAGATGAATTGGACATACGCATTCTCCGCTTAACATTTTTATGATCTATTAGGATTAAATGTGCAATTAAAATCTATTTCAGTAAAGATGGATTATGGCCAATGGTGCCACTGCAGATGCAAAATGTATATAGCATAGATGGACACATTGCTTGAATATGTGCCAGTGCTATTGCCACACAGGGAAATAAACACAGAAATAAGGAATGCATTCATTTCTAGCCGCAGTGGCCTCCGTAGGTTTAATGTTGTCCTCCTGATACATTTTTGTGTCTTTATTGTCACTGATACATTTTTTTTCCATTTTTGTGTCATTTTTCCAAGGTTGTTTATTCTTTTAAATGCAACTTTTCTCACAAGTGCTTCACTGCAACCTTGAATTTTGCTGCTTTTTTCGAGAAAACAAGGGAAGAGTTGAAATAATTGAAACATTATGCCACAAATGCTGTCAAACTTGTATGGAACTAGGGTTGCAAAAAGGCAGTACATTTCCAGAAAATTTCCACAAATTCTGGAAGCTTTACAGGAATTTTTTTAGAAATTGTCTGCCTCTTTGCAACCCTATATGGAACCCAAAATATTCCTTTACAATGATCTGCATTTAATGGGGTCATCGGATGCCCATTTTCCACAAGTTGATATGATTCTTTAGGGTCTTAATGAAAAGTCTATAACATACTTTGGTTAAAATTTCTCAATGGTAGTGTAAAACAACACCCTTTTTACCCCGTCAAAAACAGCTCTGTTCACTGTTTCGGTGCATGTCCCTTTAAATGCTAATGAGCCCTGCTGACTCCGCCCCTCTTTTCCATGGGGTGATGAGCCATTCTCTGAGAGACTGTAAACTTTAGCCGTATTCATCGTGAAACTTGCTAAATTAGAACATTATCAGGAAAGGGCGATTTGCAAATATTCACAAAAAAACCTTATATACTCACTTCTTCTGGAGGTGAGGCTGGATCACGAATGATTCGCTCGAACATAAACACATTTAGGCAGATCGGGATCGGCGTAAAACAAACGTAATCCACTGCGTCTTCAGCGGCTCAGATGTTGGGAGTAAAAGACAACTGCTATGTCCATTATTAAATCCAACAACAAAACACCTCAATCACTTAGGAGCCATTCTTGCTCCGGCGTCGAAACAATGGCGGACTGTGTCTAGCTAACTCAGGACTAGTCTGTGCTAAAACATCACTGTCAGTCAACAATCATGGGAGGGGCCTAGGTCTGTATGATGTCACACAGCCAAGCATCTGAGAACGGCTTGATCTAAGAAAGGGGATATTATTTTTGGGGATTTAAAAAAAAAAAAAAAAGCACTGGGTGGATTTTTATCAGTATAGGGTGGTTGTGTACACACACTGCCAACACACATTTATGTTCAAACAACATTTTGCATCCGATGACCCCTTTGAAAATCTCTAGCCATGATTTGGTGCATTTAACCTGTTTAATCCCAATTTTTTTCCAGACATGAAAATATCCAGATGATGTGGCATTAGTAACCCTTTGAAATAATCGGAAATTGGGAAAGTGTGTGAAAAATTATGTTTTATGGTCGGTCACAAATGTGGCCGGTGGGATAATGCGTGCACTGAATTACCTTATTTCTGCAGTCATAAAAACTGTTATATATCTCATCACATTCTAGGGTTACTATTATGCATAAAACACCCTTATACAACACTGATAGGAATACTGAGATAAAAGACCAAAAAAAACAACCATCAACATATTTCAAAATTGTTACTTTATTGTAACATATATTATAAAATTGTTATATTAGTGCTACCAGTATTACGGTCACAGTCGGTCGTTGTAGAGCGAACGCAGGAGGCACGAGTAATCACAAACCGTCTTTATTAACGAAGCACAGGGGAGAATCAAACATGAGAACAGGAGTAGACCCGACAGGGGAGAAACACACAGACGGGAACTTAAATACACAGGATAATTACTTAAATGCAGGTGCAGGGAATGAACTAATTAGCCAGGCAAGAAACTGGGTCATGGAGCACATGGGGAGGGAAAACACAACAAAAACAGTCCAGGGGCGTGACAATTACAACATCAATATTGTCACTTATTTGTAACATTTGATATAGTGCAATGTTTTGTCATTGCAACATTTTAGTGCAGCCTTCACTGACGACTGCAATTGGATTTATATTGTAGACCTAAGCTCACTGTAATCCCACCGGTCACTATTGTGACCATCAAGATGTTTACTCATTCTATGACCACACTCAACAAAACTGAATATATGTGAATTCATATATTAATACTAGACACCCTAAAGATAATGTGGACCCATCTTTATGTTAACATACTTTACTAGCCTTTCGTTTTGGAGCTTTGATGCATCCATCATCTTCTCAAGGTGCAAACAGGAAATAAACTGCTCTGGTCATGTGACAATTTACACTAATCATGTGAAACTGCACATATTTCATTGAGACCCTTTATTTTTTTCCATATTTGCGGGAAATGCACTAAAACATCAGTCAGTAAGGTTTTTAGAGCTTTATAAATGAAACACACAATTGTGACCGGTGATATTAAATGGGTTAATTATAAGAGTCTTTAAAATATATCATCTGCTTCATCCCGTCAGGTCCATCACTACTTCCTACTATCGCAACTCTGTGGGCGGCCTCTTAGTCTTCGACCTGACGAACAGGAAGACCTTCGATCACGTGCGGGAATGGCACCGAGAGGTCAGCGAGCACATCTTGCCTCATCACATGGTCTACATCCTAATCGGCCACAAGAGCGACCTGAGCCGCGACCGCAAGGTGACACGGGACGAGGCGGAGCAGCTGGCGGCCGAACTCGGCATCCGCTACGTGGAGACCTCGGCCAAGTGCAACAGCAACGTGGAGCGTGCTTTCGAGCTGCTCACACGGGACATCTATGAGCTGATGAAGATGGGTGAGATCTCCACGCGCGACGGCTGGGACGGGGTCAAGAGCGGCCTCACAGCTAAAGTTCTTTATCTCGCCGAGGAAGAAGCGGAGCGAGAAAAGAGCTGCAACTGCTGACTCCCACAAGCCACCTGTAATCGCTCACCTGTGTATCAGTCGGTCGTCGCTTTCACTAACGTGTTGCATCATGGTCACTGCGTCAGGCCTGGACCGCTGCACTTACCTTGTTGTCACTGTCTGAGGTTGATGGTACAAGCCACTCGAAGGTGTAGTATATTTGGGCTTGAATGGACAGGCCCTGCTTCATATTGTTGGAGATCACATCATGTTCTGAAGTTTGCACCAATCTTGTGCGGATAAAGGATTTTAGACTCTAGTTGTACTTCACATCCGCTGGAGCTAATATGATTTATTTGGCTTGCTCCTTTCCCTTTAACCATTATTACTATAGTACTGTTAACATTTAGAAAGAACATATTGTGATTTCAATCTTATCTACTTTAAAAACCCCGTAAAATGGCTTGACTACGTGGTTTTATTTCCTGTGTTGGCATTCCTTATTGAAACAGGAAGTTGGAGACGGACAAATGGCTTGTCCTTAAAACAAACTACATCAATAGCCATTAGTTTATGTCAGTGCCATGAGCCATGCTACTTCTTATTGCTAGTCAGTGGCGGGTGGTATTAGGAGAAGGGCTTTTTAGAGCGTAATATATTCCCTGTAACAAAATACTGAATGTGTGTTTTTAATAGTTTTTAGGACTACACATAGCACATAAATGCCATCTATATTCATAAGAGTCATGGAATGAAAGCCACTGGAGTCTTTAAATGGCTGGTAGACATAATTAATAGGTATAAAGGCAAGACTATGAGGCCGTTCACACAGAATGCATTTTACCAATGTGCGATTTTTCTATTGTGTTTCTATGTAAACACACGCTAGACGGACGTGTAAGACCATTGTGCTCACTTCTTACACAAGCTTATTACTTCTCGCACAAGCGATGCGTTTTAAAGGAACACTCCACTTCTTTTGAAAACAGGCTAATTTTCCAACTCCGCTAGAGTTAAACAGTTGAGTTTTACCGTTTTCGAATCCATTCAGCCGATCTCCGGGTCTGGCGGTAGCACTTTTAGCGTAGCTTAGCATAGATCACAGATTAGATTAGACTGATAGCATCTCGCTCAAAAATTACCAAAGAGTTTCAATAATTTTCCTATTTAAAACTTGACTCTTCTGTAGTTACACTAAGACCGATGGAAAATGAAGTGTTGTGATTTTCTAGGCCGATATGGTTAGGAGCTATACTCTCGTTCCGGCTTGATCGGCTGAATGGATTCGAAAATGGTAAAACTCAACTGTTTAACTTTTTTCTGTTATTTCCGTTATTGCACCACATCTCAAAAGCTCGTCTCAAGTCCTTTGCATTCTGCGCTGTGCTTTAAGGTGCCCCCTAAGGTGTTTTTTACACGACACTGTTATTACCTAAAAATTTAAAAATTGTATGCCTTTTTTGGCCATTGCATTTGGGCTTGAAAACACATTTGAAAAAGCGTTTCAAAGTGTACGTTTTTTGAGAAACAATACCATTGTATAAGCTATAAAAATGCTAATCTGTGAAAATGGTAACATCATGAGCATATGTATTATGTGTTCAATCTATAGGCATGCACACGTTTCTTTACAAAGTCGCATTGCCAACTACTATTGGCATGCAATACAGCAATTTTAGTACTTTTCACGGATCCATGTGAACGGCGATCATTTCGTTGGCGCCTGTACACAAAACTCTTCTGAAAAGCAAAGGAAATAGACCGTTGTCGTGTAAACATACCCTAAACCTCCCATCAAACTGATCGCTGGGTCTGCAAACATAATTTCACACATTCAACAATACATTACTCCTTAAAGGGTTAGTTCATCCAAAAATGAAAATTATGTCATTGATTACTTACCCTCATGTCGTCGTGGTACTGCCATGAATGTGTGTCAAAGACTGGCACGGAACAGAAGAAATTGTTGAATAATGTGTTTTTTGCGCACAATAAATATTCTAGTAGCTGTGTAACATTACGTTTGAACCACTCATGTCACATGGACTATTTTAATGATGTACTTACTACCTTGAACGTAGCAGTTCCATTGCTGTCTATGGAGGTTCAGAAAGCTCTCAGATTTCATCAGCAATATCTTAATTTGTCTTACGGGTTTGGAACGACATGAGGGTGAGTAATTAATGACAGAATTTTCATTTTTGGGTGAACTATCCCTTTGATACCACTTTGTTTTTTACAGCCCAAATTGAGCAGACATTATTATGAGCACAGAGCCAAAATACTGTAATAATTCAGGAAATAATCATGAATGCAACCTATTGTAAAAGGTCACCTTGCCCGTGATGCGTGAGTAATATCTGCAGACCTCGACAGCATGATACAGTCCCGACACAAAGCCTGTTCCAAAAAGATAGTCAGCAACATTATGCCGCCATTGAAATGCCATATTTCGGCACATGTATATAACCACATCTCATTCAATATGGGAAAATATCAATTCAAATAAATTGACTATTTTACCCAGTATTTATGGTGCTATGTATTTTTTGTGCTTATTAGAGTATCACAGCATGCAAACAAGTCTAAAACAAATTTCCACCTATGTGTACCATTTCAAATGAGTCACTTATGAAGTTTCATTGGTTCGGATGTCGCCTTACGCCCAAAGTAACAGTTTTCAACTTCGGAGACCATTGGAGCATTGCCACCTGAGCAATCTGGCTATGCTTGTACCATGCTGGAGATATGCATGCTCTAGTGTATACTTTGAGCTGACTAGAGACTGGAACAGAGCTGTAGAGAAAAACAAAACATGCTCAATACACACAGTACTCCATATTAACAAGACTTATGTACTTCACCCAGCTGAACTAAACGAGCTGATCACAGCACCACCTGCTGTAGTTTCCACTAAGCAGCAATATAACAAGTGAAAACAATTCCCATAGACGTGCTGGAAGTTCACACCAAGAACAATATCTATAACAACAACTATAAAGTTTTACTAATCATTCGAATCCAATCAGAATCCACTTGACTTTAAAGAGCATGAACATAGTGGCAGACGAAGATCTGCAGTGCGTGCTTATAATAGACAAAATCTCATCAGGCATTGGTGCAGACGCTAATAAAGCGATCATTTTAGTTATAGTTATCATTCTTGGTGTGTACGAGGGACCCAAGCCATATCTACATACCAGAGACTTGCAAGAGGGCATAGCAATGCCAAAACGACCACATATAGTAGCATTGCTCTGGCAACTGCCCACAAGCAGCACTAAAAATCTAGTTTCTTGGAGGCTGAACTCGCTAACACCAGGACCCTGTCTCATGCACTGACTGTAAATAACCCAGACCACGTGCTGCTTCAGATCAAGGCAGAGGATATAACAGCTATAAGGGCACTCCTCATCTCACCAGCACGTCAGTAAGACTTCAGTCATGCTTGCTGTACAGAGGTTTTGCAGGCTGAGTCTTAGTTCCATCACGTAATGTCTGTGTTACTGGGTGTGTTTGTACATACATTTCTGTACGTCTAAATGCATTGTAAATAGCAGCAGGGCACAAAGTACTTACATGTCAGGTGTGGCTTTAATGGAAGCTAAAGGTTTGTGTGGCTTAACCGCAGGTCAACATACTACGCATACTCTAATTCAGAGCCAGTATGAAAATAGAGTATGAGAAAGCATTTAGATTTTACAGACCAAGTGTCAAATTCTCCCAAACTGTCAAATTATGATATATATGTGACTCTGGACCACAAAATCAGTCATAAGGGTACATTGTTTTGAAATTGAGATTCATACATCATCTAAAAGCTGAATAAATATGCTTTCCATTGATGTATGGTTTGTGAGGACAATATTTGGCCGAAATAAACTATTTGAAAATCTGGAATCTGAGGGTGCAAAAAATACTGAGAAAATGGCCTTTAAAATTGTTCAAATTAAGTTCTCAGCAATGCATATTACTAATCAAAAATTAAGTTTTGATATATTTACGGTAGGAAATTCACTAAATATCTTCATGGAACATGATTTTTACTTAATATCCTAATGATTTTTGGCATAAAACAAAAATCTATAATTTTGACCCATACAATGTATTTTTGGCTATTTCTACAAATATACCTGTGCTACTGATGACTGCTTTTGTGCTCCAGGGTCACACATAGGTACACAAAGCTGATCATATGCAGACTTCTCATAGAAAATGAGACAACAATCAAAGATTCTGTTGCTTTTGATCCATGTGCTTTAGGACAATCAGGTTTCCCTGCTCATTTTCACTGCTTTATTGTGCAGATGAAAAGCATCAGATACATATGAGTGAGGTTGCAGAAAACTGGCTGTGTGTAAACTTTAACAATGAAATGAGTAAATAAGTCCAACTTTTCATCCAACACTAGAACCTACAAGACAGGGTTTATTTGTACAGATTTTTGGTCTTTTTCTTAATAAAACACATGCTGTAAAGTAACTGTTTTGGTTGAGACATGAAGGAAAATCAGACTAAGAAAACAGTGGAAACACTTTGTGGCCAAAACACTGACCTAAATGTGCTAAATGTTAGCAATTTTATAGAGATTGGAAGCTGTGTATACAAAGTTTTCAGGGATAAGAATGAGAGAAGTTAAAGTGTTGGATTAAGGCTAAATTTACCAATGCAATTCACACATGTAAAAAAAGTCGAATGCAGTGTGAAAGCCTCGTGGAAACATTTTCTGACCGTGACATTTAAAATTCTGATGGGTTGATTCAATTAGATTCTTTTGCCTCTGTAATATTTAAAGGAGTGCGTTTACATGTATAAATATTCAAATGAAGACCTGAAGGATTGAAATATGTGACCGCACTGCTGTTGTGTTGCGGTCACCGAACGGTTTTGCACAATTTGAGTAGTTTCTATGGCAACTGCATTCAATAAGTACTTACTCATGGCATATTTAACTGCACATATTGCTTCTCAAGTACTAGTTCACATATGAATGCATTATAACAATGATAAAATAATTTATGGTGGTGCCAAATACATTGTACACGCCCCTGGTGGTCAATAGAGAACAGCTCTATGACCCCATTTTAATAAAATTGGTTGCAGGGAAATAAATCGAATGGCTAGTGTAAATGAAATGAGTTTACTGTGTATTATAGATAGAGAGTAGAAGACTTCAGTATAACAGCAGGGCTTTCATTAGTCACTGTCCATTCTAACCACACACACACATCTGTGCAGGCCTTTATAAGGGTTCATCACTGATGTGGATGAGCAGAGTGAAATTTATTGCACATTTTAAATGTTAAATCAACTGTAATGATTGCTAATAGTAATGATGTAAATCAAGCTCTGGGCATTGTAAACTGTCAATATATTTGCATTGTGATTTGGTAAATGTCATATAAGATTCATTATGTTTAAATAAAATTAGAATTAAGATCGGTGTTCTCAATCTCTTGCAGTATGTTTTGTGTGTGTGTGTAAAAGATAAGCAGTTCAATATTATTGTTACAACTATTTCATCCGCTATACAGTCTTTCACAATTCTGTATAGTAATATGGTTTCAGACACCACTACAAATGGCTGTCCCCTCAAATAGTGCACTATATAAGGCTATAGGGGGCATTTTTGGGGTCATCCATTTGTTCAACTGATTTATTGAAAAACACTGAATCATTCAAGAATCAATATCCACCGCTGTGTTGCTCGGAGAGGCACAACGGTTGAAGCAACATTACACAAACTGGAAATGATGACAACAGATTTTGCGGAAAACTGCATACTTTCATCTTTCCGTCGTTTGAATTTTCATCCATAAATAAAGTGAAGTTACAACTATGCAGTGGAACTAGCTTGAAGCCACAGCAGCTGTCCTTCGAACCAAAAATAATTTGCAAGCAAAAATGGAAAGTGAGCAAATGTAATAAAACATGAATAAACATAGCATAGCATCATTACATAGCATCATAAGATTAACTAGATGTACAAAGTAATGTTTATGTTGGGAAGAATGCCAGTCTCTCAACCAGTTACTGCGTTGGTCTATTTGCCTATAGCCTAGACAAAGTTATAGCCTAGTTACGATCCATTTTTTGGTTGTTAAAAAAGGTGCCAATCAAATTTCTCCAGCCAATCAGTGATCAGCAGAGTTTACACGTCATGTTTTGGTAACGGTATGAATCACTTGGAACCTCAGCTGAGGTGGTACTGAAAAAAGTACCAGGTACCAGGTACTGTACTCAGTGGAAACCCACCCAAATGTGAACCGTACCATGCCGTACCACACTGTAAAACCCAACAAGTCACGGTAACTCAAACTGTTTGAGTAAACCGATTGCCTTAAAAACCCGACAAGTTAAGCTAACTCAAACCGTTTGAGGAAACTTATTACCTTAAACTATTTAAGTTTCTTAAAACTAACAATTATAAGTACTCTGAACTTATTTCAGTTGAGTTCACTAAGTAAATAAGTGATTAATTAAGTGCTGATTGAGCATTAGTGATGAACAGATGACAGAAAACAGAAACACAAGAACAACAACTAACTGAAATCAACTGAAATAAAATACATTAAATCTCAAGATCTAAACAACCCCACAAACAGCATCACCAGCTCCACTTATTAATAACCAGACTGATCTACAGAAGATCTGATTGAGAATTAACTAAGGTTTAGATGTTGATTTGTTTCATTTGAAGCAACCATGTTTGAGATCAGTGTCTGCTTTAGTTGGGCTCTTGACCCTTGAGTTTATTTCTTTCTTCTTTTTCTCTGGCTGTTGTAAGCACTCGAGCATATTTGCTGCACCTCAAAAGCCCAGAAAAATGATCAGTAGTTGATTGTTTCATATTTATTTTGACAATCATCTATTAGTGAACTGATCTTATTGAGAGTGAACATCGTCTCAACATCCATTTAAGCATAGATTAGACTTAATGCTTAAATGAATGTTGTATTGATTGTAATGAAAGCGATTCTAAGAGCCAGCGGTTCTGTGGCAGTCTGCTTATAAGGACTTTCCTAATAATTTGTCCACAATAAAAGTTTTAATCTATGGCATCAGCTCGACTCACACAGACATTAAGAATCAGCTTATGAACCTCAACCATGGTGACCATTTAAAAATAAAAAAATTATAATCATGTTGCTATGCATGCTGGCTACTAGCATAGGACAAAACTCATCAGTGGCTCCCAGCATGCATTGCTGCATGATTTTTTTTTTAATGGTCACCATTGTTGAGGTTCACAAACTGATTCTTGATGTCTGTGTGAGTCTAACTGCTGCCATACAGTAAAACTTTTTATTGTGGACAAACTGTTTGGAAAGTATTTATATTAACTGCCTGTCATAGAACCACTGGCTCTTAGAATCACTTTCACTAAAATCAATGCAACATCCATTTAATCAGAGATTAGACACACATTGAGTCTATATTCACTCTCAATGAGATCAGTTCACTAACTAATAATTCTCATTACAAATATACAGCAACCAACTACTGATCATTTTCTCTGGGCTTTTGAGTTACACACCGTTACAACAACCAAAGAAAAAAAAACTAACACAAATGTCAAGAGCGCAACTAAAGCAGACACTGATCTCAAACATGGTTGCTTCAAATGAAACAAATCAACATCTAAACCTTAGTTAAAGCTCAATCAGATCTTCTGTAGATCAGTCTGGTTATTAATAAGTGGAGCTGGTGATGTGGTTTGTGGGGTGGTTTAATCAGATTTAATGCATTTTATTTCAGTTGATTTCATCTAAGGCCATGGTGTTTCTCTTTTCTTCAGCGATTCTGTTTGTTAACAGCAGGTGTTCATCACTAATGCTCAAACAGCACTTAATTAATCACTTAATTACTTAACTGCAAGTTTTAACACTTACATGGTTTAAACCAAGGGGAATTTGTTTACTCAAACGGTTTGAGTCACCCTAACTTGTTGGGTTTTACAGTGCATGCAGTGGAAAAGCACCATATGTGATATTTATGGCTGCCCTCGACTAAGGATTTTTCTGGTCGACTAGTAGTCGTTCATTTTAAGCATTAATCGACTAATCGCACATGTATTAATAAACCGCACATGTATTAATAAACCATTTAAATCATTATAATGAGCTTTTAATTGCCTACATAGCCTATGAGCACTCAAGCACACACATAAAGCTTGCCACAGCACACCGGCAGAAGTAATGATTATGAATGTGTCAGGGAAAAACAGTAAGGAGGCTGCATTAACATTTTAATAATGCATTGATACACTAGTGCTTTCTCTTTTTTTTTCCCAGCTTACAGCGACACTGACTCATCTCCGCAGATGCACCTGTATGCATGTTTCATACAGATTACATGATCTGAGAACATTTGTTTTCCGTTTGAATTGGTTCATATGAAAGTAGACATTATCTCTATAGATATGCTTTCATTTCTGTAAGGCAAGTATACATGGAGTTTCTGAGTTTCGCAGACGGCAGAAAGCACATGCTTTTTGCTTTCATTATTTTACAAAAGCGCAATGTTTGTTGTTATTGTGAGTGCACACAAATAAACATATTCAAAAGATGTATTATTCTTATCTGTATGACCAAAAATGACAGAGTATTTGAAGAGCTAGTGAGAGCACCGGTGCCTCCATCTGTCCTGCACTCTCTGCACAGACATTAGATTGAGCGGCCATCAAAAGTTGCTAATACTTACATATTTCAGATGATAAGCCATATTTGAGGTCGATGAATGATGCTGAGGCATGCCCGATGTTACCATGCACCAGCCGCTAATGATCTGTCCGTGACTGAGTGACTTCACCTGTGGACTTTATTTTGTATTTTTTCCTGCAACTAAGCGACTAATAAAATTTTGGTCGACCGAGCCTCTTCTGGTCGACTAGCGCTTAGTGGACTATTAGGCCTCAGTGATATTATTAGCAATTACTAGGCTATTTTTAATGTCAGCGCTGCCAACTTTTAACTAATTACTTCAAACGTCAAAAAAAAAAAAAAAAAACTAAACAAAATAAAAACGGCATAAAACATTATTTTTTGGATATAAATTTTTCATTTTTGGAAGAGTTTTAATGTGGTTATTTATATTATAAGTTGAGGAGATGCTTCAGCAGCTAGAGGGCCAAAGGTTTTATTTATTTATTTTACAGTCTATTATTTATTTATTTTAACATACATATTGTTTGTAACATATCTATAACGTTTTTTTCAAATATATTAAGGGTGATTCTTCATTTAATGCTTGAAATATCTGTAGAAAGAAAGCGTTTCTCTGATGAATGTGGAAAAGGAGGCTGAAGAAGGCATGGTTTAGTATATTGTAATAAACAGTGTTTTTTAATGCTGTATTATATAGTTTTACTTAGTAAATCTACCATATGTTCGGAGCTTTTTAAATCCCTTAGTCTGAAATAGATACTTTTTTTCCATGTCTACTTTATTCCCTCTCACAGACACTTACAGTAGATTAATTGAGTAATAGTAAAAACATTCTTACCTCTAAGATATTCTAGCACGTTGTTTATCTTTTGTAAATTTACTGTTTTCTCCTTCAAACATAGTTTCTTGTTATTAGCCATTCAGACGCCGCCGGCACAGCATTAGAGCGATATGATTGGCCGAGGGGCTTGTCAATCATGACCGTCACCGCCCCCGTCCCATGATGCTTCACTCTAGAATATCTTCCTACACATCTGTTTTAAGATAATGTAGCATATCAAACAGCAAATACATATATAGTGTCGTACTAAATCTCCTGCAGTATGAGATTGTGAAGCACAGTGAATCTGATCGCTGTTTAAGTGACCACAGGAATGAGTTACCGTCTCTGAGACGCGCGGCTCCTGCAACATGAGCTTCAGTCAGAAAGAGTGTAGGTTAAAAAGGGCATCTGCCATGACTGGTGTATCTGTGGAAGGGATTCTCTGACACAGTTACGGAATCGCTATCAAGAGATTTCGGATGCACAATTTTTAAAACTCGGGGCTGCCAATGATCTTTATTCTTGGCGCCCCAAAATAAGTTGTTAAAGAAAGATTTGTAAAGAATAAAAAAAAGACATATTTTGAAGGATGTCAGTAATATCAATGCATTTTCATGAGTTTTTCATGGTTTAAACAGTCAGGCATTCATGGTTATTGCCATTTATTTGATTATCCTTCAGTAATAATAATAATTCATAATTTCAATAAACCCATAATTGTGATGATGATGGATTTGTTGCAGCTGCTTGCCATTATTTATAGTTAAATACAGATTTAACATCATTAAAAGATAGCTATGATGCTGTTTTTGAAATCAAATCTTTGCATAGCTATGACAGGAAAAACAAACCAAAAAAACTGTTAATCTTAAAAAAGGAAATCAAATAAGCATCCTATTCTGTGTCCTAAACTCCTGAAACATCGGCGTCTCTTATTGTAGAGCACTCAATGCAATTTGGGAAAGAAATCAATCAAATCTGTATGTGGTTATTAAAATATTCAGATGTAACGTCTTTGTAATCGTTAACATTTTCATAAGTAACTGTAATTTAATTACACTTTTTTTTTTCTCAGTAACGGTCACAGATTACAGTTACAAATATTTTGGCTAACATTATTTTACGGTGTCCTTGTTACATGTTTATATTACTCAGTACTTAAAAGTACTCTATATTGCCAAAAGTATTGTATTTATCATTATATGCTTAAACATTAAGATTTATACTCATGGAAATGACTAAAGTAGTCAAACCTGTTCATTAGAAGGGGGTGCCAATACTTTTGGCAATATAGTTACACAAGGACACCTTAAAATAAAGTGTAACTTTATTTTGTAATTAAATTACGTAATTCCGTTACATGTAACTAGTTACCCCCCAACACTGAATATTAGGACAAATTTGCAAATAAATTCAAGTTTATTTGTATAGCACTTTTTATGATACAAATCGTTGCAGCTGCAGGACAACCAGCTAGCAGTGCATTACAATAGTCCAGTCTAGAGGTCATGAATGCATGAACTAGCTCTTCTGCATCAGAAACAGGTAGCATGTTTCGAAGCTTGGCAATGTTTCTGAGATGGAAGAATGCTGTTTTTGTAACATGGGAAATATGATTTTCAAAGGACAAGTTGCTGTCTAATATAACACCCAGATTTTTGACTTTAGAGGACGTAACAGTACATCCGTCTAGTTGCAAATTGCAATCCAAGAGATTCTGTGTACGGTTTTTTGGTCCAATAAGTAATATCTCTGTCTTATCTGAATTTAGTAGGAGGAAATTATTGGTCATCCAATCTTTAACAATTTTTACACAATCTATTAGCTTAGATAGTTTAGAAGTTTCATCTGGTCTTGTTGAGATATATAGTTGAGTATCATCAGCATAACAATGAAAACTAATCCCGTATTTTCTAATAATGTTACCAAGAGGCAACATGTATATTGAAAATAGCAGAGGACCTAGGACAGAACCTTGTGGTACTCCATACTTTACTGGTGATAATTGCGATGACTCCTCATTTAAATGAACAAAGTGGTAGCGATCGGACAGGTAGGATCTAAACCATCTTAAAGCCTGCCCTTGAATACCAGTATAGATTTGTAATCGATCTATGATCATGGTCTATAGTGTTGATCGCAGCACTGAACGCATGAATGTTCAAAAATGTCCTGAATTCCAGTTGCAACAGCAGTTTAATTAAATAATAGGCCTAACAACTAAAAAAAATAACACAACAACAAAAAAAATCTGTCTGTTTTTGCAAATAAACTCCTGATATATCTGAAGCAGACCACTTGAAAGATCAAGCTGATGTTGTGTTGTAGGCTACTTCACACAAACACACAGCATGAACAGACTTACTACAACACACAGCGACTTCACTTATTTCCACAGACCTTCCCATAAAGCTGGCTTATTTCGGCAGGAACAGTGCTGTGTGTAGCGCAGTCTCTCATGGCTTTGTCTGAACAGGGACGAGCTCGAGCAGGAAGTGGAGCTCAAGCAAACTGCGCATGTTCACGCAAAGCCTCTCGCAATGCAAGGATGGCACCGAGCGCGATCTAAACGGTAAGACCGGTCCAAACTCTGCGGATAAACGCCTCGAGCGCGGCGGAGCACTTCGGCGGACCGTCGACCAGAAGCGTCCGCGGAAGCCTCGTCGAATGGCGGAGGAGCGTCGCGTCGTTTGTGTATGTGCGTCCCGCCGCACGGGAGACGTCATGAGAACAGAGCACCGCGGCGCGACGCCAGCGCGTCATTTAGATACAGCACGGCTCGCGAACGCTGCGTGAATTAGCTGCGCTCGAGGTGTTTGTGAATGTGCTGTTTGTTTGTAAACACACCTTCACTCCCAAACGAGCAAACAGCGAAATGAAGCTGTGGGTTAGCCTAGCGCGTTAGCATCAAGTCCAGCAGAGCAGTGAGAATGAAATGGCGCGCTGTGAAGGGCTAACATGCTAACCGAGTTAGCCACCGAAGAGCACAACACTTCTAAAAACTGCAGTCGCTTAGAAACATTCACCATGGCAACCATCATAGTTTCCGCCGCAACACCTCAGATATTACTGCAGTTAAATCATAATAAACCCATCCGGGCACTGCAGCGGTGTTAGTTTGGCTAATGAATGATAGCTGATATTGGTAACTTACCATGGTCAAATGTAATGGGGTAACTTACAGTGATCATATACACTGTATTTATTTACTCCAACCTTATTCAAAGTATAGCATGGTATCATGTGCATGGTGCACGGATCTAGACAGATGAGCAAAACATGTATTTATTTACATATAATATCTACAAGTGCCTTGCAGTACGACAGCAGGGATTTTTATTTTAGTTGTGGATATAAAACTAGTAGTTTATGTAGTTAGTAAAAGGGCCATGACTGCTGTATCTGTGGAAGGGACAATTTTTAAAACCCGAGGCTGTCAATCATCATTATTCTTGGTGCCTCAATTTATTTCTCTAAAAAAAAAAAAACAAATTAAAAATTGAAAATATAAAGCGTTGAAGTCTACAGTGGTGTTTTAAATGGACACTTTCCATGTCGACTCATGTTACCCTTGTTTAATTGTAAAGTTTTATGTATTTAAGTTGCTTAAGAGGTGGAGCATGTTACAAAATGTATATATGATTAATTTCAGAAAGGTTTTTGGAATTACATGAACAAATTAATTGTGCCCATTAAGACTATTACGGAAATGAAACATGTTCAATGTTAAATTTTAAAGGTCTTCTACTTATAATCTACTAATCGGTATAATGGAATAAAAACAAAACATTTAAATGCATATTATTATTATGTAGACTACTGGCCAAAACTTTTAAATAAGAAAAAAAAAAAAAAAATCCAGTTAAAAATACAGTAAAAAGGGATATTGTGAAATATTATTACATTATTCAAAAGATAGTTTTCTATTGTAATATATTTTATTTAAAATTCAGTGTCACGTGATCTTTTAGAAATCATTCTTTTATTCAAGGACACACTAAATTGACCAAAGGGACAGTAAAGACATTATCAGCTGATTTTGAACACTGATGA
Source organism: Barbus barbus (assembly GCF_936440315.1). Classification (NCBI taxonomy): domain Eukaryota; kingdom Metazoa; phylum Chordata; class Actinopteri; order Cypriniformes; family Cyprinidae; genus Barbus; species Barbus barbus. Next base: position 3,632,967 of record NC_136747.1, on the reverse strand, counting down.
TAATAATGATGATGATGAGCAGCCAATCAGAATGATTTCACTGAAGTAATGATGCTGGAAATTCAGCTTTGATCACAGGAATAAATGACATTTTGCAATACAAATAGAAAGTAATTAATTTCTAAACATTTATTGCAAAGTTTGACTAAAATCCCAAATCTAAAGCAGGACTGTCATACTCCTCGGGGTTGAAGGAGAGCGTGGGCTATGGCAGAGACAGAAGTCACTGTGTCCATGGAGGACGTGATGGTGGTGAAGAGCGCTGAGGAAGAGGATGCAGATCCAGACAACCAAAGCAAGACTCAGATGATCCTGCAGCTGCAGCCCATCACAGCTGGGTGACCACAACACAAACATAATAACAATGCATCAAACCTGTCATATTAAACAAAAACTATTCTGGAGTAAACCGATGCAGCTATAGATGATGATTTATGTTTGATAGGCTTGGAGATGAAAGCAGCGAGACAGATGCTGCAGTTGTAGCTGTGGAGACACAAGGTAACCATGTCCTAAAATTTAACAGTGGGATTTTTTCTTCTCGTCATGACAGCAGGTTTTGCACAGCTCACGTGCATTTTATTAAATGCAGCATGTAGTTTAAACCATCTGTAATTCACATCATGATTATTAGCAGTAATCATTCTGTAGTTTCCTGCAAGCGCGTCTGCTCAAATTTATCAGCTCTCTCCAAGCAGAAGATTACGCTGTCACTAAATACACCTTGTGCAATTTTGCCACAATACACTCTTGTTGATGTGTGTGTATGTTCAGATGAGGCGTCTGCTGAAGGAGAGGATTTGGAGCTTGGTTATCCCATTACATGCGGCGAGAGTAAAGCCATCCTCCTATTCAAGAAGTTTGTCTGCCCAGGAATCAATGTCAGATGTGTGAAGGTTGGTGTCGTGTAGAGCTTAATGCTGCAGATAACCGCTGGTAATGTGTTTAATCTGGCTTTCTCTGTTTCCCCGCAGTATGAGGAGCAGTTGATTAGTCCAAAGCAGTTTGTGCACTTGTCGGGTAAAGCCACCTTGAAGGACTGGAAGCGAGCGATCCGGATGGGTGGGATTATGCTCAGGTCTGCTCAGGCTTTACGCACATGTGACCCTGGACCACAAATCCAGTCATAAGGGTCAAGTTTTGAAGCTTTCCATTGATGTATGGTTTGTTAGGATCGGACAATATTTAGCCGAGATACAACTATTTGAAAATACTAAAAAAATCTAAATATTGAGAAAATCGCCTTTAAAGTTGTTCAAATGAAGTTCTTAGCAATGCATATTACTAATCAGAAATTAAGTTTTGATATATTTAAGGTAGGAAATATATAAAATATTTGCATGGAACATGATCTTTACTGATTTTTGGCATAAAATAAAAATCTATAAATTTTGACCCATACAATGTATTTTTGGCTATTGCTACAAATATACCCCAGCGACTTAAGACTGCTTTTGTGCTCCAGGGTCACATATTTTTTAAATGCGCTTCAAAGGCACTCAAAATCGAGTTTTTCATGACCATTTTTATGGAATTAGTAATTTTGTTGCACTTTTTTTTTTTACAAGCTGTTCACAGAGAACGTTTATTATAATATTGCGTTACTCCCTAAAAAAGCAACTAATCATGTTACTTAGTTACTTTTTATGGAAAGTAATGTGTTACGTTACTTTTGCATTCGTTTTTAAATCTGGGCTGAGCTTACTTGTTTGTTTTTAATATAAAAAGTTCTTTTAAAAGTGAAATAAATACACCTCAGGCTACAGGAAGTGTAAAATCTTATCTGTACAGTAGAGGGCGCCGCTCAAATTGCATGAAGAATATGACACGGGAGAAGAAATACTTTTCCGCAATAATTTGTGAAATAAAATAATTCAAATATTGAAAAAAATAATAGTTTTGAAAAAAGTTACTCCGATATTTCCTTCTAAATTAACGTCTAAAAACACGAGATGCAGTGCTGAGGAATGCTTTTATAAAAAACGCAGAGCAGAATGCGTCCTCTGCCATGTTGCCAATTTGCTACTGTAAATAAAAGCTTGCAACACTTCTGATTGGTTCTCTGTTTTGGAACTGATATTAATGAGCAGTAACGCAATAAGTTACTTAACACTTGTAATATGTTACAAGTTACATAATCAGATTTTTTTTAAAGTAACTAGTGAAGTAACACATTACTTTTTAATTTAGAAGGAAATATCTGAGTTACTTTTTCAAATAATATTTTGTTCCCCGTGTATTGACTGACAGCTCTGGTGTTGCCATGTTGAGAGAAATCAGGAGTAAGTGCAGAGATGTGTGAACATGATGTTACTGTAATTCTAGATTAAATATGAACATGTATTTACTCATCTCACCTGCACAAAAACACATTCAGTATTCCTCAAAATGAATCAAAACAGGCAAATGCAAACTTAGAATATTATAAAAACCAGCAATAATTAAATGGTAAATAAGACACATATAAGTTATGGCCCATTTTATTAACCAATGTCTTTGCTACTGACCTTTGATGATTCAAATCAACCTTACTTAGCAAAAATGACATATTTGTGTTTAATTTTTGTTATTTCTGAATAGTGTTGAACTTTCTTCTCCTGCGTCATATTCTTCATGCAATTTGTTTGAGCGGCGCCCTCTACTGTACAGATATTTCCTTTAGCCTGAGGTGTATTTATTTCACTTTTGGTGTGAAAGCTTTTACATTTAACTTTGTATATTTAAAAACAAACAAGTAAGCCCAGTCCAGATTTAAAAAGTAATGCAAAAGTAACGTAACACATTACTTTCCATACAAAGTAACTAAGTAACGTAATTAATTCCTGCAAAGCTACATTACTGTGAAAAGTTTTAGGCACTTGTGTAAAAATGAGGATGCTATCAAAAATAATGTCACTTAATAGATTTTCTTTATAAATTAACTTTTATTAGCTAAATTAAATCAACATTTGTTGTGAGCATCCTGTGTTTAAAGCAGCTTTTGCACTTGAGCATAGTCTTTGCAGGAGGTTTCTTGAAGCGTCTTGGAGACACAGTTCTTCTGGATTGAGTCTGTCTCAGTTTGTTCTGTTTCTTCATGTCACTCCAGACAGACTGACAGATCAGATCAGATCTCTGTGGAGCACTGGCTGTTTCAGACAAAAGTCTTACTGGATTATTACAATTAATGGCAAAATTAATGTTTGGAAATGTAAAGTGATATTTCCTACTGACACACGACAGCAAAAGATAGAAATAACGGACTTAAAACTGTTTTTTAGCTGCAGAAAATACTAGTGTACTAATAATTTTGGCCACCACTGTATATCAAGCTCATTTGTTACACAAGATCAAGGAAAAGTCGCCACTTTGACCCCTTTCGGATTTTCAATGAAAACATATATTCTTCAGTGAGTGGTGGTAGTCATAACCTCTGACAGCTCTGTGTGTGTGTGTGTCATGAAGGAAGATGATGGACTCGGGTCAGCTGGACTTCTATCAGCACAGCACTCTCTGCACAAACACCTGCCGCAGCACCAAGTTTGACCTGTTGATCAACAACACACGCTTCCCACCGGACGGCAGTGGGCTCACCACAGCTCAGGGTGGGTGTGCTCACACACACACTCATACACCCCCCCCTCCACACACACACACACCCACACATTTGTTTTTGTGAAAGTGGGCTCATCCCATAGGTGTAATGGTTTTTATACTGAACAAACTGTGTGTGCTATTGCCCTACACCAACCCTACACCTAAACTTAGCCCTCACAGGAGACTGTGCATTTCTACTTTCCCAAAAAAACCTCACTCTCAGCGTTTTGAAAAGTGGGGAAAAGCAAAAACAGAAGCTATTTTACAAAAATTAGCAAACTTCAACAAAAGTGGGAACAAAGCTCGTATCCAATCACCTGTGAGCGGAATAGGATTGGAGAGATGGAAAAGGAGAAAAGCACGAGAGCTTCAAACGGGAGCTGTAACATAGCCACATATTTATAGCCTAAAATATATAGGGGTCATTCTATGGAAATGTCCCTAGCCTTTACAGACATATTACACGTGAAAAACACTTGGTTACAAGTTTTTATATATATTTTAAAATGAAACAATGTGTTATTTGAACAATTACACCTTCTTGAGCCATCAATGTGGCAATATTTGTTTTTAATTAATTATAAAGAATTCCAAGCAGCACAAAACTGCTCGTCCCCGCAGCCGTGTACAGAGGGAAAGTGCTTTATATTGAGGTCAAAAACAGGGTTTTCTTCCATTTGAAATAAAATAATGTATACATAACTATCAAATAAATTACATAAATAAAATAAATGCCACATAAATATGATAGAAAAATATATAAAATATTATATTAAATTATAATATATATTATATTAAAAAAGATTATATTATATAATATTATTAAAAAGATTTAAAAGCTGTCATTTATGTGTATTCATGAAGTCAAAAGGTAATCTAATAATGTGGTCTAAGTTTAAATGTTAAAAAAAGAAATCTTGCCATACCAGGCTATTCGAACCAAATGTATTTACTCAGTATTAGGATATGACTACTTGTTTTTTATTACAGCCCGTTATAATTAATACATTACAAAAACATTGTAAACATTAGGCTAAAAGAAAGTCATCCCACTCCTCTACGTCTACTTCTATCATAGCTTGGATTGCAGCGTCACGCGCCTTCTTTTTGAATGTGATTTTTCTCCAATTAGGGGGCGGAACATATGGCAAATTACGCTACGGCACTTATATTATTGCACTGGTTGGCTATTAACTGCGAGCAGACAGAGTGTCAATCAATGCATTGGAGAATACGGCGAACATAAAGAAACGAAGCTGCTTGTCAGATTTCTCTAACAAGCAACCATATTTTTTAAAATAAGCCCAAAAATACGCAACCCGCAACCAGGGATTTTTTCCCGTAACTTTACAAAAAAAGAAGCCCAAGCGTATAATACGCGGACTTGGCAACTGTGAGTGTGTTTCTTTATTTGTTTGTGTTGTGAGCATTTGCACCACCTGCTGTCAAACTGATGAAGATGTTTTCTTGATTTGCTGATGCTTTTTGTATTTGCATGTGTTTTCTGAAGTTGCAGCGCATTGAGCTCTCTCGGCCACCGTACAAAAGAGCTTATTTACACTAGTGAAAAAGTAATATATTTAAAATACATTTATTTTATACCAAGTATAGTTCAAATCTATTAACATATTACTGACAGACAACTCAAGACGTACTGATATAAACATTTTAACTAAACTTTACTTGGCATACTACTTGTGCACAATGCACTTTTCTTAATATTAAGTCTAAAATGTGTTTTAATGTCACTTTTGATGAGGATTGTGTGATTCTTGAATAATATCGGTCTTTAAATGCGAGATAGTTAAAGTGTACTTGAAGTTTACTTGCAATATTTCCACTTTAGCACAATCAAATATACTAAGTATATCTTTAATTGGATTTCAGCACTACTTCTGCACAATTAAAGTGTATTCAGTACTACATTAGTTGTTCCAATTTAGCAGAGTATACCAGTTTAGTGTACTAAAAGTACAATTGCAGGACATTTTATTAAGTATATAAATATGAAAAAAATTATAATACTTAGCATGAAATAAATGCATTTCAAATACATTTAAGTGTATACATTTTTCACTAGGGTAATCCGTAGCTGTGTTTCCATCACCCTGTTTTTATGCGCATTTTGAAGTATTGCACCAGAAAGGAGAAATTTGAAACACCAAATTTCGAATAAAAATCCCATAATTCACAAAGTTTTTACACTTGCTTGAGGGTTATTGCGAATAATGGGAGATGGAAACACATTTGCCGAATATTCCTCCATGTGCATCAAAAAATCATGTGACTTTGCGCTATGGGACGGCAAAACCTGATTAACCAGCGGACAGATCTCGTTCCACAGCATCTGAAATGTTATGTTCATTCTGAAACGCCTGGACAAAGTCAAAGTATTTATGTATAATTGCCTCCCAGAACGGTTACACGACTGCGTTCCCAAACAGCAGCATCCAACTCTGAAAGCAATGACCGCATTTATTGTGTTTCGTCTGCTCGCTCTAAGGCGCAAGTAAATTATTATAGATGAATATTACTATATTCAGTGGCATGTCCTATTTATCTTAGTGATTTATAGTGCCAGTTTATCAGGAAGGGACAATTTTGTTCTCTTTGACTCGTTGGATGGAAAAAATTTGTTCGCAAATTTTTTTATGCGATATTTAAATTTTGCGCAACTTTGGATGGAAACCCGGCTAGTGACACAACTTTGACCAAATGATGGTTATTGCCAGTTAAATTCGAAATCTTTAAGTGAATAAATACAAATTTTGGTAAAAATAATCTATATATGTTTTCCACACAACTTTCAGTAAAAAATAATTTTAATTGTTTTCATTTAGATGTACCAATAATTTAGGGTACATTTGGAAAAATGCTTTCTCAATAAAACAGCTATTGGTTTCGCTTGATATATTTTATCAGTGTAATTTATCTGCTAGTCACCACGCTTAATCCCAAACTTAATCGTTAAACAACTTTTGATATTACAAATAAAAAGATGCTTTCCATGTTGGTGAGTTTGTTAACTGCGTTACAGACAAACTGTATTTTCAATTTGGCCATTTTGACTCCAGTAGCAGGCCAACCGAATGTTAATTTCTTGACCAGGTTAACCTCAGATTTTTTATATTTATTTGAATTAAAATGATACAGACATTGCAAACCATAACAATGCCCCCAACATTGTTGACAGGCAATTAATATACTCCTTAACAATATTGGAGATGAAATACATAAAAAAAAAAACAATATATATCACCTGCAGAAGAAAATGACATGATCACATGATGCTGGTCATATAGTTTTATTATAAACCATTTTTAGTTTTCAGGGGATGTTTGGTTTGCAACATAGTTGACAAGATTGTAGAAATAAATGTAAAAATAATATATATATATATAATCTTGACTTCAGCATTTTTTTCACAAGACTCATTAATTCAAAAAGCAGACTTGCAAAAACAAAACAAAACTGTGATTTAAGGGACAGACTGAAAAACAGGGTGCACATGTGTGCAATTATAGTATGTATTCTCTGCATAAAATATGTTAAGAAAGTTGTTATGTAATCATCAATGGACATAAAATGTACCCTAAATGATATAATGACCCTAATACATAGTGTCTGTATGTGTGTGTCCTGCAGGGCATGTTTCTGTGGGTAACGGAGGTCAGACGGCCACAGCAGAGGAGAAGAAAGAAGACGTGTTCGGTACACCGGTGGAGTGGAGCACAGCCACAATAGAAACCCCAGAGAAAAGAGACTCACCTGATATCTCAGGTAAGTATTCATACCTCACTCAGGAATCTCATGCGCTAATGAAGATGGCATCCACATGCTGTACTGTGTGTGTGACCCCAGACGAGACTCTGAGTTTCTGGAGGGGCATCGCTGAGGTGGGGCTGATGGGGGAGGTGGTGTCTAATATCCGCTCAGAGCTGCTGAGTCTGCTGAGAGGAGTTCAGCTGCGCACGGATCAGAGCTCTCTACAGGATGCAGGTCAGTGCTTCATCTGTGACAGGCTTGTCCCGTGAAGTTCAGCTCCAACCCTCATCAAAAACATCTGAACCAGATGCCAGTTACAGATTCACAAGATGCCAAATAGAGATTCATAGTGTTTTTTTAAAACCTTAAGAGACTTCATTAAAAGAACAAGTTTGTTACAGAAAACCTTGCTAACCAATCACATTATAGCTATGGCATTGAATTACGGTCAGAATTGTACAACTGTCAGTCACTCTTTGCGGAGATCACAAAAATGATCAGAGAACCATAAACTGAATCCTTCCTGCTGCAAAACTGTCAGTGATTTTTCACAGAAGACTCCAAAAATAATAAATAAATCCAAAATCAATTAGCAGGCAGGCTGTCGGTTCAATAAATGAAAAAAAAAACACTTTATTCAGCAGTTAATTTAATATAAATAGGACCATCAAGACTTTTTGTAAATAATGTACACTATATATATATATATATATATATATATATATATATATATATATATTAGTACTGCCAAACAATTAATCGCGATTAATCGCATCCAAAATAAGTTTTTTTTTTACATAATATGTGTATACTGTGTATATTTATTATGTATATTTAAATACACACACATACAGTATATATTTTGAAAATATTTCCATGTATATATTTATATTCATATAATTTATATTATATAAACATATTTTAAATGTATAAACTTAACATATTTTTCTTAAATATATACATGCATGTGTGTGTATTTATATTTCTTTATATACACAGTACACACACATATATTATGTAAACAAAAACTTTTATTTTGGATGAGATTAATCGTTTGACAGGAATAATATTTTTAAATTATTAACAGCCCTACTATAAAAGTTACATAATTTAATATATATATATTAAAGATGAATATGAGACAAAACTACAGAATGTCACATTTTATTATTGGGTGATTCAACACATTCAGTCAGGTCCATAAATATTGGGACATCGACACAATTCTAACATTTTTGGCTCTATACACCACCACAATGGATTTCAAATGAAACGAACAAGATGTGCTTTAACTGCAGACTGTCAGCTTTAATTTGAGGGTATTTACATCCAAATCAAGTGAACGGTGTAGGAATTACAACAGTTTGCATATGTGCCTCCCACTTGTTAAGGGACCAAAAGTAATGGGACAGAATAATAATCATAAATCAAACTTTCACTTTTTAATACTTGGTTGCAAATCCTTTGCAGTCAATTACAGCCTGAAGTCTGGAAGGCATAGACATCACCAGACGCTGGGTTTCATCCCTGGTGATGCTCTGCCAGGCCTCTACTGCAACCGTCTTCAGTTCCTGCTTGTTCTTGGGGCATTTTCCCTTCAGTTTTGTCTTCCGCAAGTGAAATGCATGCTCAATCGGATTCAGGTCAGGTGATTGACTTGGCCATTGCATAACAGTCCACTTCTTTCCCTTCAAAAACTCTTTGGTTGCTTTTGCAGTATGCTTTGGGTCATTGTCCATCTGCACTGTGAAGCGCCGTCCAGTGAGTTTTGAAGCATTTGGCTGAATATGAGCAGATAATATTGCCCGAAACACTTCAGAATTCATCCTGCTGCTTTTGTCAGCAGTCACATCATCAATAAATACAAGAGAACCAGTTCCACTGGCAGCCATACATGCCCACGCCATGACACTACCACCACCATGCTTCACTGATGAGTTGGTATGCTTAGGATCATGAGCAGTTCCTTTCCTTCTCCATACTCTTCTCTTCCCATCACTCTGGTACAAGTTGATCTTGGTCTCATCTGTCCATAGGATGTTGTTCCAGAACTGTGAAGGCTTTTTTAGATGTCGTTTGGCAAACTCTAATCTGGCCTTCCTGTTTTTGAGGCTCACCAATGGTTTACATCTTGTGGTGAACCCTCTGTATTCATTCTGGTGAAGTCTTCTCTTGATTGTTGACTTTGACACACATACACCTACCTCCTGGAGAGTGTTCTTGATCTGGCCAACTGTTGTGAAGGGTGTTTTCTTCACCAGGGAAAGAATTCTTCGGTCATCTACCACAGTTGTTTTCTGTGGTCTTCCGGGTCTTTTGGTGTTGCTGAGCTCACCGGTGCGTTCCTTCTTTTTAAGAATGTTCCAAACAGTTGTTTTGGCCACGCCTAATGTTTTTGCTATCTCTCTGATGGGTTTGTTTTGTTTTTTCAGCCTAATGATGGCTTGCTTCACTGATAGTGACAGCTCTTTGGATCTCATCTTGACAGTTGACAGCAACAGATTCCAAATGCAAATATCACACTTGAAATGAACTCTGGACCTTTTATCTGCTCATTGTAATTGGGATAATGAGGGAATAATACACACCTGGCCATGGAACAGCTGAGAAGCCAATTGTCCCATTACTTTTGGTCCCTTAACAAGTGGGAGGCACATATGCAAACTGTTGTAATTCCTACACCGTTCACCTGATTTGGATGTAAATACCCTCAAATTAAAGCTGACAGTCTGCAGTTAAAGCACATCTTGTTCGTTTCATTTGAAATCCACTGTGGTGGTGTATAGAGCCAAAAATGTTAGAATTGTGTCGATGTCCCAATATTTATGGACCTGACTGTAGATGTTTTACCAGCTAAGAAGTTCAGCACTTTTAGAGTTCATCCCTGATGATGATCTGATATGAACATAAGTATTGGAGCAGTTGCCTCACAGGTGTTTCTAAGTGATCAGCTGTGTCCTGTTGCATTAATTCTTCAGATATTAAAAGCAGGGAATGTGTCGTATCAGTTATATCCATTACTTCTGCTTTCTGAATCTTGCATTCGATGATGATGCACACAAACCAGGATGAAGACGAGGGAACTGACTTTGAGAGAAAAGCAAGCAATTTGGATGCCAAAAGAAAAGAGGAAGTCAGTTAGAGCTCTAGCGAAAACAAAGGGCATGGAGAAATCAAGAGTTTGGAAACCACCAGCGACACCAGCAACCAACAACTACCTGATCGGCTGAGAAAACAACAGTAGTTGATGACAGACAAATCATAAAAGCTGTGAAAATGAATCCTAAAAGACGTGTCTGTAAAATCTCCAACAACTTCCAGAAAGCTGGGGTGATGCTCTGACAATCTACTGTCCTCAGGAGACTTTGACACAGAATTACAGATGCTACACAGCAAGATGCAAACCTCTGACCAGCACCAAACATAGAAAGGCAAGATTAGAGTTTGCAAGAAAGCACAAAGGTGAGCCAGAAGAGTTTTGGAACTGTGTTTATGGACCGATGAGACAAAGATGAACCTTTATCTAAGTGATGGGAAAGCAAAAATGTGGAGAAAAAAAGGGAACTGCAAATGATCTCAAGCATACAGCCTCATCTGTAAAGCAGGTGGAGGTGGTGTCATGGCATGGGCATGCATGGCTGCCTCTGGAACAGGCCCTCTCAACTTTACTGATGACTTAATGTATGATGACAGCAGCAGAATGAATTTGGAAGGGTACAAAACCATCTTGCCTACCAATATTCAAGAAAATGCCACCAGATTCATTGGGAAGTGCTTCATATTGCATCAGGACAATGACCCAAAACACCCTGCCAGTTCAGTCGAGGAATTCATAAGAGCAAAGAAATGGAAAGTCTTAGATTGCCCAAGTCAATCTCCAGATTTAAATCTGATTGAACATGAATTTCACCAGCTGAAGAGGAGAGTAAAGGCAGAAACTCTCCAAAACAAGCAACAATTGGGATTGGCTGCATTAAAGGCTGGGAAAAGTATTTCAAAGGATGAGACCAAGAGTCTGGTGATGTCTATGGGTCACAGACTCACTGCTGTGATTGTGTGCAAGGGATCTGCAACTAAATAATAGCTTTTAATCTTTTATATCTGCCTTATGTTCAACTGTCCCAATACTTATGCTCACATCAATGAGTGGGATGAACTCTAAAAGTTCTGTTCTTTTTATTTGATAAATCATGTATGTGTTGAAACATCTTTTAATATTCATCTTTTAATCATATTTGCAAATGTCTTGACTCCACAGACAACAGAGCAATTTTGTCTTCACTGTTCCAGTACTTATGGAGGGCACTGTATATATATATATTAAATTATGTAACTTTTGTACTAGGGCTGTCAATCATTTAAAAATGTTGAATTAATTGAATTTATTCATTTAACCAGTTCAATTCATTTTAAGACTTGATGAGATTCACCTGTAGGTGCATTTTGTTTTTGGAGCATCTTGTGGCCTGTAGTTCAAGTGGAGGATTGGAGATCCATGAAAAACACATTTAGTGTGCCATTTTGTTGTGAGTTTATGTTGTCGTGTTGTAATTCAGGTGTAGTTGTGGTGACAGAATGTGGCTATTAATGTTGAGTTGGTGTTTAGTGTGTGTGCGTGAGATGTGATCAAGTGATCTGTGGTTCTTGCAGAGATTGCGGTTCTGAGTAACCTGGCACAAGTCTTTGACCTGCTGGACTCCATCAAACAAATTCTGAATGTTCGACGGCAAATGACGGACCCGGAGCAGACGCAGGTCCTCAGAGCACTGACAAGTGAGTGAAGAGACAGTAGAGATGGTTTCAGACTAGGCATGCAGCGATAACATTTTTTCAGAACCGATCCGATACCGATCCATTCCAATCTAATACCAGCACAGTACTATATACTAGGTTAGTGGTAATTCAGCTGCAAAAGATAGCCTACTCTAGGAAAATCATGAGTGCACAACAAATTTATAAAATCTAAACATTTAGTGAAAAAAATTTTGGTGGGGAACAAATAAAAGTTATTAAGTGTGGGTCTAAATCTGGTAAAATGTTACACATTGCTCTTTGTATTGTTGTAAAATACATTCATGAAACACAAGTAGATGTGACCCCGGACCACAAAACCAGCCATAAGGGTAAATTTTTCGAAAATTAGATTTATTCATAATCTGAAAACTGAATAAATAATATTTCCATTGATGTGTATGGTTTGTTATGATTGGACAATATTTGGCTGAGATGCAACTATTTGAAAATCTGGAATCTGAGGGTGCAAACAAATCTAACTATTGAGAAAATCACCTTTAAAGTTGTTCAAATGATGTTCTTAGCAATGCATATTACTAATCAGAAATTAAGTTTTGATATATTTACGGTAGGAAATTCACAAAATATCTTCATGGAACATGATCTTTACTTAATATCCTAATGATTTTTAGCATAAAAGAAAAATCAATAATTTTGACCCATAGAATGTATTTTTGGCTATTGCTACAAATATACCCCAGAGACTTAAGACTGCTTTTGTGCTCCAGGGTTACAAATATATTTATATATAAAATATGTACTATAAAATTAAAAGACATTTAAAAGTAATGTATAGCACAGTAATGAAGGCAGCAACACATGATAGAGAGGACAGAACAAAAAAGACTTAAGCATCTTTCAATGCGCAAAAGCATTACAATACGAAAGGGTATGGCTCCGATACAGAGCGGCACAAAGCGCTTATGTGCATCCCGGCGCAGAATGATGCACTTGAAGCAACACGAGTCACAGCATGCAGCATAGAAGAGTATTCACAAAACATCTTAAGGCTAAAAGTAGCTCATAACTCGCCGATTAAGGAGAAAATCTTAAAAATATTGGGCGTCAGTCCTACATTTAGGACTCCTAAATTCTTGCTCTAAGAGTATTTCACAAAGCATTTTAGCACTAAAACTAGCTCCTAAATCTGTGAAAGTTTAGGAGTAGTGAAGAGGAGTCTTAAGTCACTAAGACCAACTCACAACTATCCTAAAATGGCTGTTGCTGGCAATCTGCCTCTGAACGTAAACATTTTAGAAACATTTGACGATAATGACCTTTTAAAAAGTATCACCTTTGGTTTTGGAGGTTATCCCAACCCCAAATTTTTGTTAATATCTTTGTTTTCATTAACCAGTTGGGCAAGAAGTAACAGCTGTTCTTGCGTCCATTTTATTTATTTATTTATTTATTTACGTTTGCATGTATTACTATCAGCCATGATTATTCTACTCTGTTAATTAAAAGGCTGTATATATGCATATCCGCTAATTGTTTTTGAGAAGCATACATGTAAGAGGCTGACAATAAGCTGAACATATACTTGTTTAATTAGTGACACTTATCCCGCAATTAACTTTTTTTTTTTTTTTTTTAACCTTTATTAGAATACGGCAAGATAATATTGTGCCCAACAATATTTCTATGAATAAATCTCTGACAGAGACTTTTTGTGCATAGTTAATAAGCATGCTGACATCATCCATAGCAACGAGATCAACCCCGCCCTTACTCTTAGATTAAGACTTCTCCCTATTCCTTAGTAAAAGTTTGTCTCAGCAGCTTTGTGAATAGGTTTTAAGAGAAAACTCTTAGCTAAAAACTTTTACTGCTATTTAGGAGAACTCTTAGTGGTAAGATCAAATGTTTTGTGAATACGGGCCTGATGCGTAGTGTATAGTGTAGTTTTCTATCTGTGCAATAGTTTTTCTTTTTTTAGAACAGTTTTAAATCTCAGTTATTGTGCCCTCTTGTAGAGAGTTTCATCATTTTGACTGTAGTAACTGAACAAGACATGCAGTTTGAATGCTGAATGGAGGATGACAGACAGACACAGCGGTTTACTTGAACTTGAATTTAACGACTTCAATCTATACTAAGTCTATACTAAGTAATCTGTACTTCGACTATAGAACAGCTTCAGAACACTTGAAATATAGCGCACGAAAACGTCTCAGGTTACGTATATAACCATGGTTCCCTGAGAGGGAATGAGACACTGCGTCCTCTAGAGGTCGCTATGGGGAACTCCATCTACGTGACCCGTGTCTGAAGCATATATACAAAAACACCAAATATTGGCCGGCGACAGCCTATGACGTCACTCCCGGTGCGACCACAGTATAAAAGGGCACCGGGAAAAAAGCGTCATCCGCTTCTTCGTCTGAAGCTGCATCCGAAGCATGGCCTAAAGTCTAGAGGACGCAGTGTCTCGTTCCCGCTCAGGGAACCATGGTTACATACATAACCTGAGACGTTCCCTTTCAAGGGAACGTCGAACTGCGTCCTCTAGAGGTCGCTATGGGGAACGATATACCCACGCCGCCATGCTGAGGGGAGTGCATGCCATTCCACAAAGGCGAGCACTAAGCATCAACTCTACCAAAAGGATAAGGGAGTTGTCCCTGGGATGAATTGACGGCTGTCAGCGACATTATCCCCTTCGGCCAAAGACCTGAGTTGCATACCCCGGAACTCACATGATAGAGGCCGGACCTCCTGGACCCAGGGTAGAGCTCAAGGCTTGGAATCAGAAAAGGGATTCCTTTAAGGGGATACGACCAAGCGCTTAGGATAGTAACTAAGCCTGGCCTGTCACCCAGGGGCTACTGCTTGCTCCTACAAGAGCTCGCTGAAGGAACTGTATCAACAGATCCTTGGTAGTAGCCCCTATTCAAGTAGTATCACTGGGGATACATAGGTAGATTGGGGCCCAAGGTGAAAACGGGCCTAACCGACTCAAAGAATGGGTACGAAGCCGCAGCGCGTAACCCATACCATACAGGACTTTAGAAAAGACCACAAAACACTCGGTGTGCGATCTTACCACAGCGTGGCTTTCAGAAAGTGCACAAAGACTAGCGTGCGCACTTACCATAACATGGATTTGTAAACATCGTTCTTTTCAAATGCTCTGGAGAGAGCAGCATGCTCAAAGGTGACCCTCTATAGTGAGGGGAGCAATGCTAGCTCTACCAAGACAGAGCTCTGGAGAGCAGAGAACTTAACTCTCAGCATGAGAGGGAACTCAGACGCTCAGAAGGGAGCGGCATGCTCATAGGTGACCCTCTATAAAGAGGGGAGCAGTGCCAGCTCGACCAACAAGGAGAGCTCGTGAGGAAGCAGCATGCTCAAGGTAACCCTCTATAGCGAGGGGAGCAATGCTAGCTCTACCAAGACAGAGCTCTAGAGAGCGGAGAACTTAACTCTCAGCATGAGAGGGAACTCAGACGCTCAGAAGGGAGCGGCATGCTCATAGGTGACCCTCTATAAAGAGGGGAGCAGTGCCAGCTCGACCAACAAGGAGAGCTCGTGAGGAAGCAGCATGCTCAAGGTAACCCTCTATAGCGAGGGGAGCAATGCTAGCTCTACCAAGACAGAGCTCTAGAGAGCGGAGAACTTAACTCTCCGTTCATGAGAGGATACTAGCACATACATGAGTTAAGTGGGGCCCAAGGTGAAAACCGGGGCCTAACCGACTCCAAGAATGGTACGAAGCCTCAGCGCGTAACCCATACCATACAGGATTTTAGAAAAGACCGCAAAACACTTGGTGTGCGATCTTACCACAGCGTGGCTTTCAGAAAGTGCACAGAGACTAGCGTGCGCACTTACCATAACATGGATTTGCAAATTCTATTCTCCAAATGCTCTGGAGGGAGCAGCATGCTCATAGGTGACCCTCAATATTGAGGGGAGCGATGCTAGCTCTACCAAGGCAGAGCTCTGAAGAGCGGAGAACTTAACTCTCAGCATGAGAGGGAACTCAGACGCTCATAAGGGAGCGGCATGCTCAAAAGTGACCCTCTAAGAGAGGGGAGCAATGCTATCTCGACCAGCAAAGAGAGCTCCTGAGGGAGCAGCATGCTCACAGGCGACCCTCTAAAATGAGGGGAGCAATGCTAGCTCTACCAAGACAGAGAGGATACTCAGCACATATATATAAGTAGAGTGGGGCCCAAGGTGAAAAACAGGCCTAACCGACACAAAAAATGGGCACGAAGCCGCAGCGCGTAACCCATACCATACAGGATTTTAGAAAAGACCGCAAAACACTCGGTGTGCGATCTTACCACAGCGTGGTTTTTAGAAAAGTGCACAGAGACTAGCGTGCGCCCTTGCCAAATATGGATTTTAGAAACCGTATTGTCAGATGCTCTCTGGAGGGAGCAGCATGTTCATAGATGACCCTCTAAAATGAGGGGAGCAATGCTAACTCTACCAAGAAAAAGCTCTGGAGAGCAGAGAACTTAACTCTCAACATGAGAGGGAACTCAGACGCTCAGAAGGGAGCGACACGCTCATAAGTGACCCTCTAAATAAGGGGAGCGATGCCAGCTCAGCCAACAAAGAGAGCTCAAAAAGGGAGCAACATGCTCATAAATAACCCTCTAAAGTGAGGAGAGCAATGCTAGCTCGACTAACTATGAGAGCAACCTGACAAGGAGGCCTAAAGAAAGGCCTGACGTGCTGAGGTTTCTGAATAACAGAGCTCTGGGAGCGGAGACTCGACTCTCATATGAGAGGAAACTCGGACGCTCAGCAGGGACCCTCATAGGCAACCCTCTATAGTGAGGGGAGCAATGCCAGCTCGACTAACAGCGTAGAGCTTGGAGGGGTACAGCAGCAACGAGGAGCAGGTTGTTAAGTAACAAAGCTCTGGGAGCGGAACTCTACTTACAGCAAAAGAGGGAACTCACATGCTCATACGAGAGCAGTATACTCAAGGTGACCCTCAACAGTGAGGGGAGCAAAAACTAGCTCTACCATGATAAAGCTCTAGAGAGCGGAGAATCTACTCTCAGCATGAGAGCTCAGACACTCAGGAGGGAGCGGCATGCTCATAAATAACCCTCCACATTCTAGGCGAGGGGAGCAAAGCCAGCTTGACCTACAAACAGAGGGATACCTAACAACCCGAACAAGCTAGTGGAAATAGTATCAGGGTAATAGGTAGCTGAACAGAAGGCAACAAGGGCTCAGGGAAACTGCTACTTAAAACCCTAATAAGGGTGGGCAGTTCTAAGCTAAACCTCTATGCACCTATCATGGCCTCGTTTGAAGAACAAAAGGGCCAGACTTAGAAAATGCTGCTCCTCAGAGCCAAAGCATTGTAATAAAGTCGCTCAGCACCACACCTGATACCAGCCTGCTTTAGTACTGGAAGAAAGGTAGTTCGAATGGTATAAAACACACATACCAGCGAATCTGATAAAATTGGATCGTACTCATCCATCCATGGATCCTGCGCAGAAGAACAGTCCAGTGTAGGGGCTGAAATAATAGCGCAGGAGGTGCTCACCTAACCTCGGTCAGAAAACTGAGGTTGCAGGGGAATTAGAGAGGGGAAGATGAGGGCTTTAGATGTACAGGCCCCCTGAGGGAAGGAGAGATGTTCAACTCTTACCCTGGCCTGGGCGAGGGCGTTGCAACGCCCCGTCCGGACCACCTCCCTCAGGTCTTGCTACCTCTCTTTGACCCGCGCCACCTTTGAAGCCCTACCCACAGGCGGGGAAGGGCGCGAGTCGCGACACTAGCCTTCTGTGCCCATCTCTGATCCTCAGATCGGGATGGGCCAGGACCCCTGCGCTGTTTGGGCTCAAACCTGGACCTTCTCGTTTAAATTAAGGTTTTAAAAGCCGCTGAACACGCCTTCGCCTCCCTAAACTTTTGAACCACCGACTCGACGGAGGTACCAAAAAGTACAGAAGGCGAAACCGGAGCATTGAGAAGAAAGCCCTTCTCTCTCTTCCCAATATCTGCCAGGTTCACCCACAGATGTCTCTCCGTTACCACCCTGGCCGCCATAGAACTGCCCATAGCAGAGGCGGCCTGCTTAGTGGCTCAAAGAGCTAAATTGGCGGTGCGGCACAGCTCAGCAACCTCGTCAGGTATATATATATTTTTTTTTACAAACCTTTTATTCAGGTCTTTCAACAGATCAGCCTGGTATGCCTGACACATAGTGTGTAATGAGGCGACAGCCTGACCTGCTGCTGCGTATGCATTGCCATTCCAGCGTTTTTTTTTCTCAGATGACGTCAGCGAAATCGCGTCATTGTCATCCAACAGCTCGCCCTCGCTCGCGACTGACGAGCGCGAGAAGGAAAACCCCTTCTATAACTCATTGGCGAGAGCCACCTGCAAACCCCATGAGCTCATTTTCCTCCGTGCTTCAGCAGCGGAGGGTCCTCAACCGCGGGAAGCAGACGGCTGCCCCTCTTTCCTCGAAAAGAGAGACAGACGAGAGCAGAGCTTTTAGAAAAACGCTCGCAATACGCGCAGCGTGCAAACAAAAGACGCAAAGATCATGTGAGTCATCAAGCATCAGATAACGTGGATACGGATGCACACATCTCTTAACGCCTTGCTAGTGCTCTCATTACAAAAGTAAACCATACTTACCTCGTAAGATGCACGCTTCAAACAAAACAGTCATTGAAGACGAAGAAGAGGATGACGCTTTTTCCCGGCGCCCTTTTATACTGTGGTCGAACCGGGAGTGACGTCATAGGCTGTCGCCGGCCAATATTTGGTGTTTTTGTATAAATGCTTCAGACACGGGTCACGTAGATGGAGTTCTCCATAGCGACCTCTAGAGGACGCAGTTCAAAGTTCCCTTGAAAGGGAACTTTATGGTGCTTTATAATGTTTTTGTCCCTTTGTGGGGCTTAAGAATAACACAGAATAGTATATGCACAATATCAGATTTGGATCCGTTTCGGCTGACATTTTCTGACCGTTTCCGGCAGAAAATGCCAGTATCGGAGCTGATACCGATACTGAGTATCGGATGGATGCATCCCTATTTCAGACTAGAACTTTTCAAAAAAGCCGGAGCAATGGTGCCGAAAGGTAGGGTCATGGAGAAAGGTCTTCATGATTGGTTGACAAAGCTGTCTGTCAGGGTGTGGGGTGGGGTAGGGGTAGTTTCTGTTGCCCATTGCTCCAGGCTGCACCACCCCCATCTCAAACTTTTGGACAAGGTGAAACATTTTCCAAACTCAGTCCGTCTATGAATTCAGTTAATTTTCTGAAGTGATCTCCTGTCAGTCAAGTATACTTCTATCTTTGTCTGTCAGCAGAAAAACATGAGTGTCATCTCGTGCAAGTTACATTTTGTATGGTAATATGCCTTTCTGAGCCCAGCCACCCTTTAGATTATTTCACAAATTCCCATCATTCATATTCACAGGTTTTCTAAAAGTGTTTCTAAAACATAAGGCACAATTTAAATCATTTTGTGTAAGATTCTCCTATAGTTTATAGTATAAATTCTAATTGGATTAGTAAACTGTCTGCTTAATATCTGCTAACACTTTATTTGATGACATTCTTCTAACTTAAGCCCAATTCGGACGGGAATAGTTTTCCAGAGATCTTTAAGGGGGGTTTAGACATAAGCATTGTGCTTATAAGGGCACTCATTACCGTGGTAAAGTCACAGAGTAACACTTTATTTTAAGGACCAATTCTCACTATTAACTAGTTGCTTATTAGCATGCATATTTCTACAATATTGGCAGTTTATTAGTACTTAAAAAGCACATATTAATGGCTTAAGGCCCGTTCACACCAAGAACGATAACTATATTAGCGTCCACACCAGCGGATGATATCGTCTGTTTATTCTCGCTCATCTACCGCTTTAAATTCTCGAGCTCGTTACAGCAGGATTGATTCTAATTGGCTGTCAATGATTTGTCGTTCATCAGCTGGAAAAAAATGTCCTGAAAGTGATTCCAACAATATAGTTTCTATGTGCCTTTATCGTTATAGCTGTGGTGTGGACTCTACTATTCTTTAAAGGTAGGGTAGGCGATTTCGGAAAGGCTAGCAATAGCAAGCTAGCTTTGAAAGCAAGATCCCCACCCTCCCTTCACTTTGCAAAGCCACGCCTCCCCCAAAACACATGAACGCACTCAGGCAGACCAGAGGATAGCCAGCGACATGATGAAAGACGTGTCGGACAGAACATTTTATGGTCCTACGCCTTCCACAGTTAATATAAATACATATAAATAAATGTAGACCGCTTAACTTAGTGATTGCTATCAAGATGTGAAAAGACTTTCAACCAGCATAACAAAAAATGTTTTTGAACCAAATCACCATACCCTGCCTTTATTATTGAAGGATATTTTAGAACTATATCTTTATCGTTATCTTTATAGCTATCGTTTTTGTTGAGAACGAGCCTTTAGTCTTTATAACCATATTCTAGATCCCTTAAAGGAACACTCAACTTTTTTTTGGAAATAGGCTCATTTTACAACTCCCATAGAGTTAAACAGTGGAGTTTTACTGTTTTTGAATCCATTCAGCCGATCTCCGGGTCTGGTGGTAGCACTTTTAGCTTAGCTTAGCATAGATAGTTGAATCTGATTAGACCATTAGCATCACGCTCAAAAATGACCAAATTATATTTCCTATTTAAAGCTGGACTCTCCTGTAGTTACATCGTGTACTAAGACCGACGGAAAATGAAAAGCTGCGTAATATCATTGCGCCTGCTGCACCCATGGTACGGCAGCAAAGTTCCTTGATTATTATGTCGGAATGAGAGTATAGTTCCTAACCATATCGGTCTAGAAAATCGTAACTTTTTATTTTCGGTCGGCCTTAGTACATGATGTAACTACAGGAGAGTCGAGCTTTAAATAGGGAAATTATTAAAACTCTTTGGTAATTTTTGATGACCAAATGTACTAAGATGGCGCCGGTGAGATCGGCTGCCGTTACGACTGCTCCGACCAAACTTTGTCTTCTTTTGTTATTTTTTCGTATTGTTAACTATAAACACCGGTTTCTTTTTGTAAGATGGCCATTCTTACATACGACAGGGCCACTCTTATTTCTATTGGTGCACAATGCACTAACCTTTCGCCGTTTTTGAACCCGGACCCATCCTGGCCAAGCGAGATCCTGAGGAGGAACAATGGACGCGACCCGTACCGGCGTCCTCGAGGGAAACGAGCCGGCGTCAGGAACAGGCTGAGGGTACGCGCACACCGCGCTCCCTTACCAAGTGTCCTGCTCGCCAATGTCCAGTCGCTGGATAACAAACTCGATGACCTCAGGGCAAGAGTCAAGTTCCAGAGGGACATTCGGGACTGCAACCTTCTCTGCTTCACCGAGACATGGCTGAACCCAGCGGTACCAGACCACGCCATCCAGCCGGCCGAGTTCTTCTCAGTTTACCGCATGGACAGAACGCTGGACTCGGGGAAGACTAGGGGAGGTGGAGTATGTCTGATGGTGAACAAACACTGGTGCGACAGCGCGAGCATTGTTCCCCTCTCACGCTCCTGCACACCGAATCTTGAACTTCTGACTATCAAATGTCGCCCTTTTTATCTCCCTCGGGAATTTAGCTCGGTCATCGTCAGTGCCGTTTATATTCCACCTCAAGCGGACACGGACACTGCGATATGGGATTTACATGAATCACTACACCTTCACCAGACACAGCACCGGGACGCCGCATTCATTGTTTTGGGAGATTTCAACAGTGCCAACCTCAAGCGTGCACTGCCGAACTTCCATCAGCACATCAGCTGCCCCACCAGGGGCGAAAGGACATTAGATCACTGTTACACCCCATACAAGAACAGCTACAAGGCACAGTCACAACCACCGTTTGGGAAATCGGACCACGCCGCCATCTTCCTCATGCCTGTTTACAAACAGAGGCTGAAACAGGAAGCCCCGGTGCAGAGGGAGGTCCAACGCTGGACGGACCAATCGGTGGCCGCTCTGCAGGACGCGCTAGATGACGCAGACTGGGACATGTTCCGGCGCAGCTCTGATGACGTCAGCTTGTTTACGGAAGCGGTCGTGGGATTTATAGAGAAACTAATGGATGATACGGTGCAGAAAACCATCATCAGGACGTTTCCCAACCCATCATAGAAGATCCCGCCCTGAGATCCCGCTCCGCTGCCTACAACACAGGGCTCATCACCGGGAACATGGATGACTACAAGGCTGCATCTTACAGCGTGCGCAGATCGGTGAAGGAGGCGAAGCAGCGCTACGGGAGGAAACTAGAGTCGCAATTCCAACATGGCGGCTCTAGGAGCCTGTGGCAGGGACTTAGAACCATCACGGACTATAAAACACCACCCTCCAGATCGGGGAATGCGGACGCTTCTCTGGCTGACGAGCTGAACACTTTTTATGCTCGCTTCGAGGCTGCAGCTAATCACGCTAACGGCGCTAGCAGTGCTAACTGCATGCACGCTGAGGAAGCCGGTGAGGACAACGTATTCACCATCACGGAGCATGACGTGAGGAGGGCATTCAGGAGAGTGAACATCAGGAAGGCAGCAGGACCAGATGGCATCACAGGTCGGGTTCTGAAGGCCTGTGCTGACCAGCTAGCACCGGTGTTCACCGAGCTCTTCAACCTCTCCCTGGAACAGTCCATAGTCCCCTCATGCTTTAAGCAGTCCACCATTGTTCCTGTCCCCAAAAAACCGCAGCCCACCTGCCTAAACGACTATCGCCCTGTAGCCCTCACATCAGTGGTGATGAAGTGCTTTGAGAGACTGGTCAGAGACTTCATCATTGCATCACTACCAGACACACTGGATCCACTACAGTTTGCATACAGACATAACCGCTCCACGGAGGATGCCATCTCACACCTCCTCCACACCACAACAAGTCACCTGGACTGCAGGAAAGGGAATTATGTAAAAATGCTGTTTGTGGACTACAGTTCAGCGTTTAACACCATAATTCCCTCCACACTCACCTCCAAGTTGGAGGTCCTTGGTCTCAGCACATACTTGTGCCAATGGATCTCCAGCTTCCTGAAGGACAGACAGCAAGCCGTACGGATGGGTAAACACACCTCATCCTCCATCACCCTAAGCACTGGAGCCCCTCAAGGTTGTGTTCTGAGCCCCCTGCTGTACTCACTGTACACTTATGACTGTGTGGCCACTTCCAACTCCACCACCATCATCAAGTTTGCTGATGACACTGTTGTGTTGGGCCTGATCTCAGACAACGACGAGACGGCCTACATACAGGAGATTAAGAACCTGGAGAGTTGGTGCCAGGTGAATAGTCTACACCTGAACATCAGCAAAACTAAGGAGCTGATAGTGGACTTCAGTACGAAGCAGGAGCGGTCATACCAGCCGATCACGATCAGCGGGACTCCAGTGGAGAGAGTGGACAGCTTCAGATACCTGGGTGTTCACATCACGCAGGACTTGACTTGGTCCTGTCATACCAGCACCCTGGTGAAGAAGGCCAGGCAGCGTCTGTACCATCTGAGACGCTTAAGGGACTTTAGACTTCCCTCTCGGGTGCTTAAGACTTTTTACACCTGCACCATCGAGAGCGTCCTGACGGGCAGCATCACTTCCTGGTTCGGGAACTGCACTATGCAGGACAGACGAGCCCTCCAGAGGGTGGTGCGTTCAGCGGAACGTACCATTCACACCGAGCTCCCTAACCTGCAGGAGATCTACAGCAAGCGGTGCCTGACCAGGGCCAGGAAGATAGTGAAGGACCTCAGCCATCCCAACAATGGACTCTTTTCTCTGCTGCGTTCAGGGAGACGCTTCCGCTCCATGAAGGCGAACACAGAGAGAATGAGGAGGAGCTTCTTCCCGCAGGCCATTCGGAGTCTTAACCTCTCTCCACTCTAAGCACATCACCCCACACTTCCACTTTGCACATTTTCAAATACAATCTGCACTAATTTGTAGAAGGGTTACGTAAGGATAAATGAGTGGGACTTGCATACCATTTGTCTTTGTCTTTAGTATTCCTTTACTCACTTATACACTTTACTGCACTGCACAGCACACGGACACTTTATCACTGACATACACTTTGCTTTTTATAGAATCTATATAGAATCATATTCTATTTTTATTCTTCATATCTATTTTTATTCTCATATCTATTTGTTATTTTATTTTATTGCTAGTTTATTTCTGTAAATATGTTTACTGTGCTTTTTCTATTTGTATTTTTGTAAACTTGAGGTTTTTCTTAATTTTGTTGGACAGTCGTACAATACATTTCACTACATGTCGTACTACGTATGTATATGTATGTGACAAATAAAATTTGAATTTGAATTTTGAAATGCTAATGGTCTAATCCGATTCAATGATCTATGCTAAGCTAAGCTAAAAGTGCTACCGCCAGACCCGGAGATCGGCTGAATGGATTCAAACACGGTAAAACTCCACTGTTTAACTCTAGGGGAGTTGTAAAATGAGCCTATTTCCAAAAAAAGTGGAGTGTTCCTTTAATCAAACCCCATACCTAAACTTAACAACTACCTTACGTAAACACTAAGGTACTCGAGGTTGTGCTGTATTGTGAATAAATCATGGATGAAGGGCGTTGTTAGGCACGATGCGAAGCGGTAGGGCGTGGTCTCAAAACTAAAGATGAAAGATGCAACATAACGCCAGCAGGCATCACTCATACTTCATTAAATAAATAACAAACAGTTAATTTTGCCAAAATACATAATACACCACACAGTTTTAATGCTATATTATTGATTGTTTATGTTGCTAAGGGTGGTTGCTAAGGTTGTTGTGCAGTGATACACAGAACCGCTGGGTGAAACGGTCATAGCTGTGCTTTATCGCAAATAAAACACAGCTGCTGACCAATCAGAACTGAGGACTGGAATTAACCATTTGATAATAACTATTAATAAGCAGCAAATCAGGAGTTTAATGATGCAAAACAGACTTTGAACCAGCATAACAAAAAAATGTTTTTGAACCAAATCACCTACCCTGCCTTTAATATTGAGAACAATTTTTAGAACTATATCTTTAACGTTATCGTTATCAGTCTTGGTGAGAATGGGCCTTTAGTCTGCATGACCATATTCTAGATCCCTAAAGGCACATTCACACAAAGAAAACGATAAAGATATAGTTGTAGAAATCTTTCTTAAAATCAAAGAACAGTCCACATCTCAACTATGACGATAGAGGCACAGAGAAACGATATTATTGGAATCACTTTCAAAACGATTTTTTTCTAGCAGATGAACAATAAAAATATTGACAGCCAATCAGAATCAATCCTGCAGTCACAAGCCCGAGAATTTAAAGCGGCAGACGAGCGTGCGCTTAGAATAAACAGACGATATCGTTCGTTGGTGTGGACGCTAATATAGTTATCTTTATAGTTATCGTTCTTGGTGTGAACAGGCCTTTAATCAAACCCCATATCTAACCTTAAAGGGTTAGTTCGCCCAAAAATTAAAATTCTGTCGTTAATTATTCACCCTCATGTCGTTCCAAACCCGTAAGACCGTCGTTCATCTTTGGATCACAAATTAAGATATTTTTGATGAAATCCGAGAGCTCTCTGACCCGCCATACACAGCAAGGATATTGGCACAATCAACACACAGAAACATAGGAAGGACATCAGTAAAATAGTCCATATGACATCAGGGGTTCAACCGTAATTTTACGAAGCTATGAGAATACTTTTTGTGCGCAAAGAAAACAATAATAACAATTTATTCAACAATCCTTCTCCCCGAGTTACCATTTTCCGCCATTTTGGAGAGTACTCCAGAACTTAATCTTGTGTGCATGTCCTTCTTATGTTTCTGTGTGTTGACCATGGTAATATCCTTGCTGTCTATGGAGGGTCAGAGAGCTCTCAGATTTCATCAAAAATATCTTAATTTGTGTTCTGAAGATGAACGAAGTCTTATGGGCGACATGAGGGTGAGTAATTAATGACAGAATTTACATTTTTAAGTGAACTATTCCTTTAACAACTACCTTTAATGATGCAAATTGAAAGTTAATAATAAATAGTGAGAGCTGGTCAGTCTCATAGATTGTTTCAATTCTCTGAAAACAACACCATCTATTGTGTGTCTGTTTAGCATTGGAACAGCAGGTGGAGGAGCAGAAACGGCAGCAGTCGCTCAGCTGGCTGTCTCAATCCCAGGCCCTCAGCAGTCTGGTTCTCCCCTCCACGCCTCCATCCAAACGCGCTCCCAAACGCCCCCGCCTCCAGCGGCCCGCCTCCACCACTGTGCTCGGCACGTCCGTCGCCCAGCCGCTCACCCTCCAGTCCCAGCAGTTCACTGTGCTCTCCCCCATCACCCTGTCCTCCATCGGCCAGTCGTTCGCGGTGGCCGGCCTCAACCAAGCCTCCAACACGGTCACCCTACACGCCCTCCCTGCCGGCTCGCAGCTCTTCACCAGAATCGCCACGGGTTCAGATGGAAAATCTGAAACCATCACGCTCCATCCGGCGTCTGGGCTCACGCTGCTGGGCGCCACAGCCATGCAGGACCATGGGCAGCTTGTGAGCCCCGTCGAGCTTGTCCAGTTCACGCAGAAGGGGACCTCTGGCGTAGCCCAGGAGGGTCAGATGGTCGCAGGTACGGTAGTGATGCAAGAGAGCGTCGTCAGTGTCATGCAGGAGGACGAGAACCAAGACAACGCCACCCTCATCGAGATAGACCCGGCTGCAGCCGACCAAAGCGTGAGTGTCATGGAGCTGCAGCTCGAGGGCGAGGAAGCCGAGGGCGGAGCGACTGTGGTGGAAGGAGGCGAGGAGGTGGTGCAAGGCGAGACGGAGGAGATACAGCTGGATGCCAACGGTCAGTTCCACAATTTGCCCGTTGTAGTGGTGGAGGAAGAGACGCAGGGCGCCGGCAAAGCCAAATGACACAAACCGCCCTCAGAGACTGACGGACCGAATCAGACAGGGACGGGGATTGTGTCGCCCCAGGTGGAGTTTGTGTTTTCCCTTCCAGCTGTTTTGTTTTTTTCATTACTCTCTTCCTGCACAGCCAAGCTCAGCTCTTCAAGCCTGACGTGTCACATATTTGTAAAAGCAAGTTCAGTATTCTTTTTTTTTTACGTGCGAGAAGCAACAATTTGTGATGTTTCGTTGGAACACATTCAGTATTTGCTTTCGTTTTTGAGTGTGGAAGTTTAGACCGGGCACTTACTTTTCAGTTTCCCTTTGTTTCGGTGCCAAAATGTCATGTTGTAGCCAGATTATACACTTTGCAACTCTCTGATCTGAAGGTGAAGACTCACAGTTCAAGTGATATATAAGACACTCCCGTAATGAGAAATGACACTGCCTGTGGTCTCTTTGTACTTTCTGACATCAGGGTATAAATGGCACTAATATTGGTGATATTTTAGCACAGTGGTTTTTAACTCCGGACCTGGAGACCCGCAGCACTTCAGTTCATGCAGCGCTCTGCTAGTGATATTATAGTCTGAATTGTGTGTAAATAAAGGAGGTAAAAGTGCAATGCTTGGGTTCCCAGGATCAGAGTTGAGATCCACACCGTTAGCACACATAATGAAAGATGTTTTATGAATGTTTGTGAATGGATCCTGTGTCCTTCACTGAAAATAAAACGGATCTTCCTTTCCCCGTGAGTTATATATTGTAAATGATGGTAGATCGCGGGATTGTGCATTTCAAAGTCTGTTACAGTTTCTGAGTTATGTTTTGGAAAGCAATTGCAAAAATACTTGATTTGGAGGTTTATAAATACACTGTTGTTAATTTTGCGAAACAAGTTAATTTATTCCGTTTAGAAATCGTTCATGCAAAATTTATAATTTGTAAAAGATTTACTCACCCTCATGTCGTTCTAAACCTACTGTGGACCACAAATGAAGATGTTTAGCAGAATGTTCACACACGGTTCACGCAAAACATTATTTTGCTGCTTGTTTAAATGAATTAAAATGAGCTAATGCATTAAGTCTTGAACATTTTTTTCCTAAGATACATTATATGCAATTGACTTAAATTTGTAAGACAGAAGTGTATTTAACTGTTTTGTGTGAAATTAAACTTTCTAGTTCCCAGCATGCTTTGCATGGGACTAGATGAGGAGTGTTTTTTTATGGTTTTTGATGAGATGAGGTGAGAAAGTGGGACTTGTTAGTGTTTAATGAATTGAATCAAAATTCCAGAGGATGATGCATTCCCACCAGCCAGCATGCTTTTTATGGGTCTACAAAAGGATTAAAGGCAGTTTTTAAAAAATTATTATAATTTTTTTTAAATGATCAAGAATGACAGTAAAAACATTTTCAATGTTACAAAAGATTTGTTCAAATAAATACTGTTCATTTGAACTTTCTATTCATCAAACACTCTTGAAATATATCACAGTTTGTACAAAAATATTAATCGACACAAACTCTTTTCGACATTGATAATCATAAATGTTTCTTGAGCAGCTATTTAGTACATTACAATGATTTCTGAAGGATCACGTGACATTGAAGACTGGAGTAATCAGCTTTGCATCACATGAATAAATTACATTTTACAATACATTTAAATGGAAAACAATAAAATAAATACAGACCTTGAGAGCATAAGTGACTACTTTTAAAAACATTCAAAAATCTTAATGATCCCAAACTTGCTTAAATGTGGAAGCAGAATTTGCCACCCTCTGTTTGTACAATGTGACAGACTGTGACGTGTTTAGATGTGGATAATACCCTCATGAGAAATATAATCGGTGTCAAAGCATCCGTTGCTTGGTTAACGTACACAAGCTTGCCTTGTCACTACATCAGCCAGTGTGGACATATGAACAAAAGTGACTGCAGTCTGAACAGACAGAAATAGTTCTAAATACATGTAACTAATAGTGGTAACAGTCAATTTGAAGAAGAGGTAACACTTTATTTTAAGGTGTCATAATACAGAGTAATTACCTAATTAAGTACTTAGTAGTAGCCGTTGTACTTACATGAAATAAAATGTACTTACCATGTAACTAAGTTATGGAACAGCCTGCAAATACAGTTTGTAATTATCTAGCAGTTACTGTTACACATATGTAACAGGCCGAGCCTGTTACACAGCTACTAGTACACTTAAGTACAATCTTGATACACTTTATTTTAAGTAGCTTATGTCTGTGTACTTACATATATAATAATGTAATGGTTAATGCATTTTATGATGTTGATATAAAAAAATTGAATATGTTTTCTTTCTCTTTGCTTTTTCATATCAATATGATACATTTAATGGTAAGTTTAAAACAAGTTACATAAAAACGTAATCTAAAAAGTAGTCAGAGTACATAACCTAAACCAAGATTATGTTACTAACTACAGTTTTCTTCATCTACCCAACTCTGTGAAATGATATCAACAGGTTCATAGCTACCAGCCATGCTCCAAAACAGTCATGGAGCATCATTTTGTAAACTATATTGTTTATTTTATATGACCCTTTTATAATTCTTCTGTTTTTGAGCAGAGGTGCCTCAGCCAGGTGGGGACCAGAAAGTCTGTCAGGGGTTTGCAGTAGCTGCAGGTTTGTTGATTCTCAGTGGATCATTGCCAGACAAAATGTGTATTGCCAGAACACTCAACACTGTAATGTATAATTTAACAAATTATACGCTGTAGCTCTCTGTAAACTCCCTGGTTACAGCATGTGTTATAGAGTGAGAATGAGTTGAAGTTCATAATGTGATGATTCATAAACGCGTGAGTGTGTGCGGTCCTGCAGTCTTTACTATGGTAATCATTCAGCAGCAGGTCTCACTATGGTACAGATAGTGTTTGTCACAAAAGCACATTTAAAGATGCAGATATATGTTTATGCAGATATTGGCATTAATCTGACAGACCCGATGTTCAGGTTGTTGCAGAGGAACTCAGAAACACGAAGGTAATGACAGATTCATTAGTAATAATTACCTAGTCAGCTCCTGAATGTTAATGAGTAGTTCATAAAGAGATTTTTAAAATGCAATTCAATATTGTGATCATCTGAAGCTGTCTTTGGAAACATATTGATTGTGTGGTGATTTTGCTTTTCATTCATTTTTATTATGATTAATAAGAGTGTCCATATGCAATTAAACAGAATTATTCTGGTTGGTTTTTATATTCACAAATGTCTTTAGAGTCATTGGTTCATATATAAACACAACAGTTAATAACCATTGCTGTGTCACTATAGATTTATTGTAATAGATATTACATTTAAATTAAAAATGTTTTTTAGAATATAATATATGTGACCCTGGAGCACAAAAGCAGTCATCAGTAGCACAGGTATATTTGTAGCAATAACCAACAATACATTGTATGGGTCAAAATTAATGATTTTTCTTTTATGCCAAAAATCATTAGGATATTAAGTAAAGATCATGTTCCATGAAGATATTTTGTACATTTCATATTGTAAATATATTAAAAAATCATTTCTGATTAGTAATATGTATTGCTAAGAACTTCATTTGAACAACTTTAAAGGAGATTTTCTCAATATTTAGATTTTTTTGCACCCGCAGATTCCAGATTTTTAAATAGTTGTATATCAGTCAAATATTGTCCGATCATAACAAACCATACACCAATAGAAATATTATTTGTTCATGTGATGCATAAATCTCAATTTTAACAAATTGACCCTTATGACTGGTTTTGTGGTCCAGGGTCACAATAATAAAGTATTTAATATTTGATCATGTGGTGTGTCAGATGATTTTCCTCAGGTCGTGGAGAGAGCGCTGAAGGTCGGCGTGCAGAAAGTCAGCAAAGCTCATCATTCATAACTCATATGTGGTCAAAATGAGCTTGATGCTGATGTTTCCTCACAGTTCATCATCACTGGAGGAAACCTGGAGGACAGCAGAGCCGCGCTCAGACTCGCACAGACTTGAGGTGCTGGCACTCAAACAGCCGCTCTTACAGTCCAGATTTGAACAGTTCAAGCATCTTTCCATAATCAGATTCTGTTTTTTTTTTTAAATATTGGACCCACTGATAAATGGAATGGCTATAAATAAATCAATATCAGTCGATTTCTATAAGCATATTTATTTCAGAGACATTGAACAAATGCAACTTGTTAACTTAAACATGCAACAATGTGGTCATGTGACACAACTGTAACAGCCTGTTTCCTGTGAACGAGTGTTTCTTTGTAACATGTTTTATGATTGATATGTTATGTATGTGTTTCTACATGAGTGTTATGTGTTGTACTTCAGAGGAGTTCTTCAGTACAGTAGGCTGTCACCCGACGCGCTGTGCTGAGTTCGATCAGCAAGACTCGTACCTGACCTCTCTCACAGATCTGAGCCTCGGTGATAGACAGAAGGTGATCGCTGTGGGAGAGTGTGGCCTCAGTAATCACATCATCATCATATCACATCATGACATCATAACATCACCACACCAAAATCATGACATCATCATCATCTACCTCCCCACATCATGACATCATCACTGAATTCAATAATGAAATGCCTTTAACTGAAAATTGAGTGTTTAATCTTATTTTTATACATTACTGACACTCTATCCTCCAATTTGATACTGTTAAGTGCTTTGACACAATCTGTATTGTTAAAAGCGCTATATAAATAAAGGCGACTTGAATATTGTATAAAGTGCTACAGAAACACTCACCACTCCACCGTCACACCGCTCTCTGTTCCTCTTCATGATGTCTGTGAGCGACACACACACACACGAGTTTATGTCAGATCAGCTGTCACACACACACACACTCCTCTAGACGAGTGTGCATTCCTGCAGTGGAGGAACATAGGTAAGCGAGTCTCTTCTGTCAGATCAAACTGCCGCTCGAAGTACCTGCGAGAGAAACACACGATGAGTCACTCAGCAGCAGCAGAATTCAGCAGCAGAATCTGTGAAATCTTCAGCTGCGTTTCCTTCGGACAAAACTCCAGCCTGTCGAAATCTGTCACACAAGAGTCACACCAGAGCTCAACACAGACCAGTGTGAGGTTGATGTCATGATTATGATGTGGTGATGATGGTGTCATGATGAGATTATGATGTCATGATTTTGATGTGATTATGATGATGTCATGATGTGGTGGTGATGATGATGTCATGATTTTGATGTGATTATTATGATGTCATGATGTGGTGATGTCGTCATGATTTTGGAGTGGTGATGTTATGATGTGATGATGATGATGTCATGATGTGGGGAGGTAGATGATGATCATGTGATGATTTTGATGTGGTGAGGGTGATGATGTTAGGATGAATATTTGATGATATCATAATGTGGTTACAATGATGTGATGATGATGTCATGATGTGGTGAAAAGGCTTTCCACAGGGTGGAGTGGCTGTATCTATTTGAGGTCCTTAAAAGATTTGGGTTTGGAGAGGTTTTCTGTAAATGGATTAAGATACTTTACACGCATCATATGGCTGAAGTGCTCACTAATAATATAGTTTCCAAGGCTTTCAACATTCAAAGGGGTACTCGTCAAGGGTGCCCCCTTTCACCCTTTCTTTTTATCTTAGCAATCGAGCCACTTGCCATTGCAGTAAGGTCTCATAGTAATATACTAGGCATCAGATCAGCCACAATAGATTTGCGCATTTCGTTGTACGCAGACAATGTAATTCTGTACTTGACAAATCTGGCTCACTCCATTCCTTCTCTAATACAACTTCTTTCACTCTTTGGTAACTTTTCTGGTTATAAAATACACCAATCTAAATCATGTATCCTTTTACTGAATAATGGTGATAGTCAAATACCAGCTGTAACACCATTTAATGTGGTAGATTCCTTTGTTTATTTAGGAATTAAAATAACGGCTTATATAGATCAAATATCTTCAGTTAATTACCAACCTCTTTTGAATACTATCTCTAAATTTATTGAAAGATGGAAAAATGTACCTATATCGCTAATTAGACGTATAAATACAATAAAAAATGAGTGTACTACCTAAAATATTATAACTGTTTCAAAATATTCCTCTCTGCCCTCCTTGACCCCCCCCGCTCCTTTTTAATAGATTTATTTAAATAAACCATTGTTGAATATTGATTTGGTGTATGCCTTCTATGCATGTTTTGTATTTTCAACTTATCCTTCCTATTGCATTACTGTCTGGAATAACCTGTGTGACTATTTCAAATAATCTGTACTTTTTTTTCTTTCTTTTTTTTTCATATGAAAAGATGTAACGTCTCGGTTACGTATGTAACCCTCGTTCCCTGAAGAAGGGAACGGAGACGTCACGTCGGTGACCGACGAATTGGGATCTCGCTTAGAGAGACCAATCCCCTACGAGAGTATATAAACAAGCCAATGCATATTGGCATGCGATTATTGCATCCAGCTGCCACTAATCACAGCATGAGTATAAGTAGGCAGCGGGTGCAGCGCATATTCAGGTTTTCGCTGCGGAGCCGAGCCAGAGACCCGGCCACTCAGCGGTGGTACAGCAGCCATGGCGACATGACGTCTCCGTTCCCTTCTTCAGTTACATACGTAACTGAGACGTTCCCTATCAGTCGGTCACTCCGAGTCACGTCGGTGACCGACAAATTGGGATCCCTACCAAAGGGCCACGGATACTGCCCCTTCCAGTGTCCTGTGGAAGCCTCCTGAACCCCTATTTTTTTGGCGCAGGTCAGGGCTAGCACAGAAGACCAGCTACTGTTGCCATGGAACTACCCACTCAGTAAGACTCGATAACACTGGGAAAAAACATACCCGTTCCAGTTGGAACCGGACGCTACGGAAGCTCGCCCTTCCCGAAGGAGGTTTGGAGCAATTACACATATGAGCAACCTTTAGGTGCATATGGAAAATTAGAGGAAATTGTACCTCATGGAAATTGGCAGAAGACCTGCCGGGGAAACACGGGCTCTCAGGCTATACCGTGGACCATACACATATGGGATCCAACTAGGCCTTTCATATGGAACCCAGCCCTCTACCGGTTCTCATGGATTCAACGAGTGAGGGCCTGGCGTCAGACGCTCCGCCACATCTGACTGACGAGGGGACGGAGGAACTCGACAGGGTCTACTGTACGGACTCTCTGGAGCAGTTTTAACAAGCCAACCCAAAAACGGAGCCTCTCAGTGCTTCTACCCGTTTGAGGTGAGAACACAGGAGGAAACCGGTTCCACACGAAGGCTATAGAACCTAGCGAATGTGTTAGGGGTCGCCCAGCCCGCAGCTCTACAAATATCTGCTAGCGAGGCACCACGAGCCAACGCCCAGGAGGATGCAACAGCTCTAGTAGAGTGAGCTCTCAACCTGAACGGGCAGGGCACACCCTGTACCTGATATGCCAGGGTGATGGCGTCCACTATCAAGTGGGTCATCCTCTGCTTGGAGACGGCCTTCCCCTTCTGCCGGCCTCCGTGACAAACAAAGAGCTGGTCTGAGGTCCTGAAGCTTTGTGTCCTGTCAACGTAGCATCTCAACGCTTGGATGAGACAAAACAAAGCAAAGGCTGGGTCTGGCTCCTCCGAGGGCAACACTTGCAGGCTCACCACCTGGTCCCTGAAGGGAGTAGTGGGAACCTTGGGCACATAGTCAGGCTGGGGCCTCAGGATTACCTGGGAGTCAGCCGGCCCAAACTCTAGGCACGAATCGTCGACCAAAAATGCATGCAGGTCCCCTACCCTCTTGATGGAGGCTAATGCAAGCAGGAGCAGAGTCTTCATTGAAAGAAACTGCAGCTCAACTGACTGCAAAGGCTCAAATGGGGCCTGCTGTAGTGCTTCGAGCACTAGAGACAGGTCCCAAGAGGGTATAGAGGGGGGCCGTGGAGGATTTAACCTTCTTGCCCCCCTAAGGAACCTGATGACCAAGTCATGCTTACCCACCGACTTCCCTTCCACGGGGTCGTGGTTGGCAGCAATCGCAGCCACATAGACTTTAACCCTCTGGGGTCTGAGGTCATTTTGGGGCCCTTGAGATGTGTTGACATACCCTGATATTTGTGCTTATTTCAGCTTCTTAAATCATACTATTGACCAACATGTATTTTTTTTTGTATTCAGCACAAACTGTGCTACAATAATATGTGACCAAGATGGATGTACATGTCTGCATTTCTTAGAAAAAAAATATTATGCGTGGTTAGTAAGTTTTGGGGAAAATAATGTAGCTGAAATAAGGCCATAAAAGCCACACTACATCGTCCTGAATAAGACTTTTGAGTAATCAGTCTTGTAAACTAGAATATTTACTTCACAATTATGTGAAAATCATTCAGCTTACTCATTCACAGAAAACAATATATTGATTTAAATTTTTAAAGACATGTTTTGTGATCGAAAGCGTATATGCGAGGGAGTGGTAATAGCCTTGAATATTAAGTGGTTCTCACCTGAGAGACAAAGGGCCCTCCCCTAAAGCTGCTAATGGCCCATCAGTGTGACTGTGACTGAGGCAGGTAAGACAGAGAGTGTGAGGAGACTGAAAAAATGGGGTTTTTAAATTATTTGTATTTTATTTACAACACAGTATAATCAAAACATACATAATGAAGGTCAAAGGCACATTATTGTGCACACTGATCTAACCACAGAGATGTGAACAGACTTTGAGTTATTCCTGCAACAGATTCTGTTCAACAAGTGAAACAAATACCTGATATTTACTTATTTCCATGGATTCAAGAAGAAAAAAACACAATCAGTAGCCAAGGATCTTGTTTTACCATAGAATATCAGTGTAGTTGACCATCTGATGTTGGTACAGTGCTCTCAGAGGAAAAGATATTGAAGAAAGTCATCAGGATTCATCTGTGGTTCAGGTACCTGGTCCAAAAAAATACAAACAACCAAAAAAAAACATTTGTGAGCATAGACTCATGCATGCTTTGTACTATCATACACAAAAAAATACATTTTATATCTGAGAAACTAATTATTATTGTTTAGTACGTTATTAAAATCTATTTTTGAACAGAGTAGGCTATTAATAATAAACATGTTGTAAACATACTTAGACTCGTAGCATTCATCATGTTACAATGTAACTTACTCTCGTATTACTTTTATTGTTTTATATAGAGCATGAATACAACACCGCACCATAAGAAATTGAAATACAATGAATTGCCCATCATATTCAAACACCGTAGTCTGGAATTACAGTTTGGGAGAAAAACAACTATGATTTTGCAGTCATACAGCCTAGTATGTATGGTTTTATAGTAACGTTAGCTGTTATGATTCTGCAGCAATAGACTCACGTATGCTGTGAACTACAAAAGGATGTACTTTGTACCATTAAAAAAGGATATTTTATATCTGAGAAACTAATTGTTATTGTTTAGCACGCTATTAAATCTATTTGTGAACATTAAATATTCTTCTAAACATTCTTAGATGCTAGCATTCATCATGTTGTCGGTTGGGAAAACCCAACTAAACGCGTTCAACTTTGTCACAATAACACGCTAACTAATGCAAAAAAGAAGCATTACTTACTCAGATCGATCTTCTGTATGAACTCTTGCACTCATTCTGAGGTAAATCCAGCCTTTACTCAGCGCGTCTCCTTCCAGAAACGAGCAGCAACAGAGTCTCGTGACTGTTTGTTGTTGGGCGTCTCCAAGCGCGCGCGCGTCACGTGGTTATTTACATGTGAACACGAGGGGGCGGGATCTCATTAGAAATAATGAGTTAGACTGGACAGATTGAACATGGTGTCGGTTTCATACGGATTACTTTATCACAGAACATTTGTTTTCGATAACACTTACTTCATTTGAAAGCAGACACTTTAGGCTTTCTATAGAGATAACTCTCATGTTTCTGTGTTGAGTATTCACTGAGTTACACTTCATTTTAGTGACGCGTTACTATAAATATATCGCGGAGACGGAGAAGACAGAGAGCGCATCCTGTTGGTTTTCTTTTTTTTTTCCAAAACCACAAAGTTTTGTTGTAATCGTCATTGTACTCAAAAAAAAGTAGACACTTAACAGTTTCGATTGATGTATAACACTTATTTGTGTGACCAAAATCAACAGAGTACTTTTAGTGTCTTTTGCACTTATCTTAAAAAAACCGAGTTCGTATCGCCGGCGATACAGCGGGCCCCAGAGGGTTAAGGGTGGAGGGAGACAGCCTTCGCTCCAACCCCTGCTGCAAAAAGGAAAGCACGACTCTGATCGGGCACTTCCGGGGGTCTTCTCGGTGAGAAGAACACCACTCGACGAACAGGTTCCATTTCAAGGCGTAGGCCTGTCTCGTGGACGGCGCTCTAGCCGAAGTGATGGTGTCAACTACCCCTTGGGGTAGGTCACCTAGAACCTCCGCGTCCTGTCCAGGGACCAGACATGAAGTTTCCAGAGGTCTGGACGCGGGTGCCATAAGGTGCCCCGTCTCTGAGTCAGTAGATCCTTCCTCAGAGGAATCTGCCAAGGAGGGGCTGTCACGAGGAGCATCAGTTCTGGGAACCAAGTCCGAGGGGGCCAGTACGGCGCCACGAGCAGGACCTGCTCCTCGTCCTCCCTGATCTTGCATAGTGTCTGTGCGAGAAGGCTCACTGGGGGAAACACATACTTGCGAAGGCCCCGTGGCCAGCTGTGTGCCAGTGCATCCGTGCCGAGTGTTCCCTCGGTCAGGGAGTAAAACAACTGGCAATGAGAGGTTTCTAGAGACGCAAACAGGTCTATTTGAGCGGGTCCGAAACGTCTCCAAATCAGCTGGACCGTCTGGGGATGGAGTCTCCACTCTCCGGGGAGCGCAGCTCGTGACAGCTCGTCGGCTGCCCGGTTGAGCAAGCCCGGAATATGAACGGCATGAAGCGACCTCAGATGCTTCTGACTCCAGAGGAGGAGGTGGCGTGCGAGTTGCGACATGCGACGGGAGCGCAGACCACCTTGTCGGTTGATGTATGCAACGGTCGCAGTGTTGTCCGTGCGGACCAGTACGTGTTTGCCTCGTAAGCGCCTTCTGAGACGGATCAAGGCCAGACGTACCGCTAGCAACTCTAGGCAATTGATGTGCCAGTGCAGTTGGGGGCCCATCCAAACCCCCGACACTGCAAGCCCGTCGAACGTGGCGCTCCAGCCGGTGGTGGAGACATCCGTGAAAACCACAGCATGCCTGGAGACCTGTTCCAGGGGCACTCCCGCCCGCAGAAACGAAAGGTCTGACCACGGGGTGAGGGTTCGGCGGCAGGCCGGTGTGACTTGGACCCGGTGAGTGCCGCGTTGCCTCGCCCACCTCAGGACTCGGCCATGGAGCCAGTGTTGAAGCAGTCTCATATGAAGCAGCCCCAGCGGCGTGACTGCCCCTGCAGCTGCCATATGCCCCAGGAGCCTCTGAAATTGTTTCAGTGGGGCCGCTGTCCTGCTCTTGAACGTATTCAAGCAGTTCAACACCGACTGAAACCGTACAAGAAACCGTACAAGTGGCACCAGTGGAACCACTGACGTACCCGCGGCGGGGCAGCGAGGAGGAACGCAGGGACCGTGCTCGGGCGTCCGAAGCAGGGTCAGCGTGTGTGGAACACCAACCTGCGTTTTGGCAGAGGGTGCGTGGGTAGTACGGTTGACCGCACTCCCGAACCGCCCACAGCTGCTCACTGGCGAGAGAGGCGGGATAGTGTGAATCAAGACTGACTCGTCCACAACTCCCCATCCCCTCGGGGGACCCAGTGATAGAGGAAACTGCTCTTTTGTCAAGTTTTTGGGTGCCACTGACCTCTCGGCGGCGGGGAAAAAAGAAACAAAAGATTCTCCGCCCGGCCCTCTTCCGGGGGAGGGAGTGGTGCGTTCACCATCTCCTGAAGAGCATTCTCCTCCATCTCCGGGTCGCCCGTCTCAGGGCCGCTTGCTCTTACGCTTGCCAAAAGGTTTGGCGGGGGCCTGGACGAGCGGGGCGGCTGCCCTGCGGCCGGCTCCACGGCGATGCTTTGCTGGAGGCTGCTGCGCTTGCTGCACGGGAGCGGGGGCTGCCTCGGCGACGAGCAGGCTGAGGCGCTACCACCGGCGGCCAGGTGGAGGCAGCAGCTGCACGCCGGGGCAGGATGTACCTGATGGCCTCAGTCTGCCTCTGTGCAGCGGAGAACTGCTGGGCAAAGCTCTTCACCGCGTCGCCGAAAAGGCCGGTCTGGGACACAGGGGCATTCAAGAATCATGTCTTTTCAGTGTCCCTCATGTCGGCCAGACACAGCCAGAGATGGCATTCCTGGACCACCATAGTGGACATCGCATGGCCCAGAGACTGCGCTGTAACCTTCGTCGCTCGTAGCGCGAGGTCCATGGCGGTACAAAGTTCTCTGAGAACTTCTGGGTCGTGGCCACCCTCGTGCAGGTCTCTCAGTGCCTTGGCCTGATGAACCTGCAACAATGCCATAGCATGTAGGGCGGAAGCAGCTTCACCACAGGCCGTATACGCACTGCTGGTCAGGGCCGACGAGTGCCTACAGGCCCGGGAGGGGAGCAACGGGTTCCCACGCCAAGTGGTAACGGCATTTGGACACAATTGCATCGCAACCGCGCTGCCCCACCATCAAGGGTGGTGAGGGAGGACGAGCCACCAGATCGGTTTCGGGCAGTGAGAGGTGCCGTCCATGATCTAGTGAGCTCATCATGCACTTCCGGGAAGAAAGGCATCGGGGTGGGGCCCTGAGAACCAGCGCGAGCCACCCCGAGAAATCAATCGTCCAACCTAGAGGGTTCGGGACGCGGTGGAGGATTCCACTTGAGCCCGACCCTTTCGGCGGCCCGGGCAAGCATAGCCACCATCTCTGGATCCGTATCCGGAATCGCTGGCCGCCCAGAAGGTGGCAGCGGTGCCGAATCATCATCTCCAGAGAGGTCTGACTCACCCTCCGATGCAGCGATCGACATCTGGTCGTCGAGGGGAGCACCAAAGGATACAGCTGGTACTCCATGAGAGGGTCCAGCATGTTCCCTCGGCAGCTCCACAGGCTGCGAAGTGCCGGCGGAAGGAGGAGCCCTCCTCGGAGGGGAATTCCTCACCGTCACCGTAAGACCAGTCCGGCCACTGTCAGAAGTAGTGGTCCCCTGGCTGCCGCCAGGAGGAGCCCTAGATCTAGGCAGAGGCACGGGCACTCCGCCCCTTTGCAGGAAACGGAGTCTGGTCCGCAACTCTACGACGGTCATTTTCCCGCAGTGGGAGCATGACTCGTCCACGAAAGCCGCCTCAGCATGATTAGTGCCCAGACACAAGAGGCAACGATCGTGACCATCACCCGGCGCCAGGTAACGACCGCATCCAGAAATGCATGGGTGGAAAGCATCTTGAAAAAGACGCGTCTTTAAAAAGACATTCCACCCATGAATGCTCTTTCAGAGAAAATCACTCTTTTAGTGTGCTGTGCAACACAATCAGAGGGTAGTGCAATCCGATGTGTGCAATCCACTCGGCAGGAAGGAACCACCGCCGCTGAAGCGCTGTGTCACCAGCACAAGAATGCCTCGAAGAGCGCACTGTCTTGCAGATCTTTCTCGTAGG
Source organism: Barbus barbus (assembly GCF_936440315.1). Classification (NCBI taxonomy): domain Eukaryota; kingdom Metazoa; phylum Chordata; class Actinopteri; order Cypriniformes; family Cyprinidae; genus Barbus; species Barbus barbus. The sequence continues at coordinate 3,592,333 of NC_136747.1, read as the reverse complement.
AGGGTCAGGAGCAGAACGACACACGCTCGGCTCCGAAGCGAAAAGCTGAATATGCGCTGCACCCGCTGCCTACTTATACTCACGCTGTGATTAGTGGCAGCTGGATGGAATAATCGCATGCCAATATGCATTGGCTTGTTTAGATTTACTCTCGTAGGGGATTGGTCTCTCTAAGCGAGATCCCAATTCGTCGGTCACCGACGTGACTTGGAGTGACCGACTGATAGGGAACTACAATATTGTTGTACTACATTGTTATATTTTGTTACATCTCAATAAACAGACTGTTTAAAAAAAAAAAAAGAAATCTATGAATCGCAATTGATCTTAAACTTGCACGCAACTGAATGGTTTCAGCTCTCTGCTTGTAAACGACTCCTAATTAATGCCATTAACATATACAATATAACCAATCATCGTAATATAGAACAGCGAGCTGCAAGAACAGCTTACATTTTAAAACAACCTGCAATACTCTGACAATACTTTTCCACGTCAAAGACCGTCTTCATAAATATGAGCGCTGGAGTTGATTTAAGCGTACACACACTCTAAGATCAAATCTGTGCGTGCGCACACGTTATAAATGAGGCCCCAGGAGTTTGATGCAAAGCAGATGTACACATTTATGGAAGCACATTTACACCACATAAGAAAAATCATGCTGCAGTAAATCATAATTATGACATAAAATATTTAAATAAGATTGAAAGTTATTATTTACAAGACAAGTTCTTGAAATTGTCAAAAAAGGCTAAATTATGACATTACAAAGTCGTTATGACATAAGTCATAATTTTATGTCATAATTATGACTTTTCATAATTTTGACTTCATCTTCTTACTTTATTTCATAATTCATAAACTTTTTGTCATAATTTCAACATTCCATGTCATAATTTCATTAAATAAATGACTTTAATCTTATAATTATGAGTTGTTACCTCATGATTTCTACTTTGATGTCATACTCATGAATTTTTATGTCATAATTTCAGCCTTTTTTTTGTCAGAATTCCAATGTAACGAAAACATTTTGTTCTCTTATACAATAACGGCAATATGCATAATTGTATGTAGATTACAGGTTTAAATTTCCTGTAAATATATTATATTTTAATTGTTGATTAAATCATATGATTAGAAAATATGAAGAGTTCATTTGCAAAAACAGATAAATTAGTTTTTTTAATTAAAAAAAAAAAATCATGTTTTTTTTAATGATGTTATCATGGATTTTGAGTGAATTACAACAAAAACACAAATTATAGTCAACACCTGCTACATCTACACGCCAAGATATGTAATAAAGACCAGACAGGTTCTGACGTAGATCACGTGAGGAAGAGCTGGAACAGCGCGTGGAGCAGAGGCTTACAGTAAATGCTTCGTCATTAATGGGAGAAGTTTAATCTTAATTCAGTGAATGTTATCAGAGTTGTACGGTCGTATGATGACGAGGAGACCATAATGTTCAATGTATTGAATTGTTGATTTTTTTTTTTTTTTTTTTTTTATTGCTTACATTATTGTTTGTTATTGACATTGGATTTTTCATGCAGTTATTACTGTATGTTATTGACACCGATTTATTATTGTTTTATTCATGTTATTGGTATTGTGCCCTCTTATTGTTGATTGTTTCTGATTCAAGTTTACTTGTGGAGCGAAACGCTGATTTTTGAATTTATACTGTACGTGTTTGTTATTGTTATATCTGGTTATGTCACATTGTGAACCGTGGTGGTGTTTTCATGGGGCACATGTTCGTCTTTAAGGTTGAAAAATATTCGTATTTCTTTTTTTTTTTAAATAAAATTTCAAAATGAGCGATAAAAGATGATTTACATGACCGTGGGTCAGAAGATGATCAGAGATCATTCAGGCCTAGACACGATTTTCAAAATAATGGTGATCAGTTACGTGATCTGATTAATAATTAGTTACAGATGTTACACGCTGATTCGGTTAACATGAACGAAAAGTTACATGAACTTGTAGATGAGCAGCATGAATGGTTGGGTATGTCTATAAATGCCGATGAACAGATTGGTGGCTGTCCATCTAATGATGAAGCCTCAGGTTATGAACCGCCGACTCTAGAGATGGGTCTCAGCCAGAATTATATAGATAGACTGATAAGAGAAGGTGGACATCAACGCAGTTTTAACACCTGATAAGAATCACTACATTTGTATGTTTGTTGATCAAATTGAACGAGCAGTTCAAAGCAATGAGGATGTGGGTTACGATTCTGCTTTACAGTTAATGTGTGTCAGTAGCGTGAAACAAACAAGACGGTGGGCGTAGAAAGTTAAGCAACCTAGCGCACAATGAGATCATCCGAAAAAATATGATGAATCTATTTATCCCCAAAAATATAGCAGACAATATGTGTTTCAGTATTTGCCTAGCTCATTTTTTAAATCCTCAATGTCCCGACCAGGAATTGGAGAGAATAGCCAACAACATCCATACAGATCTGGGCTATGATGCGCAAGACAAAATTGCGTTTCATGATGTATCTAAATTTGAATCGCAGCTAAACCTAAAAATAGTTGTCTTTCACAGATCATGTTCAGGTAGATTGGAAGTGTATAAAAATACAGATGAAACGCACCAGAACACTGTACATTTATATTTGCACGAGGATCATTACTACATGATAAAAAATTTTGAAGGCGTTCTTAGGTTATTCGTATGTTTGGGAGTTCTGCTATCGAGGGTTTAACGATCATAGAACCCATTATTACAAATTTATGTGCAACGACCCTCTGTGTTACACACATCCTAAGAAATTGATGCAATGTGGGGATTGTTTGAGATATTGTAGATCCGACTTCTGTTATGAAATGCACAGAGTCACAAAGTGAAGGGATGAGATCTCAGTGCGATCTCGTAAAATACTGCGACAAGTGCTGTAGACAGTACAGAGCCAAATGGTCCGAAAATAAACTATTATCACACAAATGTGCACCATCCCACTGCGTACATTGTAGCGATGTTCTGATAGATGAAGGTCATCACAGTTGTTATATTCAACCTAGCAGACTGGATGAGTATAGCGAGAAATAGAGAAGTCGTGGCCTAATAGTTAGTGTGTCAGACTCGTAATCCAAAGGTCACGAGTTTGAGTCTCAGGTCCGGCAGGGATTGTAGGTGGGGGGAGTGAATGTGCAGCGCTCTCGCCACCCTCAATACCATGACTGAGGTGCCCTTGAGCAAGACACCGAACCCCCAACTGCTCCCCGGGCGCCTCAGCATTGGCTGCCCACTGCCCCGGGTGTGTGTTCATGGTGTGTGTGTGTGTGTTCACTGCTGTGTGTGTGCACTTGGATGGGTTAAATGCAGAGCACAAATTCCAAGTATGGGTCACCATACTTCGCCGTATGTCACATCACAAAATAGATTTATTTTGATTTTGAAACAATGTATGAAAATGGGAAGCAAACAGCAAATTACGTGTGTGCCACATCGCAAGCTGGTGAAGTTTACAACTGAAGGGGCTGACTGCGTGGACTGAATGGTCAAACATTTAAGACGTCCAAAATTTGCGAATTTTACATTTATTGCGCACATTTCTTCAGGTTTTGATTCTTTTATATTGCTTGAGTATTTCATAAGTCAGGGACTGGCGCCAAAAATCATACTCCAAGGATGTAGACTCGTTTATATGTACGATCAAGCATTTAAACAGAGATACATTGACAGCTATTGTTTCTTGCCTATGGAATTGTCAAAAATGACATCTGCTTTAAACCTAAACACCTGCGAAAAAGGTTTATTTTCCCATCCTTTTAATTGTTTGCAGAATGCGAATTATGTCTGGCCGTATCCACCTAAAGAACATTATGGATACCAGAAATTGTCTGACTCTGATCAAGCAAAATTCGACTTGTGGTACCAGAGCGTAGCAGGACAGTGTCACAGAACGGCCAGGCTCTCCCACCAGTCAATTACCACGATCCTTTCTGATCACACGCACCTGCACCCCATCACCATCAGCACCCAGAACCAGATAAGAGCACTCACCTCCAGTCACTCAGTGTATGATCTCGTTGCTACAACGTGGACTCTCCCCGGCGATCTTCAAGACGTTGAGTATTACCTCTGCAATCCTTACTTGTTGAAACTTACCTCCTCCTGTTCTCTTCCTCGTTGTCTTCCCCGTCTCCAGACCGTCCTGTGTGTCCTCGGATTCCCCGTTCTCCCGTGTGTCATGTCACAGCCTCGGCCAGCACCTGAAGACACGTTAAGACACTTTAAGAGACACGTATCATCACCTGCAAGTCTTCTCAAGTTCACGACTCACCTCACCATTCACAGAACCACTCATCCTGTAATAATAAACACAACTTGTTTCACACCTACCTCCGTGTTGAGAAGTGTCTGTTACAGAAGATCGGACCAACACCGGATTTCAGGATGAGTGCCACTGACCCCTTTCAGGAACTCGTCGATACCCTCAAGAGAATCCTCACCAACCCTTTTTCACCTCCAGCAGCGGCACCCACATCCACTCCTGTCAACAACAGCACCAGCTCTTCTTCTCCGGTAATGTACGCCAGTCCCATGGCCCGACCAGCGCCCTACTCAGGTGATCCGGAGGAGTGCAATGGCTTCCTTTTACAATGTTCGCTCACGATAGACTTACACCCACAGATGTTCCTCACAGATCAAGCCAAAATTGCCTTTGTGGTAACCTCACTCACGGGTCCCGCACTTAAGTGGGCAGAGACAATCCTGAATCAAGCCGGGCCCGCTACCCAATCCTTTGGCCCATTTCTGGCTCATTTCCGTGAGGTGTTCAGTAGCTCTCCAGGGGACTCTTCAGTGGGCGAACAACTGTACCAGCTGCGACAGGGTTTGATGGCCATCCACCAATATTCCCTAAAATTCCGCACCCTCGCAGCCGCGAGCGGCTGGAACGAGCCCTCATTGTTAACCGCTTTCCGCCAAGGGCTGAATCCCCGGTTAAAGTTACAGCTAGCGGCTTATGATGACACCTATGGGCTCGAAAAGTTCATCCAGTTAGCGATCCGCTGCTCGAATCGGATGCGAGCTTGCCAACCCGATTCTGCAACCTTCCCTGCCATTGCCACTCCTCCTAGCCACCAGCCAGCGGCCAGAGACCCTCCAGAAGCCATGCAAACAGAGATGCATCGTCTCGAACCTGCAGAGAGACAGCGACGAATAATGAATGGTTTGTGTCTGTATTGTGGTGGTACCGGTCATATGATCCTGACATGCCCTCTTCGTCCTCCACGGCTGATGGTGAGTGGAATTCAGCCTTTTATCCCCAAAATGAGCCCCCTAACCACTCACGCCCAGCTGATCACAGATTCCACTGCTCTCACAGTTACCGTACTCCTCGACTCCGGCTCCGCGGGGAACGTCATTTCCGGCAATCTCTGCAAACTACTCCACCTCCCGACCACTGCCACAGAAACCACCTACCAGATCCAAACAATAACAGGTACACCTCTTACTCGTCGCCTGGTAAAATTCTGTGTTGGGCCCCTACAGCTCCGAATTGGCCAACTTCATCAGGAGTCAATCCATTTGCTGGTTCTGGAGGGCTCCACAGTGGACGTCATCTTGGGCGGACGGAGGCTTACGGCCCTGCATAGATTACCGTAAGCTTAATGACATCACCATCAAATTCAGATATCCCCTTCCTCTTGTCCCGGCAGCTCTGGAACAACTCCGCGGTGCCACCATATTCACCAAATTGGACCTCCGCAGCGCATACAACCTCATTCGCATCCGAGAAAGAGACGAATGGAAGACAGCCTTCGTGACACCCACCGGCCACTACGAATACCGGGTGATGCCCTATGGGCTCGTCAACGCCCCCTCTGTCTTCCAGGGGTTTATGCATGAGGTGCTCCGGGAGTATCTGCATCGATTCGTGGTCGTCTACATCGACGATATTTTAATATACTCCCGGAGCTTGGCCGAACACCGCCACCACGTTGCGGAGGTCCTCAGCCAGCTAAGGAAATATCAACTTTATCTCAAGGCAGAAAAATGCATCTTCCATCAACCCTCTGTTCATTTCCACGGTTACGTAATCCATAGTGGTGGCATTCGCATGGACAAGAGGAAGGTGGAAGCAATCACTTCCTGGCCATTACCCACATCCATCAAAGAACTCCAACGCTTCCTAGGTTTTTCAAATTTTTACCGTCGATTCATCGCCAGCTACAGTTACATCACCAGCCCACTAACAGACTTACTCAAGGGAGGAACCAAGTCTCTGTCCTGGAACACCTGCGCCACGAAGGCGTTTAACCAGCTTAAGGAAGCTTTTACGACCGCACCTCTCCTTGTCTATCCGAATCCCGAGTTGCCATTCGTAGTCGAGGTAGATGCTTCCACCACGGGAGTAGGTGCGGTCCTTTCGCAGCAGCAGGGGACGCCTCCCAAGCTCCTTCCATGTGCCTTCTTTTCTCGGAAGCTCAGCCCGGCGGAAAGGAATTACGACATCGGCAACCGAGAATTACTCGCGATCAAGCTCGCTCTGGAAGAGTGGAGACACTGTTTGGAGGGGGCTGCACATCCCTTTTTAGTACTCACGGATCATAAGAACCTCGAGTACCTTTGTGAGGCCAAGCGGCTAAACCCTCGTCAGGCTCGTTGGTCCTTATTCTTCACTAGATTCCAGTTCAAGATCTCCTACCGTCCAGGGCCTAGGAATGTCAAGGCGGACGCTCTATCCCGCATTTATACCTCCGTGGAACATCAGGAGGAACCTGAGGGAATTCTGCCAGCGGAAATGATTGCGAGCCCCATTCAGTGGGCCTCTCCACCAGTTGTCTCCGACACTCCACCTGCCAATCCGCCGGGCTGTCCCCCTAACCGGCAGTATGTTCCCAGGATCCAACGCACACCACTCATTTACTCCACACATACTTCTCTCGGTACTGGCCATCCAGGGGCCAACGCCACTCTCTCGCTGCTCAAGGAGAGCTTCTGGTGGCCCAACATGGCCAGGGACGTGAGAAGGTTCGTTCAGGGCTGCCCAGACTGTGCCATTTCCAAGAGTTCCCGTTATCTTCCTACTGGCAAACTTCTTCCACTACCCATACCCAATCGCCCTTGGTCACACCTAGGAGTAGATTTCATCACTGACCTACCCCCTTCGGACAACAACACTTGTATCCTCGTAATAGTAGTAATTCTCCAAGTTCTGTCGGCTCCTTCCTCTGCCTGGTTTACCTACTGCCCTCCAGACAGCAGAGTTACTATTTAATCATGTCTTCAGATATTACGGTCTCCCAGAGGACATAGTCTCAGATAGAGGACCCCAATTCATCTCCCGAGTTTGGAAAGCCTTCTTCTCCCTCCTAGGTGTGACCATCAGTTTGACATCTGGCTACCATCCCCAGTCCAATGGGCAGACTGAACGCAAAATCCAGGAAATAGGGTGATTCCTGAGAACCTTCTGCCACAACCAGGTTAACCCGGTCACATACAAACTTCAACTACCTGCACAATATAAGATCCATCCCACATTCCATGTCTCACTCTTGAAACCTTTTTTCCCTTCTGTATCCCCAGAGCCTGGCCCGGTCGAGGAGCCCCCTCTCCCACTCATCTTGGATGAAGGTGCCGTCTATAGGGTCCAGGAGATCCTGACTTCTCGGCGCCGTGGTGGTAAACTAGAGTACCTAGTCGACTGGGAAGGCTACGGTCCCGTAGAACGCTCCTGGGTCTCCAGGGAGGATGTCCTAGACCCAGCACTGCTGGACGAATTTCATACCAACCATCCTGACCGCCCAGCTTCACGGAACCGAGGCAGACTACCACGACGCCGAGGTCGGCCTTCAGGAGTAGGCCATGGAGAGGGGGGTACTGTCACAGAACGGCCAGGCTCTCCCACCAGTCAATTACCACGATCCACGTCACCTGAGTTCTGATCACACACACCTGCACCCCATCACCATCAGCACCCAGAACCAGATAAGAGCACTCACCTCCAGTCACTCAGTGTCCGATCTCGTTGCTACAACATGGACTCTCCCCGACGATCTTCAAGACGTTGAGTATTACCTCTGCAATCCTTACCTGTTGAAACTTACCTCCTGTTCTCTTCCTCGTTGTCTTCCCCGTCTCCAGACCGTCCTGTGTGTCCTCGGATTCCCCGCTCTCCCGTGTGTCACGTCACTGCCTCGGCCAGCACCTGAAGACACGTTAAGACACTTTAAGAGACACGTATCATCACCTGCAAGTCTTCTCAAGTTCACGACTCACCTCACCATTCACAGAACCACTCATCCTGTAATAATAAACACAACTTGTTTCACACCTACCTCCGTGTTGAGAAGTGTCTGTTACAGACAGGTGTTTGACTTCAAAAAACAACTCTGAATGTATTGCAAGAATGATGTCGTTTTGTTACGAGAGGCTTGTATGAAATACAGAAAAGAGTTTATCGAGTGTACAAATGTGGATCCGTTCGGATGTTTAACGCTCACGGGGTATGCTATGAAAGTGTTTAAATCACTTTTTTTAGCCAAAGACACAATAGCCCTAATGCACAAAAATGTGTACGTTAATCAGTACAAATCTTATTCAAACCCTTCCATCCAGTGGTTGGAAAACATTAAAGCAAGCAGAAACGTTGATGTTCATCACGCATTAAATCACGGTGAAGTCAAATTTGTACCTTATCATGTGGATGGATATTACGAGATTAATGGCGATAGAATAGCTTTGGAATTTTTGGGGTGTTTCTGGCATGGACATTGTTTTAATCCTGAATTGAATCTGGTATCAAAAATACCTTTCGGCTTACTCAAGACAGTCTGATAATAAGATGGAAGTTTTGCGTAATACTTACAGTCTCAAAGGATGTACGATTTGGGAATGTCAGTGGGAGAAAGCCAAACAAAACGATCCTGATGTTAGGGCTTTTATGAGTAATTACACAGCACCTGAACGCCTTAACCCTAGGGACTCACTTTTTGGTGAAAGGACGAATGCATTCAAGCTGTACCACAAAGCCACCGAGGATTCACATCGCTATATCCTTATGTGCAAGATTCATAGTGGTGTATTACAAATGTGTGCTTCTGCCTGACTACACCACTTTACAGTATGGGTACTAACAATATTTCCAGATCACATGATGTGTATGTTGAAGAAGATTTTGACTTCCGTTTTCAATTCCCGTTCTCTGTGGTGATCTCCGGTCCCTCGAGCAGTGGGGAGACTGTCTTTGTGAAAAATATATTATGTAATGCAGATAAGATGATCAATGTAAAAAATGATAATATTATGTTTTTATACAGCTGTTGGCAACCTTTGTATGATGAAGTCTTGTCATTGTATGATATCAAATTTATTGAAGGTATTCCAAAATCTTTGACGGATGAAACTTTTTATTAACAAAGTTCGGGAGGAGCACGTCAGATACTTAGCCTAATTAAACACAAGTGGCATGTAATCAAGTCAATCAACTCTCGGATATAATACAGCTGACATACCTCTACTCATTAGAAGGTCTATCAGCATCCCTCCACCACCCCTTCTCCACCAATATCACTAAGTTCTCACCATACTATGGGGGGATACTTTGGGTTCGGGCCATTCCCGAGCTCAGAGCCCTTCCCCAGGACAGCACGCCAACTACATATTACCATACTCGCCAAATATGCATTACGTAACTCGTGCTAAATATATGTAAGTGTGAACTCGTGAATTACCTCCTAATAAGAAATCTATTTTGATTTGTGACGATTTAATGGAGTTAGCATATTCGAACGATGAACTCTCACGAGCCTTCACGAAATATGTTCATCATAAATCATTTTCCATTATATTGATAACTAAGAATCTGCTTTTTTTTTTAGGACTATTACACTCAATACACAGTATATTGTTTTGTACAAGAGCCCGAGAGACTCGATGCAAATAATGCTTTTAGATCATAAAATGTATCCTGGGAACACAATTGTTTTTATGGAATGTTATCAGGATGCAACCAATCAACCTTTTGGATTATTTTTGATTGACTTTAAAGCTAAAACGCCGGAGCGTTTTCATCTCAGATCAGGTCTGTTTTCAGACCATCAGGTGGTGTACGTACAAAAAAGAACTCAGTAAACTTTGGTGAAAAAAATATAACAAATGAGCGATAGGCTTTGTAAAAACCTCCCTCTTTTAAAGTTGTTATATAAGTCTTCACCGAAGCAACGGTGTGTTATTTTACAGTCAGCATCAGATCAACTGATTCTATCCTTGTGTGAGATAGCTCTTAACGTACTCCTCAATACCATACCTCTAAACAGTACACAGTTCTGAAGATTAAAAAAGAGAAAAGAGGAGATCAAATACACAGAGAGTAAAACGATTGACGTCAAGAGAAAAAAGCAGGTGATTAATCAACGAGGAGGTTTTCTCGTACCCCTGTTAAGCGTGGCAATACCGTTTATTACTAGCTTAATAACATCCAGACAGCCTAAGGAGTGGAATAAGCTGGAAAGCTTTACGTAATTCCACAGAATCAGCTGAATAAATTAAGGTCCAAATAAATGAACAGATCAGTAAATGGGGCAAGCTGATGATTAACAGAAATGACATCTTTCAAAATAGCATGAGAATTAAGAATAATATTGATTCTAGCCTTAAGGGATCCACATTTGTTGGAGCAAGTAAAGCCACTACAACCACTGTTAAAGAAACGCCAAGCATCTACGAAAGATTTTCACGCAACCATAAAATAATGTCATATGCATTAGAAGTAGTTCTTGAAGGAAATCAATCTTGTACGTCATCTGGAGTTTCATTCAAATCTCCAGCTATAATCAAATAAGCATTAATAAAGCGACTTTCTATACTAATAAGCTTTGCTCCCAATTCTTTGAACATAGATACATTGGCGTTCCGTGAGTTGTGCCCATAAACAATACATAAAATGAATACCACATTTTCAGTTGTATATACTAAAATAATTAATCTATGATCCATCAGATAAAAAAAATTCTAAAATGTCCCCCCTAAATTTATGCATCAAAATTAAAGTACCAGCAGAATCCGTGACTCATAAAAATTTAATTTCTCCACTGCATTTTCCAAAAATTGGAGTCTGATTCACATGAATGATTTTCTTGAACAAAAATAAAATCTGCGTTACTACGTTTACAATACAAAAATAAGGCTTTCCTTTTCATATGATCTCTTAAACCTCTAACATCAACAGAGGCTAAACTAAAATAAGAAAACTTAGAATGCATAACAGACAAATAACGCTAAATGCAGTGCAACAAAACGCAGCTGAACGGCTGGTAAACGCAAAAGTCCTTTGGCTAAGAAGCTGACTTGAACTTCCTTGAACAGGGTAGAAGGTGATCAATCAGTAATGTCTTCTACATGACACCAAAATAACACTAAAGTGCATTAACAAAATCGAGGGATTTTAGCAAAAAATTTCCTTAAATCCTCGCAAACATAGTTATCGTCGCTAAACTTTCAGTCTAAAGTTTATAAGGCCTTGATTTTCTGACCATCAATGAATGCAAAAGGCCCGGAGAAAGATGCCTTCTTCCTTGCCTTTTTAACAATTGGCCATAACTTTGCACGCGCAGCAGCATCTGCAGGGATCAATGCCTCTGAAATACGTAGGCGAGATTCTTTCAAGTGTTGTCCTTCGCAGCCTTCCAAACGATGTCTCGGAGTGATCGCGTAGAGAATCTAATGATGACGTCATGTGCGTCGCTGAGCTTGCCACGGATGTCAGGTGCCACATGTTCAAGAATATTCAAAACAATCGAGTGCAGATTCTCATTCTTGGTTTCAGGAACCCCGTGCACCTTTAAACACTAAAGCCGACTGTACCGCTCAAGCTGCTCAATCCGTGATCGGACACTCTTGTCTGAAGACTGGAGCTCTGTAATGTCTCTTGCGATTCTGCACATCTTTTCAGAGTGCTCATTAACATCAGAAACAAGCTTCTGCACTACCAAAGAGGTTGTTAACGGCTTTCGTTGTAGCATCGGTCGATTTCTCAATGGAGGTTGGAAAGTAGCATCTTGTTTAGTAGACAATTCTTGAATGGCGTTCAAAATGTCAGAGAAATCCCCGCTTTCAGTCTTCTTTCTATTTTTTTTAGAAGGAGGACACTTTTTGCAGGAGACACTGGAAAGGGTCGCCAAACAAAGTTTCATGTCACGATTCGCATCAGCTGATGCAGGAGGGTCAGCTAGCATCATAGGTCACATGATAACGTCAACATAGCGGATGATGTCCGGATCTCATTCATACTTAACGAGATTTGGCTATAGAGTACGTACTCTTTTAGCGCTCGTTAAGTAAGTACTTATTGAAATTAAGTACCTACTCCTTGAGTATGCCATTTTGGACGCAGCCAATGAATGAGCCTCAGGTGCTTAATTTACTCTCTTTGACTCATTTTTAACATCGCTGTAGTATCAGATCACCAATGAAAGCTCAGCCAGGTTTCCTCAGATTCTGCCACAAACTCCTGCAGCATCCTTTCAGCAGTTAAAGATGATGCTGAACAACTCTGTACAAATTCACACAGATCACATCTCAGACTGTTCATTATCTCTTAATAAACATGTAATTCATCATCTTAGAATCAAGCTTCCACACAGTAAAATATATTGATCATTTTAAAAGAGAGTCTTACATTTCAGTAATATATGTGTCATTTTTTTAATATTAAAAATAAATATAAAAATTAGATTATACAGGCTTACACACACACAAAATAGAGTCAAAACAGTTTTCACTAAGATGTGAAATGTTAGAGAGTCGGACTTGTAACCCAAAGTTTCTGGGTTCGAGCCTCGGTATCAGCAGATATTTGTAATGTCTTGTTTTGGGTTCTGTTTCATGTTCTTGTTTTCATGTCTTTTATTTTGAAGTTTAGTCACGGTTCCTGTTTGTTTCATGCTTCCCTTGCCCTCTTGTATTCCTGCTATTGGTTCCTCTGTTTAATGTGTCATGTTCTGATTGGTTGTACTAGTCATGTGTCTTGTTTCCCATTGGTTTGTTCATGTCATGTGACCCTTCTTGTTTGCTATAAGTAGCTATGTCATTGCCTTTGTTTCTTGTCGTGTATTGAAGTTGTAAGCTACTGTCAGTGAGTCTAGTTTGTTTGTTCATGTCAAGTTTGGTCAAGTCAAGTCTTCATTTGGATTATGTTTGGATCACTTTTGAAATAAACTGCACTTGGGTTCTCACTACGCTCGCCTTCAGTGGACTCTCATTATGGCGCCAAAAAAAGAAAAAAAAAAAAATAGTGAAAACGAAGCCCGTGCATCACTTCATAATCATAATGTGTTTTAATGTCGGACATAATTTCACCACCACCAGCGCATCTAATATTCTCTCTGAGATACCATGTTCCCTTACAAAAATTAGCCATGGCTTTAACACCAATAAAACCAAAAATCATGGTGCTTGTAGCCATGGTAACCTCAAATTAACCATGGTTTTGTTACTTCAAATAATAATTTACAAAGAAGTGTTAAGATAATTTTTGTGCTTATAAAAACAGACTTAAGCCAACAACAGCCTTTAATTATTGAAAATACATTATATAAAATGATTGGTTAATTAATAATTATATGGTTTCATCGAATACAACTGTTAAAATATTCTACATAATGTAGGCTAATACAAAATAAACAGTTTATGTACATTTACATTTTATTACAAATGCCTGCAAAGGGAGCCAAAGGCCTGGTAATTGCTGCTGTTACACTTTCAGGACGATCAAGTCCTTTAATATTGACCAAACATTTAATTCAAATATCCACTTCATCTTTCATTTTTGGCCACCTTTTTGCTATAGATGACACAGCCTCTATAATTTCTTCAACAAAAAACATGTGGACATCACAACCCTTACAAAAATAAACCGTGGTTTTATCATAGAAAAACTGCTTAATTTTCTTTTGTGTGATTTCTGAATGCTTGAGAATATAAAATCAATCCGACAACTGTATTAGTGTACCAGAACAAGATGGCGCCGCTGTGTTCGGACGCCGTGAGGTTCGCTCCACCGAGAATTTGCTTCTACCTTCCTTTTTACTTAGTTTTACTTTCTCTTTTTACACATCTCACGTCGGCACTGATCACCTACAACATAGAAACACTTTTGGACATTGGAAACCGCTACACCAACCTGTTTCAGGACACTTTATCCACGAATCCTGCGTGGCCTCTGGAGATTCTTCGGAACGCGGAGATAAACAACACCCCCCCGAGGCGACGGATCAAGAAACACCGCGGGAAGCGCGCTGGAATTCGAGTCAGACTCAGGAAAAGGGCTCACAGTCCTCCTCTCCCAAGCATTCTCCTCGCTAATGTCCAATCCTTGGAGAATAAGATGGACGATCTTAGAGCCAGGATTAGTTTCCAACGGGACATTAGGGACTGTAACATCCTTTGTTTGTCAGAAACGTGGCTTTCGTCCTCGGTCCCGGACACTGCTGTAATGCCGAGTGATAACTTCTCTGTCTTTCGGACGGACAGAACAGCAGAGGCCGGTAAATCCAGGGGTGGAGGAGTATGTTTCATGATCAACAAGAAATGGTGTGACCCCAGGAATATCTCCATTCTGTCGCGTTCCTGCTCGCCTCATCTGGAACATCTTTCCATTATCTGCCGCCCATTTTATCTGCCCCGGGAGTTTTCATCGATCATTGTTACTGCTGTGTACATTCCACCACAGGCGGACACTGGCTTGACTTTGTCTAAACTTCACGATGTGCTCAGCGGCCACATTAACAAACATCCTGACGCTGCCTTCATCATCGCGGGGGACTTTAACAAAGCCAACCTCAAGCAGGTCATGCCGAACTTTTACCAACATGTATCCTGTCCAACTAGAGGACCAAACACACTGGATCATTGCTACACTCAGTTCAAGGATGCCTACAAAGCCCGCTCACTACCGGCTTTTGGCAAATCGGACCATGCCGCCATCTTTCTAACACCGAGATACAAACAAAGGCTCGTTCAGGAACCTCCGGTGCAGAGAGTAGTGACGCGCTGGTCCTCCCACTCAGAGACTATGCTGCAGGCGGCGCTTGATGACGTCGACTGGGACATGTTCCGGGCGAGTTCTTCTGACGTCAGCGAGTTCACGGATGTAGCATTAAGCTTCGTAAACACGCTAACCGAGCAAGCTACAGAAACAATAACGATAAGGACATTCTCCAATCAGAAACCGTGGGTGGACAGAACAATCCGTGCCGCGGTTAACACACGCACCGCCGCTTACAATGAGGCTCTTCTGTCTGGGAATACGAACGAGTACAAAGCATCGTGCTATGCTCTCCGACGCGCAGTAAGAGCCGCCAAACACAGATACAGAGAGAGAATTGAGTCTCATTTCCAGCTCAACGACTCTCGACGGATGTGGCAGGGACTGAGGACCATCTGTGACTTCGGAAACAAATCCTCCGCGGAGGTGAGAGCAGATCCGTTGCTGGCCGACGAGTTAAACATCTTCTACGGCCGCTTCGATGGCAACGGCGGTGGCGCGTTTCTGCCGACCAGCGCGTCTGGAAGCAGCAGGCAGAGCAGCGATGATCCTGTAATCACCGTGTCGGAGGATGAGGTTCGGAGGGCGCTAAAGAGAGTGAACGTCAGGAAAGCAGCCGGACCTGATGGGATAACCGGCCGTGTTCTGAGGTCCTGCGCCGATCAGCTCGCTGGTTTGTTCACTTCTATCTTTAATGAGTCCCTTGCTACCGCCGTGGTTCCCACCTCATTCAAAAAATCCATCATTATCCCTGTGCCAAAGAACAATAAACCCTCTTGCCTGAATGACTATCGCCCAGTTGCCCTCACATCTATAGTCATGAAGGTTTTTGAGAGACTTGTAAAGAGCCACATTTGCTCCTCCATCCCTGATACTCTGGACCCTCTTCAGTTTGCCTATCGCCCAAACAGATCCACGGACGATGCCATTTCTCACGTTCTCCACTCTTCCCTCACACACTTGGATAGCAACAATGGAAATTATGTAAGGCTGCTATTCATTGACTATAGCTCAGCTTTCAACACTATAGTCCCCATCAAACTGGCATCTAAACTCACAGACCTCGGCCTAAACTCCTCACTCTGTGACTGGATTCAAGACTTCCTCACCGGCAGACCTCAAGTGGTGAAAGTTGGCCAGTTCACCTCAAACTCCATCACTCTGAACATAGGAGCCCCACAGGGCTGTGTCCTGAGTCCCCTGCTCTACTCTCTCTACACGCATGACTGCGTGTCCTCTCACAGCTCCACATCCATTGTTAAATTCGCTGATGATACTGTGGTTCTGGGCCTCATCTCCAACAACGATGAGACCGCATACTTGGACGAGGTAGAGAGACTCACATCATGGTGCCAGGACAACTGTCTCTCTCTGAATGTGAGCAAAACTAAAGAGCTGATCATGGACTTTAGGAAGAGACAGCAGCAGCCCTACTCTCCTCTCAGGATCAGTGGGACCCCTGTGGAGAGGGTGAGTAGCTTCAAGTACCTCGGTGTAAACATCTCCGAGAACCTGACTTGGACTACACACATCCAAACTCAGGTAAAGAAAGCCAGGCAAAGACTGTACCATCTGCGACAGCTGAGGAAATTCAGGGTCTCACCAGCAATCCTGAAAACTTTCTATTCAGGGACCATAGAAAGTGTATTGACTCAGTGCATCTCAGTGTGGTATGGAAACAGCTCCAATCAGGACTGCAAAGCACTACAGAGAGTTGTGCGCTTAGCTGAGCGCATCTCAGGGTCTGCTCTCCCCTCTCTGCAGGACATCTACCTCAAACGCTGCAAAAATAGAGCTGTCAAAATAATCAAGGACTCAAATCACCCTGGTAACCAGCTATTCACTTTGCTTCCTTCTGGTAAGCGCTTCCGTAGCCTGATGACAAAAACTGAGAGACTTAGGAGGAGCTTCTTCCCCCAGGCCATCAGGCTCCTAAACTCTAACTCTGTGTCATAACATCACTTGACTCCATGTAAATATCACCATATCAATAAGCTATTCATAATTTTTCTCTACCTCATATTGCTGCTATTATATACCCTGTACAACTTTTTTGCACATTATTTTGCACATTCCTCTTAGTACTATTTAAGTCAACAACATACTGACCTGCACATTTATATTTATATTTTTTATCTATCTTTTTATTTTATTCTTTTTATTTTATTTTATTTTTTTCTACTTTTCTTCTCTTAATATTTGTATACTTTATAATTGCACTGTCCTTGGAGCGGACCTGACCTACATTTCACTGCTGGTTATACTCTGTATAATTGTGTATGTGACGAATAAAACTCTTGAATCTTGAATCTTGTATTAATAAAATAATAGCCATAGGTAACTTCTAGGGCTACAATTGTAATTTGTTAATAATACTATTTATTTATTTACTTTTATATTGTATTTACATTTTATTTTGACCCCTATAGTAGGTGTTTTTTTTACTTCCATAATATTTGGGGGAGGAGGCACAATACAATTCTGCTTAGGGCACCCATTTGGCCAGCAGCGGTCCTGGGTGAGACCCTCCCATTTACTCCCTCAATTCAAAATCATTCATTGGTTTGTCATTTAAATGTGTTCTCAGTTCATCTGAATGATGCACAACACTGACATGCAACAGAACAGACACTGTAAAGACTCGCCATGCACTGCATTACACTGTCTGTGTGTGTGTGTGTGTGTGTGTGTGTGTGTGTGTGTGTGTGAGAGAGAGAGAGAGAGAAAATTTTGAATTTTAACAAAACATTTTAGAATTCTTATACATTACAGCACAATTCCAATATAAATATAACCACAACAATACACATCACATTAGTGATACTTATTGTAGCACACAAGAAAAAATTAAAAGATCATCTACAACAAAACAAACTGCATCATTATAACACCACTGATTTGAAAAAACCGTCAAGTCCTTCATCATCTTATAAAATTTATAATCAATCCACACTCTTGATTTTATCCTGTTTTTTAAAATAGACAACTTCACATCCTTCTGACCCTTCAATTTTGTTCTTCCTACTTAAATATATTGCCATTTTTGCTTCACCTATAATGAAGTTTAAAAATTGACATTTTATTCTATTTTTTTCTACATACCGGTAACCAAGAATAAAACTCTGAACAGTAAAACCTTCATTTAACTTGTTAAACAACAAATTAGGAAAATCAAAAAAATAACCCAACCTTGAACACTCCATAAAACAATGAAAGATTGTCTCCCTTTTTTTACAAAAAGGACACCCATTAGACACATTAGGATTAATAACACTTATAAAAGCATTGACAGCAACTGCCCCGTGTTAAATCCTCCATTGAAGATCCCCCACTCTTTTTCCCAAAGGAGGTTTATACAGCACTCTCCACACGGGTTTTATACTCTGATCTAAGCCAAATTTCTCTCTCCAAACAGTGTCTACTCTTCCATTTAAAACTCTCTTATTTAAAACTTTTAACACAGTTTCGATACAATTTCTTACGGTCAGCCTCGTGAATACTTAAATCTTCCAAGTTCTCCAACATCCCCCCCATTAGCTCCTTTAAGATCAGGAGTAAAGAAAACTTCAGGAAAAGGATCTTTATTGTTTGGAGAAACTTTCCCCCAAAAATCAAAAGTAGAAACTTTTCTTCCATCGTAAGTCTCTGTTTTAAAACCTCCAACAATTTTCTTGCCAATCTTTCCGACTTTAATTTTAGACCAGATGCTACCCCTTTCGAGTTATTTAAATCAGTACCCCCCTCAGCTATCAGATCACACAACTTAACCTTTTTTGAAGTACACAGTACATTTTCAAATCCACATGCAATTTCATTAGATACATCCAACCTGGCTCCAAACACAGTCGGTTCTTCTAATAACCAAAATAAAGATGACTCAGAAACCCCTCTTCTCTTTTTAAAAAAGCTCCACACTCTAAAAATCCCCTTATAAAAAGGTGTTTGTCCATTCAGTGGAATCTTGTTAGAATCCATTAAAAACAAATTAAAGTCCAAACCCAGACCTCCAGCTTGTCTTAAAATAGATCCAGCAACGTTTCTCCAAACCAGATCCTCTGGACCTGTTAAAAGTCTTTGAATGAACTGTAAGCGAAAGGTTGCTCCTCTGCTGACCAGGTGTATCAGTCCTTGTCCCCCTTCCTCTCTAGGAAGATAGAGTACACTCTGCGGTATCCAGTGAAGTTTAGTCCAGAAAAAATCCACTATTACAGCCTGCAGTTTTGCGAGAAGTCCACTTGGCGGCTCAGTACATGCCAAACGATGCCAGAACGTTGAAGCCACCAGATTATTAATAATTGTCACACGTCCTCTAAAGGACATTTTTGGCCACAACCATCTCCATTTTCCCAGACGTCCTTTTGTTTTTTCCAAAACCCCTTTCCAGTTTTTTTGCAACATTGAATCATCTCCAAGATAAACACCCAAATATTTAAAACCACTTTTCTTCCACTCAAGTCCAGCTGGTAGTTTAGGAAGGCATCTACCTTCCCATTTTCCTCCTATAATGGCTTCACTCTTACACCAGTTTACTTTAGCTGAAGACAATTGACCAAACTCATTTAAAATTACCTGTAAAGTGTTTACTACTTTTTGATTTTTTTATCATAACCACAATATCGTCAGCATAAACTGATAACTTAATCTTACACTCAGATTGTGGTATACTCCACCCATCAATGTTTGCACTAATCCTTAACAGCAGAGGTTCAATGGCTAAAGCATACAACATGCCAGAAAGTGCACACCCTTGTCTAATACCTCTTGTAATTTTAAAAGGAGCACTCAACCCTCCATTAATTTTGAGTATACTCTCAATGTTTGCAGACAACACCCCAATCATTTTGATAAAACCCGGGCTGAAACCAAACTCACTCAGAGTCTTCCAGAGGTACTTATGCTCAACCCGGTCAAAGGCTTTTTCCTGGTCTAAGGAAATAAGGCCAAAATCTAAACCCAATGATCCAGAGACGTCCAAAATATCTCTAATTAAATGAATGTTGTCAAAGATCGATCTATTGGGAACACAGTATGTCTGGTCTATATGTATGACCCCACCAATCACTTCTCTCAACCTAACTGCTAAGGCTTTAGATAGGATTTTTATATCAGAGCATAAGAGTGACACAGGTCGCCAGTTCTTTATGTTTCTGAGGTCTCCTTTTTTCGGTAACAGGGTGATCACTGCTCTCCGGCAGCTTGTCGGCAGTGACCCTCTGGTCAAGCTGTCATTAATCACCTCCAGAAGATCATCACCCAAAACTGCCCAGAGTGATTTATAAAACTCAACAGGAATTCCATCAATCCCTGGAGCTTTCCCGCACTCCATACTCTTTAGGGCGTTATAGAGCTCACCTTTCGTGAAAGGTTTTTCCAGCTCAGTGTTTGCTTCATCCGGAACTCACATAAAACTTACTGGCTATATCCTTCACCTCCACGTGACCACTCGTATATAACTCAGAATAAAAACCTACTGCTCTTTTTCTTATTTCCTTAGCCTCTGTAATTTCTGTGCCTGATTCAGATAACAAGGAATGCATGATTCTATTTTGGCCATTTTTCTTTTCAAGTCCAAAAAAGAAACTGGTTGGGCCATCCATCTGTGCTACACTCTGAAAACGCGAGCGTACCAGAGCACCCTGTGCTTTAACCCCCAACAAATCATCTAAAATTTTCTTTTTATCCTTTAAAATTTTGACACATTCTCTGTCTCTAACAGATTCCATTAAATTTTGCATTTCAATGATCTCTTTCTCTAGATCGTTCAGGGATCGGGAGATGTCTCTCGAAGCATTGAAAGTGTACATACGGCACAGTTGCTGTATCTCTATTTTTGCAATGTCCCACCATTGTTGCAAAGAATCAAAGGATGACTTCTTATTCTTAAACTGTTGCCAAAAATGGCCAAACACCTCACAAAAAAAAATTATCTTGCAGTAAAAGCACTTCTTGGCTTTACATTAGTGATAAAAACATTACAACTGACTAAACCATGCTCCGAGAAGCCCACCGGAGAAATTGCACATTGCTTAATAATATTAAAATGATGTTTAAAACAATACCACCTGTCTAGTCTAGCCATTGTCACATAATGTTCCCTCACTTGTGTCCATGTGTACTGCCTCTGTGTTTTATTTAGAACCCTCCAAATGTCAGACAACTCACATTCTTTCAGAATTAGTTTTAAAACACACTGCGAAGGCATATGTGGTTCTTTGTGATTCCTATCAATTTGATCATCTTCTGTACAATTAAAATCACCCCCTAGAAATAAAAACTCTTCAGATTTACAACTCTTTACAATATCTCTAACTTTGTTTAAAAACAACACTCTTTCACTTCCCAATACTGGGGCATACAAATCTCATTAACCTTGTTCACGTCATCTAGGAACAAAACAAATGCACTGTTCATCCTAGATGCCGACAAGATACTCTTATATCCCACAACTTGAGCAACTGCTATGCTGCAGTCCTCTATAGAGCAGCGCTCCGCGGAGATGACTTTAATGCCATTCCTCCGCGTTAGCTTATCAAGCTGTACGCTCTCCGCTGCTGCCATCTCCGACAGCACACGCGGAACACTCTCCCTAACTCCAGCAAAACCTCCACAAATACACCAAAAAACTTTGCCAAAGAAAGAAGAAAAGATAGAAAACACACAGCCCGCAGGCCAACGCTCTCGCACTCCACACCCGTTCAGCTCAGACGCTCACGCATGCGCACAGAGAGAGAGAGAGAGAGAGAGACTCTAAAGGAGCCGGAATGAAGAAGCTGTTTTTTTTTACTCACGTGACTCAAACACAGAAGCAGGAATGAGTAGAGGGAAAGTGAAACTGAAGTGTAGTTGAGCTGTTGTGTGTTTGTGTCTCTGAATTCACGCAGTAAAATGGCAGAAGCCAGAATTTCTCAGGATGAGTTCTTGTGTCCAGTGTGTCTGGATCTCCTGAAGGATCCAGTGACCATTTCCTGCGGACACAGTTACTGTAAGAGCTGCATTACAGACTGCTGGGATCAAGAGGATCAGAAGAGAGTCTACAGCTGCCCTCAGTGCAGACAGACCTTCAGTCCAAGACCTGCTTTAGGTAAAAACACCATGCTGGCTGAAGTGGTGGAGAAACTGAAGAAGACCAAACTAACAGCTGCTGTTCCTGCTGGACCTGGAGACGTGGAGTGTGACATCTGTACTGGAAGAAAACACAAAGCTGTCAAGTCCTGTCTGGTGTGTCTGGAGTCGTACTGTCAAACTCATTTTGAGCGTCATGAGGAGTATCATTCACGTAAGCCACACAAAGTGACTGAAGCCACTGGACGACTGCAGGAGATGATCTGCCAGAAACATGAGAAACTCCTTGAGGTTTTTTGTCGCACTGACCAGAAATGTATATGTATGCTGTGTACGATTATTGAACATAAAAACCATGACACTGTATCAGCTGCAGACCAGAGGACAGAGAAACAGGTATTTAATTCTAGAGATCAAGTCAATACTTAGTGCAGTGATCCAATAGTCTGTTTATTTTCTGTGTAGAGCCAGAGCTTAATTACACAGAAACACTGTCAGTCTGAAGCTCTACTTCTGACTCAGTTTCACTTTTATAATACTTACACTTGCAGTGTGAAACACGCCTTAATCTTCATGTTTATTCATCTATTTCAGCTATTAGTTATCAGCTCCACTTTTACTGGATTCATCTGTTCACATGATGATTTAGTGCCAGTAGTTTCCTGTGAGATTCACTATCATCCGTTTGTCCTGCAGAAGCAGCTGAAGGAGACGCAGAAGACGCTCCAGCAGAGAATCCAGCAGAGACAGAAAGATCTTGAGCAGCTGAGAGCGGCTGTGGACTCTCATAAGGTGAGTCTGGAGAAGAAGAGAAGTTTGTCTCAGTCTCAGTTCAGACTCACTGAATCCTGAATCACTTTGTGTCCTAACAGCGCTCTGCACAGACAGCAGTGAAGGACAGTGAGAGGATCTTTACTGAGCTCATTCGCTCCATTGAGAGAAGCCGCTCTGAGGTGACACAGCGGATCAGAGATCAGGAAAAGACTGCAGTGAGTCGAGCTGAAGGACAAATGGAGCGACTGGAGCAGGAGATTGATGATCTGAAGAAGAGAAACACTGAGCTGGAGCAGCTTTCACACACAGACGATCACATCCATTTCCTGCAGGTAACACAGATCTAGAAGAACAGCATCATAGTGGACTTGAGCAGATCCTGCTGTGACAGGAGACCAGTGGTGTAGTCGGGGCCATACGCAAGTATACGCCGTATGCTTACTTTTTTTCTCAGGCTGTTTGTGTATTACGACTTCTAAGGATCAATATTTGCGTATACCCTCGGTATACCCACTTGTTTTGTTGCTTCGCAAGTCCGTAATCTACTGTAGCTTCCCCTATAATGGTGTCCCATACAGTTGTGTGAAACTCGTGATTCTTTGCTGTAATCGGTGCATTATCACTTCAGTCATTCTACCTTTTCCCGCCAATCATCGACTGAGTGCGTGTGTCTGCTGCATTGAGAGAACTCCACTCAATGCCGCTTTTGTTTTTCACCCATGAGCAGGGAGAGCCTACTGGCCATCGGGAGCACCGGGACATTCCCGGGTGGATCGGTCGAGTAGTGAGCCGATCGCCGAAGCGAGGAAGACCTCCCCCACATTAGGCACTGTTTTCAAACTGTTTTACAGCGAACGGCAAAAAGCAAATACTCCAAAAGTGTGAATCGGATTCGGCGCTATGCAATGCATCCGCCAGCCGCACGCAATATAAAGTGATAAACAGCACAAGTTGATTCATCCATTCAGATGTGACACAGAATTATTGTTATAGTCGTGTGATATATGAGAACATTAAAAGTTCTGTAGTGATGCTGGCTGAAATCAGCCATGACAATGTAAACTGCATGAAGAGGTAAAACTGGAAAACACTAATACATGGTTGTCAATTCAGTATGCAGCCCAGATAGCAAAATTTGTCTGGCCCACCTCTGGGCCACAACCTTGCTTAACTTCTGGCCCAATTCTGGCTGGGTCCCCGGCCCAAAACTGGCCCACGCACTGAAAACCGACTCAAACAGTTTCCTCTGGCCCAGATGCAGCTCACGCCCTGTAAAATGACTCTTATTTATTGATGTGGCCCAGATCTGGCCCGCATACTGTAGTGACTTCTATTATTTTATGTGGCCCAGGTCTGGCCCAGACACTTTAAGGCAGATCCGGCTGAGACTCGGCTTGGTCCCCGGCCAAATGTGGCCCAGAAACTGCTAAATGTAATTCAGCAGTGAAACACACATAAACCCATTTAAAAACATTAAAAAGGCTTTAATTATAAAATTACCAAATACTTTAATATAAATATATATTAACACTGAACAAATACACTACAGTATAAACAATAACACACTTTTTAAACCACAAAGTAACAAGTAAATTATATTTACTGTACATTATATATATAAAAAACATTATGTGTCATAGTTCAGTTCTTATCAAATGGCATCAGTGCAGTTGAGTCAATAATATTGCTGAATAATAGGTGTCTTCAACTAAGCAAGACAAAAGGCAACAGTGACAAGGAACCCCAAAAGACCAGACTCAGCAGGAAACCAGTTCTCCTCTGGCCAAACGAACGAACGTGGTGTGATTATTCCAGGCTGCATCACAAGTCAGATTGTGGATTGATATCATTCAGAATATTTCATCCAACTTCTTCTGCTTGAAGAAACATCATGCCAGTAGGTGAAGCTGGTAAAAAGGGTCTGTGCAGAGGTCTTGTCTGGTTCTCGTAGTCTTTGCTGAGGATCTGCGCTGGGGCCATCAATGAGTTCTTCACAGGGATCTGTCATCTAGCTGACATGGTCTCCGCTGATATTCAGGGATGTGTTGTGATTGTTCCTGGGAGCAGGTCCACCGTCTGGTCTGGTCTGGATACCGGCTGGATCAGCGGGTTACTGTAACCTAGGGTAAGACAGTATATAAGCAACTAATATAAGCATTGATGTCATTCTTCTTACAAATTAACAAGTACATTAGATATTATGGGAAGTGTTGCCAAGTGTTGCTGCTTACCCTAATTGGAGCAGCATAAAGATCCTTTAAGGGATTTGAATGATAGAAATGTGATAGTGTGTAGTGTATGGAAGGCTAAAGAGATGGACATTTAAACTCACAGAGTGTGTCTGCCTCCTGAAGTCCACCCTTTTGATCTGCCACCTCTTCATAGTCCCCTTGACCTCCATTTCAGCAGCATTATCTAAAAAGGTTTTCACAGTTGCAGCCTTGAAATATATGTATAAATATATATGGTAAGGTAATTATTAAATCTTAAGCATTACAGTTTTTGACAGTCATTAGGACCAGACCCAGAATTCGCACCTCATATGTTTGATGAAGGTTCATGCAGCAGCTCAGAATTTCTGTAAAAAAAGAGTCAGATTACATAAAGTGTTCAGATTGAACTTTTAAGTTTGTTTGCTCATCATAATCCCCACCACAGTAAAATAAGTATGATTTTAATCACATCATATGGAATATATATGCTTCAAAAATTGTCATTCACTCAAAAATTTTAACCTGCTCTTGTGCAGCAGACAGATTAGGCCAACAAAAGATGATACACTTACATTTTACGGCTTTCTCTTACGTATCTATGGTGTTTTTCTGTGTCAGAGCTTCCCACACGGCAGTGTTACCACAAGATAAATATTATTATTAAATTCAGATTATTTCATTAATTTAATCCGACCCGAGCCCGTGTCTTTTCTCTCTCTCTCTCTTCCTCTTTACACAGTTGCTGTTGCAGCCATTACAAAAGTTCAGTTTTGGTTCTTAATGGCAAAGTGGTTATATTTCGTTTCGTTTCATTTCTTTATTAAATTAATTTAGAAACATGATTGTATTTTTTTTTTAAATATTAGGCTATAGGCTATTAGGCTATAGAGTTGAGCATATGTTTGATCAGTTTAGCCTTCTCAAATAAACACGATTTGAGACATAAAAAAACAATGCATTTTACAATATAAATTAAAACAATTTAAGATAAATGTGTGATAAATATAAAATCCAGCTCTGGAAATCTCTTAGGATTAATTTCTCTGAGCTCTTTCTTCTGGAAGATATATTTAGCTGTCAAACACCACTAGCACCACCAACAGCTCAAGAGCTGCACAAATCTGATGTTCCTGCAGGTTATTGGGTGAAGTGTGGAGCTGATGAGTTTTGATTTCTGTTTTCTGTAGAGTTTCCAGTCTCTCTCAGCACCTCCTGAATCTACAGACGGAAATGATGATCTCTTCAGTTCTCTCTTCTCTTCTGATGATCTGAGAGAATCTGTCCATCAGCTGAGAGACAAACTGGAGGATTTCTGCAAAGAGCAGCTCAAGAAGATCTCAGACAGAGGTAAAGTCCTGGAGATGCATCTGCTCTCAGAAACCAGTCCATCATCATCTCATATCATGGAGAACATCATATTAGAAATGTGTTAGGAATGGATGCAGGATCATGAGAATCACACTGTTCATGTCTGTTGATTTCCACAGTCACACTCACCAACATTGCTCCCAGAACCAGGAAGGACTTCCTACAATGTAAGTCAGTAAGAAAACAAGCAGAAAAACTCACTGAGTTCATGTTCTTCCTGCAGAAGGAGAAAAAAGAGTTTTATAATTGATGTAAATGATAGGGTTGCCCTCGACTAAATATTTTTCTGATCGACTAATAGTCATTAATTTGAAGCCATTAGTCAACTAATCGCACGTTTATATTAATGAACCATTTAATGCATAATAATGACCCTTTAATTGCCTATAACCTATCAGTGCACACATAAAGCTTGCCACAGCGCACCGCAGAAGTAATGATTATGAATATTTCAGGGATAAAACAGCAAGAAGACTGCCTTAACATCATAATAATTGATTGATAAACTAGTGTTTTCTGTATTTTCGGCTGCAGTGATGAAGTCGACCCTGACTCGTCATCTCCACAGTGGACATGTTTCATACGGATTACATAATCTGAAAATATTTGTTTCCATTTGAATTGCCTCACTTAAAAGTACACATATGGCTTTCTGTAGATATATTTTTCATGTCTGTGAGGCAAGCACAGAGTTTCGGTTAATATATATATATTTGTTGTTGTTGCTGTTGTTGTTGTTATTGTGAGTGCACACAAAAGACCTTTTACAGATTCGAAAGATGTATTACTTTTATCTGTATGACCAAAAATGACGGAGTATTTTAAGTTAAATGCAAATGATTGCAGCGGTCATGCAGTGAGCTACTGTTCAGCTTCCACACTGGAATAGCACACATTTATAGGTTAACATTAGATTGAGTCAGGCACGTGCAGAAGGGGGGGCTTTGGGGACTCCAGCTCCAATTCGGAAACCGAGGCTCGCGAGCCATATATGGTTCTTTCAGAGTGCATATGGGTCGACGGAAGGAGAAAATAAACCAAACAATATTTTAAACATTTTTCATCAATAATCAAAGCTAGTGTGTCAATTCAATAAAAAAATCCACATATTAAATATTTTAGAATATTACATAATTCATCAATGCCCGTTTGTCATGTATAATACACCAACCAATCATGATCTGGCACAAGAAGTTCAAGTTTCATTGGACAATACAGTATGTGAAATGGAGCGGCTATTTTCCATTCTTACTCATAAATCGGTTGAAAATTACACGGGACAGATGAGCTTATTTGTGGAGCAATCTGGATCTGCGGTTTGTCTCATTTTATAAATCAAATTACATTGCTGGTGTCATGAATCCAGTTCATGGTTTTCCATCCAACTGCCACAAGAGGTCGCCTCTCCATCATATTGACTCTCACACCACACATCACACTGGACTGCATTTCCCATCATCCATTGCACTGATCACACAGCTGACATGCTCACCTGAGAGCCATTGCTCACACTACATAACACCCACTCAGATCCTGTTCAGATGGCCGAGTATTGTCTAAGCGTTTAGCACTATCCTAGCGTTAGCTACTTGCCATTCCGTGTTTATTTTCTGTTTAGTCTCCAGTATTGCTCTGTGTTTATCGCTCTCATAATGATAGCTGCTTTACGGAGCCATTTCCTGTCTTAGTTTCTAGTTCCTAGTTCTAGTCTAGTTTAGTCTCCTTGTGTTTCCAGATTTCCTAGTTCCTGATTCTTGCCCACGTATTTTTGATTAACCCTTTGCTTGCTGTTTCGGACTGTGTTTGCTCCTCGCCTGGACTTTGCTCACGTTTACAGATAGCCCTCTTGTCTTGCTCTCTGGATTACGTTTGCTGTCATCTGACTCAAGCCCATTTAAGATTGCTCTTCAGTCTGGCCTGTGCCATACCTGTTTGCTGTTGTTTGACCTGCCTGTGTTTTGACTATGTCTGAATAAAAGCTTGCACTTGGATCTGCTCAACTCACAAAACCGTGCAGCGTCAAAAGTCAGAATAATGGTAATCAGTAGGCTATTTATGTTTGATATACACTGTTTACTATTTGATGAAACTATCATAGTTATTTAAGCCCAAGTGCCACCTACAGGCCTATTATGTGAAGTGTAGGCTGGAGAAATGGTGATGTGAAAGGACTTCATTATATTACCATTTTTGATAATTATGGCGCATTATGAAAGTGCCTTATGCTCATCAAGCCTGCATTTATTTGATCAAAAATTATAGAAAAAAACTATAGCCTAATATTGTGAAATATTAAAATTTAATATAATGTTTTTCTTTATTTAACTTTTTATTCATCAAAGAATCCTGAAAAAAGTATCACAGGTTTTCAACATTGCTAATAAATCAGCATTGCATAAAATACATTAAGTAAATAAAGTAAATTAAATAAAGTATATTCAAATTTTGATTGCAGGTTTGATGACTATAAGTGACTTCTTGCAAAAATATCAAATAGTAATGTATCCAATCTTTTGACCTATATTTTTTTCCATGTGAGCCCCTGAGGAACTCTGCACGTCCCTGGATTGAGTGGCCATGTAATGATGATACTACTTACATGTTTCTGATGATAAAACACATTTGAGGCCGATGATTGAAACAAACGTTTGCATGTCCTGACTAGGGGTGTGTGATATTTGACAAAAAATGATATCTCAGTATTTTCTGGGATTTTCTGGATGAGGATAATTAGGTGATATTTTGCTGAGTGTGTTATTGTTCCATGGACAGCTGCCTCCTAAAGTGTTTGATATTCTTCATGTGTGGTGGTCAGTTCAAAACAGTGTAAAGTCGTAAAGTAAAGTCGTGACGTATTGTCAAGTATGGTGACCCATACTCGAAATTGGTGCTCTGCGTTTAACCCATCCAAGTGCACACACACAGCAGTGAGTAGTGAACAAATGCACACACACACACACACACACACACACACACACACACCGTGAACACACACCCGGAGCAGTGGGCAGCCATGCTGCAGCGCCCGGGGAGCAATTGGGGGTTCGGTGCCTTGCTCAAGGGCACCTCAGTCGTGGTATTGAGGGTGGAGAGAGCGCTGGACATTCCCTCCCCTCACCTACAATCCCTGCCGGCCGGGGGGCTCGAACTCGCAACCTTTCGATTACGAGTCCGACTCTCTAACCATTAGGCCACGACTTCCCCCGATGATTTAATTAATAAATTTTCTGCCCCATATCTTGCATCTTGTGATCATTCTAAATGTTTTTAAGAGACTGAATCATGCAGTGAAAGAACACACTTCACGTGATGCGACAGAATCAATCAAATATCACAGCCAATCAGAGGCGTGTGTGGGCGGAGCCTCTCTGGAAGCGCTAATGAATACGTTTATAATCTAATTCATAAATATTAAACCTTTTAACATCATTAAATGTACTGAGTGACTGATAACATCTTTGTCATGGAATACACTCAGAGTGAGTCCACAGTTTTTACGACGTCGCGGAAATAAATAAATAAATAAACCGGTTTTAAATGAGAAATTCACGGCTAGTTTAAAAAACAAAAGCTCTGATTAACATGGACATATATTTTATCTTGTGTCGTACTATACGCCTCGATTAGGGGGCAGCCCTAGTAAATGATGATTAGCACAGATATCTGCTCATCTGTACTGAGACACTGATGATACACTGAACATGAAGAGTTCAGATACATCAAAACATCAAACAGATTCATAATTCCTGATTCCGATGTGTTTTATCTCCATCAGATTCCCATCAGTTCACTCTGGATCCAAACACTGCATATAAACACCTCCGTCTGTCTGAAGAGAACAGAGTGGTGACTTACACTGACACACCTCAGCCGTATCCTGATCATCCAGACAGATTTAATAGTTATCAGGTGTTGTGTAGAGAGAGTGTGAGTGGACGCTGTTACTGGGAGATTGAGTGGAGTGGGAGTTATGTGTATATATCAGTGTCATATAAGAGCATCAGCAGGAAGGGACCTGGTGATGAGTGTTTCTTTGGATGTAATGATCAGTCCTGGAGTTTGTTCTGCTCTCCCTCCAGTTTCTCATTCTGTCACAATAATAAAGAGACTAAACTCCCTGTTGGCTCCAGCTGCAGGAGAATAGGAGTGTATGTGGATCTCAGAGCAGGAACTCTGTCCTTCTACAGCGTCTCTGACACAATGAACCTCATCCACTCAGTCCAGACCACATTCACTCAGACGCTCTATCCTGGGTTTACTGTTTGGAGTCAATCATCGGTGAAACTGTGTTGATGAATCAGAATAGACTGACGAGAGATTCTACCCATAATGCTTTGAGCTGCATGATGAACATTATTGTTACAAATATACAATTAAAATAGAACACAGCACACTCTAATTTCAGATATTATTGTAGAAGTTTTAATAGAACATCACAATTACACATAATAAAGAATAACTGATAACATAAACTATTTACCGTTTTACATATTAATATTTACCTGTTCATTTTACAGCAAAACCTTTTTTATTTATTTGGTATGTCCTGACTCTAACCTTATCTTTTATGATTTGCAATTAAGATTAAATAAATAATAAATTAAGATGATGCCTCATCTTCAGTGGAAGTATAAGTATTAGACATGTGATTTAATTTTATACAGCATATATCTATATTATATACTAATAAACGACTCATTTATATTACCTTTTTTAATGGAGTGGCCTACTATTAATGTGGTTTTAATGAAATATTATAAATATGATGTGTTATAGATTACTAGTATCAACTAAGACAAGTGATTATAATGGGAAATATATTTAATTAGAAGAATTAAAGTGTGACAAACTGTTAAATATTCTATATGATGATTTGCTGGAGCTTTGAATCCATGTTTGTGATGTTTTACTGCCTTTAGCCCTTTGCTTTTTCTCTCTCTGCCTCTGCATTTTTTCCTTTTTCTTTTTTTTGTGTGAAGGCACATAATAAGTGCTGATAATGTGACTTTTAACCCTCAAGCATCCTTTGTATACCAGCCCTTAATTTGTCATTCGTGGAAGATCTCAGCAGTGATCCTAATTTATTGATTTATTTTTAATAAATGTCATATCACTGTCTTCGATAAAATAAAAACTATCAATTTATGCAGTTTTTGTGATTTTTGGTGTTTGTTGGTTTTGCTTTAACTGTCAAATGTACCGTTACACAGTTTTGATGCTGTTTTATGTCTGATGATGGTGTTAGATTACACCTGGAAGCTGAGTCGGTTTCTGTTTTTTGGGAAATTCTGTACAGATGATGTGTGCTAGCGCCCCGTACAGTATAACAATGAAAACACAGATTCTAGTAGACTTTTTCAAAGTATAAGTCAAGTATACTTAAATGTCATTTTAAGTATATTTCTGAGGAGTACATAAAAAGTAGACTAAAAGTATATTTTCCTATTTTTAGTTTAAAAGAAGTATACTAATAGCACACTTGAATAAACTTATTTTTATATTTAATATCTCTTATACGTCAGTAAAAAAAAAAAACCAAAACAATCAAAACCTGTTCTGAAAAAATTGTGGTGACATCTGGTGACAAAAAATGGCATAAAAATATCAAAAATATCAATAGCCACTATATGGCTGTAGCACTCAATGGCTGCTTAAAGGCTGAAATCAATAAACCGTTGTTGTAATGAATTTGACCTGGTTTAGATTTTATCACAAGTTAAAAGTATAGAATAAAAAAAATTTAAAAATTGTGTTGGGTGAGACTATACAAAAATACCAAAATTTGTAAATGTTCTTTTCTCTCTTTTTGTAAAGAAAATGTTATAGTAACTTGCAATGTTTTTATTAAATTCACATTAAATACAAATTCATTCATATTAAAAATATTTTATGGTAACACCCATATCTGGTACTTAAGTAAAAAGACAGATTTTTATTCAAAGTTATTAGATTATACTATTAGGCTACTTTGCCCATCGCCCGTTATAGATCAACTAACATAATCTATGAAGGTGCAAAATGCATTTACTTATTCATATTTGAGAATCGAGATATTTCATTATATATTTTGGGAATATGTTGAATAAAAATAAAAAATGAATAAGCCTATATCAGTTATACAGTGGTGTTGTGGCTGCTTTGTGTCACACATGAGACCCCCCTTCACTCGTGCCCCCTCAAACATAATGAGTGCTCGTCACACTACAGTACAAAATATTGTGTCAAATAAATGAAACATGCTGAAACATATTCATTTTAGTTGAAATTGTTATAATTACTTCTAGAGATGCAGTGATACATGACATGGTGAAAACATGACTGAATGAATAATGCTTAAAGTAGGTTCAGATTAATTTTAAAATTGTGCCCCTCAAAAGCACAAGTGGTCCCTGCCTCTCAGTTACTGTGGTCTAGAGCCGCTCCTGCTTGACTCTGGCCCCGGGCTCCAGTTACTGTGGTCTAAAGCCGCTTTTGCCTGACTCTGGCCCCGGGCTCCAGTTACTGTGGTCAAGAGCCGCTCCTGCCTGACTCTGCCTGACTCTGGCCCCGGGCTCCAGTTACTGTGGTCTAAAGCCGCTCCTGCTTGACTCTGGCCCCAGGCTCCAGTTACTGTGGTCTAAAGCCGCTTTTGCCTGACTCTGGCCCCGGGCTCCAGTTACTGTGGTCTAGAGCCGCTCCTGCCTGGCTCTGGCCCCGAGTCCCAGTTACTGTGGTCTAGAGCCCCTCCTGCCTGACTCTGGCCCCGGGCTCCAGTTACTGTGGTCTAAAGCCGCTTCTGCCTGACTCTGGCCCCAGGCTCCAGTTTCTGTGGTCTAAAGCCGCTTTTGCCTGACTCTGGCCCCGGGCTCCAGTTACTGTGGTCTAGAGCCGCTCCTGCCTGGCTCTGGCCCCGAGTCCCAGTTACTGTGGTCTAGAGCCCCTCCTGCCTGACTCTGGCCCCGGGCTCCAGTTACTGTGGTCTAGAGCCGCTCCTACCTGACTCTGGCCCCGGGCTCCAGTTACTGTGGTCTAGAGCCGCTCCTGCCTGACTCTGGCCCCGGGCTCCAGTTACTGTGGTCTAGAGCCGCTCCTGCCTGACTCTGGCCCCGGGCTCCAGTTTCTGTGGTCTAAAGCCGCTTCTGCCTGACTCTGGCCCCGGGCTCCAGTTTCTGTGGTCTAAAGCCGCTTCTGCTTGACTCTGGCCCCGGGCTCCAGTTACTGTGGTCTAGAGCCGCTCCTGCCTGACTCTGGCCCCGAGTCCCAGTTACTGTGGTCTAGAGCCCCTCCTGCCTGACTCTGGCCCCGGGCTCCAGTTACTGTGGTCTAAAGCCGCTCCTGCCTGACTCTGGCCCCGGGCTCCAGTTTCTGTGGTCTAAAGCCGCTTCTGCTTGACTCTGGCCCCGGGCTCCAGTTACGGTGGTCTAGAGCCGCTCCTGCCTGACTCTGGCCCCGAGCACCAGTTACTGTGGTTTAGAGCCGCTCCTGCCTGACTCTGGCCCCGGGCTCCAGTTACTGTGGTCTAAAGCCGCTCCTGCCTGACTCTGGCCCCAGGCTGCAGTTTCTGTGGTCTAAAGCCGCTTCTGCCTGACTCTGGCCCCGGGCTCCAGTTTCTGTGGTCTAAAGCCGCTTCTGCTTGACTCTGGCCCCGGGCTCCAGTTACTGTGGTCTAGAGCCGCTCCTGCCTGACTCTGGCCCCGAGTCCCAGTTACTGTGGTCTAGAGCCCCTCCTGCCTGACTCTGGCCCCGGGCTCCAGTTACTGTGGTCTAAAGCCGCTCCTGCCTGACTCTGGCCCCGGGCTCCAGTTTCTGTGGTCTAAAGCCGCTTCTGCTTGACTCTGGCCCCGGGCTCCAGTTACTGTGGTCTAGAGCCGCTCCTGCCTGACTCTGGCCCCGAGCACCAGTTACTGTGGTTTAGAGCCGCTCCTGCCTGACTCTGGCCCCGGGCTCCAGTTACTGTGGTCTAATGCCGCTCCTGCCTGACTCTGGCCCCGGGCTCCAGTTACTGTGGTCTAAAGCCGCTCCTGCCTGACTCTGGCCCCGAGCCCCAGTTACTGTGGTCTAGAGCCGCTCCTGGTCTCCGCGCCGGCGCTCGTGCTCGAGTTCAGCGGGAACACCGTTGCTGTAATAACGCGGACATGCTAAATCATAGCCTGATGCTAAACATGTGAGTAAATCATCTCTTTTCCAAGTTCATCTTCACTATGCGGTCAATACTAAAGCGAGATAAGTGTTATTTCAGTTATAAACACATTCAACACGTTCAGAGCCGATTTAGAGACTAACTGTGTCTGTTTACAGTGTTTAGAATCAAATCAAGCCGTTTATCTGAAACATTTTCTCTTTCTGTGGTTTTAAATGAATCCCAGATAACAGAGAACTTTCTCTCAAAGTAATGAACAAACATCTTCCAGCAATGTTAATAATAAGACGTTCATTCAAAGTGATTTGTTGTCCAATAATGTTCTTAAAACATTACTATCTTCATGCATCCTTCATGGAGCGATTAATCTGAAAGGCTTTGTCTGACACTTTGTAAACATATTCCCATAATGCTTACAACATGATAAAAAATGACTTTAACCTTTATTTAAAAGTTTTTAAAACATTTTAAAAATGGGACGTTTCTGAACGTTCAGAAATAAGGTTTTCATAGCTTAATAGAAACATTTTTGTTAGCAGGGATCATAATCTGTTTTCCTGCTTTTAAAGTTGATTTAAGATTGTTTATTAATTTTTATATTTTGAAGTCTATTTATTTTGCACAA
This sequence comes from Barbus barbus, assembly GCF_936440315.1. Taxonomy (NCBI): domain Eukaryota; kingdom Metazoa; phylum Chordata; class Actinopteri; order Cypriniformes; family Cyprinidae; genus Barbus; species Barbus barbus. Next base: position 3,557,150 of record NC_136747.1, on the reverse strand, counting down.
AAGCAGTCATAAGTAGCACAGGTATATTTGTAGCAATAGCCAACAATACATTGTATGGATCAAAATTATCCATTTTTCTTTTATGACAAAAATCATTAGGGTATTAAGTAAAGATCATGTTTTATGAAGATATTTTATAAATTTCCTACCGTAAATATATCAAAACTTCATTTTTGATTAGTAATATGCATTGCTCAGAACTTAATTTGAACAACTTTAAAGGCGATTTTCTCAATATTTTGATTTTTTTGCTCCCTCAGATTCCAGATTTTCAAATAGTTGTATCTCTAAATATTGTCCTATCCTAACAAACCATACATCAATGGAAAGATAATTTATTCATTGATGTATTATTATGTATAAATCTCAATTTCAAAACATCGACCCTTATGACTGGTTTTGTGGTCCAGAGTCACGGATAGTGAAGTATGGTGGATGCTGGGCATCGGTCACCTCTCTCAGTACGGCCTTGAATCGGCCTCTGCTGGTGTTTTTTAGCTGCTGCAGGTTTGGCATTGGCTTCAGTTACAAACATACATATATAAATCATGCAGTAATATATAATTATTTTAGAAAAATTATAAACAATTTAAATAAATAAATAATATATATATATATATATATATATATATATAACTAAAATGTATATTTTTAATCTCTCTCTGTATATATATATATATATATATATATATATATATTATTTATAATATTTTATAATATATACTTATATTAGATTCTAAAATACATAATAATGTATAACATACTATTATATAATGTAGTACTAATATATAAAATGTATAATATATTTAACATCTCTGTATATATATTATTTATAATATTTTATTATATATGGGATCAGTAAGATTTTTATTGTTTTTTTAATGAAGTTTCTTCTGCTCATCAAGGTTGCATTTATTTGATTAAAAATACTGAAAAAAATGTAATATTATGAAATATTATTTTAATTTAAAACACCAGTTTTCTATTTTAATATACTTTCAAATATAATTGATTTTTGTGATGCAAAGCTGAATTTTCAGCATCATTACTCCAGTCTTCAGTGTCACATGATCCTTCAGAAATCACTCTAATATGCTGATTTATTATTAATGAATCTGCTTCATATTGTTTTTGAATCTGTGATACTTTTGTCAGGATTTATTGATTAATAAAAAGTTAAAAAGAACAGCATTTATCCAAAATATAAATAGTTTCTAACAATATAAGTCTTTGCTATCACTTTAACACATTCCTCCTGAAGAAAATAATTAATTTCTTTAAATAAATAAATAAATATACTGAGACACCAAACTTTTGAACAGCCATGCATAATGTTACAAAAAAATTATATTTTGAATTACTTTTGTTCCTTTTTAACTTGTTATTAATCAAACAATCCTGAAAAAGTATCACAGGTTCCAAAACAATATGAAGCAGCACAACAGTCTCAACACTGATAATAAATCAGCATATTATTATGATTTCTGAAGATCATGTGACACTGAAGACTGGCGGAATGATGCTGAAAATACAGCTTTGATCACAGAAATAAATTACAGTTTAAAGTATATAAAAATATAAAACCATTATTTTAAATTGCAATAATATTTCATAAAAGTATTATTTTTTCTGTATTTTTAAATCAAATATATGCAGCCTTGATGAGCAGTGTGTGTGTATTATTACATAAGGTTACATTTATAATCAGTATTGTATAAAGTGCTATATGTGACCCTGGACCACAAAGGACCATAAGGGTAAATTTTTTTGAAATTGAGATTTCTACATCATCTGAATCTGAATAAATAATAATTCCATTGATGTATGGTTTGTTATGATAGGACAATATTTGGCTGAGATACAACTATTTGAAAATCTGGAATCTGAGGGTGCAAAAAAATCGAAATATTGAGAAAATCGCCTTTAAAGTTGTCCAAATGAAGTTCTTAGCAATGCATATTATTAATCAAAAATTAAGTTTTGATATATTTACGATAGGAAATTTATAAAATATCTTCATGGAACATGATCTTTACTTAATATCCTAATGACTTTTGTCATAAAAGAAAAATTGATAATTTTGACCCATACAATGTATTGTTGGCTATTGCTACAAATATACCTGTGCTACTCATGACTGCTTTTATGCTCCAGGGTCACATGTAAATAAAGGTGACTGACATGAAAATGTTACAGTAACTTCCCAACACAGAGGTAGGTGCAAAAGAATAGATGTTTATTTTACAGGATGAGTGGGAACTGTGATGGTGAGGTGAGTCGTGAACTTTTGATATCTTGCAGGTGATGATTCGTGCTTCTAAAGTGTCTTTCGTGTCTTCAGGTGCTGGACGAGGCGGTGATGTGGAACACAGGAGAGCGGGGATATCCAATGACACACAGGACGGTCTGGAGACGGGGAAGACAACGAGGAGGAGAACAGGAGGTAAGTATCAATAGGTAAGGAATGCATAGGTAATACTCAACGACTGGAGTCTGTCGGGGAAGAGTTCACGTCGCAAGAACGAGATCGGACAACTGGGTGAATGGAGGCGAGTGCTTTTATGTGGTTCTGGGTGATGGTGGTGATGAGGTGCAGGTGCGCGTGATCAGAACTCAGGTGAAGTGGATCGTGGTAATTGGTTGATGGGAGAGCCTGGCCGTTCTGTGACAGAAAACATGTCACATGATGATGTTTTTGTGTAGTTGTAGAGTGCCATTGCATGAGATTCCCATGGTTTTATAGACACTAGAATGTGATGCCTTGGTATTTAGGGTTCCTTGCAGTACTATGGTATTACCGTGGTATGAGTTTGTGAGCTAAAGTGTGGTGTTTTGCAGTGAGATGGTGACAGATGTGCAGCTGGCTATATTCGCCAACATGCTGGGCGTCTCGCTCTTCCTGCTGGTGGTTCTCTATCATTATGTGGCCGTGAACAACCCCAAAAAACGTACCAGGTTACGTATGTAACCCAGGTTCCCTGAAGGGAACGATAGCTGCGTCCGGAGACGCTATGGGAACGCCATCAGCGTAACCGGCGCTCTGAATATTTTATACAACCAGTCTAATGGATGGGCGAGGCGTCACGGGCGGGGTGACGTCATGACCAGGAAGTATATAAGCACGTGCGGCGGAGCCCGCGTCAGCTGCAAGTCATGAAGCAAGCGCTGGCAGGGATGCCGGAAGTGTGGCCCGAGACGCAGCTCTCGTTCCCTTCAGGGAACCTGGGTTACATACGTAACCTGGTACGTTCCCTTCCAGGAACATCGAGCTGCGTCCGGAGACGCTATGGGAACGCTATACCAATGCCGCCAGACTGACAAGTCCCTGCCTGGTGTCAGGCTGAAAGGACGGAGGAGCCTGGAGTGGCTCTGATGTCGAGGTTGTAAAACCTGGCGAATGTCAGGGGCGTGGACCACCCAGCAGCGTTGCAGATGTCTTGCATGGAGACACCTGAACAGAAGGCCTTGGAGGCCGCCACACCTCGGGTCGAGTGCGCTCTGTCGATATGCGAAGAGAGGTGATAGCCAGCAGAAAGACGGTCTTGATCGTGAGGAGTCTATCAGTTATCTCCCCGAGAGGCTCAAAGGGTGCTCTGCACAGAGCCTCAAGTACCACAGCCAGGTCCCACGTGGGCACACGGGGTCGTACAGGCGGCCTCAGCCTCAGCGCACCGTGGAGGAAACGTGTAACCAGGGGGTGTCTGCCCACTGACTGGCCACCGATAAGGGCGTGGTACGACGAGATAGCTGCCACGTAGACCTTAATAGTGGAGTGGGTTAACCCTGCGGAGAAGCGGGCCTGCAGGAACTCGCAGAACTGCGCGGATCGGGCAGTTGACTGGGTTGAGCTGGCGGTCCCCGCACCATGAAGTGAAGAGTTTCCACTTCAAGGCGTACAGTTTCCTCGTAGAGGGAGCTCTGGATTGGAGGATGGTCTCGACAACCTCGGTTGACAGACCGGAAGCTATGAGTTGTGCCCCCTCAGGGGCCACACCCACAGCCTCCAGCACTCCGTGCGGGGGTGCACAAGGGTGCCCCCAGCCTGTGAGAGGAGATCGCTCCTGATCGGTACCGGCCACGGGGTGCCGTCGAGGAGGGAAATCAGATCCGAGAACCATACTCGGCCCGGTCAGAACGGTGCTACTAACAGTAGGCTGACCGCGTCCCGGCGCACTCTCGCCAAAACTCCCGGGAGCAGAGCGATCGGGGGGAAGGCGTACAGACGAAGCCTCGGCCAGGTCTGTACCATAGCATCCAGTCCCAGAGGCGCTGGAGGAGCTAGAGAGAACCAAAGGGGACATTGCGCCGACTCTCGAGTCGCAAAGAGGTCCACCTGTGCTTGGCCAAAAACCTTCCAAATCTGCTTCACCACCTGGGGGTGAAGCATCCATTCCCCGGGCCTCGGCCCCTGTCTCGACAGGACGTCTGCGCCGACGTTGAGATACCCAGGGATGTGCACCGCTCTCAATGATAGGAGCTTGCCCTGGGACCACACAAGGATCTGGTGTGCCAGCTTGTACAAGGGGCGCGACCGCAGACCTCCTTGGTGGTTGATGTAAGAGACCACTGCCGTGCTGTCGGTGTGGACCAGCACGTGGCAATCTCTCAGGTCTGGGAGGAAGTGCTTGAGAGCACGGAACACAGCTAGGATCTCTAGCCAGTTGATATGCCACGTCAGGTGGCGACCAGTCCACAGACCGTGGGCAGGGTGGCCACTCATGACCGCACCCCAACCGGTGAGGGAAGCGTCCGTCGCTAGCGAGACGCGGCGACAAGGAGCTCCCAGCACCGGGCCCTGGGACAAGAACCAAGGTTTCCTCCACATGTCTAAGACACGGATGCAGCGCCGTGACACCTTGACAGCGCGGAGCGAGTTTCCCCTCAGGGAGACCCCCCTGGTCTTGAGCCACCACTGTAGGGGCCTCATGTACAGCAGGCCAGAAGGAATCACGCTGGACGCAGCTGCCATGAGCCCAAGCAGCCTCTGAAACTGCTTGACAGTGAATGGCTGGCCCTCTCGCACTCTCCTGACTGCCGTGAGGATCGACTCGATCCGAGCAGGGGTCAAACGAGCCTGCATCGTGGTCGAATCCCACACCACGCCTAGATAAGTGGTTCTCTGAGCTGGAGAAAGCACACTCTTTTTGGCGTTTAGTCTTAACCCCAAATCTTTCATGTGGGCAAGAACGACATCTCGATGCCGAACTGCCAACTGCTCTGATTGAGCAAGAATCAACCAATCGTCGATATTATAATAATAATAATAATAATAATAATAATAATAATAATAATAATAATTCATTACATTTATATAGCGCTTTTCTGCTTTTCTAAGCACTCAAAGCGCTCTACATTGTAAGGGGTGGTGTCTCCTCGTCCACCACCAGTGTGCAGCATCCACCTGGATGATGCGACGGCAGCCATAGTGCGCCAGAACGCCCACCACACACCAGTTTACTGGTGGAGAGGAGACAGAGTGATGAAGCCAATCAATGTAAGGGGATAATTAGGAGGCCATCATGGTCAGAGACCAATGGGGAAATTTGGCCAGGATGCCGAGGTCACACCTCTACTCTTTTCGAAAGACATCCTGGGATTTTTAATGACCACAGAGAGTCAGGACCTCGGTTTAACGTCTCATCCGAAAGACGGTGCTTTTTGACAGTATAGTGTCCCCGTCACTATACTGGGGCGTTAGGACCCACACAGACCGCAGGGTGAGCACCCCCTGCTGGCCTCAATAACACAATTTAGTATGCGGATGCCTTGCAGTCGCAACGGGACCAGGGCCGCATCCACACACTTGGTGAAAGTGCGGGGTGAGAGTGCTAGGCCGAAGGGAAGAACCCAATATTGGTACGCTTTGCCCCCGAAAGCGAACCTCAGGAACTTCCTGTGAGAGGGAAGGATGGACACATGGAAATAGGCGTCTTTGAGGTCTATCGTGACAAACCAGTCCTCGGACCTGATTTGAGACACGCTCTGCTTGACCGTCAGCATCTTGAACTTCAGCGGTCTGACTGAGAGGTTCAAGATGGGCCTCAGCCCTCCATCCCTCTTCGGAACAATGAAGTACCGGCTGTAAAAGCCGGTGTACACTTCGTGAGGTGGAACCAACTCTATGGCTTCCTTTTTCAGCAAAGTGTTGACTTCCTGTTCCAGGACCAGAGCCTGCTCGGGGCGGACCGTAGTCACACAGACCCCGTTGAACCGCGGGGGTGGCCCATCGAACTGGATGGAATAGCCAGCCTCTACCGTCCGCAGGACCCAGAGAGACACGTTCGGCAGCCGTTGCCAGGCTGCCAAACGATCTACTAAGGGAATCAGTCTCTCGAGACTGACCTCTGGTGTTAGAGAAGCGGCCAGACCGCTGTCTTGCTGCGGCGCACCGACAGGAGACGCGCAATCTGGCGGCTGAGGCGAGTTTCTCAGGCCCGCTGAAGTCACAGGCGGTAGAACCTGAGAATAACGCTCGCTGTGACCTGCTGTGCCCTGGAACTGCAGGGTTGGCAGACAAATCCCTGGAGGGCACCGAGGGGAGACGGTCACCGTAAGCCGCGGTGTAAGCCGCTCCACCCCAGTAGGGGTCGCCCTCCGAAGTCCTGGGGCTCGCCCATCAGGACTTCCTTGCCGCGGACCTCTTGGCCGCCAAGACATCCCTCAGGTCTGTCTTGGGCTTTGAAGTCCCCGGCGCGGAGCGCCGCTGCCCTCGGCTCCGTCTCGGGGGAGCACGAGAGGCGACGCTCTCTTTCTGCGCAGCCCTGTGCGAGGAGCTGGTATGCGGAGGAGGCTGCTCCCGCCCAGCAGCCTCCAGAGTTAGAGAGCGGCGGGGGAGGAACCGCCGAAACGCCTCCGCTTGCCTGCGGGCCTCCTGAAACCTGTCGACGACGGTGCTCACAGCGTCGCCGAACAGGCCAGAAGGCTGAAGCGGGGCGTCCAGGAGGCAGACCCTGTCCTTCTCCTTGATGTCGGACAGGGTCAGCCACAAGTGCCTTTCCGCTGCCACCATAGCTGCCATGGAGCGGCCGATAGCACGGGCCGACTCCTTGGTGGCGCGGAGAGCCAAATCGGCGGTTCTCCTGAGCTCTGAGATATCCTCAGCTCTGACATCCCCGAACTCGTCTAACTCCTTCAGCAGTTCGGCCTGGTACGCCTGCAACACCGCCATTGTGTGCAGACACGCACCAGCCTGTCCTGCTGCCGCATACCCCCTGCCCACTAGGGATGATGTGGTGCGCAGAGGCCTAGTGGGCAGGGTGGGAGCCTTCAAGGACGATGCCGTGGAAGGAGACAGATAGCCCGCAAGCGTCTGCTCAATCCGGGGCATCGCCCTGTATCCACGCCCGTCCAATTCCCGCACATTACCGTAGTAATCTGACGCAGGAACGAAAGGGCGGGATGTATACGGTTTCACCCAGGATCTCGACACCTCGGTGTGGAGATCGGGGAAAAAAGGAAGGCTCCTGCGCAGAGGTGGCGGCCGCGAGCGCAGGAAACGCTCGTCCAGCAGGCTGGACTGCGGCACAGTTGTTTTCTCGGGGGGCCAACTGATGTCAAGCTTGGCCACTGCCCGAGTTACCACCTCTAATAGCTCCTCGTATTGGGGCGAGAGAGGCGGCACAACCTCTTCAACGCTCGTCACATCAACCTCCTCAGAGGAAGATAGACGAAGCGCTGAGTCCTCATCTCGGGGGGAAGTAACCGCTTCCCCGAGAGACGGGACACCAGATCTGGCGGATACGGGAGGAGATAGAGACATACCCGTCTCACTCCCGCCAGCCAGATCAACCTGCGAGCCCCACGAGTGTAGCAGCCGCTCTGCCTCGGCAGCAGCGGGGCCAGCACCGCGTGGGAGGCTCGCGAAGGCTCCCTTCTCGAAGAGAGCCTTCCGGGTGCGGAGTGTGCGCAGCGGGAGCCGCTCACAGTGCAGGCAATCGGCTCCCTCAAGAGCTGATGCCGCATGCTCCGCACCCAAACAGACCACGCACAGGTTGTGTGTGTCCCCGCTCGTGATGTAACGAGGGCAGGGACTAAAGTAAAAGTCGTGACGTATTGTCAAGTATGGTGACCCATACTCGAAATTGGTGCTCTGCGTTTAACCCATCCAAGTGCACACACACAGCAGTAAGTAGTGAACAAATGCACACACACACACACACACACACACCGTGAACACACACCCGGAGCAGTGGGCAGCCATTTATGCTGCGGCGCCCGGGGAGCAGTTGGGGGTTCGGTGCCTTGCTCAACACAACCTGAAACGCGATCTGGGATCGCCCCTAGTCTTTGCCTTAGCTTTAGGCATGTTCTCCTACGTTTCTGAGACAGACAACACCAAATAAGACTCACAAGACAAAGAATCAGACTGACAACACACAGAGCGCTTGCTGAATGACAGAAAGCTGACGCGGGCTCCGCCACACGTGCTTATATACTTCCTGGTCTTGACGTCACCCCGCCCGTGATGCCTCGCCCATCCATTAGACTGGTTGTGTAAAATATTCAGAGCGCCGGTTACGCTGATGGCGTTCCCATAGCGTCTCCGGACGCAGCTCGATGTTCCTGGAAGGGAACTGGAGTGAGGCTGTGAGAGAGACAGGTGAGCGGACACACCGTATCCCATCAGCACCTGATCCCGTCTCGTTGATGTCATGATTATGATGTGGTGATGATGGTGTCATGATGAGATTATGATGTCATGATTTTGATGTGATTATGATGATGTCATGATGTGGTGGTGATGATGATGTCATGATTTTGGAGTGGTGATGTTATGATGTGATGATGATCATGTGATGATTTTGATGTGATTATGATGATGTCATGATGTGGTGGTGATGATGATGTCATGATTTTGATGTGATTATTATGATGTCATGATGTGGTGGTGATGATGATGTCATGATTTTGATGTGATTATGATGATGTCATGATGTGGTGGTGATGATGATGATGTCATGATTTTGGAGTGGTGATGTTATGATGTGATGATGATCATGTGATGATTTTGATGTGATTATTATGATGTCATGATGTGGTGGTTATGATGATGTCATGATTTTGGAGTGGTGATGTTATGATGTGATTATTATGATGTCACGATGTGGTGGTGATGATGATGATGATGATGTCATGATTTTTTAGTGGTGATGTTATGATGATGATCATGTGATGATTTTGATGTGATTATTATGATGTCATGATGTGGTGGTGATGATGATGTCATGATTTTGGAGTGGTGATGTTATGATGTGATAATGATCATGTGATGATTTTGATGTGATTATTATGTCATGATGTGATGGTGATGATGATGATGTCATGATTTTGGAGTGGTGATGTTATGATGTGATGATGATCATGTGATGATTTTGATGTGATGATGTCATGAGAACATATAGAGTTATAGAGTGATGTTCAGCATCAACAGCAAACCTGCTGCGAAACGTGTCACACAAAGCTATAATCACATAACTTCAGAGATATCATATGGGCTATTTGTGGTAGTTTTATCGTGTTTCTGTTTCTGGTATGTTTTGACATTGTCACATGAGCACACCAATGGCACATATCAGTGAATTGGTGGCTCCATTCATTATAGAAACCGGTCAAACCCTTTCTGGTTGGTTGATTGACAAGTCATCCAGCCAATCACAGGGCTAATTGAACAGTTGTTCTCTCATAAGTACAGTAATTAAGTAAATTGACCATGACAGTAGTGTGAGATAATGGCACTAAATCATTGTTAAACAAACTATATCAACACCTTACAACCATATATATATATATATATACAATGCCCTCCATAAGTATTGGAACAGTAAAAACAAATGGCTGTGGAGTCAAGACATTTGAAAATATGATTAAAAGATGAATATGAGACAAAACTACAGAATGTCACATTTTATTATTAGCCGTTTCAACACATACATGTTTCACCAAATAAAAAGAACAGCACATTTAGAGTTCATCCCACTCATTGATGTGAGCATAAGTATTGGGACAGTTGAACATAAGGCAGATATAAAATATTAAAAACTATTATTTAGTTGCAGATCCCTTGCGCACAATCACAGCAGTGAGTCTGTGACCCATAGACATCACCAGACTCTTGGTCTCATCCTTTGAAATACTTTTCCCAGCCTTTAATGCAGCCAATCCCAATTGTTGCTTGTTTTGGAGAGTTTATGCCTTTACTCTCCTCTCCAGCTGGTGAAATTCATGTTCAATCGGATTTAAATCTGGAGTTTGACTTGGGCAATCTAAGACTTTCCATTTCTTTGCCCTTATAAATTCCTTGACTGAACTGGCAGGGTGTTTTGGGTCATTGTCCTGATGCAATATGAAGCACTTCCAAATTAATCTGGTGGCATTTTCTTGAATATTGGTAGGCAAGATGGTTTTGTACCCTTCCAAATTCATTCTGCTGCTGTCATCATACATTAAGTCATCAGTAAAGTTGAGAGGGCCTGTTCCAGAGGCAGCCATGCATGCCCATGCCATGACACCACCTCCACCATGCTTTACAGATGAGGCTGTATGCTTGAGATCATTTGCAGTTCCCTTTTTTTCTCCACATTTTTGCTTTCCCATCACTTAGATAAAGGTTCATCTTTGTCTCATCGGTCCATAAACACAGTTCCAAAACTCTTCTTGCTCACCTTTGTGCTTTCTTGCAAACTCTAATCTTGCCTTTCTTTTTTTGGTGCTGGTCAGAGGTTTGCATCTTGCTGTGTAGCATCTGTAATTCTGTGTCAAAGTCTCCTGAGGACAGTAGATTGTCAGAGCATCACCCCAGCTTTCTGGAAGTTGTTGGTGATTTTACAGACACGTCTTTTATGGTTCATTTTCACAGCTTTTATGATTTGTCTGTCATCAACTACTGTTGTTTTCTCAGCTGATCAGGTAGTTGTTGGTTGCTGGTGTCGCTGGTGGTTTCCAAACTCTTGAATTCTCCATGCCCTTTATTTTTGCTATAGCTCTAATTGACTTCCTCTCTTCTTTTAGCATCCAAATTGCTTGCTTTTCTCTCAAAGTCAGCTCCCTCATCTTCATCCTGGTTTGTGTGTGTCATCATCGACTGCAATATTCAGAATACAGAAGTAACGGATATAACTGATACGACACATTCCCTGCTTTTAATATCTGAAGAATTAATGCAACAGGACACAGCTGATCACTTAGAAAGACCTGTGAGGCAACTGTTCCAATACTTATGATCACATCAGATAGAGGGATGAACTCTAAAAGTGCTGATCTTCTTAGCTGCTAAAACATCCATGTGTTGAATCACCCAATAATAAAATGTGACATTCTGTAGTTTTGTCTCATATTCATCTTTTAATCATATTTGTAAATGTCTTGACTCCACAGCCAACAGAGCAATCATTTTGAGAAAAAAAGCATGATCCAACTCTAAACCTAACCCTGGACATAATACAAATATCATACAAATCTGCCACCAATTCACAAAATGTAAAATCCTTTTGAATTGCCATTAGAGTGTACATTTGTTGTTGGAAAAAGATAGTAATTACCCCCAGACACAGATTGATTGTCGGAAATTAAATGACTTCTAAAACAGAAATTATTTGTTTAAATGCTAATTGGTAAACCAATAAAGAACAGTTGACATCTTTTTTTAAGCTTTGAGGTATAAATGATCAAATCTTTAAAGAGCCAATGAAATGGAATTTTCAAGCCATGTTTTTTCCTCTGAGATGTTTCCTGTTGCAACAGGAAGATAAGTTTGCCACTATTTATAAATAGCTTTTAGTTTAAGTTAAAACTGAACCATGAAAATTCTAAAGAGAGCCACACACACTCAAGACACAATCCAGGCACAAGAAATTGAACAGTACTTTTGGTCCATGCTCTCAGAAGTTTGGATAAAAGCATCCGCTAAATGTTTAAATGTGAATGTACATGTAAGAAAAAGATATACATCTGCTAATACATTTTAGGAGTTCACTAGCATATACTGTACACTAAGTCATAAGCTTAGAAAAATTTAGATGTTTTTTTTTTTAAATGTTTTTTTAATGAAGTTTTTTATGCTTACCAACGCTGAATTTGATGAAGAGCATGAAAATTATATTTTTTTTGTTTGTTTTTTTATGCATAATGTTTGTTTATTATCATTCAAAAGTCTTATGTAAGATAAAAAAAAATTATAATACTTTTTTCAAGGACACTTTAAATTGATCAACAGTGACAGTTAAGACATTTGTAATGTCATAAAATATTTCTATTTCAAACAAATGCTGAAAAATATTGAACAGGAAAATAAATCATGTTTTCAACGTTATGACACTGAAGACTGGTGTATTGATGATGAAAATTCAGCTTTGATCACAGCAATCAATTACATTTTTAAATATATTCACAAAGAAAACAGTCCATTTAAATAGTAAATTCCACAATATTATTGTTTTTTAACTATATTTTGATTAAATAAATTTTCCTTGATGAGCATAAAAAAAAAAAAAAAACCGTAATTATTCCAAATGTTTGACTTTTCTCAACAGTGCACATTTTGAGTGTCTCGCTTTTTCTGACAAACCTGTTTCTGGACCTGGAGTTTCTGCTAATGATCTGATGAATCAGGTGTGTTTGATTCGAGAAACATACTAAATGTTCAGGGCTTCAGCTGAGAAACACTGATCTCAAAGCTAACAGACTCGATCTAGCCACAAACCTCCAATACAGACATCACCATGCCTTCAGCCAAACAAACATGTTGGTCACTAGGGGGCACTTGAGCTCCACCGGGACTGTTGAGAGAGAAGTTCAGTAAATAAGCAGTAATCCTGTATGTAAGTGGTTATGGTCTTTCTGTGAGTGTGATTATGAAAATCTGCATGTGTGGGTGTATCTGCTTTAATAAAGAGCAGAAATATGTCGAGTAGACTGCTGTAATTGGCATGTCGCCGTCTCTCTCTCGGTGATACGGCGGCTTCTAAATCAGGGCTGTCAGCTCTTGTATCTCTGATGGGCGGCTGCTGTTTGAGCCACCCTCCAGATCTAAATGCCTCGAGACAGCTGAAGCTTCCTTCTGAGGACGCTCGGGACTCCAAGACATGAGCGTATGTCCTCTAGGTGAAATCTTTCTGTTCTTAGTTGTTTCTTTGTGAGGCGATTAAGCAAAGTCGGGCCAGACTGATGATATTTATGAGATCAGTACACAAGAATGCCACCGAAAAGTTGTAATTCCCGACAGGAAGCTCCAGACTTTCTTCAAGCCTGTGACAGAACGAGCCTGATAAAAAGCATTGATTACTCACCTAATGCATGTCTTTTGCTTTTCATGTTTGTGGTAGCGCTAAACGACTTCATGTCTTTGTTGGAGAATGAAAAAGAGAGAAAGAAGCATGAAATTATCCATCACATCCACTTTATTCAGACCAAACACACATCCCTTACGAAAAAGAAGTGTATTAAATTGTGCTATTAGTATACTTCCTGAATTAGGAAAGTATACTTTTAGTCTACTTTTTATGTACTTCTCAGAAATGGGCTTCATGTACTTTTCAGAAATATACTTAAAATTACATTTAAGTATACTTTTTTTTTTTACTTTTTTTATTTGACCTTTATTTAACCAGGACAATCTCTCTGAGATTAAAAATCTCTTTCACAGGAGAGTCCTGGCCAAGAATGGACAGCAGTTACAGTCACGACTTACAGATTGAAACATCAAATACACAAATTAAACAGTTAAAAACAAGTACAGATCAATGAGTCTTCTTCGAGTGACCGAATAATAGATTTAAAATGTTCCATAGGCACCAAAGTTTGTAATTTCAATTTCGTTTGGAGTAAGTTCCATTCAAAAGGAGTTGCGTACATAAAAGCCCTTTTCCCCAGTTCAGTTCTCACAAATGGAACAGTTATCAGACCGGAGGGAATATTTCCCAACACTTTTCTTTTGAATTAGACAACCTAGATACAAAGGCAACAACCCCAGAATAGTTTTATAAATGATTAGGTAATAATGAATTTTCCTTCTAATAGACAAAGATGGCCAGGATACTCTATTATACAATATGCAGTGATGAGTTAAAGGTTTACAATCTGATATAAATCTCAAAGCACTGTGATAAACAGCATCCAAAGAAGAGACAAGTTGAGAGGAAGCAAATTGATACACCACATCACCATAATCGAGTACCGGCAAGAAAGTAGCAGAAATTAACCTCTTTCTTACATTAAAAGAAAAGCAAAACTTGTTTCTAAAATAGAATCCAAGCTTTATTTTTAATTTTTTCTTTAAATTAGTTATGTGAGACTCAAAAGATAATTTACCATCGATAGTGATGCCAAGATATTTATATTATTTCACTAACTCAATCACATTACCTTGCAAAGTCTGGAGAGGAATGAAAGTGTCTACTGTCTTTTTCGAGCTTGAGAATAACATGATTTTAGTTTTATCTACATTCAGAACAAGTTTTAGTGTTTGAAGCCGAGACTGAATAACATCAAAAGCTGCTTGAAGTTTAAGCAAGGCTTGCTGTTTCGAAGGTGCACCACAATACATAACAGTATCATCTGCATAAAAGTGAAAATGAACATCTTGATTATCATGATCAATACTGTTAATGTAGATAGTAAATAAAAGAGGCCCCAACACGGATCCTTGGGGAACACCTTTAACAATCTCCAATAGTCCTGACTTTTTACCCTCAGCCTGAACACATTGAGTTCTATTACTTAAATAATTTTTAAACCAGAAAATAGCATGATTTGATAAGCCAACACTCCTTAATCTATGCAGCAGTATCTCGTGATCCACTGTGTCGAAAGCCTTTGATAAATCAATAAAAAGGGAAGCGCAGTAATCACCTTTATCAACTAATCCCACAATGTATGTTTTTTACGAAACCCAGATTGATTACTCGATAAAACTTTGTGTAAATTCAAATAACAAGTCACTTGATGACTAATAAAACTTTCTAAAATATTTGATAGGACACAAAGCTTTGAGATTGGCCTATAATTATCTAATATAGTAGGGTCTCCCCCTTTTAATAAAGGAACAACAAAAGCTGATTTCCAGATTTCCGGAATAACACCAGTATCTATTGAAAGATTAAAAAGATAAGTTAAAGGGGTCGAAATAATATCAGCTGCCATTTTCAAATAGATAGTTTCCACACAATCAGGACCTGGTGATTTATTTGTATCAAGCGATTTAAGTGCTTTATGGACATCAGAACTCTTGATGTGTACAAAAGTGAACTCCTTTTTAGGAATAGTTTCTGCACTAACAAAGTCATTATTTGAGGACCAAAAATTATGTGACTCAAATAAAGACCCAGAGTCAATAAAATGCTTATTAAAATGGTTAAGTATTTGCTCTTCATCAGATATGATAATAGAATCCATAGTTATACGTGAAGGGAAATCAGATGATTTTTTGTTCCCTGCTATATACTTTATATTCTGCCAAAAATTTTTAGGATTATTTAAATTTGTCGTTGTATTTGCAATAAAATAATCTGCTTTAGCTTTTCTAATGGCGAGTGTACATTTATTTCGAAGCTGTCTGAAAGAAATCCAATCAGAATCTGAATCAGATTGCCTGGCTTTTGCCCAAGCAGCATCCCGCTCACGTATAAGAATAGACAATGCTGTAGAAAACCAAGGATTATCCCTGCCTTTAACTCTAAATTTCTTCAATGGTGCATGTCTATTAAGAACCGATGTAAGACCATCATAAAAATATTGCCAAGCAAACTCGACATCGGGAATGAGGAAGATCCTTTCCCAATCATAAGTAGCAAGGTCTTGAAGAAAATATTGCTCATTAAAATATTTCAAACACCTTTTTGTAATAATACGTGATTTCTGTTTAGGTAATTTTGTATCTCTAGCTGTGGCAACAACACAATGGTCACTAACATCATTTGCATATACTGAGGCCAATGAATATTTGTGTGGAACATTTGTAAAAATAAGATCAAGTAATGTTGACTTTTTATAATCCTTCAAATTTGGTCTAGTCGGTGTCTCAACTAGCTGAGAAAGGTTAAGAGTATCACAAATTAATTTAAGACCATCAGAAGCTGACTGCAACCAATTCACATTAAAATCACCCAGAAGAAGAAGCTCCTTGTAATCCAACGATGTCACTGTGTGCATCAGAGATGAAATGGCGTCATTATTAGCTGAAGGAGGTCTGTAGCAACCAACTACGGTGAGATGTATAGTTTTAAAGACAATGATATTTAAAGCTAGTAACTCATATTGTTTAACCACTGATTCGGAAAGTAATACGGTAGCTTCAAATCTATCCTTGACATAAATTGCTACCCCCCCCTCCTCTTTTTGGCCTATCGGCCCTATGGACAATATAGCCATCAATACCAATAGCTTTGTCCGGAACGGATTTATTAAGCCACGTTTCAGATAATACTATAACGTCAGCATTGGTATTTTTTACCCAGATACGCACCATGTCCAACTTAGGAAGCAAGCTTCTCACATTAATATGAATAAAATCCAAACCTGATCTAGATTTAAAATCAGTAGGAACATTAAAAACTGAGGTATTGTCATTATAAGGTCCGGGATTTGGTAAAACATTACCAGATATCAACAACATGAGAATTATAAAACTCCGTCGTCTAACTGTTTTACTTTCATTACTAACAGATGGAATCAAACATGTAGAGTGGTTGACAACGCTGATTTCCTTTCCTGCATGAACAGACTTTACAGAGTCCTCATACACAAAATTCGAAAATAACAACCTCAGTCGACAGTCCCTAAAAACATGAGTGTTTGTGTATAAAGTTACTCCAACATCTGTCCAATTTATCCCTTTTAGGACTGTAGCGGTATCATGATGCGAGTCATACCTGTAGCTGAAGTTTTCCAGGTTGGATATCAAAAGGAGTAAAGCCAACAAAGCCACTCGATCAGAAGTTATAAACATCATTGTCAAGCCACAGTCCACATGCAGCCACAAAAGTCAGAGTAAAATCGTTAATCTCCAGATGCACGCCGAAATCGACCGCGCAGTGCGCGCACGTCCGACTCGATGAAATCAACCGGCCAGGTCCCAGTGGCTGGTGATAATCGACAACACGATCCACGAGAAATTCCCACAGAGTCCACTAAAGCATCACAACGCCAACAGAACACAGAACACAAGGGATCACACAATTACCATTTCTAACACTTTGGAATAGGGAACACTTATTCACTATTAACTATGACTTTTCCCTCAATAAATTCCTCATTTGCTGCTTAGTTGTTAAGTTTAGGTATTGGGTAGGATTAGGGATGTAGAATAAGGCATTAATATGTGCTTAATTACTACTAATAAATGGCTAATATTCTAGTAATATGCATGCTAATATGCAGCTAGTTAAGAGACCCTAAAATAAAGTGTTACCGTAGAAACTTCCTAGGAGGACTTCAAGGCTGCATTACTTGCATGGCATGGTAATTGCTACTTTTTTTTTGCTTGTTTTGTGTGGTCATGGCAACCAGACCAGGCACTATTGTAATCGATGAGTAAACAGGATGTTTTCTGAATATAGCATGTGCCCTTTAACCTCCTGTTTCAAAAGACTGGGTGTGATGACATCATTTGCCTCTGGCCAAAAAAACAACAACACACTGACACTTTTAAGTTTTCTTCACAAAAGCGTTTGTGTGAGCTGAATGGTTGTGTAATTCTTTACAGCAGGTATCTTTACTTACGCTGACTTTGTGAATGCAGAATTCTATAACATTCTCTAATGAGCCTCATTTACATGGAAAACAGGTGTTTGCATCAAAACGGGGCAGTGACTGAATATGAACATGTATTTATGTATCATCTCACGCGCACAAAAACAGATACAGTGCACACTCAGAACATGACACAAATAACCTGCAATAATTAAATCTGTTAAATAAGACAAATATAATTTATGTATTTAATCCTATTTTATTGACTTTGCTGCTGGCCTTCAATAATAAAATTCAACCGTACTAATAAGCAAAAATGACTTTAGATAAATATAGCATTTGTGTTTCAAGTTAGTTTTTTTTATTGCTGAAGAGTGTTGAACTTTCTTCTCCTGTGTCTTTTTCTTCATGCAATCCAGAATGGCATCACAGCTGAAAGGGTTGTTTGAGCTGTGGCCTCTACTGTAAAGACATGAATTCACATTTCCTTCAGACTGAGGCTTATTGATTTCACTTTGGTGTGAAGGGGCGTTTGCCAAAAATATTACTTTTTTTTATTAAAAACAAACAAGCGAGCCCAGATGAGAAAAAGTTCTGCAAAAGTAACGCATTACTTTCCATAAAATGTAACTAAGTAACGCAATATTGTAATGCATTACTTTTAAAAATAACTTTCCCCAACACATATAGCTGGTTAAGTTGGATGTGAGGTTAAACATGACATGGTTTTTACTGAAATAATGTGCGCTGAAGTGACAATTGTTAATTGAACTTGTTCCAGTATTAATTAAATGCATTTGATAAATATGTTTTGAAGATTCTTCCTCTGTATAGCCACTAGACAGGCCTATATCAGCCAGAGCTGGAGTCAAGACCAGAAACCAAAACCAAGCCACCTACAACCCAGACTCAAGACTAGATCCCTCCTGTCCCACCATTCGCTTTGAACACTGAGCCTGATCTGTTTAAATGTGGCTGTTCAGATTCACGATTGACGTCTTCAGTTGATTCTCGGTAACAGTGAAGACACTTTGTCCACCTGTACTTTAGGTAATTATCAGAAATAGACTATGGTCTTGTCTGAGACTGACACCCATGACCAAGGTTTACCAAAAATTAAAATTCAGTTGTTTTCACACCCTCCAATATACATTATTTCTTCTGAGGAAGACTAAAGGACACATTTGGAGTAATATACTGGTTGCTGTTGTCCACACAATCACAATAATGGCCATTCAAGTATCATAAAAGTGCTCTATATGACTACATGATTCACTGCTATCCATCCAGTGAGCTGTTACTGCTGCGAATGGATTAGATGAACTGTAATAATTCAGATAGCATGACCTGTACCAGCCTGTTCCTGAAAAAAAATCAGTTAACAAATTTGACAACACTTCTCTCATTAATGTGGGAAGAAAAGAGTACATTGTATACAGCTGAGTTTTTGCTTAGAAACTGTAAGAACAATTGCTTGATTTGCCAGAGTTTTTGAAGTTCATGGCATTGGGCAACGTACTTGCCACGCCCACTTCTGTTGAGAGACTGACAAACCCTGCGTGTTTTGAGTTTGAGCTCCGTCAAGTTGATTTTTTATTGTTTATTTTTTATCTTAAAAACAATTTTATACACTATCATTTTCGTTTCTATAACGTGTGAATATATCCACGATAGCATTCTAAAACAAAAACAATCGGAGCGCCTTGTTATCACTAGTTTTATTTTGATTTCTCGTGTTTGCTATTAGCTTATAGCCCGTTAGCATCGGCAGCGTGGCTGCCGCTAATCTCGCTTACACTGCTAATACTCTATTCACACACATTGCCTTTGTCTCACTCTTATTTGCTTAAGTGGCAGATTTGTGTTTACCTTTGAGTGCAGGTGAGGACACATTCGAGCTGCATTCGGTGTAGCTGGAGCTGGAGGCCGTGGAGAAGCAGATCCGCGACCTGGTGGAGAAGCAGGGCCAGCTGAGAGAGAGGAGAGCCGCGCTGGAAACATCCCGGGCTGATGCTCACAAATCCGGGGTAAGTATACAGCACGCTGCTAACACTTCCACCACCTCTACTCCGTGTGTTTCTCTGTACAGACCCTGTGCACCCAGGACGCGATCTTCACAGATGTCCTTCACTCCGGCGCCGGGACGCCACGGACCCTGGGTGCAACAACAGCAGCGGAAGACACGAGCCAAGCCCTGGGGGACAACCTCGCCGCCTCCGGTCTT
Source organism: Barbus barbus (assembly GCF_936440315.1). NCBI lineage: Eukaryota > Metazoa > Chordata > Actinopteri > Cypriniformes > Cyprinidae > Barbus > Barbus barbus. The sequence continues at coordinate 3,537,244 of NC_136747.1, read as the reverse complement.
CGAGATCTCCACCCGGAACCGCTTCGCTCCCCTCCGCGAGACGGAACGCGACGCTGTAATCGTCGGAGACTCCATCGTCCGGCACGTCCGTGCTACATTAGCTGAAGGTAAAGTGCACACACACTGTTTCCCCGTTGCTCGTGTTCTCGATGTTTCTGCACAGATACCCGCGATCCTGAAGGGCGATGACAGCATCGGTGCTGTCGTGCTGCATGCGGGGGTTAACGACACCAAGCTGCTGCAGACGGAGACACTGAAGAGGGACTACAGGAGCCTGATCAAGACGGTACGCAGCACATCGCCCACGGCGAAGATCATCGTGTCAGGACCACTTCCGACGTATCGACGAGGACACGAAAGGTTCAGTAGACTGTTTGCTTTAAACGAATGGTTATTGTCATGGTGTAAAGAACAGAAACTGTTCTTTGTTAGTAATTGGAATCTTTTCTGGGAGCGTCCTAGGCTTTTCCGTGCTGATGGCCTGCACCCCAGCAGAGTCGGAGCGGAACTCCTGTCAGACAACATCACCAGAACGCTACGCTCCATTTGACTAGTAAGACAATTCTCAAATGACTTTTGTTCTACCCACTTAAATGATAGAAGTACCCGCGTTGTCCAATATATACAGACTGTGTCTGTTCCCTGAATAGCGAGGTCAAAATATAAATTTAATGCAGGATCTAGAAAAAATCTGATCGTGATTAAACCAGAAAAACACAAAATAAATGAACAAAAACAATTTTTGAAGCTTGGGCTCCTAAATATTAGATCACTCGCACCCAAAGCAGTTATTGTAAATGAAATGATCACAGATAATAATTTTGATGTACTCTGCCTGACTGAAACCTGGCTTAAACCAAATGAATATTTTGGTCTAAATGAGTCTACTCCACCAAGCTACTGTTATAAACATGAGCCCCGTCAGACTGGTCGCGGCGGCGGTGTTGCAACAATATATAGTGATATTCTCAATGTTACTCAGAAAACAGGATACAGGAGGTTTAACTCATTCGAAATACTTCTGCTTAATGTTACACTGTTAGATATGCATAAATCTCTCCCATCTCTTGCTTTGGCTACTGTGTATAGACCTCCAGGGCCATATACAGATTTCCTAAAAGAATTAGCAGATTTCCTCTCAGATCTATTGGTTAGTGTTGATAAACTGCTAATTGTCGGAGATTTTAACATTCACGTTGATAATACAAATGATGTGTTAGGACTTGCGTTTACTGACCTAATAAACTCTTTTGGAGTCAAGCAAAACTCATCGTTTTAATCATACTCTAGATTTAATTATATCGCATGGAATTGATCTTACTGATATAGATATCGTACCTCAAAGTGATGATGTTACTGATCATTTCCTTGTATCGTGCATGCTGCGTATTACTGATATTTACTGATAGTTATATGGCTCCGCGTTATCGTCTGGGCAGAACTATTGTTCCAGCCACCAAAGACAGATTCACAAATAACCTGCCTGATTTATCTCAACTGCTCTGTGTACCCATAAATACACATGAACTAGAAGAAATAACTAGCAACATGGGCACTATCTTCTCTAATACATTAGAAGCTGTTGCCCCCCTACAATTGAAAAAGGTTAGAGAAAAACGTACTGCGCCATGGTACAACAGTTATACCCATTCTCTCAAGAAAGAAACTCGTAATCTTGAGCGCAAATGGAGAAAAACTAACTTAGAAGTTTTTAGAATTGCGTGGAAAAACAGTATGTCCAGCTATAGACAGGCTCTAAAAGCTGCCAGGGCAGAGCATATCCGCAAACTCATAGATAATAACCAAAACAATCCAAGGTTCTTATTTAGCACAGTGGCTAGATTAACAAATAAATAGATGCCACCCGATCTAAATATTCCCTCACAGTTTAATAGTAATGACTTTATGAATTTATTTACTGATAAAATAGATAACATCAGAAATACAATAACAAATGTAAATTCTACTGCATCCAGTATTTCAGCTTCATTCATCGCACCCAAAGAAAAACTGCCGTGCTTTACAACTATAGGACAGGAAGAGCTAAATAAACTTATCAGTGCATCTAAACCAACAACGTGTTTATTAGATCCTGTACCCACTAAACTACTGAAAGAGTTGTTACCTGTAGCAGAAGAACCGCTTCTCAATATTATTAACTCATCGTTAACTTTAGGTCACGTCCTAAAACCATTCAAGCTGGCGGTTATTAAGCCTCTTATTAAGAAACCACAACTAGATTCCAATGAACTGGCAAATTACAGACCCATTTCAAATCTTTCGTTTATGCCAAAAATGTTAGAAAAAGTTGTGTCTGCTCAATTGTGCTCCTTCTTGCAAAAAAATGATCCCTATGAAGAATTTCAGTCAGGTTTCAGGCCTCACCATAGTACAGAAACTGCACTTGTTAAAATTACAAATGACTTACTTCTTGCTTCAGACCAAGGCTGCATCTCAATGCTAGTATTACTTGACCTTAGTGCTGCGTTCGACACTATAGACCATGATATACTCATAGATCGATGACAAAACCATATTGGTATTCAAGGGCAGGCTTTACGGTGGTTTAAATCATACCTGTCCGATCGCTACCACTTTGTTCATTTAAATGTAGAGTCATCACAATTATCACAAGTAAAGTATGGAGTACCACAAGGATCGGTCCTAGGTCCTCTTCTATTTTCAATATACATGCTGCCTCTTGGTAATATTATTAGAAAATACGGGATGAGTTTTCATTGTTATGCTGATGATACTCAATTATATATCTCAACAAAACCAGATGAAACTTCTAAACTATCTAAGGTAATAGATTGTGTAAAAAATGTAAAAGATTGGATGACCAATAATTTCCTCCTATTAAATTCAGATAAGACAGAGATATTACTTATTGGACCAAAAAACAGTACACAGAATCTCTTGGATTACAATTTGCAACTAGACGGATGCGCCGTCACATCCTCTAAAGTCAAAAATCTGGGTGTTATATTAGACAGCAACTTGTCCTTTGAAAATCATATTTCCCATGTTACAAAAACAGCATTCTTCCATCTTAGAAACATTGCCAAGCTTCGAAACATGCTACCTGTTTCTGATGCAGAAGAGCTAGTTCATGCATTCATGACCTCTAGACTGGACTATTGTAATGCACTGCTAGCTGGTTGTCCTGCATCTTCAATAAACAAGCTACAGATAGTCCAAAATGCAGCGTCTAGAGTTCTTACCAGGTCAAGAAAATATGATCATATTACCCCAATTTTACAGTCTCTGCACTGGCTACCTATTAAGTTCCGTATCATTTACAAAATATTATTACTTGCCTATAAGGCCCTAAATGGTTTAGCTCCTGCGTACCTAACTCGTCTTCTACCACGCTATAATCCAACCCGCTCTCTAAGGTCGCAAAACTCTGGACTTTTGGTAGTACCTAGGATAGCAAAGTCCACTAAAGGAGGTTTTTCACATTTGGCTCCCAAACTCTGGAATAGCCTTCCTGATAACATTCGGGGTTCAGACACACTCTCTATGTTTAAATCTAGATTAAAGACACATCTTTAGCCAAGCATTCACATAATGCATCTTATAATCTTGTACTGTAGTATATCTGATCAAATGTACATTATTATTATTCTTTAGCTTGGGTTGAACAAATCATTTTTTTCTTAGATGGAACAGCAGCTACGCTAATTATGTCTCTATCTGTTTCTGTTTCTGCCACGGGTAACTAGGAATGACAGAAGCTTCAGTCTGGATCCAACCCCTAAATGATCTGAGATGACCGAACACCTGAGAAAAGATAATGCCAACCCCTCAGAGGATTTCGGAGGATGCCAATGCTCAGACAACATACAGAATTACCAAATAACCACTGGAACCAGTTGAGACCTTACAATCTGACTTTGCTGCAGTTGGAATTGAACTGCTGGTTCGTTTGGCCAGAGGAGAACTGGCCCCCGACTGAGCCTGGTTTTTCCCAAGGTTTTTTTCTCCATTCTGTCTCTTATGGAGTTTTGGTTCCTTGCCGCTGTCGCCTCTGGCTTGCTTAGTTGGGGACAATTCATTTCCAGCGATATCGTCGACCTGATTGCAATTTTTTTTTTCTCTCTTTTTTCATTTTACACTATTGACACACTATTTCCTTTTTTTTTTGGATATTGTGCAGTTGCTTTGACACAATTTACATTGTTAAAAGCGCTATATAAATAAAGGTGACTTGACTTGACTTGACTTGATTGTGTCCTAATAAGAGAGTTTGACAATAACCTCAAGTGTATTAAACAATTTATTAACAAACCATACATCAATAGAAAGCTTATTTATTCAGTGGTCCGGGGTCACAAATGTTCTTCTTGTTTCTTTGGAGTTTCCAGCAGAATAGGCTCTCTGATATTTTAAACAAGCTAAACTACAAAATATTTTACGCACAACACTTCATCTGATTTGTAGAGCAAATTGCAAATTATAGCTCACCCATGTGTGCGTTTGAGTGTACATGAGGAAATTGATTGGCACTGTTTTAGAGGAAGAAAAAAACTGAATGTGGGAAGTAAATTTGATGCGAGTATGTTGTCACTGTATATCATTCCACACATAAATCATTTAAAACCTGTCTGTGACGCATGCAATCTTCTGTATGGGCTAAACTTAACCAGCTGTGAAAGTAAAACCATTATCAGACATCAACATTGTGTTTTAACACACTGTATATCATTTGTACACTAAGAATTTTACATAATTATGATTTATATTACCTGACATTGGAAAACCAGGGAAGCAAGTCCTTCAGGTTGGTTTATTCAGCAGCCATTTTGGTACTGGAACAGAGAAAGATGGATAACTCAAAGTGTTTGTCATGCTTATTTAACATGTCAAATCCCTAATAAACTGTTATTAAGCTTAAAACATGCTAAAAATGCAACTGTTCTTAAGCTTAAAACATGCTAAAAATGTGTGTGAGTGTTTTGGACTTATTTTTTCCTTGTTTTACCCGTCTTTGTTCCTTGTTGTCCATATTTGGTCATTTTCCTGTGTTCCCTGATTAGTTCAAGTTCAAGTTCAAGTTCAAAGTTTATTATAAGCCCAGAGGGCACTTTTTGGTGCAGCATCAAGTTTGTTGACATATCATACAAAACAAACAACAGACACAACATCCTACCTATCCTGGGGTAGTCGTGGCCTAATGAAGAGAGGTCGTGGGTTCGAATCTCAGGTCCGGCAGGGATTGTAGGTGGGGGGAGTGAATGTCCAGTGCTCTCTCCACCCTCAATACCACGACTGAGGTGAGACCCTTGAGCAAGGCACCACTATCTTAAATTCTAATTTAAACTCTGAAATTCATTTCTTTACTAAAACATGGGGCTGGATAGTATTAAAAGCTGACGAAGAGCAATCTAACATGGGTTTTCCTTCCCTCCAAATGTTTCACAATCATATTTAACAGGGTGGATCCTCAACTCTCCTTCTAGCCTGGTAAGCAAACTGCAATGGATCTAAAAGACTTTGAGTTTTCAATAAAAGTTCATCCCTGACCAATTTCTCAAAATATTTCATCACCAATGATGTCAGAGCAACAGGTCTAAAATAATTTAGAGTCTTAGGATAACTTGTCTTCCTTACAGGCACAACAATGGCTTCTTTCCACAACTTAATTTTTTGAAGATAAGGCGACTTTTGGAATATATTAGAAAAAAAAAACAGGACCTAGCTGATCCGCAAATGTCTTTAGTAAATGTCCCCCAGTCTTATCCGGTCCAGAAGATTTTCCTGCATTGCTCTTTTTTAAAGACATTTATAACATCCCGCTGATTAAAAAAAAATTACACTCCATATTACACATAGTCATATTCCTTAACACATTCATTTCAGTAGTAAAATCCTCCACATCAAATCTAATATAAAAAGTATTATATTCTTGTGCCAACTGTATATCGGACTGATAACCAACCAATTTTATGGGGGCATTACTTTTACTCTTAGATCCAGTTATAGTATGCATACCCTCCCAGACAGAGCCAAGTCTATTTCCTCTAAGATTCCCCTCTACTTTTTCCTTGTACTTATTTTTAGCCCTCCTAATTTCACACTTTATTTATTTTTGAAAATCATGCTTCCTTTCTAAGTCACCTGCATGAAATGCCTTGTTTCTTTCAATCACGAGGGACTTTATAGATTTAGTTATCCATGGCTTTATATTAGCACAGTTTTTACTGCTTAAAACGTCTGTTAAATCATCAATATCAGAACATGAATTTTCAAAAACCTCCCAATTTGTGCATTCAAAACATCCTTGCAATGGTAAAGATGAATCCTCAGACCATTTCCTGATAGATTTGGTTTCAGCCTTATACTTTTATAAAACTGTTTTATACACAGGAATTAAAAACACAGTGTTATGGTCAGACAGCCCCAATGGTGGATTACTAATGGACTTATATGCACCTCTGACAGAACCATAACAGTCCAAAGTCTTGTTAAATCATGTTGCACAGGTGACATACTGTTGAAAATTCTGCAAAGTGTATTTCAAGGAGCAATGGAGCAAACGTTTGACAGTCTCCTTCAGTTTAGTCTGATTTGCTTTAGGGTGAATGTACACCACCGTAACAAAAAATTGAGGGAATTCTCAAGGCAAATAAAATGGCCGTAATGAAACAGAAAGCAGTTCAATGTCTTGGGTGCACAATGTTTCTCTTACGGTTACGATCGGTTCGCAGAGGAGTCTACACAAAATACACAAGTCTAGCAACAGAATGATGAAAAATTATAAATATAGGAAATGTTTCTCTTTCAGCAAATCAGCATATTAGAATGATTTCTGAAGGATCATGTGACACTGAAGACTGGAGTAATGATGCTGAAAATTCAACTTTGATCACAGAAATAAATGATATATTTTTTAAATATATTAAAATCAGGTATTTTAAACTGTAATAAAATAATCATGTTTTTACTATATTTTTAGCAAATAAATGCAGCCTTGGTGAACATTAAGAAATCTTACCAACCTCAAACCTTTAAATGATAGTGTATACTGACACCTAGTGGTGTGGATGTATAAAGCAAATGCTTTCAGTAACAAGTACCATTGTAGAAATGCGTTCTTCACATTTATCAATGATTACTTTACGTCAAAAGTGAAAATGTCAGATCTGAATGATAATCTGAATAATTTCAAAATGTCAGTCCCCATAAAGCAATCCACTCTATGAAATATAAATTATCTTCTCTTAGGCCACCAAAATGACTGGACTCTCTTATGTTAGTGTACATCAGGTTTGTTAAAAAGTACTTAAAGCTGCAGTCCGTAACTTTTTTTGCTTAAAAAATTATCCAAAATCAATGTATGAGCAAGTACATAACCAGCCAGTGTTCAAAACTATCGCCTTACTTTAGCCCGATTCACAACGGTTAGCTTATAATAATGTTTTCTAATTTGAGTGGTACGGGTAGGTTTTCGCGGAAATTCGAGCATGGCACTGCGTCATTACGTCACGTCTGTAAACATAAAGTTGTTGTCCCGGCTAGTAGGCTAGCTCATGTGAGGATCCTGCAGGTTGAGGATCGTTTAGCCTTTTCTCACAGCAGCTAGAAAAATTAAATGTATCATTTTGATGGTGGATTGTGATCCAGAAAGGATTATGTGTTTATGAAACACATGCAAATTAAATTAAATTATATTCCAGCTTTAAATGTGCTTCTGATAACAGATAGCCTGGGATTACACAAGATTTGTATTTTAAAGAAAAGCAGTTCGAAGGGAGCATAGTTTGCTTGTTGGGTTAAAATAATTTCTTAATATGAAATTCGAATGGGATGACAATTAGATGTTAGACTGTACAGAAATTTAAATCTGCACGCTAATACACACTATAGTCACACAATGCTGGTGTTGTTAACATTAATAATTTGAGAAAAGTCGAATGGTGACCCATACTCGAAATTGGTGCTCTGCGTTTAACCCATCCAAGTGCACACACACAGCAGTGAGTAGTGAACAAATGCACACACACACACACACACCGTGAACACACACCCGGAGCAGTGGGCAGCCATGCTGCGGCGCCCGGGGAGCAATTGGGGGTTCGGTGTCTTGCTCAAGGGCACCTCAGTCGTGGTATTGAGGGTGGAGAGAGCGCTGGACATTCACTCCCCCCACCTACAATCCCTGTCGGCCAGAGACTCGAACCCGCAACCTTTCGATTACGAGTCCGACTCTCTAACCATTAGGCCACGACTTCCCCGTAAATAAAGAATAAAGAAATAGAGAATAAAGTATAACAATAATAATACTGTGCACAGTTAGATGTGATATGAGCTAACCAATCTTTAGATTAAATCACCATTGGTAGCGCAATTTATGGTAATGCTTTTTTCCTCAGTTGGTCAGAACAAACGTGGCAGACTTGTTAATTACTTGTTCAGATGGCAATGTACGGTGCAAATTCTTATTTGGGTCATATATTCCAAGACGTAGGCTAGAATCTGTGATTGCGAAGTACAGTAAACATCCACACCGGTGACTGACAGCTACACATTCACCTCAAAACATTAGAGTCATCTGCACTGGAGCCATGCCGGTGCACAGCGAGATAATTCCACACACAGCTGCAATTGCTGGTTTTCAAACAGAGATGGCGACAAAGAGGCAAAACTTACGGACTGCAGCTTTAAATTGTTTTGAGTGAAACAGGTACACAATACAGATTGTACGTTATTAAAGAAGTTATATGATTAATAGCAATTCAGTATTAGTCAGTCCAGGCTGTAACATATGGTTTGGCTCCTTCAGTGAAATTTGAACTTGTTGGAAAATGTCTCACAGCAATTTAAACAGTGAATTCATTATATGTCTCGCTGTAGTGAGATGGGCGAGACAGCAGCATGAGCCTTTGTTATGAAGGTCTCTGGAAGGTCTTTGGCACACTAGAGAGGAAGGCTTGAAAAGAGACTGTTGGATTAGTGCTCCACAAATACATCAGCCAGAGCCCAGAGTCAGCATGACATTACAGCTGATGCACTGTCACAACGGCAATGCGCTGGCAGTTACTGTGGGCCGCTTTCAATGGGCTCCGAAAGCAGGTGTGACTTCACATTCGCTGCTTTAGGAGGATGAAAAGAGAGAATGAGAAAAATGGAAAAAGATGGACAAAGGTGTGAACCCCATCACTCAGGTGTGAAGATAGGAGTTCACTTTAGTGGCAGAACAGAGAGAGGAAGCGGAGGGAGGGACACGGATCATCACCTTCTCTGTGACAGGCCTTATCTTGCCCACTCATGACAAGACATGCTGTGCGAGCGCACTCAGAACTGTCGCCTCCTAATCATCGTTTCATACTTCATTAATTTATCTTTCTTGCTCAAGTTTTCTTGGCGTAATCCTCAGATATATGACACGAGGTGGGAGTGTTTAGAGACATTCCCAATAGTCATTTTTAGAAGCGCCTTTCGTGCTTCAACCACCTCCGTAAAACAGGAGTAATCCACACAAAATTACTAGCAGTGACTGGAAAAACAGAACCAACTGATTCATGCCTCACAGACTTGCATTTGCATATACACTCTTAAAAATAAAGGTGCTTCATGATGCCGTAGAAGAGCCTTTTTTGTCTAAATGGTTCCATAAAGAACCTTTAACATCTGAAGAACCGTTCTGTTTCACAGAAAGTTCTTTGTGGCGAAAGAAGGTTCTTCAGATTATAAAAAGGTAAGAAAGAGATCATAGAACCTTTGACTGAAAATGGTCCTTCTATGGCATCGCTGTGAAGAACCTTTATTTTTAAGAGTGTAGTTTCTAAGACAAGAACAGTATAATTGGGCTTTTCATGACACATGTATCATTATTTTGCATGTAAATCGCATGCAGTTATTAATCATGTAACCATGCATATATTTTCTATGCATGTTTTTGCGTTATTATGTATTATGTTAGTCTTTAGGTGAAAAGCATGGAACAGCAGTTTGGAATTTCATATAATTAAGTAATTGGACTGTATGCATTCTTGTGGTAACATCAGCCAATGAGTTTTGTTCAGCTTTTGTCAACAGCTCCAGAGTGATTAGTTACATGGCATTTACGACTCAGATGATTGCTTTAAAATAAACGTGAAGAGACTGTAGATGGTTCGCACTCTGAAAAACTAGACAAAGTCTTTTACAAAAAGAATCAAATATTTTAATAGAGCAAGAGCAGACGTTTCAGCCATCCAGCTATTCTCAATGCTCATAATGAATCAACACCAGACATGCAGTCAATTAGTACTCCGTAGGTAATCAGGGAACAAGTAACATGTGCAATGGGAGGGGCTACAGCCCAGACCCAGAGAGCAGGTAGAAACACAATCCCTTTTATAGAAAAGTTAACAATGTTTATCTCTTAAAAAGGAAATATTTACAGAAAACATGAATAGTTTATCTCTTCATTCATCCCTTTCGGGAAAAGACTGTTGAGTTCAAAAATCCAAATAAACGTGTGCAGAACTGAGTGCCTATGAGCAAAAACAGAAGACATCAAATTATGTATTTCCAACAACTGCTATTGAGATACTCTGAGCTTCTTTAACAAATCGTATTGAATCCATTCTAGAGAATTTCAAAAATGTTCACCTCAAATCAGAGCAGAAAATGCATGAAGCCTAATTGTTGTGTGCTCTCTATCTAATTGTTCATTTACTTTTGAAAGTAATGCATTACAATATTGCGTTACTCCCTAAAAAAAGTGACTAATTGCATTACTTAGTTACTTTTTATGGAAAGTTAAGTGTTATGTTACTTTGTGTTACTTTTTCTCATATTGCCTGGGCTTGCTTGTTTGTTTTCAATATGAAAAAGTTCTATTTTTGGCAAATGCACAAGCCCTTCACACCAGAAGTGACACGAATAAGCCTCAGGCTGAAGAAAATTCACATCTGTACAGTAGAGAACGCAGCTCAGACTATTCCTTCTTGGCTGCCATTCAGGATTACATGAAGAATAAGATGCAAGAGAAGCAAGTTCAACACTCTTCAGCAATTTTTTTTATTTATTTTTATTTATTTATTTTTTGCTTATTAGCATGGTTGAATTGGATCAGTGAAGGTAATTCTTTTGAGAAACACTGAATCTGTTTTTGTGCGAATGAGTTGAGTAAAAGCATGTGAGTAAATCACACAGTGATTGATAAATCACAACGCTTCTCCTGATTTCTCTCAACTTGGCAACACAAGAGCACAGGAAGATACAGGTGGTTAAGCTGGGAAATTTAACTTTGTCATCAAAACTAATCAACAACGACACTCCACAGGGATGCTGGATCTGCTCTAGATTATTCTCACTACCCTCCTACACACAAAATATCATCAGTAATAATCATACATGCACAAACGGAAACAAGCTGAGTGTCCTTAAGGTTCTAACTTAAGGAATTCAACTTTAATATAACAAAGTGTTTGCAGTTTATATGTAGCTTGCAAAAATTTATTGTATTTTCTTTTGAATAGCCATCAACTGAGAAACATGCTTTTTGCTCCCCTATGGCAAGTTCTTGCTTTTCAGTCCTTGGTTCTCTCTATTATCTTCTTGATGTTCACAAAGTGTTGTGTGCTTTATTGGGAACTGGTTTGCATTTACACTACATTAATGAGAGTTACAAATAAGGCCTGATAACTATATTTGTTGCACAGTAGCTTTACTTACAGGGTGTCGAAGTGAGGCAAACTAACGATGGCTGAGATCATTTAGTAATAGTACCTTGAGTGACAGATATAGAAGAGATACACAGATATGTGCATCAAGCAAGCTTGCCCGAGGGAACAGAATAATAAATAAATGTTGATTACAGAGCGCCAGACTGGTTGAGAGCGGTGGAGGTTGAGGGGACATCCTGACAGCACTTAATTCAACAGGTTTATAATTGCAGGGACACATTTTACAAGTGTAATGAAGGCTTGTAAACATGTTTCCAAATTCTGGACTGGATGGTTTGGTTTATTGCTGCCTTCAAGTCATGTGCAATGATCGTATTTACAAGATGAGCGCACACGAACACCGCCACAAATTACCAGAAACTCTGGATTTCAAGTAGAATCTGAAATACTGTGTTATCCAGATTCTTGCACATGAATGATCAAGCAAAGTTGTGGAAAAGCATGTTGTGATGTTGTGACATTGGAAAAGTATCGCTACATTTTCCCTGTCTGTCACTGGAATCATCAATGCCAATATTTTGTTTGTTCTGATAAACCATTTGCAAGGGATTTTTTTTCATATAATTCAACTCGTGCTTTGATTGAATTGCTCACAATAAGATCTAAGATGCATTTAGAAAATATAGTTTTTTAAGAGTTTATCATCGTGTATTTTGAGGTGATGGGAGAGAGAGTTCACTCTAATTTTATTTTACTACAGTATTAATGGTTAAAATATGTTTGTGTATTTAAGTTTTAAAATATAATACAAGTATTAAAAGAATATTCCAGCATCATTAAAATTAAGCATGCAGCATGTTAAAATGTATGTATCTTCCATGTAATATGTTCAGAAAGAGACTGGATTTTATATAAAAATCGCTATTTCATCTTTGTTTTTTAGTTATGATGCCCGACGCTTTGTTTTCATTGGAACTGTTGTTAAGAAAAGTTGATTTAGAAAAGTTTGTGAAAAAATTTGGTATTTATTACAAGTTGATTCTTATTTATTACATGTTCAGTTTAGCTTATGACTATAGTTTAGTCTTAGTGGGCCCATATGTCTGGCATATTTTACACCCCGCTGAATAATGGTATGATTAAATGCAAATTATTTGTATATTTCTTTCTAAATATATTTCTTGTATTGCAGATGTATTCAGTTATTTTCCCAAAGATACAGCCGTATAAGGAATATCTGTCAGGTTGTCCTTAATTTGTTTTGTTTTAGATGCTTGAATCTGTGACATTTTAGAGCCATTATACAGACAGCCGAACTCAAAACACAGACACATGCAGGTGCTCTTGAAGGCAGCATCTCTTTGAGCTCTGACTTTCTGAGTAAAGGGAATGCCAGTAAATAATAATGGTGAAGCTGACTACTTTTGGTCATAATCAAGGTTTAATTCATTCATTCTTATCCTCATACTGGAATACTGCAACAGAGATGAGAGAAGCTGCTTGAGGCAAACACAGACAGCCAAGCAATGCTTGGGAAGTTTGTTTAAACAGAGAGGAGCTGCAGCAGAGAGCGATTCCTCTCAGACCCTTAAGGATGCTGTGGAAGCAGAATTAAACATCTATCTGCTAACACCTTCCAGAGACAAACAGCAAGATCCACTTGCATGGTGGAAAACAGTGAAAGTCTTGCCAAGCTTGCCCGTAAGTATCTGTCCATTCCTGCTATGAGTTCCCCCTCAGAGAAGCTTTTCAGTGAAAGTGTCAATATCGTCACTAGCCAACTTTCTTGTCTCAAACCATTGAAGTGAAGTGAAGTGACATTCAGCCAAGTATGGTGACCCATACTCGGAATTCGTGCTCTGCATTTAACCCATCCAACGTGCACACAAACAGCAGTGAACACACACAGCAGTGAACACACACACACACACAGCAGTGAACACACACACACCGTGAACACACACCCGGAGCAGTGGGCAGCCATTTATGCTGCGGCGCCCGGGGAGCAGTTGGGGGTTCGGTGCCTTGCTCAAGGGCACCTCAGTCGTGGTATTGAGGGTGGAGAGAGCGCTGGACATTCACTCCCCCCACCTACAATCCCTGCCGGCCCGAGACTCGAACCCACGACATTCGGGTTACAAGTCCGACTCTCTAACCATTAGGCCACAACTTCCCTCATTGGTGAATAGACTGGTATTCTTGACCAAACCTTGAAGTTCGAGTGAGCAATGCTTACAGATGCCTAAAAAAAAAATCTAATTACTATATTTAGAAAATGATGCAAAGGTTATGAGAAATAAATATTAAGATTTATATGATAAGCACTCTTTAGGCAGGACACAGATTTTATATAAAAAAAATCTTAGTTTCATCTTGATTTGTTTAGTCATGACAATCAACAATTTTTTTTTTCTTTTAGTTTGTGAAACAAAATGGGGTAACTTGCAGTGTCCTTGTTACACTTTGCATGCATTTTACATGCAAATAATTATTCATAATTACAAACTAACCCTAAACCAAACTATAATCATAACCCTATTGTCACACCCCTGGATTTTTTGTTGTGTTTTCTTCCCTCATTGCTCCGTGACCTAGTTTCCCCCCGTGTTTGATTGTCGTTCAGGTGTGTCTTGTTTATTATCTTCATTTGCCAGGCTACTTAAGTCCTAATCTGTTCAGTTAGTCTTTGTCCAGTGTTAATGTTGTTTTGTGTGTGTGTATTCTGCCTGCCTTCTGTGGAATACCTCTGTGTGGCTTAATCAAAGACTGTTTACCATCATTCATCTTCTTTGTGCGTGTAACGTATCTGTTTCTGTTTAGTTTCCTTTCTGCCCATATTTGGTTCTTCCTGTTTTAGTTCATGACCCAGTTCTGTTAATTAGTTATATGCATCACCTGTGTTTGATTAATTATCTAGTTTGCTCCTTTGTTTCCTGTTTCTTTATAAGTCCTCAGTTCTGCCTTTATGTTTGTCGGATATTAAGTTGTAAATGGTCTTACGTGTGTTGATGCTATTAAATATACCTTTTTGTTATCCTTTTGTGTGGGCGCCGATTACTACAACCACCGACCGTGACAGAATATCCGACCACAAACGAAGACGAGATTAACGCTCGGAATGTTGGAGCTGGTTCCCGTAGTTTGCGGGGGTTCACGCCGCCGTTCGCGGCTCGCCCCTGCTCGTGCTGCGTGGGATGTCGGGCTGCCTATCGCGGCTTACCGAGGCCATCCGTTTTGGGGAGAACGGGTTGCCATTCGCCGCTCGCCCCTACCCACCGCCCGAGAGAAATTCACTCCGCCTGAGACGGCGATGAATGTTCCGCCCGCGGCGAGGAGGATTCCGCCGCAAGGGGCGATGAACGTTGCGCCGTCCGCGGCGAAGAGGATCCCGCCGTACACGGCGATGAATGTTCCGCCCGCGGCGAGGAGGAAGCCGCCGAAAAGGGCGATGAACGTTGCGCCAGCTGCGGTGAAGAGGGTTCCGCCGCCTACGCCTCAGGTAAAGGACAGGGGGCTATTGGATGAGGCTCTTCCCCCGGAATTCTCCGCTCCCATGCTCACGCCAGAAACTACTCCTCACCAGTACCATCCAGTGCCTGCTCCTCGCCAGTGCCATCCTGTGCCTGCTCCTCGTTTGTGTCCGCCTATCCCCACACCTCGCAAGAGGATCCCGTCCAGCCCACCTGAGTTCCCGCTGGTCCCGTCCAGCCCACCTGAGTTCCCGCTGGTCCCGTCCAGCCGTCCTGAGTTCCCGCTGGTCCCGTCCAGCCGTCCTGAGTTCCCGCTGGTCCCGTCCAGCCGTCCTGAGTTCCCGCTGGTCCCGTCCAGCCGTCCTGAGTTCCCGCTGGTCCCGTCCAGCCGTCCTGAGTTCCCGCTGGTCCCGTCCAGCCGTCCTGAGTTCCCGCTGGTCCCGTCCAGCCCACCTGAGTTCCCGCTGGTCCCGTCCAGCCCACCTGAGTTCCCGCTGGTCCCGTCCAGCCCACCTGAGTTCCCGCTGGTCCCGTCCAGCCCCGCGCCTCCCGTGCGCCCTCTAATGTCTGCGCTACAAGAGCGCCCCTTTGAATCCGCGCTGCAAGAGCGTCCTCAAGAGTCCGCGCTGCAAGAGCGCCCTCCTGCGTCTCCGCTGGTCCCGTCCAGCGCTCCTTCGTCTCTGCTGGTTCTATCCAGCTTCGCGCCTCCCGTGCGCCCTCAAGTGTCTGCGCTGCAAGAGCGCCCTCCTGCATCTACGCTGGTTCCGTCCAGCTCCGCGCCTCCCGTGCGCCCCCCAGTGCCCGCTCCTCCAGAGCGCCCCCAAGTGCCCGCTCCTCCAGAGCGCCCTCAAGTGCCCGCTCCTCCAGAGCGCCCTCAAGTGCCCGCTCCTCCAGAGCGCCCTCAAGTGCCCGCTCCTCCAGAGCGCCCTCTAGTGCCCGCTCCTCCAGAGCGCCCTCTAGTGCCCGCTCCTCCAGAGCGCCCTCTAGTGCCCGCTCCTCCAGAGCGCCCTCTAGTGCCCGCTCCTCCAGAGCGCCCTCAAGTGCCCGCTCCTCCAGAGCGCCCTCAGGTTACCGCTCCTCCCGAGCGCCCCCAAGAGCCCTCTCCTCCAATGTGGCCCCCAGAGGGGAACTTTCCCAAAGAAATTTTGGGGGGGGGCCATATAGTCCCAGTCTGTGTGGCCAGGCCAAAGGCCAAGGCCACAATGGACTCTGATCCACCATGGACTCCTGAGCCTCCAGATCCGCCATGGCCTCCCGAATCTCCAGTCCTGCCATGGCCTCCCAAGGCTCCAGATCCGCCATGGCCTCCCGAATCTCCAGTCCTGCCATGGCCTCCCAAGGCTCCAGATCCGCCATGGCCTCCCGAATCTCCAGTCCTGCCATGGCCTCCCAAGGCTCCAGATCCGCCATGGCCTCCCGAATCTCCAGTCCTGCCATGGCCTCCCAAGGCTCCAGATCCGCCATGGCCTCCCGAATCTCCAGTCCTGCCATGGCCTCCCAAGGCTCCAGATCCGCCATGGCCTCCCGAATCTCCAGTCCTGCCATGGTCTCCCAAGGCTCCTGATCCGTCCTGGAGGCTCCCCTGTCCTATCCTGGTCCTGCTCCAGCCTCCAGGACGCCCGCCCCCCCCTCCCCGATGTTACTGTTACGGTGCGGGACGCACCTTCCGGGAGGGGGAGATACTGTAACGTATCTGTTTCTGTTTAGTTTCCTTTCTGCCCATATTTGGTTCTTCCTGTTTTAGTTCATGACCCAGTTCTGTTAATTAGTTATATGCATCACCTGTGTTTGATTAATTATCTAGTTTGCTCCTTTGTTTCCTGTTTCTTTATAAGTCCTCAGTTCTGCCTTTATGTTTGTCGGATATTAAGTTGTAAATGGTCTTACGTGTGTTGATGCTATTAAATATACCTTTTTGTTATCCTTTTGTGTGGGCGCCGATTACTACAACCACCGACCGTGACAGTGCGTTTATTCACCACACCGTGACAGAACACTGGACCAAAAAAGTGAAAGTACATGACATGTTTTCCCCCTCTCGATTTGATTTTTTGTTTTGAGAGTTTTTCTTTTGGTTTGTTGTTATGTTATGTTATGTGGGCCAATATTCTGGCTGGGGTCTGGGTCCCGTCTAGCTCCTCCTGCTCCAAGTCCCTCCTGTCTTCTTCCTGTCTCCTCCCTCCATCATCTCCACCCTGGTTTCTGTTCATCGTTGTCCAGCCCCGCCTGAACCTCCACCTGTATTTTCAGCCTGCCTTCCTGCCAACCCTTTGCCTTTCCCTGTCACCATCCCACATCCTCTCCTTTGTCCTCCTCTGTAGTCCCAATATGCAGTTAATATGTTGTTAATATATGTATGACAACTATATGTTGTTAATTAATTTCAATTACACTTATCAAGGATACTGTAAAATACAAGCTTCTGTGTTGATATTTGTTATTTGCAACAAAATGATTTTGATCTATTACAAGTTCAGTTTAGTTTATTACAAGTTCTTTAAGAACAAGTTTGTATTTTTATTCAGTTTGTTTTTAAAAGCTGTTTACTTTGCTATTTCCTAAAAATACAATTTGTTGTATTTTGTTGTAATGTTGAATACAATTTTAAAATACCTATTTTGTCACTGATGGTAATTTCAGGTCACACTTTACTTTGGGAATCAGTTCGCACCATTTTGACCAATTTGCTGCTCCTTAAAATAAAGTGTTACCTAATTTCCAAACAAAGCCTCCTTCTTAGTGTAGAGATCTGTTTTATCCTGGCATATGTAGATACAGCCCCTTGTAATCTCCTGAACCTCAATTTTAGGTTACTTGACATGCATTTTTAATACCATGTTAGATGATTGATTCTAGCCTGGATTGATAGAAGAGGATAGAATGACTAATTATTTTCAAATAGAGCCATTCAAGTCATCTGGCAAAAAAAAAGTCGCCAGGTGCTGTCCCTGATTCTCACAAGATGTTGAACAGGTATGTCAGTCAAGACAATCCGACTGCATGCAGGGCCTTCAGTGTGTCAGAGTGAAGCTCGTCCACCCCTGACTACCTCGGGAAATGGACTCCCCTAATGTGCTGTGTAGGTCTTGTTTATTTTATTTTTATTTTTTTTTACGTACTGTCACAGTTCTAGTTCTTTGTCATACTGTTTTCCGAGCTCTCATTTGTTCTCATGGTTTCTGATTAATGCACACCTGTTTTCTGTTTCATTAATGGTCCTCCTCTGTGTATTTAAGCCCTCTGTTTCCTCAGTTCATGGTTCATTCTCAGAAAAAAAAAGGTCGAAATCTGTCACTGGGGTGGTATCCTTTCAGAAGTTACAAGTATGTACCATTTAGCTACTGATATGCAATTTTTAGGCTTTTATATCTATCTTTAAGGTACTAATATGCATCTTTAAGGGATTAATAAAGTACAAAAGTGTTCACATTGAAAAGGTATCACCCCAGTGATAATTTTAGTTTGAGTGTGTTCTACGTCATTAACGTGTAGTGTGTTTTTGTAATTCTTGGTGTTTATTAAAAGTATAATTCATTCTGCATCACACACAGAGCACAGTAACTGATTACATGTAATGTGGATTACGTAATCAGATTGCAAAAATTAAGTACCTGTAATATGAGTATATTACATTTTATTATGCTCATAATCAGATTACAGTTACTTGTTTCTTGATTACACTATTCACACAGTGAAATTATTCATAATTTGTTTCTCTCTAATTCTTTTTTCTCTTTTTAATTTTCCTTTCTAAAAATCCTACTGTGTGAGATGCCAGTCAGTTTGGACTATATTCACATTATACAATGGTTGTGTAAATTCTGAATTTGGGGGATAAAAGCACGTCTCAAGCAATTAGATCATGTCTGAAGCAAATAATTATGCAAGTTGTAATGCTTAATGCATTTTAGTATGTTGATATAAAAATGGAATTTATTTATATCAGTTTGTTTAATGGTAAATTTAAAACAAGTTACATAAAAAGTAGTTTAAAAGTAATCTAAAAAGTAGTCAGAATACATTACCTAAAATGAGTAACCTAGATTATGTTAAGCAATCTGGTCAAACATCTTTCTTTGGATAAGTCCTTCAACCTTGCTTCTTCCTGCACTCTTTGAAAAGAAGGTATGAAAGCTGTCATTGGGGTGGGTAAATAAAGTACAAAGTTGTAACTTTTGAAAAACTCAATTGGCTTGCCTACTTGGGATAACCAGCATATGCTGGTTAGGTGTGTTTTAAAGCATGGCTGCTGGTTTGAGCAGGTTTAAGATGGTCTTTAGCTGGTTTAAACTGGTAATGTGCTGGTCCTAAGCAACTAGCTCCTGCTCAGGACCAGATTAGGATCAGCACATGACCAGTTTAAACCAGCTCATGACCAGCTAAAGACCAGCTTAAACCTGCTCAAACCAGCAGCCATGCTTCAAAACATACCTAACCAGCATATGTTGGTTTTTTCAACAGGGTATTCTTTTGCAATCTTTTTATTATTATTATTATTTCAAAATAAAGTGTTAGCAGATATTAAGTAGACAACATTAGTAGACTGCTTAAATCAGAATCAGAATAAGCTTTATTGGTCTAGTATGTTACACATACGAGGAATTTGTTTTAGTGACAGAAGCTCCACAGTGCAACAGAAAGACAGCAACAGGACAGGACACAGATAATAAAAGAATAATATCCAAATAGGCAATATACAAAACAGCAACAACACTCTGTAGTCTTCTGAGGTCAGATTTGGTAGCTGAGCTGAACAAGACAGTTATTGAGGTGCAGAGGATGGATTCAATGATGGCAGAGTAGAACTGTTTCAGCAAGTCCTGTGGCAGATTAAACTTCCTCAGCTGGCGAAGGAAGTACAACCTCTGCTGGGCCTTTTTGACAATAGAGTCAATGTGAATGTCCCACTTCAGGTCCAGAAAAATTGTGGTAGCCAGGAATCTGAATGACTCCACTGCACTCACAATGCTGTTCATGATGGTGAGTGGGGGGAGAGCAGGGGGGTTTCTCCTGAAGTCCACGGTCATCTCCAAAGTTTTGAGCGTGTTAAGCTCCAGGTTGTTAAGACTGCATTATACAGCCAGCTCATTGACCTCCTGTCTGTAAGCAGACTCGTCACCATCCTGAATGAGGCCGATTAGTGTGGTGCCGTCTGCAAACTTCAGGAGCTTGACAGAGGTGTCTTTAGATGTGCAGTCATTGGTGTAGCGGGAGAAGAGCAGTGGGGAGAGAACGCAGCCCTGAGGAGCTCCAGTGCTGATGGTGCGGGTGTTAGATGTGAATTTACCAAGTTTTACTAACTGCTGCCTGTCTGTCAGGAAGCTATTGATCCATTGACAGACAGAGGTGGGGACGGAGAGCTGTGTCAGTTTATGCTGAAGGGTGTCCGTGATGATAGTGTTAAAAGCGGAACTGAAATTCACAAACAGGATCCTCACATAAGTCCTTGGTCTGTCCAGATGCTGCAGGACAAAGTGCAGTCCCACATTGACTGCATCATCCACAGACCTGTTTGCTCTGTAGGCAAACTGCAGGGGGTCCTGTGAGGGTCCAGTGATGTCTTGCAGATAAGCCAAAACCAGTCTTTCAAATGATTTCATGGCCACAGACGTTAGAGCCACAGGTCTGTAGTCATTAAGTCCAGTAATTTTGGGTTTCTTTGGGACGGGGATGATGGCGGAGCGTTTGAAGCATGAGGGGACTTCACACATCTCCAGCGATCTGTTGAAGATCTGTGTGAAGATGGGGGCCAGCTGATCAGCACAGATTTTTAGGCAAGCCGGTGACACACCATCTGGACCAGGTGCTTTCCTTCTTTTGTTCTTCCTGAAGACCTGGCACACATCTCCTTCACTTATCTGAATTGTAGGTGTGGGAGAGAGGGGGGTTGCTGGAGGTGTGAATGGTTGTGTGGAGAGGTGTTCAGGGTGGGTGTGGGGTGATTTTTCAAACCGGCAATAAAACTCGTTCAAGTCGTCTGCTAGTTGTTGATTCTCCAAAGTGCTGGGGGATGGTGACTTCTAACTGGTGATATCTTTCATACCTTTCAACACTGAAGCAGAATCACTGGAAGATAATTTTCTACCTTTTCCAGTGTGTATTTGGCCTGTTTATACAAGACTTTATCCCCCTTTCTGTGAGCATCTTCTTTGGCCTGACGGAGCTGTCTGAGTTTTGCAGTGAACCATGGTTTGTCATTGTTGTAGGTTAAATGAGTCCTGGAAGGAATGCACATATCCTTACAGAAACTGATATAAGATGTTACAGTCTCTGTGAGCTCGTCCAGATCAGTGGCAGCAGCTTCAAAAACTGTCCAATCAGAGATAAACAGGCTTGTAAATCCCGCTCTGTTTCATTAGTCCATCTTTTAACAGTTCTTAATACAGGTTTTGCAGACTTAAGTTTCTGCCTGTAGCTCGGAATAAGATGAACCAAACAGTGATCAGAGAGTCCTAAAGCTGCTCGTGGAACAGAGTGATATGCGTCCTTTATTGTTGTGTAACAGTGATCCAATATATTACTGTCTCTGGTGGGACATGTGATGTGCTGTCTGAATTTTGGCAGTTCACGGGAGAGATTTGCTTTATTAACCTGTTAACGTTCACCAGAGCGACGTCGCACTGAACGCTCTTTGTTTGCATGTGTCATTGTTTTCTAATAGAATAAATGAAACGGGACAAAGTTAATCTTGACAAACTATATATCATTCTGAGGGTCTAAGCCTCAAGCATCGACGACAGATCGCTGTTTTTCGATGGAAAGCTTATAAGGAATGAGTGGCACAAATTTGCTACATTTGTGTAAGCAGTACACATCCAAACACGCAGAGT
Organism: Barbus barbus; assembly: GCF_936440315.1. Lineage (NCBI taxonomy): Eukaryota > Metazoa > Chordata > Actinopteri > Cypriniformes > Cyprinidae > Barbus > Barbus barbus. The sequence continues at coordinate 3,515,323 of NC_136747.1, read as the reverse complement.
AAAAAAGCAGTACGTACCTTTATCATTGTAATAACGAGCCACAAACGCGTCCACTGCTGAAATCCCAGTTTAGTTAGAGAGGTAAGGGTCCACAGAACAACATCCCAGCGAGCACTTTTAGTCCAGCGAAACAATAACGTTGTAATAAGGATGAATATTCCTTTGTTTACGTTTCATTTCTTCAGAGAGTTATTGTTCGCGTCCGTTATGGAATAAATTACGCTCAAAAACAGCGTCTTGGTGGTAAAAAAACAACACTGTGTTGCAGAATACTGTTTTACAAACATAATGAGACCGTCTACGGAAAAAAAAGTCTCAGAAAAGCGGAATATAGATTATTTGAATTTGGCGCTCCTTCCTGCCGGCAGTGACGCTTCTGTGACGCAACTGTCATCTGAGCGGGGCGTAACTTAGCGATCTGCTTTATCCATAAAAAACTGTTTTTTTTTTTCTTCTACATTTTTTATATGTGTGTGTGTGTATTGTGTGGGGAATGTGGCCGTGTCTGCATGATTATAATATGTATGGACGCACATCAGCGTGTTTATTAGCGAATCTATGACGGCTATCATTGTGATTCATTGATCAGCTATTATTGATTATATGGCCCATCTGTTTGATTATAATCTGAATGGAAGCACATCAGCGTGTGTTTACTGACTCTATGACCATGTCTGGCAATATCACTTCACGTCTGGCAGTGATATTTATCATTGTAATAACGAATAACAAAGAATACTTCAGTATACATACTATATACAAAGCATTTTTTTTCTCTTTTTTTTCCTTTTTTATTACTCAAATAATTATTTTTGTATTTTTTAGTGCTCAAATAAATCTGTCTATTATTTTATAATTGAAAAACTATGCAGGAACATGTATAATGACTAAAATAGCTTGTATAATTCTGCAATCCATTTGGTGGTTATTTTTCCTCAAACAGGGGGGTGGGGGGACTATAAATAGTTTCAGAAAAAATATTGCAGGAATCTCATTTTTCATGGTATCTTCTTCAAATTTGAAATATGAACTCATGAAACACATGGCTTTCGATCCATTACTTTCTGGATTGCTCCAGGACTTATTTCATGTATTTGTATATGAAATAAAAAAACATTCAGTGTGGAAAAATATTTTTCAATATTTTATAACTTTTTATCTTTTTGAGCATTATCAACTCTGGATGATAGATAGTAAAGCCCAGAGTCTCTTCTTTCCAAAGATACCTAATTTGTTTGTGTAAGCACACTTTGTCACAAACTGTTACCATTTTAATTTAGGTAGGTTATTTTCACCTGCGAGGCCACAAATGGGGGTGAAGGTTAACAGGTTAAAGTCCCCGAGAATGATTAAAACAGAGTCCGGGTGTTGTTGTTGTTCTGAGTCTGTGATCAGATCAGTGAGTTTCTGTAAAGCTGTGCTCACGTGCACTTGTGGCGGAATGTAGACACTCACGAGAATGAACAAGCAGAACTCCCGCGGTGAATAGAACGGCTTGCAGGTAATGAAGAGCGTTTCTAGATCTGAACAGCACATCTTCTTTAACACAGTTACATGTCCTGCTGCCGAATGTTTTCCCCATTGATTCTGCGTCCCGATCTGCTCTGATCAGCTGGTAATTAGGCAGATGGAGCACGCTGTCCGCTATGTCGCCATTCAGCCAGGTTTCCAAGAAACACAGAGCAGCAGAGTTAGAAAAATCTTTGTTTGTCCGAGAGAGCAGAAAGAGTTTGTCTGTTTTGTTGGATAGAGAACGGAGATTCGCCAGATGGATGCTAGGCAACAGCATTCAAATTCCGCGCTGTCTGAGCTTTACAAGCGCGCCGGCTCGCTTCCCCCGTCTGCGCATCCTCCTGAAGCGTTTGACCAGAGCTACAGCTCCGCAAACTACAATGTCCAGCAAAACGTCCGAATAGTCAAAATACGGTAAAAGATTTTGTGGTGTGTCATCCCTGGTAAAACTGATCGTATTTGAGAAACAAAAAACAGGAAAAACAAACAAAAACAGTACAAACACTGAAGAGAAAAGCACAGTAGCTGACATCTGCGGTGCCATCTTAATGGAAAAAGAAAATTGTACCTAATACCATTTATATTTCTTAGTTGTTAATTCATGCAAAGGATCACTATTGCTATTCGTTAAAATTATTATTAGTGGTGGTTGTGAAGCAAAACATCACTATTACTATCTCACATGCTTATTATTTTCTTGATAGCCAACGGGTGATAATGTGTTAATCATGATAGCATCTTGTTAAAAACATGGTAGCATCTTGCTTACAATAACCTTGTCAGTCTCATGTTAATTGTTAACATCTTCCAGGCATTATGTTAGCCACATGCTAAAAATATTAACATCAAGCTAGTCCTTGTTAAAGCCATGCCAACATCATGATAACAACAAGCTAATTTTTAGCTAAACTTGATGAAGTCAAAATAAAGTCTTACCCTGGTAAGGAAATATATCTCATGACAAGGACATAAATACATTTTGTGTAAAGTGTGTGAGTTAAATGTGTTAGAAAGGTGGGATCTTGTTAACATTCCTCAAACAGTTCACTACACTTCCATGGAGGTGATGCGAACATTTTTAGAAAGGTTTGACTGAAAGAGAAGGACATTTATGTGTGGGAGGTAATGGTAATGATAGGTAATGATACCTGTCATTTGTGAATGTTTAATATATTATAATTTCATAGCACACTTAGTAATTTTCCTTATTAATGCTGCCAAAGAAATTCAAATATTTACTCATGGGCAGAAAACCACAATTATACATTACAGAGTAATAATGACAATTTGGTTTTCACCAAAAATCATATAATTACATAGAGATGACTTTTTAGCGAGGGATCCCAGCTATGTGTGAACATTAATGGAGTTCAGGTCTACTTTTACCTGCAAGATCAGATCTTTCTGGCTGTGACGACCTGTTCTTTGAGGAAATCTTTCTCACACTGGTTTAGATTATGACCCGTTTGAAACTTCAAAGCTCCAAAGACTCACCAGGTAATAGAGTAAGTAGCTGTCGTCTCTTGCTCTGAAAGTTGTTTAGTTACACTTTAATCCCAGTCTCAGCGGTCATTGACATGACAACCCAGCTTGCTAGCATTTTTGTTACTATTAGGTTGATGTAGGAGGAACCCAGCAGAATGTGAAAAAGTAGAGAAAAAAATCTGTACGCTGTGTGCTGAAATCTTTTCTTAAGAAATGTTTGTCAGTCCCTACCACCTCCTTAGCGTGAAATTAGCAAGTTTTTAATATCTGGACCCCTGAGAACAGGTTTAATTGTGGTGATGTGAATGCAGTAGCTTAAAATACCATCTCCACAGCAATTACTAAGATGTGACAGAAAGAGTGAGAGTGAGTTCTGTTGCGGAACAAGGGCTTGCCAAGTCTCTGCTTGTTGTGCATCTAACAAGTGACTAAAGTTGTGGGAGCTATTTTAGTAGTTTATGAAAAACAGAGGGAGGTTAAACATTCTTTATTTTTAATTTTTTGTAAATTTCATAAGCTCTGTTCTAAATCCTAGCGAGTGAGTCCAAAACCAACCTTGACAAGATTCAAAACATTTTAAATGTATCCTCAATTCAGTCTGTTCTAAACAGTATAGGTAGCAGGTAGCAATTATGCTAAGATACCTTGGCCAAAAAGCAACATCACATTAATAATTCAGTGCATCTACATAATCCCAGTAATATGAAAGCCTGTTTCCGCCACTGAATGCAAAATAAAAAGGTTGAAAGTTTACATCTCACAATTCTGACTTTGTCTCATAATTGCATGATGTAAACCAGCAATTGCGAGTTGTAAAGTCAGAATTGTGGGACATAAACTTGCAACTGTGAGAAATTAAGTCAGAAGTAGTCAGAATTGAGTTTATATCTCGTAATTCTGACTTCATAACACACAATTGCAACTTTATATCATGCAATTCTGACTTTATAATATATATTGTATATATATATATATATTATATATTATATTATATATTGCAATACTTATATATTGCAAATTTATACTCGTTTCCTCAGAACTGAGATGTAAAGTTGCAATTGCAAAAAAGTCTGAATTGTGAAATAAAAAGTTGCAATTACATTTTGTTTTTATATCTAGTGGCAGAAATGGGTTTCCATAGTAACACAATCCCAGAATGCTTTGCAACAAGCCCCTTACCACAGGGAGCCTATAACCTGTGGGGATGTGGAGGTTGATATACCCACCTCATATAAGAAAATATCTGGATGAAAACAAAGGGTGAAAACTATGACAATATTACATTTAATATGAAACATGCCTCTAGCTTCATTTTTTTGCCTTAAAAAACTTAAAATACTAAAATGCAATTCCAGCTGAAATGAGCACTGATGAAAGTAAAACAAACTTTCCACACAGGCAGATTGTTGAATAATAAAGTCTAATTTACAAGCTTATTTTTAATCACATTTGCATTATATAACCATCTCCATATGTAGAGCTTTTCTGATGTACACTGAACAAAATTATAAACGCAACACTTTTGTTTTTGCCCCCATTTTCCATGAGGTGAACTCAAAGATCTAAGTCTTTTTCTATGTACACAAAAGGCCTATTTCGCTCAAATATTGTTCACAAATCTGTTTAAATCTGTGTTAATGAGCACTTCTCCTTTGCTGAGATAATCCAGCCACCTCACAGGTGTGGCATATCAAGATGCTGATTAGACAGCATGATTATAGGCTGGCCACAATAAAAGGCAACTCTAAAATGTGCAGTTTTATCACACAGCACAATGCCACAAATGTCGCAAGTTTTGAGGGAGCATGCAATTGGCATGCTGACTGCAGGAATGTCCACCAGAGCTGTCGCCTGTAAGCCGTCTCCAAAGGCGTTTCAGAGAATTTGGCAGTACATCCAACCGGCCTCACAACCGCAGACCATGTGTAACCACAACAGCCCAGGACCTCCACATCCAGCATCTTCACCTCCAAGATCGTCTGAGACCAGCCACCCGGACAGCTGCTGCAACAATCGGTTTGCATAACCAAAGAATTTCTGCACAAACTGTCAGAAACCGTCTCAGGGAAGCTCATTTGCATGCTTGTCGTCCTCATCGGGGTCTCGACCTGACTGCAGTTCGTCTTCGTTACCGACTTGAGTGGGCAAATGCTCACATTCGATGGCGTCTGGCACTTTGGAGAGGTGTTCTCTTCACGGATGAATCCCGGGTTTTCACTGTACAGGGCAGATAGCAGACAGCGTGTATGGCGTCGTGTAGGTGAGCGGTTTGCTGATGTCAACGTTGTGGATCGAGTGGCCCATGGTGGCGGTGGGGTTATGGTATGGGCAGGCGTATGTTATGGACAATGAACACAAGCGCATTTTATTGATGGCATTTTGAATGCACAGAGATACCGTGACAACATCCTGAGGCCCATTGTTGTGCCATTCATTCATGACCATCACCTCATGTTGCAGCATGATAATGCACGGCCCCATGTTGCAAGGATCTGTACACAATTCCTGGAAGCTGAAAACATCCCAGTTCTTGCATGGCCAGCATACTCACCGGACATGTCACCCATTGAGCACGTATGCGACAGCGTGTTCCAGTTCCTGCCAATATCCAGCAACTTCGCACAGCCATTGAAGAGGAGTGGACAACCTGATCAACTCTATTTGAAGGAGATGTGTTGCACTGCGTGAGGAAAATGGTTCTCACACCAGATACTGACTGGTTTTCGGACACCCCCGGTCCCCCCAATAGAGTAAAACATTTTAGAGTGGCCTTTTATTGTGGCCAGCTTAAGGCACACCTGTGCAATAATCATGCTGTCTAATCAACATCTTGATATGCCACACCTGTGAGGTGGATGGATTATCTCGGCAAAGGAGAAGTGCTCACTAACACAGATTTAGACAGATTTGTGAATAATATTTGAGAGAACTAGGCCTTTTGTGTACATAGAAAAAGTCTTAGATCTTTGAGTTCAGCTCATGAAAAATGGGGGCAAAAACAAAAGTGTTGCATTTATAATTTTGTTCAGTGTAGTAAACTTGCTCAGTAGCGCACCCTGTACAGTGATGCTGAGTGCTGTGGTATGAGTCCCGTAAAACCCCAGTCATGATAAAAGAACACAAAGACTTGTAGAAGCAAGTTAAAATTACATGGTTGTTTCATCAAATGAGTTTTAATTTTACTCTTGCTTTTGTTAACACTGTCGCTTAGGTTTAGGCTCAGCTTTAGTGTGCTGTATAGAATGTTTCGTTTCCAGAATGATAACAGGACAATTCAACTTAATGCAATATGTACAACAACCAGTTAAAAAAATAGTCTACATTAAAATGTTTGTTTTAGAGAAAATTGAATGCATATTTAGCACAAAATCTAAGAAGCAACATAACAATCTTTTACAGAAATGTTGCCACAGGCACTTTTTCCAATGAGCTTGGGATGAATAAAATTTAAAATATTGAGCGTTATTTAACACAATATTTGTGTGTTTGGTGTAGGGGAGTGCAGGTCACAACCTAACAGTTTTTGACTTTCCCAGTTTGTGTAAATACATGCGGTTCAGAGTATAATTTGTTATCCAGATTAATTTCACGCCTGTCTAGCACAAATATGTCACTTTGTTTTCATAATTACAGTGTATATGTTTTTCTTTATTTACCCAAAAATAAAATGGTAGTGAAATGTGACAACATGCCCCGTAGGTGGGGTACACTGTAACATCTGAGGGGCACATTGTAACATGACCATATGACAGCTTAAAATGTTATCTGATTTCTAATGAAAAAAAAAAAACTTATAATAAAAAATATATATATTTAAGGGAAAAAAATTGTTAATACATTTCTTGAAATAATAATGTCTGAATATTAAACTGACTCTCAGTCTTTCTTCACCAGTTTCTTGTGGTTTCTCATTAAAATTCATAAAAGTAAATAGTGTAAATTACATTGCTAGCATCATGGAATAGCATAGTTTAATAATAGCGGAGCATTACTCAAGCCATAAGAGCGACTAAGGTAAGTTACTGCCTATATAGTGCATTTTAAATAAATCAAATCAGCTTCTGTTTTTGTCTGTTTTCTTCTGTTTGCCTTTACATGCTTGTGTAGACAGCAGATAGCAGAAGCTTGCGTTAGGGTTTGTGCATGTATGTGTGCATGTGTCTTGTGGAGCGTGGAGCCATTCCTTCACTCATGAAAATAAATGATGCTGATGAGAAAGAGAGGCTAGAGGGGGGTGATAGGACCTGCTGGGCTCCAGTATTTGTCTTCTTCCTGTCAGCTTCCTGTGAAGAATGCTGCTCTGTGCTGTCAGTACGACACGCCTGGTTTGCATTAAGATGCATGATACCAACCACACATACACCACACACACACACACACACACACACAAACTGTCCCCCTCAGCTGTGCTGGCAGACCGGGATGTTGAGTGTCAGACCCACGGCACATGCTCTCCATCAGTATTCAGAGGGTGCCGCCAAACACCTTCCCTATCCTCTGTGTTTTCAGCACAATATACAAATTATCTTTCTGTCCGTATCTCCCTCTCCCTCTGCTACTTAGCAGCTCTGCTAAGCAACATGTGCTCTGTGTTGAGCTTGACACTCACCGCAGTGGATCCCAAAACAGAGAGAACCAGTGACAACATCTCCTCAATCAAACTTTAATCCACCATCCAACAAGAGAGGATAAATAAGAGAGGCCATTTCCTCTATTACAGACAGACAGATAGACAGATAGACAGACAGATAGATAGATAGATAGACAAATAGACAGATAGATAGATAGATAGATAGATAGATAGATAGATAGATAGATAGATAGATAGATAGATAGATAGATAGATAGATAGATAGATAGATAGATAGATAGATAGATAGATAGATAGAGAGAGCATTACTCATTGCATTTGATTCTATCCATTAATTTCTTAAAACACGTGTGTGGCCTATTTCTCTGTCATTAGACTATAATAAAGGCACAGATGACTCATCTGAAGTGGTATAAATATCATGTATATTTTATAAGTATAATGTAGCACAGGGAGGCATAAATGTACACAGAATCCACACCAAGTGTTTAGAGAACATATTAGCTTCTGTGTTGATTATCATGACAGCGGTGAAGTTCTGAAACTCAGAATTCAGTGGAATCTGAAATATACAGTATAATTATATAATATAATATAATACAATATTACATTCAATTCAAGTTTATTTGTATAGCGCTTTTCACGATGCAATTCGTTGCAAAGCAGCTTTACAGAAAATTAAAGTTTCTACATTATATTTAGTATAATGTTTGTGATTAAATTTATAGCAAAATTTGGTAGTTTTGTATGCTGTCTGAGGGTTGGCATCATCTGAGGTCCTCTGAGGGGTTGGCATCATCTCTTCTCAGGCTTTCGGTCATCTCAGGTCTTTGTAAGGGCTGGATCCAGACTGAAGCTTCTGTAATTCCTAGTTACCATAGGATGTCAATCTCTCCTCATCCACCACCAGTGTGCAGCATCCACTTGGATGATGCGACAGCAGCCACAGTACAACGGCGTCATTGCGCTCACCACACACCAGATTCAGGTGGAGAGGAGAGAAAGTCATAGAGCCAATCAAGTGGATGGGGATTATTAGGAGGCCATGATAGAAAATGGCCAGTAGAGGGAATTTGACCAGGACAATAATAATGTGCATTTGATCAGATGTAACTGAAGTACAAGGTTATGAGATGCATTATGTGAATGCTTGGCTAAAGAGATGTGATTTAAACAGACAGAGTGTGCCTGAACCCCGAACATTATCGGGAAGGCTATTCCAGACTTTGGGAGCTAAATGTGAAAAAGGTCTACCTCCTTTAGTGGACTTTGCTATCCTAGGTACTACCAAAAGGCCAGAGTTTTGCAACCTTAGGGAGCGGGTTGGATTGTAGCGTGGTAGAAGACTAGTTAGGTGTGCAGGAGCTAAACCATTTAGGGCAAGTAATAATGTTTTGTAACCGATACGGAACTTAATAGGTAGCCAGTGTAGAGACTGTAAAATTGGGGTAATATGATCAGATTTTTTTGACCTGGTAAGGACCCTAACCGCTCCACTTTGTACTATCTGTAGCTTGTTTATTGAAGATGCAGGACAACCAGCTAGCGGTGCATTACAATAGTCCAGTCTAGAGGTCATGAATGCATGAATTAGCTTTTCTGCATCAGAAACAGGTAGCATGTTTAGAAGCTTGGCAATGTTTCTAAGATGAAAGAATGCTGTTTTTGTAACATGGGAAATATGATTTTCAAAGGACAAGTTGCTGTCTAATATAACACCCACATTTTTTACTCTAGAGGAAGTAACTGTACAACAGTAATACATAATATAATAAAGGTGTTAATTTTCCCCCAAAAAAGCAGAAAGTATAGTTTTTTTCAGGTTTAAGGGTTAAAATATATAATTTCCTCAGCAATAATAATATAATATAATATAATAATATAATAAATGTGTATCATAATATTAAAATCTAAATCTGTGTGAGGGTTAGGTTTAGGACTAGACACTTCATTGACTCTTCAAAAACTATAGTCAATGGAAAACATGTTGTGTTTTATTGTTTTATTTTACATTTGCTATAAGAAATAGCTACATGTTACCAGTTGTAATCAAAATAATGTTGTACAATTTACAGGCCATGAAGATCAATGTTTTGACTGCACTCTACTGTGAATCTCAGCGGGCAAAAAAGGCATGCAATTTCACAATTTTTTAAATTAATTTCTCCCTTTAGTAGTTTTAGCTTTTTTTCATCCAGAGTAATGTAATGGCTTTTTTTCAGAAGCAGTGTTGCAATATACCTTTGTTTAATAACTTTGAAAAGGGGTTCAAAAGAGTAAAAGTGTCCTTGAAAGGCCAGTGATCAGCATGTTTCAGGTGTTGATGCTGTGAGAAGCGACGGTCAGTGCAGGATCTCAGAGCTGGCACCGCTTCATAAACGCTGAGAGATGCTGAACATGCTGGAGAAGCACACAGAGCTGACTGGCACTCGTCGCTTCTGAGGGGTCTCAGAGGAGGGCGAGGAGGTAAATGACATGTTTCCCACTGCATCTAACAAGGTTTCGCTCTGTCTTGGTCAATGTTTCTCTGTTCATTATCCTCTTAGCTGTAATCATATGGCCTTCTGCATCCTCCCATCTTCAATCTGTTTTTGTAATTCCTCCCTTAATGTCCTCAAGCTGTCTCTTATTGTCGCACAGAAAAATCCACAGTTCAGTTCTTGAAGAAAAAGTCCCAAATCAACAGCATTTTCTAGCAGTCACATTGAATCACCATCATGGAAACACCAACACACTGCTGTGACTCTGCACAGCTTCATAGTCCTGCAGGTTTGTGGGTTGTATATTTTCAATTCCTTCTTTTTACAACTCAGATAAATTCAAAATTACATTTACTGATATTATTTTAGTATTGTTATATTTTCATTTTTAATTGAATTTTAGTTTATTGTAATGTTGCAATTTTGTCGTGCTTTTAGTCATTTTTCTAGTTTTTATTACTATTTAGCATTTATTTCTATTTAGGATTACTTTATTATTTTAGTTTCAGTGTAAATGTATTTATTTATACATGTAACGGGGCGATGTAGACGTTTGGATCCATTTGCAAGGCTTTTATTCAGGGATGTGGTCACAAAACAAGCAAGGTTCAACAGGTACAATCACAGGCAAGACAAAGAGTAATCCTAGGGCAAGCATGGCTCTACGATCAGCAAACAATATCCAACAGGGCAAGGCAGAGAGATAATCCAGGTACACGAGCAATAGTCCAAGAGAGGTGCAAACAGAGTCCAAACGGCAAGGCAAAGGGTTAATCCAGGAAACACGGGCAAGAATCAAAACATTAGAAAACATGCAAGGCAAGACTATGACAACTACGTGGGCTCCGTGGAGTAGCTATCACTAGGGGAGTGATATACGCTATACAATACGTGGCAACTAAAGCAGGATCTGAGTGTGTTTTATATAGTGAGTGTAATAGCTTTCAGGTGAGCGAGTGATTGAGACAGCCGTGTGTACTTAGTGCAATGAATGATGGGAAGTCCAGGGTAATATGTAACAGTCTGTGTGGTGTGAGAGTCAATATGATGGAAGAGCGACCTCTGATGACAAGTGGACGGAAGACCACGAACCGGATTTGTGATGGAGCCGGTTCCCCAAGGATCGGCTTCCAGATGCTCCTAACTTGATAAAATCCAGGAGGAGGCAGAACAGGGGGAGGGACGGAGGGCAGGGTCCATGTGGAAGTGGAGAGACTGGGGACTGAGGCAGAGCTGGTAGGATAGAGGACCAAGGCGGAGCAGAAAACCAGAGTGAAACCGACAGAGCTGGGAGCCAGGGCGGAGCCAGAGGCCAGGACAGGGCCGACAGAGCAGGGGCCCACCAGGGCAGAGCAGACGGAACAGGAGCCCACCAGGGCGGAGCAGACGGAACACGAGCTCACCAGGCCGGAGCAGAAGATCTCCACGGTGGAGCAGGCGGAGCAGAAGACCACCAGACCGGAGCAGAAGACCACCACGTCCAAGCAGACAGAGCAGAAGACCACCTTGGTGGAGCAGAAGACCACCAGACCTGAGCAGTAGACCACCACGGCAGAGCAGACTGAGCAGAAGGAACTGTAAACCATAGCAGGGACTGGGACCTAGGGAACACTGAGACACACAAGACAGAGAGAGCATGTTTGGCCCCAAGAGCCAAGGCAGTGAACACAAAAAGTTCATCAACATTAATAGAGACTGGACAGACAGATATTTCAGAATCAGATTTGACTGTAGAGTTTAAACCAACAGACAGGTACTGGTGCTGGGGTGCATTGAATGGTACTGGCCTGGCAGACAGTTCAAATTCTGGCTCACTGACTGAAACTGGATGGGCAGACAGTTCATAAACAAAAGCATTGATGGAATTGGCAGCTGGCACAAAATCAGATAAGTTAAATCGCATCTCACTGGTAGTCAGTTCAACATTAGAATCATTGGCAATGACGGATTGAGCTGACAATTCACAAATGAACTTATTGACTGAAAGTGGACTGACAGACATTTCAGTGACTGGAACTGGACAAACAGAGAGTTCATAATCAAATGCATTGGCTGAAACAGGACTGACAGATCAAAATTTGGGGCATAGACAGAGACTGAAGCAGACCATTCATTGACAGAAACTGGCAAGACAGACAGTTCAACAACAGACTCATTGAGGGAAACTGGACTGACAGGGTGCATTTATAGTTTCTGAGTTCATGACAGGCAGGGTTAAGAGTTCACAAACGACCCCTTAAGGCGCAATGCAACAGTCAGGAAGTTCACCCATAATCTCCTCAGTTGTGACAGACGGGACTGGTAGTTCAAAGACAGCCTCTTCGGCTGGGTCAGGACAGGACAATGGTGCACAACCAGCCTCCTCGGCTGACTCAGGGCAGGACAACAGTTCATAGGCCGTGACATGAGCTAAGGAAGGTTCATTATTGGCCTCCGGGGCCAGTTCAAAGCAAGGCAAGAGTTTACAGATGGCCTCTATAGCCGCGACAGGGCAGGACGAGGATTCTCAGACGGCCTCCATAGCCGTGACAGGGCAAGACGAGGATTCATACATGGTTACCACTGACACCTCTGAAGGTTCTGCAGCAGACGCCATCACCTCTGGAGGTTCTACAGTGGTAACAGCAGGGAAAAGGTAGAGTTTATTAACAGGACATGTACAGTGCTCATCTACAGTTCCTTCGACCGTGATATGACGGGCTGGACATGCATTGCTGGGTGCCACCACCATACAAGGAGCTGAAGCGAGCACCGCCGCTTCGAGAGGTTCTGCAGCATGCGCCGCCACCTTTGGAGAAGCTGCAGCGCCTGGGGCAGTTCTGAAGTGGTGTACGCAGCCCAAACGCAACATTAGTGCAGGAACAGGAGGGTTAAAGTGAGCTGATTTGGGGATACCGGCTGCATGTACAGACACCAGTGGTGCATCCCTCACACTGGTTTCCAGACTAGGATACTGAAGGACTGACCTTGAATATCTGGGTGTGGCCGACAGGACGTGACAAGACTCTGGATGATCAGCTGTGACATGACGTGGTTCTCGATGGTCAGCGGTGACGTGAAGAGACTCTGGAAGATCCTCCGAGGTGAGATGAGACTCTGGATGGTCAGCAGTGACGTGAAAAGACTCTGGAAGATCCACTGAGACGTGATGAGACTCTGGATGGTCAGCGGTGAGGTGAAGAGACTCTGGAAGATCAGCGGAGATGTGAAGAGACTCTGGAAGGTCAGCGGAGATGTGACTTGCTTCGTGATGATAAGCTGTGACTTGACTGGACTCACGACGATCAATGGTGACTTGACTGGACTCACGAAGATAAGCTGTGACTAGATTGGACTCATGAAGATCAGCTGTGACTTGACTGGATTCACAAAGATCAGCTGTGACTTGACTGGATTCACAAAGATCAATGGTGACTTGACTGGATTCACAAAGATCATCTGTGACTTGACTGGATTCACAAAGATCAATGGTGACCTGACTGGACTTATGACTAGCACCAATGACATAACGGGGTGTTGTTGTGGCCGCCATTTTGTGAACGGGCTCAGCTGTCACCGCCATTTTGTGAGCGTGCTCTAGCGCGGCTGCCATTACGTGAGTGTGCTCTGTTGCGTCCGCCATTTCAGTCACAGACGCAGTGTCGCTTTCCTCTTCCGTGACATCCACAGTAAACAAAGAGCCAGCACACAACAAAGCATAGTCCATAAAGTACTTTAAGCTACAATTAAACTTCCCCTCAGGTAACTATGACTTAATGGGCTCACTTAATCCAAAACTAAAAATGTTTTATAATACGACCTCATCAAAAGGTACCCTATAAGATAACTCACAGAATTGAGTGATGTACTCCTCAATAGATGAACTCCCTTGTCGCAGATCGAGCAGCTGGTCGAATGGGTCCATACCTGGCCAGGGTCCTTTAGAAAAGCCGCTGGATCCTCGTGTGGCCGAGTATTCTGTAACAGGGCGAACGAGACGTGAGATGTGCAGATCCATTTGCAAGGCTTTTATTCAGGGATGTGGTCACAAAACAAGCAAGGTTCAACAGGTACAATCACAGGCAAGACAAAGAGTAATCATAGGGCAAGCGAGCAATAGTCCATGAGAGGTGCAAACAGAGTCCGAACAGCAAGGCAAAGGGTTAATCCAGGAAAAAAAAAACGCTAGAAAACACACAAGGCAAGGCAAGACTATGACAACTACGTGGGCTCCGTAGAGTAGCTATCGCTAGGAGAGTGATATATGTTATACAATACTCGGTGACTACAGCAGGATCTGAGTGTGTTTTATATAGTGAGTAGCTTTCAGGTGAGCGAGTGATTGAGACAGCTGTGTGTACTTAGTGCAATGAATGATGGGAAATGAAGACCAGGGTAATATGTAACAGTCTGTGTGGTGTGAGAGTCAATATGATGGAAGAGCGACCTCTGATGGCAAGTGGATGGAAGACCATGAACCGGATTCGTGACAATATACATATGCATGTTTGTATTTATTTATTTAAGCTTTTGTTTTAATTAACCAAAAAAATAAAAAAATAAATAAAAATCCAATATTTAAATTTTAGAAACAGCATAAACGTAGTCCATTTCACTTTGTGGGCTGTATATTTTTATGTAAATTGTTTATTTAGTTTTACTGTTTTAGTGTATATATATATATATATATATATATATATATTCAGTTTTCAATTCAATTTAAATTTTTAGTATTTTTATTGTGCATTTGTAATTTTTATTCTTTTTGTGTTTGTTTTATTTTTAGTTTTTATTTCCAGTTAGTAGTTTTAGTGCTCAATGTAAATGTATGTATATATGTTTGTATTTATTTATTTTAGCTTTTGTTTAAGTAACAATAAAAATGTTTTAATACTTTGTTTCAGTTAAAGATTTTAACGATGATAACAATCTAAAAAAAGAAAAAAATTAAACATAAAACACCACAAAAACATCATAAATGTAGTCCATGTAACTGTGCGCTGTATGTTCCTTGTTGTGTGTTTTGTAACCAAATATAATGGACTATATATACTGTTATAATTACATTGTTATTACCATATAATTACATTGCATAGCGTTACAGTTATGGTCACAGTTAACTGTTGTTAAAGATTCTCTGGTTTCTGAGAAAAAAAATAAGTTATACAGGTTTGGAACAACAGGATTGTGAGTAAAATATGACAGACTTTTCATTTTTGGGCAAACCATCCCTTCAAATAGTCTTCATAACTTGATTGTGCTGAATCCATACAGCATACTGCTGATTGCTGAAGTGTCATGTCTATTCTTAGTGCTGCTATTTTTCAGTCTTGAGGATCTTAAACTGTTCTGACATTGTTTCTACAGCTCTAAATGCAATTGTTACGGCTGTAAGGAGAGCTGTGCTCTGGGGAACGAAGAAAACACAACTGTAATTAAACATCTGAATAGCATTTACTCACCCGCGCTCAGTGGATTTAGATTCTTTTGTTCCATCAAGCAGAACTAGAAGTGATTGAAAAAATGATATTGCCAAAACAAATTTTTTGCAATGCGACGTCTCTTATGGGAGAAATAGCTGTGACCACATACCGTGCCATAGAAAATTCAAATCCTACATAACTCATTAACCTATTTCACCTTCAGTATGTATTGTGTTATTGTGCAAATCTATTCATTGTCAGTGAGCGCTCTAACTTCCTCCAGATGGCCCGACCGCAATTGATGCGGGTTGAGTATTCCCATAACTTGCTGGTCCTGATTTGCAATATGCATGAATTCATATTTATGTTAATGCCCGTCGAGCCCATAAGCTCTGCGGTTAAATATGTGCAGGATTCCATGGAAACGTTCAGCATATTTTACTAAGCATTTATCCCAGTATTCACTCATTCGCTCATTACTGATTCTGACATGCTTCGGTCAAGGTAATATTCAACATATAGTGGCTCATGGTGCATTCAGACCACAAAATGATGGTGGGATTGAGCTCAGGATTTGAAGCGATCCGCATGGGGTCGTTGAATGGACGTGAAGAGTCTCCTTAACTGGTGCTGAGTGATTAATGCTTCTCTTCTATTTAATTGAAGCCTCTCAGCATGTGAGCTGATAAGAGCCAAGTCAAGGTTAAAATTCAATCTAGACGTGCACTTCAGTCTTCAATATGTGCATCTACCTACAGACTATCAGCAATGCTCAGATAGTCTGTCACACAAACACACAGCATGGATCTTGGAATCTCATCAACAGTTTTACTAACAAAAAATGTTTCTAATCATTTAATTATTATCATTATGTGGTTTTTTTTCCGCCATCTCAGATTCATCAAAGTCAGCATATCCACAACATAAATGTAATATTACAACTTAAATTTGCACAGACAATGAATGCACAGTCTGTGAATATGATGTTGCTGTAATGATATAATGCAATATCCTACAAAATGAGCATGTCACAGTAACTGAAAATCAGTCAATACTGATAGTGAAAATGACCCTCAAGCCTTCCTAGGCATATATGCCTTTCCTCTTTCAGATGAACACAACTTGAATTATATTTAATAATATCCTGTCTCTTACCAGCTTTGTAATTGACTATTTAATTTGAGTCTACATTTACATTAACATTTATTAATTTAGCAGAGCGTCTTAAAATTTGGGGAATACATTAAGTGATTCATCTTAAAAATAAAATAGACACAGGAAGTGCTCGTAATACCAAGTTCCAGGCATTGTTCAAATAAGTACAAGCTAGACTGGGGATTAAGTAAAGAGAAGCTAAGGTTTTTTGTTGTTGTTGTTTAGGATGAAGTCATGAAGTTCATTTTTGGGTGAACTATCCCTTTAAGTATAGTCATTACATGCAGTAGTGCAGTAGCTCAGGTTTTCACTGCACAGGTTGTATTTTATGTTGCTTAATATTGTACATTCGTAATTCAATACTAGAATAATGAAAATAAGGTTAGTCTGTTAGAGGTGTCATCTAAAAGTGCATTAAAGTGGACTTTGAAACTGGACACTGTGTTGCAAACCATGAGAGAATATGTGTGCTTTGATGTTTTATTTCATTCTTTTCTTTATATTTTTTGACCATATCTAGAGTATGAAAACAATTATGAATATGTGCAGACACACTGAGATAAGACATCTTTGCAATTTGCAGTGATTACCCACCGTTAAAATGGTAGTGCCTCTAATTATTTGTTATATTTAATAAATAATCCACAATATCCCTCACCGAGCAAGCAGACTAGTAGCTAGAGAAACTGCCCCCAAACTGCAATTAACATCCAGATGCAGAACCAGACCTCTGGTTACCACAACAGCACAGATAAGACAGTTTTACAACCCAAACGAATTTAGAAAGAGGTTCACTCTCACTTTGAAACAGAAAAATAATCCCTTTTAATCCTGTATATTTTATACATAAGAAATGTATAAACATGTAACGATCAGCACTCTCTTTCAAGCAGGCTGGTATCAAACTCAGTTACTTGATCCAAATACTTTTATTGATCATAATTAATTAAAGTTTTCCCCTTTATGGGCCAATTTGCTACAATATGCATTTTTTTTTTTGCTTAATTATTTCATATTACAGTATAATTATTGGCTATTTTGATGCTTATTGGTTACAGTGCTGGCCATTGTGTCACTCACAGCATCATCTCTGTCACAAAAACATGAAAACACATGATGATTTTGTGCCTCGTTTTTCTGGCCATGTTACCAGGTGCTGTAATATCTGGATGACACATGGGACAATCGTTTGTGAAAGCCCTGTCTCTGACCATCTTGCCTTATTGTTTTCTCATCATATCAGCTTATTCCCAGAGTATGATGGGATCTTCATGATGGTTCCAGCTCCCTGAGACTCGTTTCTAGCTGTAAGATACATGATAAATACAGTAGATTAATCTGACTCTGGGGTGTTTAGTTAACCACATGATGATAATTTATTATAGATTCAGTGTTATAAAATATTAATGCAGCTGCAGCTATCTGCACTGATGCACTAATCGTTAAAATGTCTCACTTAGGCTAAATAAATACTCATACGTTGTCAAGATATATATTCATTGAAAGACATGAAGCTATCAAATTACTATAAAAAAAGATCTAACTTCTAAGTTTTAAATACTGATCCTTTGATTAATTTTGAAGATAAACTGTATGTATTAAATGTAATGAATTATTATTATTATATAAACAGTATATATATAAAATAGTTCTTTCTCGTCCTCGAATCCGATTGGCTGATAAGAGTGCAATATTACAGTGATGGACGCCCAAATCCTGTATAATTTTATAAATATTACTGTTTTTGTGTCACAGAATGTAGTTTTAAGAGGTTTTCTGTCGAGAATGTACTTGTTTATAGTATATACGAATATACTAATAAAGATAACATCTATTTGAAAATTTGCGTCAACGTTTTTCAGATCATCAGCAGGCATACTGCGCTCATGAAGCCGCCCAAGAGTCATTGTTATTGTCACTGTTTTGAACAACGAAAGACTGTTTAGCAGCTCACAAGGGTTTGGCATAATAGACAAACATAAATATACAAATAAAAATATAATATACAAGAAGAGAGGTATTCCAAAAGGTAATATATACAATGGTTAGTGCAAGCTATTGTAGTGCAAACGCTGTCTCTGTAGTGGTTATACATGAGCAATAATTTGTTATGGGTAAATCTAATGTTTGTCTTTGGTCTCATTAATTTATTATTTGTTTCAGAGAAGATAGTTTTGGCAAAATCTCATGTTTATGTAAACTCAATGCTGTGTATCAGAGTGCTGTATATTTACCAGCGTGCCAATATACAGTCATATCTCAGGTCTATGAATGTGATATTGCATTTATACAAACAGTTCGACGGCACAAATATGTAAATACATAAAATAACAACGGAGTGTCTTTAAAAGACCTGTTTTGTGCAGAACTACTTCCTTCCGCCACGGATTCAAATCTAAAGTTGACAGTTGAACAGCTGAGCCCAAAACCGTCACTTTAGAAATAGTAACGAAGGAACGTTAAGTTGCTTAAGTGAAAGCTTATTGTATTAATGTATTAAAAGCTTGCTGTGTTATGTAGAGTATTGTGAGAGAGAGATGGACTGAGCGAGTGTGATTACTTGCATGTAATACAGCATTAATTCTTTAGATCGGTCTCGTATTCACAATAAACATGTCTGTACAGTAGAGGACGCACGAGAATAAAGTTCAACAATCTTCAGTATTTTTGTTTGGTTTTTTTGAGTATGGTTAAACTGGATCATTGAAGGTCAGCAGAAAAGACAATGGTTGATAAAATGGGATTAAATACATGAAGAATGTTTACCTTATTTAACATTTAATTATTGCAGGTTTGCATCATTCAGAATTTGCTTTCCACTGTTTTTATTCATTATGAGGAACAATGAATCTGTTTTTGCGCAAGTGAGATGAGTAAATGCATGTTCACATTAGTCTAGAACTACAGTAAGCATCATGTTCACACAGCAGGGCACACAATGCCTCTGCACTTACTCCTTTTTTTCTCAACATTAGGACACAAGAGCTGCCTGTCAGTCAGTACATGGGGAAAGTGGTGTTACTTTTTTTTTTTTAAGTAACTTTGATATTTTCTTGTCAATTAAAAAGTAATGCGTTACTTTACCCATTACTTGAAAAGTAATCTGATTACATAACTCATGGTATGTAATTGATTAGATGGATTGATTGAATGGTTGATTGATTGATTGTAACTGATTGGAATGGTAGTAGGCCTATAGTTTTCTCTGTTGTAAATCTTTTTGAGCTACCCTGAGTAGCTCAAAAAGATGGAAAAATGAACTGCATTCCTTAATCTGATCTCTGTCACATCTAGACTCACTGGGAGTCACAGTCACAGCTTCATTCCTCTGGAAACACACAAATATCACTGATCACACTCCAAAACACTGACTTATGATCAAAAGCACAGATTCATGCCACCCTTCTCATAGAGAAGCCCAGACTCCTCAATCTGAAAAACTGTCCAGTGGTTTTTTTTAGTATAGTTGCAGTGATTGCAGCTCACCCACGGCTCACCCACTGCTGTAGAGAGACATGTGTACTGTAAGCAGTTCCTCCAGAGAAAACAACGGGTCGTGTGAAACATTTCTCAAGCTGTCTATTTTACTACATTCTCAATTTATATAATCTAATACAGAGGTTTGCTACCTGCTGAGGCTCTGCTCTCACTGGAGCTGTTGGACTGTCAGGTACTATGTGAAGAGTCGAAGAACAAGCCAAGAATAAAATAAACTCCAAACTCCAAAGCATCACAAGTCAGTAAAGTTTTCAATATAACATCTTTGAATAGCTAAACACAAAGAATCACATTATCATGACCCAAATCAACCCCGACAGACAGACACACAGACACACACTCAGACAGACAGACAGACAGACAGACAGACAGACAGACACAGACAGACAGACAGACAGACACACAGACACACACTCAGACAGACAGACAGACACAGACATACAGACAGACAGACACACACACACACACACACACACACACACACACACACACACACAGACAGACACACACACACACACACACACACACACACACACACACACACACACACACACACACAGACAGACAGACAGACAGACAGACAGACACACACACACACACACACACACACACACACAGACAGACAGACAGACAGACAGACAGACAGACAGACACACACACACACACACACACACACAGACAGACAGACAGACACACACACACACACACACAGACATACAGGCAGACACAGACATACAGACAGACACACAGACACACAGACAGACAGACAGACAGACAGACAGACAGACACACACACAGACAGACAGACAGACAGACAGACAGACACAGACATACAGACAGACACACACACACACACACACACACACACAGACACACACACACAGACAGACAGACAGACAGACAGACAGACAGACAGACAGACAGACAGACAGACAGACAGACAGACAGACAGACAGACAGACAGACAGACAGACAGACAGACAGACAGACAGACAGACAGATAGATAGATAGATAGATAGATAGATAGATAGATAGATAGATAGATAGATAGATAGATTACTCCTTGAAGAGAAATCTGCCTGTGGCAAATGCAGTTTGATCTTGTGGATATGCTTGCTATAAATGTAATTTACCCTTATTTGAGTTTGCAAGTCCTTTATTGTCACAGTACTGAGTTTTCTGTAGTCAAGATGTATTCCTTTGTTAAAATATCCAACCAGGACTGCCCAAGGACTTTGTCTTTGCATCAATACAGCATTACTCTCATAGTGATGAATGCTTATTGAAAATGGCTGTGTACTTCTAAAGTCTTGTTTTAAGCCTGAACTTGGACAGACCAGTTTTGTCTTGTGGCATGGAGACACATTCTCATACAGAACAACTCACTCCTGCTCCTGGAAAAAAAAGTTGAGCAAACTTAAAAGTTTAAGATTTTTAAAGGGTTTTCAGTGGATTTTTGAATTTTCTCAACTTATTTTTGTAGGATATGTTTGAGTTCTTTCAACTTTTAAGTTTTATAAACTCAAAACAACAAGTTGAGAAAACTCAAAAATCTGATAAAGCTGGTTGCATTAAACGTTTAAGGTCTCTCAAGTTTAGATTTTTTTTTTTCTGACAGCGCTGTAAAAAAAAAAAGAAAAAGTTGAGCAAACTTAAAAAGCGTAAGGCAACCAGCTTCAGCAGATTTTTTGAGTTTTCTCAATTTGTTGTTTTAAGTTTATACAACAAAATTTGAGAAAACTCAAAAATCTCCTACAAAAATTAGCTGAGAAAACTCAAAAATCTGCTGAAGCTGGTTGCCTTAAACTTTTAAGTTTGCTCAACTTTTTTTTTACAGTGTAGGCTGTAAAAACAGAACAACGCATCTTCACTTCCTTTCACTGTAGAAAAGTAAAGCCAAAACATTCCAGGTATGGCCACTATCATCTTGTGCCGATTATGTCATTTGGAGCCCAAGTCTGCACAGCAGTGATTCATCTGGAGCCCAAGTCTGCACAGCAGTGATTCATTTGGAGCCTGAGTCTGCACAGCAGTGATTCATCTGGAGCCCAAGTCTGCACAGCAGTGATTCATTTGGAGCCTGAGTCTGTGCAGTAACAATGTGGTGATTTGTTTGGAGCTTAATTCTGCACAGTGATGATTAATCTGGAGCCTGAGTCTTCACAGTAATGATTAATCTCAAGCCTGAGATTAATCTCAGGCTTGAGATTTTTTTTGAACAAGATGGCGCCGCTGTGTTCGGACGCCGTGAGGTTCGCTCCACTGAGAATTTGCCTCTACCTTCCTTTTTACTTAGTTTTACTTTCTCTTTTTACACATCTCACGTCGGCACTGATCACCTACAACATAGAAACACTTTTGGACATTGGAAACCGCTACACCAACCTGTTTCAGGACACTTTATCCACGAATCCTGCGTGGCCTCTGGAGATTCTTCGGAACGCGGAGATAAACAACACCCCCCCGAGGCGACGGATCAAGAAACACCGCGGGAAGCGCGCTGGAATTCGAGTCAGACTCAGGAAAAGGGCTCACAGTCCTCCTCTCCCAAGCATTCTCCTCGCTAATGTCCAATCCTTGGAGAATAAGATGGACGATCTT
Source organism: Barbus barbus (assembly GCF_936440315.1). NCBI lineage: Eukaryota > Metazoa > Chordata > Actinopteri > Cypriniformes > Cyprinidae > Barbus > Barbus barbus. Next base: position 3,492,598 of record NC_136747.1, on the reverse strand, counting down.
AGAGCCAGGATTAGTTTCCAACGGGACATTAGGGACTGTAACATCCTTTGTTTGTCAGAAACGTGGCTTTCGTCCTCGGTCCCGGACACTGCTGTAATGCCGAGTGATAACTTCTCTGTCTTTCGGACGGACAGAACAGCAGAGGCCGGTAAATCCAGGGGTGGAGGAGTATGTTTCATGATCAACAAGAAATGGTGTGACCCCAGGAATATCTCCATTCTGTCGCGTTCCTGCTCGCCTCATCTGGAACATCTTTCCATTATCTGCCGCCCATTTTATCTGCCCCGGGAGTTTTCATCGATCATTGTTACTGCTGTGTACATTCCACCACAGGCGGACACTGGCTTGGCTTTGTCTAAACTTCACGATGTGCTCAGCGGCCACATTAACAAACATCCTGACGCTGCCTTCATCATCGCGGGGGACTTTAACAAAGCCAACCTCAAGCAGGTCATGCCGAACTTTTACCAACATGTATCCTGTCCAACTAGAGGACCAAACACACTGGATCATTGCTACACTCAGTTCAAGGATGCCTACAAAGCCCGCTCACTACCGGCTTTTGGCAAATCGGACCATGCCGCCATCTTTCTAACACCGAGATACAAACAAAGGCTCGTTCAGGAACCTCCGGTGCAGAGAGTAGTGACGCGCTGGTCCTCCCACTCAGAGACTATGCTGCAGGCGGCGCTTGATGACGTCGACTGGGACATGTTCCGGGCGAGTTCTTCTGACGTCAGCGAGTTCACGGATGTAGCATTAAGCTTCGTAAACACGCTAACCGAGCAAGCTACAGAAACAATAACGATAAGGACATTCTCCAATCAGAAACCGTGGGTGGACAGAACAATCCGTGCCGCGGTTAACACACGCACCGCCGCTTACAATGAGGCTCTTCTGTCTGGGAATACGAGCGAGTACAAAGCAGCGTGCTATGCTCTCCGACGCGCAGTAAGAGCCGCCAAACACAGATACAGAGAGAGAATTGAGTCTCATTTCCAGCTCAACGACTCTCGACGGATGTGGCAGGGACTAAGGACCATCTGTGACTTCGGAAACAAATCCTCCGCGGAGGTGAGAGCAGATCCGTTGCTGGCCGACGAGTTAAACATCTTCTACGGCCGCTTCGATGGCAACGGCGGTGGCGCGTTTCTGCCGACCAGCGCGTCTGGAAGCAGCAGGCAGAGCAGCGATGATCCTGTAATCACCGTGTCGGAGGATGAGGTTCGGAGGGCGCTAAAGAGAGTGAACGTCAGGAAAGCAGCCGGACCTGATGGGATAACCGGCCGTGTTCTGAGGTCCTGCGCCGATCAGCTCGCTGGTTTGTTCACTTCTATCTTTAATGAGTCCCTTGCTACCGCCGTGGTTCCCACCTCATTCAAAAAATCCATCATTATCCCTGTGCCAAAGAACAATAAACCCTCTTGCCTGAATGACTATCGCCCAGTTGCCCTCACATCTATAGTCATGAAGGTTTTTGAGAGACTTGTAAAGAGCCACATTTGCTCCTCCATCCCTGATACTCTGGACCCTCTTCAGTTTGCCTATCGCCCAAACAGATCCACGGACGATGCCATTTCTCACGTTCTCCACTCTTCCCTCACACACTTGGATAGCAACAATGGAAATTATGTAAGGCTGCTATTCATTGACTATAGCTCAGCTTTCAACACTATAGTCCCCATCAAACTGGCATCTAAACTCACAGACCTCGGCCTAAACTCCTCACTCTGTGACTGGATTCAAGACTTCCTCACCGGCAGACCTCAAGTGGTGAAAGTTGGCCAGTTCACCTCAAACTCCATCACTCTGAACATAGGAGCCCCACAGGGCTGTGTCCTGAGTCCCCTGCTCTACTCTCTCTACACGCATGACTGCGTGTCCTCTCACAGCTCCACATCTATTGTCAAATTCGCTGATGATACTGTGGTTCTGGGCCTCATCTCCAACAACGATGAGACCGCATACTTGGACGAGGTAGAGAGACTCACATCATGGTGCCAGGACAACTGTCTCTCTCTGAATGTGAGCAAAACTAAAGAGCTGATCATGGACTTCAGGAAGAGACAGCAGCAGCCCTACACACCTCTTATGATCAGTGGGACCCCTGTGGAGAGGGTGAGTAGCTTCAAGTACCTCGGTGTAAACATCTCCGAGAACCTGACTTGGACTACACACATCCAAACTCAGGTAAAGAAAGCCAGGCAAAGACTGTACCATCTGCGACAGCTGAGGAAATTCAGGGTCTCACCAGCAATCCTGAAAACTTTCTATTCAGGGACCATAGAAAGTGTATTGACTCAGTGCATCTCAGTGTGGTATGGAAACAGCTCCAATCAGGACTGCAAAGCACTACAGAGAGTTGTGCGCTTAGCTGAGCGCATCTCAGGGTCTGCTCTCCCCTCTCTGCAGGACATCTACCTCAAACGCTGCAAAAATAGAGCTGTCAAAATAATCAAGGACTCAAATCACCCTGGTAACCGTCTATTCACTTTGCTTCCATCTGGTAAGCGCTTCCGTAGCCTGATGGCAAAAACTGAGAGACTTAGGAGGAGCTTCTTCCCCCAGGCCATCAGGCTCCTAAACTCTAACTCTGTGTCATAACATCACTTGACTCCATGTAAATATCACCATATCAATAAGCTATTCATTTTTTTCTCTACCTCATATTGCTGCTATTATATACCCTGTACAACTTTTTTGCACATTATTTTGCACATTCCTCTTAGTACTATTTAAGTCAACAACATACTGACCTGCACATTTATATTTATATTTTTTTATCTATCTTTTTATTTTATTCTTTTTATTTTATTTTATTTTTTTCTACTTTTCTTCTCTTAATATTTGTATACTTTATAATTGCACTGTCCTTGGAGCGGACCTGACCTACATTTCACTGCTGGTTATACTCTGTATAATTGTGTATGTGACGAATAAAACTCTTGAATCTTGAATCTTGAATCTTGAGTCTGTGCAGTAGTGATCATGAGCTGGAACAATGGTTTCCAAGTCCTGCCCAAACTCCCGCAGACCAAATCGCAAGCTCACAATCATGGCACCACCCCAGCATCAAATAACTATCTAAAAATAAACTTATTAGAAAAACAAACACTTGTAATTAGAATTTTTAGTTGGGCTCACGTTCCATTCGTTTAACATGGTGAGGGTGGGGTTTATGATCTATACTGCAGCCAGAAACCGGGGGGCAATTGAAATGTTTTGGTTTCACTTTTCAGGACGTGTGAGACACACTTGAAGCAGGGCCACTACACACTTTTTACTGGGTCGGGAGCCCCACGGAAATACCACTGTACCCAAGTAATACTAATTATAAATCCTTGTCTGGATTTATAATGAGATTACCTTATACCAACCTGAGAATCATTTTCTCTGATAATACTTCAGCAATCATGTCCTGTGTGTTTTCCATTAGCGGTTTAGTATCAAAACTAGTGTAGCCCAGTGGTAAACTTGGGTATTATAGAGTAATGGGAATAGGGTGGGTTATGATTAATCTCTCTTAATCTCAAAACAGCATCTCATGTCTATTTATAAAAGAGAAAAAAGTAAACGTTTTTTACTTTAAATAAATAACAGAGGACACTTTATTTCTAAATAAGGAAGTATCAATTCCTTTTACATAATTAAAAGGAGATCAATATTTGGTGACTTTATTTCATGACTGTAATTAAAACTAAAGTTTAAAGTTTATATTATTTAGCTGAATAATATTACCAGAGGTTATGCAGTTATCCTTTTATTACTTTATTCTTCCTGTTTTTATGTTACTATTCTTATTGGTCAATCGGGTATTCACGCTGTATAGTCAATAGTGTTTGGCTGCAGGTGGCACGGGTTTATACACGTGACCTGGGAGAGAGACGCGGGAGAAAGTGCTGGATGTTTTTTTTCCGCTTCCCGCTGGATCCGTATGGAGCACGGAACACTGACACGTTGAGAAAAAGAAAAACATGCTAGAAAGTGCGAGTAAAGCTGATGAAACTGAGCGAGAGGCTCAGAAAAGAGGACCGCAGACTCTGGATTTTTGTGAGCGGAGAGACTGAGTGAGAAACTGAGCGGGAGAGAAGGAGCGGAGGCCGTGATCTGAGGTAGCTGAGATAGCGAGCTACGGTGGGCGTATGCTGGGCGGAATTGTCGGTTAATCGCACCGCACCTGATCATCTGGACCAAAGTCTTTCCACGCTCTCAATTTATTGCAAGTGTCCGTTCAGCGCACTCAATGTTTTGCAAGACCAAAACAGGCCTGCAACGTGTTTTTTCTTTGTTCAAAACGTTACCGTGAGTAAACTGGAACGTATATGAATGTGTGTGTGTGAGTGGGCCCACCACTGCATTTGCTAAGACTCGTTTCAGGACACTTGGCGCGGGTTTTTTTTTTTGGTTGTTTATTGTAAAGTTTCCTGTGTATTTTCGATTGTTAGGAAAGAGCTAAGGGAGGGGATTTTTTGGGACCACTTATTCTGTTGTAACAAGTGTGATTGAAACTATTGGGGTTTCTAGCTACATTTAAAGGGGCTATTATTTAAGTGTTTGGGGAATATTTTGGTTATTTATTTTTGTATATTTGTTAGTGTTGAGTTTTGGGGAAAGCTTTTATATTCTATTTGCCAAATTCTCTTATTCAATTAAACAAGGGCGTTACCCTATTGTTTTTTCTAAACTAAAAACCATCTCTGGGTCTCATTATTTTTTTATATTTTATTGTCAAAAGGTTTTTACAACTCAGACACTTATTAGGTGCACCTTCCTGGTATCCACCTGACCTACACCGAACCCAAGCACCCCCCATTCTCATGTAAGTAACTCACAGAGTGGTTGTACGGGTGCTACATAAATAAAATGGAGGCACCGCTGGGATTTAATTTAGTTCAAAAGTAGCTTTACATCAGCTCTAACTTTAGTTTGACCCAGAGATTTAAATAGTTTGTTTAAAAAGTAGGCCTAGTTTAGAACCAAAAGCTGGCTAGCTGTTAACCTACATGTAAAACCATATTAACGATTACCTATTGTGAAAACTTTAAAACTGCAAAAGTAGAGTTCTACTAAGCATCCTAAGTCAAGAAAACGCAAATTAAGTTTTATCTGTGTTAACATACAACTAAAACTTACCAAATTTAGTTCTGACAAGTGATCACTGTAAGCGCACAACCCTGGGGATGGCTCAGTTGAAGAACTGGTGTATTGGAGAAGGCATAGACCCGGTGAAAGCCTTGTTGGTCAAAGATGTACCTCCGGAAACGGAAGTTGGGTTAATTGAAGAAACTCTGCAGACTGTCAAAGCGCTCAGGAGAGTCAAGGTGAGAGGAAGAATGTATGACCCACAGTCTCAAAGTTTAACCGTGCTATGTGAGTGCAGGGAGAATGTGAATACACACGCCATTCCTCTTGATGTTGTTCCTGAGGGGTTGGCTATGACCTGGAGAATATTTGGACCTTCTGAGCAGGAGGAAGAACCCCAAGCCCAGGCAGCCGGTGATGGTCAAAATGTGCCGCTGCCAGAATCCAGTTTTTTTTCCCCAATGCAAGCGTCCACTCCTGAGGCTATCATTCGAGCAGTTGGTGATGTCCTGCAAATGACAAGCAAGCCCACAAACAGTGACAACAATCTTTACAGAAGACTGCGCACTTTCTCAGGGGTCATGCCCACACCCCCAGGAGAAGAACAGTTGGAAAACTGGGTTGAACAGGCCAGACTTATGATTGAAGAATATGATCGCCCTGAAAGAGAAAAAAAAATGAGAATAATGGAAAGTGTAAAGGGTCCTGCACTCGAAATTCTTCAAGCTGTCCGTTTCAACAACCCATCTGCAACCTCTATGGACTACATTGACATTCTCGAGACCACCTTTGGCAACCCCGAGAGCGGTGAAGAGCTTTACTTTGCCTTCAGAATGTTGTGTCAACATCCCAACGAGAAACTCTCTGAGTTCCTGAGACGCCTTGAGAGAGTCCTAAATAAAGTTGTCCAAAAGGGTGGACTCCAGTCATCGGTGGCAGACAAAGCACGTCTTGACCAACTCATTAAAGGGGCCATCCGGTCTGACATTATGATACTAAATCTCGGATTGAGAGATCGCAGAGACAGACCTCCCACTTTTCTCGAGCTGCTGAATGAGATACGCCTGGAGGAGGAGCATGAAGCTTCACGCCGCAGACTCCATCCACCCAAAGCTGTCTACGCCAAAAGTGCTACTGTAACTTCTAACACAGAGTTAAAAGATATAAAAGCCGAAATACACCAACTCCGAGCACAAGTAAGTGAACTCTCTGCCCCCGACGCCATGTCAAGTCACCTTTCGACGAGCACACTGCTTTCAGTCACTCCGGCGGCAGAGAACTCAGAAGACAGGAACGTTCAAGCTTTAAAGAAAGAAGTGGTCAAGCTTCGAAAGCAAATCTCTGTCATGTCAGTCAAGCCGAAATATAGTCCTGCTACCGAGCCTTGCCCCCAAGAGACCCAGTCCAGACCCTGGCAGCCAAGACCTTCTACAGCCAGAGACCCAAGTGATTTTTTCTGCTATCGCTGTGGTGAAGATGGGCATTTTGCCAACAAGTGTGCCTCTCCAGAGAACTATCCCAAAGTTATTCAGAAACTGCTGCAAGCTCAAAGAAAATCCAAGCAGAACCGCAAATCTGATAACGACACAAGAACCAAGACCACAAATGCAAGTGTCAAGAGAAGCTCGTCAATGTACAGTCCAACAGTTTGCCCGAGGGACTCGTGGGACCGCCCTCCACTGCTCAGGTAAGGATCAATGGCAACCCCTGCACCGCGCTGATGGACAGTGGATCACAAGTTACCATCATCTTCGACAGCTGGTATGCCAAACACCTGTCACACATCACGTTAAACTCTGTGACCGGTCTAGCCATATGGGGCCTAAGTGAGTCAGAGAGCAGTTACCCGTACAAAGGTTACCTCCAGGTTGAGTTGGAGTTGCCACCAAAATCTAAGTCCAACAAAGTCAAGCCTGTTCCTGTCCTGGCCTTGGTGTGCCCTGATCCACGTTGCTCCGAGAGTATACCTGTCCTGATCGGCACAAACATCAGGGGGGTTCAGCCCTTCAAGTCCATAACAAAGAAAGAAGATCTGGAGAACGTCAACTCAGTCAACATCCAAGTTCAAGAGAAAAAGCACTTACCCGTTCCTGCAGGGATGTCCATAAAAGGCAACAAAGACTTGCCTGTGGCTGAAGTTAAGTGGTCTGGGCCTGGTCCTCTCAGCATCCCTCCTGGCACTGAATATGTTGCTAGCTGCAAAGTTAAAGAGAAACAAGACATCGGAGACAGCATACTCATCATTGAACGAGCCCACTCACCTGCTCTTCCTCCAAGTGTGCTTGTCCAGCCAACAGTGTTGTTCTCCAAGATGCTAGATCCAAACGACTTCCTGGTGCTGCTGCGTAAGGAGTCTCTAAAGCAAACTGCCATTCCAATGGGCACCGTGATTGCCCACCTTCACGTCGCTGACATTGTGACAGAGGCACCAAACCCTAAAAAAAACGAATCTGTTCCAGCTATGGATCCTTCTCTGTTTGACTTCAGTGAGTCACCCATCAGCAAAGAGTGGAAAGAGAGGCTGAGTCAAAAGCTTGCCAAACACTCCAATGTGTTCTCTATTGAAGAGTGGGATGTCGGTTTGGCTAAAGGGGTAGAACATCACATCCGTTTGAACGATAACACTCCTTTTAGGGAGAGATCTCGACGTATTGCCCCCGCTGATTTGGATGATCTTCGGCGTCACCTGCAAGATTTGTTGGCGACTGGGATCATAAAAGAATCAAGAAGTCCATATGCTTCCCCGATTGTCCTTGCACGTAAAAAGAATGGTCAACTTCGTATGTGTGTCGACTACCGCACCCTGAACCGGAGAACTATCCCAGATCAGTACACTGTACCACGTATCGACGACGCTCTCGATTGCTTGTCTGGCAGTAAGTGGTTTTCAGTGTTGGATCTGCGCAGTGGCTACTATCAAATCCCAATGGCTGAGGAGGACAAAGAGAAAACCGCTTTTATCTGTCCTCTGGGATTTTTCCAATTTGAGCGGATGCCGCAGGGGATCACAGGGGCCCCTGCAACATTTCAACGACTCATGGAAAAGGCAGTCGGTGACATGCACATGCTTGAAGTCATCGTCTATCTTGATGACCTCATTGTTTTCAGCAAGACTCTGGGGGAGCATGAGCAAAGACTCCTCAAAGTCATCGCTCGTCTTGAAGAAGCCGGACTCAAGTTGTCACTAGACAAGTGCCAGTTCTGTCGCTCGCAAGTCACCTATGTCGGGCACATCGTCTCTGAGCGGGGTATCGCCACAGACCCAGACAAAGTTGGAGCAGTGACGCAGTGGAAGCAGCCAACCGACCTTCCTTCTCTGCAGTCATTCCTGGGATTCTGCGGCTACTACCGTAGGTTTATAAACAACTACTCCATCATCGTCCGACCACTTACAGAGCTGTGCAAAGGGTATCCTCCCACCCAGAAGAAGCGAAAGTCTACCTTTTCATCAGACAAGACCTACTACAGAGTCAATGAGCCTTTTGGGGACCGATGGGACCAGTCATGTTCAGAGGCATTCCAAAAGATCATCCACTGCCTCACAAACGCACCTGTGCTGGCATTTTCCGACCCCACCAAGCCTTACATACTTCACATTGATGCCAGTTTTCATGGGCTCGGCGCTGTCCTCAACCAAGAGTACCCCGAGGGTTTGAGACCTGTTGCTTTCGCAAGCCGCAAGCTGAGTGCCTCTGAAAAGAACTATCCAGTGCACCAGCTCGAGTTTTTGGCACTTAAGTGGGCAGTGGTAGACAAGTTCCACGACTACTTGTATGGAGCACAGTTTACCGTGAGAACCGATAACAACCCCCTAACTTATATTCTCACGACTACCAAACTAAACGCGACAGGTCACCGCTGGCTCTCAGCCCTCGCCACGTACCATTTCACACTGCAGTACCGGCCTGGCAGCAGCAACATCGACGCCGATGCTCTGTCACGTAACCCTCTTCCAACCACAGAAGAAGGCTGGCAAAGCGTTCCGACAGAAAGTGTTCAAGCTCTGTGTAAGCAGATCAAGTGCCGTGAAACTCCGACAGAGTCCACAACTATTGCTGAGTCGCTCGGAGTGTCACCTGATGGTATACCAGAGTGTTTCGCCTTCCCAGTTCGTTTGGATCTCGGTTCTCTGAGTCAGCTCAGTCACAAAGATTTGGTCACCGCTCAAGATGTTGACTCTACTATCGTTCCAGTCAAGCAGTCAATTCGTGGTGGTCCATCATTCACCAGCACCGACAATCGAACTTCTGTATTGTTGAACAAAGAAGCAAGCAAGCTGTTCATCCAAAACGATCTACTCTACAGAAAGGTTGAGAAAAATGGAACAGAGGTAAAGCAGCTGGTACTGCCCAGAGAGTATGTCCTGAGATCTCTGCATGATGAGTCCGGTCACTTGGGCATTGACAAGACCACCAAACTTATCAGAAATCGGTTCTATTGGCCGAAAATGGGAGTTGAGGTGGAGCAGTACATTAAGAACTGCGGCAGATGCATGACTCGCAAAGCCCTTCCTCAGAGAGCTGCTCCCTTAAAACAGATCACCAGCCAAGGCCCTCTAGACCTTGTCTGTATCGATTTTCTGTCACTTGAGCCGGACTCCCAAGGTTTCGCCAACATCCTTGTAGTGACAGACCACTTTACTCGATACGCCCAAGCTTTTCCAGCCAAAGACCAGAAGGCAGCCACCGTTGCTAAGATACTGTGTGAGCGCTACTTTGTACACTACGGACTCCCTGCCCGCATACATTCGGATCAAGGCCGCGATTTTGAAAGCAAACTGATCCAAGACCTTCTGATGATGTTGGGTGTTCGTAAGTCAAGAACATCACCTTACCACCCTCAGGGAGATCCACAACCAGAAAGATTCAACCGTACGCTCTTGTCAATGTTTGGCACGCTCGATCCAAAGCAAAAACAAAAATGGAGTCAAAAGATCAGTCAGTTGGTCCACTCCTACAACTGTTCTCAAAACGACGCAACTGGTTATTCGCCTTACCTGCTGATGTTTGGAAGAGAAGCTCGCTTACCGGTAGACATCTGCTTCGGTGTAACCGAGGACAACCAAAGGACAAAGTCCTACCATCAGTATGTTGCTAAGCTCAAGAAAGATCTCCAAAGAGCCTACAGTCTTGCAACAGAATCGTCAAACAAGAACCACCAAAGAAACAAAGCACACGACAAGCACGTCAAAGAACAAGTCCTTGACAAAGGCGACAGGGTGCTGCTGAGAAACTTTGGGGTCACAGGCAAGCAAAAATTTAAATGCAAGTGGCGATCCTCACCATATATTGTTATGGAGAAGCTACCCAATTTACCTGTCTACAAGATCAAACCAGAGAGAGGCCAGGGAGCAGAAAAGACTATTCATCGTAATCATCTGTTACCAATTGGTTACCTCGTGAGAATCCCTTTTGACGAAACGGAAATGGGGCCACAACAAAGACCTGTGACCAGAGCATTTCCGCAAAAGACAAAAGAACTGGTACAGACAAACTACCACGATGACGGCGTGTCCTCAGAATTAGATTACGACGAAGGATACCTGCCCAGACTCGTTGAGTTAGACTGGGACAAGTTGCTGACATGTCCAGACTGTCCACAAAGCAATCCAAGTCAATCGTCACCGAACCTGAAAGGCAAGCTCAAGACCCTGCTGAGATAGAGCCCGTGGTCAATGATCTTCCAAACCTGCCTCCCAACACTGATCCAGGAGTCAACGTTCTAGAAGAGGGAGCAGCCGTAAACCCCTATCCGGACACTCAAGTTGGGATTGAACAAGTTGAGCGTTCAAAAAGAGTCACCCGCCCAGTGGTCAAGCTGAGCTACGATGAACTTGGCAACCCCTGTGAATACCCTGTGACAGTCCTAAGCCATGGAGTGTTGGTCGGAAGTGGACTCTATGGAGACCCCAGAAGCAGTCAATGTCAAACTCTCTGGTGCCACCCCATGGCGTTGTGTTTCACTTGTTCTAATCTGGCCTCTACCCTTGACTTTAAGACTATTAGAGTCCTCTAAGATTTATTTTGATGAGGGCATCAAAATTGTCTAGAAGGGGGAGGGTGTAGCCCAGTGGTAAACTTGGGTATTATAGAGTAATGGGAATAGGGTGGGTTATGATTAATCTCTCTTACTCTCAAAACAGCATCTCATGTCTATTTATAAAAGAGAAAAAAGTAAACGTTTTTTACTTTAAATAAATAACAGAGGACACTTTATTTCTAAATAAGGAAGTATCAATTCATTTTACATAATTAAAAGGAGATCAATATTTGGTGACTTTATTTCATGACTGTAATTAAAACTAAAGTTTAAAGTTTATATTATTTAGCTGAATAATATTACCAGAGGTTATGCAGTTATCCTTTTATTACTTTATTCTTCCTGTTTTTATGTTACTATTCTTATTGGTCAATCGGGTATTCACGCTGTATAGTCAATAGTGTTTGGCTGCAGGTGGCACGGGTTTATACACGTGACCTGGGAGAGAGACGCGGGAGAAAGTGCTGGATGTTTTTTTCCGCTTCCCGCTGCATCCGTGTGGAGCACGGAACACTGACACGTTGAGAAAAAGAAAAAGATGCTAGAAAGTGCGAGTAAAGCTGATGAAACTGAGCGAGAGGCTCAGAAAAGAGGACCGCAGACTCAGGATTTTTGTGAGCGGAGAGACTGAGTGAGAAACTGAGCGGGAGAGAAGGAGCGGAGGCCGTGATCTGAGGTAGCTGAGATAGCGAGCTACGGTGGGCGTATGCTGGGCGGAATTGTCGGTTAATCGCACCGCACCTGATCATCTGGACCAAAGTCTTTCCACGCTCTCAATTTATTGCAAGTGTCCGTTCAGCGCACTCAATGTTTTGCAAGACCAAAACAGGCCTGCAACGTGTTTTTTCTTTGTTCAAAACGTTACCGTGAGTAAACTGGAACGTATATGAATGTGTGTGTGTGAGTGGGCCCACCACTGCATTTGCTAAGACTCGTTTCAGGACACTTGGCGCAGGTTTTTTTTTTTTTTGGTTGTTTATTGTAAAGTTTCCTGTGTATTTTCGATTGTTAGGAAAGAGCTAAGGGAGGGGATTTTTTGGGACCACTTATTCTGTTGTAACAAGTGTGATTGAAACTATTGGGGTTTCTAGCTACATTTAAAGGGGCTATTATTTAAGTGTTTGGGGAATATTTTGGTTATTTATTTTTGTATATTCGTTAGTGTTGAGTTTTGGGGAAAGCTTTTATATTCTATTTGCCAAATTCTCTTATTCAATTAAACAAGGGCGTTACCCTATTGTTTTTTCTAAACTAAAAACCATCTCTGGGTCTCATTATTTTTTTATATTTTATTGTCAAAAGGTTTTTACAACTCAGACACTTATTAGGTGCACCTTCCTGGTATCCACCTGAACTACACCGAACCCAAGCACCCCCCATTCTCATGTAAGTAACTCACAGAGTGGTTGTACGGGTGCTACACTAGCAATGGCAGATTGGCGAATGAATCACTGCTTTGATCTAACCAGTCAGATGGATTTGTGAACATCCCAGTAATTTAGGTGAAGACTACTTACATCTATTTATATCCCAAATACGATCAAACAAGTGTTTTAAAACATGGGAACACTGTTTTTGATGGCAGGTCTGTGCCCCAGTGCTAATGAAAAGCTAGAAAATCCCCTGCTTTCTGGTAATCCTGAAGACATTGATCAGGAGTGTTTACTTTGCATTGGAACTAAACACTGCAGTATAGGATAGAGGAGGACTAGACACCCCTGACATAAAGTGGCTGTGCCTAAAAGCATAGGCAGCTGACTTGCTGTCTTGCAACCCTCTCAGGCAATGGCAGGCAATGCAGGCAGCGTTTGCAAACAAACACTCTAAGAAAATGCTGGGTTAAATACAACCCAGTGCTGGGTAAATATTGGACAGAACACATGCTGGGTTGTTTTCAACCAAAAGTTGGTTTAAGTGTTTAACCCAACCTTCTGGGCAGTAACCCAACCGCTGGGTCTAAACAACCCAATCGCTGGGTTCAATATTTTACCCAGCGCTGGCTTGTATTTAACCCAGCATTTTTAAGAGTGAAGGCACCTTTTCGAAACTGATTTCAGAGAGACTTATGGGACAGCATAATAAGTTTAATGATATACAACAAAACAGACACTGCATTCCAAATACTGTGCATCCGAAATGTATTGACAGCGCTTCACTTTTTCCACATTTTGTTACAGCCTTATTCCAAAATTGATTAAACTCATTATTTTCCTCAAAATTCTACAAACAATACCTCATAATGACAACATGAAAGAAGTTTGTTTGAAATCTTTGCAAATTTATTTTAAAAAAGACACATGTACCTTTAGACACAGCCTTTGTCATGATACTCAAAATTGAGCTCAGGTGCATTGTGTTTACACTGATCATCCTTGAGAAGTTTCTACAGCTTGATTGGAGTCCACCTATGGTAAATTCAGTTGATTGGACATGATTTGGAAAGACACACACCTGTCTATATAAAGTGAAAGTGAAAGTGACATAGAGCCAAGTATGGTGACCCATACTCGGAATTTACCCATCCAAAGTGCACACACACAGCAGTGAACACACACCCAGAGCAGTGGGCAGCCATTTATGCTGCGGCGCCCGGGGAGCAGTTGGGTATTGTCGTACACCTCACCTCAGTCGTGGTATTGAGGGTGGAGAGAGCGCTGTACATTCACTCCCCCCACCTACAATTCCTGCCGGCCCGAGACTCGAACCTGCAACCTTTGGATTACGAGTCCGACTCTCTAACCATTAGGCCACGACTTCCTCATAAGGTCCCACAGTTAACAGTGCATGTCAGAGCACCAACTAATCCATGAAGTCCAAGGGATTGTCTGTAGACCTCCGAGACAGGATTGTATCTAGGTACAGATCTGGGGAAGGGTACAGAAAAATTTCTACGGCATTGAAGTTTCACAGAAGCACATAGTCTCTGTTACCATTAATGCAAGAAGATTGAAACAACCAGGACTCTTCCTAGAGCTGGCCTCCTGGTCAAACTGAGCAATTGATGGAGAAGGGTCATGTCTAGACTGGTGGCCAAGAACCTGGTGGTCACTCTAGTTGAGCTCCATGATCATATATGCAGATGGGAGAAACCTACAAAAGGACAAACATCACTACAACACTCCACCTATCTGGGCTTTATGCCATTGTGGCCAAAGTCAATATTCTCCTCAGTGAAGACACATGAAAACACACTTGGAATTTTCAAAACTGTACCTAAAGGATCCTCAGACTGTGAGAAACAAGATTCTCTGGTCTGATGAACCTCAATTCCAAGCATCATGTTTAAAGGGAACCAGCTCTGGTCATCAGCTGCAGAGTAGCATCCCAAAAGTAAAGTGTGCTGGTAGCAGCATCATTCGGTGGGGCTGTTTTTCAGCAGCAGGGACTGAGGGACTCGTCAGAATAGAAGAAAAACTCAATGCACCAAAATATAGAGATGGCCTTAATGAAAACCCAGTCCAGAGCATTCAGAACCTTAGACTGGGCAGAAGGTTCACCTTCCAAAAGGACAATGACCCTAAGCAAACAACAAGTGTGGCTTATAGACAACTCTGTGAATGTCCTTGAGTGGCCCAGCCAGAGCCTGGGCTTGAACCCAATCAAATATTTCTCGATAAACCTGAAAATGTGCGTCTGCCCCCATCCAACCTGGCAGAGCTTGAGAGGTGAAGAGGTGAGGAGAAGAATGGCAGATAATTGCTAAATGATGATGAGCAAAGCTTGTCACATCATACCCCAACAGATTTGAGGCTGTAATTGGTGCCAAAGGTGCTTCAACAAAGTATTGAGTAAAGGCTGTGAATACTTATGTACATGTTGTTGTTGTTTTTTTTTTTTTTTTTTTTTTATAAATTAGCAACTATTTCAAACAAACTTCTTTCATACTGTCATTATGGGACATTGCTTGTATAATTTTGAGGAAAATAATGAATTTAATCCATTTTGGAATAAGGCTGTAACATAACATAAAAAGGGGAATATCCGTCTCTGAAGAGCACTTCGGAGTGAGAACAATCATGTCTGCCATATTGAGGGTTCATTCCAAACTGCACACTTCAAAGGGCCATTGGGAATGAAGGGTACAACTCATGGACACTTAACTCCCATGATTCTTTTTGCAGGTTTATTTGTAGAACAATGGCCCCTTTTTAATTGGCTCGGGAAGATGATGCAGAAATGTGTTCCAAGGTTTTTAGGTCCACTGCATCCTTCATCCCCCTGAGAGTAAACCCTTTGAAGGAATTAGGGCATAGGCATGAGACCTTCAGAATGGAACGCAGTGACTGAGAGATAACGAAACAAGTAATTATTTATTACAGTAATGATTTTGCTGTTAGAAATGACATCAAATATATAAAAAAAGTTGGTCAGAAATGTACATTTACACAAACTGACCATGAACTGCAACTTTCAGGTGGCATCTTTATTTTTCATTAGCTCAACTGGCAGCGTAGCATCTATGCTGCCTTCAAAAATCAATCATATGAGGGTATGTCAGTAGTCAGTATGTGACACAATCAATGGATTCAGACAGGCCTTGTTGCCTTCCCACCTCTGTGTGCTGCCTGAGGAGGCAGAATGTTTCAGCTTTTTGGAACACAGACAAGGGAAGTATACTTTCAGCTACACTCCAGCAAATTTTGGATGCATGTCGACGCTGCATTTCAAGGAGCTTTTGAATTGGGAAAGCTTTCGCCGCTCCGCTGTGATGCATTCTGTCTTTCAATGCAGCCAGAGCTTTTGTACGCCTCTTATCAGCCACACTCAGTTCATGGAGTTCTCTCCTAACGAGCTGATGATCTGAATCAGGTGTTTAGATAAGAGAGACATACAAAATTAACCGAGCAGTGGGTCGCCAGGACCAGAACTGGATCGTGATCCAAAGGATCATGTAGTGACAGAAAACACAAAGGCTCTGATTTTCAAAACCTCCTGGCTGCAGACGAAATCACACAGTTCCTTTTCCATTCCTGAGAGAAAACACCGACACTCTGACTTAAAAAAAACTCACTCCTTGCTCCAGGCAAATCCGCACCCCATTCCACTTCCACTCGGCACTGCGCACATAGTCTGGAACGCAGTGAACACAGACAAGCAGAGTGAAATGTCCCTGTGCTGTTGAACTCTATTCACCTTATTTTCCAAAGTGGAAGCAAGCTCTTTTATGTGAATGTGCAAGACTTCTGATTCAGTAGTTACTTTAGTAAAATAAGAATAACAAAGTGCAGTAAATGGTAAAACAGCAACGTGTTCATGAGTACTATAGTAAATTAAAACAATATGATACAATGCAAGTTTGCAGCATAATGGTTTGTTTTTGTCCAACTAAAATAACTGAAAGTGAATGACAGCGGAAGCCTTGCACATGCATTCAAGTTACAAATGCTACACCTGCTCTTACGTTAAAAGTACGATGGATATGAGAGGTATTTCTCAATAGTTTGAGCTTGTGTCCTTCGTAGTTCAGACTTGGCAAGTTTGATTCACTCCAGTCATTCAGCAAATGGAACAGCACAGTATTTAATAACACCACTCAGCTCATTTTGGCAATATGTGCTGGTTATCCTCATTGTATTGCATATTTGTAATGAATTGTAATATGATAGGAAACACAATCTTGTCTCTTAATAAAAAAAAAAAAAAAAAAAGGAAAATTAATGTAGGTGAAGTGTGTGGCATTTCAATCTAATAAAAAAAGAGCATTAGTGAAAAATAATACTCAGTGGGTTGGCATATTTTCAAAAGGTATACATCTGTACCTTATTTACCCCTAAAAGGTAGATATTACATACCTTAAATCTACATGTTAGTACCTTAAGTGCCCATATTAGTACCTAATGGTAACTTTTGAAGGGGCACTGCCCCACTGACAACTGTCCTTTTTTTTGTTTTTGGACTGAGAGTTTTGTAAGTTGAATGTGTGAAACTTCTCATGTCATCAGCTACCAGTTATTTTAGCTAGACAAAAATGTATGCTAAAGAGTACATAATAGCATGTAAAATGTACAAAAGTACCTTTTGAAAATGTGCCAGCTTTTGTATATTTTTGTCTGTGAGTATAAAGCAAATAGTTTTTATCATTTACTGCACTTTATTGTTCTGAACTTCAAAGACTTCAAAGGCCGAGTTTCCTCCCCGATAATAAAGTGTTCCTCACCAGGAAGTTGACATTTGTAGAGTTCAGTTTCCTTTTCAGTGACACTTGCAAATTCAATTAAATTTATATTTATATTGTCAGAACATAACATTGCTGTTTTTTTGACCTTGAAACTTTTGCAACCCAAAGAGGTAAAGGATTTAAAGGACATCCTGTTTTGCGAAAGAAAGAAAATCCTGGGTCAGACTCAAACTCAAAGTCTGAGTTTTCGTGCAATTATGAGTCTCCAACAAAGATGTGAACTTTTTAACTTTTAAAAACATCAAAATTGTTGTAATTCATGACATGAATGCACCATTAGATTGTGCAGACAGCTGGGCTTTTTCCGCCTGCAAATCTCAACTTTTCTCTCTTATTCACAGGCTATATAGTTTAGCACAGGAAAACCACATGACATCCTCGGAGCAGACAGCAGATGCCATGCAGACGGGTCTAATGACAACAGTCAGAGGAAATGCCTTGAGCAAGATGTGAATCTCTGAATTTCCATCCACGGTGCAGCATATATACAACTGAACCACCCACCCATCCAAGTCGTCTTTGTTTAGCATCATTGAGAAGATACATGAACCGAAGCTGGGGAATAAAGGCTGAGGCTGTGTAATTAAATATGAATTGGGAGCCAAATTGATTAAGTGATTTTAGTCAACTGTGAGGTGAATCAGCATTGATTGTAGAAGTAATTAAATTGGAATATTAATGGGATTTGCAGCGACCCATTTTTAGTTCCAGAGCATTTCAGGCATGATTTCAGACTGTCCTCCAAATATGCAGTCTTGTTTTGAGATAATCTTCCTAATATCAGGCTAATGTCAACCTTGAAATTATATTGTGCTTTGCGGCATTTAACACAAACATGCCTCCGGTGGCATTTTCCGTATTTCGAGAGCTGTGAAAGAACCACAATTTCTTTAAACCGTTTAAAAGCAGAAACAAAATGTCAGAAGCTGTTTTCTTCTCCCCGTTAATTGCTAAATCATTCTCAACTACTGTGTTTGTACCTGGATCAGCAGATCATTTTAAAGAGCAACAAAGATGCCCTAAGCCATCAACAGAAGGATGGAGACAGGATAATATATACGACCTGCCTGACAAGCCTTCAGCAGATCTGCTTTTAACTAGAAACTACATTCTGCCAGGTAAATTATTTAGACTGCCTGCAGACAAAAGCTATGTCTCAGACTTGGTGAGCTGCCTACCTAAACAACATTAAATCTACTTATGATACTTATGATTGGCTCATTTGAGATTTCAAGCTGCTTGACAAGAGTAGTCAGAGGAGGAACCTAAAAAGAGCTATTATGTACGGTGACCGGGAGGTGACATGTTTTTTTGAAAATTTTTTTGCTTTACCTAGTTAATGTTTTGTATAATTATGCTAGTATTTGCTAGCCTACCATATATTTTGCAAATACTGTATACGCCTGACAATTATGCCATTAAAGTTTTGACTTTATGATTGTATTTATGCCCGTGTGTGATGATAAATGAGTGTGTTGTGTTTTCATTTACAAATGAAACTACGTGAATGATTAATTCCTCAACGAAACACTATAGTATTTATAATTGTGGTCTATAAATTAGCCGAAATAAAATGAGATATGTTATTTTTAAACTGCATTCCAGTAAAAATTCCAGTCAGCATAATCAAAGCTTTATTGGCATGTTGCGAATTTACAGTAGGCTATTATTTACAAAAGTATTCAGAACGTTAAGTAAATAGATCGAAATGAAGGGAAAAACAAATATAAAAATATAACCAATAATAATAGGCTAATAATAGGCTAATAATAATAATAATAATCATAATCATCATCATAATATACAAATATTACGGGAAAAAGACAATCAATTAATGCACTTACAAGACTGTGGGATGAATAAAAATGTTATTTTATGCACTTCATGAAACATTTATTCATGATAAACCTCATTTGAATGCTGACTATCGCACGTAATACAGTCCGGTAGCCAAGGCCTATGGTTAATATAATAATGTAATAATGTAATAATTTAATAATTACATATAATAATTAATATAATAATTTCTTAATTCAAAATAAAATATTAATGAACCCATCTCTGATAATCCTGGGTTGCTATGGTCACACAGGTTTGTTTATGCATTAAACTCATGGCCACGAGAAATGTATGTCGTTCACTCAATATAGCATCACATGGGCACGACACAATGTCACATTCCAACAAGTTAATATGACATTTCCACAACATATTATCATTTTCCCATGCGTTATGTCGTGGCCACGACAAATCTAAGTGAACCGAACATGTGTCCTGGTCACCATAATTATTTATAAGGGATCAGGGTTTGGCATTGACAGTTAACCTCTGCTGGTAGATGCTGTAACTACCTTCACATCCGCTGCGATCTCAAAACTCTGGCCATTTGATAATACCTAGAATATCAAAATCAACTGCGGGCAGGAGATCGTTTTCTAATTTAGCACCTGAACTCTGGAACAATCTACCTAACACTGTTTGGGAAGCAGAGACACTCTGCCAGTTTAAATCTAGATTAAAAGACCCATCTCTTTAACCTGTCTTACACATAATACACTATCGCATTTCTATAATTCAAATCCGTTAAATGATTGTTAGGCTGCATTAATTGGGTCAACTGGAACTGGGAACACTTCCCAAAACACCCGATGTGCTTGTTACATCGTTAGAAGAATGGCATCTACGCTAATATTAGTCTGTTTCTTTCTTATTCCGAGGTCACCTTAGCCACCCAGATTTAGACTGTATCCAGATCAGATGGTCACTGCAGCCACCCGGATCCAGTCCGTATCCAGATCAGATGGTGGATCAGCACCTAGAGATGACCTCTACAGCCCTGCCTGAACGTCAGCGGAGACCAGAACAACTAGACTGATCCCCAGTGAACACCCTGTCTCCTAGATGGCCATCAGGACAAAACCACAGGAACCAGATGATCCTTTGCACAATCTGACTCTGCTTCAGCCTAGATTTAAACTGATGATTTTGTCCAGCCAGAAGAGAATGACCCTATTTCGATACACTATTTCCCCGTCTAAATACTGTAAAGCTGATATAAAGCCGCCCAGCTTTATATCAAGCTGATGTAAAGTTGCTTTGACATTGTTAACACTGAAGAGACTCTCTCTGCACTATTCGACAAAACCGAAATTATGGATCTGATCAACTGGTCTCTTAACGCAATTGACACCATCTTCTCAACTAGAAGTTTGGGATCGGGAGAGCCCGGGTGTCCTGCTGGAACTTTCGCAGCTGGCTACACGATGGACGCATGGGAGAGGTGGCGGGTCGTGTGTCTGGCGGCTCTTTCCGTGGAGGACATTGAAGACATCTACCTATTCGGAACCATGATAACTGGGTTTCTGCTGATTGGATTAGGCTTTGCCCTGAATTATCGGAGAATTAAGGAGACGGGAACAGCTGTCCAAAACCTCACAAGGCTGCCCGTCATGATTGAAGCAGTCGGCAGAGCGGTCGCCTCTGAGACATAGACTATTAACCGCAATATGGATTCGATCACAGATAAGCTCTCGGCTTTGGAAAGGAAAATTGATGGACAAGGAGATCAGAATGGACAATAAGAATAGCTGTGAAATTAGGCAGCTGTTCGCCCAAAGACCAAACAATCTTATCTCTTTTCGGCTTCCTAAAACAACAGAACAGCTTGGCAAGGTTGTTCTGGAATCTAACTCCCCGGACGAATGCTGCAGGGAGACGCTCTTTCTTCCCTCCCCCCCTCAACAGACACCTTGTGATTGTCGAGCGTTTGGGCTCCGGCCAAGGTCATTTCCATGGCAATTGCTGTGTCGCACCACAATCTGCGGACTGAGACAACTTGTTTGGAGTGCCAGTGCGGCGGATCTCTAGGCACACGAACTTACACATACACACACTCATACGCTCATAGATACAGATATTCATTCACCTCCCTTTACCCACATCCAACGCCTTTGCCGCTTCTTCCCGTCAGTCTGATAACGGGTCTGTGTTAGCGCTGTAATGGCTGCAGACCGGATGGCTGGTCGTCTGAACTGGATTATTCTCTGCAAGTTCCTGTATTGACTGTGCTCTATGCTGAGGTTTTTTTGTCTGTTCTCACACTGTACTCCCGTTCAGGAGCATAGTGTGAGGATTATTTTTTTCTCCTTCCTTTCCTCATGTTGTGCTGTATTTTTCTTCTCTATTGCATTTCGTTGCCTTGTATCTACTTGTGCAATGACAATAAATTGAATCCAATCCAATCCAATCCAATTGAAGGACTTTCAAGAATATGTCTTCTGGTTAAATGATTGTTTACAAGTAGCATAAATTGCAGGTAATTCATTACATTATAGTAGATGTTTCACTAGTTTGTTGCATTAGTGGAAGTGCATTGGCATGGTTCAAATTGCACTTATCTGACTACCATCAATTCGTAGCAGTGAATGAAGAGGTATCATATCGATCACAAGTGCAGTATGGAGTACCTCAAGGCTCATTACTAGGACCGTTACTTTTCACGCTTTATATGTTACCCTTGGGAGATATCATCAGGAAACATGGTGTTAGCTTTCACTGTTATGCTGATGATAATCTGTCATATGTCTTTGCGGTCTGGTGAAACATACCAATTTGAAAAACTAACGGCATGCATAGTTGATATAATCTACCTAACTCTGTTTGGGAGGCAGACACACTCTGTCAGCTTAAATCTAGATTAAAGACCCATCTCTTTAATCTGGTTTATACACATAACAAACTAACACATTTCTAATATTCAAATCCATTAAGATTGTTAGGTTGCATTAATTAGGTCAACCAGAACCAGGAACACTTCCCATAACACCCGATGTACTTGTTATACTGTAAGAAAAATTACATCTACACTAATATTAGTCTGTGTTGTATGGAGCATTTGTATGGATTTTGTGCCAATATTTATCAAACAAATCCAGTGTTTTGCAAATAAACACAATCTGCTTTGCAAAGAAAAACTCGACTTTCAAACAAACGCAAAGTGATTTTCAAATACAAAACTCTATTTGAGAGAAAATGCAGAGGTATGGACACATATATGTATTGTGTGTTGCAACTGTGAGACTCATTTGCCTTTTTATGAGGAAACTTGGCTTGATTTTCTCACAAATGCATGCAGGCTGATTTTCTCACACGCGCACGGGCTGATTTTCTCACACATGCAATTGAGCAACTTTCTTTTCCAAAACAGCAGATGACGCTGTTGGTCAATTTACGCTAGTCTCCCGAGACCTGAAACACCTCTTTACCTTTTCAGACCAATATGAGTGGGGAACAGGTGAGTTTCTGTCTTACTATCGCTATAATTAACCATTTAGATGTTTTCACAAAGCGACCCTACTACAGTGTCAGTGAAATTCACAACAAGTGCTGTAAAGTTGTTAACATTATTGATTAGTTCAAAAATCAAGAGTGACCTGGCTAAACATTTAACTAGGCTGTCTTTCCCTATAAAAACTGATCCATTCTCCGTACCTCTTATCTTCTGTTGGATCGTGGGATATAGAATATACATATATATTGATACAATTGTACAACATTCAAAACAATGTAGAGGTAAAACAATATATTGTGACACAATGTAATGTATAATGTATACATTTGTAATGCAAATGTATAATAGAGAGCAACAATATTGTGTACCAAAAATGAAAGCTTAGACAATTTAATTTAGTATCAGATATATTAATATCACCCAAGAGGTCATTAATTATTAATAAAAAAATGAAAACAAATCACATTATTTAGTGCAATATCTAAAACTTTTTTTTTAAATGATGTAACTGTGCAATCATTTGTCTAAAATAATTACGTATTTTTTTAGCTAAGCAAAATGATGAATATTTATTTTCTGGTGTCACTCTTGTCCTGTCAATTGGGGAGAAGGATCAAGTGATAGGATCACGCTGATATAATACTAAGGCAGCGGCTATTTGCACTAAGTGCAAATAGCAATAGATGCTATTTACACTTGGTATAAATAGCAATTAGATGCTATTTACACCAAGTGCAAATAGCATATTTTTTTAGTGACAGATGCTATTTACACTAAGTGCAAATAGCGATGAATTCTATTTACACTAAGTGCAAATAGCAATAGATGCTAGCTATTTACACTTAGTGTAAATAGCAATTAGATGCTATTTACACCAAGTGCAAATATATTTTTTTAGTGACAGATGCTATTTACACTAAGTGCAAATAGCGATGGACTCTATTTACACCAAGTGAAAATAGCAGTATTTTTTAACGATATGCTATTTACACTATGTTAAAATAGCAAGATTTTCTGCTATTTATACTACTTATTGCAAATAGTGGCAATTATCTGCACCTCAGTATTGTAGTACATTATAAAACAGTACGCAATAACGTACTGAGTGAGTGTAAATTATAATTTTAATTCAAATTTATTAAATGGATGCCACCTTATTGGGACAATAAAGCCCTCCCTACACCTACCCTAACCCTACCCGATACTTTTTGATTATTTCCTTAATTTTTATTGAAAATAAATGCCTTTCTGATGCGATATGAGATTTGAAAAGGGGAAAAAAATGTTTGGCAAAAGGTGGGCTCAAACTCGGGTCGATCGCATCAGAAAGCATTCGCCTTACCATCTACACCACTGAAACTGATGTTGAACTAGCTGCTTTTTTTATTGTTGACTAATCCAATCACACGTTAGTGGGCGGAGTTAACAAGATGGGCTATTTGCACTTAGTGTAAATAGACACTCCGTAATACTAAATTCAGCATTTTAATAAGCAGTGGTTTAATAAACAGCGTGCTACACGGGTGAAGACACACTCTGGACAGCGAGGACTCTTCTAGGAGTGACTCAGATGACGAACGTTTGCATTTTAAAGAGCCACTAATATAATTCCTGACAGTAGCCTTTTATTCTTAACTTCATGAGTTAAAATGTTGCTCGGCCATATATAAAAAGCTACATCATTTTAGTTGAATTTTTCCAAACAGGCTATTGTCAGACTAAAACCTGCTGGTATATTAGTTGAAATATGAAATATCTCCTTACAGGCCACTTTTAGTTTGAAATGTTGTACAAGGCATGTATATTACTATATATAAACATAAATATGATAAACTATGATATCCCTTATGAAAATTAAAGTTGGTTTTACTATTGTAAAAGTGTGGTAACCATGTTTTTTTGCAGGTTACCATTTCAATATAGGCAGCTTTACTACAAATACCATGGTATTTATTTAGTAAAACCATGGCTAATTTTCATAAGGGATATTAATGTTTAGATTATATTTTGGTACATTTACATAGCTGAATCACAATAAAGCTCACCTGAACTTAAACTAGTTTGATTATTGTAGCCTATTTGTATAATTAGATTAGCCTACTCCTTTCAGTAGGTTGTCTATGTGTAGTTTTATACTTGTTTAAATTTTTACTGCAGAGGTAGCCTACAACATTTCTCTCCACTGTAGGCTATGTTTCAACAAATATAGCAGAAAGACAATAAATCTTACTTGATCTAACGTAAAAATAACATTCAAAATGCTTTCATTTTTGGTACACAATATTATCGCTATCCATTATACATTACATTGTGTCACAATATATTGTTTTACCCCTGCATTGTTTTGAATGTTGAACAATTGTATCAATATATATGTATATTCTATATCCCGCGATCCAACAGAAGATAAGAGGTACGGAGAATGGATCAGTTTTTATAGGGAAAGACAGCCTAGTTAAATGTTTAGCCAGGTCACTCTTGATTTTTGAACTAATCAATCATGTTAACAACTTTACAGCACTTGTTGTGATTTTCACTGACACTGTAGTAGGGTCGCTTTGTGAAAACATCTAAATGGTTAATTATAGCGATAGTAAGACATAAACTCACCTGTTCCCCACTCATATTGGTCTGAAAAGGTAAAGAGGTGTTTCAGGTCTCGGGAGACTAGCGTAAATTGACCAACAGCGTCATCTGCTGTTTTGGAAAAGAAAGTTGCTCAATTGCATGTGTGAGAAAATCAGCCCGCACGCGTGTGAGAAAATCAGCCTGCATACATTTGTGAGAAAATCAAGTCAAGTTTCCTCATAAAAAGGCAAATGAGTCTCACAGTTGCAACACACAATACATATATTTGTCCACACCTCTGCATTTTCTCTCAAATAGAGTTTTGTATTTGAAAATCACTTTGCGTTTGTTTGAAAGTCGAGTTTTTCTTTGCAAAGCAGATTGTGTTTATTTGCAAAACACTGGATTTGTTTGATAAATATTGGCACAAAATTCGCTCCATAGTTTTGTTCTTATTCTGAGTTCACCGTAGCCACCAGATCCAGCCTGTATCCAGATCAGATGGTCACTGCAGTCACCTGGATCCAGTCCGTATCCAGATCAGATGGTGGATCAGGACCTAGAGATGACCTCACTGAATTCAATGATGAACTGCCTTTAACTGAAAATTGAGTGTTTAGGGGAAGCCGTGGCCTAATGGTTAGAGAATTGGACTCGTAATCGAAAGGTTGCGGGTTCGAGTCCCCGGCCGGCAGGGATTGTAGGTGGGGGGAGTGAATGTCCAGCGCTCTCTCCACTCTCAATACCAAGACTGAGGTGCCCTTGAGCAAGGCACCGAACCCCCAACTGCTCCCCGGGCGCCGCAGCATAAATGGCTGCCCACTGCTCCGGGTGTGTGTTCACGGTGTGTGTGTGTGTGCATTTGTTCACTACTCACTGCTGTGTGTGTGCACTTGGATGGGTTAAACGCAGAGCACCAATTTCGAGTATGGGTCACCATACTTGACAATACGTCACGACTTTACTTTACTTTACTTTACTATTGTCCATTTGCATTATTGACACACTATTTTCCTATTTAATACTTTAAAGCTGATTTGACACAATCTGTATTGTTAAAAGCGCTATATAAATAAAGGTGACTAGTGGTGGTTTTGGAAGTGCCATCAGCCAATCAGCATTGACATGGCATAATTTCCTTGTTGATCCAAAGTAATTAGTTACATAGTCACTCATTGTGCTAACTAGGTTTTAAAGAGACAAAATAATAGTCTTCCATTCATTAACATTTGTGTCACGGTTCACTAATTCATTGCTTCCTTCTCGTCCCGTGTTATTGTCATGTGCGTGTGTGTAGATGTGTGTGTGGGCGTGACCGAGCCATCACAGCTGATCACGCTCAGCTGTGCCTCGTTTTCAGTGCCAGCTGCAGCTCATTCACGCACCTTTAAATATTCACCAGTTTCTCTGTCCTTTGCCAGATCGTTGTTTGATGTCTTCCTGTGTGGTCACCAGTTTCCCGTTCCTGTCAGTGTTCTGTGTTCCGGATTACTCTGCACCCACGGATTTCTCTCATCACTTCCATTCATCTGTGTTGTCCATCGAGGTTCCTGCGTCACTCACCATCATCCTGTGTTTCATCTGTGTCAAACTGTCTGGCTTGAAATAAAGCTCTCGTTATCACGCGCTACTGCTTCCTCACTCATTGTATCATGACAATTTGCTGCTGCGTAATGAATAACTGCACTGTAATGTTCCTCTCAGCAAAGACAGAATGATAAATAAGATAAATGTATGGTCAGAATCAGGAGTGCTCAGTTTCCTCCTGGAGATCCTGCTAAATTCAGTTCCAGCTTTAATCAGACACACCTGCAACGCTAATTAGTGGCTTTTCTCAGATTCACTTGCCGCAGGTGTTTTGGAGTAGGTGCTGGAACTAAACCAGATAGATGGATCTCTGTGTAGATTAGTGGATCTCCAGGAGCGATGTGAGTTTCAACACGTCATTTTTAAATTCCATGTATTTAATTAAAAAAGGTTCAAAGTCTGACAACCTTTCTAAGTTCTGCAAGTAACTTTTTATTCTTTACCTCTTTAGAATGTATTCTCTTGTAATGCAGGAATGCTATCATCAAAAACTCAACAATTTTCTGTCTAACATTTTAATGAACCTTAAAGGATTAGTTCACTTTTAAAAAAACGTTTGCTGATAATTTACTCACCCCCATGTCATCCAAGATGTCCATGTCTTTCT
Source organism: Barbus barbus (assembly GCF_936440315.1). Classification (NCBI taxonomy): domain Eukaryota; kingdom Metazoa; phylum Chordata; class Actinopteri; order Cypriniformes; family Cyprinidae; genus Barbus; species Barbus barbus. Next base: position 3,465,247 of record NC_136747.1, on the reverse strand, counting down.
TTCTTCAGTCGAAAAGAAATTAAGGTTTTTGATGAAAACATTTCTCAATATAATGGACTTCATTGGGACCCAAACGGTTCAAGGTCCAAATGACAGTTTCAGTGCAGCTTTAAAACGATACCAGACGATGAATAAGGGTCTTATCTAGCGAAACGATCGGTAATTTCAAAAATAAATAAATAAGTTTAAGTTTTATAAGCACAAATGCTCGCCTTGCTCTGTTCTGTGATGCGCGTTCATGATGTCACGTAATACGCAATGACGTTGAAAAGGTCACGGTTGACTTAGGCGGAAGTACCGAGTCAGTGTTTACAAATGTGCGGAAGGAGGACCATATACACATATTCAAATGTCTGTGTGTCAGTTTATCGTTTAAAATGCCCATTTCGTGTGCGTATCCTGGGTGTTTTAATATTAAAAAGCCTACTGATTCGGTTCTTCCGCCTAAGTCAAACGTGACCTTTTCCACGTAATTGCGTATTACGTGACGTCATGAACGCGCATCACAGAACAGAGCAAGGCGAGCATTTGTGCTTATAAAACTTAAACTTTTTTATTTATTTTTGAAATGACTGATCGTTTCGCTAGATAAGACCCTTATTCATCGTCTGGTATCGTTTAAAGCCATTTGAAGCTGCACTGAAACTGTCATTTGGACCTTGAACCGTTTGGGTCCCAATGAAGTCCATTATATTGAGAAATGTTTTCATCAAAAACCTTAATTTCTTTTCGACTGAAGAAAGAAAGACATGGACATCTTGGATGACATGGGGGTGAGTAAATTATCAGCAAAAGTTTTTTTAAAAGTGAACTAATCCTTTAAAGCCTTCATAATCTGGTTCGTGTGTCTCTGAGAAGGGTTGGATCTAAACTCCTCTATATGAGAAGAACTGAGCACGCTGTTAGATTATGGGTGTTTCTCAAACGGAAGGTTGCATCCTACGAAAGGCTGCATATCTCGGCTGCCACGTCATCAAACCTCGGAGGGCAGCCTTCGTTTCGTGTCCTTCATTCAGCTGAAATCGAAGGATGCATGGGATGTATCCAGGGGCGGACTGGCCATCTGGCAGACCGGCATTTTCCCGCTGGGCCGACGTACTTTTTGGGCCGGGCCTATACATCTTCTCATACCATGTTTGTCTGATCGGCCCATAAAACACTTAGCAGCCTATAGTTTTTTCTGCCTAAATAGTTGACGGCACTGTGGATTTTTTCCCCCCAGACAGACCGGCCCATGAGACATTTAATCAGCAGCCCATTGCTTATTTTCTTAATTGACATTGGGCTGACCCAATCACATCTTTAAACATCTCCCCTTTTGGGCTCTCTCTCTCTCACACACACACACACACAGTGGTCTATTGTAACGAAGTAATAATACTATATAATTATTACTATATAATAGTAATAATACGGCAAAAATGCTTCTGTATGCTTTTTATATTTATATAATATAGTTAACTTCTAAATTTTGCACATATCACCTGGACTATATCTATATCTATAAAGACCATCGACTCTACCATGCGACTCCACCGGGCAGGGACACCGGCAAGGGATAGTAGTATCGCTTTTTATTTAATTTTTTCATTTATATGTTTATTATTGAAATGTTGTTATATGCATGTGTCAATTTTATTTAATTTCTTTATTTTCTTAAATATGTGGGTATATAGTATTTATAGAGTTGTAACTTTTTAGTTTTAGTTACTTTTTCTTATTTGTAATTCGCTTTGGACAGAAGCGTCTGCTAAATGACAAAAGTAAGTAAAGTAAAAGTAATATCACACAAAGAGTACCGTTTTTCTGCAGATATCAGCATGAACACATTTAATAATCATTTCAAACAAGTCCAGTAAGCAATAAGTGACTTACATTTTAGACTTATTGCTTGTTTTTGCTACATTTTGCCAAAGAAAATAATTCCAAACAAAGATCACAGCACTGTTTTGCGTCTCTGAGCAATGGACGGTGTACTTATTGAATGAATCCGATTTTTGGAAGAATCGGTTGAATAAATGATTCAGTGATTCACTCATTAACACAGTCAAATGCTCTGTTCCTGAATGAATCAGCCGTTTGAATGAATCGGTTGAATAAATGATTCAGTGATTCACTCATTAACACAGTCAAATGCTCTGTTCCTGAATGAATCAGCCGTTTGAATGAATCGGTTGAATAAATGATTCAGTGATTCACTCATTAACACAGTCAAATGCTCTGTTCCTGAATAAATCAGCCGTTTGAATGAATCGGTTGAATAAATGATTCAGTGATTCACTCATTAACACAGTCAAATGCTCTGTTCCTGAATGAATCAGCCGTTTGAATGAATCGGTTGAATAAATGATTCAGTGATTCACTCATTAACACAGTCAAATGCTCTGTTCCTGAATGAATCAGCCGTTTGAATGAATCGGTTGAATAAATGATTCAGTGATTCACTCATTAACACAGTCAAATGCTCTGTTCCTGAATGAATCAGCCGTTTGAATGAATCAGTTGAATAAATGATTCAGTGATTCACTCATTAACACAGTCAAATGCTCTGTTCCTGAATGAATCGGTTGAATCTCAATGACTCACTCATTAATGGTCACTTTCTGTCACCAAAGTCTTTGCTGTCACCTACTAGCGGTTTTAATTTCACATTTTGACAATTTTTTTTCATGTTTTAAATTATTTCAAATATCAGTATTCAACGTTTATTGTTAAAACACAACATTAGGCCTATTTATGCATCTGTAACTGCAGTTTAAATTTTATTTATTTTTATTTATTTAGTCATTTAGCAGACGCTTTTATCCAAAGCGACTTACAAATGAGGACATAAGAAGCAATCAAAACCAACAAAAGAACAACAACGTGCAAGTGCTATTACAAGTCTTGGTTAGCCTAACGCAGTACAGATAATTATTATTATTATTGTTATTTTTTAATAAAAAGACATAGATAAAATACAATTAGAATAGATAGTGCTAGAGTTAGAGGGTCAAGTAAAGATGGAACAGATGAGTTTTTAGCCGTTTCTTGAAGATGGATAAGGATTCGGCTGCTCGGATCGAGTTGGGCAGGTCATTCCACCAGATGGGAACAGTTAATGAAAAAGTCCTTGAAAGTGTTTTTCTGTGTCTTTGGGATGGTACAATAATTCGTTGTTCACTTGAAGAACGCAAGCTTCTAGAGGGCACATAAGTCTGAAGTAAAGAATTTGGGTAAAGGGGTGCAGAGCCAGTGGTGGTTCTGTAGGCAAACATTAATGCCTTGAATTAAATGCATCCATGTCCCCTCTGAGATACATAAACTGTGTAAATAAATACATCTTAATGCTATTTCAGATGCAGATTCCAGAGATGTTTTCTTACACAATCTTGCTACTAAAGCTGTATGAATATTTATATATATATATATATACATATATATATTTATTTGCTTCTTTTCCATTTTGCATTTGCTTGTACTTTTACTTTCAATACTTAAGTACATTAAAGATTTTTTAAAATACTTTTCGTACTTAAGTACAATAAATATCATATACTTTAAGACTTTTACTCAAGTAATATTCTAAACGAAGACTTCAACTTCTACCAAAGTCATTTTTGGTAAGACACCTGTACTTTTACTTGAGTATGGCTTTCGGGTACTTTATACACCACTGCACACACACACACACACACACACACACGGGGTGCCTTCTTATGCTTTTAAAGGTTCATCCAAGGAGTTTACAAATTTGACTAAGTAAGTTTAGAGTTTATTTAATGCTATACTATGGGAAACAGTGATCATCTGATCAACAATTTATCATGTCTCTTCCCTTTCTTCCTCAAACACACAGGCACATTCTGTTATGTAATCAAGAGGAGGATTCAATTGCGGATAAACAACAGTTTATTGAGAGAACAAACGAAGTCACTAGAAAGGTGAAGCTCGTGCACAGCGTGGATGGAACCGGGTGCAGGGACGCAATGGGCAGTCACAACCAGCCGAGGAATCCTCCGAAGACAGGGCAGAGACCAGAAGACAGATCGGGAAACAGGAACACCGAGAAACTCTGAGGATCTGACAATAAGAAGAGCGTGAGTAGATCTTAAATAGACCCAGTAATGATCCACAGCTGGGACAGATCAGCCCGTGATCACGAGCTAGGACACACCACAACAGACAAGCAAAGATGAGACAGTGATTCTATGAACCGTGACACATACAAGATGGATGTCATAACTATATAGGCCTATAGTTTTAGGATTCATCAGTGTGGATTATAGTTTTATTATATTAATAAATTACACTTTTTAGAAGTTTTTAATGTGTCAACTCTCACTCTTTCCTATCTATTATTATATGGCTTTAGTGCTTTTATGGAATAGGAGCTGGTATACATATTCAAGAGCGTGCAAAGATGGGTAGTATTCTGATCGTATGCCAGGGCCGAATTTTTGTCCCAGTCCAGCCCTGGATGTATCCTCCGCTACCTTCAATCACCCTACAATCCTTTGTACCCATTCCATTTCATGAAAATAAACTGATGAAAAACAAGTCAGTAATGAGATTGTCTGAATTTATTATGAAATCGAAGACAAAAATAATGTTTTCGGACATGAAAGGGTAGATGTTACTTTTTGTTTTGGTGTAAATTACTTACTAAATGCTAAACTGACAATAATTTAAGCCACATGGAGATTATAGACGGCGGTTTTTCATTGTATTGCATTAATAGAAAGCCAAATAATATAAAGATTTGTAATACAAAGGTTTTTTTTTTTTTTTCAAAACTAAGTTTTATTAGTGTTCTTGTGCCGTGACGGTGAGGGTGGGAACATATGTGACATAGCCACGCGCACTTACTAGACCAGTGATGGGCAAACTTGGCCCTTTCCTGCAGAGATTTGATCCAACCCTGATAAAACTCACCTGCCTGTAGCCTTCTAGTAGTCTTGAAGACAATGATTAGCTGGTTCAGTTGTGTTTGATTAGGCTTGGAGCTAAACTCTGAAGGAAAGTGGCCTGGAAGGGCCAAGTTTGCCCACCCCTGTACTAGACCGTCTTATTCTAGCGTTTATATGCCGATGAGGACTCTAGCCTACAAGACTTTGAAGGACTGAACTAGGAAGGACGCAGCCTTGGTAGGATCCAGTTTGAGAAGCACCCTGAAACAACATAAAAAACTCACAGAGGCTACTGCAGCCATAGTCAGTGAAAATGGTTAAGGGGATAAGAAAAGGATAAGGAAGAGTTCTTTGTCGACCTCCTAGCAATGGCTCTTTGTAGCAAAATATTGCATATTTTAAGTTTGTGTACAACTGCTCTTGGGTTCTAATTATTGTTCTCCATTCTGCTTTTACTCGAATTAAAATTAGCACGACTTTTAACCGATCCACGAACTAGTGCCTCTCATTTTTTTTTTTTTTTTTTTTATATTTTATTTTTCTCTTTCTGTGATAGGGTGTTCTTGTAATGGCAATTTCATAGTCGATTAAGAACGTGAGCTTCCTCTTTGAACAAACAGTCTGCAGGGAAATGCGCACTTAATTTGTGTTAATAATTTAAAACAACAACTGCAGTTTTAACCTCTCCACTAGCACCGACGATAATTGCGCGTCAACGCACCTTGCATTGATGATATCGGTTTGCCTCAATCTCTGCCGCAGCTGACTGGTGATGTTTGGCGAATAAACACAGGGAGGCGCCATGGCCCTTCCTCGCACACTAGGTAGGGTACTAGAGCTCGCGGAGTTGAGAGGGGTTTAATAGTTTGTGGTGACGTCAGCGGGCAGATCTGGGGTCCGCGCTGCGCGTCTCTGGATGAAACTCAGTGGCGCAGCAGCAGGATATTTACCACTCTCTACCACACTCGCTGACTGTATTTCACCTGCCTTTACCTGCTGGACTAAACGCTGCTATGAATCTGTGCGCTGTTCTTCTGTTCCTCCTCGCCAGGGTCTGTGCGGAAAGTCTGGAGGGGCCAACAGGTAAGACACGAGACTTTGATTGCACACAACCATAGAGTCCAAGTCTATTTACTCTCACACAATCTGTCCTGAGAAATACAGAACAATTAAATCAGATGCATTCTGATCTGACATGCATGAACTGGAAAGTTTAACAAGTTTGATAGACGTTTACTTGAATTTATAACGGTGACTAGTTGATCTTGTGACGGCTGACAGTTTAATACAGAAGATTTGTAGAAAGAAAAGAGAGAAAATGCATTGGTGATTTGAGATTCGAGTGTATTTATTTGGATCTTGGTAACATCACGTGAAGACTAATATTACATTATGACAGACGATGTTGCTTTCTAAATGTTAGAAGTTCTTAAATATCTACTTGGCAGTATGAATATGAAGCTGTAGGCTATTTCATAAATGCTCAATCCATCAGTAAGTGTTTTTTTGTTTGTTTTTGTTTTTTTTAATGTAAAGTTAAGCCATGACGTACATTTTATTATTAATATTTTTTTTTAGGATACTCACCCTCATGTTGCTCCAAAACCGTATGACTTTCTTCTGTAGAAGGCAAAAGGAGATGTCAGGCAGACTACGAGTCTCAGTCACTATTCACTTTCATTGTATAGAACAAATTTGCAGTGAAAGTGAATGGTGACTGAAACTGTCAGTCGCTGAGGTTCTGCCCAACATCATCTTTGTTTACTTTGGGGAAGAAAGAAAGCATTGAACAACGTGAAAATGACTGAATATTTGTTTTTAACAATTTAAGAAACTATAAGTTTATTAGTGAACTAATCAAAAAAGTAATCATAATATATTGTGATCATAAGGCAATCTATTCATTGTTGATACAGTTTTGTGCATTTTGCTTTATGAAGTTGACTCTCTGCTAGATAATCCATCCACTATTTACTGTTAGACAAATCTGTTTATTCATACATGGATTCATATCTCATATAAATCAAATCTAGTATTTCATTTTAGCTGAGACTCAGGGAGTAAAGGAATATGAAGAGCTATGCCCCGAGGATCTGCTTCTGTCACTCTCCTGTATATCACCACCGTATTTACATTTTTCTGCTTGTTTAAAGTCTCTTGCTTTCGTGACTTCAAATATGATCGCTGTAGCTGATCTGGCTTTGCTCGTCAGGTCGTGTTGTAGTTTTAGGAAGGATTTTTGAGCTCCTGGATCAGTTTCAATGCTGTATCCAGCAAATAAATGTGTGAAGACTGTTAAACAGCAAAAATCCATCCATCCATTGATCCCTCACTTGTCCTGTGTAGGGTCATGGGGATGCTGGATCTTATCCCAGCATCTTGAGCCAAAGTTAACGAATAAACTTAATTAAAGAGACCAATGCAAACTACAGTTATACATTTAACTAAGTGAACTGATCTGAGTCTATTTGTTGGCATTTATATTTTGTCAGAGTACATGTTGGGCTGTTTACTGGTGGTTTTCGGAAAGCTTACTGCATGTTGCGACGTTAAAGTCGAAGCTTTGAAGCTTCCTTTATACTGTCAGATTACGGCATCACACAGTGGGGTGTGTGGGAGGTAATGAGACCTGAGTGCAAGTTCACTTCACTGACACTCTGACAGCGTGTGTGTGTGTGTGTGTGTGTGTGTGTGGCTGCGATTGGGGGCGAGGAAGGTTACAGAGGGTCTCTCACTGCAGTAATCCAAATGAAAGTGAGTGGGCATTTCAGAAAATGCGTTCAAGGACACAGTAGGGTTGCGCACGAGGTACTGCCAGGTTTTAAAGGAATAGCTCACCCCAAAAATGACAATTTTGTCTTTATTTCTATCGTTCTAAACCTGCATACTGTTCGTACAATGATGTTCATAGTTACCATGGCTGTCAAGCTTCAAATAAATACATAAATGCATAGAACATACCATAAAAGTGGTCAGTATGACTCTGTATTCCAAGTCTTCCAAAGCCATATGAGTTAATTCATTATTCAGTGATAATTTTTCTCTTCATTTTAGCTCTGAAATCTCATCCTTCATTCCACATATTCAAAGGCATATGCATTCTCACATTGGTTTTCCTTTGGCCTTTGGAAGCTCTTCCCTATGAAGCATGTACAGTTTGCTCACTCGCATATTTCTGCTTTGATTTACAACACCTGTTGCTCTTGCTTACTGTCTTTTGACATTTACAGTTGAAAAACACACAATAGGCCTTTACTATATCAAACACGTAAAATAGTTCTTTGCCATATGCCATTGTTCTTTGGCCACTTCCAAAGGAAATGCTTCCAGCTTTGTTTGTGATGTTAAACACCATTGCACTATTAAATTTCCATCTGCTGAAGAAGGCATAGCAATAAAAGGAAGGATTTTCCTGAATAAATGACTGTATTGTTCAATATTGTGTCAGATATGTGTTTGTTACCCGATTCTCTGAAAATTTTGATTGTGATTGGTCAGTGGTGACAATGTGAAGTCAAAATCTTCCCACAAATTAGAGTAATTTGCGAACACTTTACAGTAAGGTCCAATTAGTTAATACATTAACTATCATTCATTAACAGTGAGCAATTGATTTGTTACAGTATTTATTAATCTTTGGTATAAGTAAAAACTGAAATAAAATGTTAGCTCAAGCCCATTAAATAATATTAACAGTGTAATATGTATTAGTAACTGCTGAAATTAGCATTAGTAACTTTAGAGGTGTTTTGGCAACACTTTATTTTAAGATCCAGTTCCCACTGTTAACTATGACTTTTGCCTAAATCTCCTGTTTATTAATAGTTAGTAAGGTAGTTGTTAAGTTTAGGTATGGGGTGGATTAAGGGATCTAAAATATGGTCATGACCAGTGTTGGGGGTAACGCATTACAAGTAACGCGAGTTATGTAATAATATTACTTTTTTCAAGTAACTAGTAAAGTAACGCATTACTTTTTTAATTTACAAGAAAATATCGGAGTTACTTTTTCAAAAAAGTAACTCCAGTTACTTTTTTCCCATTTATTGACTGACAGTGCGCTGTGTGAACATGCTGTTACTGTAGTTCTAGACTAAATGTGAATGTGCCTTAATTCATCCCATTTGCAACAGACAGATTTAGTATTCATCAAAATGAATTAAAAACAGTGAAATGCAAACTCAGAATATGACACAAACCTACAATACTTATATATGTTAAACAACACATATCTAATTCCATTTTATTAACCAATGTCTTTGCTGCTGACCTTTGATGATCCAGTTCAACCATACTAATAAGCCAAAAATGACTTTAGATAAATTAACAATTGTGCTTCATTGTTTTTTATTGCTGAAGAGTGTTAAACCTTCTTATTGTTCTACTTTACAGACGTGAATTTACTTTTCCTTCAGCCTGAGGTTTATTCATTAAACTTTTTGGTGTGAAAGGGCTTTTACATTTGCTATAATTAGAAGTTATTGTATTAAAAAAAAAATAAGCCCTGCTCATATTTAAAAAGTAACGCAAAAGTAACGCAATGCATTACTTTCCATAAAAAGTAGCTAAGTAACGTAATTAGTTACTTTTTTAGGGAGTAACGCAATATTGTAATGCATTACTTTTAAAAGTAACTTTCCCCAACACTGGTCATGACTCATGCAGAATAAGACATTAATATGTGCTTTATAAGTACTAATAAACAGCCAATAAACTAGTAATATGCATGCTGTAGTTAATATTGAGAAATGAGAATTGGTTCTTAAAATAAAGTGTTAACATAAGTGTTACCGTATTTTCCATTGTGGGTTCATGTAAACTATTTATCTAATGTTAACAAATAAACCGTATTGTAAAGTGTTAACAATTACTGACACTCTAAATATTCCCAAATGCAAGTCTAACTATCTACCCATCCATTTCTACACAGCTTTTCCGGTCTTACATTGTTTAAATAAACAGCCCCAAACTCAGGCCATTACTTGAGACAATGTAAGGCCAGTTGGGATGTCAGTTTACAGTTTTTCAGGGGAATCAATAAGCAGGCATACTGTATCTCTGCACATTAATTTGCGATGGGATTTTAACATCAATAAATGACACAAGTCAGCGTTAAACCCAGAGAACCTACAAAATCCAGCTTAGCTGCAACCATCTGATACAGTTTTTGCATGACACTGAGTTGTAGCCAAAGCACAGGAGATGTTAGAGATACAGAGATAGTGATAGGTAGAAAAACTACAGAACAATGGATTGCACTAGAACAGTGTCCTGTAACCCCAGCAGCCCACCAGAGTCAGCAGAAAAGAGCAAGAGTAGGTGGTTGATGTTATGAAGGAGGGCAGCAGAGGGCAATCGCTGGGCTATTCATTCTCTCAAACGCTTTCCCTCTGTACAGCCGCCTTACTGTCTTCAGAGGCTTTGAAGACATCGTGCTCACACTGTGCATACTTTTTTAATTTGATGTTCAGATTCTACCGTTAGAATGACTGTTGAAACTGAATCTTCGTTTGGACAGTATTTTCAATATTTAGTGTATCTACCTCAGCTGACATAATTATAGCAAGCAAGTAAAATGCATAATGAAAGTGCTCTGTCTATTCAGCAAGGATGCATAAAGTTTATCAAAAGTCACAATAAAGATAACTGTTTCAAATAAATGCGGTTATTTTGGACATTCTATTCATCAAAAAATTCTGGAAAATAAAACGTATCACAATTTCCACAAAAGCATTGAGCAGAACGGTTTTCAACATTGATAATCAGAAATGTTTCTTGAGCAGGAAATCATAATATTAGAATGATTTCTGAAAGATAATGTGACACTGAAGACTGGAGTAATGATGCTGAAAATTCAGGTTTGAATCACATGAATATATTCAAAAAAGAAAACAGTTATTTTAAATAACAATAATATTTCATGGTATTACAGTTTTTACTGTTCAAGTAAATGCAGTCTTGGTGAGCAGAAGAAACTCCTTTAAAGACTTTTTTTTCTCATTAAAAAAAAAAAAAACCTTACTAATCCCATGCTTTTGAACAGTAGTGTGTGTGTATTAGTCTCTTATTCTCAATAAAGCTACAATTGTTTATATAGATCACTTTTTAAATAATTACGATCTTTGAAAATTCATTTTCTTAATTGTGAGTTGTGAGATTGTTTTTTTGTTGACATTCTAAATTGTATATGATGAGAGTAAATTTTATGTGAAGAGACAGACTGAGAAAATCGAGAAAAAAATAGGCTATTGATATTTATTTATAGCAAATTGTTAGGTGAAAACATTGATCTCACACTGGAAGAATAAAATCCTGAGACATATGCTTTGTTAAAATCAAGAGGACGTCTGTTTTGGTTCTAGTTGCCATTTTAGTTTCCCGGCAGCGTCGCTGTGCGCTTGGAATGGTGGGCTGCTGTGTTTGCATGTGGGAGTCTTGTCTTGTCATAAAATGTTGCTCCACATTCTGCACACTGATCATCTTCACATGCACAGGCTGCACGTCTCCTTCCCGTCCTGCATCTGAACAGACAGCCTTGAGAGATCTCACACTACTGCATCCCTGTGCTGCGTTCACCTGTGAGGCATCGTGGGATAGCATGCCGGACCTGTCATCTGCACCTCCAGGTGCTGTCACTGCATTGTTGCTTTTGCCGCTCCCAGAAGCCTTTACAGGACAGATGGTGTGGTGCCAGCGGGGTTTGCCCACCCTGTCAGATCCTGTCACCTGGTGTTTAGGTGCCCGTCACCCGTCTCTCAGCCGCATACTTTCCTCACAACTCTATCTCCAGGGCAACATATTTTTCCATGCCTTTAATATCTCCAATATTATTTTCTCTTAGCATTCAGATGTTAAGAATGGAGGCGTCTGCAGACGGGGAAAAAAGAATAAAAGACTGACTTTAGTGAACTTAGAATAGGCTAATTAACACTAAGCTAAGTGTAATTTATTGTTTATATTGTTTGCCATATGGACATGAATGATACCACAAATTATGTGGATTGTTGAAGAAAGTTTTCTTACTAGACCTAGGATTTTTGCTTGGCATTGAGGGGGGAAAGAAAAAAAAAAAAAAGATTACTGTACTTGAGTCTGTAAGCAACCACTTAGAAACTACTCAAAATACCTTAGCAACTGCATAGCGGTGCCCTAGCAACCACCCTAAACACCCTAACAACCACACTGCAATGTGCTAAAACACTAAATACACCTTAGCAGTTGCATAGCAGTGCCTAAGCAACCACCCAGAACACCCTCAGCAACCACATAGCAACTTGTTCATAACTTAGCAACTACTTGTAACCACCAACAACACCCTAAAAAGAACCATAAAACCCACATAGTAACATGTTAAAACACCCAGAACACCGTCTATATAACATGGCCTGGCAACCACAGAGCAATGTGCTAAAGCACTCAAAACAACTTAGCAACTGTATGGCAGTGCTCTAGCAACCGCATACTGTACCAAAGTGCTAAAACATTCAAAACACCTTAAAGGATTAGTTCACTTTTAAAAAGACTTTTGCTGATAATTTACTCACCCCCATGTCATCCAAGATGTCCATGTCTTTCTTTCTTCAGTCGAAAAGAAATTAAGGTTTTTGATGAAAACATTTCTCAATATAATGGACTTCATTGGGACCCAAACGGTTCAAGGTCCAAATGACAGTTTCAGTGCAGCTTCAAAGGGCTTTAAACGATACCAGACGATGAATAAGGGTCTTATCTAGCGAAACGATCGGTCATTTCAAAAATAAATAAAAAAGTTTAAGTTTTATAAGCACAAATGCTCGCCTTGCTCTGTTCTGTGATGCGCGTTCATGACGTCACGTAATACGCAATGACGTGGAAAAGGTCACGGTTGAGGTAGGCGGAAGTGCCGAGTCAGTAGGCTTTTTAATATTAAAACACCCAGGATACGCACACGAAATGGGCATTTTAAACGATAAACTGACACAAAGACATTTGAATATGTGTATATGGTCCTCCTTCCGCACATTTGTAAACACTGACTCGGTACTTCCGCCTAAGTCAACCGTGACCTTTTCAACGTCATTGCGTATTACGTGACGTCATGAACGCGCATCACAGAACAGAGCAAGGCGAGCATTTGTGCTTATAAAACTTAAACTTTTTTATTTATTTTTGAAATGACCGATCGTTTCGCTAGATAAGACCCTTATTCATCGTCTGGTATCGTTTAAAGCCATTTGAAGCTGCACTGAAACTGTCATTTGGACCTTGAACCGTTTGGGTCCCAATGAAGTCCATTATATGGAGAAATGTTTTCATCAAAAACCTTAATTTCTTTTCGACTGAAGAAAGAAAGACATGGACATCTTGGATGACATGGGGGTGAGTAAATTATCAGCAAATGTTTTTTTTAAAAGTGAACTAATCCTTTAACGGCTTCATAAGAGAGCCTTAGCAACCATCCAGTACACCATAGCAACATGCTCATAACGACTCAAAATACCATAGCAACTATCACCGACACTCTAAAAAACACTAGTAACATGTTAAAAACACCCAATACATTTTAACGACTGCTAGGCAGCGCTCTGGCAACCACCCAGAACACCCTAGCAACCACATACTGTAGCAATGTGCTTAACCACTCAAAATGCCCTAGCAGCTGCGTAGCAGTGCCATAATAACCACACAGCAATGTGCTCATAACTACTCAAAATACCTACCAGAATACTCACAATCACTAACAACACCATAAAACCCACTTAGAATGCTTTAGCAACTGTATAACATGACATGACAACCACATAGCAATGTGCTAAATCACTCAAAACACTGTAGCAGCTCTGAAGCAGTGCCCTTGCAACCACCCAGAACACCCTCAGCAACAACATACTGTAGCAATATACAAAATAGCTTAAAATTCCTTAGCAACTTCATAGCAGTGCCCTAGCAACCACCTCAAACACCCTAGCAACCTCATATGCTCATAACAATTCAAAATATCTTCACAACTAATTGCAACCACCACCAACGCCCTCAGTTTTGCTGCAGTTGTGACAGACATGCTAAATGGAAACACACACACACAACACACACACACACACACATACACAATCTCATTCTCATCTTGATGACAAATTGGCTGAACTCCAGCTGCTACCGTGGCAACATGGAAAGTACGAGGGTGCAAGAGTTTGAGACTCCAGAGCTGCAGAAGACACTGGCATCCTCAGTGCCTCCTCACACCCATTCCTAACACACACACACACACGCACAGGAAAAAAACACGAAACTCACCTTCTCATGTCCTTTAGAGGTACTGATGGTTCTTCCTAGTTTGGCAAATGCCCCTTGTCTAAACAATTGTCTAACCAATATAAAGGAGCTGTTCACCCAAAAATGTAAATTCTGCCATCATTTACTCACTGTCACACATTCACTCGCAAAATGTGAGAACCAGTGATGTCAATGTAATCAAACCTGGCACAATGCATCTGAACACAGGTTTAAAAATGTTTTTACCAATATAAATGGCATTATACTGCATAGGGTTAATTAATGAAAACTTTCAAAAAAACAGCCCTAATAGTACTTTGATACTTAAGTGATGATAATTTCTCATTTTTGAAGCTCCACTGTTTATCATTCACTTCCATTGTATAGAAAACAGAACATGTTAACATGCATCAGACAGTTTTTTAATTTCATTTGAATGTGAAGAAACACAATATTTTGGAATATTCTGTATCAATGCACTGCTTTTAGACTCAAGATCAACTGCTTTTATCTGTGTATGGACAACTATCATGTGAAGAGTTGGTATTATTTATTCACCCGTCTGCACCTTGGCATGAAGTCAGAGGGGAAGGTGACTTTGTCAAGTGTGTCAGCATACTGTAACACCTGGGATAACAGCTGTTTCTTTTTCCCACCGGCAACCCCTCCAGTGGACAGTGAAGTGGGCACCATCACCCACTAAAGAGAGGTCTATTCAAGGGCATGTAGAGACCAGATCCAGATGGAATCTGCACACTTCCTGTGCTGTTTTTGAAGCAAAATCTCATGGATTTCAACATGGTGTTAAATAGAGCTGAGAGTACTACACTCTAATTGGCAGCTGAAAGCATCAACAAATTAACCCAAATATTTAATTAATAACCACGCAAAGGATGGAGAATGTGGAGAATTTTCTGGAATGCAAAAACATGCAGAGCTTTTAGAAGACACACATTCTTCCACAGATTCCTGCATGCTGTGGAAATACAAATGGATGACAGAAGACAACGGGCACAATACTAAAAAGGGGCAGAGCTACATAAGGTCTGTGCATATGGAGACATAGAGAAGATCATAGACTCGACCCCTCCTTCCATGACCCGTGACCTCACACCCCTCCTCTTCACGTCTGGGACTTTTGTTGAGGATACAGTCAGTGCGTCACAGATGTTGTTATGACTGGAGACACTATGAGTGAAACTAGGGCAATAATGATGTCAAATATGGCCTCATCCAATCAAATAATCACTTCACATTTACGTATATATAGGATTGCAATTAAATAATTGCAGTGATAACTGAAAAAAGGAACGTATGTCAAGGCAAACTTTGAATGTGGGCTTGACAAAGCTCAAATTAAAAGGAGAAATCTTTTTAAATAAAAAAAAATAAAAATTGGGCCAGATTTACTAAACGGGGCAAATTAGCACTAGAACACAATTCCATAAAAGCGCAGATGAGAGGGGAAAACTCTGCGGGTGATTTACTGACAGTGCGCACATTAAAGAACACAGATGCAGCCAGATCATTTCCGAAATGAACATCAACTACCAAGAGCAATGCAAATTACCACATGCTTTTTTGGGTGTTAAATAATGGCACACATACCAGTAATTTGACGAGCACAAACGTTAGTAAATCGCGTTGCCTGAGTCATTTTAATACTCTCCCCCCAGAAATTTGGCTTCTGAAAGCGAAACTCCTACAAATGCTCACAATTGCGAGTTACAAGTCATATCAGCTCACACTTCTGAGAAATAAAGTCAATATTGAAAGACATGAGCTCGTAGTTGTGAAAAATAAGGATGCAATTCTGAGAAATAAAGTCAGAATTGCAAGATATAAACTTGCAGTTGTGAGAAAAAAAGTGAGAGCTGTGAATATATATCATGCAATTCTGACTTTATAACTCATAGCTGCGAGTTTATATCATGGAATTCTGCGAAAAGCACACCTCTCCTCACTAAACCACACAGCTATTCAGTTACTGTATTCATTTGCCGTTTCTTTTGGCTACTGTAGAGGAATAATTGACCTTTTCTGAGATACTTACTGTTTCTCTTGCCAAAGTGATGTTGGCAGTCAAGGTGAATCCAAAGGGATTGTCTTATTTATAGAGAAAGCTCGATTGATTTCACATAAGGCTGAACTTGCTTCTTAACTGCTGATTAGGTGCAAATGTTTGAGGGACGTTCTGGAGCGTTTGGTGTTGTGACTGGAAGCACTCTGTCAATTTTATGCAATTCGTGACCTTGAGTAATTTGTAGTGACGCATTGTGATGATGCAGTCCCGGTTTCAGTGTTCAGAAGAGTACAGAAACAGGAAGAAGAGGCATTGGGAAGGTTGTGGCAAAGAAAGGCGAATGAAAACAGAATATTTGAGAAATCCTCCCACATCAGATGCTTTCTGGCACTATTTTTATACCACAGAGGGCGTTAACAAGCAAGAAACAAAGGTTTTGTTCAGTAATAACATCTTCCTCATGGGTCTGGTAGGCCTGGTTACTGCAGAGAAGATGTGACGGCAGTGGGCGAACCTAGAATGGACTTCAACGTTCAGCTTTTTTGTTCCGGATAAGTCTTCAGCATTCCCATCTGAAATAACCCTTCTTCGTACCCTCCCACATCACGCACTCTTTTATTGTTTTCATTCCCCAGACAACCCATTATTACATGCCGAGGCGGAAAGTGGGTTATGTTTTGGAACCGAAATCTGCATTTTCTCGATCTCTCTCTCTCTCTCTCTCTCCGTTGTCCATTACTCCCTCATTCATTCGTAGCAAGAAAGAAAAAAACAAAGCCACTTCTTAATTAAGGCTGCCAATCATTTGGAAGAGAGATTTGGGTGCGGAGACAGATTCACGTGGTGTCCTAATCACACTAAGCAAATTTCTATTGTCAGTACTGGATCCTGGGACAATGGAAGTCGTGGTCTGTCACCATTTAATTGGGGGCACAGATTAGGGTTAGCGTAACAGCAATATATTTTTTGCTTTGTTTCACTAACTGTCTCATTGCCACTCAACAGGCGGAGAGAGAGACAGGTGCACAGAATCAAGCTTCTTAACCCGCTCTGACACCAATCTGCTCGTCTTTTCGCCTGTAAACCAAAGGATGTCAAGTAAAGCTCTAGAGTCTTGCATGTTTAATTAATAATCCATTGGAGAAGGATTAGAGAGCGACAGCAAGAGAGAGACACAGGAAGTGAGAAGAGATAATATCACAAGCAGCATTGTGTCTGGGTTCATGCAGTCAAACTCAAGGATTAGCCACGAGTTGCAAAGAGAAAGGAAGAGTTGGCCTCAGATTGGTGGGCAACTGTGGGACTTTTGGAACAGTCTGAGGTGAATCATTACTTGAGGTCTCTGGGTTAAATTGGACTGGAATCCAATTTAATGTGTCTTTTGATCAAAAAAAGGAAAAAGGAAATGGCAATTTGTTTGTCAATCCACTCCAACTATGGCTGCTCAAGCCTGTTTTTTACTTGATCCGGTTTACATAGAGTTCAGGTTGAACTCTATTTTCATTGATTCCATATCACATGACCCCTTTATTGTTCATTAAAAGGTGAATATAGTTAAAACATGCAAGTTACATATAATGAATAAAAATAATAGAAATGCAAGTCTGTATTGCCCAACATGCTGCCGTTATAAACAGGTACTTTACACTGATTAGCATCCAGAAATTGAGTGAACTAACTTTTTGCCATGCTTTGAATTATGCCCAACAGACATAAATGGACAATTCTGGAAGATTTTAAAACAAATCTGTTCCAACTTCTTTCTGGCATTCCATTTTTGGCAAAAACACACCAGTTTATACCTGCAACATTTGATACCTCCAATGGCTTAAAATGAGATCTCTGAGTCATAGACATGGAGTTATGTTCAAATGAAGCCTACACCACTGACTCACCAGATTTGCCAAAGTTTGCCAAGTTAGAGGCATCAATTTTGAAAGATTTTCAAAGTTTAGCTTCAAAGTTAGTTTAAAGTGAACCTGATGTCCTCGTTGCCAGAAAAGTCTATATATTCATCTTTGTTTGCTTTGAGAAATGTGTGTAAATTCTGTCTTTCTCAATGGAGTGAATGGATGTTTGCACATATTTTACACTAATTTGTGTGGTATAGTCTATACATCTGTTCATGGACTGCTGCACCATTATTGGAATGTCCTACTACTTTTTTTGGTCTAGAATTGTCATATCGTTATATAAATAAAACGTATTATTATTATTATTATTATATCATAAGGTTTATTCACATAAAATTCACCAAAAATCACATAAATAGCTTGACTGTGGTGGGTCTTTTTATATGCCATTCTACCTGTCTGTGTGGGTGGTTCTTGGCCGGGATAAGCTGGAAATTTTATAAGCCACTTTTAAAATCACATCAGAATGATTGTATTTACGAGATGAGTGCACATGAATGGAATCACAGTGTTATAATTACCAGTAGAAAACTTGGATTTCCTTTGAACTCTGACTTGTTGAGTTGAGGGCGTATCAGTCCCAGTAGTTGATGACAGACTGGGAAACAATACTTCTGAAACCTCTATATCCCAACTGCTCTCAAATCAGAGCGAAAGCCCAACATCTACCAACGCACTAGCAAGAACACACTGAGATCTTAGAATAAACCAACAGCATCAAAGAATACGTCTGAATCTCTGAGGCTGGAGCCAGTCTCACGTCTGTCAGAACAGATGCCTTCATCTTAACACCCATTTTTATTTGAAGCTGATATTTTACACAGATTGTGGCTCGTGGTGTAAAAATTTGCAGTTGCGTGAGACCCGGTGTGTGAGAGATATGTGAAAAGAATTGAGAAGAGCTTTTAAATTGTTTGTTGACACAAGTGGGAGAATGTTTGAAATCTTCCCAAACTGCTTTGGAGTGTCAATTTTGTCTGGCAGGGCGTTCGTTGATTCTGTCAGTAAATGTTTGACGGAAGGACTTCATCAAGGTGGAGCCATTTACCACACGAAGGGGCCATTCACACAGAATGTGCTTTTTCTTTGAAAGTGCGAGCGGCGGGCTGTGGACTGGAGAAAATATGTCATGAGATATGTTTTTCGAAAGCGGAACTTCTTTTAACTTGAGCGCTGCAGAGCGAGGCACTGCAAAAGACGCAAGACGTGAGACCCCAAACACTAATGGTGCTCTTACTATTTGGTGGGAGCTAAATAATGATGTCTTCTGGGGTCTTAAGCCTGCAAAATTTTCGGCTGTCCTACACGAAAGATTGCCATCGTAAAACAATTGTGGCGATTTTCTCCTAATCGGAGGTCTTATGTTGTACAGTGAGAGAGCTCCAAAGAAGGCCATTCTCAAGATCTTGCGAGCAAAGGTAGCCTACGATAAGTTTCTGACATTGTCAGAAATTCAGCATGATCATTGCACAGTGTGTTTGCTGCTATGACCTACGTCTACTGACCAGCCAATAAAAATGCAACATGAAATGGAATATTGATAAACGTGACATGGCGTTAAAACTTAAAACTGCTTACCTCAAATTCTTTCCTCTTCCTCTTTCGCAGATTCCTCTTTTTCAGCACATCATGTTGCACAGTATGATTTGCAATGATCTTATAAGATTGCTGAATTTGCACAGTCTGTAGAAGGCCTTAATGATATGCTGTGGTTAGTACTTATCAAAATTGGTGTAAGAAAGGACAAGTGGTGAACTTAAATCAGGGTCATGGCCACCTAGGACAGACCGATCAGAATCCCATGATGACCCGGACACTGCCGGAAACCCCCTTAGATCAGGTGGACGGCTGTTTGCGTTGTTTGGCTGGGGAAGAGATAGCAGAACAATGCACTATGGGAAGAGGGCAGGATGGAGGAAGTAGGGTTATGCTCTAGGCAATGTTCTGCTGGGAATCTTTCAGTGCTGGCATTCATGTGGATGTTACTTATACACATACCTACCTAAAGATGGTTGCAGACCATGTACACCCCTTCACGGCAGTGGCCTCTTTCAGCAGGATAATGCACCCTGACATACTGCAGAAATTGTTCAGAAATGGTTTGAGGGACATGACAAAGAGGTCAAGGTGTTGCCTTTGCTTCTAAATTCCACTGATCTCAATCCGATTGAGCATCTATGGGATGTGCTGGACCAATAAATCCAATCCATGGAGGCCCCACCTCGCAACATGCGGGATTCAAAGGATATGCTGCTGAAAACTTGGTGCCAGATACCAGAGGACACGGTCAGAGGTCTTGTGGTGTTCATGTCTCAATGCATCAGAGTTGCAGCACAAGGGGGACCTGCACGATATTAGGCAGGTGGAATTAATGTTTTGATTTCAGCCATTGTGTTTGTAAAAGGTGATTGTTTGATAATGCCTCAGGGCCTCTATATTCTGTGTAGACTCTAGGTATACAAGTACATCTTCTTAAATGCAGAAATGACACAAATCAAAATAAATATTTAATAACACCAGCATTTAAATCAGCAATAAACAAACAAAAAGAAAACAGAACAGCTATATTGCAAATTCTGGTTATTTAGCTTAAATCATATAAAAAAAAAACATTCCAGACAGATTCACAGAATGCACAGTCTACAATACATTAATATATATTAATATGGTAACACTATTATTTTGATAGTCCACTTTAGACATTCTACTAACAGTAACTTTGCAACTATGTCAACTAGGAGTCATTAGAAGATATTAAGCAGACAGTCTAATAATACTCTAACACTTTATTTTGATGGGTCCACAACATGCAACATACTGATTATGAGAAACTTTGCAAGTATATGTCAACTTATTCTACTAACCCTAAACCAACCCTAACAGTCTACTCTGAGAGATATAGATATGTATTTGCAAGTTAATGATAATTAGTTGACATGCAGTTGCAAAGTTACTTACAGTTAGTACTAAACTGAACTTTCAAAATAAAGTCCAACCATTAATATTATTGAGTGATTTAATTTCTCCCACTATTTTTTATGGCTGGTTTGTCTCCTCTCCTTACCATGAAATCAAAATTTACAATTTTTATAGCTGGGCAATAATTAATCTCCAACCTGTCCCTCACATGTGATTGCAGCAAATGACAATAATCCAACAATACAATCAATTACAGATTGTTTCAGTTGAATATACATCACAATAGGGAAGAAAAGATGATCAAAAGGTCCTTTTCATGGAAATTTTAATGTCTTTAGTCGAGCCTTAGAAGTAAAGTCCCTAAATTTCCACCAAATCATTGGGTTCATTTTCTCTCTCGCGCGTTTTTGAGATGAGACCAATTTGCGCTGCACGATCTGAATGCTGAGAATAAATGACACTCATTATCAGAAACCACAGGAGTGAGACGGATAAAAGTGTGCGAGTGTGTGTAGTGGGAGGTCATTTGAAGGACACTTTTCATTAGTTATCAGAATGGTCATTGATGCTGATATGTGACCTGTGATAGATGGAGTGTGTGTGTGTGACAGTAGAGCCCTTGTCTTCAGAGCTCACTGCAGCCCTTGTTTTTCAGCGCTGTTGGACAGCTTCATTCCCATGGGAGGCACTGTGTGCATGCTCGTGCCACCAGAACCGTCGCTATCAAGGCAGAAAATATGACAATATCCCACCTGCCAATCAAACTCATAAATGGCAGGGCTGTT
Organism: Barbus barbus; assembly: GCF_936440315.1. Lineage (NCBI taxonomy): Eukaryota > Metazoa > Chordata > Actinopteri > Cypriniformes > Cyprinidae > Barbus > Barbus barbus. The sequence continues at coordinate 3,443,466 of NC_136747.1, read as the reverse complement.
TTGACTATTTAGTGTTTGCCAGAGCAATTACTGCACCACTATAACCAGAAAATACTTTGCAGCTGTAGTTCAATTGTGAATTTGTTTTACTTTGTGCTGTATATAGAACAACAGTAAGAAATATTCCAGTTTAAAACTTTTTCCTTATTAAACATTTTTGCACACACAAAATAGTATTTAAAAAAAGTTTATACACTACAAAAGATTGGAATTTTTTTTTCTTCTTCACTTATGTTCACCAAGGCTACATTTATTTGATTACAGTACAGTTAAAAACAAGGAAAATATGACTACAGTTTAAAGAACTGTTTTATGTTTGTATATATATAAAACTGAAATTTCAGCATCATTACTCCTGTCTTCAGTGTCACATGATCCTGCCGAAATCATTCTAATATACTGATTTGCTGCTTAAATAATATTATTTGTATTGGTGCTCAAATATTATTCTTTTTTTGAAACCCTCATACTTTCTTTGATGAATATAAAGTTTAAAAGAGAAGCATTTATTTAAAATATACATCTTTTGTAGCGTTATCAATGTAGTTGCTGTCACTTTTGATCAATTTTTGTCCTCGCTGAATAAACATATTAATTATTTTTTATTATTATTTCTTTGTAATCCTTTTTGTCTCTCACATATTGATAATAATACATGATTCTTGAGCAGTAAATCAGCATATTAGAATGATTTCTGAAGGATCATGAGACTTAAGACTGAAGTAATGGCTGCTGAAAATTCAGCTTTGCTTTTGCTTGTTATACCTCCACACCTCTAGGTGTCAGTATAAGTTGAAGGCTACCGCTATATTGGTCAAGTAAAAAAAAAAAAATATATTAAATCTGATGTAAGCATCAAAATAGTGATTGTCTTCAAAATTGTGGTTTTCCAAGCACTCCTAATTGAAAGAATATCACAGATGCTAGAGCTTCTCTTGTACTGAACTTGGAATATTTCTAGAAAGTTTCTCAAAGGATTTTAAAAGTTGGTGTGTGTGTGTGTGTGTGTGTGTGAAATTCACCAATTTATTCACAGAGCTCTGACCTTCAGTGAGTCTTAACACACATGTATCAGGAGCACCACTGGGTTTGTCTCTTCTTACACCAGCTCCAGCAGTTTCTGGGACATCTAATGGTAGAAAGTAAGAAAAAAAAGTGATAAAAAGAGTGCCATCTCCTCTAAGCTGACAGAAGACGGGTTTTATGCATTATCCTGACCCTAGTGACCTCTGGCGAAGAATTCTGGTTCAGTGTCACAGAGAAAAATGAGAAGACTGGAAGATTTTTTCTGTCAGATTGATCTTTTTTCACTCTGAGAAGGGGAAGGGAGGTGTGAAGATGAGGAAAACGGAGGAAAGAGGATAAGACGGGGGAAATGAGAACAGACAGATGCTCAACGACTCAGCGTCTGTCACATCAGAAGCACAAAGCTATTAGGAGCTTTTAAAGCAAAAGTTCACACCAAATTGAAATTCTGTCATCACTTACTAGCCCTTATGTCGTTCCAAACTCTAATGACTTCTTTCCTTTGTCGAACTAAACAAGAAAAAACTTTAGCAGAATGTGTGCTCTGCTCTTTTCCAGTACAGTGTAGTGCTGAGTTTCTCAGATTGTTGCTCAGATATCAAAGACTGCAAAAAAAAAAAACCAGATCTCAGAAAGCTTACTCACTGAACTCTCTAAAGACCAAATGATCTGAGCTACTGTATGTGAATAACTGAATCCTTTCCTTTTAAGGAACTTTAAGAGAAACATCTGAAACAATATAGGCACATAACTGAGAACTCTGTTAATTCTCCCGCTATATGAAATTGTAACTTCTGAGACATGAACATTTTATTGTGGGTGACACAGAAATTATTTTTCTGCTTGATTGTAGTATAGCAGTGATGGAGTGGGTTTTTCACTTCATGTTCTGAAGGTAATCTTTATTTACTGGAAAGCTGCACACTTTACCATTTTTATTCCTGAGCAAGCAAATATTATGAAAATCTGGTTTCACAGAATGGCTGTAAGGCTCCACAGACACATGACTGCAGCTTATGCTCACGTTATATTAAGACTGTACTTTTACGTTTCCTAGGAGAATGAAAATTAGACACTAGACAATTGTTGACGTAAAACACAGTACAAATATAGATATATACTGACCAAAGTAAATCATAGAACTAAAATGATTGGCTTTGCAATGTACAAATAAATAGATAATTTAGTTGAGAAACTATATATAAACAAATCTGAGCAATATTAGAATATTGGATATAGTGAATATTGTTGTACTAACATGATATATGTACATTCAGTTGGCTCTACATACCCTATAGTGAAAATAAATATACTAACATGTATGTGAAATGCATTTATTTCATGCTAAGTTATACTACAAATGCATTTACATATGTATGTACTTAAAGCTGCAGTCCGTAACTCAGCCCGAGTCACAACGGTTAGCTTATAATAATGTTTTCTAATTTGAGTGGTATAGGTAGGTTTTCGTTGGAAATTCGAGCATGGCACTGCGTCATTACGTCACGTCTGTAGACATAAAGAAGTTGTCCCGGCTAGTAGGCTATCGCACGTGAGGATCCCGCAGGTGGCGGATCAGTTATAGCCTTTTTTCATCACTTTAATTGTGATATAAATATACTTATGTATATTTAATTGTGGAACTATTACAAGTATACTTCAAATATCTTGCATTTAAAGACCAATATTATTCAAAGATCACACAATCCTCATCAATAGTGACATTAAAACACATTTTAGGCTTAATATTAAGAAATATGCATTGTGTACTACTAGTACTCCAAATAAAGTTTAATTATAATTTTCAGTAAGTTATGAGCGATATGTCAGTAAATATGTTAATAGATTTAAATTATGTATGAAATAAATGTGTTTCAAAAATATTAATTTTTTTACTTGGGTATAAATGCTTACATTGCATAACTGTAATCTTAATAAATGGATGTGCTGGCTGAGCTAGACTTTGTAAATCAAAACACAATGTTGCATGATATTGGATGGAACTCTGCATCAAATTAACATGCTAACATATCTGAGAGCATTTCTCATTTGGAAGGATTTGATAAGAAATATTTGAGTTCATATTTACTTTGGATTGCAGACTTTGCATCCTGGAAATATGAGCACAGTTTGAGATGTGATCTTTTCTGAATCTATAAACACGTGAGATTTTGTGGTGCTTTTCTCAGGAGAAATTACTGAATCTTGTTTTCACCCTCCATTTTTTTTATTATTTTATTATTGGGGCCCTAATGTACGATAATTTAACTGTCAACGAAACAAAAAAAAAAGTATAAAGCCAAATAAAGAGCAAAAGCCCGTATGGTGCTTTGTGCCTTTAGATGCGGTAACCATTCAGACTCTGTAACCAGCAGTTACTGTCACATCACTCATTTTGTCAATTACATTTGCATTCCCAACAAAATGTGCAGACCACATGTGCAGTGACGAAGCATAATTTCATGAAACATCCGAGGAAAACAGAAAGCCAAATAGGTGCTTTCACCACACATGATAGAACATGGTACAAAAAGCCAAATACGAAGTCAAAGGTGTAAGGAGTCAAAGAGAGATAAGGAGAAAGAAACATCTTTGAACTACCATTGGTCCATGAAAGACTTTGACATGAAAACCTTCTCTGGTTTATTTCCTCTGTTTAGTCTCTCAGGGTCAGACGCGGGTAACAACATCCCCACACGGAAATAACCTATATAAACATATATGTTTTAATATAGGTTTTGATATATGTTTTTAATATATGTGACATATATAAAATTGGCCGTTTTCCTATAATATATGTACATATATGTACATATATGCACATATATGTACACATATACGTGCATACATGTACCTATATAGGTACATATATGCATGTATATATATGTGTGCATATATGCACCTATATGTTTACCTATATATTGTAAATGTACATATAGGGCTTATATGTGGATATAAAGAAGCAATACAGGAGACCTATATGGCCTTTATATGCACATATATGCACCTCAATTTTGCCTATATGTGGCATATATACGCATATATGCAGCATATATGTTATCATATATGTGCATATATACTGCATATAGGTTTCATATATGCGCATATATCCTCATATAGGTTCTTTCCATGTGGGTCAACACACTGCAGAGCAGCTTTGGAGTAGAAACTGAAGTTGTAATTATAAGCGAAAGCGGCACTGATTTTGCTCTACGGAGATTTTTTTTGGTCAGCTCGAGGTCAGTGTCTACCTTTGCTGTATAGAAATAAGCAGCTGCACACTCTGAAACATCAGATCTGTGTTTATTCATGACAGTGTGCCCTGCTTTGGCTCCGGTTCTCTGTAATACTGTTTGTTGGCTCTGTACAACACCACTATAATATTTTCCCCTCGTAGTTTCATTCAAATTCACACCTTCAGGGAGGGGATTCCCACAGTGACGATGAGCGACATGATTTCATGGTGTTAAACTGATTTCAAAGCTGGAAATTCCACACAGTCGGACAGTTTTCACATTCCTCTTACGACAGCTGGAAAAATCTATCAATTCTGCCACGTTTCACTGCACTGCTTCTGAAAATAAGTTCTAATAAATGTACACAAAGTCAGTCTTCCCAGACGTAAATTTTTATCTCTTTCATAACTCGGAAGATATAAAAAGGCATAGTTTCACAAAAAAAATGAAAATTCTGTAATAATTCACTCGTTCCAAACTCATTTGACTTCCGTTCTTCTTGGGATATTTTAATATTCTGTGTTTATTTTGTTCACCATTGGAATCCCACCCCAACCGAAAATTTCAAGCTTCACAAAGTTCATAAAGACATGGTGAAGTAATCAATATGAATCAAGCAGTTTAATCTAAAGTCTGATCATTTTAACAGGTTTAATAGGCTTTAATTCACATATAAACATTTATCAGTCTCAGTCCAGTCCTTCTCTCTCTCTCTCTCTGTTCTGTCAGTCAGGGAAAGCCGTTGTGAAGGGCTCTGGAGACATCAGCCGCGTTCTGTCAGGCTTTCTGATCCCAAATCCAGCAGCCCTGACAGCCGCGACACGCTGAACAAATATTCACATCTGAATCTTTCTCTTATCCACACGCACGCTCCTTCTCCTTGAGTTCTGACAGGAGAATGTGCAGCGCTGCAGAACATTAGATGCGCTGATGAATAGCACAGCGACATCAGGGAGAAACAAAGCTTTGTGCTGAGTCAGAAGCGCATGGCTGTCGGCTGGAAATGCTGAATGTTGCAAAATGCAGCGATGAGACGCGTCTGCGAGACGGGTTTAAAATCTGTCGCTCTCTCCTCTTTTTGAAATTAACATCAGGATCGAGCAGATGGAGATGCTAAGAAAACTTAATCGTTTTTCAAGTCTGTTGCATCTTTAGATGAAACTCCAAAGCACTTGCATATCCACAGACCTCTTGAAAATCCCTCTCTGACCTTTTCTTCCTTTTACCCATAATCCTTTTCTAATGAGTTGCTGTTTGCTCATGTTTGAGGCATGTCTTAAGGGATTCAGCAGTGGGCCTGTAGGCATATCTTGTACCCTATGCTTGGCTGCCGCTGATTTGCCTGGCTGGAGTGATGGATATGGCCTGAGTTTATGCTGTAAGGCTGGCCTCTGAGAAGATTGCAATGCAGCTTTGTGCCAATTAGGTCATATAGTTTAGTTGCACTCAAAATCAGAAAGCAGTTGTGCCACAGTGTTTCGGTGAAAAAGCTTAAGTCTAATTTACATACTATCAGACTTAACCATGTGCTGATGTGTTGATATAAGAGTTGATAACTTGACACACATTTGTTTTGTCCTATCAATTCATTTAAAAATACATAAAAAGTGCTATTCGTATTTACAATGACTTGAGATCATATCTATCAAATTAAATATCTATTTATTAAATAAATGTCAGGGTGGAACAACTGTCCTTGTATAATTAAGAAAAAAGGCTGTTGGGCATACATCATCATCATCATCACTATTATTATTATTATTATATGAATTTTGAATATTGCAACAGGGTTGGACACCCCACTCACAGCTGCTGTTTCTATAATTTTTTCTCTTGACAAGAAGTGCATTTATTCAGTTGCAGAACCTCTTTAAGACCACATCAAACGGGAGACATTTCAGACACACGCTCCACTTCACTTCAGCGTCAAACGAGTGTGGAAACGGTACTTTGCTAGTAGCGCGGTAGCCTGTATCATTTCATATCGAAGCGTGAAATAAACTACGTGCATACAATGTTGTGGTTAGTTAAGTCATGATGTTACCAAAAAGGCGATTAAAGCTGCCTTAAAACTGTGCGTGCATGTAATATACAGTATTTTATATGAGTAACATTTAAGAACATGTCTCTGAAATAGTTTTCAAATCTGTCCTGGAGCAGCCCAACACTGTCTGCCTCATCTAACACACTCAACTCGTCAGCTCATTAATAGAGACTTTATGACCTGAAGTGTGTCAGAAAAGGTAAAAAGATTTGAGAGAAAATATGATGCGTGTCAGATCCGCATCACGTTCAGCAGAGGCAGCTCTTAAAGAAATAACAACCAAAATAAACTAATAACAAGCTGCTGTGATGTCTATTTTACGGAAGTTCTAAGCGGCCATGCATTATTATAATTTTTCCGTCTTGTTTTCTCGTGATCACGACTTAATTTTCTTGTGATCTCGACATAACGAAAGTTGTTTTGTCGTTATCACGACTTAATTTTCTCGTGATCTCGACATAACGAAAGTTGTTTTGTCGTTATCACGACTTAATTTTCTCTGTGTATTCGGCATGAGAAAATGCTATAGAAGCAGCATCATCGCAGTATCATGGATGATCGTGATGAACTGAAATAATAAAAATATGGTATAAGGACCATCCCAAATATTGAAGGTGTTGTGTGTGTGTGACCGACTACATTGATCCATGATATAATACTTTTAATGCATATTCATACTCGGCCATTTTAGCTCTGTGTCTGTCAGTGATTGACGACTTACACATAAGTGTTGGACCCTTGAGAAGGAGGCTGTCGGGTCTGCAACTTTATTGTCGAAGACAATATAGCGACCCTGATTTTCTCACCATAGCTACAATTACGTCGTGAGAAAATGTTTTTTACGTTGAGATCAACAACTTTCGTTATGTCCAGATAACCACAAAACAACTTTCGTTATGTCGAGATCATGAGAAAATTAAGTTGTGATATCCACAAAATAAAATAAACTAACAAAAAAAACTCCACAGAACAACAAAAGAATAAAAAAATAAAATAAAACAAAACCCACAGAACGAAAAGCAAAACAAAACAAAACCCACAGAACAAAACAAATCAACCAAAAAACAAAACCAAAACTCACAGAAAAAAACCCAAACAAAAAAAAAATAATCAAAACAAAACCCACAGAACAAGAAACAAAAAAACCCCACAGAACAAACAAACAAAACAAAAAACCCACAGAACAAAAACAAAACAAAACAAAAACCACAGAACAACAAACTAAACAAAACAAAGCCCACAGAACAACAAACAAACAAAAAAACTCACAGAACAAAAACAAAACAAAACCCACAGAACAAAAAAAAAACAAAAAACTGACAGAACAAAAAACAAAACAAAACAAAACCCACAGAACAAAAAAACAAAACAAAACAAAAAATCTGACAGAACAAAAAAACAAAACAAAAAAAACTGACAGAACAAAAAAACAAAACAAAGCCCACAGAACAACAAACAAACAAAAAAACTCACAGAACAAAAACAAAACAAAACCCACAGAACAAAAAACAAAACAAAAAAAACTGACAGAACAAAAAACAAAACAAAACAAAACCCACAGAACAAAAAAACAAAACAAAGCAAAACAAACTGACAGAACAAAAAAACAAAACAAAAAAAACTGACAGAACAAAAAAACAAAACAAAACCCACAGAAAAAAAAAAAAAAAACCCACAGAGCAAAAAAACAAAACAAAACAAAACCCACAGAACAAAAATACAAAAAAAAAAAAACTGACAGAACAAAAAAACAAAACAAAACCCACAGAACAACAACAACAAAAAAACCCCACAGAGCAAAAAACAAAACAAAACAAACAAAAAAAAAAAACTGACAGAACAAAAAAAAAACAAAACAAAACCCACAGAACAAAAACAAATCAAAACAAAACCCACAGAACCAAAAACAAAACTAACAAAAAACCCACAGAGCAAAAATCAAAACAAAATCCACAGAACAAAAAACAAAACAAAACCCACAGAACAAAAAACAAAACAAAATCCACGGAAAAAAAAAAAAAAAAAAAAAAAAAACCCACAGAACAAAAAAACAGACAAAGCAAAACCCACAGAACAAAAAACAAAACAAACAAACAAAAAAACTGACAGAACAAAAAAACTAAACAAAACACACAGAACAAAAAAAAAACAAAACAAAACCCACAGAACAAAAAAACAAAGCAAAACCCACAGAACAAAAAACAAAACAAACAAAAAAAACTGACAGAACAAAAAAAAAAAAAAAAAAAAAAACCCACAGAACAAAAAACAAAACAAAACCCACAGAACAAAAAACAAAACAAAATCCACAGAAAAAAAAAAAAAAAAAAAAAAAAAACCCACAGAACAAAAAAACAGACAAAGCAAAACCCACAGAACAAAAAACAAATCAAACAAAAAAAAACTGACAGCAAAAAAAAAAAAAAAAAAAAACCCACAGAACAAAAACAAACAAAACAAAACTCACAGAACAAAAAACAAAACAAGCAAAAAAAAACTGACAGAACAAAAAAACAAAACAAACCCCACAGAACAAAAACACAAACAAAACAAAACCCACAGAACAAAAAACAAAAAAAACTGACAGAACAAAAACAAAACAAACAAAAAAAACAAAACAAACCCCACAGAACAAAAACAAAACAAAACCCACAGAACAAAAAAAAAAAAAACAAAATAAAACCCACAGAACAAAAAACAAAAAAAAAAAAAAAAAAACAAACCCCACAGAACAAAAAACAAAAAAAAACAAAACAAACCCCACAGAACAAAAACAAAACAAAACCCACAGAACAAAATAAAAACAAACAAAACAAAACCCACAGAACAAAAAACAAAACAAACAAAAAAAAACTGACAGAACAAAAAAACAAAACAAAACCCACAGAACAAAAACAAAACAAAACCCACAGAACAAAAAACAAAACAAAATCCACGGAACAAAAAAAAAAAAAAACCCACAGAACAAAAAAACAGACAAAGCAAAACCCACAGAACAAAAAACAAAACAAACAAACAAAAAACTGACAGAACAAAAAAACTAAACAAAACACACAGAACAAAAAAAAAACAAAACAAAACCCACAGAACAAAAAAACAAAGCAAAACCCACAGAACAAAAAACAAAACAAACAAAAAAAACTGACAGAACAAAAAAAAAAAAAAAAAAAACCCACAGAACAAAAAACAAAACAAAACCCACAGAACAAAAAACAAAACAAAATCCACAGAACAAAAAAAAAAAAAAAAAAAAAAACCCACAGAACAAAAAAACAGACAAAGCAAAACCCACAGAACAAAAAACAAATCAAACAAAAAAAAACTGACAGCAAAAAAAAAAAAAAAAAAAAAACCCACAGAACAAAAACAAACAAAACAAAACTCACAGAACAAAAAACAAAACAAGCAAAAAAAAACTGACAGAACAAAAAAACAAAACAAACCCCACAGAACAAAAACACAAACAAAACAAAACCCACAGAACAAAAAACAAAAAAAACTGACAGAACAAAAACAAAACAAACAAAAAAAACAAAACAAACCCCACAGAACAAAAACAAAACAAAACCCACAGAACAAAAAAAAAAACAAACAAAATAAAACCCACAGAACAAAAAAAAAAAAAAACAAACCCCACAGAACAAAAAACAAAAAAAAACAAAACAAACCCCACAGAACAAAAACAAAACAAAACCCACAGAACAAAAAAAACAAACAAAACAAAACCCACAGAACAAAAAACAAAACAAACAAAAAAAAACTGACAGAACAAAAAAACAAAACAAAACCCACAGAACAAAAACAAAACAAAACCCACAGAACAAAAACAAAACAAAACCCACAGAACAAAAAAAACAAACAAAACAAAACCCACAGAACAAAAAACAAAACAAACAAAAAAAAACTGAAGAACAAAAAAACAAAACAAAACCCACAGAACAAAAACAAAACAAAACCCACAAAACAAAAACAAAACAAAACCCACAGAACAAAAACAAAACAAAACCCACAGAACAAAAAACAAAACAAACAAAAAAAACTGACAGAACAAAAACAAAACCCACAGAACAAAAAACAAAACAAACAAAAAAACTGACAGAACAAAAAACAAAACAAAACCCACAGAACAAAAACAAAACAAAACAAAACCCACAGAACAAAAACAAAACAAAACCCACAGAACAAAAAAACAAAACAAAACAAAACCCACAGAACAAAAACAAAACAAAACCCACAGAACAAAAAAACAAAACAAAACCCACAGAACAAAAAACAAAACAAAACAAAACCCACAGAACAAAAACAAAACAAAACCCACAGAACAAAAAAACAAAACAAAACCCACAGAACAAAAAACAAAACAAAACAAAACCCACAGAACAAAAACAAAACAAAACCCACAGAACAAAAAAACAAAACAAAACCCACAGAACAAAAAACAAAACAAAACAAACCCCACAGAACAAAAACAAAACAAAACCCACAGAACAAAAAAAAACAAACAAAACAAAACCCACAGAACAAAAAACAAAACAAACAAAAAAAAACTGACAGAACAAAAAAACAAAACAAAACCCACAGAACAAAAACAAAACAAAACCCACAGAACAAAAACAAAACAAAACCCACAGAACAAAAAAAACAAACAAAACAAAACCCACAGAACAAAAAACAAAACAAACAAAAAAAAACTGAAGAACAAAAAAACAAAACAAAACCCACAGAACAAAAACAAAACAAAACCCACAAAACAAAAACAAAACAAAACCCACAGAACAAAAACAAAACAAAACCCACAGAACAAAAAACAAAACAAACAAAAAAAACTGACAGAACAAAAACAAAACCCACAGAACAAAAAACAAAACAAACAAAAAAACTGACAGAACAAAAACAAAACCCACAGAACAAAAACAAAACAAAACAAAACCCACAGAACAAAAACAAAACAAAACCCACAGAACAAAAAAACAAAACAAAACCCACAGAACAAAAAACAAAACAAAACAAAAAAAAAACTGACAGAACAAAAAAACAAAACAAAACCCACAGAACAAAAATAAAACAAAACCCACAGAACAAAAACAAAACAAAACCCACAGAACAAAAAAACAAAACAAAACCCACAGAACAAAAACAAAACAAAACAAAACCCACAGAACAAAAACAAAACAAAACAAAACCCACAGAACAAAAATAAAACAAAACCCACAGAACAAAAAAACAAAACAAAACCCACAGAACAAAAACAAAACAAAACCCACAGAACAAAAAAACAAAACAAAACCCACAGAACAAAAACAAAACAAAACCCACAGAACAAAAATAAAACAAAACCCACAGAACAAAAAAACAAAACAAAACCCACAGAACAAAAACAAAACAAAACCCACAGAACAAAAAAACAAAACAAAACCCACAGAACAAAAACAAAACAAAACCCACAGAACAAAAACAAAACAAAACAAAACCCACAGAACAAAAAACAAAACAAACAAAAAAACAAAACAAAACCCACAGAACAAAAACAAAACCCACAGAACAACAAACAAAACAAAACCCACAGAACAACAAACAAAACAAAACAAAACCCACAGAACAAAAACAAAACCCACAGAACAAAAACAAAACAAAACCCACAGAACAAAAACAAAACAAAACCCACAGAACAAAAACAAAACAAAACAAAACCCACAGAACAAAAACAAAACAAAACTCATAGAACAAAAAAACTAAACAAAACAAAACCCACATAACAAAAAAACTAAACAAAACAAATCCCACAGAGCAAAAAACAAAACAAAACAATCAGACAAGCAAACAAAAAACCACATAACAAAAAAACAAAACCCACAGAACAAAACAAACAAACAAGCAAATAAAAAAACACATAACAAAAACCAAAACCCACAGAACAAAACAAACAAACAAGCAAATAAAAAAACACATAACAAAAACCAAAACCCACAGAACAAAACAAACAAACAAGCAAAAAAAAAAAAAAAAAGACCAAAAAAAATAAAATAAAAACCCACAGAACAAAAAAACTAAATAAAATCCACAGGACAAAAAAAAAACAAAACAAAAAACAGATCCAGATCATCATGTCTATTTGGCAAGGTCAGTAAGTTAAATATCAGTTAATTTGATTATATAACAAGGCAAAGGCAAGTAATAATTTAGGAGATTTAAGACAAATATATAAATTATTAACTTTTTCTTTATGGTTATAGCACATGACATTTTAAGAGTAATTAAATCAAAACCTTTATTGGAGTTGGTCTAACACTTTTCAAAACTGTTTAAAATTATACCTATTAAAATAATTTAATCACATTTAATTCTGCTTTGTCGCTGCACCAAACCATTGAAGCATGTTCAAAGAGGTCTGCTGGTGTTTTGGAGAGGATTAGCTCTGAGCTAATAGTCATTAGCAGTCCACTTCAGCCTCTGTAATCAACTCTACCCAGGGACTCATCAATACCGTGTTTACCAGAGTCCTAATACAATTATTGGCTTATTGAGGAGAGGGATTGTCTTCCTTGCTGAGAAGCAGGAAGGTTGAGTGCAGATAATTTAACTAAGGTCTGGGTTTCAGTCACTCGTTTTGTTCGTTAATCAAACCGAATCTGTGACCTGGGAATTAGTTGCTGTCAAAGGACTTTGAGCAAAAGCTAGTTAATTTCCTAAAACTGCTAAAAATCATTAGGTCTTCATTAGGAAATGCTAACGTGATAATGAAATGATGATTGCAAATATGTTGAAACTACACTGCACACTTCCTTTCTTTTTCTTTTTTTTCTTTTGTGTACTCCATTAGTAGTAGTATATGTATGTACTAATGTATAAGTAATACAATTATTTATTCTTAATTTAAAAAAAAACAAACAAAAAAAACTGTTCTGCTCTGAGACATTTGAATGGTTGGTTTCCAAATGGAGCTTAATAATTACTATTTAAGAATAAATCAATTTCTTTGGTCTTCCAAAGGACTAGTCTGAGACGAGAGTTATTTGTTAACTTGATGTATTTGAGTTGGACATGTTCCTTAATAACCTTTAGGAACCCTCTTTAGTGCTACGATTAGCTGTTCATTGCCTGAGATTTTAGCATTATGGCTATGTCTGTTTGAAAGAAATCTTGATTCCAAGACCAACAAAGGATGCTGTTTGAGGAGCATGCCCTGCTTGGCAAATCATTTAATACTTTTTGGGGATGTTTGTTTCACGCTGTGATGTTAATGTTAATAATGTGCACAGTGAGGGTTCGGTTTAGTGGTAATGGTCAGGTTAGGACATTGGAAATATCACAAACAACTCTTTGTCTTTGAGATATATTTACTAATGTGTGTGTGTGCGCAAAACTGTTACAATATGTTTTTATTTTGCGTTTTGAGTACACAAATCTTCATTTAATGATAGACACCACTGAAAGTAACAATAACTTCAATGAGTGAGATGTTGATTCAGTAATGGTTCTGACTGATTCAGTGAGTTCATTAAGTGAAGGAATGATCAGACTGATTCAAACCGTTCTTTTTAATCAATTCTTTACAAGAACCATCTCATAAGAGTCATTTTCGGGTTAATTAGAGTGCCCTGGTCATGCTATATGTCATTGCGTGCAGCACACTAGAACGATCCAGTAAAAAGGAGTATTTTCTTGCCATTTCATCACATTTAATTTGACCGGTAACTCACAGACTCAACTGGAAATTTAGTTGAAGCACTGCAGTATTTACTGTATATACTATTACAGTATTTGATAGTGTTTATACATTATTATTTTGAATTAGTAATTAATTTTTGCACTTGTTCTTTTAATCTTAGTTTTAGTCATTTAGATTTTTATTTAGCTTTAATATTTGCATATCGGTTTTAGTCATTTTAGTACTTCACCTTAGTTGCTTATATCCAAAGAAACATGGCATTACTAAGGCACTGTCAAAATCATGGTATTAAATACTAGGTCATGATCAAGGCAGTGATAAAGAAAGTGTCACTAATTAAGAAAAAGGGGTTTTGAGCTGACCCTAACATGAATCTACTGGTTTTTTTTTTCTTTTTAAATTCAAATTCATTCATATGACTGTACCCCCTGCTTTTGATTCTATTATAGATTAAACTAGATTCACTCGGTTGATACTGATGGACTTAATGTCTGTGGTTAAACTAACTGCTGTGAATTATTATTCATGTCCATTTTGCATAACAATTTGCCGGAGCAGCTCAATGTTTTCAATGTATTCAGCTCGCAGAAGAGCCGTCTGGGGTTACGAGGATGAATTAGGCTTGAGTTATTAGCCATTAGACATAAAGCCCGACAGTTTAACGCCCCAGTTGAGCGCTTGTGACAGCAAATATATAAACGTAACTGTTAAAACGAATGTTAGTGTAGTTTCTACATGCTGACCACAAGCACTTACGTACACATTTATTACATGAGAGTCATTGTTGAGTCACGTCTCTTTCCATCGCATGGACTTGTGTGTCGCTGACGTTAATGTGCTGTGAAGCCAAGTCTCTCGTCCAGCGCGGCTCATGGGGACATAATTATGCCGACTGCTGCGGTCCCTGGCCCTGGGACATCATTACTGCACCATCCTCACGGCGCTCTCTGGCACATTCTGCATCCTGGCCATTAGCACCAGCACCCCTCACTGTCTCCATCACAATAAACAAGCCTTTAGTCTGTTTATGCCTGCGCTGGCGAGACAAGCCGCTGTGTCTTATTAAGAGGCGCTTCACGCACTCAGACCAAGTCAAGTATGTGTATGGAGTCAAGTTTGTGCACACGTGTTGTTCTGTGGGTTAAATCAAAGGGGAGCGAGCTTGACGGCTGTTTGTCACGCACAGCTGTTAGTAGATGACTTTCTCGTTTAGATCTGTCATTAATTTGACAGACATTATTGCAGACTCTCACTGTCACAGGTTTAGTATCAGCTTCCGACAGACCACCTTCTGATTCTCTGATTAAAACAAGCGTTGGTCAAAATAACAAGTTGTAATCTGGATGGATGGATTTATGTAGATTGTGTGAGTCAGAGTCATTTTGGAAATGTGTTACTGGTTACTACAATGAAGACTTTTGAAGAATGTGGGTGCAAGATCTCCTCAGGAGTTACGGGAATTGATTTTTTTTTTTTTTTTTTTATTGTTTTTTTTTAAATGGCTCACATTTTACGAGGCTTGTTGAACAGCTTTGGAGAATTTCAAAGAGACAGGCGCTGTACTCATGACTGAAATAGCCGACCGAGAGGCATTTGGTTCATCAAATAGCTGTTCTAGCTATTACACTTGGCTGTGTCTATTCATTTTTCAATCATTTCTAATAAAATAATTTACAGAGACCTTTTGGTGGGCTGCGCGCCACCCACTCGCCAGCTGACACCCCCTGGCGAGTGGGTGACCCTCAGACCTCCAGAAACTGGCCATAAAAAGGTGCTAGCGAGAGCGGCAAAGTGCACAGCAGGTCTCACATCTTCAAGTAATCAATGTCAGCACTCGGCAAAAACAGCCGATGCTTCGCTTTCCCTCAGTCTCCATATGTGGCTTCACTCATGTTTGCTCTCATTCAGTCTTTTCTCTGCGACAGGCTGCATTTCTCTCCAATAATCTGTGAATATTTCATAAAGCGTGACGACGGTGGCCCGCGGAGGGAGGCCCGGTCCCGCTGAGCTCGCAGGTGCTGCCTGACGCCTGATTGCCTCTGATCTCTACAATGAAATGGGTCGCCGTCACATCTCGGTCCCAAATCTCGGCCCATTCCCCGCCGCGTCCTCGTTCAAGCTTCATCACATCGCACAGCAGTGCGCTCGTGTTTGCGTGTCTGATTATTCACTCTGCGCACTGCCGATGGAAGCGGCTAATGAAAAATAAAATAAACCCTGGTCTGAGAGAAGGTGTGGGGAGGTCTGGGCTGGCGAACGCGGCGAAGGGTGCAGACCGACAATAGAAGACAAGGATGATCTTTGTTTTGGCACTGATGTGAAGTCACTCACTAATGCAAAGCAATTTCCTCCCTCAAATTACATTTTCTGCAGCATAGGGGGTTTGTGATATTTGCGTGTATGTATTGCATTATACATTTTAGCTTCCTATGTCTGCTGTCTTGCTCTGGAGAATGAGTCATCTTGTTCTGTCGCACTATTCTGGGAAGTCGGAAATTTTGACTGCGAGTTGAATTGAATGGAGCACCATACTGTGCAATAAAAGTGCTTTTTTCACTGGTGATAGCAAAGCATGTACTGTGGAATATGTAGTGATTTACCAGTTTAGGACATAGGCTACTCCTATATTTTATTGCCTCTTGAAACCCAGACTCATTTGCCTTTGAAGTGTGCCTAATTATATTGAATTATATGATTTTTATTCAAATTTTTAGCAAGTGCACTTCATTCAGTATTACATTTAAATATATTTTAAATATGCTAAAGTGCAATTTCATGATTACAGATTTGTAGTTTTAAATATATTTAAATTAGTGCTGTCAAACGATTAATCGCGATTAATCACATCCAAAATAAAAGATGTTGTTTACATAAAATATGTGTGTGTACTGTGTATATTTATTGTGTATCTATAAATACACACACATTCATGTATATATTTAAGAAAAATGTTACATATTAAATATATTTATATATGATATAACATATGAATATAAATATATATACATGTAAATACATGTAAATATTTTCCAAATATATGCTGTATTTGTATGTATTTTTATATACATAAAAATATACACAATACACACACATATTATGTAAACAAAAACCTTGGTTTAATATTTTGTTTGTGATTAATCGCGATTAATCATTTGACAGCATTGATTTAGATACATGACATGCAAGTTTTAATAAAAAATATATTGAAGTATTTTAGTTTACCATAAATGCTCGTTAGTGCATTCAACGGTACACTTTAACCGTATCAAAGACATAGAAGTAATTATGAAATATAAGGATGTGCTACTTAAGTGGGTCATAAAAGCACTTTAAAGTTTAGCTAATTGCGTTTAATTTGAATTTAAACTACATATTTAAACATTTTCAATTAATTGCAGTTAACATGTGGTTACAGTTTTCAGTTTTCAAATTCAGTTTAATGATTCTGAAAATGACATGTAACCATTAACTAAAAAGTGATTTCATGTAAGTGCACATTACATTATACAACTTGAACCTTGCATTGTCATAATTTTTTTTTTGTTGTTGTTTATTTCATGTTGGTTATATCATATGGATTTGATTCAACCCACATTATAATTATTATTTTTTTTTTCAAATATTAATAAGTATGCTGTTTCTATTGTTGCATACATTACTTTCTTCTAAATACTTACTTTATGTTGCTTCCATTTAAGAAGTTTAAAGTGAGCCATCACAAACCTCTCTTAGAGTACACGTGATTTTGGGCAATATTAGTCAATAAAACATGCATGAATGTGCACAGACTCACTAATTCTAATATTGAATGCTTGTTATAATGAAACTTTGTGAATTGGGACGCAGTGACACCTAAGGAGCGTTTGGCAAGTCTGTCCTTTCAGAGCTCCTAAAGACAATCAGAGCATGCTGGGATTTGTGGGCATGTGCTTGGTCTTTTGGAGATGTGCCCACTGTCTCATTTTTAGAGCAGTGGGGGTTAACTGCTGTGCTGATCAATCTAAACGTCTCAGCGTTTGCCAAGTCACATGGTCAGGAGCAGGATAAAATATGGTAACCAGTACTCACTCTCTTCATCTTGCTCTGTCCTTCGCAGTTCGTTTGTTCGTCCTCTATATTGAGGTTATGTTAAAATTGTATTTTACTAACTCTAACACTAACACTAATTGAACTGACACATTTCCACAATGTTCTGTACTGTATTTGATTTTCATCTTCAGTGTTAACTACCAGATGCTTATTAAAAGCAAACTCAGTTCAAAAGTTTAGGTTCAGCAAGTTTTAATTTTTTTTTATTTGTATTATGATTATTATTATTTTTAGAAATGATCCTTTATTTATTAAACTGACAGTAAAGTCTTGCATGTTTTTAATGGCTGTGTATATATATATATATATATATATATATATCATAATACACAAATTTTCATGGACAATCTGATTAAAACTGGTAAAAATAATCAAAGTTCTATAGGTGACAAAGCTGTTGAAGAGACAAACTGAAAAGCAGTTATATCTGTGTATTTTTTTTAACTCATGTTTTTTTAACTCAACCTGAGCCAAATTATCTGACATTATTACACAGAACTCTTTATTACTCATTATTACACAAAACAATACTTGTGATTTGGTCATTTGCAACTTTCTGAGGAATTTTGTTTTTGTATAAGGAGACTAGATGACCAGTTAAACACATAAATACATTCCTGCTGTAAGGGTTGGTGGTTGTAGGAAAGGGAGCGCACGACTGAGAATAATAAAAGGCGAATTTATTAAGCATCAACTCACGTAAACCATTACTAACTTAAGATCAGACAAACACAAAGGCAAAACTGAGGACTTATAAAGGGGCTGGAACAAACGAGGAAACAAGGTAATTGAATCAAACACAGGTGATGAATATAACTAATTAACAAAACTAGGTCAGAAACTAAAACAGGAAGAACCAAAGAAAGACAAAAAGGAAACTAAACAAACAGTTCTGTTACAGATATCGCCCCCCTCCCGGAAGGTGCGTCCCGCACCGTAACAGTAACATCGGGGAGGGGGGGTGGGCGTCCTGGAGGCTGGAGCAGGACCAGGATGGGACAGGGAAGCCTCCAGGACGGATCAGGAGCCTTGGGAGACCATGGCAGGACTGGAGACTCGGGAGTCCATGGTGGATCCGGAGCCTTGGGAGGCCATGGCAGGACTGGAGATTCGGGAGGCCATGGCGGATCCGGGGCCTTGGGAGGCCATGGCAGGACTGGAGATTCGGGAGGCCATGGCGGATCTGGAGTCTTGGGAGACCATGGCGGATCAGGAGTCTTGGGAGGCCATGGCAGGACTGGAGACCCGGGAGGCCATGGCGGATCTGGAGCCTTGGGAGGCCATGGCAGGACTGGAGATTCGGGAGGCCATGGCGGATCTGGAGTCTTGGGAGACCATGGCGGATCAGGAGTCTTGGGAGGCCATGGCAGGACTGGAGACCCGGGAGGCCATGGCGGATCAGGAGACACGGGAGGCCATGGCGGATCGGGGTCCTTGGGCGGCCTTGGCGGATCGGGGTCCTTGGGCGACCATGGCAGATGAGGGTCCTCGGGCGACCATGGTGGATCTGGATCCTCGGGCGGCCTTGACGGGTCGGGGTCCTCGGGCGGCCTTGGCGGATCGGGGTCCTCGGGCGGCCTTGGCGGATCGGGGTCCTTGGGCGGCCTTGGCGGATCGGGGTCCTTGGGCGGCCTTGGCGGATCGGGGTCCTTGGGCGGCCTTGGCGGATCGGGGTCCTTGGGCGGCCTTGGCGGATCGGGGTCCTTGGGCGGCCTTGGCGGATCGGGGTGCTCCGTGGCCTTGGCCCTTGGCCTGTCCACACAGACTGAGACTATATGGCCCCCCCCCAAAATTTCTTTGGGAAAGTTCCCCTCTGGGGGCCACATTGGAGGAGCGGGCGCTTGAGGGCGCTCTGGAGGAGCGGACGCTTGGGGGCGCTCTGGAGGAGCGGGCACTTGGGGGCGCTCTGGAGGAGCGGGCACTTGGGGGCGCTCTGGAGGAGCGGGCACTTGGGGGCGCTCTGGAGGCGCGGAGCTGGACGGAACCAGCGGAGACGAAGGAGAGCTGGACGGGACCAGCGTAGATGCAGGAGGGCGCTCTTGCAGCGCGGACACTTGAGGGCGCACGGGAGGCGCGAAGCTGGATAGGACCAGCGGAGACGAAGGAGGGCTGGATGGGACCAGCGGAGACGCAGGAGGGCGCTCTTGCAGCGCGGACACTTGAGGGCGCTCTTGCAGCGCGGACACTTGAGGGCGCTCTTGCAGCGCGGACACTTGAGGGCGCACGGGAGGCGCGAAGCTGGATAGAACCAGCGGAGACGAAGGAGGGCTGGATGAGACCAGCGGAGACGCAGGAGGGTGCTCTGGCAGCACGGACACTTGGGGGCGCTCTTGCAGCGCGGATTCAAAGGGGCGCTCTTGTAGCGCGGACATTAGAGGGCGCACGGGAGGCGCGGGGCTGGACGGGACCAGCGGGAACTCAGGTGGGCTGGACGGAACCAGCGGGAACTCAGGTGGGCTGGACGGAACCAGCGGGAACTCAGGTGGGCACTTGCGAGGTGCCGGAATTGGTGGGCTCAGACGAGGAGCAAGCACTGGAAGGCACTGGCGAGGAGCTGGCACTGGAGGGCGCTTGCGAGGAGCAGGTACTGGAGGGCACTGGCGAGGAGCAGGCAATGGATGGCACTGGCGAGGAGCAGGCAATGGAGGGAATGACATGCCCTCAAACTCAATTAAAATCCCCACCGGCACCTGTATTTCCCCCCTCGGTGGTTCGGGGGAACCGTTATTGGCGGCGGAATCCCTTTCCTCCGCGGACGGCGCAACGTTCATCGCCCCTTGCGGCGGAATCCTCCTCGCCGTGGGCGGAACATTCATCGCCGTGTACGGCGGAATCCTCTTCGTCGCGGACGACGCAACGTTCATCGCCCCTTGCGGCGGAATCCTCCTCGCCGCGGGCGGAACATTCATCGCCGTCTCAGGCGGAACGAATTTCTCTTGGGCGGTGGGTAAGGGCGAGCGGCGAATGGCGACCCGTTCTCCCCAAAACGGGTGGCCTGGGTAAGCCGCGACAGGCAGCCTAACATCCCACGCAGAACGGGCAGGGGCGAGCCGCGAACGGCGGCGAGAACCCCCGCAAACGACGGGAACGAGCTCGAGCATCCCAAGCGTTGATCTCGTCTTCAGTTGGCGGTCTGATCTTCTGTAAGGGTTGGTGGTTGTAGGAAAGGGAGCGCACGACTGAGAATAATAAAAGGCGAATTTATTAAGCATCAACTCACGTAAACCATTACTAACTTAAGATCAGACAAACACAAAGGCAAAACTGAGGACTTATAAAGGGGCTGGAACAAACGAGGAAACAAGGTAATTGAATCAAACACAGGTGATGAATATAACTAATTAACAAAACTAGGTCAGAAACTAAAACAGGAAGAACCAAAGAAAGACAAAAAGGAAACTAAACAAACAGTTCTGTTACACCTGCATTAATTTGTAAATCATTAATTTTGTGTTCCACAGAAATAAATAACAGCATACTGTAGGTTTGTAAAGAAGAGGTTTAAATGATGACAGACCTGTAATATTTGGGAGAACTATTCTTTTAATGTTTCTTCAGTAGTCTTGTTAGCCCAGTGGATACAGTCACCACAGCAGCACAAACTCCTCAGACCCGCACGGCTCTGACTTACAATCAAAACACGCTAATTTCATCACTCACTGTGTCGCTCTCTTCGTCTCTGTAATTTGGCATTGGTTTAATTTGTGGTTGCGGAGCTGTGCTCCAGGGGTTAGTCTAGACGTCCCCATTCACCGGCAGTGCTGAAGGCTCTCATTTGGCTCGCAGAGGGAGGCGTGTGTACGTTACAGCACGAGTGGGTGTGTGTATGTGGGACAGGCCGCTTAAATATGCTAATTAGTGTCATTTGCAGATTTCCATGAGAGGTTGAGAGCTCAGCTGAGATCATCCATCTGTGCTTGTATATGCATGTGTGAGAAGTTTGCAGCGCTGCATTGACCAGGTGACAGATGTATGTGAGAACAGGTCGAAGAATCACCATTTACTGTACATATTTTATCTGAAGTGACTTACAGTGCATCAAAGTTATACATATATTAACATGTCTCTGGGAATTAAAGTCATTACACTGGTGTTGATAGCATTATACTGTACCATTTGAGCAGTCTAGCATGTTTTAGGGCTTCTTACACCTGGTATTGAAGGAAGGAAACAAAGATGCCAGCAAGCAATAAAATACATAATTGAAATACTTTCAGTGTTAATTTGTAATCTGTGTTTGGTTCACTGTAAAAAACAACAACAACAAAAACAAAGATCAGTGGAAGAATACACTTGCCAAAAATGAAGCAAATCCTTACTTACTATTGAGAACTAGTTCTCAATAAGAACCTGTTTGTGATTCTGTAGATGAACATTGCAGCATTGGTTCAGTCAGTGGTGTGAGTTACATGGGCTGTCTGTTTGACCAATGGCAGGCTGAGGCATGTATTTTTTTTCCAGTTTTCGTTGTTTAAAATCCAACTCAGCTCGGGCTTGCATGACTACTCATTTTGACTAGTCATCCAGAAAAGTAATCGACAGGTAAATGTTTACCTGATGCAAATGACTTGGGGTCTGATATGCAGCAGCATCAGCAGGTTTTGCAGCTCAATACTGTGAGTGCAGAGCCTGTCTGAAGAACTTGTGAGAAGCTGCGTCTCTAAATATATCCACTTTAAAGCCTTCAGAGCAGTGCTATTGTAACAAATCTGCTGCCTTCAACAATACATTTCAAGACAATTACTGTCAGACTCTAAATATTTTTTCATTGTCGGTCTGTTTACACAAGCAGATGAATGGTGGTTGCGTCATGTTTTAATATGTCTCCTCTCATGAGGTGTTGCACCTGTAAGACTTAAAACTAGTCCATCTAATAAACTGTGTTGTGTTGAGACACCTGCGGTCTGTTCTCCATCCAGCTGTGTTTGAACACACAAAGCCACTAAACCAGCTAGTTGTTCAGAGATAACCCACAGAAAAGTGATGTCGATCATATGTTGATTTAGTGTTTGACATGAAGCAGTTTAGCTACAGGCAAGCTACTAAAAAACAAAACAAACCTTATAGTTAACTACAATGCAAGCTACTATCCAACTACCCTGATGCTACTTACAATACTTTTTTAGGTAACAATTATGTGTATGTAATATAACTATATTGTTATGTAATGATGCTAAATATTTCTTTTTCAGCAAAATAATTCAAAATGTTTAAAATATATTGTGTATTTCTAGTTTTTAGCACTAAAAGAATGCTAGATGGCAGAAGTATTAAGCAGCACAAATGCACATTACACATTACAGTTTTACATTTATTTGAGCAGATCCATTTTCCAAAACAAACAACAACAAAACTAGTGTAGCATTTGTTCATGCTGCACTGCTAGAGCACCTTTTTTTGTCACAGAGTTAATAAATAGCTGAGATGTCAATCTACTGAAAGATTTCATTTAGTTTGTAGAATCGTTACTTTAGTGATTCTCCAGCATCGGTCTGTTCAGCTGTGCTCTGCTCTTATGGCAACTGAAAACTTTCTTAACATATCCCTTAACACAGATCGGATCATGCACAACATGAATATGTAGATATGTTAAGTTTTACATTGTCCTTACGTGGAGCTACTGTGTTTGTTTTTCCCACGACTTGTTGTTTGCAAGTGCAAATGGAGGCACCCGCTGCTGCAGCATAATTTATGCAGTGTTGAACGATGTATCTGAATCTACTGTAGTTGCTTTGAAATGTAGCACATGGCTCACGACATTCAAGGTTTCATTAAACCGAGACCTTAGGGAGAAAACCTGACTGAGAAACATTATGAGCACAGTCAGATTGTTGACTTGAATAATCTAGTTTAGTGCAGTTGTATGCAGCGCTGCCTGCGGCTCACGTTCGGTGCTCTTTTTTGTTTATTGTTCATTTCGGGTCGTAACATTTCTGGTGCGCTAACACCACTGGCTGAGGTGTGCGTGATGAGAAATATATTACATGTTCTTGCACACACACATGTGCCCAGTTAATGTGTTGAGTTTGGGGGTTTGAATCGAATGATTTTCCACATGCTGCATCTCCTCCAGCGCTGTGTGTTTGTATTCTCCTCTGAGATACTGCTGATGCATCAGATATACTCATTTCACCAATTTATTCTTAGATTTAAAACCTTTCATGAGTCCAAAGCGGTTCTGAAGAGCTGAAAAAAGGCTTTTTCTCTCATTCTCTGTGGATGTCCGTGGCAGCATCAGCTCGCATGCCATTGAATATGATGATAATTACTGTTGTTGTAGAAGTAAATGACTACAATTGACTGGAAATATATGCACAATAGCAGCCTGATGTCTGATTTAAATTCAGGATGTCAGGATCATATGAGTCCACCAGTGGAATGAGGACATAAATGCCAAACATAAATGCCACGTTCATTGATTTAGAGGAGTGTTTGCTCTTTTGTTTGTCTGTAGTCTTAAAGGTATTCTTCACTCAAAGGGCAGTTTCTTTATCTTTCAGCACTTTTATGTTGTTTTTTTATTTATTTATAACTAATAGATTGTTATATGAAGTTCAGGTAACACTTTATTTTAGGGTCTCTTAACTAGTTGCTTATTAGCATGCATATCACTAGAATATTAGCCATTTATTAATAGTAATTAAGCACATATTAATGCCTTATTCTACATCCCTAATCCTACCCAATACCTAAACTTAACAACTACCTTACTAACTATTAATAAACAGTAAATTAGGAATTTATTGAGGTAAAAGTTGTAATTAATTTCTACATTTTTAATGTTGGATTTTCATATTCTATTACATTTCAAACTAAGCATGGATACAATGAAGTTTCTTTAAACATTTGTGTACTTGTGCAAAGAAAAGCAGAGGTAAATATCACCCATGACCAGAATATTTTCATTTAATGACATTTCCAATCAAGCTGTAAATTTGTCTAGATATGCAAAAAAGCATGAAGACATTTATTTAGTAACATATGTTATGTGCACTTGTAATTTTCTTTTCTTTTTTTAACTAAATGAATACTTTCGGCCAGGATCCATTAAATTGATTAAAAGTGACAGTGAAGAGACATTTACATTGTTGCAAAATATTTCCATATTGCATAAATGCTTTATATTCATCAAAAAAATCATGAAAAAGTATCACAGTTTCTACAAAAATATGAAGCAGCACAACAGTTTTCAGCATTGATCATAATCATTATGTTTCTTGAGCAGAAAATCAGCATATTAGAATGATCTCTGAAGGATCGTGTGACCTTGAAGACTGTAATGTTGCTGAAAATTCTCCTTTGATCACAGGAATATATTACATTTTGCAGTATATCACAACAAAAAATTTTTTTTAATGTTCATGATGCTTCAGGGAAGAATTGCAAAAACGACAGCACTCTCCTGTGATGTGCTCTGTTGGACATTATTAGTGTATAAATTTAAAGTTAATAAGCACAAACTAGTAAAACAGACACATGGTTTGTAGTCCTGTCTTATTCCTATTTCCTGTTTCCCGTCATTATTCTCTGATTGTCTGCATCTGTGTCTTGTTATCTAATTAGCTCTGGTCTGGTTAAGCGCTTGCGGGTCTAGTGCTGATTGTCAGCTCTTGTCTGTTTATTGCTGTATTGGCGATGAGCTGTTCTGCATCACACTCACCATCCTCTCTGAGTTTCTGACGTTAAAGAATACCTGACCGTCAACGCTGGCAACACAAGAGTTTAAACAGATAGGGCTAATTAGATAATAAGACACAGGTGCAAACAATCAGAGACTAACAAGCGGAAATCAGGAACAGGATTATAAACTATAAAGTCCACAAAACTAAAGCATACAGACACAGAACCGTTACATTCATTCATTCATTCTTATCCAAAGAGTGTTACAAATAAGGAATACAACAAGTGATTCAACGTTAAGAGGCAAATAAACACAAGTGTTGCTTGTAAAATATTTCTACCATATGATGACATACTAATAACTTTTTGTATTCCCCAATTGTAAGTCGCTTTGGATAAAACCGTCTGCCAAATGACTAAATGTAAATGTAAATGTAATAAATAAATAAATGTTAATAGAACATAATAACCATTAGTTGATGATCGGATAGAACAGTGTTATTTTAGTATGACTGAGATACTATTAGAGCTATTATTAATATTTTAATTTAGTTTTTATATTTTCTTTATATTTTGTTAGAATTTTTTTTTTTTTTTTTTATTTTGAAGTTTTGTTATTTTTTGTCATTTTTGTTATTATTATTTGAAAAATCTGTCTATATAATTTTTATACATTTTAATTTCAGTGTTAGTTTTATTTTAATACATTAATACTAAATTAACAAACTAAATGAAATGTTGCCTTGGCAACTAGCTGAAATTATATATATATATATATATATATATATATTTTTTTTTT
This sequence comes from Barbus barbus, assembly GCF_936440315.1. Taxonomy (NCBI): domain Eukaryota; kingdom Metazoa; phylum Chordata; class Actinopteri; order Cypriniformes; family Cyprinidae; genus Barbus; species Barbus barbus. The sequence continues at coordinate 3,416,983 of NC_136747.1, read as the reverse complement.
TTTTTTTTTTTTTTTCAAGTAACAAAAACGTTTTGGAGTTTAATGGAGTTTGAATGGAGTTTAGTTTGAGTAAATAACTGTAGCATACGTCACCAAAGAGAAACCTGTTGTTTCATTGGAAGATCGAGAAAATAGATAAAGTGAAATTTCATTTCATACCAACTTTAAAAAGAAAAACACCCAGTAATGGCAGTTCTGCCATCATTTACTCATCCTCATTTTAACAAAGCTGTTTAACACTGCTTTCCTATCAATTTAAAGTCATAAGATGTGACCCGCATGAGTTTCTGAGTTACGGTTTTAATCATATATTCACAGCTGAACAATAGCTCATGCTGAACGCATCTTCTCATGACAGTGTGTATTCAATATGTGTGTAATCAATGCGTCTTAATAAGCACATCCACTGAGTTAGCTTATAATTACATCACACTCTGACAGCGTTAATTGTCAAGTGTTTCTGCTGCAAACACCTGCAACACTCCTCTTCTGCTCCGCACTCGCTGGCATCGGACTGCTGGTGTAACTATACAAGTCCTTGCAACTTTTACTTTTAGTTTGTGCCTTGCTTTGACCCCATCTGGCACGGGTCTGACCTTGTGCAGCTGACAGCAGTTGTCCATCTCTCCGAACAGGTGCGTATGTTTGTGCCAGAGTCCACCTGTTCTTCCAGCACAGCCGTCTGAGAGCCGCAGCTCAGGGTCTCGCTGCAGAGGGCATGTTGGGGTTCAGGAGGCAATGCGGTGCTTTTGATTGATGGATGCAGCAGTGCGGGTCATGCTGAAATCTTGTTAGGTCATTTTCACATGAGATGTTGATTTGGTAACTAGTCAGTGTGAGTGTTTAAGGCCTCTCTGGGCACTCAGAGCATGTGACTTAAAAATGAAATCTTGTCGTCAATCACTCACACTCATGCTTTAATACACAGTTTATTCATGACTTTCAGTGTTTATTACAGGCTTTCAGTCTGTGTGTTTCTCGGCAGCACTTAAAGCCTGAGGCTTTGGCTGTAGTGGGATTATTTTTGTTGGTGAAAGAGAAAAAAAAAATCTTATGTGCGCTGTTTTATCAGTACTTTCGCTTTCAAAATCGATCGTGTTCAACAAGGAGGAGGGAGGATGGAAAGTGGTGGGGCACAGTAACTCGTTTTGGGGGACACAGTAACTCGTTTGGGGGGTGACGAGTTACCCGCGAATGTCCCCCCCCCCCTTGGCGCCGGCCCTGAGTCGTGTTCAGAATTATTGGCACCCTTGGTAAATATGATAAAGCCTGAGAAAATTAATCTGCATTGTTAATCCTTTTGAACTTTTATTTAAAAAAAAAATCACAAAAATCTAACCTTTCCTCGGATAATAAGAATTTAAAATGAGGGGAAATATCATTATGAAATAAATGTTTTTCTCTAATACACATTGGCCACAATAAATGGCACCCTTTTATTCAATACTTTTTGAAACCTCCATTTGTCAGTTTATCAGCTCTAAATCTTCTCCTATAATGCCTGATGAGGTTAGAGAACACCTGACAAGAGATCAGAGACCATTCCTTCATCCAGAATCACTCCAGATCCTTTAGATTCCCAGCTCCATGACAGTGCTTCTTCTCTTCAGTTCACCTCACTCATTTTCTACAGGGTTCAGGTCAGAGGACTGGAATGGCCAGCAGAAGTTTGGTTTTGTGCTCAGTGACCCATTTTTGTGTTGTTTTTGAGGTTTGTGTTTGGATTATTGTACGGTTGGAAGATCCAAACATGGCCCATTATAAGATTTCTAATAGAATCAGTCACTTGTTGATTTTTTATCTGTTGGTATTTGATAGAATCCATGATGCCATGTGTTTAAACAAGATGTCCAGGACCTCCAGCAGAAATATAGGCCCACAACATCACAAATACAGCAGTATATTTCATTGTACACATGGGGTACTTTTTATCCCTGTGTTCACCAAACCCATCTTGAGTGTTTGCTGCTAAAAAGCTCATTTTTTAGTTTCATCTGACCATAGAAGCCAGTCACATTTGAAGTGCCAGTCCTGTCTGATAACTGAATATGGTGAAGATTGTTTTTGGATGAGCTAGGACAATTTTTCTTGAAACCCTCCCAAACAACATGTGGTGATGTAGGTACTATTTGAATTTTTTTTTAAGGTTTTCTGACCCCGAGACTCAAGTATTTTCTGCAATTCTCCAGCTGTGATCCTTGAAGAGTCTTTAGCCCCTCAAACTCTCCTTCTCATCGTGCATTAGGACGATATAGACACACGTCCTCTTCCAGGCAGTTTCGTAACATTGGAAATTCTTAATTATTGCCCTGATGGTGGAAATGGGAATTTTCACTGCTCTAGCTCTTTTCTTAAAGCCACATTTGTGAAACTCAATTATCTTTTGCTGCACATTAGAAATGTATTGTTTGGTTTTTCTCATTGTGATGGATGATTAAGGGAATTTGGGCTTTGTTTTCCCTCCTATCTATATTTCTGTGAAACAGGAAGCCATGGCTGGATAATTTCATGTTCACAATCACCCTGGATTGCTCAAAATTGTGAATGGGAATATACTTTAGAGATATTTTACTCATAATAATTTCTGGGGGTACCAATAATTGTGTCCAACGTGTATTTGAGAAAAGACATTTATTTCATAATGAGATTTTCCCCCATTTTCTCTTGTTTTAGTTCAGTGAAAGGTTAGATTTTTGTGATTTCTTTTGTAAATAAAAGATCAAAAGGATTAATAATGCAGGTTTATTTTCAGAGCCTTCTTTGATCATATTTACCAATGGTGCCAATAATTCTGACCACGACTGTATAATAATAACAATAAATATATATTATTAAAATTGTTGTACATTTAGAAGAAAAGCAGAATACACACCACAACTGTACTGATAACATCACAGATAAACAATATTGTTGGAATCACTTTTTTAGCTGATGAATGATAAAAGCATTGACAGCCAATCAGAATCCACCCTGCTTTAAAGAGCACAAGCATTTAAAGCGGCAGACAACTTTTAATAAAGTGTGGGCTAATAATAAACAGAACTTCATTGTTATATATAAATATATACACTTTACACTGAGATGATCTTTGTAAAGGTGTTCATTAATGACTAATATCTCATTTACAAATGCATTATAAACAATTGACAAGTAGTGATTTTAATAATTTGATAATTTCCTCTTGATAAACAAAATATATCATTTTTAATCATAGTTTTGAGTTAAGTATGAATAAATATATTTATTAAGCATTTATAATGTCTTGTTAGGTCATTTTTACATGGGTGTGTGTGTTTAAGGTCTCACTTGGCATTCAGGGAACATGATTTGAAAATGAAATCCTGTCATCATTCACTCACCCTCATGCTGCTCTTGATCTTCTATCCTGCACACACACACACACACACACACACACACACACACACCCTCAACTCATCTGAGGTATACCTGCATGCACACACACACACACACACTCACACATCCTCAACTCATCTGATCTGTACCTACACACACACACCTTCAACTCATCTGAGCTATACCCACACACACACACACACACACACACACACATCCTCAACTCATCTGAGCTACACACACACACACACACACACAAACACACACACCTTCAACTCATCTCATCTGTACCTGAACACGCACACACACACACACACACACCCTCAACTCATTTGAGCTATACCTACACACACACATACCCTCAACTCATCTGAGGTATACCTGCATGCACACACACACACACATCCTCAACTCATCTGAGCTACACACACACACACACACACACACCTTCAACTCATCTGATCTGTACCTGCACACACACACACACACACACACACACACACACACAACTCATCTGAGGTATACCTGCATGCACACACACACACACACACTCACACATCCTCAACTCATCTGATCTGTACCTACACACACACACACACACACCTTCAACTCATCTGAGCTATACCCACACACACACACACACACCTTCAACTCATCTGATCTGTACCTGCACACACACACACACACACACACACACACACACACACACACAACTCATCTGAGGTATACCTGCATGCACACACACACACACACACTCACACATCCTCAACTCATCTGATCTGTACCTACACACACACACACACACATCCTCAACTCATCTGAGCTACACACACACACACACACACACACCTTCAACTCATCTGATCTGTACCTGCACACACACACACACACACACACACACACACACACACACAACTCATCTGAGGTATACCTGCATGCACACACACACACACACACTCACACATCCTCAACTCATCTGATCTGTACCTACACACACACACACACACACCTTCAACTCATCTGAGCTATACCCACACACACACACACACACCTTCAACTCATCTGATCTGTACCTGCACACACACACACACACACACACACACACACAACTCATCTGAGGTATACCTGCATGCACACACACACACACACACTCACACATCCTCAACTCATCTGATCTGTACCTACACACACACACACACACATCCTCAACTCATCTGAGCTACACACACACACACACACACACACCTTCAACTCATCTGATCTGTACCTGCACACACACACACACACACACACACACACACACACAACTCATCTGAGGTATACCTGCATGCACACACACACACACACACTCACACATCCTCAACTCATCTGATCTGTACCTACACACACACACACACACACCTTCAACTCATCTGAGCTATACCCACACACACACACACACACACACACTTACAGAACATGACATACCATTAGTCGGCGAGAGCATCATAAGAGTGTGTTTGTGTATGTTTGGTCACACTGCTGTACTTATTGTTGGAGGAAGTCACATTATTGACTGCTGTGTTCTTTGATGCAGAGAAATATGGGCCGCTGAATGTCAGATAAATGGATGTCACAAAAGGGACCAAATGTAGCCACAAAAAACTGACAAAAATTCCAAGATTTACCTTAAAGGTGCCATAGAATGAAAATCTGTCTTTACCTTATAGTTAAATAATAACAGTTCTGTACATGGAAATGACATACCGTGAGCCTCAAACACCATAGTTTCCTCCTTCTTATGTAAATCTCGTGAATAAAAAAGACCACTGAAAAACAGGCGAATCAGAACATAACACCGACTGTGACGCAACAGTCGGGATCACTACGCCCCCAACATTTGCATAAACTCGCCCTTGTTCTAAGCCGGCCGAACCATCAGAAGCTCTGCAGGTATTGTGAATAAACAAGCACGGACAACAGCGAAAATGGCAGACCATGGAAATAAATGTTATGTTCCATGCTGTGCAGGGGATGTGAAGTGCAGGGATGGGTTGTTGTCTGTATTCAGAAAGGCACAGAAAGCAAATAACGCATTCTACTAAAATAACGCGAGCTACTAAAGGGACATAGTTAGCTCCTTTGCTAGGTGTAGCCTGTTACAGTACATAAGATTTAATTTACCACATAAACAGAGTAAGGACAGATGAGGACGATAGCGGATGATTTACAGATCCTGAGCACCACTGACAAGCATCTGATCTTGTGAAATATGTGGTAAGTACTGCTGCTCCATAATGTAAACATAGTTCGTGCGATCAACCGATCGTTAAAAAGCAGTTTCAATGCCTCGCATATTAATAACGGCTCCCTGATGCCCGCGTTTTATATACAGTATAATTACCCGACGATATAACTGCGAGAGAAAGTATTTAAATATATATTTTCCTCCCTGTGCTTCCTTCTTGCTGATGAGCCGTACTGTGAAACAGCCAATCAGAGCAGAGCTCATTATTATTCATGACCCTGCCAAATAAGCCAATAACAGACCGTTTCAATCTAGGGAGAAATCCTAGGGTTGTAAATGGACATGTAAAATCGTTTCTGGAGATTTTTTGCCCTTATCTAAGCCATATACCTTCTGTGTAGATATCAGAGAACAATTTAAAATACTGTATCAATGCATTCTATGGCACCTTTAATGAACATAAAATAACAGATACGAATATAAAAATACATCAAATTCTGTAAGTAATCAATATAAAAAAATGCAGAAATATAAAATTCAAATATAAGTATAGCCACGTGCGTACATGTTAAAGTGTTTTGGTTAGTAAAACTACTCCATATCTCTTATTCTGCCAGAAAGAACACATTTCACTCATTTACTGAATGATGAAATGACCAACATAGGCTGGAAAACATGCCATTACTTATAGTTTTAGTAACTGAAATGATCATTAATGGCAGTAAAACACCAACAACTTTCAACACAAATTATGATTACGGGGCAGATTAATCATTAACTGATTAAGACTTATTTCCATGCAGCTCCTTGTACAATAGTATGTTGTGACCTAAAACACTTTTATATTTAAAATACATTTTGACATTTGCTTTATATAACCAGCTCTATATATGGCTTTTCTGACATAGTAAACTTGTTCTGTAGCACACCCGGTACAGCACTGCACTTGTGATGAGGAGGCTTGGGTACGAGTCCTGTGAAACACCAGTTCCTATAAAATCTCAAAGCAAGCTAAAATGGCATGATTGTTTCACCAAATGTGTTTTTTTTATCTCTCACATCATCTGTATCATCAGTTAGGTTCTGTTTCTGATAAAACTGAACACACTTTACACAATGATAGTTTAAAAGCATCTTATTTTATTTTACTTAAAAAACAAAAAGTGAATCTTCATCTTGTTAACATCTTGCACTCTATTTATCCTTCAGCAGTTTATTTATTTCAAGCCTACTGGTATTATCACAAGCGGAAATGACACAGAAACAGGAAACCACACTAATCATGACAGAAAAAAGCACCTGAAAGATGGTGTGACTTCTTCAAAAGAATGTGCGATTTGTTGTGTGCATTTAAGAGACAGGCAAGAAAATCTCAGTATGTTTGTGGTGTTTATTTGATGTTATTTAAGTGCACTGTGGCTTAAAAAGCTTGATTTATGACTTAACAAAAAGCTTAACGAATGAAACAACAAGAATTTACTTTGGCACACCATATGATGATGATAATGACAACAGAATTAGACATCATATTAGGTAAATAAAAAAACAGCAGATGGAAATTAAAGTAAGGTAGTTGTTAAGTTTAGGTATTGGGTAGGATTAGGGATGTAGGTCATGTAGAATAAGACATTAACATGTGTTTAATTACTACTAATAAATGGCTAATATTCTAGTAATATGCATGCTAATTAGCAACTAATTACGAGACCCTAAAATAAAGTGTTACCAAATATTTTATGTAACATGCAATTTTCAGCTAAAATGTCTGGCTATTAAAACTGGCTCATTGATTGAAGTGTCAGTGCACAACTAATGCATTTGATCAACATCACATTATAGGACAGCTACTTTTTATCTTTGCATGTCAGAACATTTCATTTCATTCGTTTACACACTGTTTTACTTTGAAAGAGTGCAGAAGTCCTCAAACAAATCCCCTAAATCATCAAGCATTTATGTTATTGTCAATTTACAAACTACATCCATTTATAATCTCAGGGATGAAAGGGGTTTCAAAAAGTAAACACATTTAGCAAAATGGATACATTAAACTATGCAAATACTCTACTAAATGCTTGCTGGGGAGAATATCTCGGGGGTGTTTGCTTTATTTTAGAACGTCACTAATTCTAATCGCACACAAGAGCTGTTATTAAAACACTCTTTATTTTAATGCAATGCTCTTAGAGGACTGATAATAAGAAAACGAATTGTAAGCACCATCACAACTGCTAAATTGTTCACGTATTTCGAAGTTAGCGACACAATTTGTTCAATTGCTTTTGGGGATTGTGCGTAACAGTAGTTGAAGAATGAATTAGCAAGTCGAGAAGGAATTATAGTTTATCAAAATAGATTGCACATTAAAAACACATTAATTTCTGTTTGTACGACAACTTTCTGAAGAGATGGATTTTGGTTGATGAGCCATTATATGAAATGTTATTATGGGCTTCTTTAATGAAGGAATTGAGTTTCTCGACTGTGTGAATCGCATATGCTTCATTTACACCTGATATGATCCATCTTTTAAACATGCGATCGGTTTAATGAAATGGCATCAGACAATGCATTTATAGTGTAAATGATAATGCATCCTAGAGAGCAGCAAAGTACCGCACATTCTTCTTGGTATGCGTGACATGAAAGTCATGGAATCAGAGACTCGACGAAATCTAATCACAAGTGGTCACTTGAGCTGCTTTTGAGACACATGTTAATGGCATGTGTGAATCCCAATCTGTCTTGACTGATCGGATCACTAAAGCAGAGGTTAATGGCAGCATGAATGCGGCTGCAGAGGAAGGACTGCAGCATGTTTGGCTTTCACAGTCTAATTTGTGTGTCCTTCATTCCAAACTTGAGAAAGGTAACCCTGCAAGGTCTGGAGCGGTCTGATGGAGGAAAAAAGATCAATCTTGTGTGCAATCATTGGTCCTCTGGAGAGAAGAGTTAGATATATTTAATTCATCTTAATTAACCTCTAAAGAAGAGCTACTCTAGTTCTGATCCCATGAGGAAACTCGCTGTTGACAGAACACGAGTACACCTAAGGAGACTGACAAAACGGTGCTTCCCAAGTGGTTTTCCCTCATGACCCAAATGGTGGCCCAACACAGTGCAAAACATGTTTGTCGTACAAACTAAACAACAACAAAAAAAAGTTCTTAAAATCAAATTCCAAACATATGCAAAAGTATTAACATAACGTGTAAAAGCATTAACCACAGCTTTGCTAGTTTTATCAGAATTTTGGCTTTGTCACACATTTTACAAACAACCTTGTTACTGCATAATGACAAGAAAAAAAATCATTAACTTGTATTCTGACCATTTCTACAGAATTGAGAGAGGGTAAGTAAACAATAAAATTGTATTTGATAATTTTTTACAAATATTGTAGTGCTGATTGCATCTGTCATGCTGTTTGACAAATATTTTCTGTTTAATTTAAGAGACATAAATTAATCAATAACTATAAATCAATATTTAGTTTTTTAAACAGACACCATTAGTGTTACCCAATATACAAATAGTAGTGCTTTTAAGTGCATATTTAAATTATTAATAATAAATATATATAAACATAATAAATGAATCATAAAATGTTAATGAAACAAAGTAAATAAATACAAATTGAATATAACAAAATAAGTAAAGAGAATTAGTGTTTGCAGCAGTGTACCAAACTTTTTCCTTGATTTTTTTTTTTTAAATATTGATTTTTTGACGAACACACCCACGTGTATGTTTTTAAAATGTGCATGTTATTATTTTATTTTATTTTATTTTAAACCACATATTAAAAAAAAAAAAGTTTAAATAAATCCGGTTTTATAATATTTTAGTTTGACCTTGGTTGACCAATCAATATATGAAGTTTGAACACCTTCTGCCGCTGACCATTTGATGAAAAAAATAAATAAATAAATCACTTAGTCTTTTAATGAAAATATCCATCCTAGAGACAATATCCATCCATTGTTCAGTTTTGTTTTATACACCCTATCCCAGATTTAATGACAGTTAAAGGATTTTTGTCACTCTGGAATGTGGTTGTCATCGTAAATAACCGATCAGAAGGGGATTACGCAGAAGTGCAGCGACAGCCCTATTCAGTTGCTCTGTGAATGTGGCCTTTATGACTTTCAGCTTTGCGGGGACTGAGAGATATCTGATCCCTCTACGGCCCAACCATCTTCTCATTTCCTTGTGTAGAGCTTATGCTAACCGATTTCATTGGAGAAATTAAAGTGAAGTAATTCAGTCCACACTCTCTGGTGTACTTCTTAGGACACTCAACATGGGGCCCTAAAGAAAGTCTTAATGCTTTAGCGCGAGCCTACTTTTGAGTGTGACGGACTCATAAATCTGAAAGCAGCCACACAGAGACATTTTGAGAGGTGCTTTGATGGAGTCAGTGAATAGACCAAGCAGCTGACACCTTTCGAAACGCAGTTAAAAGCGTCAACTCAACCTCTTCCACCTCCTTTCACAAGAAAGAGAAATACATTCTCCCCTCAAGGCAATATGAAAATGTCATATTCCCAGCTCCCGTCCTTGCGGAAGGAGAAGTGCGCAGGTGCTGGAGTGATAATGAATCTGATTAGCGTCGTATGTTCTCTATTCACGACGCCTATAAGTGTAACGGAGCGGAAGAGCCAAAAAAAGGCTCACGTCGTAGCTCTAATTTATATCTCACTGTGTGGGATAGGAAACAAAAATTAACAGACTAAATGAAAAATGGAAAGGTGGCACTTATAACGACAGCCGCATTTCCTTCCTTTCCTCTTTTCTTTCTTACTTGGCTAATGTTTTCCTCCTCCCGGCAGATCGGAGGGTAATGGATGTGAAGCCGAGAGGATGACGCCCCTTCTTTCCTCTTGCTTTCTAAAAACGCTTTCCCTCAGGAGTTCAGCTTGTCTGCTGAGGTGTACGCTCAGGGAATAAGTGTGTGTGTGTGTGTGTGTTGTACCGAACAAGTGTTAAAGGGCTATTATAGGACTGAAGGGCTGTTAAAACAGAATAACATTTAAAAATCCACCTGCAACTAGTCAAGTCCATTCAGCGAATCAATCAAAAGAGAAGAAACACAGTAATTGCTACTTTTACAGCACTATGGAGTGTCTCAGTGGCATTTGCTAAGGCAAGCACAATCACTGCTGTTCATGTAAGGTTGAAGATATGAACAAAACTCTAACTCTTGCTTGGATTTTGACTAAAACTGATTTTTCTGACTATTCTGAACAGAACTAAATGTGCTTTGTATTATGTGCCATTAAAGGCTGGATCGATCTGAATATGGCATTAAAGTGATAGACTGGAATGACAGCTCATTCAAGTATAACTGAATATTTTTTACACATGAAATGTGTTTAGACTTTGTTCCTTTATATCCATCTGCCTAAAAGTGATATGTTCTGATATGTTATTGAGTGTAGTACTGTACACGGTGGCTATTTCTATAACCATTTCATATTTTAGGGCTGTTACCAATCAAATGAAAACAACAAAATCTATATTTGTACCCCAGAAGTGGCATTTAGATATATTTACACAGACTGTTTGCAAGATACCTTGTTACTTAAACACAAAACACAAAGAACAGGCAATCAGAGCAACACACCATCCAGAAAAACAGCTCAAACTTTTACTTTGAGAAAGACAGAAAGGAAGACATTTTTACCATGGCCTTTCCGAGACTGTAATGTGAAAGAGTCATACGTGTGACAGTACAAGCTGGAAAAGTGTCACTCCGTCAGTCAGGGAAAGTCTGGCACTGACAGACGGTCAGACAATGATATGGAGCTCATTTCCAGAACTCGTCGTGGAGCTCAGTCTTAAATTTTAATCTAGAGTCTGAATAATTGATGTAGGGTTGTAACATAAGGTGAGGTGATGCTGAAATGCTCTGTATTGATGATCTTGTTCCACTCTCATACCGACACTCAAAGTTTGGGGGCATTTTTATTCATTTTGATGGTTTTGCTCTAAGCCCTCATTCTTTTCTGACATTACATTTTTGCTTAATTAAGTCAAGTCATTTTATGTAACAGACAATTGGTCAACATTTAGTAGTTGATTTAAATTTAAATATGATATTAAGGTATATATCTTAATATCATAAAAAGCACACTTTAGTACACTGTTATGTACTTATTCCAGAAATAATAAAATAATAAAATTTAGCCTTCAGACACTTAATTGCATATACACTGAAATGAACTTAAATTTTATGGCATATGGTTTAAGTGTACTGCCGAATAAAGTCGTAAAGAACACATTGCAGTTAAAATAATAATCAGTATGTTAGTATGCTAGTCAACACATTAAACTGTACTTCTTTAAATCATAACAAGCGATTATTAAAACAATGACTTAAAATGCAATTTGGAACTTTTAATTTGATGTTATTACAACGTGCACTTTTAAGTGTACTTAAGTGTGTTAAGAAAAAGTGTACTTAAGTGGCATTTTATTTTTTATTCATTTTGTTTTAGAATTTGAAGTACAGTTAAACACGCTTCTGTTTCACAAGCATATGTTGTGGTAAAGAATATTAATCATACAATAATATTTATTAATATGATTATTGATTTATATAATTTTAATTCAAATGAATGCTTCAATGTATCATTAACATGCTGCTGGTTGTGACTAGATAACCTATCAAGTTCCATAGGATTTTGAGCGAGTTCTTAACATGATTTGCATTGTATTCACTTGTGAATGTTTGCTAAATCATTAACAGGTGGACTAGATCTTTGTGTCTCACTCGTTTCTCTCTTCTCAAAGATGAAAGTGTAGCGAGTCTTCTCCGTGTCTCTCCGTCAGTATTTATTATCAGTATGTGGGTCAGTTTTTCCAGCCGCTGTGAACACGAGCACAAAATTGGTGATCCATCATAAACGTGTAATTCCCATCTCGGTGCCATCATAACTCCAGCTCTGGCTTCAGACTGACAGCAGACAGAATCTCAGCGCTCCAGCAGTGGAGGCACACCGTCCCTGATAAACACCTGGACTCCCCGCTGGACTGAACTTACCTCAGACAGCAGGAGCGCACACATGCTTTACACCTCCGACTGCGAGGAGGCTGAGCTACCGCGTCTGCGCTCGCTGTCATATGATAGATTACACTCGCATTGTTGGGAGGTTTGGAGATGATTGAGGAGAGTAGACCTGGACTTTTTCTTTTTTTGACTTTCTTGTATTTCTGACACTTACTCAGAAGGACTGCTGCTTTGAATTTAAAGTCAACATGAAAAATGAATACTTGTTGCTGGTCTTAATGTGAAGTCATCAGTGCTCCGTCATTACCTGAAATAGATAACAGACCATAGATAAAGCCACTGCTGGGTAGTAACAGACTACTTGTAATTATGTCGTCCGAATTATGGATCACACTTTATTTTAAGGTCCAATTCTCACTATTAACAAACTATTAACTACGACTTTTGCTTCAATAAACTTCTAATTTGCTGCTTATTAATAGTTGGTGAGGTAGTTGTTAAGTTTAGGATTATGGATGTAGAATATGGTCATGCAGAATATGTGCTTTAATATAAAGAACCAACATGTTAATAATAGGCATGCTAATATACAACTAGTTAATAGTGAGAACTGGTCCCTATACTAAAGTGTTACCATTACAGTTACTTTTTTTATGGATTACATGATTACATATCATTCACACAATGGCAGTTAATTATTCATAATTTATTAATTCCTCTTAACTCTTCTTTTCTAATTTCCTTTCTTAAAAATCTCTTAAAATTTCTAAAAATATTCTATTTTTTTTTGTCATAGTGTTTAGCGTTGACTACATTTACAATATAGAATAGCCATGCAAATGACATGTATATTAATTTGTGATCCGTATGCTTTAAAATCTGTTGACCAAAGAGCATGTTTGGGATGAAATGTCAGTTGCTGTGGTGAAGATGGACTAAACAAGCTACGGTCAGCATTTGTGTTGCTGCGACTTTGCTGAAATAGTTGCAAGCATATCAGTTTGAGTCAGCCAGCACTACTCGTACATTACCGGCTGATGGACATGTCACGCGTGGGAGCCATAAAGAAAATTAGTTCCCATCCAGCCCTGAGATAAATTGTTCAGCGGTATAAGGGGAGACATTTGTAACCGTTTGACTGTAAATAATTGTCATGAGTTGAGAGCCCGTGTCCTGTACTTAACCATCAATAACACTCTCCGCCTCCAGAGAATCATTTCTCTATCGGAAACAATACCAAACAACAAATATTTACTGTCTTTATGGCTCACCAAACATAGCGATGTTTCTCACTGAAGCTGGGTGAGTTACTCTGAGAGAAGCAACAAGTGTGGCTCTGTTCAAAACCTTAGTGAGCTGCCCTGCTGTCTGTTAAGGCAGCATTCTCATTACAATAGGGCATCATAAGCGACCAATTTGAAACACTCAATAGCCAGCACTCCACGTGTTAGATACATTGTTTTGAATAGCGGTAGGTGTTGGCATGCTGCAAAGCTATTGCATATGCATGTTGCATATTGCATACAACACTTTTTGGCATATTTATAATCCGTATTTCTCTCACTTTGTTTGGATGTGGGGTTTTTTCATTGTATTTTATTGGATTGTATTTTGTGCAAAGCATTTATATAATTCTGCCTTAGAATTTGTGTAAAAGCCATTTTAGGAAGTAACACAATTATGCTGCCTACTCTGTGGAACTGAATTCATGCCTGGATCATGATGCCTTGAAATACCTCACTAGGTTTTGGAACAGAGCCCGTGTCTCTGTCTCTCATTTAGTCATGTTTTGTGTTTATTCCCTTCTTCCATTTTGCTGCTGGTGATGATCAGATTTATGACAGCGCTACAAATGGGAACTGCAGGACATATATTAAACCTTCTAACAAACCATTGGCATCAAAGAAGATCCATAAAGTGAAAAAAGTAGAGATGCGTGTGCATGTTGAAGGTACAGACTGCACTCAGTGTGAGTCTCAGACATCAAAGGCAGCGCCGACACACGTATACCTGCATCTCCATGCCAGCTTTCGAGATGCGCTGTTCTGCAAATTACTTTCCTTGCTTTCAAAGTAACGGCCACAGCATTTACACTGAGTTATTTATTTACGGCGCTTTGTTCTGTCTCACCACACCTCTCAGAGGGCTTTCTGGAGACACAAGACATCTTCGGCGAGGGGAAGTCAGGCCTCGTCTTCAACGCGCCGATGAGAGCCTGTGTCGGCTGGTTGTTATGCATGCACTTTCTAATTAGCATACCACAAGGATCAAAACGCTAAAGAGAGATTTTTCGATCCTAATTTATCGTGTTTGACATTTCAGCGAGAATGCTGCTCTGGGAAAACAGTTCAGGTTTTCATGTAGCAGATCTGGAAATAGTCTTCTTCACGTGTTTCCTCAGGGAAACGGAGCACTTGTGCCATTAACAGCCCACACAGTCGTACAGACACACGTAACGGCAGGCAATCAAACCTTTCTACAAGTGTTTAAGATGTAGCGTAAGTACTGACCCCACAGGAAAATAAAATCACAAATGAGATCTCAATAGTCTCTTCTAGACAGCGGTGAGCTTTAAAAAATAACACAGTAGACTGCAGTTGTGTTATGGACAACTCGGGCTCACTGGAAAAACAAGACTGTTGCAACGTTTCTGCAAAATGATAATATGTTGCTTCTTTGTGTGAAATGTCAAGTGAGTGGCTCTAAAAGTGTGTTCAGTTTTATCCAAAACATTTCAACATCAACTTGGCGATTTTTTATGTTAGTTGTTGTACATTTCACGGCAGTTTGGAAATGGTGCTACGGTTTAATGCTGTTTCACATTTGAAAATAATATACCACATACAAATATATTTGCTGAAGCAACCATGACATTTTAGCTTTCTTCTACAAGTCTTTGAGCTCCTTCATCATGACTTACTGTGCAAATGGAGTGCTGTACCGGGTGCGCAACCGAGCCAGTTTACTTCATCAGAAAAAGCCAGGTTGTATGATGCAAACGTCAAAATGGACAAACCATGCACTGACATAGTATTGTGCAAGGAACTGTGCAAAAATAAGACTTTGTTTGAGTTTGATTGACAGGCAGTCCTACAAATCATAACACAGAATTCACAATTTTGTCGGACAAACAAACCTGACAGGGGTATAGATTAATGGCGGTAAACTTAAACTTGAAAAATGTTGTGTACAGACATCTTTCCATGGTTGAAACGACAAACCTTCTAATGTTCATTCATGTCTTTGCAAAGGGTCAATTTTAAGTATAGGTATTTGTTTTGGAGTTTTTGCATCATGTGACACTGAAGACTGGAGTAATGATGCTGAAAATTCAACTTTGAATCAGAGGAATAAATGATATCTTAAAATCTATTAAAATAAATATGCAATAATATTTCACAATATGGACTGAAGTCTTCAAGTCAAGGTTAGGATTAATGGCCATCAACCACTCATCTAGTGCATGTATATGGAGAGAAAGAAAGAAAGAAAGAAAGAAAGAAAGAAAGAAAGAAAGAAAGAAAGAAAGAAAGAAAGAAAGAAAGAAAGAAAGAAAGAAAGATGTACAAATGCATCCTTGGTCAGGTGTGAGTGTGTGTTATTGGCCTGGACAGAGTAGTTCAAACTGAGTCAACAACTGGACTGAAAATGAAGTCAGACACACCACAGGCAGTTTGAGATGAGCAGTGTGCTGATAATGCCTGAGACTGGAGTAATGCCTCTGCATTATTAAAGCAACAGATGGAAAGGTAAACAAACAAAGGGAGCGCGGGCCCTGGAGCCACCCTCACCATAGTCCATGAGTGGGTCTGGCACAGAGTCAGCCAGCCTCTTTAGCACCTTAAAATATCATGCTGCTATGAGACTATGAGCTTTCTGAGGCCCAAAAGAAACTCGATGTATAAACGTTTCTGAAAGAAGCCTCTTGTCCTCAACAAGGCTGCATTTATTTGATACAAAAAAACAGTGATGTTGAATATTATTGCAATATTTTTTTCTATTTGAACATATGTTAACGTAATGTATTACTGTGATCAAATCTGAATTTTACTGTCTATTGTAAACAGTTGTAAACGGTTAACTGCTGCTTAAACCATGATACATTTTTGTAACATTAAAAGCGACTATAAATACTTTTATAATCAATTTATTGCATATGCATACTGTATATTATATATACAATGTCCATAGGAGAGGAGAGAAGTATGTGTTCGTTTGAAGTGGAACGACTGTGACTTTCACACCAGCAGAACGGAGAGAGACAAAGCGAGAGATAATAATCTTTGACATTGTAATTTTCATGGTAGTGTTGATAAAAGCTTTACAGCTCCTCTGTAATAATCATTATCTTAGCTTTTCACAGACCACAGCCTCTGATGAAGACAGCTCTGACTGTAAAGCTGTTTACAATGACAGTAATATAAGCCTGTCTTTGCTGTTTAATTTTGACAACTAAAGCAACTGGATGACTTCCTTGAGAACTGCTCTTGTAGCTTTGCGAGAAACAGTGTTTTAATCCGATAGAGACTCGGTCATGATGGAGCCTTCAAGACGCCAGAGACTGAAACCATTTCTTAAACACACACTGTGAAGGGTCTTGTGGTCTGAATACAATAGATTTTACAATTTTCATGTGCCATCAAACATAGAACGCTTTTTAGTGCAAATGCATCATTTGTGCATTTACAGACTGGGTAACACTTTAGTCTAGGGACTAGTTTTCACTATTAACTACGTAGTTGCTTGTTAGCATGTAGCATATTGGATGTTTATTAGTACTTATAAAGCAGATATTAATGCATGAGCATATTTTAGATCGCCTAACCCTTCCCAAAATGAACATCTATCTTACTTACTAATAATACGCTGAAAATTAGGAGTTTATTGAGGGAAAACTATTTGTTTTTTAGTCAACTGTGAGAATTGGACCTTAAAATAAAGTGTGACCTGAGACGGTACTGATAATACATAATGATTCTTTAATGTCAATGTCTAATGTTAATGGACATTGACCAATCAGCTTTGAGCTCAGCACACTCAAGAAAATCCTGCTCTCTTTTCAGCAGAATTCCATTCAGTATTAAAATCCACTTTGCATCTGTTTTGTTTTATAAGAATAGTGTGCACAATTATTTTTGTAATTTATTTCTGCAACTGTGTGTAAATATAGTTAAGTTTCAAGTCAACAATATATGTCAATTTAAAGGGAAGAAAATAACGAGCTGGCTTTGATGTGATGCTCAGAAGTTCATAGAAAAAAGGGCATTTCTAAATGATCATTTAATTTCAGACAGATGGGACAAATCAAGTGGCTGAAGTCAGCTGAGCTCAGGCTCTTTCAGTGAAGACAGCTTCGTTGATTATAATGAGAGTGATTTAGTTTGGACGTGTTGTGGTATGCCGCTCACATCTGATGCAGACAAGCCCAATAGAAACACACTAAATTGCTGTTTTTGCTACATTTGATAGCAAAACTCTTATACAAAGTGCATAATGCATGTGCATATGGTTCAAATATATACATATGCGTCACAAACAGCTCTTGTATGATCTTGAAGGGTTTATTTTGCTGTACATTATCCAGTAATTAGCAGGATGATGTACAGTCAGCCAATCACTATCACAAAATAAATGGTTACTTGCCAAGATAAATGGACCTTACATATTAATTCTTGTCTTTTTTGAGTATAAACAAAGCACTGTGTAATATCACAGACTAGCACAGCTAATTAGTAAAGTGCTTGCATGAGACAATGATTAATTATTCTCTGTCAGTTTACAGTAATTATGCAAACATATACTACCATTCAAAAGTTTCTGAAGTGTCAAATGTTCAAAGTAACTGTTTTCTATTTGAAAACATTTGAAAATTTAATTTTTTGCTGCAATCAAAGTGTCACATGATAATCTGATGATGCTCAAGCAACATTTCTGTTATCACAATTAAACCATTGTGCTGCGTAATATTTTTTGGAAACAATTATATTTTTTTCATAAATAAGCAACAGCTTATTTATTTATTTGATTTATTGCTTGATTGAATGTGTCATTACCGTCACTATTAATCAATTTAACGTATTCCTGCCAAAGTTTTTCTTTCTTTCTTAAAAAAGTGTGTAGTGTATTTGTTAATGCAATTTAATGTTAATGCAAGTGTAAATTTGATCAGAATCTGAGTGCTGAGAGCGCATGTCTTTACTGAGATGTTCTGCTGATTTTGTGAGATGCTTGGTCCTCTTTCTGAGGTCTGGGTGGCTGTAATTTCGCCACCTGTAATGTAGCATGAGAGCATGTGGTTGTGAGAGTGCTTCTGTTTTTAGATGCTACTCTAGATGGAGTATTATTAGCTTCTGTTGGGAGCCTGCTGATAGCATATTTCTCAAAGATACACACAGTAGTGGGTCACCTCACACTGGCGATGAGACTATTATGTGTGTTTTGTGCTCTGGTGTGATGCTGATGTTTGTCAGCTGACAGCAATCTACCTGACCCATCTTTACCTCCTCGTCCTCCAAGCCTGGAGCTAATTGAGCTGAAACACACACCTCCACTTACACACAGAGCTGAGGAAAACCAGAGCTATTAGGTGCAATTAAGGAAAACAAAAGGCACCAAAAAGCTTTTAGCTGAAGCCTGAGTTCAGATGTGGCACTCAATCATTTTTCGCAATCAGTACGTGCGTCGTCGAGAGTGTCTTCTTTTTGCCTCATTAGTTTTAGTGCAGTTGATTAGCCTTTCTTCACACTACACACAATTCCAATAGGTTTTTAGAACTGACTGTTCGCACTGTTATTTAACAAGTAATGAACCCCAAACAGATCCATTTGTTTTGACAGTGTTATCATTGTCCAGTAATATACAAAAATGACTGTATTGCATATATAGTGCCCAAAATTCCTAACTAATAATCAATGCCACTTGAGAGCATTAACGAGTGAATTCGAAATATTGAAGTTACTCTGAACCTCGAATGGGAATGAAAACATGATTAAAATCCAGTCCGACTGTTGTAATCAAAAATCCCAACCAGGCTCATCGGAAAAAGCTGCCTGTGGTGACATTTCTGCAAAATAATATTACGTTGCTTCTTGCGTGTTTCACTTTCAAAGTGAAACGCCCAGTGAGTGGTGCTACAAACATGACACTGACACTGCTTTGTTAGGATGGTTGTTGTACGTATGGCTGCAATTCAGAAATGAAATGCCTGGTGAGTGGCAGAAAATTAGCTTAATGCTCTTTAGCCTTTGAAAATAACAGACCACCTACACTAAACCTAACAACTGATAGTGTTAACAAAAGCAAACATGAGATAACCTATAACTGAAGCAGCCATGACAGTTTAGCTTGCTTTCATAAGTCCTTGAGCTCTTTTATCTTGACTTGCATTGTGAGTGCTGTGCTATAACCGGGTGTGCTTCAAAGCAAGTTTACTATGTCAGAAAAGCCATATATATGGAGCTGATTATTTGATGCAAATGTCAAAGTGTATTAGTTTAAGTGGTAAGTTTGTTTTGAGATCATAACATAGTATTCTAGTAAAGATGTTTGTGAAAATAGTCTTAATTAATCCATAATCAGTTACGTTATGATTTGTCTCAAAAGGAATACAAATTATTGGTGTTTTACTGTCACTAGTGTTCATTTCAGCCAAACTGCAATGAATTATACTGTAGGTATGTTTTTGGAGCTTTCCAAAAATGTAGGTAGAGGCACATTTTTCCAATCAGCCTAGACTGAAAAATCCCAAATAGATTTATTTATCTCTCTGCAAACAACTAAACAGATCTGAGTCGGAAATGCAAACAATACGATTGTAGCTGCCTGTCTGAGCAAAGTCTTTCTTCTCAGTGAAAGACACAGAGTCTTGTATCACTCCTAAAAAAGTTACAAAGTAAGTCGTAGTTTTATGCGGAATATATAATTACTCAAACAAAACAGCCCTGAGGTTCCTTTTCCTCTACAAAGCTAGCAAACTCACATAAAGTTATTTACAGAAATGCATCATCTGCCTAAAGCAGCAATCATCCTACTGTTCTCATAAAAAGTTTTAAGTATGTGATCAAAAATGTGGAGGTTTTGGCTGTTTGTTGTTTAAAGAGGTCATTATCAATTCATTTTATTTTGTTCCCTGAAGTTCTCTCAAAATGTTGATCAAGTTAATGCACCAAAAATAGACGCAGTGTAGTTTCACATGATAATTTTTTGTCCTTTCACTGACCCTTGCAATTAAGCAAACTGTTTTCACTACTGCGCCTTTAAGAGGTCTTTATTCAAGTAGCTCCATGGGATATCATTAAATGTGTCACCCTGGCCTGGGTGTCGCCATGTATGTGTGAGATCATTGGACATTTCTACACGTTTACAATTGTCAAGTTCAACTTCAATTGAAGTGCGACTTATGTTGCATTTTCCCAAGTAGGATGTTGGAATATATTATTTGCCAAAATATTTCAAAAGATCAGTTATATTGACCTGCAAAAGCAAAACGGAATGTAAAGTGACCATCTAAATATAGTTTCCTTCTAACAATGTGTTTTTCTCTCCAGCTGGCTGCACGTTTGAGGAAGACTCCGACCCCAGCCTATGTGAATACAGACAGGCACAGGAAGATGATTTTGATTGGCAGCTTGTACGGACCTACAGCTGGCCTCACATGACCTCTGACCTTACACGAGGTAAGTTCTGTTGTACTGTGCTGTAATGAACGCTCGATTGTAATATGAATGTTTCCAATATGTGATTTGGCTTTATATGTAAAACCTAAGAAAGCACTGCATGTATCCTTAATGGATAAAGCAATACCAGAATGCATTGCATACCTCAGTAATAACAAAAAAACAAATATATAATTGTATTTAATTCTGAAAGAAAAAAAAATCTGAGGTACTATACAAAAAACAAATCTCAAAAATAGTTTCATTAGTATGGAGCCTTCAAAGGGACATTGTGTTGTGATAAAAATGGAAATGAGAGGAAAAATTATATTTCATTGCTTTTGTGTTCTCTCGCAAAACGCCTCCCATGCTGATGGCCTGGGTTTGTGTCTCGCTCAAAGCGGGGTGGTTAGGACCGGAGGGGTTACATTTGCGTCCTTTCACAAAACATTTGTGTTCATTTGCAAAAGTATTGTGTTTGCTCAAGTAACTTGACATCTTTCGCAAAACATTTGCTTTAATCTGCAAAGGTACTGGGGAAATATACATGGGAAACTTTGTGTTCACACTCAAAACCACTGAAATATAGTCTTCCTTCCATCTTATACTTGTTTCCATCACCGTGTCCCCTTTAGGAACTCTGCGGCTAGATCATTTTGTTCTGGAGTGTCACGTTTTTAGATTAGCAACATGCTAACACTAAACTCCATTTAGTGAGAGAGGTAGCCTACTGGCTTGTGTGTTTTAAAACACGTCACCCATGATAGCTAGGATGTTGCCTTAGATGGTAGCAGCTTATGTAGCCCTAAAGTAGTCTGCACACATGTTGTTCCAAACCCGTAAATGCTTTGGTCATCTTTGGAACACAATTTAAGATATTTTGGGTGAAAACCGGGAGGCTTGTGACTGTCCCATTGACTGCCAAACAACTATCACTGTCAAGGCCCAGAAAAGTATAAAAGACATCGTCAAAAACGTTGTTACGTCAAAATTACGTCACCGTAATGTTACGAACCTACGAGAATACTTTTTGTACGCAAATAAAACAAAAATAATGACTTTATTCAACAATTCAACAGTATTCAAAATGGCAAATTGTTGAATAAAGTTGTTATTTTTGTTTTCTTTATTCTCGTAGCTTCGTAAAATTACGGTGACGTAATTTTGACGTAACATCGTTTTTGACGATGTCTTTCATGCTTTTCTGGGCTTTGACAGTGTTATTTACTTGGCAGTCAATGGGACAATCACAAGCCTCCCGGTTTTCACCCAAAATATCTTAAATTGTGTTCCGAAGATGAACGGAACTTTTACGGGTTTGGAACGACATGGGGGTAAATGATAAATGGCAAAAACATGACAAAATTTTCCTTTTGAGGTGGAGTAAGCCTTTAAGTGTCTTTGTTCTTCAAATTCCTCATTGTAGGAAGAACATGCATTTCTATGAGGAAATACAAACCTCATCCTTTTTCTCTTGACCACAAGCAAAGAGTGTTATGTCAACTCATTATTGTGTCAAATGTATTTGGTAATGTCAGAAATACACAGTGTCCTTACAGTTATAAATGTGCTTTTAGTATCACTTCAGGCCGTGTGCTGCTGTTCAGGTAGGAGTTGTGTGTTAACATGCTTAGAGTTCAGATGGTTTTCAGCGGTAATTGTACATCTCCATAAGGTTCATGGGGAGCTACTGAAACACGCGGGGCTTGTTCCTGCTGCAATAATGGCAATCGAGTCTAAATAGTCATTTGTATGATGTGTAAATGTGGACACTCTTGTGCGCTTATGGGTTTTTACACATCTAAGTGCTCTTACAGACACAGTTGTGTTTTGTAATGTTTGTTTTCATCAGTATAGTTAGTATGAATCATCATAGAGTTGAAGAAATTCTGCTGTTTTTAGCAAGATAGCAATACATCTGTGTGCAACACAATATAGACGTGCAACAATAGACAGACATTACCATGTTATTATTAAAGCTGTAGTCTACGATGTTGAAAATCAGTCGAGAAAGCCAGAATTTTTAAAAAACTCATCCCGCCGCTCCACACGCACACCCCTCCCCTCTGTGCTACCTGATCCCTCCCACCGGGAAACGACCTGAACAACGTCACTCAGTCAAGCACCATACAAGTATAAATAAATGCTTACCTGCTCAACAAAAAGTCAGCCATGTCAGCGTCGGTTTTAAGTCCAAGGTTTCTCTGAAGCTTCCTCCAACGGGCAATGGTGGACCCTATATTGATTCGGCTTTGAGTCCGGCATTCTTCACATTTTTTATTAATCTCTGCTCTTTCCTCAATTGACTTTCTCTTTCTTCCAACCTTGACTGTTGGGGCGAGCAGGGGCCGCTTGCTGCTGTCTGTTTGTTGGTTTTTCTCCATTGCTGAGTTGATGCTGCCTACTTTCGCGCGAAATTTCATGTCGCAGGAGGGGGCGGGGTGGGGTGCGGTGGGTGGAGACGCGAGTGGAGCAGGGGATTGGATGAGAGCAGTTAACCAATGTAAGCTGTCCGGCCGGACAGCTTACATTGGTCAATTTCTCTGCGGGTGTACACCCAATAGAGTGAATGGATTTTTTTCATTATTTTTTCTCTTCATATTATTAGGATTGTACTGTAGAACCATAACCAGCATCTAAACGAAGTTATTAATAATGAACAATCTTTGAAGTCGTAGACCATAGCTTTAATATAAACCATTTGATTATTAAATATATATATATATATATATATATATATATATATATATATATATATATATATATATATATATATATATATATATATATATATTACTACTGCATATACCATTATTATGATCTAATACTACTCATAGTGTGATATAAACTGTCTACTACCCTGGATCCATTCTAGTGGCACGTAATGTTGTTAACTGGACATAAGAAGCTTGAAGACAATCTGTGGCACTTTGTGTTGACATTTCTTTGAGTAGCCGGCCAATACTGCACTTATCTGGAGGGTTAAATTCCATCAAAGCTGCTAAAGACACTCCAATTGAGACAACAGCTTAGTTTATTGGGTGCTATTTGCTCAATATTATTGATCCATATACTGGGGTATGTTCAGCATGTCAATGAAGGGGATCTGAGAAACAGAGAGAGAGGGGGGAAAGTTAGATGGGTGTAATGCGGGTCTAACACAACAGGGAGGCTCTGTAGCATACTGATGCTTCTGTGAAAACTCTAGTAATCTTTTGTATTTCGACTTTTGATACAATTCAAGGTTTCACATGTTGCCTTGAAAGGTGCACTACTTAATTCTGTTCTGTACTAATTGTTTTCATACTTCTACACAAATTCTATTTAAAATTATGTATGAGATATAGATTTTTTTGGTTGAGTAAACAATTAATGAGTAGCAAATGCACCTTGAGTATCTCCCGTAGTCCTGGTTGATCAGATTTTGCTAAAGCGGTGGCATTTCCTTGATAAAAGAACACTGTTAAAGGGATAGTTCACCAACATTTTGTCGGAAGGGCTTGCTTGACATGTAAATAGCTTTGAGATTCTGCAAGAACCAACAAGGTTTGTTCTTATGTATTAAGAAAACACATTGGAGTTTAATGTTGATGTCCTATACGTATGTTTATATGTGAATAAAATCACCTAAATTAAACCTATTCGTTATATAAATCAACTGAGACTCTTAAGAAGATTTGGATTGAATCACTCACATTTTATGAATTACTTTTTGAAGTTAGAATAATTTGGTTGTATAGATTTTCAATGCATGGACAAAAATGATGAGAGAATAAATATCGGTAACGCTTGATGCATAATACATTATAAAGGTATTCATAATGTATACCATAATGCATTCTATCTTTTCATAAATTATTGTAACCACAGTTAAAATGCATTGTAATATTTGAAGATTCCTTGATACATGTGAAATCATTTGTTAATCGGTTTTAATACATTAATCGGCATAACACTCAATAGATAATAATATAATGCATTATGGTTACAATTAATTATGCACTCATAAAATGTATTATAATGTGCATTATAAGACAATGTATTACAATCCATTTATAATATATTATATGTGAAAGCTTCAAGTAAAGTGTTACCAATATATCTTCATTAGTGTTGTGAAGAATAGTATTACGAGTTTGGAGCAACATGAGGCTTAGTAAATTATGACCATTTTCATTTCAGTTCAAACACAGAACATTACAAACAGATCCATAGAGAATATTCATGCTTTGCACTCTATAAAAAGAATCCACAAGATGCAGTTTACCTTATGTGTTAAAATCAATGTCATTGCATGTGAATATAAAAACTAAAGCTGTTATTGTTTTGTAAGTTTATACCCACTGACAAGTTGCATTTAACTGTCTCAAAACCTTAAGGTTATTGACTGAAACCTATAATTGGTGTAATTGGAAGTTAATTCCGTTTCTGCAAGTTTTGCTGATTTCCAGTGACATGCGCGACAGCACGTCGGTGATCTTTAAGTCAACTTTATGCAAATGAACAGCAATGCTATGGGAGTACAGACAGCGTTCTGATGACTCATGAAGTTGCAGACGCCATTCGAGGAGGAACACCTGCTAGCACGCAGCACATAAACTCCAGAGTGATCTCCTGAAATCGAACGCCCCTTAAGATTGTGCATATAAACACTGATTTAAGCTGAAGTAATAAATCATGTTTATGGAGAGCACCTCTTTGTTTATGCTTTGAGCTTTTGCACACAAAAAAATACTAGATAATTAAAGCTAGACATGTAACAGAAGTGTGTCTGGTCTTGAGTTTAGTGAGTTTAGTGAGCTTGACTTCAAACAGGCGGGCGGTGGTGCCATGATCTTCCCACTTCCCACATGTCAAACCCGCTCTAAAACTTTGACATGCCGTCTTTGAAGATCAGGTGCAAAAAAGCAAAACATCTCAGAAGTTGCTCTTTGCATTTAAATGGCACATTAGCACGGGCCTATTTTCCCTTTGTTTCCTGACGAGATTGAGATGCTCATTTGTGTTGATGCAGGGAAGCATTGCTGTCTTTGATGTCAAGGTGTAATAAGACAAGCTTTCAGCCTATCAGCGTGTTGCTTCACTCTTTTCTGACGCTCTTCACGCTGCTTTGTAGTGTGTTGATTAGAGAAATGAATTGAATATATTATTGAAATAAGAGGCAGAGGTAATAAGCTTTAATGGCAGTTTGTTCTTGCATCAGAATGAGAAAACTTTCACCGGTTTGGAGTCATGCTGTGGAATCTCATGAACATTTGACAAACATTTGTTGTGGCACTTTCAGTTTAACTCCTGCGGCAAACTTCGGAGCATTCCTTTCTGGTCCAACAAGTTGCAAAATGAGCTTAATTTGGAACATTTTTCAAAATTAACTAAGCCCACAATATTAACCGTGTCTAAATCTTCTTTAATACGAAAGTAGACTGAAATGGTGGAAGGTGTAAAAGTAATACTTTCATTTAATACTGAGCTGTAGCGAGTTAGTCTGTTTTTAAAGTTTTTAATGCCACACTAAAGACCTTTTCTTGAAGGACTTTCATTTCTAATGGCCTTGCAGATCTATGGATCAAATGCAATGTTTCTTAGGGGAGCGCAATACTTTTGCCTAAGAAGCTTTGTGTTTACTTGAGGAACTTTTTGCATTTTTCTTTCCACCATCACAACAAGAGAACATAAAACTCATGCACATTTTTCATCACCATTTCTCTTTAGTGGCTCCATAGGATTGAACTTGCAAGGAAAAACAATGACTTGCTGCCAAAAACGCTGACACAGACAACCACTGATCGATGAGAATTGCACTTGTGTTTCAGAAATCCAATGTTGTGTTAATCCTATTCACCTCCCTGTACTCTCCATTCATTCTCTTATTCTCCCAATCAAGAAGAAGGTAGTGCTTTCAAGAAGTGAAACATTTCTAACATCTTAGCATGAGCTTGAAGGCAGAGGAGAGGGGAGAGATACCATTCGCTTGTCAGACGTCGAAGAAAAAAAAAAATGCAGCACTAACTTCTCTAAGACGACATGGTGTATCAGAACGGCTTAAATAAATCCTAATTAAATTGAAGGCCTGGGGCATTTTGAGAGTTTGAGGATGTCTTTGGAAGTTTCAGAATTTAGGGTGGATGAAGTTACTGTAGCACTCAACTACAGAGCTGAAAGAATGTTTAGTAGCACTTTACAATACGGCCCCATTAGATAACATTAGTTATTACAAGGCTCCCTGAAATAGATTCTGATTGGTCAGTCGCAACATTCCGAGGTATGTTATATAAACAACCGTCATCATTAGACATGCAGAATAACACACACTCATATGGGTATTTCAGGGCGGTGCTTCTCTCATAATCACAATACCGCGTTCTCGCTTGTTTCATTCAAATGCAACTGCTGTCATCTTGTGTCTCGTTTATTGACTGTATTTATTGTTAACGGCAAGCTTACGGTAGTATTGTTAAAAGTGTTCGTCTTATTGCTAATTGATGTTGTTTCTTTGCGTTCATAGCTGCGGGAACATATTTGATCTGGGGGTGCTGGGGGGCGGGGCCGCGGTGGGGGATTTTAGACAAAATCCTAATATTAACCCTTTCAGACCTGAGAACAAATGAATATTTGTGCTTTTGAAATTTGAATTCAGTATTTTTTTTTTTCTTTAATATTTCTATAAGGGGATTTGACTAAATATTTACATCTGCTATGCCTGAGTTTTGGTCAGTGTGCTCGCTGACTGAATATTGCACTTTGGCGAATTCTCTTATCAGAAACAACAACGTGCAGATGTAGCTGTTGTACATGTAATGTAAATAAGAAATTGATTCATCATACACTGCAGCCAGCTTCACTTAGGCTATTATAACAGCCTTTAGGTTTTTTAGAGTGCTTACACTTGCGCTTGACTTAATTCAGTGATTATATTCTTTGATAATGTATGTTCTTTGATAATTTGTTCATTGTTTGACATGCGGTTTGACATGTGTCTCTTTATTAAACATGAGATATGGTTGAATACAAATTCATTATTATTAAAATATTTTATGACATAACATGGTACTTGCCTAAAACGTTATGATGTGCGTAGTTAATATATTACATTAGGCTACAGTGGTTTGAGCGTATTTGACTAGAGACTAGAGCGCAGTTGAGGAGCTGTTGTGCTGATTGCTGGTGGTCGTCGTAGGAAGCGAGAAAGCTTTGGAAAACGGGTCCTAGTAAGGACGAGTACGTGAATGCTTTTTACAAGTTGGAATCTAAAATTACGGTAATATGTTGTGAACATTTCACATGAAATTCTGTCAGCGAGGGGGAGCTGTAGGCAGGGCAGGCCCAAGCCTTTATGGGGCCCTAAACAGAATTTTATTTGGGGGCCCCTCGGTGCCGCCAATATAACTGGTTATTGTCAAATCTTGATTCTTCACACACTATAAATCTAACACACCCATTATCAGTTTTGTTTGTTGTAGCTGTGTTGCTTTCATCATACCATTGTCTGCCTGCATGTTTTTACCCTTCTGTGATTTTTAATTGTAACAGTTGCAAACTTACAAAAGTGATTTTCACTTTAACATTCAAAGTCTGAGGCCCGGTTTCACAGACAGGAATAAGCCAGGAATAAGCCATAGTTCAATTAGGACATTAAAGTGATTTTTATAAACATGCCTTAGAAAAAAACATTACTGGTGTTCATCTTAAGACAAAACAAAGGCACTGACGTTTTAAGATCAGTCAGTGCAAATTTCTTTCAGTTGAAACAGCTCAGATTTACATTTTAGTCTAGGACTAGGCTTAAGCCTTGTCTGTGAAACAAGAAACCGGGGGTTAAAGTATTAAGTGGCATACTTAATGTACTGAAAAGTAGCTAAACAAACCAGCAGACAATGCATTTACAGAACAGAATGTTATTTAAAAAAAAACAGAAAAAAGAAATAAAAAGAAAGACGCGCTCTGTGCTTTTCATATTTCATAACTGTTCAGTGTTTTCAACCAAATACCACGGGGGCCAGCCGCTTAATTCGCTTATGCCTTGGGCCGGCTCTGGCTGCAGGGACGCAGAACGCGTGCCGTGAGGTGTGCAAGAAAAATACAACCACGCTATATTTCTGGTCATTTTAATATGTATTTAATCACAAAACTTAAGTATCCTGGGGATGATGGAGGGGCACAAAAAGAATCTGGGGGTTTTTCTGTATATATATTTGTATGTATATAGGGCCACATTAACACTGTAAGGGGCCCCTGGGCTTTACCTTTTTGAGGGGCCCTTCATCAATGAGAACTACAGTCTACATTCACTAAATCTTGATAATCACAAAGCACAAGTTCTCAGCCTTTAATTTTGCAGTAATAAATGTCATTAACAAAACATCCAAACCTAAAAGTCTGTCATATAAAATATACACAAATATCACTGCATTAACTAAACATATGCACATAGTTGGACATATTTTACACAGATGACTAACAATGTGTAGCATTTAATTACATGTGTTAACATTGGTTAAATTCATTATGAGCTAACATTAAGTTAGGTACATTATAGGAAGGTATATTAGTGAAGGTAAATGTACGCCTTCACAAATACAACCTGTTCTGGAAATGTTGGGAGGTTGAATAAAATTAAAACTAAAAGACTTTCAAATCACATGAGCCAATATTGCATTCACAATAGAATGGTCATTAGATAACATAAACATAGATAACATAACAAATGTTTAAACTGAGAAAGTTTACACTTTTATCCACTAAATGAGCTCATTTCAAATGTGATGCCCGCTATACAGGTCTCAGAAAAGTTGGCAGGGGCGCAACAAAGGGCTGAAAAAGCAAGGCATTTTGAAAAGATTCAGCTGGGAGAAAATCTAGCAGCTAAGTTAAGTTAATTGACATCAGGTTTGTAAAATGATGGTTTTCACAGAATGCAAAATTGTCATTTGATCTGAAGCAAATAGTTTAAATTATTACAACAAAACTTATATTTACTTCCAGTTAACTGAATATTTTACTTTAGCTCAATGGCAAAACAGAAAGTCAATTTATTAAGTCAATTATTGGATTATTGGATCAAGTATAAAATGTTCTTTGGAGTAACGACAAGGCATATGCACTTTTTTCAGTGTGTGTAATAAGTGGGATAATGTTCATTCTTCAGGGTGATGTTTATTCTGCAACAACAACCAGTTGGATGTCTGTAATTCTATTGCCAAGCTTCAAAAACGGCATAAATGTAGTACATGCTTCATATGGCTATGGCACACATCTTTCACCAATAATTTTCCCCTCTGCTGGAGCTCAACAATTGCATTTGCTCTTGTGTTCAGTTCAGAAATGATGCTTTTGGACGCATTGCACCAGATCATGAAGTGACATGGTTAAAAATGCAACAGCATTGAGAGCTTCTGCACAGGCTTCATTCTGGTGACACATTTTCTGAGAAAACTGTTCCTTTAAAAGGTATCACAAAACTTCTCTTTGACTCCGATTGGAAGCAGCAAGTTCCTCTATTAGCTCTCCCTCATGGCTCTGGGCAACAGCAGTACAATAATGAGCAGATAATGATGGAATTGTGGGCTTTGTGTGGATTCGGTTCATTCGGAAGTCTATGAGAAATACTCACACACCTATTGGAGAGCCTATGAAGTTATTACCGCCTCGTCCCGAGGTGCTGAAAAGTTCTGTAGTTGTTTATGAAGCATAGACTGCGCCGATGCATAGTTTACCTTCCACAGGCAAACAATCCCAGCTCTGTTTGGCTGCCAAACCATGAAGGAGACACATAAGCTGGAATGAGGGGCTCGAGGAGCCTTGATTCTGCTTATGAGCTGTGGTGGCTATTTCTGGAGGGGATTTGAGTGCGAGACAGACAGCGAGGGCTGGACTGACATCAGAACAGAGATGACTGGTCTTGTCAGGATAATTGATATCCAGGTAGGCAGGTGTATCTGTGGGTGATAAGTGAAGTGATAATGATGGGCTGTTCACTGCCATTAGTGTGAGTCCTGCTAAAATGGACGGTCATTTGAATAATGAACCAAGAGCCACCTTTTAAGTCACCATGAGTCAGTCACACTGACACCAGACAGCTTATATAAGAAAATATAAGTGGGTATTTCAAGAGTTTGAGACGGTATCCTCAGGTTAGACCACCCATGGTGCACTGAGTGCTGCAATGATGAGGTGTTTTTGCAGGCAAACCCAGTTCACATCACCCTGGTTTCACTCGACAAAAACTCAATAGGCTTTTTCCATTGGCTTTTAGATTGCTGCAGAAAATAAGCTCTGTGAGAGACAAAAGTTTATGATTCTTACACATTGGGTTCGTAAAGACATTCTTTACAACTGAACACAACTTTAATGAAGTACGAGGCCTGAAAATACAATAGCTAGAATAAAAAGATAAACGTGGGCTTTAAATGAACTACACCACGGTCACATGACTACAAAATACACCAAAATTGAAAAAGCATTTTCGCTTTGAGTTTGAATAGTTTGCTAGAGCTCAATTAATAACACAAAAAACCTGTGAAAGTGACTAGTGACTAGTTTAACCACTTTTTTGACTTTTTCAAAACAATTAAAACTTAAAAAAAATCACAAAGGGTCGTTATTAGATTCAAGAGTTTTATTTGTCACATACACAATTATACAGAGTATAACCAGCAGTGAAATGTAGGTCAGGTCCGCTCCAAGGACAATGCAATTATAAAGTATACAAATATTAAGAAGAAGTACAAACATAAAATAAAAGATAAGATAAAATAAGATAGGATAGGATAAAAAATATAAATATAAATGTGCAGGTCAGTATGTTGTTGACAAATAGTAATAAGAGGAATGTGCAAAAATAATGTGCAAAAAGTTGTACAGGGTATTTGAATAGCAGCAATATGAGGTAGAGAAAAATTATGAATAGCTTATTGATATATGATATTTACATGGAGAAAAAATTGTGAATGAATAACTTGTTGATATGGTGATATTACATGGAGTCAAGTGATATTATGACACAGAGTTAGAGTTTAGGAGCCTGATGGCCTGGGGGAAGAAGCTCCTCCTAAGTCTCTCAGTTTTTGCCATCAGGCTACGGAAGCGCTTACCAGATGGAAGCAAAGTGAATAGACAGTTACCAGGGTGATTAGAGTCCTTGAAGATTTTAACAGCTCTACTTTTGCAGCGTTTGAGGTAGATGTCCCGCAGAGAGGGGAGAGCAGACCCTGAGATGCGCTCAGCTAAGCGCACAACTCTCTGTAGTGCTTTGCAGTCCTGATTGGAGCTGTTTCCATACCACACTGAGATGCACTGAGTCAATACACTTTCTATGGTCCCTGAATAGAAAGTTTTCAGGATTGCTGGTGAGACCCTGAATTTCCTCAGTTGTCGCAGATGGTACAGTCTTTGCCTGGCTTTCTTAACCTGTGATTGGATGTGTGTAGTCCAAGTCAGGTTCTCGGAGATGTTTACGCCGAGGTACTTGAAGCTACTCACCCTCTCCACAGGGGTCCCACTGATCCTGAGAGGAGAGTAGGGCTGCTGCTGTCTCTTCCTAAAGTCCATGATCAGTTCTTTAGTTTTCCCCACATTCAGTGAGAGACAGTTGTCCTGGCACCATGATGTGAGTCTCTCTACCTCATCCAAGTATGCGGTCTCATCGTTGTTGGAGATGAGGCCCAGAACCACAGTATCATCAGCGAATTTAACAATGGATGTGGAGCTGTGAGAGGACACGCAGTCATGCGTGTAGAGAGAGTAGAGCAGGGGACTCAGGACACAGCCCTGTGGGGCTCCTATGTTCAGAGTGATGGAGTTTGAGGTGAACTGGCCAACTTTCACCACTTGAGGTCTGCCGGTGAGGAAGTCTTGAATCCAGTCACAGAGTGAGGAGTTTAGGACGAGGTCAGTGAGTTTAGATGCCAGCTTGATGGGGACTATAGTGTTGAAAGCTGAGCTATAGTCAATGAATAGCAGCCTTACATAATTCCCATTGTTGCTGTCCAAGTGTGTGAGGGAAGAGTGGAGAACGTGAGAAATGGCATCGTCCGTGGATCTATTTGGGCGATAGGCAAACTGAAGAGGGTCCAAAGTATCAGGGATGGAGGAGCAGATGTGGCTCTTTACAAGTCTCTCAAAAACCTTCATGACTATAGATGTGAGGGCAACTGGGCGATAGTCATTCAGGCAAGAGGGTTTATTGTTCTTTGGCACAGGGATAATGATGGATTTTTTGAATGAGGTGGGAACCACGGAGGTAGCAAGGGACTCATTAAAAATGGAAGTGAACAAACCAGCGAGCTGATCGGCGCAGGACCTCAGAACACGGCCGGTTATCCCATCAGGACCGGCTGCTTTCCTGACGTTCACTCCCTTTAGCGCCCTCCGAACCTCATCCTCCGACACGGTGATTACAGGATCATCGCTGCTCTGCCTGCTGCTTCCTGACGCGCCGCCGCCGTTGCCATCGAAGCGGCTGTAGAAGATGTTTAACTCGTCGGCCAGCAACGGATCTGCTCTCACCTCCGCGGAGGATTTGTTTCCGAAGTCACAGATGGTCCTCAGTCCCTGCCACATCCGTCGAGAGTCGTTGAGCTGGAAATGAGACTCAATTCTCTCTCTGTATCT
This sequence comes from Barbus barbus, assembly GCF_936440315.1. NCBI lineage: Eukaryota > Metazoa > Chordata > Actinopteri > Cypriniformes > Cyprinidae > Barbus > Barbus barbus. The sequence goes on along the minus strand of NC_136747.1, from coordinate 3,383,127 downwards.
GTGTTTAGCGGCTCTTACTGCGCGTCGGAGAGCATAGCACGATGCTTTGTACTCGCTCGTATTCCCGGTCAGAAGAGCCTCATTGTAAGCGGCGGTGCGTGTGTTAACCGCGGCACGGATTGTTCTGTCCACCCACGGTTTCTGATTGGAGAATGTCCTTATCGTTATTGTTTCTGTAGCTTGCTCGGTTAGCGTGTTTACGAAGCTTAATGCTACATCCGTGAACTCGCTGACGTCAGAAGAACTCGCCCGGAACATGTCCCAGTCGACGTCATCAAGCGCCGCCTGCAGCATAGCCTCTGAGTGGGAGGACCAGCGCGTCACTACTCTCTGCACCGGAGGTTCCTGAACGAGCCTTTGTTTGTATCCCGGTGTTAGAAAAATTGTGGCATGGTCCGATTTGCCAAAAGCCGGTAGTGAGCGGGCTTTGTAGGCATCCTTGAATTGAGTGTAGCAATGATCCAGTGTGTTTGGTCCTCTAGTTGGACAGGATACATGTTGATAAAAGTTCGGCATGACCTGCTTGAGGTTGGCTTTGTTAAAGTCCCCCGCGATGATAAAGGCAGCGTCAGGATGTTTGTTGATGTAGCCGCTGAGCACATCGTGAAGCTTAGACAAAGCCAAGCCGGTGTCCGCCTGTGGTGGAATGTACACAGCAGTAACAATGATCGATGAAAACTCCCGGGGCAGATAAAATGGGCGGCAAATAATGGAAAGATGTTCCAGATGAGGCGAGCAGGAACGCGACTGAATGGAGATATTCCTGGGATCACACCATTTCTTGTTGATCATGAAACATACTCCTCCACCCCTGGATTTACCGGCCTCTGCTGTTCTGTCCGTCCGAAAGACAGAGAAGTTATCACTCGGCATTACAGCAGTGTCCGGGACCGAGGACGAAAGCCACGTTTCTGACAAACAAAGGATGTTGCAGTCCCTTATGTCCCGTTGGAAACTAATCCTGGCTCTAAGATCGTCCATCTTATTCTCCAAGGATTGGACATTAGCAAGGAGAATGCTTGGAAGAGGAGGACTGTGAGCCCTTTTCCTGAGTCTGACTCGAATTCCAACGCGCTTCCCGCGGTGTTTCTTGGTCCGTCGCCTCGGGGGGTTATTGTTCGTCTCCGTGTTCCGAAGAATCTCCAGAGGCCACGCAGGATTCGTGGATAAAGTGTCCTGAAGCAGGTTGGTGTAGCGGTTTCCAATGTCCAAAAGTGTTTCTATGTTGTAGGTGATCAGTGCCGACGTGAAATGTGTAAAAAGAGAAAGTAAAAGTAGGGAAAAAAGTAGGTTTAAGCAAAGTCTCAGTGGAGCGACCCGCACGGCGTCCGAACACAGCGGCGCCATCTTGGTCTGGGGTGTATCTTATGCAGATACCTTAAGATATCTTATCTTATGTATCTTATGCCATAGAATAAAATGTGGAAATATCTTGAGCTTTTGGTAACCACAAACCTCTTTTCAGGCATTTCACCCAAAAAAAACAAACATTCAAAAATCCCATTCGACTTCAGGACGATGGAATCAAAAGTGTTAATATACTAATTATTTACCATCTTTTGGCCATCTAATGCATATTGTACACAAAAAAGAACTTTCTCAACATGGCAAGCTTTAATCTGATTGGCTGATCTATCCATCGATCTATCTATTTTATAGAATACAGAAACAGAATAAAGTGCCTGTTAAGTGGAGATTCATAGTTATGGTAATGCATCAGTCAAAATATTACAATGCACACTGTGTTTGCAAATATCTGTATTTTTTATAAATTAAATATCTGTTGAATTTTGGCAGGAAGGAGTCTGTTATTAAATGGTTTGTAATCACACAAAGAGCACACAGGGAACAAATAAGAGTAATGCATAATCAATGATTTGTGAACGTCTTAAAATTGTGACAGCTCGCGCGACCTTAAGCATATTTTTGTTGTTGTGCAATTTCTGAAATTACAGTGAATAATTGTAATTTCCTCAGACTATAAATGAGTCGTGAGTCCAACTGACATGTCTTATTTAGTCCTTTTGTGCAATGTCAGCCCTTAATTAAAGCGTCACAATGCATTGACGTTTTCATCAGCAACCACATGTGTGTCTGGCTGCGTGTGCAAGCTGTGTGTCTTTTAAAAGCCTGATTATGCTTAATGAAGTAGAGTTCTCCAAATTCAGAAGAAAGCGGTTTCCTCTAAATGGCAAATGAAACGGCTCAGAGGGAAGTGTTCTGTTCGTAATTGTTCAGAGATAGTGGTGGAAGGTTAGATGTTGTTTTAGAGTTTCATATGCAGTAATAAATAAATCATCTGGTGTCGTGCCAATTCTGATGGCCCTGTCAAATTACGTCCTGCTTGGAGTCCAAAGCAATTCCATTGACTGCTACAATATTGTTAATGTAAAAATGGTCTGAGAAAGCTATCTGCTAACATTTTGCATTATACAGTATATAGCCTATATTATATACGGGGATGCACGTGTGTACGACCAAAAAAACAACTAATAAAATAACTTCAGACAACATGGTTGACCGTTGTACATGTGCAATCACCGTTTTAAATCGACTAACTGTAATACTGTAGAAGGTTTCCATTCGAAATGAGAGCATAAATCTGGGCTATGTGCTCCCAAAACTGTGCCATTTCATTCATTCATTCATGAGCTTCACTTGGCAGCGCTAAAACCGGTAACCCACCATTATAAAAGCTTGCTGATTTTAGGCTTGAAAATGATGACAATTCATATAAAAAATTAAAATAAAAAAATAAAGTGAAAATGTAAATATTAGCATTGTATTTTTTAAAGTGTACTATAAAATAATTGTATTTTATTTAATACTGTTTTTTTTATTTTGAAATATAATAGTATTATCACACTTTACTTATTACTTTATTTAAAAAAAAAAATATTAAAAGTGCACTATTATTACTATTAGTAATCATTTTATTTTTTAAGTTATATTTAATTTTATTCACAAAACCAAATCTCCAGTTGCTCTCATGAAACTTAGACTGACAAACTTGCATGCATCCCTGACTATATACTATGTAATATTAATTTGATGAAATATTAGCAATATATGTTGCTTTCAGAAATTTGATTTAGTCATAATCAACATACTCTTATAGCAACTCATAGGTGTTTTACATTTTGGAAATCATATCTCAACTTAATCTACTAATGGTTTGGGGTTTTTTTTTTCCTCTCTGAGAAAAATCAATACATTTTCAATCAATCAATATTTTATTCATTTATTTTGCTTTCAGGACATTGCATTTAGTCAGAATCAACACACTTTAGGTAAGATCATATTTCCTCCTAAATAACATAAATATTAATTTCCAAAAGGGATGCATTTGTCATTCGAGGTATCATAGGCATAGTTTTGAGGTGCACTTTATCTTTAAAAATAAGACAAATTACATGGAACATTTGGTCCCAGCAGCTATAATAAATGACAATATCGCTAGTCCTCATTTCAATATTTTTGAGTGCACTTCAAGCGCATATCATAAAAACAAAATGTTTATGTTTATGGCTACCTGCTATCAGCGTTCCTCTACATCAGTGCAGCAGAGCGCCATCATATTCCCCAGCGTTATAACTAATGTCTGTTGACACCCGTGACGGCGAGAGGCATTTTTCATAAAAATCCTGTTTCCTGCAATCCCATCTCTTGCAGCCAAAGTTATTTCACTGAAGATCAATTCTCTCTTTGGATCCTCTCATATGAGGAAAAAAAAAAACACAATTTCAGCCCACCCTAATTCTGAGCAGCAGAGAAGGCAATTTAATCTGGCCGTTTTATCGTGTAGAGGAGCCTTTGACTGACAGCACGTAGGATAAGTCCCTCGATGGCCTACTGATTGAGTCTCTCTTCCCGGACCCACATAGCAGCCCAATTAAAGCACAAAAGATGCTTTGGTTCTGAAATTATCAGATACACTGAAATCTTTCTGCAGATATGACTCATTCAGATGCCATTGATATGCGTTTTGATGGACTCGGCTGCAATTATCACCTCTTTTGTCCGTCCGTGATTGCTGTTTGTCTGCTAACAACTTCAGAGGTATTCGTTCACGTTTGTGTGTAGCTGGAAATTTTTATGTCCCTGATGCAAGTTAACACACTAAAAAGAATACACTCTTTGGAGTACTGGAATATCCTGGCATACGTGAACCTGTTTGATGTCGAACACGCCGACTTTAGCTGCCGATCAATGGGATGATATTAGGCGAGCGTCTGTGTGAACTAAATAGGACTTTCAGAGCTCGATACGCTGATCGATAAGACAGATTTGAGGAGAGGCAGAGACAGTACGCTGGGGGAAAATCTGTTCGTCGTTCCGTCTTTATAGATGCTACCAAAAATGGGCCGGTTGGTTTAACGTTAATGGGAAGGAAATTCACTTTAATGAGCAGGTCACACTTAAATTTGGACATTTTTCAAGGTCACTTTATTGCTTTAGAAAAAGAACGTAATTTCTACAAAACTGTCATATTTTTGACAGTTTTATCTTTTGAACATGTCCAAGTGATTTTCATTTCATTCATCAAATTTTTCAGATATTTTTGAAAAGTTCAATTAATTTCTGAAGTTTGTGCAATGAGATGAACTAAAAAACATGGCATAGCCTACTTTGTACATAAATCACAATCAATCAATCAATCAAAAAATTTTTTTATTTGTGGTCAATTATTACATTGATGCAAAAAGTGCATCATATATTTCCAGTTGAAATGCTTTTCTCTATCATTTTATCTTCATTTGATGACTTGCCGCTGCCTCGATCGATAGAAAACATACACAAACATCTGTTTTAAATAAAATTCAGTTTAGCACTAAAGCTTTGCTCACACTTAATATTCGGCAACGTTATAGAGGTGATATGAAGTCATTTAAATAGGAATCCACACGATCAGGACTTTCGAGTGATGGTGGAAAAGTTTCCCATGCTGATTTTACTTGTGTTGATCACAGAAATTGACCACATTAAACAGCTGCTGGGTTTGAAACTGGCTTCTGTGTGAGCTGGCACTTTTGACAAAACAATGGCCCTTTCTTGCCCCCCAAATTTCACAGAAATGTGCTTAATATGACAGCACCTTAATTTCGCTGTTGTAAGTGTCATTTAAGTAGAAGAAAATAATGATAATGACTTAATTTAATGGTGAAGGTATTAAATGTTAATGCTTAAATGGATTGTGGGGGATTCATAGATAAGACAGAGGTTTTTGCACTGAAAAAGCACATGAAGAGTTTGTCCCTCATCTAACCAACCAGAGCGTAATGCATGACCCTTCCAGGACATCGCATCTGTTTTCATTGAGACGAGGTCCAAATGTGTAGGTTCTAACAAGGGAGCTAGTTTAGGGAGGTTTCTCTCCTCAGTGCCTGTCTCTCTTTCCCAAAATAAAGTTAGATGTAAGGAGACGTCTCCTCCAGACAGCTGTCAAGCCGAAGCCCTGACAGGACCAGACAATAAGGATGCTGGGAAACGGCGTTAGTGCAGGAATATAAATATCAGGAGGTTGAAAGAGACACTTCCAGCGAGGCGTGCGAGAAGGGGAAATGTCAGACTGGTCTTTTCCTGAAAGTAAACAAAAGCTCTTATTTTTCTGTGTGTACAGCTCAAGCAGCAGGATGTAGTTTGCTCTACAAATAGTAAACTTTGCAGGGAGGGTGAGATAATTAAAATCTCCTATCTCAGCGCGTGTTGACTGATCGTCACCCCCGGCCCGAGCACGCACACGCGCCGCACTCCGCCTCAAAGTCATTACTCTTTTCATGGCTTTTCCAAAGTCAATGTTTGTTACTTTAATGAAAGCCCCTCGGACAAAATAACAGGGGAACAGACAAATTTCAGTCCTTTTCCAAGCCTGAAAGAATAAAAACACATCTCTTTGAGTCCAGCAGTCTCTCACTGGAGGGCATTTCTTTGTTTTCGCTGCTTTATTTTTTTCCAGCTCTCATGCTTATTAACTGGCTTAGCTCACACGTGCGCTGTCTGTGACCCCCGCAAGCTTCAGAGTTCATAGGATTCCTAAAACCATTTCAAAATGCATTACAGGAAACTTTCAAACACATTTTTATATTCTTACAGAGACAGATGGTGCGAAGCTGCAAACACCCTTCAAGGTTTAATATCTGATCATGGGCTTCACATATAATAGGATGTGATGTTTTAACCTGAGTATGGATCTATAACGTCTAACACATCAAACACAGAAAGGACATTTTCCACTGAAGATAGGAGTTTCAGTAATATTTATAGTTTGGACTGGAGACCACCAGATTTGTGGCCTTTGAGATGCTACAACCATTTATGTTGTTGGCCATATGTGACGCTGAACCACAAAACCAGTCATAAGGGTCAATTTTTTTATTTGTACATTTATTTATACATCATAAATAAACTTTTTATTGATGTATGGTTTGTTAGGATCGGACAATATTTGGCTGAGATACAACTATTTGAAAATCTGGAATCTGAGGGTGCAAAAAAATCTAAATATTGAGAAAATCGCCTTTAAAGTTGTTCAAATGAAGTCCTTAGCAATGCATATTACTAATCAGAAATTAAGTTTTGATATATTTACGGTATGAAATTTACATGTGTCTTCATGGAGCATGATCTTTACTTAATATCCTAATGATTTTTTGCATAATAGAAAAATTTATATTTTTGACCCATACAATGTATTTTTGGCTATTGCTACAAATATACCCCAGAGACTTAAGACTGGTTTTGTGCTCCAGGGTCACATATTATTTATAAACTTTTATGAAGCAACTTGGAAGCAAACATGGAGCAAATTACTCATCCACTCTTGTAAAATAAAAAAAAAAAAAAAAAATAAATTATATACAGTTGGGCAAAAAAGTATTTAGTCAGCCACCAATTGTGCAAGTTCTCCCACTTAAAAAGATGAGAGAGGCCTGTAATTTTCATCATAGGTACACTTCAACTATGAGAGACAGAATGGGGGGAAAGAATCCAGGAAATCACATTGTAGGATTTTTAATGAATTAATTGGTAAATTCCTCTGTAAAATAAGTATTTGGTCACCTACAAACAAGCAAGATTTCTGGCTCTCACAGACCTGTAACTTCTTCTTTAAGAGGCTCCTCTGTCCTCCACTCGTTACCTGTATTAATGGCACCTGTTTGAACTCGTTATCAGTATAAAAGACACCTGTCCACAACCTCAAACAGTCACACTTCAAACTCCACTATGGCCAAGACCAAAGAGCTGCCGAAGGACACCAGAAGCAAAATTGTAGACCTGCACCAGTCTGGGAAGACTGAATCTGCAATAGGCAAGCAGCTTGGTGTGAAGAAATCAACTGTGGGAGCAATTATTAGAAAATGGAAGACATACAAGACCACTGATAATCTCCCTCGATCTGGGGCTCCACGCAAGATCTCACCCCGTGGGGTCAAAATGATCACAAGAACGGTGAGCACAAATCCCAGAACCACACGGGGGGACCTAGTGAATGACCTGCAGAGAGCTGGGACCAAAGTAACAAAGGCTACCATCAGTAACACACTACGCCTCCAGGGACTCAAATCCTGCAGTGCCAGACGTGTCCCCCTGCTTAAGCCAGTACATGTCCGGCCCGTCTGAAGTTTGCTAGAGAGCATTTGGATGATCCAGAAGAGGATTGGGAGAATGTCATATGGTCAGGTGAAAACAAAATAGAACTTTTTGGTAAAAACTGAACTCGTCGTGTTTGGAGGAGAAAGAATGCTGAGTTGCATCCAAAGAACACCATACCTACTGTGAAGCATGGGGGTGGAAACATCATGCTTTGGGGCTGTTCTTCTGCAAAGGGACCAGGACGACTGATCCGTGTAAAGGAAAGAATGAATGGGGCCATGTATCGTGAGATTTTGAGTGAAAACCTCCTTCCATCAGCAAGGGCATTGAAGATGAAACGTGGCTGGGTCTTTCAGCATGACAATGATCCCAAACACACCGCCCGGGCAACGAAGGAGTGGCTTCGTAAGAAGCATCTCAAGGTCCTGGAGTAGCCTAGCCAGTCTCCAGATCTCAACCCCAGAGAAAATCTTTGGAGTTGAAAGTCTGTGTTGCCCAGCGACAGCCCCAAAACATCACTGCTCTAGAGGAGATCTGCATGGAGGAATGGGCCAAACTACCAGCAACAGTGTGTGAAAACCTTGTGAAGACTTACAGAAAACGTTTGACCTCTGTCATTGCCAACAAAGGGTATATAACAAAGCATTGAGATGAACTATTGTTATTGACCAAATACTTATTTTCCACCATAATTTGCAAATAAATTCTTTAAAAATCCTACAATGTGATTTCCTGGATTCTTTCCCCCCATTCTGTCTCTCATAGTTGAAGTGTACCTATGATGAAAATTACAGGCCTCTCTCATCTTTTTAAGCGGGAGAACTTGCACAATTGGTGGCTGACTAAATACTACTTTTGCCCAACTTTATATATCTATATTAATAATAATATTGCACCACTACAGTAATATATTACTATTTTAAAACAATTGCACTGCAAAATAAAATACATGATATTATATAGTAAAATCAAATCCTGGAAATTGCAAGATATACATTTTTCAGTTCCAAGTAGGCCTAATTAAACCCTCAAACATTAATTTTGCCAGAAAATGGAAGCTTCTGTGAAAACGGGTTTAGAAACATGTTTCAGTCCAATGAAATGCTGTAGTCATCTGTGCACAAAATTTTTGGAAATTATGTGAATGTGAAAATAAAGTACAACTCAAAACACTGGAATCACAAGATGAACTGATCTACTCTGAAACATGCAGTGCAACAGACTATATTGTAATTAGTTTTTACAATTTTATATTTATATATATATATACATATGTGTTTTTTGTTTGTTTTTTTCCCCACGTGTGCAAATCTATATTAAAAAAGAGTCAGTCTTCCCAGCTGCTGTATGGGTCAAATTTATATTTAGCTTTATTTTAAAACTTTTTTCTCTCTCTCTTTCTTTCTTTTTTTTTCTCTTTTTCTTTTTCTTTCTTTCTTTCTTTCTTTCTTTCTTTCTTTAACTGAATCTCAAAATATAATATGCTTAGTCAAGCAATTCACTACATTTTGAAATCTTACAAAGGAAATGGAACATTTTACTTTTTTAGTAATTTTTTTTTTTTACAATATATTCTTACTCTTTTAGAATAGTTTACTTGTCATTAGTCACTTATAATAGAAATGAATGGTAAATGGTATACCTATAAAGCTCGATTTCCTGAAGTGAATTTGACTGGTGCATGCCTGTGAAAGAACAGCCATTTCTGGAATAATGTGAGAATCTGATGAATTTTCCACAATTTGCCACGTCTCTGATATTCTAGTTCCCAGATGCAGCCAGGGGTTTCATGAATTCAGGGACTTTTCATTCACCAAACCAAACAGAAAAAAATATGAGCACGCCTCTCCTCAACGAGCCACATGATTTAAAGTATCGTTCATGCCTATAGCACAAATGATGATGGACGGGTTAGAGTTTTTTTCACATCACTAACTCTCAGTATAAGCAGGCAAACAGCACTAGTATCATCACCTGAATGGTTTACCCAGCAAACCACCACTACACACAAAACCCTGTAATCGGTTGACCTTTGGAAAATATCCTCCCTCAGGTTAATGGTTTCCTTTCCTTTTAAACATCGCTTTCGATCTCCAGGGACTGTGCTGGGAGTTGCTACTGACCCCAAGCTAATGCTTTCCCAGCGATAAAGTCTGTATCTCCAAATTCGGTCTCGGCGTCTCACTTCAACTGAACCACAAACACTTCATCAAAATTGTGAGTGCAACAATTAAATTTCATCATGTTTATGTAATTCTCCTAAGAAAAAAACAACACTACACCCACAGACATCTTTGAAAAACGCTATTTCTGCTGTTTACTTGGACAAAGTTCCATCTTTTCTATCGCTGCTCACTCGTTGGGCTTCATTACTCTCTTTCGGGGCGCGTGGGCTCTCAGTCAGAAACCCTGCGGTGCCCTCGTGCTCATCTCCCAAACAGCCGGATAATTAATTGGAAAAGTAGAGGCAATGTAATCCAGTTCTTCAGCAGCCTAAACCGCTTGCACATATCATCCTCACAAGAGGCTCAAAGGCTCGGACACTTCAAAGCACAACCGTGCACACTTGTCAGACAATTGGCAAGACGGCGAATCTCCTTCACTTTCGTGGCGAATGGCAGTGTGTGTGTCGTTAGGGCATGAAATAGATTAATTAAAAGCATTGAGGCGGGGTGGTGTGGATTAAATGCTTCTCTCCCAGACACGGTTGGCCTTTAAACGGTGCTAACTTTTCAGATGCGTCTTATGTGTTGCTCAGGACTCCCTCAGGAGCTGTCGCTTATAGCTTTCTTCCAGAAACGGAGGCACTTCCCCACAGGACATGTTTTATGTGATGTTATTTGTATCAGTTGGTATGCTGTGAACAAACTCCCATAAATGCATATTTCACATAAATATTTCACATAAATCACATATACTACTTAAGAAGTACAGTTTGAAAAGAGTACTTAAAATGGAAATAGCATACTTTTGGAGTGTTTTCGGAGCACTTAATTGCTAATTGTGAAATGCTAATTGCACATAAATGAAAATGCATCACCGTTTAAACATATTTTAAATGCATTTAGCTGAAATTCAGACCCAATTAAGTAGGATTTAAGTACATTTTATATGCAATTTCATAATTACTTCTGAGAATACTGACAATAATTAATGGTTAACTTAATATAATTTGTGTTGAAACTTGTATGTCATGCATTTAAATATATTTGTAATTAAAAAAATAAATTAAAATAAAATAAGTTTCAATTCAGTGCATAGGAAATAAAAACACTACAGTTAAAATTATAATTAAGTACTTTACATGTGCACTTCTTTAAAGCATGACAAAAGTTGATTTACACAATGATTTAATTTGACTATTTTGAAAATGTTTAATTCAACTTTATGAAGTGCAGTTTTTAAAAGTGCACTTAAGTGTGTTAAGAAACATAGTCATGAAAGTGTTCTTTAAGTTGCCTTTTATTTCATTAATATTAGCTGTAAGTACAGTATTTGATTGATTTGGTTGATTTTTTGAAATAAAAATATGTACTTTAAAGTAGCCTACACTACACGAGCACACTGAATACAGCTAAGCACACTTTTTTTCACAAAGGTATCCTCTAATAATGTACGATGACAAAGATTTTCCATTTCTGTCCTATAATATAAACTCATCACAGCTTAGCAACATGCTAACACCAGGCTCTGTTGGAATCAGTTGTGAGTGAGATGTCACACGAGGAGCGTTATTTGTGTGGCTTGAGGGTTTGCTGATCATTGAGAGTGTTCCAAATCAGTCACTTACGAGCTTTGATTTTTGTCGGGACATCTCTGTGGACAGTTGAGAGCGGTTCGAGGCAGTCCAGCAGGTTTTAGAGCAGCGCTCTGATCTCTGAGCCAGATTCTCCTCACGCATGAAGAGCCATTGACAGTAATACAGAGTGAAGAGCCGAGCACATTCTCTGCCGGTCTTGGTAATTCCTCCGGATCGGTCCGTGACTCCATGTAGACCTGTGACATTGATGCGTATGCTGCTGCCCACAGGTTATTTGTATGTGTGTGTGACCATGTGTGTTTACGTTCTTAACATTGAATTCATGAACTCATACTGAGAGAGATGATGTTTCGGTCTTCTCTGAATGTTTTTAACATTTGACTCATTCGTTCAAAATGGCCATTTTATGATTGACATTTTATGACACCACAGTTCCTGCTTTACTGTGATTTAATGCAGATTGACACTGAATTGTTTTTTTTTTTTGGTTGACCACATAAATACAGTTTACTCCTATTTTTACTTGTGTTCTGTACTAGAGGGCTGCATTGGGTTAGGGCTCCCATGGGACCCAACACAAATCTCGCCGGAGCGGGCGGTTTTACCTTTGGAGCGAGTGGGTGATCATACCTGAGGGGAATTTTGAGTGTAATAGAAATGGAGTCAACACATGAAGTCGAGAAGAAAATTAAAGTGGCTGTTTACTTGACAAAAGCAAAAGGCAAGTCAGACATGTGGAAACAATTCTCAATTGTCACTGAAAAAAAATGTGACCCTGGACCACAAATCCAGTCATCAGTAGCACAGGTATATTTGTAGCAATAGCCAAAAATACATTGTATGGGTCAAAATTATTGATTTTTGTTTTATGCCAAAAATCATTAGGACACTAAGTAGAGATCATGTTCCATGAAGATATTTTGTAAATCTCCTACTGTAAATAAATAACTTATTTTTTGATTAGTAATATGCATTGATAACAACTTCATTTGGACAACTTTAAAGGCGATTTTTTGTTGTTTTTCCAGATGTTCAAATAGTTGTATCTCAGCCAAATATTGTCCTATCCTAACAAACAATACATCAGTGGAAAGCTTATTTATTCAGCTTTCAGTCGATGTATAAATCTCAATTTTGAAAAATTGACCTTTATGACAGGTTTTGTGGTCCAGGGTCACAAATAGGAAAGAGTTCAACTTAGTAAGTTGCGATAAATGTGCAAAAGTGTTCGTTTACAATGGACATAAATCTGGCACCTTTGCCCTGAGGCGAAATACCTATTTTCTAAGTTCTATGTGTTTATTTATTTAATAAGTTAAAGTTATTTCATATTGTGCTTTGGCTTATTTACAAAACTGTTGTTAACAATTAAACTGTTTGTTTAGTTAATCGTTTGGTGCGGTTAGGTTAGTTTAGTTTAGTTAATCGTTTTAACGGTTAATGTTTTATAACGCTAATAAAAATAATACCCAATGTTTTTGTCATGTGTGGTGCTTTGGTTTAGCATTACTTCAACTTACTTAAATGCAATCACGTTTAAAGCCTGCTATTCTGGATGCTAACTTCAACGAATATTTAGTCTGAGTATTTGTGTACATTTTTCACAAGCTCTGAGAGAAAGTCCGCGGGCGCGGGCGGGAGTGGACACAAACATTGCGGGCGGAACACGCATGTCGCGGGAATGGGTGGTCCTGGTCAGAGCGGGCGGGTGCGGGTTCAAGAAAACAGTCCCGCGCAGGGCTGTATTCTGTACACACTGAGTTCAGTTAATTTGAGTGCCAACTACATTTTACAATCCAATTTACCAAACTGACCTGCATTTGAATGCATTTTCCACTGTATTTCAACTTTTGTGTCAACCAGTTTGTTAAAAGAGTAAAAGTAAATAAAAAAAAGCTAATAATAATAAGTGAGTGAGTGAGTGAGTGAGTGAGTGAGACTTTCATATATTCTGGATTCATTACATATAAAGTAAAACATTTCAAAAGTTTTTTGCTTGTTTGTTTGTTTGTTTGCTTGTTTTAATTTTGATGATTAGAGCTTACAGCTCACGAAAAAAAAAAAAGTCAAAAATCCAGTATCTCAAATTATTAGAAGATTAATCAAAAAAAAAAAAAAAAAGGTTTAACAAAAACAGAAAAGTTCAAGTTGTTTAAAGTATGTTCATTTACGCACTCAATACTTGTTCGGGGCTCCTTTAGCACAAACTCCAGCATCAGTGAGGTGTGGCATGGAAGAGATCAGCCTGTGGCTCTGATGAGGCACTATTGAGTCTTCAGCTCGTCTGGATTGATGGATCCACTGTTTCTCATCTTTCTCTTGAAAATATCCCATGGATTCTCTATAGGGTTCAGGTCAGGCATGTTGGCTGGCCAATCAAGTACAATAATATCGCTGTGTGCAGGTGCTAAAGTCCTGCTGGAAAAGGAAATCAGCATCTCCATAAATCTTGTCAGCAGAAGGAAGCATGAAGTGCTCCAAAATCTCCTGGTAGACGGCTGCATTGACTCTGGACTTGATAAAACACAATGGACCAACACCAGCAGACGTCACGGCACCCCAAATCATCACTGACCGGAAACTTCACACTGGACTTCAAGCAGCTTGGATTCTGTGCCTCTTCAGTCTTCCTCCAGACTCACTGAGCAAAAGTCCAGTTCTTTGCCCAGGTAAGATGCTTCTGACGTTGTTTCTGTTTCAGAAGTGGCTTGGTAGCCCTTTTCCTGAAGACGTCTGAGCGTGGTGACTCTTGATGCATTGATTCCAGCTTCAGTTCACTCCTTGTGAAGCTCTCCCAAGTGTTTGAATCAGCTTTGCTTGACAGTATTCTCAAGCTTGTGGTCATCCCTGTTGCTTGTGTACCTTTTCCTACCCAAATTCTTCCTTCCAGTCAACTCTTCATTTAAGATGCTTTGATACAGCAATCTGTGAACAGCCATCCCTTTCAGTAATGACCCTCTGTGACTTACCCTCTTTGTGGAGGGTGTCAATGTTCGTCTTCTGGACCATTGCCAAGTCAGCAGTGTTCCCCATTATTGTGGTTTCAAAGAACAAGAGAGACCCGGAATTTATACTGTAGGGATGGTCATTAATTGATGGACTGGATTGGTGTGGATTATTGAGATGTATTATCAGCTGTTTGGACACTTATTCTGACGGCACCCATTCACTGCAGAAGATCCTTTGATAAGCAAGTCATGTAATGCTACATTTCTCCAAATCTGATGGAGAAACAAACTCGTCTAGGATGGCCTCAGGATGAGTACATTTTAATTTCTGAGTCAACTGTTCCCTTCATTTTCCTCCACATCTGGTACCTCCTCTGAATTGCTCTTTATCCTTAACATTTAGTCGCCGTCACGTTTTCATTCTGGTTCTTTGGTCAGTGGAGCTTTACCAGTCATTCATTTTCTCTTCCTCAGTGTTGAGACAACAGGTGTGATTGATGCCAGCTTCATTTGAATGCAAACAAAAAATAAGCCTCAAATGATGTTGTTCATCACTGTTCTTCTTTTACTCACATCACTATCGTTTGAACAAATGTAGGCGTCACTGATAAGACTTCTGCTCCTCTGGTGATATTCTGAGTAACATAATAAGGCTGTGTTTTGTGCTGCTGAAGGCTGTTATCTCAACAGCTCTTACACTAGAGATCATTCCAAGGTCCATGTCTGACACTATTAGAGCCCCTCAATCATCTTTATCAGAACAAAATGCTCTTATCGGTTTAAAACACACTATGCAACTACATGTAATAAAATATACCATACATCCATTAACAAAGTCCATGTTCATGCTAAAAAAGTAAAAAAAGTGATTTAAATACAGGACTAAATCTCCTAAATTATTGCTGTGTGTGTGTGTGCAGAATAGAGTCAATCCCAAACTTACAATGGTTGACAGTGAGTGAATGAATGAATCAATGAATTAATATGTACAGGTGCATCTCAAAAAATTACAATATCATGAAAAAGTTATTAAAAAAGTGAAACTTTCACAAACTATATGCTAGGTTCATTACATGTAAAGTAAAACATTTCAAAAGTGTTTTTGTTTGTTTTAATTTTGATGATTAGAGCTTTCAGCTTTTGAAATTCAAAAATCCAGTCTCTCAGAATATTAAAATATTTACATTTGAGTTTCATTAATGTCTTGAGAAGACAAAAGCTGCTTGTAAGAAACAAATCCATCATTAATATGTATGTGTGTGTGTGTGTGTGTGTGTGTGTGTGTGCACCTGGTATTCATCACGTCCTGGGGACCAAATGTCCCCACAAGGATAGTAATACCAGTAAATCTTAATCTTGTGGGGACATTTTTTGGTCCCCATGAGGAAACAAGCTTATAAATCATACAGCATAAAGTTTTTTGAAAATCTAAAAATGCAGCATGTTTCCTGTGAGGGCTAAGTTTAGGTGTAGGGTTAGTGTAGGGCAATTGCACATACAGATTGTACAGTATAAAAACCATTACGCCTATGGGATGTCCCCATAAAACATGGAAACCCAACATGTGTGTTTGTGTGTGTGTGTGTGTGTGTATGTGTGTGCACCTGGTATTCATCACGTCCTGGGGACCAAATGTCCCCACAAGGATAGTAATACCAGTAAATATTAATCTTTTGTTTTAACTCTATTGCTGTGTGTGTGTGTGTGTGTGTGTTTGTGTGTGTGTGTGTGTGTGTGTGTGTGTGTGTGTTTGTGTGTGTGTGTGTGTGTGTGTGTGTGTGTGTGTGTGTTTGTGTGTGTGTGTGTGTGTATATAGTCACAATGAAACTGTATTTTTGATTATTTTCTGTAATAATATAGTTTTCTCCCAGCAACAAATAATAATATAATAAACTAACTATTTAGTTGTTTTTGACATACATTGCAGATCATTGTGTCTCACTGTTGAGTTATTTTATGACGTGGCAATAAACATGTCGCTACTTGTTGTGAATCTATGAAAAACATTAAAATAAAACAATAATAATATAATACAATATTTTGCCTCTAAAATACATTTCTTATGACAAATTCTATACTATGACAACAGTTAAAAACACACACTTTACTTTAATTTGATTCCTCGTGAGTTCTTTCATGATTAGTAGAGTAATGTGTGAAGTTTTGCAGCTAAATAAGTAGCCTCCAGAATTTTCTTCTATAATGTTTTTTATTTGATTTGATTCGCTTAAACTTCTTGTTCACACAAAGTCCTTAAAAATTATATATAATGTATTATTATTATGACTCTGTTCATTTCTCTTTATTTATCCAGTTTTTATGCTCTTATGCGTTTATCTTCAAGTAAGATTAACTCAAAACTAAAATCAATATTTCATGTGTTTATTTAATTGTTAAGTGGCTGTGTAATAGTGGGAAAATGTTTAGCCAGCTAGTCATTATCACAAAATACAGGGTTCTCAGGAGCCTTGCATCACCTTATTGGGATATATTTTGTGTTAATTACCTGCTTACATTATTCTTTATTTATTTCTTTGTCAGAGCCTATTATTACCTGCGTTTGGCCCTCGGCGAGTGTTAATTTGGTACTCTGGTACCAGGCCTGTATCAGAGGGAGGTGAATTGGGCGGGCGGTTGCTCAGGCACGCCGGTGTGGAGCTGTAAAGCACTTGAGTGCGCCACTAATTCATCACTGTCGCGAGGGGCGTGGATGGGCTGGAGCTCAGCGGAGGCAAGAGAGTCGCACAGAAGCTGTTGATTGATCGTCTTTTCTTCCTTTTCTCAGCTAGCGGTAAAACTCTGTTCTGTCCTCTGACAAACTGCTACAGAGGTGTTTGTTGGAGCAAAGACCTCACCTCGTATTAGTTCATTCAGCATTCGGTGCTTTCTCTCAGAGTTCTCGCCATCTATACCTTAAAAGCTCGGCCGACCGCCTGACGTTGCGAATTCTTCTTTTCTAATCGTAATTTATGGCTCCTTTTTTCTCACTGTCTTCCATGAGCTTTATCTCCTGTCTTCTGGTTGGCAGGCTGTTGCTTTGTTTTTCTCTTCATTGTCATCATCCGTCTTGCTTTAGATATTTTTGTAAGTGACATTAAGCAGAAATTCTTTATCTGAAGTCATTTTCACTAATTATCAGGACAGTCTCTCTGGAGCGGTGATTAAATGCCCCAGCAAACCTCCAATCACTGCTAACACTGACTAAGAGGGTTTTGCTTTAGATAAATCTCGTCTTTAAAGGGGCGTTTAGCAGTTCTAGCTTGCATTAGCACTTTTAGAGAGGACGATAATTAATTCCTTAACCTGTCCAACTTAAAAAGAAGCATCGCTATGTAGGATTTTCAATCTTTCAAAGCTTTCAAACCTCATCAGATCGTTCCACCTTGCGTATGCCAAGCACTCGTTTTTTTCTTTGTCAACTTTCAGTCTTCTGGGTTCAGACCTGGCTTCAGGTTGTTTTTGAGACATTTTTGGCATGGAGTTTTGAGTTGGAGTGGGAAAGTTACAGTATGTTTTCACAGCACACGAACTCTTTCATTTCAAAAGATCAAAGAAACAATTCTATTTCTCGTGACACAAACCCTTTAAGTGCTGTAAGTGCGCCGAGAACGGTAGGAGTTGTATATCACTGTCAATCACGCGTTGACACCGGTGTGTTTTGAGGCCAGAGGTTACAGATGGCTTCAGCTGCACTTACTGTAAGGCAAACTCCGCTGCGTTTTCACACCGTTTGCCAAATTACTTTTCACAGTTTGATTTTTGTGACATTATTTCTTCACAGTTGGCTTTTTCCTGAAAAATGGCACTGGTTTCTATGAAAGCCACGTTATTCTTTGTTAGTTTCAGAGTTTAGTGATATGTTTTGATGTAGTGTTATTATTATTCCGCACCGTAGAGTACAACAGTTGGGTTACAGAAGTAAAAACTCGGTTCTTGTTTTTTTCACAGGGGAATCGATTCTCAATGATAGCTCAAACATTTTAAGACCGAACAATTGTGAGCTACAAGGCTGTTAATCAATGCTGTGTGCTTCTGTTAAAGCCATCAGCCACATTATTATTTTATTTTTTTAACAGCCATATTCCTGGTGAACATCTACTTTTTACCCATGATTCTGAATAGACCAATCAGAATTTCACCAAAGCATGTATTACATTTTCATGGGTCACATTTGATTGTCTTTCACAATGCTGCATGGAATTGAACTTCTTCCACCATTAAAGGGATAGTTAACCCAAAAAAATAAAAATTTGTTGTTAATTTACTCACATGAACTCTTTCATTTCAAAAGATCAAAGAAACAATTAGGCCATCGAGGATTTAGGTGACTTTTTTCCTCGGTACGAAAAAGGGAAAGGAAAGGAAAGTGACGTGACATACAGCCAAGTATAGTGACCCATACTCGGAATGGTGCTCTGTATTTAACCCATCAAAAGTGCACACACACAGCAGTGAACACACACCGTGAACACACACCCGGAGCCAATGCTGCGGCGCCCAGGGAGCAGTTGTGGGTTCGGTGCCTTGCTCAAGGTCACCTCAGTCGTGGTATTGAGGGTGGAGAGAGCGCTGTACATTCACTCCCCCCACCTACAATCCCTGCCGGCCCGAGACTCGAATTACGAGTCCGACTCTCTAACCATTAGGCATTAACCGAGAGTAAAAAAAAAAGCATATGCAGGCACAACAAAATTAATACAAATGGGTTCTGATGATATATTGAGATCTTATGAAGGGAAACGATCAGTCTATGCAAGAAACTGAACATTATTTATTACCTTATTACCTGTAATCCATAGCCTACAGTCTGGAATGATGTCAGGTTCACGAACGAATAATTCTTTTAAACCGTTTTTTTTTTGGCAAACTAGTTGAACGAGTTTACCAATTCGGACTGAATTTTCTGAAACAGTTCGTGGCTCAAGCAACACAGATGTACAAGTTATTCAATCAAATCTCACTATTAGACACCTGACAGTCACTCCGACTCAAAATGAGCCAAAATAGCGGCTTATCTGAACCTTTGATGAATGAATCATTCAGTGCTCCAGTTCCTCCAGCAGTCACTGAACTGAGGAAACAATTCGACTCGAACCGAAGACCGATGAGCCACTGATATGAGCATGTGTAAACCGAACACTTAAAGTGCCCCTATTATGGGTTATGAAAGGTTCATATTTTGGTTTTGGGAGTCCCCAACAACAGGTTGACATGCATGCAAGGTCAATTTTCTTATATTTTCTTATAATATACATTTATTTTGTCAGTAAGATGACTGTGAGTGGCAGTGGGTTTAGCGCTGAGGTGTGTGAGTGTCTTCTATTAGATGACTGTAATCCTCGGAGAGGACTGAATCACACAGAAGTGCGTGATTCATCTGAGAGCGACAACACCAGCCCTATTCTGCTGTCTGCACACTGACACACACTGCTGTTTGCTTTAATATTATACACACACACACACACTCACTCACTCTCATTGTGTGCTTTGGGGTGAAGTGTAAATGACAGACTGTGAACACACTACAGCAAAGACAGATGTGCTATGGCTAATTTGTGTTGAGTTTTTGAGGTTGCTTTACTGAAAATTGCGTCTTAAATCAAGTATGTGAAATCCACAGTAGATTTAATCACTTTAAAGCCATTATCTCAGGCTGGGAAGCGTTCCGCTCTGGACCGCTGTGCTGAAATTTAATAACCTACTAACAACCAGCCAAGATCCGTTTCATAACCGTGCTGCTCATCAAATTCATATCAAAGTTAAACACATTTACAAACCCTAGAGTCGCATGGGGATCATTGAGACATTGAGAGTTGAACAGGCCAAAAATAGAAAAGAACAAA
This sequence comes from Barbus barbus, assembly GCF_936440315.1. Classification (NCBI taxonomy): domain Eukaryota; kingdom Metazoa; phylum Chordata; class Actinopteri; order Cypriniformes; family Cyprinidae; genus Barbus; species Barbus barbus. Next base: position 3,362,983 of record NC_136747.1, on the reverse strand, counting down.
AGTATAAAAAATGATCCAGCTGCAGACTGAACCACTGTAATGGACTGACTCTGGAACATGTGAACAATGAACGCCAGTGTTGAAAAGTTCAAGTTAAGACATTAAAATCAATATATATATATAGATATAGACATTTCCAGTAGGTGGCAACACTTAACTGTGATTGAATCGTTCATTCAACCAATTTGTATAAAAATACTGATTTATATGGACTTACACTTGTGGATTTGTGTGTGTGTGTATGCATGCTTTTCCTATAAACAATCATAACAATGGAGGGACCAATTGATAATATCGAAACCACATGCACCTATAATTACAAAAGCTATGCGTAATTATGTCTTGACAAAATAATATAATTTGTTTTCTTTATGCAACATATCATTTCGAACAGTTCTTTGTTATATTCAGCCAGTGATTCAGTGTCATCAAAATATTTGTTGTCTTTATGTGGTTGCTGGTGCTGTTTTCTTTATATCTGTTTTATAAGTGTCTTTAGTGTTATAGTCCGGTAGAAGCTAGGATATCACAGAGAGGTGTTACGCCCCATTGAGCTGAACTGGAATGAGACAGAGGGAGATATGAACGAGCGTGTGGAAATAAATCTCACAGCGACAGGAAAAGTTAGAAGTGAAAGCAGAATCGATGGTGAAATAGAAGCTGGAGGATTGTTGTTTTCCGTGGACTGAGCCAAATGATGCTTTCAGCTGGGTGGCATGTCAAAACCAGAAATATCCTCGTTTGATTTACAGTCTGAAGAAAATGATCTCTTTACCTCATAAGAATGATTTCTCATTTCTATTTAGGGCAATTAATAGGCAGTTAAAAAAGTTCACCCCAAAATATAAACTCACTCTCATGTTGTTTCAAACGTATGTGACTTTCGGTTATTTCACAAAAGACAGACATTGGACAAAAACAACAAAACAACTTTGGAGCCAATACACTTTTATTTTATGAACAAAACAAACTGAATGAATGAATACTTGAATGGAGGCATTTTTTATATAGTGTCTTATTATATATTGCTGTCCACCCAAAGTGCTTTACAATCATATGGGGGTCTCTCCTCAACCACCGCCAGTGTGCAGCATCCACAGTACCACGGCACCAGTGCGCTCACCACACACCAGCTACAGGTGGAGAAGAGAGAGAGACAGAGCCAATCAGTTGGATGGGGATTATTAGGAGGCTGTGATTGATAAGGGCCAGTGAAGGGAATTTGGCCAGGACACTGGAGTTACACCCCAACTCTTTACAAAAAGTGCCATGGGATTTTTTAATGACCACAGAGAGTCAGGACCTTGGTTTAATGTCTCATCTGAAGGACAATGTTTTTTACAGTATAGTGTCCCGGTCACTATACTGGGGTATTATGACCCACACAGACCATAGGGTGTGCACCCCCTGCTGGCCTCACTAACACCTCTCCCATCCAGGTACTGACCAGGCACAACCCTGCTTAGCTTCAGTGGGCAACCAGCTTTGTGCTGACGGATGGCGTGGCGCAAGGCAAAACAATGCAAGAAAACTAAGCAAAACAGCAAGGAAACTAAACAAAACACAAGACCAAAAAATAAATTAAAATTAAAACTGAGAAAAAAACAGAATGCACAAACAAACAAAAATAAAGCAAAACAATGCAAGAAAACTAAACAAAACACAAGACCAAAAAAACAAATAAATAAAAAATAAATAGAATCAAATAATAAAAAAACAAGAGAACAAAAAACAACAACAGAAAAAAAGACAAAGCAAAGCAATGCAATAAAACAAAATAAAACATAAGACCATTAAATAAATAAATACATACAATAACATAAAACAATAAAACAAAACAAAACATGACGCACACAAAACAAAACTAACCCTGACCCCACAAAAAAATCCAAATGAAATTAAATGAAATTAAATGAGAAAGAACAAAAGAAAACAAAAAGCAATGTAAACAAGAAAAAAAAAAAAATCAAATCACGGAAACAAAACAGGAAGCACACAAACAGCAATAAAAAAAATTAAATAATTAAATAAAACAAAACAAAACAAGCAAAGCAAAAACAAGAAAACAAAACAAAACAAAGCACATAAAACAAAAACATACAACAAACACTAAAACAAATGTTTGTTTCTCGTTTGTGTTCTACATAAGAACAAAAGTTTCAGAACTTCATGAGAGTGAGTAAATGTTGACAGGAGTTTATTTATTGAATTGGATCTTTGTGTTTCTTAAGCCAGTCATGATCTTTTGGTACTCACCCTTCCCCCACATCAGCTACCAACCGCCACACACACACACACACACACACACACACACACACACGCACACACACAGACACAGAGACAGAGAGGCTGTCAGAGGCGTGTTGCGGAGGCTATTGTAGTCAGTGAGGAGCAACCGTGAGGCCAGCGGTCCTCCAAACACAAGAGACAACAGCACAGACTCCACACTCAAGTTCCTTTGTTCCAGCAGCACACTGAAGAAGCGCTTTGATTTCAAGAGCTCAAGATCCGCAGAGCAGCACTTTGATTTTAAGAGACATCAGAGAGCCTCACGATCATGTAGTTATGATGCAGGCATATACTAATGAAGGAAGTGTGTTGTATTTCAGCGGACCTTTAACAAAGAAATAGCCTATAGACATTTATGTCACATTGAAAAATATCTGAATGTTATTAAATACAGAATATCACAGCAAATGTCATCTGTGCTGAAATATTGCAGGAGCTTTCATGAGAACTAGTTTTACTATTCTGAGCCATTTTTACAGTGACTTTTAATCAACTGGTGTCAAAGTGATTTTTAGTGGATCAAAACCCTCCTTGCTTTGAATAGAGCAAACACAGTTTAAAATACGGTAACCTGCTACACTGAGGAGCTGTTTCTAACCTATTAATGTGTTTTTGTTGGTATAACATATTTTGATTTAGTGATGTTAGATCATATTTTTGACTTAAATGAAACTAAATGAATTTGTTACCACGTAAATCACATTTTTCAGTGCACAGTTGTGGAACGTGAATGTGTTTCAATAACATTTGACAACCACAACGTGACAACTATTGATTTATCATTTAACCCTTTCTGTCAAATGTTTTGCTTCAATAGTATAGCCATAGATGCATTTCCCAGACACGTCAGCATTACTGACAGATCTGCGTATTATAACTCACGTTTGTAAACGGCCGATGGATTTTTCTTCGCCTTACAAGAGCAGGTCATATTTTTGCCCATTCCGTTTGCTCAACACACTGATTTATATTGATGCTGGTTTATATTGATTTTGAGACCTTATTTGCTCCAGCAGCACCATTAAACATCGGACAAAATGAAATTAATGTTTGTTTTATTGTAGACAAGTTTCTAGCACATAACGGTAGGGTTTAAATGTTTTTTTTTTAGATTTGTGTTTCCTGATTGGCCTCTAAGTTACTCTGGCAGCGAATAGAAATGAATTGGTGTCCGTTTTGAAAGCACGCGGGAGGTTGGTGGTGCCATTGGGCTGCTGCCAGTCCTCTGGGGTTTAAAGGATCCGGCAGTTAATCCGGCGCCCTCTTTTATTCACCAACGCATTTAAATCTTAAACCTGCATTCATTCATTCAGCCGGCCAACCGTCACGCCAGCTGACACCTCACAGTTGTTTCAGTCACTCAGGGCAAGAGCTACTCTGCCCCCTACCGCCTGGAAATGAACATTAGTACAGTTTTCTAACATTTATAATTTGCTTGCACACTTTATTTATTGAATGTTAATTAATTAATTTAATTATGTAATATTTAATAGTTTTTTTTAGTTTTTTCAGAGTTAAAATCACTGGTCAGTTGAGATAGAAATATTAAATGTATGTATGTTTATATGTATGTAAAAAAAAAAAAATATATATATATATATAATAATAATTAAAAAATGAATGACTAAATAAATAAGAAAAAGAGTAAAAAAAAAACAGATTTTGCATATTTGGACTGAATACTGATTTAGGTGATCCCTAAAAATTGTGTTAAAACAGAGACACAGGTACAAGATTTCATAGCATGGGCTCAACTACATCCTAAAGTGTGAGAAACTCTATTAGTCTGTTCAATTTGTATGTTAGTGTGTTCAGTGAATGCTGTTGGCTTAAGACGAGTGTGTGTGTGTGTGTGTGTTGTAGTAGATGTTGCTCTGTCCGGTCGTCTTTCTTGTGAGTTCTTTCTTTCTTTCATTTAGTGACAGATAGCGTCTTATCACTGGGCCGGTTTGGGACCGGTGTTTTGGTCCAGTCCAGCCTGGAGGAGGTCATCATGCGTTTCATTGACTTCAGCCTCAATCCCTTCTCTGATAGCATCTCCATTCCAGCAGCCATTAATCCCAACACTTCCTCCTCGCCTGCAGTCCATCCAAAACGCATTTAGCAGAGGTCAAACGCAGACATCAAATCAGCCAAATGAACAGATACTGAGACGGGATCTCTTAAATTGAGTGCAGGCGGAGTTTCATTTTGATCTGTGTCCTGGAAGAGATTGTGTGATACAGCAGCATGTCTCCTATACAGTCTTTACTCTCGAGAGGCTGTGTTTAGTCCTTGTCTATTATTTTTACACTGTATTCTCCTAAAGAATTATGTGATTATTCACTATTCCATCCACTGTCATTTACTGGTGCCTCTTCATTGGACTGTCTATTGTACTGACTTGAATTAGCTTTTTGTTCAACCTGACATATATTAATTTCGCTCCTGGTGTGAAATGACCATTTGTCTTTGATTTGTTTCACTTTTTTGTTTCACATTTGGTGTGAAATGGGCTTTGGGTGCGACGTCCAGAAAGCAAGCAAACTAACTTGCCTGACCGTGATGCAGAGACAAAGAAAGAATAAATCTTCCCACATGCATTTATTGCTGAACATGGGCATAAACTGTAGGACATCCGCTCTATTCACATTCAGAGAGCGTGAGGTTAATGACAGCTATTTGTGACACAACACTTCACACAATCTCAGCTGTGAACAGATTCACGGATGGCAGTTCAATCTTTCACAATCATGTCTGGAGTATGTCGGAATTGCCTTCGGATGTGGATAATGTGGTTTAACCTTAAAGTCACTGTTAAGTTTTGAGAAAAAACTAAAATACACACACAAAAAAAAAAAGAAATAAAATAGAAAATGAAAAAATGGGGATCATCAAATTTGCAAATACAAATAATAATGAATGAATGAATGCAAAAAGAAAAATAGACTATACACTCTAAAGCAGGGATGGGCAACTTCGGTCCTGGAGGGCCTGTGTCCTGCAGAGTTTTTTGAGAAATACAAAGGTTCTTCAGATGTTAAAGCTTCTTTATGGAACCATTTAGACAAAAAGGTTCTTCTATGGCATCGTGAAGCACCTTTATATTTAAGAGTGAACTACTGAGTTTTCAATCCAGTGAAAGATGGCTGGAGCATTATGAGCATCATCCTCACTAGAAATGACCCTTTCAATAGACATGCGGTTCTGATATTCTGAGACATAAATGTCCATGTTCTGAATCTTCATCCCTGAGAGACAGAAGAGATACAACAATGGTGTTTTTTTGAAAATCTAAAAATGCACAAAGTCTCCTGTGAGGGCTAAGTTTAGGTGTAGGGCAATAGCACACACAGTTTGTTCAGTATAAAAACCATTACGCCTATGGAGAGTCCTCATAAACCACAAAAACCAACATGTGTGTGTGTGTGTGTGTGTGTGTGTATCACTACCCTAGTGACCGACGTGTTGCTGGAATTTACAGAGTAAGATAGCAATCACTTTGTTTGAAAGGTTCTTTTAATTTGGCTCATTAATTTCATTTCTTCATAAGTCATCTGTGATTATGTGTGTGCCGCAGGGCTTTGTTGTGCAGATGTCTCGGTGGGTTTGTGGATTCTGGAGGTTGAGCGGATTGATTCAGCTGTTTGTTTATCGGCGGTGTTTATTCAGAGGTGTGAGAGTTAAACTGCGGTGAAGTTCCTCATCTGCCTCACACGGCAGCTGGCAAAGAAAATCACTCCAGCTCCACTGGCTCCCTTTGTTCTTCACGTTCACCTTTTCTCTCCTTCAAACAAGCTTCGAAATTCCAGTTTTCTCTTAAGTGCTGGGACTGAGACAGAAAAAGTGAAATTACAGACTGTACTCTCAGGTTTACTACAGCTCTTCAAAAATGAGGGGCACAGTTGAGTTTGTGTGTGTGTGTGTGTGTGTGTGACACAAGCATGCAAGCAACAGCTAAACTGAGAATTCAAATGCCTAAGATATACTGCAAAACAATAGCGTTACATTCACTTGTTAACTAATTAACACACATTTGAACAATATAGTAGAATATAATAAAACATCATAATATAATCATATTTTTATTCATACTGTACATCAGAAATCATATTCTAAGATCAGTTATTGTTACATACTCACTGGAATATTATTAATTGCCTATTACCTAGTAATCAGGGACATACAGTCATGCAAATGTTTGGGGTCGGTAGCCTATTTTTTAATATTTTTGAAAGAAGCCTCTGCTCACAAGGCTGCATTTATTTGATCAAAAATACAGTAAAAACAGTTATGTTGTGGAATATTTTTACAATTTAAAATACCTGTTTTCTATGAGAATATGTTAAAATGTAATTTGTTTCTGTGATGTAAACCTGGATTTTCAGCATCACGACAGTCTTCAGTGTCACATCATCTCTCAGAAATTATTCTAATATGCTGATTTGCTGAAAGAGAAACATTTCTGATTATTATCTTATATTTTTTAATATATTTAAAATATATATATATTTACAGATAATATAGCAATCTATATTTACATTTAGATAGAAATATTTTGTAACATAAATGTCTTTACTGTCCTGTTTGATCAATTAAATGCATCCTTGCTGAATAAAAGTATGTGTGTGAAATAAAGGAAAGTCCCTCAGTTGAAGCTTGAGTACATGAATATCTCATTAGTTTGCATTGCCTGCATGTTATGATTGTCGATGAATGAAATTACATCAAATCCGTTTTGATTACTGGAAAGTCTGAGACTTTTTTCCCCCAGCCTTCACATGCTCCAGACTCTAACGCTGCCAGTCATGACCGTTTGTCTTCACAGATGTGTGTTGTACAGTCATAAATGACATGTGATGTTACACAGTAGGCTTTTACCCAAGGCAGACACCGCAGGGGCATTTCATAACAGCACAACCTGACAAGCAACAATCGTACAGACAGAGCAAACCACACGGCGTGCATTGGGCTTTGGACAGCTTGACTGTAGTCTGTGAAATTAGCTTCCTCAACTGAGATTTGATCATGTCAGTGTGGCACGTATTATGATTTCTGTGTTCCCATCTTGTTTCAGCCGTTAATGTCTGTCATTTTTTCCTCTCTTCCACACTTTCTCACCTCTCTGAAGAGTATCTCAGGTGTATCTCCAGGGAAAGTGTTAGAAAATGAGTCTGTAACAGTCACCAGTTATAGCAGAGCTGGAGTCTCCTCAGACACACAGTTAGCTCTGGGCGGCTAATACTCTATTGATTTGCTCGGTGGAAGAGGCCATCCAGCATTTTAAAGCTTCAGACTGACACCTCTCAAAATCACTCAACACACACGCTTAGTGCAGTGAAGTCCATCAATTCATGCATCCATTTAGATCAATTATAAAGTTGCATTGCTTTCAACTCTTTTCCAACAGTGTTAGAAAGTTCTAAAAGATGAAAAACTAATTTTAATAAATATGTTTATTTACTTAGAAATATTACGAAAATAAAGCATATTTACTTGTGCTAGTTTCAAAAGCACATGCTAATAAAGTATGCATGAAGTCACAGGCTGATCATGTTCAAACATATTTATTCCCGTTTGAGTTTAAACAAAATCCTGTAAGGACTTTAGGGATGGGATATGAGTTTTGCATCATTAATAATTCATGTAACGATCAAAGTACAGCCCGTCTTTAAACTAGTGATGTAGTCTAAATGTGTAATTAGGGTCTATAAGAAAATATATTCAAATGAAGAGAGATATGCACTAAACACTACACTCTTGATTACTTACAAACCAGACACAAACACTAAACATTTATTTAATATACTACATGCCGTTTTTTGTTGAAATCAAAGAAGAAGAAATTTGTAAAGCTTATGCAATATAAAGAAAACAAACTTTGGATTGCGTCGCAATGAACCGTTTTTTTGTTTTTTCCGTTTTGTTAATCTTTTAATGATTTATGTATATAGTTTTATTGTTGTGCATCTGTGTTCTATACTATCCTGCAATCTTTTGCTTGTTTCAAAACGCCCAACAATCTGCACATTACCTGCCAATCATTTTCACTTCAATAGTGGTTTGTGATATATCATTGGATAAACTAACGCCATTGAGACTTACCTATGATGAATTTATAGCTGAGCGCAAGGCATTTCACTCATCGAATGCGTCCGCGTCACATTTGCATACTACTTGAATTCGTGATTGATTGATTGATTGATTGACTGCAAAATTCAAATATTAAATGGAACGATAAAATACAATTATTAACCGGTTAATGGCAATTTCAAATTTTCGATTCTGTTCGGAACTATTAAATTTGATTTAGTTTCTGTTTCTGGTCATATTCCTGTCAAAATTGAGTTAGTTTCAGAGGCCTAGTTCATGCATTCCCTGGAAATCAAACCCATGATAGAGTCAGGCTCTACAATGTAAAACTTTACGGGGGAAGTCGTGGCCTAATGGTTAGAGAGTCGGACTTGTAATCCAAAGGTTGCGGGTTCGAGTCCCCGGCCGGCAGGGATTGTAGGTGGGGGGAGTGAATGTCCAGCGCTCTCTCCACCCTCAATACCACGACTGAGGTGCCCTTGAGCAAGGCACCGAACCCCCAACTGCTCCCCGGGCGCCGCAGCATAAATGGCTGCCCACTGCTCCGGGTGTGTGTTCACTGCTGTGTGTGTGTGTGTTCACTGCTGTGTGTGTGCACGTTGGATGGGTTAACTGCAGAGCACGAATAGGGTCATCATACTTGGCTGAATGTCACTTCACATTGTAGCATATATGTATTTAGTACAATTTGTAGCTGATAAACTAGTGGCCATAGCAAAACCTTGGTTTTGGTTGCTTATCAAGTCAAGTCCAAGCCACTAAATTTTTGAATTTCACAACCCACAGATTAGGACATCCGAGGACTGATCCTAGATCAGCATTTTCCTCCGAGACACTCACGGCGCCCTTGCCCAGATGTGACAGTTTTGTTCATTGTGCTCTGAGCTTTGAAGGAAATCCTTTTCAGAAACCACACAATCCGGTGAGCGCTGCTTTAGAAAGAGATCTGTGATTGTTTGCCGGGGTCCAGGGAGCGTCTCTGACCAGCTGGCATTACCATCTTCACCCATTCTCATGCAACTCCCTATTCAAGCACCGCCTGAGCAGCCCGCAGCTCCGTAAATGCCAAAATCTGCATCGCCTCCAAGCTCCAAAGACCGCAGGCAGTGAGCCTGCAGGGTTTAAACCCACGAGAGTGACACAGGAAGGGGAAGAGGATGAAAGGGAAATGAGAATGAAAGCAGAGATGATATAAACGGATGATATTTGCTTTTTGTTGCGTAAAAAAGACAAGGTTTTCCCTGCGACCTGCTGCTGCTGCCTTTCAAACACCAGCCAAAGTGACTGTGGTTCGGAGTAAAGTCACATCAACACAAGAAGCGGGAATTTATGCAACAAAGTAATTATTTAGTTTTAAACCGTGGGATGAACTAATGAGCTTATTTAGATCAAGGCCGATTTGACACTCGACAGTCACAGCTACTCTCAAAGATAGCGTGCGCTACCCTGCCGCTTCCAAAAGAATCACAACCATTGATGTAAAACAGTGATTAAAATGCACATTTTGGTACTTTTGCTTCCACTTTTTACATCTGAATGTTGTGCTGGCGTGCCCATGAAACCAGCGTGATCTCATTAGTATTCATACATAAAGCAGAGCTCTAATCCGCTAAACTTTTATTTAATTTTTTTTCATTTGGATAGACACTGATATGAACGTAACAGGTTCTGAAACATCAATACATTAGTGAAATGTATTTTAAAATGTAATATGATTTTATTACAACTACTTATTTTTGGAATCTGATTACGTAATACAGATTACATGCAATCACTTACTACCCAGAACTGTGTATATGTGTGTATTTATGTATACAGTATGCATAAATAGCGTGTGTGGGTGTATTTCGATACAAATAGTATAGAACAGCAGTGGCATCAGTCTGATGAAACACAGGACAGCAGGGGCAGATTGTTGATGGCGGAGGTTGAGAAGGGTTTTTAAAGAAGCGGAGGAGGGAAATGAAGTTGAAACCCGTGCCTCTGTGTGTGTTTGATAAGATCGTGTGCTGGGCCGCGGGTCTGGCTCTCGGCGGGGTGATGGAAATGCAGCGCTGCTCCTAATCTCCTAATGTTGTTCCTTCGTCCTTGGCCGGGGCACATGGGAGAAAGATGAGGCCTTATCAGCGTTTATGAATTTATGGAAAATATTTCTGCACTGACAGTTTTCAGCTCTCTCTTTCTCTCTCTCTCTAGATTTTTCTCCGTCGTTCTCTCATCCAACCCTCCCACCCACCCGCTTTCTCTCGCACTTTCCTCTAGCGCTCCCGACCAACTTCATACGAGTTTTAGCGGAGGACGGGAATCTTGTTGGCAGGCGTTTCTCTGTTTTGGAGGGCTGTTTCTAGAATTAAGGCCACAGTGACGTTGATATAAAGTCTATTTGTACACACACTTTTACAATACATGATTTCTTTGCCACACTGAACTGAGCAAGAGATGACAACAAAACATGGTAAAGTTAATGAGCTAATGACTGAACTTCAAATAAGGACACTCTTTTTGTAATGTATGTTCTAGTATGTTATTTATGTTATTATCAGAGTTAATTAAAGGAGCAACAGGCGGGAACTGATGTTGTCTACCTGTCAAGTTGTTAATGTTAGTAGACTTTATACGGTGTGCTAATAATCTTCATGCAGTTGTGCTTGTCATTTAATTAATGTCTCAAAGTGTCGACACTTGCATTCAGAAATCAAGTGTATGCGGCAAGTATCTTAAAGTGTTAAAAAAGCCGAAAAGTGCAGCTTGTATATTTTTGAAAGCGTAAGCTGTACAAGATAAAGGTGCTATTTGTGCTGTAAAAGAAAGAGCCTCAGTTGTTGTTTTAGAGCTGGGACTAGTGTTCTGGGTGGATGACCTTATGCGTAACACAATGGCACAGCAGACAGCCGTTTAAAAACATGTGGAACGTCTCGAATCCAAATCCATACTGAACTTAATAATAATGATGATATCTATATAATATGTTATGGTAAGAATATTCAAATAAAATTCAAATAAATCAAATAAAATTTGAGTCTCCTTAAAATTTGGTGCATGTATGTAATTTATGTAATTTGAAGGTTTCTTTAAAATAATGTTTAAGGCGTCAAATAAAAAAACAACAACAGCAATATTCTAGACTTCCATGTTATCCACTTTACACTATTTTACTTTTATTTTATGTTTTAGTATTATTATTATTTAATTGATCACACGTTATTTTATAAAAAATAATATAATTTTTCTATAAAAAAACACAAAAACATTAACTATGACTTTTGCCTCAATAAACTCCTAATTTGCTGCTTATTATTATTTAGTAAGGTGGTTGTTAAGTTTAGGTATTAGGGATGTAGAATATGTGCTAATAAACAGCCAATATGTTAATAATATGCATGCTAATAGTGAGAATTGGTCCCTATACTAAAGTGTTATATATATATATATATATATAGTATAGGGACCAACCACTATTAGCGTGCATATTATTAACATATTGGCTGTATAATAGTGCTTGTAAAGCACATATTCTACATTCATAAATATATATTTATATCTGTAAGTCTGTAGGTCTTAAAGGGATAGCCCACCCCCTAATTGGTCTGAACTCAGAATGCTCTTTTAGCAGATTCCCGTCATCTTTAGGTTACTGCGCTGCACCGTTTCATTATATAAAGTGTTATCAGTAAATAAGGGACAGTCAGATTTCCAGCAGCGCTTTGCCACGATTCATTTGTCTGACCTCCTGTCTCTCCTCCGCCACCTGTCAGGGCCTGAAAATGGGCTCCAGAAAAACGAGCGTGTGAAAAATTTCATTTGGGTTATAGTCTCTTGCGCTCACACCCTTCAGCTGAGAGGAGGCAGGCTCCTACATGCGCCTCCAGAGGAAGGAGGGGGACAGGGAAATTAATAGCTTCTGAGGAAGCTCAGCCGTGATTACAGCAGCATGTGTGGCGGGTGCGAGCGGAGATGTGATTGTACGTTGGAGGTGTTTGGGTTCAGACATTATTATTATTATTTCTTTGGAGAGTTTGAAGTGTCTCAAGCCATACCGACCATCGAAGAGTTCTGGTTCTGAACATCCTAATTTAGGATGTTTGAAACAATTTCGGTATGTTTCAGTATGTTAAAACAGACTGATCAGCTTAACAATATTATCCACAGAAAGTGGCAGCTCTTGAAAAACCAATTATGTATTTAAAGTCAGTAAGAACCAGCAATTACAAATAATTTTCCTTCCATAATGGGACATATTTCAGAGTGAAACACAATGTGTTCCAAACAGTGATGATTTTAAGTTGTCCTTGTTACATGTCACATGCATTTACTATTATGATAACACTTAAATATGCATAATTACATGTAAGTACCTCTAAGCCTAACCCTAACCTTATAGTAAGTACATGTAGTTAATTAATATTACTCAGTACTTAAATGTATAATTACACTGTAACAAAGACACCTTAAAATAAAGTGTAACCTCTTTTTTTATTATTTTCTGTTATTATGCATTTATCCACAATGCTCAATTCTGGTTGGTAAAATGTTTCCTATGTGAGATAAAATATAAAAATGTTAGATGAGAAACATAAACTAAAGTAATCGTTTGAATTTGAAGCACTAAAATTACTTTATGGAAATAAATGAAAACTGAAACTGAACTAAAACTTAATTACACCTAAAATTAATATAATAATAATGATAATAAAAATGATAAAAGCATTTAACAAAATTGCTAAAATTATATTAAATATTAAAACAAATTCTAAAGCTAATTCAAAATATTAATAACTATAATAGATGATATAAACTAAAATAGTATTTAAATACATTTATGTAATTATTTATTTCTTTATAAAATAAATAAGAGTACATTTTCTTTCTATGTTGACTTTAAGCATGAAAAATTACATTAGGTTTATTAGTTGACGTTATCTGACCACAAGTTTTGCATCCGATTTCTATTCAGAATGCTGCATTCAAAGGTGCTAAAATTGCCCGTAAATCTAAAAGTTTTATTCTGTTGCTGTGAGTTCTCCCAGAATGCAACACTTTTTCATTTGTGACTGTCATAGCGATTCACTGCAGGCACTGATGCTCATTCAGGCCCTGATCTGCATAAAGACTGTCAGATGGACTTTTGATTTAAGAAGCTTCTTTTATCCTCTGTTCTCTTTAAGCCGCGGCTCTAAAGTCCGTTCCATGAGAGCGCTCATGCATACAAACCTGACCGTCAGTCTAAAAACAAACACTCATGTTCTCTTCCGGACGATGGAGCTGCAAGCTTGTTATTCAGCGGGTTGTTGTTTGAAACAGTCAAGCGTAAGAAACTACATGCTTTAAATGTCAAATGCAGATGGAGGGCAGCTGTTGACCTTCGATGGAAGTTATTTGCAATGGACTTCAGTAATAAAAAGTTACAATTATTGGACCATATGTGCCTTTTTTCTTTTCTTTTTTTTATTTTGGTACATGCTCTATTTTCTGGGTGGACATATACCATGGTGCTACCATGCAGTTCATACTCTAGTACTTTGTGCTACCGTGTAAACTGTTGAACATTAATATGTTGAATGTATGATACTGTGGTATTTCCAATTTGCTCAATTTGACCACTGCAGGGTCTTGAGGTAAAAGCTCTGTATATGTCCCCATATATTTAAAATACAGGGGAAAACATCCATGTAGTAAATGTTTTATCTGTTACCTTTCATGATACATTTAACAATTTTCTTTTACAGGTCAATCTTGTAATGGTTTTTTAGCTAGATTTGCCTCATTACACACTTACATAAAAAACAAACAAACAAAAAAAACACACATGAATTTCACCTTTGAAATCACATTACAATCACATGTTTCACATGGGTTACACATGTTTCACGTATTGTGCATGTGATTTTCAACATGTGTAGTCCATGTGGTTTTTCTGTAAGGGGAAAGATAAGCTGTACTATTATTGTAGGTGTAATCGGTCCTGACTGGGATACCGTCATCAGGCATGGGAGGCAATTGTGCTGAGAAGTACACTAAAGACCACTAGCTTCCCTTCATTACACTCCATTCGGGTCATGGCACCAATGTGCTACCCCGCACCACTCTCAGAGGCATGCAAACCAACTTCACCCGGCATTGGAAACAATTGCACAAAGAAGTGTGCTAAACACCTCTAGCACACCTCTTGAGACCAAGAAAGTGAAGTTTATATATACTGTATAGCTTTTTCTAGCTGCCCTCACACCTTTCCGGGTCACGGCACCAATCTGTTATACAAGGACTGTCTCATTTTTCATCAAAAATTATTTGGATCCTTATTTTTGTTTCTTTAGCTTTGCCTGTCTGTTCTTGCACTCTGGCTTATTGAGTCTCTGTGGGTTCTGGTGCCTTTATAAATGAATAAATAGATGTTCTTCAGTTGATAAATAAGGCCATCTGAGCAGGAGCCTTCCTGTCATATGTTATAACGTCTTTACGTTTATTTTTATGAATTGTAAAACTAATACAAAAAGCAAGAGACTCAGAATTATTGTTAATGCCTGCCACCTGTTTAGAAGAAAACTGTAATTTCTCTGAAATCCAGCCCTGAAAACAACATGTCAAGCTTCAGAAAAGCGTCACATCCTAGACACAACATTAAAATTAGATCTGTTATTGTTCATGTTAAATGAATTATTATTCTCCAAACTGTCATTCTGTACTGTTTGTTCTACAGACAGGTATGAAACCTTAAACCATGTGGCTTGAGGACTATTTTAAGCAACTAGACTTGAGATATTCACATGACAAATGATAAATCCACAGATTTACATTGAAGGATGGAAAAGTACAAATCTGGGGCAAAAATGAATAAGAAAGAAAAGAAAGACAGCATTTAATGTCCTCAAGACATTGAGCAATCAAAATCATTTTACCTGTCACTGAGACTGTTGTGTTGTGTCTGTGAAACATTTGTTGGGGTTTCTTTAATTTGCACCTGTTAGTTTCTCGCTGTATGCAATGTCGTTTTTGTGGTACCCTGGTGGCAGACATTAGAGGTTTAATAACTGTGTCAGCATGATTAATAATGGTGGAGTACCCAAGCAGAGCTGCCATCATCACTGCACTGATTACACCTGTTTTAAACTACATTAGCCACAGTGAACTCTGCCCTGCCCCAACGCCACTGCAATCATTTATGCTCATTGTGTATAACTGTGAGCTTAGCAAGAGCTCCATCCCAGCCACCCAACACAAAAGTTGAAGTGTAATTCATAAATGTGTATTAGTGTTGGGGATTTTTCAGTGACTCTTTCTGAAGGTTACATTATTACACCAGTAGTAAGTGACTGTGTCGTTGTATAATTCACGCAACCGTTTTGTTCAGAAAGTCTGATTTGTTAAGGAATGATACAACACTTCTGTGTACTACTTGGACACACACAGTGGTTGATTCGGTTTTATTTAGTAACAATATCTCTCTCACTGTCTCTCTCCAGGCTCCTACATGCTGGTAAACTCTTCGCAGTATGGTGCAGGACAGCGGGCTCAGCTCATGTTACGTCCGCTGAGTGAGAACGACACACATTGTGTGCAGTTCAGTTATTTTCTGTACAGCCGTGACGGACACAGTCCCGGGGTCCTAACCGTGTATGTGCGTGTAAACGGCGGCTCACGGGGAAATGCCGTGTGGAATGTGTCCGGCTCTCAGGGGCGGCAGTGGCATCAGGTGGAGCTGGCTGTCAGCACCTTCTGGCCCAGCGAGTACCAGGTGAGACCAATGTCATGCACAAACACACAAATGCATGTTGACTTTTTTGTTGCAAGTTGCAGTTCTTCTTTTATTATTATTATTATTTATTTTTTTTACAATTATTACAGATTAAAGTACTGGCTGTTACTTAATATACCGAAGAGAAACAAAAAAAGTACATTGACTTAATTGATTGTACTTTAATGTACTTGTAATTTGATGTACAGTACAATACCTTTCAAAAGTGTGGGGTCAGTCATATTTTTGAAGTCTCTAATGTTCACCAAGGCTGCATCTATTTGATCAAAAATACAGTAAGACCAGTAATATTGTGGAATATTATTATATTTTAAATAACTGTTTCCGGCAACAATTTGCTGCTTATTAATAGTTAGTAAGGTAGTTGTTAAGTTTAGATATTGGCTATGATTAGGGATGTAGAATAAGGCATTAATATGTGCTTAATAATAAATGGCTAGTGTTCTATTAATATGCATGCTAATAAGCAACTAGTTAAGAGACCCTAAAATAAAGCGTTACCCTGTTTTCTATTCCAATATATTGTTAAAATATTTTTTTTCCTTTGAGTCAAAGCTGAATTTTCAACATCATTACTCTAGTCTTCAGTGTCACGTGATCCTTCAGAAATCATTTTAATATGCTGACTTGCTGCTCAAGAAACATTTCTGATTTTTATCAATGTTGAAAACTGTTTTTGCTCGTTAATATTTTTGTGTAAACCGTGCTATACTTTTTCTTTGATGAATAGAAATTCCAAAAGAAGAACACAGATTTAAAATAGTTTGTAACATTATAAATGTCTTTACTGAAAATTTTGATAAATTTAATGTGTCCATGCTGAATAAATGTTTTAATATATTAATAACCCGCTGACCTCAAACTTGTATCAAAATGTATCAAAAATACGGTAATAAATGTTAGCCTTTCCTTGACGATCTGAAACTGGCTGTTTTTTGCTACTGTACCTTTAAGAGCATTTCTTTAAATTATTTATGTTGCGATTGGCCAACCTTCCTAATAGTTTACTCTGTTATTCATCATTAGCTGGGCCAAGTACAGTTGCTGAATATTCCATTTTATTTCAATTTTATTAATTTATATAAAACATAGGTGGTCACATGTTAATATGCTTATCCTTGCAAAAAATATGCATTTGCATTGAATTTATGGCAAACTAATTAATAAATAAAAATTGCCACTACTGGTGAACAGTTTTTTAGTAACGCTTTGGTTAATAAACATGCCACTGAAAAGTTGGCAAACCTGTGAAAGTCCATCACTCCTGCTTCTGATTTCAATATACCATAAAAAAACATTTTGAAAAAAAAAAAAATCTGGTTTAGTTTCGACAGATTTTATTAGATTAAATTAGATTAGATTGATTAGATTCTGATTCTGATTTTTATTCTGATTCTGATAAATGTTCATTGGGAGGACTGGAAGGGGATCTATAGATTGTGTCAGCATAGTACAATAAACAATTTTATTGCAAAAGATCAACAAAAATCCTGTTTCCATGGATAATACATAATACATGTTGACACACAGTAGGACTGGGTATGTACATTATTTCTTTAGACCCACTCCTGTGTGTGTGTGTGTGTATATAATATATATACACATATATATATATACACACACAAGAGCAAATGCATATTTTTCCCCACCACTAAATAGTCTATTATCTTCAGTTCTTGGCTTTGGTCAAAGTGTGTGTTATTGAGTCACTTGTTCCTCTGATGGTTAGCGCATAGAACACTGTCACCTTGTTAAAGGCTATGATTAATAACTCGCCCCTCATTTGCTCTCCAAAAAGCCCATAATGATCAGTAAGTTGAGTATGTGTGTGTGTGTGTACATGAGCACAGAGTCAATTGACCCCCGCTTGTGTGTGTGTGTGACCCGTTTGAAAGAGGAGGTCCGGTGTGGTTTCCATAACCCTGACCTGTATCGCTCCTCTCTCCATAAATCAGACCAGCCTTAATGAGATTACAGCTCTGCCATGATCAATGCTCGCTCACACAGACACACACACACACACACACACACACACACACACACTCGCTCACAGTGCACCACAGGGTTCCCAGACAGACAATGTGAAGAAATTATCTTAGCCCTCTGGTTCTGTTGCTTGCTCTCAGACTAATTTTTTCCTCTGTGGAGAATGGTGTCTGGTTTGTTCAGACGTGCTGTGGTGGAATACACATGGAATATGGTAAATTTGAGGTGTTTGGAGATGTGGCGAGGCATGTTAGTCAACTGTAGTTAACTTGTAGTAATTGCCTGCAGTCATTTATGACACTGCAATTCATAATATGTAAGTGTGTGATGCATGTCGTGTGTAATTGTGTAAAGGAACAGGAACAGATACAAATGCACATGAAGACGCAGATAAATTGCTGCATTTGTATTGTCAAGAGCAGATAATGAGGCAGCAGAGCAGATGAATTACAAACTCTGTAGTGAGCTGCCTACATAGAGAGGTGTTTAAAGCATCACAGGTGCACCTGCAATACCAAGGCTGTTCTCAAATCTAGGCTGATTCCATCTGAAGGCCTTTTCACACCAAAAGGATCACAAAAAAGTGAAACATACCTTTCTCACCAACAGCTGAAGTGAACATGCATCACAGCAAACAAACAAGCAAAAATATGTTTAATTAAAGCCACAGTCATTTGTGTTTGTTTGTATGGGTGGATTTGATCACGAAAGGTCAGCAGCACCCTTTTTTTTTTTTTTTTTTCTGCTTAATAATTTTGTGGAAACCATGTTACATTTATACAGGATACTTTGAAGAATAGAAAGTCCAGAGAACATAATGTATTTGAAATATAAATATTTTGTAACATTATATACTGTATGTCTTTACTGTCACGTTTGTTAGATTTTATTTGTCCTTGCTGAATAAAAGTATATTCCAAAAAAAAAAAAAAATAATAAAAAATAATATATATATATATATAAATAATGGTAGTGTATTGTGGTTTCCACAAAATGTATTAAGCAGCAAAAAAAATTTCAACATTGATAATAATTAGAAATGTTGCTTGAGCAGCAAAATCAGCATATTAAAATTATTTCTGAAGGATCATTTGACACTGAAGGCTGGAGTAATGATGCTGAAAATTCAGCTTTGATCACTATAATAAATTACATTTTAAAATATATTTACATAGAAAACAGTTATTTTAAATTGTAATACTATTTCACAGTATTGAACAAATAAATGGATAAGAGCGGTGAGCATAAGTGGCTTCTTTCAAAAACATTTCAAACTTTTGACTGGTAATGTACATCCATATTTTACCCTCCATCTGTCTGTTCTGTAATCTGTGTTGGTTTGATTTGTTTGTTCCCATCCCTCTCATGCTCTCTATCTGTCTCAGTTATGGCTCACGGGTCACTGAAAACCTCTCGGGCAGCTACACCCGGCTCACACGGATTAAATCAACTCACGTATGCTCCCTTTGGGTGACAGCGGAGGAAAGAGAGAGGAAAAGAAATGAATGAAAGATAGAATGGATGAATGAGAGAGAGCGCATGAGTGCTACATGAGTACCCGAGCAGGTCTGTAGAGATGAGATCAGCAGTCAGGCCCATGGGGCGGCAGCTTGTATTAAGGATATCATTTCCCCCTCCTCCTAATCCTACCTGGGAAAACACAAAGGATCTGGATCAGTTTGCTCCAGCACTCGCTGTCACCACTAAGGCTGGTGTAGAGTTCTCCCTATGAGGCTGATATGACACATTTGTGAAACCAATTTGAACAGTTAGCTGCCAACTAAAGGCTCTGTGGACGTCAGGCTTAGCAAAGCTGGCCGTGTAGATGCTTTGCTTTAACTTAGAGGGTCCTAAAATTTTAATAAGTCAAGCTCCGCCTAGAGGGATATCGCTTCTGATAGACATCCCAGCCAGCGTGTGACAAGGGAGACCACTGAGGATGAGACTAGTTTACTGAAAGCTTAGCCGACTATATTTTTTATTTTTTTCCAGTTATTAAAGCTTGTGCAAATAAAGACGGAATTACATAAACATGTTTTTCATATCTGGCATAACATAAAGAGAAAAGAACAGAACAGCCAAGCAAGCAGACAAAATGTCACAAATCACAAAGAAATATGTTTTCTGTTACTTGAATTAATATGACAACACTCTCAAAAGCTAAACACATTTTGAATCATGCTGAACTTAATCTTACTTTTAGGAACTAAAAGCAGGAACAAAATGCAAGCAAAGTGATTGTGACATGACCTGGACTCATAAATGAGCTTGCAAACACTCCACAAGTCCACGTCTTCAATATGGCAATTAATTTTAAATTTGGTGCGATCCAGCCTTAATGTTTACTCACATACGAACATAAAATTTCATCTTGGATAAGAACTTGAATTGTTGCAAGACAGTAGTAGGACAATATAGGATATGTTTTGTGCATTTTTATGAACAAATGTTAAAGACCTTTTTTTTCATCATGAGCTACATATGCATGTGAAGAGAGTAGTCTGCAAATTTAGTATGTGTGAAGAAGAGCTCTCATTTCTAAAAACTATGACAGCCAGCTACACATATTCTACTGTTAAGTGTTTATTTAGAAATTCTTTGTTTTTTTTTTTTTTCCCATTTTTGCCTTTATTTTGATAGGACATCATGCAGTGAAGTGGGAGAGAGAGGAGGTCAGGATCAGAAAAGGTTCACAAACCAGGACTCAATCTCAGGACACCCAGAGCGCGACGGTGCTGTTTGTCGATGCGCTGCCCTTTAGGATACCAAGGCTATTGGCGCCGACTTTAGTTAGAATTCTGAAGTACTAAGTTGTTGTTTTTTTCATTTAGCAGATGCTTTTTAGAAATGAGGGATAATTGTTATTAGTTGTAAGTGCATATGGATAAAAGCGCTTGAACAGTGAAAGCCTGGTAACTATATAGATTCCTCTGAAGTGTTCAGGATCATAGACTACCTTTCTTAGAGCCAGCAGTATTTGAGGCTCCAGGATCTTGAGCCACACTGGGGTACCCCAGGGAACTGCCCTGGGCCCCTTTATTTTCATCCTATATGCAATGGCTTTCCAGTATTCACCCAGTGGCATTGATGGTGGATTTCTTGAGCATCAGGAGACTAGTCATTATGCAGGGAGAACACATGGTCCAAACAGAAGACTGCAGTGGACAGACAACACAACTGAAGTGTTGGAGAAAGGTCAGCGCAGACTCCTTTTCTTTGTTGAACTTTCATTGTGTTTCTGAAGGTTAGAACTGAACTGAATGTTTTCATCACCACACAATTAAAATACGGCTTCAAGGGCCATTTGTAAAGGAGTGTTTTGTTATAATTTGATGCTATTTCAAGGACACATTTATGTAATATTGAAAGCAATCTTACTCTATACTATATTAGACCTGTAGCTAATTTTAAATACTAATTACAAAATTTGTCTATTTTTATTTAATGAAAAATTAGATGTCTTTAAATTTTAATCAAGGAAACATCATACCTTCAGGTGTCTTCTTTTTAAAGAATTTAAAAAGTTGGACTTGAATTTTTTTTTGCAAAAAATGACGAAAACTTGCTTCTGCTTGTGCGTAGCTTGTTACAATAACAAGTTCTGATTGGCCAATCACCTTTGTTTAGTTTGCGAAGTATCATACATAGAAAATTTTAACATTTCATTTGTATGATAACAGTTTGTTCTGGTTCTCAAATCTGATTGGTTGAGAACCGTGATATACTGTACTAGTATCGCTACAGGAACGCTCTTTCACAATTGAATCACTCCGCTTGTTCTTGCCGGGTCTATCTACTTTTTGGCGATCTAGTGTCATGACGGACACCCAAATCCACTATAATTTAAAAATGATACTGTTTTGTGTCACGGAATGCAGTTTTAAAGATTTTTTAGGCGAGAATGCGCTTGCTTGGACTGAAAAGATGCGGTTTGTTAATAAAGATAAGGTCTATTTGAAAATTTGCTTCAACGTTCTCGGAGACAGGATCTCCAGCGGTTCAGCAGCAGTTCAGCGCTCATTACACCCGCAGAGAGCGCCTCACCGCGGGCAGATCTTCTGGAATTTACCCATGCCTCTAATGTATCTATACTGGTTAAATCTAAATCTAAATCTAAATCTAACGGCCAGTCTTTGGTTTCATTAAACTATTATTTGTTCCAGAGCAAATGGTTTTGGCAAAAGTTGATCATGTTTATGTAAATTCAGTGCTGTATATCGCGGTTCCTTTGCTTACAGTTGACTGAATTGCAACTGTAACATTGACAACTTATGATGGCTGTTGTTGTTGTTTATTAAATATTATTAGTGTTTTATATAAATAATAAGTACTGAGTTTAGTACTGAGACATGGTGTGTGTGTTCGTGATTGTGTTTTTAGTTACATTGTTCTGCCTTTAGATGGCGAAAACAGACTGTTTTTACGAGTCAGTGCTGCAGTAAATATTTTACTAAATAAACGCTTTTCTAAACGGAAGTTATTTGTACTTACAACAACAGCTTGACGCAGCTTACAAATGCACTGAGCACTGTCATCAGAAATCAAATGAAAGGATATTGACAAAGATAACGCTTTCCTCAGTGGACATTTAAACTTAATTGTAAGTAACGTTAGGAGAATGAGATGCCTGTATCAGATGCAGGTAATCACAGCCGCTCAGTCCATCTCTCTCTCATAATGCTTATTTTACCTAACACAGCAAGCTTTTATTACAGTAATACAATAAGTTTTCAATGAAGCAACTCAAAGCTCCTTCGTTACTATTTCTAAAGTGATGTTTTGGAAATAGTAACGGAGGCTTGGGCTCAGCTGTTCAACTGTCAACTTTAGATTTGAATCTGTGGCGCAAGGAAGTAGTTCTGCACAAAAGGGGGCTTCTAAAGATACTCTGTTGTTGTTTATAAATGATTTACACACTCGTGCTGATTACCTACGGCACTCACTTCTATGAGTATGATATTGCTCATTTATATATATACTATATATTACTATATATCACTATATATATATATATATATATATATATATGTTACCCTGGAGCACAAAAGCAGTCTTAAGTGTTAGGGTTCTGTCGTGTGTGTCATGTGTTCCTGCCTCTTGTGCCCATATTTGGTTTGTTTCCTGTTCTCGTTTCATGTCATTAGTAGTTTATCTTTGTCCAGCCGTGTCTGTTAATTTACCTGTGTATTTATAGTCCTGTCTGTGTTGTGCCATTTTGTCTGGTCTACTCGTTACTCCCCGGTGTTCCTGTCTGTGTCAGCATTGCCTTGCCTTGTCCTGCCATGTCTTGATGTCCAGTAAAGACTGTGTTTTGAGTTTAAATCCTCGTCTCCTTGTTCCTCCCTGCTGTGTGCACCGTGACATTAAGTCGCTGGGGTATATTTGTAGCAATAGCCAACAATACATTGTATGGGTCACAATTATCCATTTTTCTTTTATGCCAAAAATCATTAGGATATTAAGTAAAGATCATGTTCCATGAAGATATTTTGTAAATTTCCTACTGTAAATATATCAAAACTTAATTTTTGAACTTGATTTGGACAAATTTAAAGGTGGTTTTCTCAGTATTTAGATTTTTTTGCACCCTCAGATTCCAGATTTTCAAATAGTTGTATCTCAGCCAAATATTGTCCCATCATAACAAACCATACATCAATGGAAATATTTTTTATTCAGCTTTCAGATGATGTATAAATCTCAATTTCAAAAAATTGACACATATGACTGGTTTTGTGGTCCAAGGTCACACACACATACACACACACACACACACACACACACACACACATATATTATGCATTGTCAAATGGAGAATTCTATTCACCAGCATGTTAGTTGCTGGTGTTTTTGGCTCAGACTAATTGAAATCGATAACACTAACATAAGGAGAAACACAAAGATAAACAACAGAGAAGAGAATGAAAGAAATAAAAGAAACAGTTGTAAATATTCAGTGGGTTTTGTAACAGTCTTGTTGTGGCAGGCTGCTGTAATGAGCTTAGGAATGACTTTGACTCTTTTCCAAACACTTGCCCAGTAGATGATCATTTATCTTCTGTCCTCTTAACTACTTGCACATGACTGTCCCATTCCCAGTGGTCTTCTCTTGGCTCTCACTTGTCTTTGTGGTTCTATCTTTTTAGCCACCAAGTACAGCCGTGTTTTGCTAGCTGATTAGTTTAATTGTTTATTTGGTACCTCATTTGTGTTGCGTAATGTTCTTTTGTTCTCAGAGCACAGCTGCTCAGATCAATCAAATCAAATGTTCAATCAAATCATGGTAAACACTTTATATAAGCTCAACCACAGTGCCCTGGATGAGTTGCTGTGGGGCGCAGTCTTTCCGCCTGCACACATACTGCATACAGTATGCTCGTTAATGTATCCCTTCAGTAGCTTCCCGTTCATGATCCAGCTCAGTGAGCCAAGAAACCTGACATGTTTTTTAACATGCTTTGCTAATGGATGTAGCAAATCATTAAGACAGATTGAAGTCCCCCTGCAGGTTTGAGTCATCAACACACCAACTGTATGTTTAAACATGATCATCAACAGATTCGTGAATAACGTCCCCCAAACGTCCGATGTCCAAATGTTAACTGAATGTTTACTGAGAGCTTTTCAGGTTTTGTTTTGACAGGGATTTTAAAGTGCGTGCGGCCCAATTCATGAGGAGATGCATGAGTGAGTGCCTCTCGGAGATTCCCCAGGGGTTTGTACGAGACGTGAATGGCATTGTCAACATTCCTTGGTTTTCCAAGGCTTTTGTAAGACATGAAAAGGACTTTTTCTGTTATTTGTGTTTGCGCTCCTGAGCTTGCCCTGATAAAACACATTCGTACGTGGTATGCAACATCGTCCCACTGGTGTAAATGAGACGCTTCCGCTTGTATGCCAACCAGCAATTGTTTCCTGTCTGCAGTATTTTGATGTTTCATGTTAATGCTCCAAACATTTGGGTGGGTTGAATACAGCAAATAAGAGCAATGAGATAAACGGATGCCACTGTGCGCTGCAGATTTGAAAATCCACCTTTTTCCGTCTGATGTGTATTTTGCTGCTGTCAGTGCTGTAGGT
Organism: Barbus barbus; assembly: GCF_936440315.1. Lineage (NCBI taxonomy): Eukaryota > Metazoa > Chordata > Actinopteri > Cypriniformes > Cyprinidae > Barbus > Barbus barbus. The sequence continues at coordinate 3,337,803 of NC_136747.1, read as the reverse complement.
GTTGGAGATGACAAGGAGTCTTTATCAAATATTAACAATGCTACCTGCCCTTCTGTTTCGTCTAATGTTTTGTGCACGCATACTGTACATATATCAGCGATGTGCACAGTGGTCCAAAACACTAACCCTTTTCCTTCCTGCACCGAGGTGCCCTCTGGAGAAAGTAACTTTATTTGTATATACTTATTTTACAGATGCTTTTTATTAGGAGTGTAATGATTCATCGATATGGATACATCGATCAAATGTGATAAATTGTATCGATGCCATGCACAAAATATCGATATCTGTAGTATAAATAGGCACCCTATTTTGGCACTTTCCACATTTGCTCGGGATAGCTGACAAAATTTGGTTGCATTTGTGAGTTAATAGAAATGTAGGTGGTTGTTTAAACTAGGTATATAATATCATAATCGTATTGTAATATTATCGTATAATTTTTTTGAGATATTGGCAAATGTCCTATTGCTGGGTATGAGAAACAATATCATATTGTATCGTGACTAACCATCTGATTTACACCTCTACTTTTTATTCACTGCATCAAAGTGATTTATGTATGTGACCCTGGAGCACAAAACCAGTCTTAAAGGATTAGTTCACTTTTAAAAATACTTTTGCTGATAATTTACTCACCCCCATGTCATCCAAGATGTCCATGTCTTTCTTTCTTCAGTCGAAAATAAATTAAGGTTTTTGATGAAAACATTTCTCCATATAATGGACTTCATTGGGACCCAAACGGTTCAAGGTCCAAATGACAGTTTCAGTGCAGCTTCAAAGGGCTTTAAACGATACCAGACGATGAATAAGGGTCTTATCTAGCGAAACGATCGGTCATTTCAAAAATAAATAAAAAAGTTTAAGTTTTATGAGCACAAATGCTCGCCTTGCTCTGTTCTGTGATGCGCGTTCATGACGTCACGTAATACGCAATTATGTGGAAAAGGTCACGGTTGACTTAGGCGGAAGGGGCACAATAATAATGTCATCATACATTTGATGCAGGCATAATTTCATGATAATAATCTCATTATATTACCACCATTATGTTTTAATGCAAAAGCATGGTGTTGTATTTAGTATGAAAGTATGAATTAAAGGAAATTTCTGTAAACATCCTTTAAAAAAATGATTAAAAAATATTGATGAATGATTAGTAGGTGATTTGCTCACACTATTCTCATTTTCATGTTTAGTCTCTTGGCCATACTTTTATAAAAGTCAGTTTGGTGCAATGCTGTGTGTCCCATAGACTTCCATTGTACAGTTTAATACTCTAAACACAGCTTTAATTGTAGCACAGTTCATTTAGCACAACCCATCCAAGCTAACATGTCCCCAGTTGTGTCTTTATTTTTCTGTTGGACCTCTTTTTGTCTATCACTCTGCTTCCCCAAATGACTCTCTTCCGCTCTGTCATTCCCTCTCGGTGACTAATGTGTCAAACCTTAACCAGACAGGGTTTGGGGTGTAAAGACAGCCAATCGATACAGACATGAATCAGCAGCTAATCTGCTCCATGTCTTGCACAGAAGCAAATAAGAAACTATATTTGTACATTTCCTTTAAATAAATGCGAATGACGCTTGAATGTACATCACTGCCATAATTTGATTGGTTTACCAGGTGGTCTCTGTGAATTCTTATGGCCTGAATTTCAATACTTAAAGAGTGTAATGGCTCGTTCAAAACTCTATGAGCGATAGTAATAGTTTTGCTTACTTTAGCAAACATCACTAAATATGTTTGTGGCGATAAGGACTTGGTGCACAGAAACCCTGCTGCACCGTCAGGTTTCTTTGCTCGCTGCAGCTCGGCTGGGATTGGCTGGCTGTTAGCGCTGCCAGCTCGTTTGTTGTTTGATTCAGAGCAGTAGGACATCTATCAGCTATCTGTGCCTGTCCAACAATGAAACAGCCGGGGAGGCAGTCGTCCCTTTGTTAGCAGAATGGCTAAAGGTTGTGTAAACGGATGAGTGATGTGGGGTACTTGCAGTGTAATTGGCCACTAGAGAGCAAGATCTGTATTCTCAGCAGAGCGCAAGTCTTGAGTAAAATTCATCGGTAGGTCAAAACAGGGAGATTGTTGTGCTGAATAATGATGCCTTTAGCTCAGCGAATGCCCGCATGACATTTTGCATGAACAAACGCTTCCTTGTGGGTAAGCAGAACTGCGTGTAAGTGATCAATTAATGTAGTTGAGTTAGCCGAGATTATATTGTTTATTGAGAGAGCAAAGAATAATGAATCTGCTTGAAGCAAGAGGCAGCATGGGAAATACCTTTGGGAGCAGACACAGTTCAATCACTCGCTCAAGAACACAAGCTGGCCTGTTCACATCAAGAATAAAACGAAAAAGCAACAAATTGAAATGAAAAAGCATTCTCCTCATTCACATGCCTCAGTGCAATAGTCAACCTGACTGCAGTGATTATAATGATAGTGGGATATGGTAACATCTGGTTTAATGACAATCACAGGGGTGTGCTACTATAGTAATTATAATTACAGCTGTTGTATTCATGATGCTAGTTAAGTAAGTGAAGTGACATTCAGCCAAGTATGGTGACCCATACTCGGAATTCGTGCTCTGCATTTAACCCATCCAACGTGCACACACACAGCAGTGAACACACACACACCGTGAACACACACCCGGAGCAGTGGGCAGCCATTTATGCTGCGGCGCCCGGGGAGCAGTTGGGGGTTCGGTGCCTTGCTCAAGGGCACCTCAGTCGTGGTATTGAGGGTGGAGAGAGCGCTGGACATTCACTCCCCCACCTACAATTCCTGCCGGCCCGAGACTCGAACCCGCAACCTTTGGATTACAAGGCAGACTCTCTAACCATTAGGCCACGACTTCCACGAAGTATAAATATGCTTTAAATAATGCAAATATCAACAGATCTGTATCTAGAATATAAGTGTAATGATTCCACTGGAGGTGAGTGTAGTGATCCAAAGTGCAGTTTATTTACACAGAGACAAAACATAATCCAAAAGATTTGACTTGAACAGACTTGACTTGGGATAAACAGACTTGACTTGGGATAAACAGACTTGAATCGGACAGACTTGACTTGGGATAAACAGACTTGACTTGGGATAAACAGACTTGAATCAGACAGACTTGACTTGGGATAAACAGACTTGAATCGAACAGACTTGACTTGGGATAAAAAGACTTGACTTGGGATAAACAGACTTGAATCAGACAGACTTGACTTGGGATAAACAGACTTGACTTGGGATAAACAGACTTGAATCAGACAGACTTGACTTGGGATAAACAGACTTGACTTGGGATAAACAGACTTGAATCAGACAGACTTGACTTGGGATAAACAGACTTGACTTGGGATAAACAGACTTGACTTGGGATAAACAGACTTGAATCGAACAGACTTGACTTGGGATAAAAAGACTTGACTTGGGATAAACAGACTTGAATCAGACAGACTTGACTTGGGATAAACAGACTTGACTTGGGATAAACAGACTTGAATCAGACAGACTTGACTTGGGATAAACAGACTTGACTTGGGATAAACAGACTTGAATCGAACAGACTTGACTTGGGATAAAAAGACTTGACTTGGGATAAACAGACTTGAATCAGACAGACTTGACTTGGGATAAACAGATTCACCGACAACAGGGTTACAACATCAATACTCAACAAAGGTAACATGAGGGCTATTTATATCAAACAATAAGGGTCACATGACAACCAATCAGAACATCACACATGAACCAAAGAACCAATAGCAGGAATACATGAGGAAAAGGGGAATCACATGACAAGACAGGAACCATGACTAAATATCAAAATAAAAGACAGGAAAACATGAACATGAAACAAACCCCAAAACCAGATGTGACAATACGTCCCTTGACCCAAAAGCTCATATGTTATTTGCCATAGGGCTTTTTTTTTTGGCCAGACAAAGAAAAAGAAAAACGGTTAAACATGAACAATGTGAATAAAAACAAGCTATTACATGTTTTATTATCATTAAAATATGAAAATTAAAATGAGAGGTAATATTATATTATGATGGAAATTTTATGACCTTGTCCATCAAAATCACAATGCAAAAGTCTAACACAACCTCTGCACAGAAGTAACTTTAAGACCAACCATCTTTATATTTGACATGAGCCAAAGCTGCATGGGGAACTTTTTCACACTCACACGAAACTACAAAACTACACAAATCTCTATTGAAATGATTAGATTTTGCTCAATGACATTTTGCCTTGTGGCAGTACATGTCACTTACCTTAGCAAACTGTCATCAAATCCCCTGGAGTGGTGCAAGTAGAACCAGTTACATTGGTGCCATGACCCGGATCAGAGTGAAGTTTAGGGTGATGAGAGTAATGGAGGCCTGCTTTGGAGCAACCCAGAGTTTCCTGCATTGGAGCAACCCAGGCTCATTAAAAATACATTATTGTTGTGATATTTCTGCAACACCATTATTACATGCCTTATTGCATGTTTTGTGAACATTTCAAAATACATACCTGGTAGGTAGGTTCAGAATTCAAACATCCAGAAAGTATCACTAAAATGTTGGAAAACACAGCCCCTACCCCTACCCCAAACCCAACCCTAAACCTACTCGATAGTGTTAACAAATGCAAAAGTGATATAAAATCACTTTCGCTGATGCAGCTGTGCTATTCTTTCTATAGGGTTTGGGCTTTTTTGTTGACCCGTAGTTTACAGGATTTGTACCAAAGCTTTTCACAACAAAAATGCAACGCCGTATCGTGTGAGCCACTGAGCAAACATACTGCATTAGAAAATTCATATGAAGCAGTATATGATGCTAAAGTTCAAAAGTCGGTAACACTTTATTTTGATAGTCTACTTTAAATATTCTACTAACAGTAAGTAACTTTGCAACTACATGTCAACTAGCAGTCATTAGAGTATTAGTAGACTGTCTGCTTAATATCTTCTAACACTTTATTTTGATGTGTCCACAACATACATCATACTGATTATGAGAAACTTTGCAAGTACAACTTATTCTACTAACCTTAAACCTACCCTAACAGTCTACTCTGAGAGTTAGTAGACAAGTAGTTGCAAGTTAATGAGAATTAGTTGACATGTTATAAAGTTGCTTATAGTTAGTATAATTTTTTTTGAGTTTTGACGAAGGCATGTATTTGAAGAAGGCAAGTTTTGAGGTCGAGGTACAGTGGGTACGGAAAGTATTCAGACCCCCTTAAATTTCTCACTCTTTGTTATGTTGCAGCCATTTGCTAAAATCATTTAAGTTCATTTTTTTCCTCATTAATGTACACACAGCACCCCATATTGACAGAAAAACACAGAATTGTTGACATTTTTGCAGATTAAAAAGAAAAACTGAAATATCACATGGTCCTAAGAATTCAGACCCTTTGCTGTGACACTCATATATTTAACTCAGGTGCTGTCCATTTCTTCTGATCATCCTTGAGATGGTTCTACACCTTCATTTGAGTCCAGCTGTGTTTGATTATACTGACTGGACTTGATCAGGAAAGCCACACACCTGTCTATATAAGACCTTACAGCTCACAGTGCATGTCAGAGCAAATCAGAATCATGAGGTCAAAGGAACTGCCTGAAGAGCTCAGAGACACAATTGTGGCAAGGCACAGACCTGGCCAAGGTTACAAAAAAAATTCTGCTGCACTTAAGGTTCCTAAGAGCACAGTGGCCTCCATAATCCTTAAATGGATGACGTTTGGGATGACCAGAACCCTTCCTAGAGCTGGCCGTCCGGCCAAACTGAGCTATCGGGGGAGAAGAGCCTTGGTGAGAGAGGTAAAGAAGAACCCAAAGATCACTGTGGCTGACCTCCAGAGATGCAGTCGGGAGATGGGAGAAAGTTGTAGAAAGTCAACCATCACTGCAGCCACAAGATGGTGACAAGATTCTCTGGTCTGATGAGACCAAGATAGAACTTTTTGGCCTTAATTCTAAGCGGTATGTGTGGAGAAAACCAGGCACTGCTCATCACCTGTCCAATACAGTCCCAACAGTGAAGCATGGTGGTGGCAGCATCATGCTGTGGGGGTGTTTTTCAGCTGCAGGGACAGGACGACTGGTTGCAATCGAGGGAAAGATGAATGCGTCCAAGTACAGGGATATCCTGGACGAAAACCTTCTCCAGAGTGCTCAGGACCGCAGACTGGGCAGAAGGTTTACCTTCCAACAAGACAATGACCCTAAGCACACAGCTAAAATAACGAAGGAGTGGCTTCACAACAACTCCGTGACTGTTCTTGAATGGCCCAGCCAGAGCCCTGACTTAAACCCAATTGAGCATCTCTGGAGAGACCTAAAAATGGCTGTCCACCAACATTTACCATCCAACCTAACAGAACCGGAGAGGATCTGCAAGGAGGAATGGCAGAGGATCCCCAAATCCAGGTGTGAAAAACTTGTTGCATCTTTCCCAAAAAGACTCATGGCTGTATTAGATCAAAAGGGTGCTTCTACTAAATACGGAGCAAAGGGTCTGAATACTTAGGACCATGTGATATTTCAGTTTTTCTTTTTTAATAAATCTCCAAAAATGTCAACAATTCTGTGTTTTTCTGTCAATACGGGGTGCTGTGTATACATTAATGAGGAAAAAAAATGAACTTAAATGATTTTAGCAAATGGCTGCAATATAACAAAGAGTGAACAATTGAAGGGGGTCTGAATACTTTCCGTACCCACTGTATGTATTTCCAATGAGCCTGGCTAATGTTAGAGGCTGCACCCTTGTTATTGTGCGCGTCTCCCATGGTGAGTGTTGGCAATTTAAGCCCTGCTTGAAGCGGGCCAAGCACAACTGCTTACAAATACATTCTCATCATGTCTTGTTCACATTCAAATATTTTCAGTGTACTTTCTGTAACACTGCGAACCGTAAACCTGCAAACCTCCTGTGTATTCTCCCCTGGCTGTCTATTCTTCTTTTTTGTCTCACTTTTTCATCTCTTTCCTTGCAGATCGTTTTTGAAGCCTCAGTCTCATCGGAGCAGAAGGGTTACATCGGCCTGGACGATATAGTGCTGTTAAACTACCCCTGCTGTAAGTTCAGTCACTCTACACACACAGAAACACACACACTCACTGACCTTTTCCAGCCTAGAGGGGGGCGTACGACCAGGTCGGCCCATCTGGAACGAGGAACAAAGGTGACCATTTCCTCCTGTCAGAGTCGTGTGGTGCTTACCTTTCATCTGAATAGCCATCATGGAAGACAATTATCCACTGACACTTTTGCCTTCCATTTCCCTTGTTCTTGCTCCACGTCCACTTCCTGCGGCTGACCTTTTGTGCAGATATCACTCCATCTCCCGGTCCCAGTGGTCGCGTCTCAGATTTATTTATTTTCTGGGGGCAGAAGAAAGAAAAAGGGTCTTCTCTCTTTGGCTTTTGTGCTCTGTGTGCCACTACTTGATCTGTTGCTTCACTTAGGCGTGAATGAGAGTGAATCTCCTGTGTCCATCGCAGCGCTGTTATTTTTCTCTATTCTCACGCTTCCCTTGTCCTCACACACCTGCTGACCTGCACTCCATTAGCACTGCTGGAAGTGTGTGTTAGTGGACGACGCATAATTCTGCTCCAGCAGTTTGGACTGAGATGTGGTTGGGTTTTCTACCTGCTGACTTCTGGGAAATGCAGAGCGGTCATGCTGACAGGAATGACGGAAACTGTATGCGGATGGGGACCGTGCTGTTGGATTGTGAGACTCAGTTTGTGGCCTGCTTTAATTTGATGGAGCCGACTGTAGGTTTGTGTTCGCATTTCAATTTTACACTCCACAGCAAGAAACATAATTGCAAATGCTCCAGAAACACACCTAACGGAGACACGAGGATGTTTGCTAGGCTAGTATTACATACCTGTACAAATATATTTAAAGAGTTCATTTGTTCTGCTTCAGTGCAGATGCACACTTATGAGAAAAAAGGGATACACCGAGATACACAAAACTTGCAAGATTAGCACTCATTTGTGTAGCTAGTACTGTTACTTAGGGTTACTGATTTGTACATGCCCTCTTGCTTTACAACATTTTGACGCATAACCATTCTACAGGTCATCTTTTGAGATTAAACTTGCTTACATTTTCTGGTTTTGCCAGGATAAATCAACTTCTGTTTGACACCTGCACAGTTTAAAGCTCTTTGCTCGAAATGCTGTTTTTAAGTTGATAAAAGCTTTATTTCTGCATTTGAAAATAATAGCCGGAGGCTCTGGAATGCACAAGAACCTTTAAAATTGATTTTCTTGCTGTACAATTTTTTTTTTCCCCCTGCACATTTAAAAAGTTTTCATGAAATCTGTAATTGCACTAACACCATTGCCGTCTGAGCAAACTTACATACTGTAGAGCAGTGACCAGCACCATGGACAGCTCCACTTACAGTCACTGCAGCTACTGCCATTAGAGTCACATCACAATAGTCTTGGGGTTCAGGAAGGTGGTTTTTTTTTATAATTCATTACATTGATCAAAAGTGACATTGTCTTTTAAATATCATTCAACTAAATTATGTTCTGTAAACTTTTCTATTCATCAAAGAAAATGTCACTGTTTCCACAACAACAACAAAAAAAGGCAGCACAGCTGTAATATTACATAATATTACTGTTGTACTGTATCTTTGATCAAATAAATGCAGCCTTGGTGAGCATCTGAGACAGTTTAGAAAATCTCATGACCCAAGACTTTTAAACTGCAGTTTGTTTGCCAGCAATTTGCTTGTTGGCATATTCAAATATTTCCTCCTATTTATATGTAGACGCCATCAGATAAACACTTTGAATATCTGTCTGTCTGTCTCAGTTTGCATCTGACTTTGATTTGGTGATGCATTATTAAAAGGATGCCAAAGCATTCCAGAGTGAAATCAAGTCAATCAACTCTGAGCTTTATCTAGTAACAGTTTATGGATGGGAAAAATAACAATTTACTGATTACAGATGGCTATGCCATTCTACAAGCATTATTTATTATAATTTTTTTTTTTTTTTTTTTGCATTAATATTGCATTAATATTTAAAAACAACCAATTATACCTTCCATTGCAATATTTATGATTTCTGTTAAACCCATACTGTTGGGGTGTTTAGTACAGTAACAGAAAGATGATGCTCGGTTTGGCAAATTTGCACATTGCTGATGGAGACCAACTTTAATGGCAAAACTGCTGACAGGCTCTGAAAACCTAAAATAAATGCTAACTGATCACTCTATATTCCCTGACATGGCATTATTTTGCTTGCTTGCTTTGCAAGTAGTGTTCATGTTTACAGCTGCTAAAACAACTAGTTACATCTTATGCAGTTAGGAATCCATTTATTTATTTGGTCTCTTAACAAGCTGCATATTACTAGAATATTAGCAGTAATTAAGCACATATTAATGTCTTATTCTACATCCCTAATCCTACCCAATACCTAAACTTAACAACTACCTTACTAACTATTAATAAGCAGCAGATTAGGAATTTATTGAGGGAAAAGTCATAGTTAATAGTGAATAAGTGTTCCCTATTCTAAAGTGTTACCATTTTTTTTTTTTATTACTATAAAAGAATGGTGACATTTTAGGCACCAATGCTCACCATTATCTAGTTGCTTATTACTGTAGCATGCCTATTAACATATTGGCTGTTTATTAGTATTTATAAAGCACATATTCTGCATGACCATATTCTACATCCCTAATCCTAAACTTAACAGCTACCTTACTAACTATCAATGAGCAGAAATTAGGAGTTTATTGAGGTAAAATAGTAGTTAATGGTTTGTTAATGGCAAGAATTGGTGTGGATAACCTGTGACAGCACATTACGCATAATTACAAGCAAATAACCTTAAACCAAGCCCTAACCTTATAGTAAATACATGTATTTAATTAACATTACTCGACCAAATTACCCGACCAAAGATTTTACTGATCGACTGTTAGTAGTTCATTTAAGCCATTAGTCGACTAGTCACACTTTTGTAATATTAATGTAATGTTTATATAAGACAGAATAAGACATTAATATGTGCTTTATAAGTACTAATTACCAGCCAACATGCATGTTAATAAGCAACTAGTTATTATTAATATCCCTATAAATTGTTCTTATTGTAAGCAAACATCACATTTGTGTGGCATGCGTTTCAGATCAATCACTTGTGAAGGTAGCTGCCTATGTAGACAGCACAGCAGCTCACTAGGTTTTGAAACAGATCTTCTTTCCCTCACTCTAACTAGCTCAAACCTGTAGCACATGCTGTTCCCTCTGCTCTGTCATTTCTTGAAGTATAATCCACATTAATGCTAATGAATGATAATGCAGGGTGTTTGTGAGAAAATAAACCCTGTGGAGACATACAGACCGGCTCAGCTCAGAACCGCTGTTTGTGAGAAACTCACTCAGAGGCCCTTACCGCAAAAGCTCTCCTCAAGCAACAAGCGTTTGTCGTCTTGAATGGCAATGCAGTGAAGAGCCTGTCCTGGGGTCAGGGCGAAAGACCGTCACCATGGAGACAGCGCTTCCAAAAGCATCGGATTGGGAGCGTGGTTTCACTGTGGTCCTCTGCAGATGGTGCTGCAGGCTATGTGACACTCTTACGAAACATCAGACCGCCCAACCTTAGGCGTTCACACTTCTGCGGCTCAATACTCGTGACATTTTGCCTCATGTACTCCCACCAAACAAAACCTGTCAAATCTCAGAATCGTACTTGGTTAATAGCGTTACTTAACAAGACGACATGCTCAAAGAAACTTCAGAATGGAGTCACTTGTTCATATTCTTGCTTAAGCCCGACTAAATATGTATCATGGTAAAATAATGTGAAAAAAAAAAAAAATTATATATATATATATATATATATATATATAAAAATAAATGCACTTGAAATCTATTCATTCTGGTTCTATTCATTAATTTAAAAAGTCTTTTTATGCAAAACATTTAAATTGACCCGCTAACACCTTTAATATCTGTTTTTTTTTTTTGTTTTTTTTATAAAAAGAAAACAAGTTGGTTTCAATTGCTTCTATTGTCCTTATTTGTAAGTTTCTTTGGATAAATCGTCTGCTAAATAACAATGTAAATAAAGCTTAAGATGTTTACTCAAATGTATTTGATTTTTAAAGAAAATATTTGCTTACTTCATTAAGGCAAAACACTACAGGCAAAAATACCAAATCCTCCCTTTAACTCTAACAAGCCAACCGAAAGAAACCAGTTTTGAACCTGGATTTATCCAGTGTTCAGATTTCTGTTCTGGAACTGTATGCAAATGAGTGCATATTCAATTAGATAACAACTCATTTGCATATTTAAAATAACATTTCAGAAATATGAAACAATTTAATGTACTGCAATTAATCAACTGGGGAAAGTATAAAGATATCTATTAGTTCCAGTTTTAATCTGGAGTGTCTTGCCTTTTATTCCCAAAGATAAAACATTAAAATGCTAATTATTTTATTCCCATTGAAAATCACATGATTATACCATTTACTTCCAAAAGTATTAATTAAACTGCTATACAATTCCTCTTAAACATATGAAACCAAGATGAATACAAATATATATTTCTGAGAATTTGCCACTAAGGCTCTTAAGACTACATTTTAAAGTATTTCCCCTATCATAATCTTACTGGACTTTGACCCGTGAAGCATGACATTTCGTTCTTCCTTCTCAGAAAAGAAAGCAAACAACAATAAAAAAGCGAATATGGATTTTGGGAAGACAGCATTGAACACATTCACTGATCAGTGGCCAGATTTTGGGATGTCAGTGAACTATAGAGACAGGCCAGTGTGTTTACCCAGAATTCTGTGCTCTCGCCAGCGGCAGCGCTGTGAGGATTTTGCTCAGCTCCACTAGAACTGGAGCGAAATGAAGCCGCAGGAGTCACACGCAGAGCAGACAGACGCGTCTGTCCTACATTTCCCTTGTTTGCTTTACGGATATTTTCTAAATCGACTAGGCGGTGCGCTGACCGAACTGCTGTACAGCTAGTCAGCCTTAAAGAAAGGTTCAAGTTCATGTCAACAACAACACATCAGTCCTCTCTCAATGGGCTCATGGATGTGTTTTTCTGTCCGTCCAAATGTAAAAGTACGTCTTGAGATGTTTTTTACAAGTTTTAACTTGATGCACATTTCAAGAGATGATGAAAACTATGGTAAGAATAGATACAATTGCCATTAAAATATGGTGATGAGAACATTGCTCTGATGGCTGTAGTGTCTTAACTTCTCATGCTAACAGTCCAGCAGTTATTCTTTGCATGCTAAAGCATAAGTGATTCTACAACTTAGGTTGTATTTCATTTACACTGATGATGATTATACATTTTTTTTAAAACAACTTACTTCTGAAACTCATATCTGATTAATTACTGGAAATCATACTATAATTTTTTATAATTTTCAGAATGGCACTGTTTGCTATACCAAAGACTGAAGGTCTGCATGTTGGCAGGAACAAAGTTGTCCTCCTCTGAGAATTGCTGCCATCGTGTTTGTTTGGCACTAGACTGAATAGTCATGCTTAAAATCAATGTTATTATACTCTTATATTCAATAACAGGGGATGCAGTGCAATCAATACACTCACATGGTATTACAGCAACAAAAATGGCAGTTATCCCCTACATCTTGCGTCACATTATAAGTGAGCTATTAAACAGTCAATAAAACGCCATACAGCTCCGACCTCGCGGCTCATTCAGGCAGAACAGACGGAGATTTCATTGTATCCATTCACATCTGGCTTTTCTGATCGAGCTACTGCCATAAGAAAGCCATCATTAAACCGTTTGAACTTATTCAATTGCTTATTAGTGACACGTTGATGCAATTATAAATGAGAGCTGCAGGCTGCTGACGAGATGTATTGTGTGGAAACCTTTCAAGAGGCCGTCTTTAGGTAAAAGCTACAGAATTAGCTCTTTAGATGATGGTTGGAGAGCATTTCAATTATTCAATGCTTGGAGACTTTTCATTATTACGCTCTGAAAAATTATTGCAATCGAAGGTTAACCTCCCGTCTGGCCGGCTGTTTTGTTTTGCACTGGTCACGTTACATTCGCTCAGACTTGCTCGAACAGAAAATAAAGCTGGCAGAGCTTGTGTTTTCAGCAAAGTGTTGGGAATAAGTGAAGTGCAGTCATGTTATGGCAGCGGCGCTCTCGATATCGAGAGCGTGTAATGATTTGATGCTGAGCTGACAAGCGCAGGCAGATAAGAACAAATGAGGCATTGGGCGGGCATGAAGACAAAACATGACGCTTAGAGATAAGTGATACGAATGGACTGCATAACAAATGGGGAATGGGAAATAAATCAGTTTGATTTTGCACTTTATTGCAAAATGGTAAGGGCACAGAAAATTGAAGAAGTAGGAAAGACAACAAATAGTACAGGGAACATGCACTTTCGCAAAATGCGAAATACGTGCCAATAAGTAAATATCACTGCAGTTTCCAACAGGAATGAACACTAGAGGAAGTAAAACAGCGCTTGTAATCGTTTTCGTAAAGAGTTGTGATTACAGCTACATATGTTTTGCTTTCCGGATGTAACAAGCGTTCTCGGTAGCTCAGCCGGCATGGAATTGAACTTAAGATGTGAATTGGACTTAAGTATGAATTAGGCAAAAAAACACAACTCACGATGAAAGAGCTCAACGATATGAGATTGAAAACAAGCTAAAATGGCATGCTTGCAATTGTGTTTTTACGTCACATTTTTTTGCACGTTTTTATGCTTTTGTTCATACTATCAGGTAGATTTAGGTGTAGTGACGATATTTAAAACATCACAGAGCATTAGAGTTATAGCGCCACTCAATGGACATTTCAAGTCAGGACTGCGTTGAAAAGCTCTTTTTGTGGACATTTCACATCAAATATGTCACAAAGTAAATGGCACTACGTATTTTGCATCTTGCAAATAAGTTCCCACAGGTACTTCATAAGATCAGGCTCACTATGGTACATATATGAATGATTACTATACACACTCACACACACACACACACACGTTTGTTTCTGTGAATTGTGGGGACTTTCTATAGACTTCTATTAGTTTTATACTAAACAAACGATATTTTCTATCACCTAACCCAACCCTAACCCTAAACCTACCCCTTACAGAAAACCTGTTTGCATTGTTACACTTTCAGATAAACACCATTTACTATTTTTATTATTATATTTTTTTCCTTATTTATTTTTTCTTTTCCACAATGTCAAAAAATGTCTTGAATAAACATTAGTAGCATGTTGTGGCAGGCGGGAGTAGGCGATGCCTTTCCTAATTTATGAAAAGACTGCTTACAGTTAACTTACGCTAAGTTACATACCTGCAGATGCTTCCTCTGGTTTGGCTTTGAAACCTTCAATGTTGATAGCATTTTAATAGTTGGCAAACATATTTTGCACTGAACTGTTATATTTGCACCCTGATTTCTGGATGAACTGACTCTTAAATTTCCAGCAATGGAACACATTTTTATCACTCACCGTGGGGTCACCATTGTACTTGTTAGTGTAATATTGCTTATTAGTATATTAAGTTAAAGTACTAATGTAATATCTTTGAATGACCTTTATTGGTATATTTCCAACAAATACTGATTTAGAATTAACTGTAAATTCATTTGATTAAATGAACCAGCATGCCATGCAATGATTACAGTTTTAATGAAGTAACATTCATAATAATAACAGTTTCTTCTCTTGTTGCACAGATAAAGTGCCTCATTTCTCCAGACTCGGGGATGTGGAGGTGAACGCAGGACAGAACGCCACTTTTCAGTGCATCGCGACGGGACGCTCCACCAAGACCGATCCCTTCCTGATGGAGGTGAGTGTGTGTGTGTGTGTGTGTGAGAGAGTGTGTGTGAGGGAATGTGAATTTTAATAAGCAGATATTGCTTAATGAAGCAACAAGCTTATACTATACAATACAAGCAATACTATATTTGGGATGTTAAACTGCTGGAAGTCGGAATCATGTGACCTTCAGGAAAAAAAAAAATTCAGTGCACTTCCTTTTTAATTAAGCAGTGACAATTGCACTTCCCAGTGCTATTTGATGTGTAGGGGATAGTTGGAATTATTTTATTATTAAATGCCATTTATCTCTACATTATGTGCAGTGTTGAATAAAATATACTCAATATATAAGTCAGTTGAGTCGAGTAAAAAAAAATGCCTTGTTTTAATTAAATATTTAAACATCCTGATTAAAGGTAGTACACCTTGAATTGAGTATTTCGGCAATATTATGGGAACACTTCACTATTTACTACGACTTTTCCCTCAATAAATTCCTAATACTTCTAATTAATGGCTAATATTCTAGTAATATGCATGCTAATAAGCAACTAGTTAAGATACCTAAAAATAGTGTTACAAATATTATTATAATGAGTTTTATTTATTTATTTTTATTTTTTTGCTGTATACAACATCAAAGCTAAACCCAATATTGCTAAAATACACTTTTATTTTAATACAAGATCTAAACAGTCTTCAGAAAAAGTTACATTTGCTATGGAATATTTGCATTTTTAGAGCAGTACACCTTGAAAAAAAAAAAAAAAACATATTGCTAAAAATATTATTTTATGACTTTTTTTCCTCAACCCAGAATTGCTTACAAAAAAATGAAATAAAAATCTTTTCTCTGTATGATAAAGATCACCACTATCATATGTACAGCTTTACTATCTTCTGCTGTTTGCAGTCACAAAAATAACAAATGTCTATAGGGAAATATATCAGAGTGGAAGTATTCATTTTCCTTTAAATATATAATGAAGTCAGCAGTAATATTTATAATAACATGGAAATGTACTTAAAATGTGTCACACAATAAATGCAGCGACAGTGTGTTTCTACTTTGTTACTACTGTGTTTCTACATGTTTTATGTATCACTAATAGCATTTCACTTTCAACTTACCACATGATTTTTCTTGAGGAATTTCATATAGTATTCATTTTTTCATATCCAGTTTATGATTTATGGAGGAACTAATTGGTCTATAAGAGAGAGCTATCCTTTTACATTTCCATTTAATTCAATGGCAGTTGCTTGGCTGGAGCAGGAGCACCATGATGATTGGCTGATGTCATCACAAAAATGTGCACAGTCTACCCCTAGTGTCAATTGATTTGTGATGTTAAAAGCACAATAAATTAATTTCATATTCAGTGTTGCACCTCCATGGGACATTTCTAAAATCTTGATCTATGTACACATGCACTTAATAGTGTCTTTGATCGTGTAAAGTTAGGCTCCTGTGTGAGCGCCCCCATCAGGCCGGTCCCAGTGTTAGCTCTCAGCGATGGATCTCTGCTCTCTTTCAGTTTTTGTGTTTGGTTCTACAGCTGAGGTCTGAAGCTCTTGCCCCGGGCCGTGTGGATTCTTATCTTAAAACCTTTGCACTCTCTCATTGCTGTTGTCCAGTGTAATTCCATTACTCTGGAAAGGTCACACAAGTTTGAACTGAGTTGTGTTGGAACAGTCCAGTATTGAAGCGAGCTACAGCAAATTGAATATCCACACATTCTGTTCTTGTCCAGAAGCAGTGCATGACACTAGTTGTTTGGTGTTAAAGGTACACAGTGTATTTTTTCAAATTTATTTTTCAAAGTTGTACACTTGTAGTTGTATGATTAACAGTATGAGCAACCCTGTACATGAATAAAGCAATAGAGGAGCAAGTGCTGTGTTATTTTGAGTGAGAACTATTAAATATTTTAGATAAACCATTATGTAACATAAAATTAGCATAGCATTATAAGTAGGTCATTTTAAGCACATTAATTGTCTGAATCGCCCCCAACCACAGCCAGACCCACACAAACATGATTTTGACTGTGATCATATCCAGCAATTAAAATCACACATCACTATCACAACTTGGTCATAGTCTGTTTAGTTGCATAATACCCATTTCTGTCAGGACCACTATCGTCAAAGATGATTGACAATTAGAATATAGTTTAGCAACAAAAATGCAACAAAAATGTTGCCCTTAACCAATACCAAAACAAATATTTTGCAAAACCCACATAACCTGTAGCAACAAACATGTTGCATTCAACAGATGTCCTAATGAATGTTGCCAATAGCTTATAAGCTTAAGCGATATGTTCTCCATAACACCTGATAGGCAAAGAAAAACATGTTGCAAATTCAACTACAGCTTTAAGAACAAGCATGTTCCAAATAATGACCGGATTGCTCCGGAACAAGCATGTTCCCAATAACGACCAGGCAGCTTAAGAACAAGCATGTTCCCAATACAACTACAGCTTTTAGAACAAGCATGTCCCAACAACAACCAGATAGCTCTGGCACAAGCGCGTTCCCGACAATACAGCTTTAACTAATAACAAGCATGTTCCCAATTAGGGCTAGGCGATATGAGCAAACATTTATATCTCAGTATGTTTTTGGCTGATTTGCGGTATATGGTATATATATGTCACATTTATTGTTTCAGCAAAATCTTTCATACTCTCAAATAACATACTCTCAAATATTTCAGCAAAATGTATATTGTAGTCAGAGTTATTGTGCTCCTATTTTGCTCTGTTTGGCATGCATGCGCACGGCTGTGAAGTTTAGCGGAGAATCGCAAAGCAAAAGCTCATGCACTTCTGACAGCAAAATGGAAATATTTCCATGGCTTTCTAACATTTACAGATGCAGAATACCTGTGAAATGTAAGTCATGAATTTAGGAAAACAGCACATCTCAAACACATTAAACAGCGCGTCTCTGTCAGCGGCACATGCAGCCTTTCTGTCAGAGCATCTGACGGAGAGACGCTTTAAACTGAAACTATAAACTATAGGCTTCTATATCTTACAAGTTTTTTTTTTTTTTTAGCCCTTCATATAAAGTTTGTCACATGTTTAGAACAAATTGCATTATGCACTTTCTCCGCAGCGGTTGAGTCTGTGTCCTCCGCTATATTTTCAGATGCGCTCGTTTCAAACTACTGTATATTGATATAAACGGTATTGCCTTATATCGTATCGCTTATAAAGAATATATCGTTCAAACACGATATACCGCCCAGCGCTATTCACAATACAACCAAGAGCTTAAGAACAAGCACGTTCCCAAAACGACTAGACAGAACAAGCGTGTCTGATACCGGAGAAGAATCAAAGCTGAAATGAAGGCTGCATCCGAACTGGAAAATGCTTGCTTTGAAAGACACATTTCAAGGAAAGACGGCATCAAGACATGTCAAATCCAATGTTGGACTTACTTCCTGCCTCCTGAAATGCCTTTATTCGGTCGATAATTATAAGCAGAATAGATGCATCCTTTGCTGCCTTGATACCCACAATCCTGTGTGGTTGAACAAAATAAAGATGGTGTCTGAAGTCATTTCTAGCGAGTAATCAGTATTAAGAAATTAAATAACTGCTTAGTTATCAATAAGCTCGTTCTATATCATTGACCGTTAAGCTGCCTCAAAAGCATGTCAGATATCAGTTTCATGACCTTCATGAACAAACGCTGCCTCCTAGTCATGACGGGGATCTTTATCACTGGGACTGCTCCGTCTTTAGTATCAAACCATGCGCAAATCCAGTGTCAGAATGTACCTAAAACGGGAACAAACACACACATAAAAAAACAAAAAAAAAACTAATTGCATCCACTGTTCACATAACACTGAAAAGGTTATCCTTTCCTCACATCCAAAACACATCTTTAGAGACATTCTTCTCGGGCAAGTACTGCAGCGCTACCGATGACTTCCGAACTATGAACAAACCGCGTTGAGTGGCGCGCTCTCGCTCTCGCTCAGGTCGCTGAGTGCGCGCGCATAACAATCCAACTCTTAACAGTGTAAACAACTCAGAATGCATGACATTGCATTGTATCCCCCTTTAAGAGCAGTATATTGCGACGACAAGCGTATGCCAGTAACACAGTACCACACATTGCCAGCTGAACAACTAAATGAGCCTAAGCAACACGGATAGCCATAGCAACAGGCTTGTTGCCAATAACCTGAGAGCATTACAAGGAACTTAGCTTGTGAAGAAGACGTTCGAGAGAGTGAACAAAGCAGCTGTGGCGAGATTGCTTGATTTCTTGATATCCTTCTTGGGGATGAAGTTCCCATCTGAACATGTTCTTGATTCGGTCGCATAACTCGTGGTGTCCATTTCAATAATGTAGCGATGCGTGAAGTAATGCTAACTCAGTCACTTTTAAATCGGGCAGCTTATAAACAGTGCGGTGAATTCACGTGTTCAAGTTAACGAACTCGGAGGTGAGTCCATTGGGGGAACGAATTTCACTCGCTAAATTCCCGATTCCTAGTGATGATGATGTTTTACCTGCCAAATTCGCCATTTAATTTGCTATTGAGCAATGCGAAGTCTGCTGATAATACTGAGGACCTTATATATGGATGCTTAGGTGTCGTATTCCTATAGATAGATGGGGATCAGCTGAGAGTCAGCTGATGCGAGTTTGACTAACTTGACCTGCCAGAACTAATGCTTCGCTCAATATTAATTAACTTTTAATTTTGATTATCAATAATGTCGGATTTGCTCTGTTACAGCATAAAAATAACATTTCAACAGAAATTGCATGCTTTAAAATTTTGTAAGGCAAACAGATGTCAGTGACTCGTTACGTATAATTTGATGAGTTCAGAATATTCAGTCTTAATAGCTGTTCAGCTATTATAAGACGATCAAACAATATTGTATTGGTATTATTTAAGTATTATTAATACCTGGAAATATTGGATACCTTATGTGTGTGTGGAACAGAGCCTTTAGGCAAAACACTGGAATATGTTTTGTGTCATATTTGATAACATATAATCAGAGGTGTCAAGTAACGAAGTACAAATACTTCGTTACCTTACTTAAGTAGAAATTTTGGGTATCTATACTTTACTGGAGTAATTATTTTTCATCCGACTTTTTACTTCTACTCCTTACATTTTCACGCAATTATCTGTACTTTCTACTCCTTACATTTTAAAAATAGCCTCGTTACTCCTATTTCATTTCGGCTCGTTTTCATTCCGGCTTGTCATCGTCATGGGCGTTGCTAGGCCATTTTTAGGGGGGCTTTAGCCACTGCGGTGGTGCAGAGGAGAAGACAAGGTGTGTGTTTATCGATAGATTGTTATAATATCTACATCTGTGCAGTTCTTTGTCTTAAATACAGTTTACAAAAAGCCATGGGAGAGCAATCGGTTTCCAATCTTCTGTAAAGTTTTCGCTGCATTCACCACTCATCACACCACAGCTGTTTCCTTCAGCGAAAGCCCTTAACACATTATACGCATACTTTATAAAACGATCACGTTATTGCTGTTTTCATTTGAAAATTTAGCTTTCAATATAGAACTTAATATTACAGTGCATGTGGCATTAACTACCATACAGTTCTGCATAGAAGTGATTAAAGACAGTGACAGACAGCACTCAGTCAGTGCATATCAGAGTGATTGACAGAGATTGAAACATTGTGTCCTTCTCACAGACTGCTTCAGTTTTGCTTTTTTATTTTTTTACTTTTAAAAGTTAATCACAGCACCCACATAGTTTAATCTATTGTCCAGCCTTATAGCTGTGTTGTTTATATTGCTAATATGGATAGTCAGTGTAAGTTTAAAGTGATATGTTTTATGTTTACAAATTTCTGTTTGTACTTGAGCATAGAAAAAGATTTGTACTAGTAATGCAAACAGTAACATTTTTGGTTTGTACAGTAAACAGGTGTGTGTGTGTGTGTGTGAGATCAAGTAGACTTGTATTTGGCTTGTACTCGGATGTTATACCCATCTATGCAATACAGTGGAATACTGCAATAAGTTTATTATACCATCCTACCCTATTAATAATTTTTTTTGTAAATATTTATTTATTTTTTATTATTATACCATCATAGGGGGCTGAGCCCTCCTAAAATGAAAATCCTAGCATCGCCCTTGCTCATCGCTCAAAATAAAATAAAAAATAAAAATAAAAACCTATCCAGATAAATCACGCCATCCGGATAGAGTGAATTGTGGTTGGATGAGAATATAAACCTATACCATTCCGACACCCTATTGGTTTGTACGCGATCCATCGCACCTGCACATGACACAAATCACGTCACACTCAAAAAAGATTATTTCTTAAAAGTTATTATTTCTCCACTACTGGCTCATTTATCAAACGGGTGCTTTCTCTTCGTCCGTTGCCCTCACAGATTCCTGCAGCTAAGCTTGGATGTACATTTACATTCCAATAAATGTTATTGATGACATGCCTCTGAAGTTTGACTTTTTGCACCATTACAATACTTACAGGCAACTAGTCATCATATCTTCCGCTCCATGAAACACATTAATGCTCAGAAGTACACATATGGTTTTTTAATGTATTTGCATTGTACTAAAATGCGTTAATTTTCAGTGGGCACATATCCGGCTGAAACAGGTAGCCTTGTGCATCCCGCATTTTTCAACATTAACATTTTAATATAACATTATAGTCATTATGGCCTTTAGAAAAATGTTTTTTGAGGAGGTGGGGTAGTGCACAATAGGCCCCTGTGCCGCGGCCTAAGCTTTTGTCCTTAATGGCATTTTTTTTTCCTTCCATTACTTTTACTTTTATACTTTAAGTAGTTTTGAAACCAGTACTTTTACTTGAGTAAAAAACTTGAGTTGATACTTCAACTTCTACAGAAGTCTTTTTAAACCCTAGTATCTATACTTCTACTTGAGTAATGAATGTGAATACTTTTGACACCACTGCATATACTAAAACATATAATGCAATGCAATATAAGGATTATTGAGAAATTAACAAATAATCGTTCCCCAAAAACCAGGTGAGTTATTCTTACCTTTATTTTCTAAAAAATCAAGGTTTCTCTGCAAAACTGCACGTGAAGCACAAGCTGAAGGTGGACATTTGTACAATTACTCTAAAATACCTTTTAGTTGCTAGAAAGTGTGAAATATCAATCAGAAAGTAATTGTTTAGCAAATGCTTTTAAGCAAAACTATAGTACAGTAGTGAGACAGTAGGCTTTACAGTATACGTGAATATAATTTCTCCAGAATCAATATTTGGTCCCAAACTTGATTCTGTTCCCACATTTACATTTTATAGAGTATTTGACTAGACAGAAAAATACCTATAGTGCTACTATAAAGCTGATTTTGCAGACTTTTATGAATCCTCTAGCATATAGATCTGAAAGTGTGTCACGCATGGATGCAAAAAATCCATTGGCTTCGAAGATTCTCTTCGTATTCTTATTAATCTGAAATAGCACACATATGGAATAAGAGAGACTTACGGCTTTGCTTACAATAAGATTTGTGTGATGCATGGCAAATACACGAAGAGCTCTTCAATGAACTATCAGTTGATTCATACTTACCTTCAACATCCACCCTCAAGTATTGTTTCAGTGGCAGTTTTCTCTGTACTGAAACTCTTCTCCCCAGCGTATAATCTCTCTTGAACTATCACTGAGCTCTGGCTCCATCATTGACAGGATCCTCTCTTCATATCGTTCTCAAAGCATAACATCAGAAACACTTTCTGGGCGACTGAAGTTGCTGAGGTTTTTAGCATTGGATGCAAGTCCCCAGGCTTTAGTTACGACGACCTTTGTTTTTTTTCTATTCCTTTTTTCTTTTCATGCGCTGATTCTTTTTGTATGTAAATCCAATTTGAAAATCTCTTTCAAGACAGAGGATGAGACTAGCTCTGTTCCTCGTGAGCTGAAACTAGTTACCTCTTTGCTAGTGTATATACTGTCTACGGCTGCGTCCTAAACAACATGGAGTCCAGCGAATGAAAATAATCTAAATACGCAGCACACGTGTATGAGTACAAGCATATTTTTAATCATTGTTTCTCTTGACTCTATCTGCAATCTTGAACTATGTTTAATCTCTCATTGTAACCCATTATGGAATTGACTTTATATATAAAGTAGACTTAGGCCAAAACTGTTTCTTTTTCTTTGACTTAACCTGTGTCGAGAGTGTGCCAGTCTAGTGCAAAAGCTCTTTTACACAGACAACATGCTATTTTACACAAGCCAGCACATATAAAGAACATAAAATCCCGTTGAAATTACAATTCTCTCATTTTAGTTGTTTCTCTAGTCTACTTTTGCAAACTGGTTAGCACTTTCACATGTAGACACACACACACACACACACATGAGACATGCAAGCCTCCCAGCTCACGGCCTTTAATTAATGCAATTAATGTCTTCTTCAAATCAACACCACAGGCCAAACAATTAATACTGATCTTCCCTTATATCAGTTATCGCTAACAACCAGCATATGCATTTAAATGATAGCTAATAAGGCTGTTACAGGGTTTTGCATAGACACATTTAACTGCACTTTATACTGCAGTTATTGCAAGTATTCCTGCATAATAAACTGACCTTACTAACCGCAATGTAGAAAATGTAATACTAATTAACATGAAAAACTACAAGGACTACAAACATGGCAACCAGGACAGGAAACAGGAAACAGATCACCTACACTGGAAAAAAAAAGGTTATTTTTTTTTTTTAAGATAAGTTGCAATTCGTTTATTTTAGCTACATTTAAATAAATTTAGTTGACTAACTTTCATCAAAATGTGTTTATTTAAATGTAGCTAAAATAACTCGCTCTCATCTTCATGGCTTTCCTTTGGTCATATGCAACACACAAAATAAAATACATTTTGAATAATGTTTCAAGAGTTGTTTTTTAAGCTCTATCAGAAAATATTCACATTCAGTGTAAAACAGCGTAGTGTAGTGCCAGGTTTGACATATCTGACGTCCGTTGTCATAACCAAACACAAAACACCAATTCACAAACACTGAAATAAGAGTGAGATAAGAGAGCTGCACTGAAGATTGTCTGTATGTGACAGAATAAACAGCCATTTAGCTGTAAATATGGTTTGGCCTGTGATGAGAACATCTCGTTACGGTCCCCGTCCAGACATCTGACCCCAGGTCTCCTGTCGAGCGCTGGCCCTGCAGATGCTTTAATTGCAGCTTGTGTTTTGATCGTGTTTGGGCTTTGAGCGGATCCTCCTTAGACTGAGAGTCTCTCGGCTGTGTTCTCACTGCGGTTTAAACACTACAAACAAATCAGTCTGTGTGTATCACAAGTTCACAAGCAAAAGCACTGGCTTCTCGGG
Source organism: Barbus barbus (assembly GCF_936440315.1). Classification (NCBI taxonomy): domain Eukaryota; kingdom Metazoa; phylum Chordata; class Actinopteri; order Cypriniformes; family Cyprinidae; genus Barbus; species Barbus barbus. The sequence goes on along the minus strand of NC_136747.1, from coordinate 3,313,531 downwards.
CGGAGGGGAATAGTTCAGAACGTGTGTTGTTTGCTCCCCAGTTTAATTGATGTGTATTATTTATTTGTGTGCCGTGGCGTGGCCATAAGGCACAGAGCGGTGAGCCGCAATATGCTGATATTTACATCATTTGTGTAATTGCCAGCCATTTCAGTCTGTTTGCCAACATCATCAATGAATGCTTTAAAGCAATTCAGAAAAGATGAAGGCTGTTGAAGGTGCTCTTCCAGGCAACAAACGGATGTTGTGCTGTTAGATGGTTTAAATTATGTGAGGTTTAGGAATATTTAAAAAACACACCATAAACTGTAAAACTGTATCACATGCTAGTGCTGTTCTTGTTAACGAAATATATTACATTTGTTTTCAGTAACGCTTTTTACTATTATTATTATTTTTTTTCCCCCAACTAGCTGTATTCAAATAGCTATATGTCATCTAATGCACTTTTTTTATATTTACAAATAATATAAAACAACATTAATTATTTGGTCACACTTTATTTTAAGGTCCAGTTCTCTATTAACAAACCATTAACTATGACTTTTGCTTCAATAAAGTCCCAATTTGCTGCTTATTAATAGTTAGTGAGTTAGTTTAGGTGTTGGGTAGGATTAGGGATGTAGAATATGTGCTTTATAAGTATCAATAAGCAGCCAATATGTTATTAATATGCATGTTAATAAGAAAGTTAATAGTGAGAATTGGTACCTATACTAAAGAGTTACTAATTATTTTAAGCACTTCACACATTGTTTACTCATAACCATAGTCTGTAAAGATGATAAAACAATAACTTCAACACATAACAGCTGGAGGACCAGCTCATCTTACCTTACTAACTATTAATAAGCCGCAAATGAGGACTATTGAGGCAACAGTTTTAGTTAATAGTGAATAAGTGCTCCCTATTCTAAAGTGCTACCCAATTTTCATTGATAGTCAAAGAGTCACAAAGTAACAGCAAAAACACACTGAATTACATTTTAGAAATAGAAAGACTGAAATAGAATTTTCTTGTAAAAAGTACTCCATGCTCTTTGTCTTTGACTCTTTAAAAGCGTTTCTGTGTCATTTCATTGAAACTCGACAGCCTCTGTGTTCTTGTGTCTTAATGAACGGAAGAAATAAAGTCACACGGGTGTTAAAGATGACATAATGGAAATAAATAATGCCAGAATTTAGGGTGAACAATTCCTTAAAGTGCAGTTTCTTTTTTTCTCTTTTTTGAATGGCAGGCTCTTCTTTTCATGTGCTCTGAATTCTTTGAGATCACTTCCTGTCTGAGCCGCTGCTTTATCCAAACACCTGGAGGGTGTGTGTGTGTGTGTGTGCTAGAGGAATGAAGGGACTGTGTGTTCCTTGTCTTTCAGAGCGCCCTGCGTCTCTCTTTCTACATATAGCACTAGTTCGTGCCACTGGACACCTTATGATATGTAGGCTATTCAGAGAAGCTGGGTTTGAACAATGCAGGAAATCACCGGTCTGGCTGTCATCATTACAGCCAAACACATAAGCAATGCATGCCAGTTCTTTATAAGAGCTTTGAGTTTTGTTGTGCTCTTTATGCACCATCAAATAAATTAAATAAGTGATAAAACCCTTAAAATAATCAATGTACTGTAAGAGAGATTTGTGGGGTTATTCTATCTAAAATAATCATGAATGGAGAATGTTTCATAGAAGTGTTGTTGTCATGCAGATCTGGAAGAAATGCTTGTGTTTGTAATTAATGTTACCCTAATACTGATTTTGGAAATGTTTACAAACGCCTGATATAAATGTGTTCATGTACATCGCTGATCATTCTTATGCATCAAGTACCCCTCTCTCTGTTTCAGAGGCGTAACGGTGTTCTGATGTCGCCGTACTCAGTGACGTCATCAGTCGGTGAGCGCCGATTGGTTGCATGGTTCCAGGTGGGCGGAGCCCAGCGTGGAGAGCAGGACCTCTACCGATGCATCACTCAGTCGACATACGGAGCCGCAGTGTCGAACTTTGCTGAACTAATTGTCAGAGGTATGACCAGTGTTTCTTTCAACTATATCCTAGTTTTATTTATTTGCAAGTGCGCTTTTGTAAATAACTTAATGCTTGTTAGATAAGTCTATACTGCAGGCTGTCGAATGCTTAATTCTGATTGGTTGGTACATGTTTTAAAGTCTCTTGACTGCAAACTCCAAACACTATCTCTTGACACTAACTCTTTATTTATTTATATATATATATATATATATATATATATATGTGTATATATATATTAAAACCAATGAAATTAAAAACAAGAATAATAATATAAAAATATTAAAAATGAAATGTATAATAATAATAATAATTACAGTTGTGCTCAATTTTCCTGTCACAATGCAATTAAATTAATTTTTATTATTATTATTAATAATAATAATAATATTAATTATTATTATTATTATTATTGTTGTTGTTGTTGGTAGTGGTATTAGTATTAGTATTAGTGTTAGTATTAGTGTTAGTATTAGTATTAGTATTAGTATTAGTGTTAGTGTTAGTGTTAGTATTAGTGTTAGTATTAGTATTAGTGTTAGTATTAGTGTTAGTATTAGTATTAGTATTAGTGTTAGTATTAGTGTTAGTATTAGTGTTAGTATTAGTGTTAGTATTAGTATTAGTGTTAGTATTAGTGTTAGTATTAGTGTTAGTGTTAGTATTAGTGTTAGTATTAGTATTAGTGTTAGTATTATTGTTAGTATTAGTATTAGTATTATTATTAGTATTAGTATTAGTATTAGTATTAGTGTTAGTATTAGTGTTAGTATTAGTATTAGTATTAGTGTTAGTATTAGTATTAGTGTTAGTATTAGTGTTAGTGTTAGTATTAGTATTAGTATTAGTGTTAGTATTAGTGTTAGTATTAGTATTAGTATTATTATTAGTATTAGTATTAGTATTAGTGTTAGTATTAGTGTTAGTATTAGTATTAGTATTAGTGTTAGTATTAGTATTAGTGTTAGTATTAGTGTTAGTGTTAGTATTAGTGTTAGTATTAGTGTTAGTATTAGTATTAGTATTAGTATTAGTATTAGTGTTAGTATTAGTGTTAGTATTAGTATTAGTGTTAGTATTAGTGTTAGTATTAGTATTAGTGTTAGTATTAGTATTAGTGTTAGTATTAGTGTTAGTATTAGTATTAGTATTAGTATTTTAGTGCATTGTGACCAGAAATCATACATTTTTACATATGACTTAAACTTTTTTTTTTTCTTGATTAACCCACATATGACTGTTGGCTGAAAGTGATCATTTATAGTTTAAAGGATTCATCAGTTGGGCACGTATGGATTACCTTCGTGTTCATTTTGCATAGTTTTGAAGCATCAGTTTTATGGGTCCCATTGCATTATATGGAATCACAGAAATTGACTATTTTTGTAAAATTCTTGATTTGTGTTCATTTGAAGAAAGTAAGTAAGTCATATACATCTGGGCCGACATGAGGATGAGTTCTGTAAATGATGAGAAAATTTAAATTTTGGCGTAGATTATCTCTTTAAGATGGCAGATTTAGATTAAATATTGAATCAGTGTCAGATGGCCCCTTTATGTCTAAGCTGATGGTTCCCATAGCATAAGGAACCATAAATTCCAGCCATTACTCTTCAAATTATATTACACTCCAGTCATGATGCTTTGCAATCGTCAGGTTATTCTCTCACAGCACAGAATGTTCCGGAGTCTTCTGATCCTCTGAACTCTGAACTTTGTGGGGAAGTCGTGGCCTAATGGTTAGAGAGTCAGACTCGTAATCGAAAGGTTGCGGGTTCGAGTCTCGGGCCGGCAGGGATTGTAGGTGGGGGGAGTGAATGTCCAGCGCTCTCTCCACCCTCAATACCACGACTGAGGTGCCCTTGAGCAAGACACCGAACCCCCAACTGCTCCCCGGGCGCTGCAGCATGGCTGCCCACTGCTCCGGGTGTGTGTTCACGGTGTGTGTGTGTGTGTGTGTGTGTGTGCATTTGTTCACTACTCACTGCTGTGTGTGTGCACTTGGATGGGTTAAACGCAGAGCACCAATTTCGAGTATGGGTCACCATACTTGACAATACGTCACGACGACGACTCTAAATCAAAACACGAGCACCTGAGCGCATCTCGCTGATTTGCTGTAACATCAACATCAACAACCCAGAGATCTTTGCAGCAAAAGCCAAAAGCCAGAGAGAGGTGTAACCTCCCTTACTAGACCCCTCGAGAGAGCCAGCGGACTGATTACACTCATATCGCAGACATATCTCACCCGAAAATAACCAAATTACTGGTGCAATCAGTTATGCAAATGACCACATGCTGCCTCGTCACGGCTCTGGTAATGATTCCGCTCGCTACAAGTGGCTCTCGTGATGGTGGCATGATTGAACGAGTGAATGAGTCACGCTTCTCCTGGAGCTGAGGTAATGTCACTGAAAGTCAACGAAACAAAGGAGTAATCAATGCTGCTGTGCGAGTGAATTATGTACTTCACACTGGCTACAGTTTATTTTTTACCTTCCGTTATTAGTTGCTGAAGTGCGCTGTATTTGCATCACACAGACAAGAATAAAAGAGCGACAGGAGCGACCCATGAAACTTTGCTGTACTTCTTAATTCAGGCAATTTCATGTCTGTCAAAAAAAAGATGTACTGGCACGACACCGTACTTACCGTATGAACACATAATTCCCCTGCAGATTATGACATCACTGAGTGAGTCCTTACACTGATTCAAACTGATAACTCAACATTTATACTGATTTAAGTTTTATTTTTTTTATTTATAGCAAAGAACTGGTTCATGAGAGTCATATATTATTCTATAAAAATGCAATAAACAGTAATATTGCAAAACATTATTAGGCCCACAATTTAGAATAACTGTTTTCTAAAATGTAATTTATTATAGCTGAATATTCAGCATCATTACTCTAGTCTTCAGTGTCACATGATCCTTCAGAAATCACTCTGATATGCTGATTTGATGCTCAATAAACATTTATTGCTTTTATCACAGTTATTTGATGACTAGAAAGTTCAACAGCATATACAGTTTGTAACATTAAAAATGTTTTTATTGCTTTTGATCTATTTGAATCACCCTTGCTAAATAAAGGTATACATCAATCAATCAATTGACCCCAATATTTTGAATGGCAGTGGTTATATATATTATATAGCAGGGCTATTCAGTTATTATTATTATTATTTTTTTCCAGAGCCAATTAATTAAACTTTTTCTATTAAAAAAATTAATAGAATAAATAAATAAAAAAAGCATAATTTCATTCCAATTATATATACATATTAAAAGATAAGATCAGATGTTTTATCAAGCTATTATTATTATTGTACTTTTAGATACATATGTAAAGCAGAAGGCCATGTGACAGAAAAATATTTTTTTTCTCTTAAAGTCAGGACCATTTTTATATTTTGCTTAAGAAAACAATCAAAATGCTTTCATCATGTCTAGAAAACAAAGTTAACTGGTCATTTCAAAGTTTATGTTGTCTTTCTTTGTGATCTACAAATAATTTTCCCAATTTGAACAATTATGGGCCAAATTTACTAAACGGGGCAAATTAGTGTTAAGAGTACAATTCCATAAAACCGCCAATGGGAGGGGAAAATTGTGTGGGTGATTTACTGACATGACACTTAATGTACACTTAAAAAAACACAGACACAGCCAGATCATTTCCATAATGACCAGCGCAATCTACCAAGAGCAGCGCAAATTACCACCTGCTTTAACACATGCTTTTCAGGGTGTTAACTAATGCCACAAATACCAGTAATTTGATGAGCGCAAACGTTAGTAAATCCCGTTGCGGGATTCATTTTAATACTCTCCCCCCATAAATGTTGCGTCTGAAAGGGAAACTCCTACAAATACATATTCAATAAGGTCAGGCACAAACATAACGCTGTCCATCCCTTTTCAACGCTAATTCTTCGACTTTAGTAAATCCTGACAGTACTATTTTAACACCAAAAGATTGTTTGCGCTGGCGCAAGCTGTTAGTAAATCTGGCCCTAATTAAAATGCTCTGAAAGGGTTAGTTCACCCAAAAATGAAAATTAGCCCATGTTTTACTCACCCTCAAGGCATCCTAGGTGTATATGACTTTCTTCTTTCAGACAAATCCAGTCAGAGTTATATAAAAAAAATATCCTTGGTCTTCCAAGCTTTAGAATGGCAGTAGGTATGGAGTTATTTTACTGCCAAATGTCGAGAGCGCATTTTTGTAGCGCAAAAGTAGATTAATATAATGCGCGAGCGCGAATCTCCCCGCTCGCACGCAGATTTACTTTGCTCTCGCACAAAACCGGACGTGCGCTCTCGGATATACGCTGCTCTCGTGAAACGTGTCTCTCCTCTCCCTCAATATGTGTCCTGTGCACTCGCACATCTCTCCGTGCTCTTGCGCTAGATATTAATTATTTTCACACCTGGATTAAACGTCAAAAGTTATCAACCAATCAGATTTTTCTACACTGTAAAAAATGATTGTGATTTTAACGGTAAAAGACTGTAAAAATGCCACAGTAAAAACCTGTTAAATGATTAACAGTAAGTTTCCGTACTATATACGGTGAATAACTGTAATAGATCTAACCTTTATTTTCGAGAAAGTTGAAACTCATAGACTGTGTCTGAAACCACACCCTAACCCCTCATTCACTAGTCCCTATATTAGTTCACTATTAAGAAGGAATTAAAAACATTTTATGCACAAAGCCTTTAGAGCTACAGCACAATTTAGACAAAAACAGACATCAAGAATCAGCAAATGAACCTTAACAATGGTGACTATTATTAACAAAAAAACAATTCATGCCGCAAAGCATGCTGGGTGCCAGTACAAAACTCCCAGCATGCAGTGCAGCATGAATAAATGATGCAGCTGAAAGTTCTTGCTATTTTCTTTATTTGCTTTTATTTTGGTTGTGACTTTTCAGTAAACTGTTTTGTGATATTCAGAGTTGAACCGATGTTATAATTTTTGATTGTCACCAATTTTGAGATTCGTACGCTGATTGTTGATGTCTGTGTGTGTTTAAGTTCTGCCGAAGCTCAATACATTTATTTGTGCATATTGTGCTTAGACTCGTTTCACAACATTTGATAGCTGTAGTGTCAGCGGTGCAATTTAAGTGTATTAATATCAAATATTTAATAAGAGATTAAACTTTGGATAAGATCAGTGAATTAGGTTTTGACATCACAAACATCTGATCATAGATTAGTTTGGCTTTTCTTGCTTTAAAAACTGTACTTAATAAACACAGTTAATTACAACAATCAAATAAAAGCTAACTTTAAAAAGTCACGGTTCAAGAGCCCAAATAAAGCAACCACTGATCGCCAATATGGTGACTTCAAATGAAAGCACGACACCTAAAAGAGGTTTTGTACACGTATGACAGAAATAAAGTCAAAGTGTTTTATAATAAGAAGCTGGTGATGCTGTTTGTGGCGTTGTTTAATCACTCTCTTCTGAGATCTTGAGAGATTTAATGTGTTTTAATTCAGTTGATTTAATCTTTGGCTGTAAGTTTTATTTCTCTGCTCTTGTTTCTCTTTCCTTCGGTGATTCTACTTGTTAACAGCAGGTGTTCATCACTAAAGCTCAATCCTCATTTAATTAGTCACTTCATTCTCTCGTTAACTTCAGTGTTACTAGTACACTCTGTAGTGTGGACATATAAGTGCTCTTTAAAGCCAAGGGGTTAAATGTGTGAGATGAAAAAAAAAATACACAAACGTAATTTTAACAGAAATACACCGTCAATTTAAAAAAAACTGTAAATTACTGGCAACCACTGCTGCCGGTATTTCACTGTCAAAAAAAAAAAAAAAACAGCAAAATACTGTAAAACCTAGCAGTCAACTTCCTGTTGTGTTTTGTGGGTCACCATTGTGCTGGAGAGTAGAGGCGGTGTCTAAGTCAAGGACGGACAGAGAAACACTGTTGCTATGCTGTATGTTGCTTTATTTAAAGGTAGTAACTGTATAGTTACTGATGCAGTGAGAATCTCTTCGCTAATTTTAATCACAGTGTATGTGTGCTGCTGTTATTTGAAAGAGATTTGAGTTGAACTGATGCTTTTAATGTTTTTGCATTTTTCTTCATGCACTTAAAATAAGTCTCAATACCCTTATACTCACTTTACTTAAACATTATAAATATTAGTTTATAAACAAATGGCAGTTGGGCAATTTAAGCACAGTCGGTTTCTGCAAATAAAATGATTTAACTGAAAGGTTTGTATATTAACATTGTGTCAGTTAATGAAATATGTTTTTTCTCTGTAAATTTAAACAGTTCTGTAAATCCTAAAATGTTGCTACCGTATTTTTCACGGTAAAATTCTGGCAACCACAGCTGCCGGTATTTTACCGTAAATTTAACAGATTTTTTTTTTTTTCATGTACGACTGACCCGATGAAAATACTAGGCCTACGTGAAGAGGCAACTGATCCTGGAATTTCTTTACAATTTAATAATATTTAGTAAAAATAATCAAATGTATATTTGAAACAGTTCAAAAGACATCAAATAAAGTGCATGCATCCATAATAAAACAGCTCCGGGGGTGCATAAAGGCCTCCTGTAGCAAATGCGTCACGCGTGCGCCTCTGAGATATGCTAGTCTCACAAGTTTGTTTACAGGAGCAAAAGAAGCAAAGTTTCCTTACTTTACCAAAGAAAAAACAGTCTCCCTCTTGGCTTATATGGAAATCCTCCAACATTTTTCTTTACAAATACTTGTTTTGTGCTTCTAATTCGTAACCGACATTTTGTTTTGCTGTCTCTCCTCCGGTTTAAATGGTGCCGCTGTTGTCTAGTGGTCCAGTTGGAACCAAGCCGTGGTCCACCATTTAAATATGCCTGATATATAGGATCAGCTTTAGATTTCACACACAATTTAGAATCATTTTTGTAAACTTTTGAATTTGCCAAGCCAAGATGTTCCTGCAGTTCTACCTTAAACACAAAACAGGTTCATCAAGTTCTGGAACATCTCGTCCACCTCTACAGAAAGAAACAGGGTCTGTTAAGTGCAGCTCATAATAAGCCGCTTCTCAGTGGGGTTAAATAGGGCCAGCAGCTATTGTCAGCAGGCAAGCATGATGTGCAGATAATTCTCCTGTGAAAGGAATGTGATACTGCGTTCAGGCATGTTTTTCTGCATCTGTGCTTTCATTAGCTTGATTCATATTTGATTTTTATGCAGCACTGTGATTAACTGCAATATTGAAAGTCAAGGTTTCACAGTCATACTGTTCTACTGATAGCATCTCATACAGAGATGATGGTTAATTTAAATTGAGAGATTAGAGTGACTGAGCAATCAGGATACACGGTTCATTTCTTTGAATGTGGCACTGTCAGTTATTAGTAAAAAAGTTTAAAAAGTTTATTAGCATATTACCACCACTGATTAAATGTAGTGAGAATATGCTTTTAATGCATTAAAGCTGCTTCTGCCTGACCTTCCACAGCATGTTTATATTTTACTCCAATTTCCTTCACTCATTTCATGCAGTATTAATGCCATATTAATCAAAAGATGAATGGAAATACCCTGGATTTAGTTTCTTCAGAATCATATCATTGAATTTAGTTGTCTACAATTTATTTAAATCAAATGCTTAGTCAATGCTTAATTATCAAATGCATAGTTATTTGTTTTCTTATAAAGTTGTTCTGTATCAAGTTTGTTGAATATGGATTGTAATAAATATAAGATTACAAGCAAAAAAAAAAAAAAGATAGTGTGGACAAGAATATTTTTCATAAATGTCAGCTTGTGGCAAATTGTTGCAAGTTCATACAGTTAATTAATTAATTTCTACAATTCAGAAATGTTATGTTGGCAAACAATTATTTTGGTCACCCTTCATTCTCACTATCAACTAACTATTTTGCCTGAATAAACTCCTAATTTTCTGCTTATTAATAATAAGGTAGTTGTTCAGTTTAGGTACTGAGTAGGATTAGGGATGAATATGTGCTTTATAAGTACTCATAAATAGCCAATATGCTACTAATATGCATATTAATAAGCATAACAAAAGGGTTCAATATACAATGAAAATATACTGTAAGCACAGTCCAAAATGAATATTTATTAAAACTAAACAGCAAAAAGGATGCCCATTTGATGTTCAGAAACTTAAACTCATCTAGTCAAAGAATGCAATAGATTATTAATCCTAAACACAGAAGATTTGTTGGCATAAATCATCTGCAGATCTTTCTGAAGAATCTCAACATTAGAAACAGTCTTGTGAAGTCTCTTGACGCACCCTGTATATTTTCTTTATTTTACAAAAGCACATTGTTTTGTTGTTATGATGACTATACACAAATAAAAGTAGACCGTTTGCAGTTTCAAACGATACCTTGATCAAATCTGACGGAGTATTTTTAGTTCTTTTCGCGGTCATAAAGAAAATACGAGACAGACCCCAGGGGGTTAAACACGATGCCTGATCATTTTAGTCTGATCTGAAAGTTTAATTATGGGTTATTTTTGTTTTAATCAGCCAGATGAAAGAAATAAAGCGGGATTCCTGTCCACATGCATCCTACTCAACACTTTTGCTTTCTCTTCCTGTACTCTGTTGTAGTCCCGCCCACACCGATAGCTCCGCCCCAGCTGCTGCGCTCTGGCCCCACCTACCTGATCATCCAACTCAACACAAACTCTATAGTGGGTGACGGGCCAGTGATCCGCAGAGAGATCGTGTACCGGGCCAGCCACTCGCCCTGGTCCGAAACTCACGGAGTCAGCTCACTGACGTATAAAGTCTGGCACCTGGAGCCAGACACAGAATATCGCATCAGTGTCCTCCTCACCCGGCCCGGAGAGGGAGGAACCGGCCCGCCTGGACCCCCGCTGGTCAGCAGAACCAAGTGTGCGGGTAAGCAGACTCTCTTTTCTTCCTCTTTAGTCAGTTATTAAATGTTATAAAGTAAAAATTTTTGTATTAAAATGCACTTGAGACAACTCGTGAAGTTGTGTGGATTTTTATGAAATCACTGGATTTGGGCTGTGGTAAATGTGACCGTCAGCTGTTTTCGGACGGATGTTCAAGGTACCATGGCCGTAGCCAGGGTTTGAAAATTAGTGAGGTCTGTGGTGAGGTTAAGAATCATACTATTATAACCCTGTAATGAGCAGTCCGCTGAACGGCAAGTTGAAGAACCCATGTGCAATTTATTAAAACAAAATAGGACCCCAAATCCAAACAAATACAAAACAAAGTCTTGACTTGGCACGAACAGGCTTGACTTAAACACTGATTCACTGACACCAGGGTTACATACATTCAATACTTGACAAGAGACAATAGCTACATGAGGGCTACTTATAGCAAACAATAAGGGTCACATGACATAAACCAACCAATGAGAGACAAGACACATGACTAAGAGAACCAATGAGAACATAACTCACAGACAAGGGAATCACATGACAGAACATGACTGTGGCCAAACTACAAAATAAAAGACATGAAAACAATGAACAAGAAACAAGACCCAACTCCCATGTCACAAACACCTACAAATACAGCTCATTAAATACACTAAATACTTTAAAAGTGACAAACACGTACTGTAGATTTGTCACTTTTAAAGTGTATTGTAGGGGTGGTAATTTTGTCTCTTGTTTATTAATCATGCAACAATACATATCACTGTTATAGTTTTCATTAATAATCATTGCTATATAGATGATAACTTTGTCTAGTGCTCATGAATTCTCACAAAGTCATGGTAAAACATTCACATATGAATGTTTATAGCAAGACTCTGAAAATGTAACTAATGAAATAGCATAGATGTCTTTAGTGTTTGCGTTTCATTCTGTAACCTACTTGTTCTACAGATTTACATTTAGTCATTTGGCAGACGCTTTTATCCAAAGCGACTTACAATCGATCTGTGTACTATTGTTAAATGCCACTGTTTTTGACAACACTGATAATGTTTCTGACAGATAATATCATGATATTTTTGCATTTATGATGCAGTGTTGCCAGATATTACTATAAAAGCAAATCAAAATAAACCGAAAGATTTAAAATCTTTGCAAATAAGATAAGATAAAGATATCACTGACCCTAAACTGCACCTTCCCACTTGATTAAATTTGTTTAACTTGATTAACTAAAGTGACAAATTAAGCAGAAGTGGAGAAGATAAGTCCAAAAACGGTTATAATAGCTGGATCTGGCAACACTCGCTTATTCACAACTATTTCAAGCCTCCAGCCAGCATCTCGCAGCGATCATTTTCATTCCACGGATGCTAAACATTCTTGCAAACTGTCTAAACTTAATTATACATTCAGACATTCATATGAGGAGTTTTAAACAGCAAATTAGTCATTCCGGGAACAAATGTTATTTCTGAACATGAAAAAATTGCCCGAGGTCTGGTGACCTCATAGCTGGCTACGGGCCTGCAAGGTACCACAGTAAATTAATTTACTTAGATTTTACAGTTGTTGTTTTTTTCCCAGTCACCATGGAAACACATGCATGAAATTATGGGATGCGATAGTAATGCACCTGTTGCTTGTACTCTAGCAGATAGATGAGCTCAAAGATAACAAAAATGAACTAAAAAATTTGAAAACCACAATTTAATTTAGTTCGATTTGAATCAAGTACGAACCAAACAGAGTCAAGTAGTCTGGTATAATCAGATTTTGGCTTTAGTCTCTGGTCCTCTGTGGAGTGTGTGTTGTTTGTGTGGCTAAAGTTAGCTGGACACAACTGTAGTATAAATGTACTTTGGTTTTGGACTTCGTAATGTATCAGTGTCAAAGGTGGTCTGAGACTCTATTCATCTTGGTCGCCTGCAGCAGCAGAACACGGTCCCTGAACAAACTTTACACCGCACACATGTTGCTAATGTGGCAGACATCTTTATTTTTGGCACCTGATGTTGAGGGTGGTTGGGAGCAATGTAGAGGCGCATTACTGCTGCATGTATACTGCTAACATACAGATAAACTTATTATTACAAACAAACAAATTAATTCATTCATTCACTCACACATATTTTTGTTATATTTGGTCTTCCTCTTTTTTTCAATGGGCTTCATCATTCATTCTGTTTAGTTTTTTTTCCCTGTCTTTGGCCCTTTTCCTTTGCTTTGTGTTTTTCTGTGACTGTATCTCTCTCAGTCCTGAGTGAAACAAACTACATTTATATCAGAGGTCAAACTTGAGTTCTCAGCGGACGTGTCTCTGTCTGCTGTGTGTGTGTGTCATATCCAGCAGTTAGGCCATTCCTCATCAGGCCTGTGGGAGTTTCAGTAGATGTGTCTCATTAATTAGTGTAATCAGGTTGATTTGTCTGGAGGACTCTGAGGGAGGGCAGAGGTGCGGGTCTGTAGGCTTCACCGGACACTGACTGTCTCAGGCAGCGAAGACTCGAAACACCTCAGTCTCAGCAAAACACATTTCACCCCAAAAATCAGAAGAAGTAAACATAAGGCATTATGTTGCATTGAGCACAAATATGAGTTTCTTTGTTTTGAGGGTGAAATATGAACTGGAGATGTTTTGGCAGAACCTCTTTTTCATGTTCAGGAGATATTTTCATTTTTAAAGTAAAAGGACTGTTAATTCATCAGTGTGTGCATTTGCTGTAGAGCTCCTCATGCATTTATATTTACAGACACACAGGACTCTGAGCTCGTCTCGTCTCCTGTCTGCCTCTCTCAGTGTGAGAGCGAGGGAATGAAAGTGACAGGAAAGAGAGACGAGGACCCCTGCCTTCACACATGACATGTGTAATTAACTCATAGCAGCTCTAATCACATCCGCACTGAGAGAGAGGTAGCAGAGCTCCATGAAATGCTAATTTATATGTAACGATAACTCTTAAATGTACTCTCACATAACTTTAGAGTTCATACTTGTTAGTGAGAAGCGTCAACCGCTCTCTCTCTGGATCTGTCCGTCTGTCAGTTCATGAATTGCTAAGTTGTCCCAGGAAAAACAATTATTGTACGATTGTATAAAGAACCCGTTAAATGTAATTTGGAGATTTGTGTCTTATAGTCCATATCTGTTGGCTTTGAGTTATATGCTAGTGTACTAAATGCTGGAAATATTTTCTAAACGTTTGTCAACTTAACTAAGAAAAGCGACTAAAAGACAAGGCTAAGATACATTGTTGTGACTAAATTCTAAAGTACAACAGGAAAGCAGTGGACTACTATTCGTAGGCCACTATATCTGCCAAAATTCTTATGCAAATGAGGAAGGCAATAGTAAGTTTGATTTGATATGCTCATTTCCTTAGAAAATTACAATTTAAAATGCATGACTTCTCCAAATATTTAGTGTGTGTGTGTATACAAAACAAGAACAAAACAAGTTTAATAATGGCTGGATGAATAAATGAATGTAGGAAGGAAGGAATGAAGAAAATTAAGGAAGGAATGGATGAAAATTATAATTCAAGATATCAGACAAGCCAAGAGAAACGTTGATGGTATTTAAATCATTCAATACTGAAGGGTATCAAAAAAAGTAGTTTTGCGTAATTAAAAGCAAGTTTGTTATAGGTCTTCTGTCTTTACTTTAGAAGCATGCTAACAGCAAACTCAAATGTAATTCCCTCTTCTCTCTCCTCAGAGCCCATGCGTCCGCTCAGAGGACTGACGGCGTCGGAGATTCAGTCCCGTCAGCTGCTGCTGCAGTGGGAGCCGGTCGGCTACAACCTGACGCGCTGTCACACGTACTCGCTGTCGCTCTGCTACCGCTACTCCACCGCTGCGGGGGGCGGAGCCGGCGGGAATAACGCCACGGTGAGGGAGTGTCTGTCTGTGGAGCGCAACACCTCCCGCTTCACGCTCCGGGACCTGCCTCCGTTCCACGCCGTTCACGTGCGGCTGGCGCTGGCCAATCCTGAGGGCAAGAAAGAGAGCCGAGAGGTCACCTTCCAGACCGAAGAAGACAGTGAGTGTTCATTCATTCATTATTTCATTCATTCATTCACACAGTAATGTAACGGGAATTACTGTACCTTTACATTAAGCTTTTATATATAATGCATTGTAAAAGTTTTTTAAATTGTGCATTCTAATGCACCTTATTATGCATTGTTTAATCTCATGAATAATTATAAACACAGTTATTATAAAATATAATTTATACTAGTCATTATTACACTTTTGGAAAACATACAGTAAAACATGGCTAACAACCAATTTCAGATGTATCAAAAAAATTGCAAATACTATAATGCATTTTAACTTTGGTTACAATTATTTATGAAAAGATGTTATGCATTATAACTTATATCATGAATATATTTGCAGTGCATTATAGTCTTCAGTTAAAGTGTAACCAGATTGTTTTGCATTATGGTGCCTTAAAGGTCCCATGGCATGAACATTTAACTTTAGAGTTCCCCTAGCCTGCCTATGGTCCCCCAGTGGCTAGAAATGGCGATAGGTGTAAACCGAGCCCTGGGTATCCTGCTTCGCCTTTGAGAAAATGAAAGCTCAGATCGCCCGATTTAGAATCTTCCCCTTATGTCGTCATACGGGGAAAGGTTACCTCCCCTTTCTCTGCTTTGCTCGCCCATGAGAAAATGAGCTATGACCGTGCCCCGCCTCTCTCCTCCTCATTAGCATTTAAAGCTACAGACACAGAAATGGCTCGTCCTAAGGAAAGCTCATTTTGAGACTGGCTCGTAGTGGCTGAAATTCTGCACCAAGGCTGAATTTCGGGAACGAGACTTCAGATACAGGACTAGGGACCACTTAGGCCTATATAAAAGCATCCAAAAAACAGCATGTCATGGGACCTTTAAAAATCTCAATGGTTTTAAGGAATATATATTTATATATATATATATATATATATATATATATATTTTTTTTTTTTTTTTTTCCACTATATCCTCTATAATAACATTATCACTCCTCACTCCTCGATTTACCAAGATTTTGTATAATTTAAGTTACATAATCAATCATTTTGACTTTTTAACTATGAAAACCAGCCTTCAGCATGCGGGGGAACATTAACATTATTAAATCAAGCACTAAATGAATAGACCTTGTGCAGATGCATTCATAGAGGTTTTAATGAGTCGGTATTGTCTTGATTGAAAGCACCATCATTTTCACTTCAAGGACTGTGTTTGTAAACTCATAACACAACTTATCCATTAGTGTTTAAGAACCATTTTCTTCAGAACAAACTCAGTGAGTGTTTTCCCTTCTGATGAAGAATCACATTGTTATACTCCATATCTGCATGTTGTTCATAAACTTTCTGAGTTTGATTAAAGTTTCATTTACCCGGAGGTGTTTTTTTTTTTTTTTTTGGCACGGATCAGTAGCCATAACCCATCCATCTTTGCAAAGGCCTGTATTTATCTGAGCAATTATGATGTGACGACCGCAGCAGGGCCCAGTTTGCCCGCAGTGCTCAAACCCCAATTATAGCAACAACACAAATATTGACTCACAGAACACCACGCTTCAGCATAATTAAATGGAAGATCATACTTTTAAATGGAAGTATATGAAAAATTAATAAGCTAAGGCCACCAGCAAAATGGAATAAAGATTTTTGCTTATTTTTGCATTTTTATTTATACGCCATGTGTCGGGTGGCACGGGTTTGCATTCTCATGCAAATGCTTTAAGAGGTCAAGTGAAAACCTCCCATCTGAAAGTGAACACAGCTCGGAATGAATGCTCGCCATTTATCATTTTCTGAAATTAAAAACATCGTTTCTGTTGGTTTATTCATATGTTTTGTACAGCGATAGAGCTTGTTTGCGTTTGATGTGTTTGGTTAATTGGAAACAACATGAGGAACTGCAGTTAATGAATGAATTAATTCTGCGGGTAATGTTAAATTACTGGTAGTCAGCATGCTTGCAGTAAGACACAGAGAACTTATGAGAAATGAGAAGCAGGGATATAAACTCTCTCTGCTTTTTAACCTGTAGGTGGGAAATGCATGGAAAGTGAAGAATTTTTGGTTAGATTCTGAAAGGTCTAGTCAGTGTTTACTTTATCTCAGCACATCCCGAGCGGCATCAGCAGTCTTCTGCCAACTCCAGCGCTGTCAGAGACGCTTCAAAAAACACTCACTTCCCAGTTATTTACAACAGATTTTTTTTGGCCACAGTACCAAAATTGTTTACTGTACAACATGAAATATGCCTTAAAAAAGTGTTGGTACCGGCATGAACCACATAAGCCAAACAATATGCACAATTTCTAAAATAGCATATGCTGAATAAGAAAATTGACAGTTTTGTAAATGCACAAATAACATTTGCAGTCTTCAGAGTTTTGCAGCCAATAATTGAACACACAAAACAAATAAAACATAATCAACAATTCTATTCAACTCAAAATACATCAGATACCGTATCATTTGAATGGATGTACAGCCTTTGACATCAACAACAAAATATATGAGAAGTGTTATCTTCTCTCTTTTAAAAGTTGACAAGCTTATTTAATTTGGTATTTAGCATTGTTTCTGGTTGCACTTTTATTTTCTCTAAAGAGCAAGGAAAACTTGAAATTGCATCATATGACCCCTTTAATTCCGTTAGCAATGCAGTACTTCTGTGAAAAGGGGGGGAAGAGTAGACAATATGTCCTTAATTGCAATCATGCCTTTAATTGAGTTTGTCTGAGAGCCGTCTATGGAAAAAAAAGAGCCTCGTGTGGCATATTCCACTCTTTCATATAGATGTCACTGATGCATTTTTGCAGTAATAGCAGTTGCTGTGTGCCACATCTATATACCAAACATCTATAGGTGTTGTCTACATTTACCTGCATTTATGTTGTGTGCTCAGGTTCTAACAATAGAACCAATTTTGCACTAGTTTTCAATTCCCATCTGTGTTTGCATAAGGGAAATCATCTTTCCTTAACACTTCTGCCCTGTTTTCTCAACACTATCCATATCTCTGCATCTGAATATGGCAGTCAATCTTCCTACAGCTCATAGCATTCACTATCGCCTGAGTTTTCCTAACTATCCATAATGAGACGACTTCAGCCTGTAGCCGTGCTGGATGACTGTGGCCTGGATGGAAGTTAGATCCCTTTTTCTCTCTTAAAAAATGAGTCTCTCTTTCTCTCTGTTTTTGCAATCTGCCCTATTTTCTTCCACACGGTCTGCTGGTAAAGAAGACGAATCGTCTGTCGTAGCATATACCGCTGCGCACAGATATGAGATGGGTCTGTGGTGTCTTCCCCTCTCCTGTAGTCTCACCTCCACCTGTGGCATCTCAGCTGTGTCTGATACTCTGTTTAGTAAGACTGATCTGATCGTACTCTGACTCTCTCCTCTTGTTTCCTGCAGTCCCAGGAGGCATTGCACCCGAATCTTTAACCTTCACCCCACTTGATGATATGATCTTTCTGAAGTGGGAGGAGCCATTGGAGCCCAATGGTCTGATCACACAGTATGAGGTATTTATAAGGCATTATTATTTATAAGGCATCATAAATGGGAAAAAAATATCTTGAAAGAGTAAGTAATAACTAACTAAACATAAGGTTAAATAACTGGTGCATATCAATCTAATATTTAGCCTTTAAACTACATCTGAAGTGGTGTTTATACCATGAAAAATATGATTTATATGCTTTAATGTGATACAGGGACAATGTAGATGTATTTAACCCTTGTGGACATTTTTGTCCTTTTCAGTTTTTTTTTTTTTTCAGTGTGTATTTTTACAGAAATTTGACTATTTTACCCCCATTAAATTTCTTTAACTTTTTTGTTGCTGTTGTTTCACTTTTTAAACTTTTTTACTTCAACATCTGACATGGGTCTTCTTTAAAATGAGACCAAACTTAAGTCTGTGCTCCCAAGCTTCAAATTTTTATGACAGCTTTTTTTTTACATGGACATTTTTGTCCACTATGGACCTACGTGTAACTTTTTGTTATTGACACACAAGGGTTAAATATATCATCAAAAAAACCCATTACTGCCCTTGTGAAAAAGACTTGAGTATAGTATTTAGTATTTCAAATATTATTTGTTTCGGAAATAATATAGTAAAATAATATAGGTTTAAACTGAATGTATGGTTTTTGGACACTTAATTGCAAACTGATTGCATTCAAATTAAAATGTATTGTATGTTATATATTAAATGCAATTGGCTTCCTTTAGAATGCTTTTTGACTCACTTAAGTAGGACTTAATTATACCTTTTTATCTAATATCATAAATATTTTTGCATTGTCTTCGAAATGTGGAAAAATTAAATTAGTAAAACAAATCCCATGCAAGTTTCAAAAGAAAATGACATTAAAGTATTTGTAGTTACATGTTTGTAAAAAGTTGCATTTTAGTTCATTTAAATTATAACTTCAAATGTAATATTGAATCTCACACAACAGTTTAAATTATATTCAAATACTGTATATGTGCTTCATGCAGTAAGTTAGTCAAAATAAGTGCACTTCTTTAAAGCATGACAAAAGATAATTAAAACCTGATTTAATTTGACGTTTGCAAAGTGCCCTTTTTAAAGATCAAAGTGAGTTCTCTTTAAGTACACTTACGTGGCCTTTTCTTTCATTCATTATCTGCAAGCACAGACAGAATTTGAAGGTGGCAGTGTAGAGATTGGTTGAGGGGATTGTCTAAACTTTCAGGGTTTGTTTTTGTCCCTCGTCCTCTCTCTCAGTCAGCGGTCATTAGCGTGTGTAAACTCTCTCCGCTCTTAACAGAGTCTAGGTGTTCTTATGCTAATCATGTTGTAGTTCATTCTCCAGGCTTCAATTAGTCGGGGGACAAACATAATTGCTTATTTGCCTTGCAGAGGTTGTCGGATGGGGCGATTGTGTTTAAGTGCTTTAGTCCGGGAATATTTCACTGCTCAGCTGTCAGCATGAACACATGTAAGCGTCGGCTTACGATCCGTGCTCGTTTGGGAGTGACGTGTGTTGCTTTATTTCACTCTGCTGTTCGTTCTCTTGATGGATTTGGGAATGATTTCTCAATGGTGTTAGTATAGTCAATATTAGTATAATGAGTAATATTAGTTAACTACATGTACTTGGATAGGGTTAGGATTAGGGTTTGGTTTGGGGTTACTTGCATGTAATTATGCATAATTAATTGTTGTTATAATAGTAAGTACATGATACGTGTTACAAGGACACCTTAAAATAAAGTGTTACCTATTGACATTTTAGGTTTATTTAGTGATAGAGAGAACCATAGACTGATATGATTCAATGTGTCAGTTTTTCTGCATCAAACTTGAACAGCTTCTCCTTTTTTTTTTTTTTTTTTTTTGCAATATCTAATACAAACACAGTATTGCAGATCACACATATGTATGATGTAAACAGAGAGGATAAACGTTGTTTAGGCCTTCTTGCAATTTCTTGCAATGTTCATTTTATTTTATTTTTCATCAGAGTTAATTATGAGTCACACTTTGTAGGTGGCTTCCCTGACTTCCCTGAGGAGTATTGCAGAGTGAGGGCGGCAGCGAAGCAGTTTCAACAGATTCTTCAAACAGCTTGTAGTTGAGACAGTCATTTTAAATCTGAAGTGTGAACTACCAGTGCTAAAATAGGGGGATCATTACACCTTCAAGTGTTTATAGGTGTCTGTAGGGATGCCATCCAGGTCTAAAGCTCAACATCAGAGACAGAAACATTTCACTGATCTAAAACAAATGATGTACATTTTCTTATACATCATTTTTACAATGCATATATCTGAGAAAGATCCTTTAGTATTCATTAAATTCCAGCCCTTTCACCCTGCTCAAATTATTTATGGCTTTATTAGTAGACAATTTATTATATTCATCTGGACTGTATGACATGCGGAGGAGGAATTTCGTAAATTTGCTACTTGTGTAACCAATTAGTCCCCTTATATAAGCTTTGATAGCCACCCATCTAGTCAACAACATTTTTTTTTTTCTCAACAAAATTTGAGGAATGTTACATTGTGTAGACTTATACCTTTATTTAACCAGGAAAAAGACTCACTTAAAATTAAAAGAGAATAAAATCTATTTTCCAGGAGTGTCCTGGCAACATAGTTACAACGTCTCGGTTACGTATGTAACCCTCGTTCCCTGAAGAAGGGAACGGAGACGTCACATCGGTGACCGACGAATTGGGATCTCGCTTAGAGAGACCAATCCCCTACGAGAGTATCTAAACGAGCCAATGCACATTGGCATGTGATTATTGCATCCAGCTGCCGCTAATCACAGCGTGAGTATAATTAGGCAGCGGGTGCAGCGCATATTCAGGTTTTCGCTGAGGAGCCGAGCCGGTGACCCGGCCGCTCAGCGGTGGTACAGCAGCCGTGGCGACGGGACGTGACGTCTCCGTTCCCTTCTTCAGGGAACGAGGGATACATACGTAACCGACACGTTCCCTATCAGTCGGTCACTCCGAGTCACGTCGGTGACCGACGAATTGGGATCCCTACCAAAGGGCCACGGATACTGCCCCTTCCAGTGTCCTGTGGAAGCCTCCTGTGCCCCTATTTTTTGGCGCAGGTCAGGGCTAGCACAGAAGACCAGCTACTGTTGCCATGGCACTACCCACTCAGTGAGACTGGATAACACTGGGAAAAAGCGTACCCGTTCCAGTTGGAACCGGACGCTGCGGAAGCTCGCCCTTCCCGAAGGAGGTCCGGAGCAATTACGCATATGATCAACCTTTAGGCGCATATGGAAATTAGAGGAATTTGTTCCTCATGGAATTTGGCAGAAGACCTGCCGGGGAAACACGGCTCTCAGGCTATACCGTGGACTATACACATATGGGGTCCACTAAGGCCTTTCATATGGAACCCAGCCCTCTACCGGTTCTCATGGATTCAACGAGTGAGGGCCTAGCGTCAGATGCTCCGCCACATCTGACTGCCGAGGGGATGGAGGAACTCGACAGGGTCTACAGTACGGACTCTCTGGAGCAGTTTTAGCAAGCCGACCCGAAAACGGAACCTCTCAGTGCTTCTACCCGTTTGAGGTGAGAACACAGGAGGAAACCAGTTCCACACGAAGGCTATAGGACCTAGCGAACGTGTTAGGGGTCGCCCAGCCCGCAGCTCTAAAAATATCTGCCAGCGAGGCGCCACGAGCCAACGCCCAGGAGGATGCAACAGCTCTAGTAGAGTGAGCTCTCAACCTGAACGGGCAGGGCACACCCTGTACCTGATAAGCCAGGGTGATGGCGTCCACTATCCAGTGGGCCATCCTCTGCTTGGAGACGGCCTTCCCCTTCTGCCGGCCTCCGTGACAGACAAAGAGCTGGTCTGAGGTCCTGAAGCTTTGTGTCCTGTCAACGTAGCATCTCCGCGCTCGGACGGGACAAAGCAAGCAAGGGCTGGGTCTGCCTCCTCCGAGGGCAGCGCTTGCAGGCTCACCACCTGGTCCCTGAAGGGAGTAGTGGGAACCTTGGGCACGTAGCCAGGCCGGGGCCTCAGGATTACCTGGGA
The DNA here is from genome assembly GCF_936440315.1 of Barbus barbus. Taxonomy (NCBI): domain Eukaryota; kingdom Metazoa; phylum Chordata; class Actinopteri; order Cypriniformes; family Cyprinidae; genus Barbus; species Barbus barbus. Next base: position 3,291,003 of record NC_136747.1, on the reverse strand, counting down.
GTCAGCCAGCCCAAACTCGAGGCACGAATCGTCGACCAAAAATGCGTGCAGGTCCCCTACCCTCTTGATGGAGGCCAATGCAAGCAGGAGCAGAGTCTTCATTGAAAGCAACTGCAGCTCAACTGACTGCAAAGGCTCAAATGGGGCCTGCTGTAGTGCTTTGAGCACTAGAGACAGGTCCCAAGAGGGTATGGAGGGGGGCCATGGAGGATTTAACCTTCTTGCCCCCCTAAGGAACCTGATGACCAAGTCATGCTTACACACCGACTTCCCTTCCACGGGGTCATGGTTGGCAGCAATCGCAGCCACATAGACTTTAAGGGTGGAGAGAGACAGCCTTAGCTCCAACCCCTGCTGCAAAAAGGAAAGCACGACTCTGATCGGGCACTTTCGGGGGTCTTCTCGGTGAGAAGAACACCACTCGACGAACAGGTTCCATTTCAAGGCGTAGGCCTGTCTCGTGGACGGCGCTCTAGCCGAAGTGATGGTGTCAACTACCCCTTGGGGTAGGTCACCTAGAACCTCCGCGTCCCGTCCAGGGACCAGACATGAAGTTTCCAGCTTCTTAGGTCTGGACGCGGGTGCCAAAGGTGCCCCGTCTCTGAGTCAGTAGATCCTTCCTCAGAGGAATCTGTCAGGGAGGGGCTGTCACGAGGAGCATCAGTTCTGAGAACCAAGTCCGAGTGGGCCAGTACGGCGCCACGAGCAGGACCTGCTGCTCGTCCCCCCTGATCTTGCATAGTATCTGTTTTTGCGAGAAGGCTCACTGGGGGAGACGCATACTTGCGAAGGCCCCACGGCCAGCTGAGCTGGACCGTCTGGGGATGGAGTCTCCATTCTCCGGGGAGCGCAGCTCGTGACAGCTCGTCGGCTGCCCGGTTGAGCAAGCCCGGAATATGAATGGCACGAAGCGACCTCAGATGCTTCTGACTCCAGAGGAGGAGGTGGCGGGCGAGTTGCGACATGCGACGGGAGCGCAGACCACCTTGTCGGTTGATGTACGCAACGGTCGCAGTGCTGTCCGTGCGGACCAGTACGTGTTTGCCTCGTAAACGCCTTCTGAGACGGATCAAGGCCAGACGTACCGCTAGCAACTCTAGGCAATTGATGTGCCAGTGCAGTTGGGGGCCCGTCCAAACCCCCGACACCGCAAGCCCGTCGAACGTGGCACCTCAGCCGGTGGTGGAGGCATCCGTGAAAATCACAGCATGCCTGGAGACCTGTTCCAGGGGCACTCCTGCCCGCAGAAACGAAAGGTCTGACCACGGGGTGAGGGTTCGGCGGCAGGCCGGTGTGACTTGGACCCGGTGAGTGCCGCGCTGCCACGCCCACCTCGGGACTCGGCCATGGAGCCAGTGTTGAAGCGGCCTCATATGAAGCAGCCCCAGCGGCGTGACTGCCGCTGCAGCTGTCATATGCCCCATGAGCCTCTGAAATTGTTTCAGTGGGGCCGCTGTCCTGCTCTTGAATGCATTCAAGCAGTTCAACACCGACTGAGCACGTTCCTACGTGAGGCGTGCTGTCTGACTGACCGAATCCAACTCCATACCGAGAAAAGAGATCCTCTGCGTTGGGGAGAGTTTGTTCTTTTCCCAGTTGACCTGAAGGCCAACTGGCTGAGGTGTGACACCAAATCCCTGTGCTCGCACAACTGGTCCTGAGACTGAGCCAGTATGGGCCAGTCGTTGAGGTAGTTGAAAATGCGAACGCCCTGTTCTCTCATGGGAACAAGGGCTGCCTCCACAACTTTCGTGAAGACACGGGGTAACAGGGACAGCCCAAAGGGCAGGACCTTGTACTGATATGCCCGTCCTTCAACGCAAACTGCAGGAATGGCCTGTGGCGCGGAAGGAATCGACACATGGACGTACACGTCCTTCAGGTCGACCGCTGCAAACCAATCTCGGGGACGGATGCACCCAAAGATGCGTTTCTGCGTGAGCGTCTTGAACGAAAGCCTGTGAAGGGCCCAGTTCCAGACACGCAGAACCAAGATTGGTCGTAACCCACCGCTTTCTTGGGCACAATGAAGTAAGGGTTGCAAGCCCTGTCTTCATATCGGCTGGAGGGACCGGCTCCATCGCGTCCTCCGCCAGTAGGACAGCGATCTCTCCACACAAAACATGAGCATCAGCTGCCTTCACTGCTGTGAGGTGGATGCCCCTGAACTTGGGAGGAAACTGAACCGCATAGCCGAGTCAGATGGTCCACTGGAGCCAGCAAGACGGGCTGGGTAGACAGGCACCCAGACACCGTACAAGCGGAGCAGCGGGACCACCGACGTACCCGCGGTGGGGCAGCGAGGTGGAACACAGGAACACGGCCCGTGGTGGACCAAGGGGTCTGAGTGTTCGGTGCGCGCTTACCTGGTTCCGAGGTTTGGCAGAGGGTGCGTGAGTAGGGCCTTTGATGACGCTCTCGAACCGCCCACTGCTGCCAGCTGGCGAAGAGGAGGATGAGCGCGGTCCGGAGTTGGTCCGTCCGCGACTCTCCATGCCCTCTTGGGACCCAGGGCAGAGACAACCGCTTCTTGTCGAGATTTTTGAAATAGGAGAATCTCCACCCGGCCCTCCACCGGGGGAGGGGGAGGCGCATCCGCCACCTCCCAAAGCAGTCCTCTCTCTCTCTCTGGGTCGCCCATCCTGTGCCTCTTGCTCTTCCGCTCACTGCCAGGTTTGACGGGGGCCAGGACGGGCGGGGCGGCCTGCCTACGCCCAGCTCAACGGCACCGCTTCTGGAAGCTGCTGTGGATGCTGTGCGGGAGCAGGGACGGACGCAGGGGCCGCCCTCGGCGACAAGCAGGCTGGGGCGCTGCAGCCGGCGGACGGGTGGAGGCAGCAGCTGCCCGCCGGGGCAGGAGGTGTTGGATCGCCTCAACCTGCTCGTGAGCAGCCGAGAACTGCTGGGCCATGTTCTCGACTGCGTCGCCGCAGAGGCCAGTCTGGGACACAGGGCCCTTGAGGAACCGATACTTTGTCGGTGTCCCCATGTCGACCAGACACAGCCAGGGGTGAACGTCATGGACCACAAGTGTGGACATCGCACGACCCAGAGACCGCGTCACCTTCGTCGCTCGTAGCGCGAGGCCCGAGGTACAAGCTCTCAGAGCTTCCGGATCGTAACCACCCCCGTGCATGTCCTCAGTGCTTTTAGCCTGAGGACCCTGCAGTAACGCCGTAGCGAAAGGTGGAGGCAGCTTCCCCACAGGCCATATAAGCACCGCCGGACAGACCAGACGAGTACCTACTGGCCCGGAAGGGGAGGCACGGTTCGCCCCGCCGAGTGGAGACGGTATTAGGACACAACTGCATCGCAACCGACCGCTCCACCGGGGGGACCCCCGTATACCCCCTAGCTGCGCCACCACCGAGGGTGGTGAGGGGGAGGAGCTAGCAGGGCGGTTTCTGGCAGTAAAAGGTGCCATCCACGACCTGGTAAACTCCCCATGCACCTCCGGGAGAGAGGCACTGGGGCAGGGCGCTGAGAACCAGCGCAAACTACCCAGAGAAACCAGTCGTCCAACCTCGAGGGCTCGGGACACGGTGGGATCTCCACTCGAGCCCTACCCTCTCAGTGGCCCAGGAAAGCATAGCCGTGATTTCTAGATCCGACTCAGGCACTGCTACTGCCGGAGCAGCAACAGCCGAATCTTCTTGCCCAGAAATCTCCAGCTCACCCTCCGATGCAGCAGTCCACGTCTGGTAATCGGGAGGAGCGCCAGGGTAACTGCTGGTGCTCCCCTTGTAGAGGGCCCAGCACGCTCCACTGACAGCTCAACTGGTTTTGGAGCGCAAGAGGGGCGATGGTCCCTCAAGGGTTGGTTCCCTGAAGGGTTTGCCACCATGCCACCGCCTGAAATGGTCCCCGTCTGTCTGCAGCCAGAACGAGAGCCAAATCAAGGCAGGGGCAACAGAGCTCCGTCCCTTTGTCGAGGTATCGGAGCCTGGCCCGCAACTCCAAGATGATCATCTTCCCACCATGAGAAGATGCCTCATCCACGAACGCCACCTCAGCATGCTTACTGCCCAGGCATGTGAGGCAGTGATCATGACCATCACCCGGCACCAGGTAACGACCGCATCCAGAAACGCACGGGTGACACGTTGTCTGAAGCAAGACCGAACTCGTCTTTACAAAGACGCAACGTCGAGTTTGCCAGATGCAACGTCGTCTTTAAAAAGACGCACCCGTGAATGCTCTTTTAGAGAAATCACTCTTTCAGTGTGCTGAAGCGCACAGGGGAGATGGCCACTTGCAACACAATCAGGGGGTAGTGCAGCCTGATGTGTGCAATCCACTCGACACAGGAAGAACCACCGCCGCTGAAGCGCCGTACCGCCAGCACGAGAGTCTCCCAAAGAGCGTGCTTAACTCGTTGAATTCACTCGTCAGCAGAGGTTAGGAGCAGAACAATGTAACCGCTCGGCTCCGAAGCGAAAAGCTGAATATGCGCTGCACCCGCTGCCTAATTATACTCACGCTGTGATTAGCGGCAGCTGGATGCAATAATCGCATGCCAATGTGCATTGGCTCGTTTAGATACTCTCGTAGGGGATTGGTCTCTCTAAGCGAGATCCCAATTCGTCGGTCACCGACGTGACTCGGAGTGACCGACTGATAGGGAACAAACATTACAAACCAACATATAACCAGTTAAAAGCAATTACACACCGTTAAGTTGTTCTCTAGATTACATATTAAGGACTTAAAATAATTATAAGACACCAAGTTTTCTCCTTTTGGAGAAGGTTCCAATCTGAGGTGGCAGCATATTTAAAAGAGGTTTTACCAAGCTCAGTTCAGAACTTTATCAGACAAAGGGGACACAGAAATTATAATTTGATTGAGAATGTAATGAATGATTTCCAATCAAAGTTCTTTTTATAAAACAACATAGATAATTTGGCAAATGACCCAAAATTGCCTTATATATCAACAAGTGCCAGTGCATTTTTCTCCGTATTCTCAAAGGAGGCCATGCAACTCTTTCATATAATTCACAGTGATGCATTATAAATTTACAATCAGTTATAAATCTCAGAGCACCGTGGTACAAAGCATCCAAGGAAGATAAGAGGAGGCATGTTGGTAAACAACATCCTTTTCCTCACCTTAAATGGGAAACATGACTTATTTCTAAAATAAAACCCTAACTTCTTCTTTAATTTTTTTACTCAGATACTTAATATGTGAACCAAAACGTAATTTGTTATCGATGATAATACCCAGATATTTGTACTCTGACACTGACGTAACTCGGCTCCCCTGAGAAGTCTGAAGAACAATAGAATTCTCTAAAGAAGTTCTAGAATTTGAAAATAGCATACATTTAGTTTTTTCAACATTTAAAACCAACTTTAAAGCACGAAACCTGTTTTGGATAATATATAATATAAATATAATATAAAAAACAGACTGTAATGCAGTCACTGATTTTTGCTTTGAGGGAGCTGAACAGTATACAATAGTATCATCTGCGTAGAAATGGAACCTTGCTTTATCAATATTAAAATCAAGGGAATTTATATACAGTGCCCTCCAAAAGTATTGGAACAGTAAAGACAAAATCGCTCTGTTGGCTGTGGAGTCAAGACATTTACAAATATGATTAAAAGATGAATATGAGACAAAACTACAGAATGTCACGTTTTATTATTGGGTGATTCAACACAGATGTTTTACCAAATAAAAAGAACATCACTTTTAGAGTTTCATCCCTCTATCTGATGTGAGCATAAGTATTGGAACAGTTGCCTCACAGGTCTTTCTAAGTGATCAGCTGTGTCCTGTTGCATTAATTATTCAGATATTAAAAGCAGGAAATGTGTTGTATCAGTTATTTCCATTACTTCTGCTTTCTGAATCTTGCATTCAATGATGACACACACAACCCAGGATGAAGATGAGGGAGCTGACTTTGAGAGAAAAGCAAGCAATTTGGATGCTAAAAGAAAAGAGGAAGTCAATTAGAGCTATAGCAAATATAAAGGGCATGGAGAAATCAAGAGTTTGGAAACCACCAGCGACACCAGCAACCAACAACTACCTGATCAGCTGAGAAAACAACAGTAGTTGATGACAGACAAATCATAAAAGCTGTGAAAATGAACCCTAAAAGATGTGTCTGTAAAATCACCAACAACTTCCAGAAAGCTGGGGTGATGCTCTAACAATGTACTGTCCTCAGGAGACTTTGACACAGAATTACAGATGCTACACAGCAAGATGCAGACCTCTGACCAGCACCAAAAATAGAAAGGCAAGATTAGAGTTTGCTAAAAAGCCAGAAGAGTTTTGGAACTGTGTTTATGGACCGATGAGACAAAGATTAACCTTTATCTAAGTGATGGGAAAGCAAAAAATGTGGAGAAAAAAGGCAACTGCAAATGATCCCAAGCATACAGCCTCATCTGTAAAGCAGGTGGAGGTGGTGTCATGGCATGGGCATGCATGGCTGTCTCTGAAACAGGCCCTCTCAACTTTACTGATGACTTAATGTATGATGACAGTAGCAGAATGAATTTGGAAGGGTACAAAACCATCTTGCCTACCAATATTCAAGAAAATGCCACCAGGTTCATTGGGAAGTGCTTCATATTGCATCAGGACAATGACCCCAAACACCCTGCTAGTTCAGTCAAGGAGTTTATAAGGGCAAAGAAATGGAAAGTCTTAGATTGCCCAAGTCAGATTTAAATCCGATTGAACATGAATTTCACCAGCTGAAGAAGAGAGTAAAGGCAGAAACTCCCCAAAACAAGCAACAATTGGGATTGGCTGCATTAAAGGCTGGGAAAAGTATTTCAAAGGATGAGACCAAGTCTGGTGATGTCTATGGGTCACAGACTCACTGCTGTGATTGTGCGCAAGGGATCTGCAACTAAATAATAGTTTTTAATCTTTTATATCTGCCTTATGACCTAGTGGAAGTCGTGGCCTAATGGTTAGAGAGTTGGACTTGTAATCCGAAGGTTGTGGGTTCGAGTCTCCGGCCGGCAGGAATTGTAGGTGGGGGAGTGAATGTCCAGCGCTCTCTCCACCCTCAATACCATGACTGAGGTGCCCTTGAGCAAGGCACCGAACCCCCAACTGCTCCCCGGGCGCCGCAGCATAAATGGCTGCCCACTGCTCCGGGTGTATGTTCACGGTGTGTGTGTTCACTGCTGTGTGTGTGTGTTCACTGCTGTGTGTGTGTGTTCACTGCTGTGTGTGTGCACGTTGGATGGGTTAAATGCAGAGCACGAATTCCGAGTATGGGTCACCATACTTGGCTGAATGTCACTTCACTTCACTTCACTTCACTTATGTTCAGCTGTCCCAATACTTATTCTCATATCAATGAGTGGGATGAACTCTAAAAGTGCTGTTATTTTTATTTGGTAAAACATGTATGTGTTGAAACAGTTAATAATAAAAATGTGACATTCTGTAGTTTTGTCTCATATTCATCTTTTAATCATATTTGCAAATCTCTTGACTCCACAGTCAATAGAGAAATTTTGTCTTTACTGTTCCAGTAGTTATGGACGGAACTGTATATACTGAATAATAATGGTCCCGACACAGATCCTTGTGGAACTCCCTTGACAACCTCCAAAAGATCTGACTGAACACCTTCCACCTGGACACATTGGGTTCTACCCTTTAAGTAAGCAGTGAACCATAAAATAACATCTTCTGATAGTCCTACCCATCTAAGTGTTACATGTCTGGTTTTCTGTTTTCCCCTGTGACCTAGTTTTCCCCATTCAGTTTAATTAGTCATTCAGTTCACCTGTGTTTGTAATTATCTCATTAGTCTCCTATGTTTGGCCCATCCTTTATAAGTCTTCAGTTCTCCCTGTGTGTTCGTCCGTACTCGTCAATGTAAGCTTGATTTATTGTCTACCTTTTGATATTCTAATTAAAATACCCTTTGTTTGTATCTCCGTCGTCTGCCTGCAGTTGTGCCTCATCAGCCTGTGACACTAAGCCTATCTAACATGTTGTGATCCACAGTATCGAAGGCCTTTGCTAAGTCAATAAAAAGGCATACACAATGTTGTTTATTATCTAAGGACTCCACGATGTCATTTAAAACTTTTAAGGTGGCTGTAGTAGTACTGTGTCCTTTAGAGAAACCAGACTGATTAGTAGACAAGATGTTATAATCATTTAAATACTGCGTCAACTGTTTATTAACTAGATTTTCCAAAATTTTTGAGAAAGTACAGAGCTTCGATATAGGTCTGTAATTATCCATTGAAGAAAGATCACCCCCTTTTGACAGAGGAACAACAAATGCTGATTTCCAAATCCTAGGAATTGTATTAGTTATTAATGAGAGATTCAAAATATATGTCAATAGAGGAGAAATAAAATCAGCTGCTAGCTTTAAAAACAGGGGCAATATGGTCAGGACCTGGCGATTTACATTTAATTCTTTTAAAACAGAACAAACATCAGAGAGAGTAATTTGTTGGAAAACAAACTCTCTTGTCCATAAATTATGTTCAGCTTCAAGAAATTCTAAATCAGAAATCACATTATTACTTATTGGAAATAAAGACCCTGATGCAATAAAGTGACTGTTAAAACTATTAAGCATTTGCTTTTTATCTGTAATTGTAGTGGAGTCTGTCGGTATACAAGGGGGAAGCTCTGTATATGTTTTGGTACCGATTAGGAATTTAATATTCTTCCACAACTTCTTGCAGGCGCTGCAGGATTTCAGTCCTTCACAAGGTAGTGTGTAACCAATTGTTTTCTTGGTGACTATGGTCCCGGCTGCCTTGAGATCATTGACAAGATCCTCCCGTGTAGTTCTGGGCTGATTCCTCACCTTTCTCATGATCATTGAAACTCTTGCATGATCTTGCCTGGAGCCCCAGACCGAGGGAGATTGACAGTTATTTTGTGTTTCTTACATTTGCGAATAATCACGCCAACTGTTGTCACCTTCTCACCAAGCTGCTTGCCGATGGTCTTATAGCCCATTCCAGCCTTGTGTAGATCTATACAATCTTATCCCTGACATCCTTGGACAGCTCTTTGGTCTTGGCCATGGTGAAGAGTTTGGAATCTGATTGATTGATTGCTTCTGTGGACAGGTTGTCTTTTATACAGGTAACAAGCTGAGATTAGGAGCACTCCCTTTAAGAGAGTGCTTCTAATCTCCACTCCTTACCTGTATAAAAGACAGACGGGAGACAGAAATCTTGCTGATTGATAGGGTATCAAATACTTATTTGACTCATTAAAATGCAAATCAATTTAAAAAAATTTTTTGAAATGCGTTTCTCTGGATTTTTTTGTTGTAATTCTGTCTCTCACTGTTCAAATTAACCTACTATTTAAATAATATACCTTTCATTTCTTTGGCAGTGGGCAAATGCACAAAATCAGCAGGGGATCAAATAAAAAAAAATCCCCACTGTACATGCATACTCTTTTATATATATATACTCTTATCTTTATGAGTGAAAATGAATGCATACAGGAAAAAAAAAGTGTGAGTGATTGCTCAGTGTCACACAGTAGCATGCTAACAGCTTCCACACTACTCACAAACATGTGATTATGTGACTAAAAATGCTAATTTATCTAGTTAACATTAGAGTGAGCAGCCATGTAAAGTTGCTACTACTTATATGTTTCACTTTCCAATGAGAAGCCATATTGTCGGGGGAAGGGGTGGGGGCATTTTATCATATAATTGAGACAGAATTAGAAATTGGTTATTCTTTGAATTCTTTTGTCATTAGAAGCATATGCGGTTACCAAAATCAATTCCTTAACTCTGGATGAAATCATACATGCGTGCTATTACATTTTATATTACATATATTCAGTGGTACAGATTTATATATGTATAAAAAGAATGTGACTCCTCTTCCATGGATAAAAACGGAACCGTAAAATCTCAGCTGGGGTTAAATGAGTCAAAAATATACTGTAATTTCTGAATGTAATAAGACTCTGTGATTGCTACTGTTTAAAGTAATGTAAGTGAATACATCAGGTTTTGTTGTGGTTAAAGTGAAGCTGGACAGAGATGCATCAACAATGATCCTCTGTTTCCTGTTTTTAGATCAGCTACCAGAGCATCGAATCGTCAGATCCCAGCATCAACGTTCCCGGCCCACGGCGCACCGTCTCCAAACTAAAGAACGAGACGTATCACATGTTCTCCGGGCTTCACCCCGGCACCACATACCTGGTGTCTGTTCGGGCCCGCACCGCCAAGGGCTTTGGGCAGACCGCCCTGACCGAAATCACAACCAATATCTCAGGTGAGGAAATGCGTATTGCCACAAGGAATTCTGGGATCTGAGACTCAACAGAAAACCTACAACTTTGCTGGCTTTCAGTCGCGTCTCTCTGAATCTAAAGTACTTAATTATAAGTTTTCCACTAGAAGCTAGATGGGCTTTGGTTTTATCGCTGGAATTAATGTAAGATGCCTGCGAGGGCCTTTTAATTGCTTCAGGATTTATTTAGACTTTATTTGGACTTCATTTAGACGTAATCGCAGTCAGGCAAAAGCTACTCTTTTGGCGAGATTGACTCTCTGAACAGCAAAAATATTGATACCAAGGTTTACCCAGGCTTAAGTTGACAAACTGAGGGGAGAACTGGGTAAACTGAAGGGAAAATGGCAGATCCTTTTGGGAAATCGTTTTTCCACCAATGAACTTATAGGCTTTTGGTAAAAACCTCTGACTTTGCATTTTGCGGCTCAATAAACTGAAAATGAAAGAGAAACTGATTAGTCTCAGACTCTTTGATGGTTCTGACCAAACAATGAACATGATTTGGACAATCCTGTTTAAACAGCCTCATAATAGTAATAGTTGACCCAAAAATTCAGCCATTTTTTTTATATACGCTACTTCAGGCATGCTCATTTATTGACCACGTCAAGCTCCAAAGAGACAAAAAAGCAAAACCGTTATTATTTCATCCACTGGTCAATTTGAGATGTGGGGCTTGTCACATAGGCACTCACACAATGTCTGCATACTCTTGAGATTTTATTGAGAACAACAGCTCAACAGTTCAACTCAGTCTCACATGCAAAACTCTTATCTTTTTAATATTTCCAGACGCATGCACTGACATAACCTATCCCCAAAGTCTTATGGGTAATGTAGTGTAAGACACACCCAAACATAGGGCTATTTTGTTTCCACAACTTGACTTCATTCAAACTAGTGGAAAGAAAACATCTAAAATACATATGTAGGTGCATATTTTATGACCTTTTATCTATTCTGATTACATTATGTTCAGTTCAGTTTATTTTCCCCTCATGCACTGAGCCTAAAACACTTCAGTAACAGTTCTGCCACTGATTAAAAAATAAAACAAGGTGACTTTTTAATCTCACAATTTTGACACCCCCCCCCCCCCCCTACACACACACACACATACACATACACACATAATTTAGTTTACATTGCAATTTTGTTTACATCTCAAAATTCTGACTTTTCTCAGAATTGTGATATAAAAACTTGCAATTGTGAGTTATAAAGTTATAAAGTCTAATTATGAGGACACAAAATAAGGACTATTTTCTTACAATTGCAAGTGTATATCTCACAATTCTGACTTTATTACTCGCAATGAAAATTGATTGAGATATAAAAAATTGTTACTTTTTCTTTTCAAATTGCGAGATATGAAGTCACAATTATGTGTTAGAAGTTGGAATTGTGAGAAAAAAAGTCTAGATATTATTAAAGAGATAAAAAGTCACAATTACCATATATATATATATATATATATATATATATATATACAGTATATATATATATTTAATTCAGTGGCGGAATCGGGCTTCCATAATTTTCTAATTTATGGAGTTATGGAGTTATAGAGTATTAGAGTATTAATTAGATAAGGGCATTTATATATACAACATTTCAGAGAATGTGTAAACAAAACAATTGTGTTAATGTACTGTGGTTAAGCAACTGTGGAAGTATGGTGAGATCTATTAGTTAAAATGTTGACCCTATTAACCTGTGGTGTCTTCAACATTTTTTTTAATAAAAAATAAAATAAAAAAATAAAAAATGATAAATAAAAAAATAAATAAATGGACAGACAGACAGTGTCACGCTTGACCAGGGAGCAAGGAACGAAGGAGCGAGGAGTATTACAAAACACGATCTTTATTAGTCCACACACGTAGGAGACACAGGAACACAAGGAATGACGTTTAAGAACCGACAAACACTAACTGAAAGGACTGGGGCTTATAAACACAGGGTAATTGAGGAAGACGACGAGACACACGTGGAGCAAATTAACACAATCAGACTGGGGAGAAACTGGGTCACAGTGAACACGAGGAGCAAAAACACAACAAAACAGTCCAGGATGCTGACAATATCGCACCCCTCCCGGAAGGTGCGTCCTCGCACTGTTGAAACATCCAAAGGGGAGGGGCGGGTGGGAACTAGGGAGGCGGCTCAGGAGGAGGACAGACATCCGGGAGGGGGCCGGCAAACAGAGACCAAGGAAGCGACGAAGGAACGTGGAGCCAGGGAAGAGACAGGAAGACCCGGAGCAGGAGGCGCACAGCTGGACCCAGGCCACAGCCGCAAAGATGGCCCACGGTGGAGCCGACGGTGGGAGGAGCCATGGAGGAGGGATGGCCGCCGACTCCAGGGGGCCGACCAACGGCGGCAGAGCAGGCGGAGACGGAGAGCCAACGAGCCAGGGAGATGCCGAGGATCCGGGGGGCCAGGTTGGAGCCGAGGGCTCTGGTGACCGAGGCAGAGACCCGGAGATCCACGGCGGATCTGGAGCGACTGAGGACCCAGGTGGAGCTGAAGGGAGGAAGGAGCCCAACGGAGCCGGTGGGACGGAGCGACGAGGCGCAGCCAGAGGAGTCCTGAGGCGATGGTGGGTCGACGCCCGACCAAGGCGGAGCCGGAGGGACGAGGGAGCCCGGTGGAGCTGGTGGATCTAGGGGCGACGGTGGAGGTGAGGGAGCTAGGAGCCGAGGTGGAGCCACTGGGTCTACGGGCCGAGGCGGAGTCCGGGCCTCGGAGGCTGGAGGTGAGGGATACTCCAGCCCCGGCGACGCTGGAGGATGGCAGATCCACGGGGCTCGCACCGAACAGATAGGGGGCTGAGGGCGACCGGGGGGGCTGCCAGACGACAGCGGTGGAGGAGGCAGGAGAGGGTGGGAGGGTGGTTATTTTCGAGGCGCGGGCACAGGAGGGCATTCTGGAGGAGCGGGCACTTGAGGGCGCTCTGGAGGAGCGGTGCTGGATGGAACCAGCGGAGACACTGGAGGGCACTTGCGAGGAGCAGGCACAGGAGGGCATTTTAGAGGAGCGGGCACTGGAGGATCGGACGCCCCCCCTCTGTCCAGCAGTCCCAGATTTATCTTCAGCTCACCCTCAGCCGCAGTGCAGGGGGCGGAGCTCCACTCCGCGCTCACACCGTCCACGGCTTGCTCCCTCGTGATGGACACTGATGCCGGCTCTCGCACCTGGTCTGATGGGTTGGGCTCAACTTCCGGGGCGATCATCCGCTCAGTCGCTCGGCTTCGCGCTGGATCGCAAATCGCAGCGGGACATGGCTCTCCGTCATCGGTGGGCTTGGGCTGGTGCTCCGCATGGCGGGGAGATGGTGGGCTGGGTTCTGGGTCTGGAGTGGATCTGGCGAGATCATCCTCAGGGGAGACTGTGAGGGGCGATCCGTTTCTCGCCAGAGTCCACTCCACGAAGGTGGCAAAATCCTCTCGAGGACCATCTTCAGACGACAGCGCTCTGCACGCGGTGTTTAGGCTTCCATTATAGAATGAGCAGAGCGCGTCGTCCGGGTAGCTGGTGGTGTTAGCTAACATCAGGAACATGTATGGTCTTCGAGAGATCGGTCCCCTGCTCCAGCAGGAGGAGGAGGAATTCGGGCTGGACAAATGGATTCATGGGACACAACGGAAATAAAAACACTGAGGGAAAAAAACGGAAAACAAAACGTAGGGTAGACGCAGGCGTAACTGTTTTTGGTCAATTCTTCTGTCACGCTTGACCAGGGAGCAAGGAACGAAGGAGCGAGGAGTAATACAAAGCACGATCTTTAATAATCCACACACGTAGGAGACACAGGAATACAAGGAATGACGTTTAAGAACTGACAAACACTAACTGAAAGGACTGGGGCTTATAAACACAGGGTAATTGGGGAAGACGACGAGACACACCTGGAGCAAATTAACACAATCAGACTGGGGAGAAACTGGGTCACAGTGAACACATGACGAGCAAAAACACAACAAAACAGTCCAGGATCCTGACAGGCAAATAAATAAATAAATAAATAAATAGACAGACAGACAAAGAGACATACAGAGAAATAAATGAATAAATAAAGATTGCTGCGATTAGTTATCAAAACTTAAAACTGAACATTAGACTACGTAATGTGTTGTTCAACAAAAGTGTGTTTAGGTGTGTGTAAGTGTAGTTAACTTTAGTTTAGTTGAGTTGGAGAAGTTATCTCAACAAAATTTAAGTTTTTATAACTGATTGCAGCAGCATTTTCTTTTCTTTTTTTTTTTGCCTTAAAAGGCTCCTTAATATTTGTCTATGCAATTCATGTACTGCATTCAAAGTCTTCTGAAATCATTCAGTAGCTTCCCTGCTTTGCTTTAAATGGGTTTGTGGGTGAATAGGTGATTTTTGCATGAACGTGTCTTGAAATATCTCCACACACACAGATAGTAATCCAGCTCAGTGAAACTTTTCTGTGTTTATTTGTGTGCTTCTTTCTGAGGTTTGTTCCTATAAGCAAGTAAATCATAACATCCCTCAGTCCTCAGATCTAACACTAGCGCAGTGATGGCAGCTCTCATTCTTTCGACTCTAGATTTTCTGCTTGTTTTGGTATGCTGAAGGCTGAGACATTGACCCGTTTCCCTGTACCGGCTCACTAATTGACTTCCGATAATAAGCAGGAATGGGAGCAGGAGCTCTGTTCTGCGCTCACCCCTCAAGAGACTTTATAAAAGACTGTGGATCGCTCTCATCCGCCTCCATTACTGTGCTTCATTGCCCTTGTGTGGTGCGCTCTGTCTGGGGTGGGTTTTGTTCTCTGTGGAGCAAAGCATTCAAGTCAGTGGAAAACCAAGACTAATTTGAAAGATTTTTGTGTGTTACAGTTGCTGGGTGGTTGTTTTTTTTTTTTTTTTCAAAAGAATAGATCAAAGATTAACTTTCTGTCTATTTACTCATCCTCATGTCATTCGAAACTTGTATTTTAGGTATTTGTTTACTGATATTCTTCCCCTCCAGTGAGCTGTTAACTGCAAACGAATCAGAGAGTTGAACTGACTAACTGATTGAGTCAGTAATCTGAACAATATAAAAATAAATCGTTCAATACAGTTTGCGGATCAGCACAAAAGACTAGTTCACTGTTAGTCACTCAGACAGTGTTCACGCTGGCACAATCAGTTTCTTAATCACATCTGTTTGTTCTTTCGTTCCCTTCACAGCACCTGCGTTTGATTATGAAGATGTCCCCTCTACACTGAGTGAATCTGAGAGCACCATAACTGTACTCCTGCGTCCAGCCTTGGGCAGAGGAGCACCCGTGAGGTAATAAACACAATATACATAACATATCAATGGTGAAATAATTTTCAGCTACAGCTCGTAACATGTATTTGCTAGAAAAATTAAGTCTAGTGAAGAGCATTTTGTGAAATATTAGACTAGGCCTATACTTCGTTATATTAATTTTACCTGTTAGTGATTTCTTAATTATTTAATGTAAACGTTTAAATATTTTTTTATGAAACAAGTTATGACTGTAAATTATTATATTTCAACAACAAACTGAATTTGGTATACATTCCAAGTATAATACACATTAGTAGAAGGATCTATTTTCATTTTTATTTGTCTATATACACTTAGGGCGGACGCGGTACATTATAAAGTATCCAAAAAAAAAACGCAACCCACAGTTCTGTAATTTTTCCCGTGACTGTATTTTCACAATAGCCCAATTGTGCGTGGAAACCGTGACCCTGGTAACACTGGTTCCCTGTAACCTTATCACACAATGATAGATTTCCTTCTGTGCTGCAATGACGACCAGAAGTTGGGGTCAAACCTTATCAAACGATTCATTTGCGTTCAAAAAATATTAACGTGTAAAATTTTTTTGATTGATCGCATGCGTTAACGCGTTAACGTTGACAGCCTTAATATATATATATATATATATATATACACTCACCTAAAGGATTATTAGGAACACCTGTTCAATTTCTCATTAATGCAATTATCTAATCAACCAATCACATGGCAGTTGCTTCAATGCATTTAGGGATGTGGTCCTGGTCAAGACAATCTCCTGAACTCCAAACTGAATGTCAAAATGGGAAAGAAAGGTGATTTAAGCAATTTTGAGCGTGGCATGGTTGTTGGTGCCAGACGGGCCGGTCTGAGTATTTCACAATCTGCTCAGTTACTGGGATTTTCACGCACAACCATTTCTAGGGTTTACAAAGAATGGTGTGAAAAGGGAAAAACATCCAGTATGCGGCAGTCCTGTGGGCGAAAATGCCTTGTTGATGCTAGAGGTCAGAGGAGAATGGGCCGACTGATTCAAGCTGATAGAAGAGCAACTTTGACTGAAATAAGCACTCGTTACAACCGAGGTATGCAGCAAAGCATTTGTGAAGCCACAACACGCACAACCTTGAGGCGGATGGGCTACAACAGCAGAAGACCCCACCGGGTACCACTCATCTCCACTACAAATAGGAAAAAGAGGCTACAATTTGCACGAGCTCACCAAAATTGGACGGTTGAAGACTGGAAAAATGTTGCCTGGTCTGATGAGTCTCGATTTCTGTTGAGACATTCAGATGGTAGAGTCAGAATTTGGCGTAAACAGAATGAGAACATGGATCCGTCATGCCTTGTTACCACTGTGCAGGCTGGTGGTGGTGGTGTAATGGTGTGGGGGATGTTTTCTTGGCACACTTTAGGCCCCTTAGTGCCAATTGGGCATCGTTTAAATGCCACGGCCTACCTGAGCATTGTTTCTGACCATGTCCATCCCTTTATGACCACCATGTACCCATCCTCTGATGGCTACTTCCAGCAGGATAATGCACCATGTCACAAAGCTCGAATCATTTCAAATTGTTTTCTTGAACATGACAATGAGTTCACTGTACTAAAATGGCCCCCACAGTCACCAGATCTCAACCCAATAGAGCATCTTTGGGATGTGGTGGAACGGGAGCTTCGTGCCCTGGATGTGCATCCCACAAATCTCCATCAACTGCAAGATGCTATCCTATCAATATGGGCCAACATTTCTAAAGAATGCTTTCAGCACCTTGTTGAATCAATGCCACGTAGAATTAAGGCAGTTCTGAAGGCGAAAGGGGGTCAAACACAGTATTAGTATGGTGTTCCTAATAATCCTTTAGGTGAGTGTATATAAATATATTTATATATAAAGAGGCAGGCCGAGGTCACTTAGGGTGGGGTGCAAGGTATATACGTTGGAGCACTGATTAGTTGCATTCCAGATTCAGAGTTGAAACTTTTTTTGTGACACTCTGTACAAATGCCTCGTATTAAGAAAAATGCAAGCAAGTTTGGAACAGTGATATGCAATACAATTTTGTGTGAAATTGGGTAGCTGCACTATCATCTGCATCACAACAACGCACCGAGTCGAAGTGCTTTGGCTGTCAGAGAGTTTTTGGCTGAAAAACACATCACAGTGCTTCCCCAGCCTCCCTACCACCCCCGACTTGGCTCCTTGTAACTTTTTCATTTTCTCAAAGATGAAGAATGGTTTGAAAGGACACCATTTTGGTAGTGTGGACAACGTCCAAAGAGCCACTATGCAGGCTCTGAATGGCATCCCACTTGAAGACTTCTATGGATGCTATGAAGAATGGAAAAATCACTGGGAGCATTGTGTACACTCACAAGGGCCATATTTCAAAGGAGGAAGTGATCAATTGTCAAATTTGTCAATAAAAGAAAAAAAAAAATATATATATAGCCTATATATATATGTATATGTATATGTATATATATATATGTTTATGTGTGTGTGTGTGTGTGTGTGTGTGTGTGTGTGTACCAATAAAAGGACTTTAAAATCCATTAAAATGGAAAACTGCTGATATATGTACAACTCCAGCTGTCAGCATTTGAGTTCTGTGCTAAGCTACACAGAAACAAAATTGTTTCCCTGGCAAACTAAATTGCTTCCTCTAGTGTTCTGTCTGGCATTTATTTATTTATGTTTTACATCCCATGATATAAACATCTCATGGTATAATTTAGTTTTGTTTTATTTAGGAAGTCGTGGCCTAATGGTTAGAGAGTCGGACTCGTAATCGAAAGGTTGCGGGTTCGAGTCCCCGGCCGGCAGGGATTGTAGGTGGGGGGAGTGAATGTACAGCGCTCTCTCCACCCTCAATACCACGACTGAGGTGCCCTTGAGCAAGGCACCGAACCCCCAACTGCTCCCCGGGCGCTGCAGCATGGCTGCCCACTGCTCCGGGTTGTGTGTTCACGGTGTGTGTGTGTGTGTGTGTGCATTTGTTCACTACTCACTGCTGTGTGTGTGCACTTGGATGGGTTAAACGCAGAGCACCAATTTCGAGTATGGGTCACCATACTTGACAATACGTCACGACTTTTTTTTTTATTTTTTATTTAGTGATTGTTTCACTAAGAACTTGAAGTCAGTGTTACAGTGAGTGCAAATACAATGTGGTTCAGTTCAGTGTGTAAAGTCTGCTCCATCTTCCTGTACAGTGCCTATCATGTGATTGTGGTGGAGGAGAATGGTTCCAGACAGGTGAGGCGGAGAGAGCTGGGTCGCACAGAGTGCTTCCCTGCTCCCTCCTCCCATGGGGAGAGTCCCGGAGGAGGAACAGGGTCAAGTGGTGCTCCACCTCATTACTACACCGCCGAACTCACGCCCAGCAGCTTGCCTGAGGCTACACCATTCACTGTAGGGGACAACCACACCTACAACGGCTACTGGAATACACCTCTGGATCCCGGCAAGAACTATCTCATCTACTTCCAGGCCTCCAGCAACTTCAGAGGGGTGAGTGCCTAATCACATCTGCCCGATAAACTCTCATATGCACGCCTTGTTAGTACACATTTCTTGGAGAAAGCTTGGGAGGAGAAGCCAATGAAAAATAGCAAATAGATAGAAGTATTACATGAATGTAACTTTTTGATTGATTGATTGTGGTCATTTTGATGCTCAAGAAGAATTGGGAAATAGTTTGGAGAGTTTGGGTTATTCCAAACATACCCATTTCAAAGTGATAGCCATGTAAAATGCATTAAACAGAGGTGTAGTTTATTTCATTCATTCATCCATTCATTTATTCATTCAAAAAAGTGTTAACATGCCTTAAAACTGGGCCAAACAATAATGCAAACCTGTATCCTGAGATAAAGAGAGAAGGCAGCGTCTATTAGGAATATTATCACTGAATAACAAATTGTTGGCCACCCCATCAGATATTATGTATTCAATCATAATATACTTGTCTGAGCTTTGATCTTGAAATCTGCATTGGGGTATCAAAGATATATGCAGTCAATAATACATTTGTGAACCCTTTGAATGTCTTTTTTTTTCTTTGTTGCTTGCGTATAAAATGTTTTCTGATCTAAGGCATAATGAATTAGCTAATAGCAAACTGAATTTGTGGTGTGGGATTTTTATGAGCAGCTGCAGGAAATGTTTTGCTGCTAAATAAGAATCTACTGAACAAATGACTAAATTATGGGGTTCACTTACTTTTTCCAAACTTCATTGTGGATTAATAATGTATTAAATAAATAAAAGTGCAGTAGTGTGTGTCATTAGTTACGTCAGATTTTGTTCATCTATAATTGTAATTCAAATTACGATCAATTCAGAAATACAGAAAAGGGGTGCATAAACTGTTTTCTTTCTTTTTGACTGCACAAATGCTTGAAGTCAGTTTAACTTCCCTTTTACAACCAAAAAATTTAAATAAATAAATAAAAATTGGTAAAATATCCAGTCTACACTTTAAATAAGAACCTGGAGTATATTGCACCTCAACAGAAGCAGTACACTAAAAAAACTATGCTGCTATTATTCTACAATAATAATGAGAAACAGCTATATTCTATTCATGAATATGTTGAAATGACTTTACAGAAGAGGTCCCCAAGCTCTACAACACCTGGTTCATTGAGAGACTTCTTGTGCATCATCACCAGTGTTGGGAAGATTACTTTGGAAATGTAATAGGTTACAGATTACAAGTTACCCTATTAAAGTAATGTAACTGATTACTTTTTGATTACCTTTCTAAATTTCTAATGTTTTCTTATGTCATTTTTAAATCTTTTTAAAACATGTAAACCAGGCAGGGTTAACCTTAGAGTAGTACTCAACACTGTCAGACTTTCGAAATCCTTCATCACTTGTATTAAGATTATAATAATTTAATTTTAAAGCACAGCCACCACAAAATCAGACTTACTTTGAGATCATTCTGAGGTTAAATAAAAACCAAAACAAGAAATAGTTTAATAGCTATGCTAATGTTTTTGAAATAAAATCTTTGCATAGTTATGATAGGAAACACTGGCATCTAACGATAGCTTAGAAAAAAAAGTTAATCATAAAAAGTAAAGCAAATACATTAATCCAAACAGGAAATAAAACATTTACTGAATAAGCATGTGTCCTAAACTCCTGAAACAATGGTGTCTCATATTTTAGGGCAGTCAATGCAACTTATGAAATAAATCAATCAAATCTGTATGTGGGAGATGCAACCCACTGTGTAATTCTTAAACTATTCATTTTAATTTTAATTTAATTTTAATTCATTTTTTTTTTTTAATTCTCAGTAAAATGTAACTGATTACAATTACATTTATTTTGTAATTAAATGATGTAATTCTGTTACACACATCAAGTTTTCCCAACCCTGTCATCACCACTGCTGGTGCCGTTTACCTAAATAACCCTAATAATGATTTTATACCCCAGAGGCATCTTCTCTTCTCCTTGATGTGGATATTGCAGCTTCATCCATCAGGGAATAGCCTTTTGCTGGCATCCTCCCGTTGTTGTTTTTTTTTTTTTTTTGCATTGCCACATCAAGAAGATACCAACTTCCCATGAATTCCCAACAGAAGCCCTATGATGTCTATCAATGGCTGAGGATTCATCAGTTTGTTCAGGGGTGTTCAAACACTGAATGTTTTCTGTTGCTTTACAGGTGATGGAGTCTGTGACAAGTTCTTGACAAGATCCATTTGATCTGAATCATATAAGTGTCATACTCTTTTGGCCATGATTTAAAAGTTGAATAGCTCAGCGTCTTCTTCTTTAGTGGGCTTTCAGAACAGGTCTTATTAAGGTCTATTCGGCTCTTGAACTCTTTGCAAGGCAACACATAATATCCTCATCAGTTCATCAGCTCTTTGAGACCAGACTGATGTTTTTTTCCTGGTATTCTCGTCAGATCATTTTCCATTTAATTTTCTCACTTGAGTCATCAGCACAAGAACCCATCTCAGACATCCCACCTCCCTCAGAATTTCCAAGAGCCTCCCACATATTGATAGCAGCTCCCTGATGCCTGCAAATTATAGAAACCCTCTTTCCTGGTATTTAGATGCATTTCAGTGCAAGTCGTCAACCAAAACATGCATTACCGTTTCCATCTGAAGTGCATCTCCTGTAACCACTTAAAGTGGATATAAAAAGTTAAAATGCCAGTTTTCTGTGATGTAAAAAAAAATGAGACTAAGATAAATAATTTCAGAACATTTTCCTCCTTTAATGTAAACTATAACCTGTACAACTAAATAATAATAAAAAAAAAACTAACTGAAATCTTTTAGGAAAGGTGGAGTAAAAAAAATAGCTAAAATAATGTGGTTGAACACCCTTTAACTAACACGTTGTTGAAGCACCTTTTGATTTTATTACAACACTCAGTCTTTTTGGGTATGAGTCTGTCAGCATGGCACATCTTGACCTTCTTTGCAAAAATGCTCCAAATCTGTCAGATTGCAAGGGCATCTCCTGTGCACAGCCCTCTTCAGATCACCCCACATATTTTCAGTCGGATTCAGGTCTGGGTTCTGGCTGGCCCATTCAAAAACATCAGTTTTCTTTTGGTGAAGCCATTCTTTTGTTGATTTAGATGTGTGCTTTGGGTTGTTATCGTACTGAAAGATGAAGTTCCTCTTCATCTTCAGCTTCTAGCAGAAGGTTTTGTGCCAGTATTGACTGGTATTTGAAACTGTTCATAATTCCCTCCACCTTGACTAAGTCCCCAGTTCCAGCTGGAGAACAGCCCCAAAGCGTGATGCTGCCACCACCATGCCGCACTGTGGGTATGGTGTTCCTTTGGTGTTGTGCAGTGTTGTTTTTGTGCCAAACATACCTTTTAGAATTATGGCCAAGAAGTTCAACCTTGGTTGCATCAGACCATAACAAATTTTCCCACATGCTCTTGGGAGATTTATAATGTGTTTTTGCAAAATTTAGCCAGGCTTGGAGGGTTTTCTTGCCACCCTACCCCATAGCCCAGACATATGAAGAATATGGGAGATTGTTGCCATTTGTACTACAAAGCCAGTACTTGCCAGAAATTCCTGCAGCTCAGCTTTAATGTTGCTGTAGGCCCCTTGGCAGCCTCCCTGACCAGTTTTCTTCTCATCTTTTCATCAATTTTGGAGGGATATCCAGTGCTTGTGTAATATCACTGTTGTGCCATATGTTCGCCACTTGATGATGATTGTCTTCACTGCGTTCCATGATATATCTAATGCCTTGGAAATTATTTTGTACCCTTCTCCTGACTGATACCTTTTAACAATGAGATCCCTCTGATGCTTTGGAAGCTCTCCGCTTCCTGTAAGATGCAACTAAAGCCCTATGAACTGTGAGTTCATATCACACACAGCAGTTCTACATAGTCACGCCTCCTGTCAATCACTCAGCGCATCACTCCTCTTGTCTAAACCACCTCAGGTTTACTCTTGCAGAACGATGAAGAGCACTTACATTCAGGAAGTAACATAAAACGCACGTGATGACAGGCAGGAGAAGATGGCCCTTCTTGGTCTAAGACGTTTTACAAGTCCAGCAGTATCAATTCTTGCTTAAGCTTGCTTAATGCACCAAAACCAGTTCTTCGTTTTCAGTCAACTTTGATGTTGGGTGGAGAGTTGGGAATTAGATGGCAGACAAGTAAACTATATACAGTGATAAATTATGTATACTTATATAATTAATGAGAATAAATAACTACCAGTGAAGATACACTCTGCTTCTGTAGCAACCTTGGGAAGCTATTTAAGGACATGATTCATCTGAGCACAACATAACATCCTATTTACTTCTATTAGGATGCTGCTTATTTAGTTGTTTGATGTATTGAGGTGATACACAGAGATCCAGACTGCAGGACATGAAAGTTCCTCTGCAAGCGCAATAAAGAGAAGCATTTGATCATGAATTGTCATTTTAATGAGGCCTGCGGAGTTGTATTCTGTCGCTTTGTCACGGAAATGACTCTGTAGTGTCCCTGAAGTAAAAAAAAAAAGGGTGAGTTGGGGGTTATAGATTTAGAGAACAAGACAAACACACTCGGTTTGACTCATGTTGGCTGGCTGTCTCATCGCTACAAACAAAACAAAGGTACCGTTGTATCCAATAATGGGATTGCGTTGAAAATCCCTCCTCTAATGGGAAGTAATGAATACATAATAGGCCATAAACAGCAGCATCAGCCACTCAACGCTGTCTGCCACTCGCCACTCAAAGTGAGTTTATTCAGGTGCAAGATGAGTCAAATTCATTCAGGTTTTTGTTTGTCTGACCCACACGCATTTCCATCTTAATCAGCCTAAATAAATCTTTTTAACATGAGCGACGCTGATTGCTCGCCTGTGCTGTTGCTTATTATTTTGACAATTATTTGTGATAATTAGGTGCAGGTTCGCTCTATTAGACTTGTGCTGATTTTAAACAGTAATTACTTTGACTAAAGTGGCTTACTGCAGCTCAGTAGGCATATGCGTCGGGTTTTAAAATAGACAAATGCATTTTAGAATAAAACAGAATTTATTAGTAGGAGAGGCAAGCTTCACTACTGTT
This sequence comes from Barbus barbus, assembly GCF_936440315.1. Lineage (NCBI taxonomy): Eukaryota > Metazoa > Chordata > Actinopteri > Cypriniformes > Cyprinidae > Barbus > Barbus barbus. The sequence continues at coordinate 3,266,832 of NC_136747.1, read as the reverse complement.
GCTCCACACCCTTAATCCCACTAATAAGTTTTAAACTTCACTACATAACTCATCCCGCATTGTTTGCACTGCAGACTTGAGAGGACCTCAAACTATGCAGCAACTTTTGCACTCCACTCCACTTCAGTGAATTATGAATGCAGTGGCATTCATAATTCCTCCTCTTCACATTCCTACGGACACATAAAAGTCAATCAGGTGTGACAGACAGATGCATTTTCACTCTGTATATTGACCATATTGAATTGTGGGAAATTGCTGGGCATTACTACCCTTAACAGCTACTTGTAAAGCAGTGTTGAGCGTGACCTGCATATCATATCGTATATCATCTGACAGCGATTAATTTCAGCGCTGCCCCTCAGTGCCCCACAACCTCGACAGAGGACTGCCGAACACATGTTTTAATGACATGTTAAAATACGGTGGTAAATATGTCACATCTGCCCCGGTGAAAGAGAGGAGAAAGCAACTCGGGACTGATTTTCAATTTAAAAGGCAATTTACAGGCAGTTTGGGTGAGAAAGGTCTCGACTCCAATCTAGGTTGATGAATTTGCATAATTGCCACATAAAGCCACAATTTGCACCTGTAAATCTTAATTTGATAATACGTCTGTGTAGCTCACCCTGTTTGTGTGTGTGTGTGTGTGTGTGTGTGTGTGTGAGAGATGCTTAGGCACTATCATAAGGCCATTAAACCCTTTTTGCTAATTACAATATTGTATATTAATATAAACATGTTGATGACTAATCTATTGAAATCATAGTTACACAAATTATACATTCAGGGCTACAACCGCTTGTCACTGTACAATAGGCCAACTTTGTACCTTATCTAACCCAAGAAGGTGTGTATTCCAAGCTAACAGGAAACATTCTCAGAAATGCTCTGTCAAGATTCTCTCAAAGTTATGAATAAAGTTTGTTCCTCTAATGTTAATTTTTGTTCAGAGTTAAGTTGACTTTAACAGCATTCTCAATATGTTATTTATACATTAATTGATTTTTTTGTAACACTTTAATTTAAGGTTCTTAAAGTCCTTGTTACATGTACTTACTATTATAATAACATTATAATAACAATAAATTACATGCAAGAGTACTAATTAATATTATTCAATACTTAACAAGGACATCTAAAAATTAGGTTTTTTTTTTTTTTAGCTGAATGTTTGCCTACTGTTTTTAAACATTGAAAAGTTACCGCTTGTAAGCACTCACTACTCGTTTCGTAATGTCCAGAGAACTTTCATTACTAGCATTCACATGATGCTTGCAAAACGAAAATAAATGGGATGCTCCCTTCTCTAATTTTTACAAAACCAAAAATATGCGCGTATATACAGTGGTGGCCAAAATTGTTAGAACACCTGACTGATCTGAAAATATTTTCCCTCCAAAACATGATTTAATTTCTTAATTTTCATGAAACATGCAGATGGTTGCTCTGAGCACAACAAATATCAGGTGAAGTGAGTCATACTGTTTTTATCCGCTTTTAACTTTAATATTTGGTATGACCACCTTTAGCAGCAATTACAGCAACACATATCTCTGGCATAGTTTCATTATATTTCCGTAGAACTTCAACACTAATGTTATCCCATTCCTTCTGCAACTCAAGCCAAAGGCTTTCCTTTGAATGTACAATAGATCTGTCCTACGGTGGCCAAGAAGTGCAAAACAAATCACGATTCTGAAAACAAAATAACAATTTAAATAATTGAAATAATTTGTTTTCGTATTTGTCATTGTGTTTTCTTATTGTTATAATGTTTTCTGAATTGTTGTTGTGTTTTCAGAATTGTTATTTTGTTTTTTAGATTTGCATTTGCATTTGTAATTTGTTATTTTGTTTTCAGAATCGTGATTTGTTTTGCACTTCTCGGCCACCGTAGTCCAGTTTATTTTCCAACTCGACCCAAATTTGCTCAATGGGGTTGAGGTCTGGACTTTGAGTGGGCCAGTCCATCATTTTCAATGTTCTAGTAGATTCCTTCCATCACAGATAGTTCCAGCAGTAGTTTGTTTTATGGTTACTGTAATGGCCAATTCAACAAAAACAACTTAAATATGCCAAGTGTTCTAACCATTTTGTCCACCTATAACTGGGCATTTAGAACTAAAAACAGAAACACTTTGTATGTGTTTTGGCGATTCATTTACACAATATCAATTTTGGGGCCTAAAAATGTAAATTTAAAAATAGGTTTCAGAGTGTACATTTTTGAAAATTATACCGTTATCCTCTCTGTGTAAATTATAAAAACGCAAATTTGTGAACATGTTGGCATCATACATATGCCTATTACATGTTCAGTCTAAATGCACTTTAGTGACATCACTACAGGCCTAGCATGCATACTACAGTGTTTCAGCCATTTTCACTGATTCACGTGAACAGGGATCTGTATGTGAAACTTAAAAAAAAAATGCAAATAAATAACTTTCCTGTTTTGTGGTACATCATTGTCGTCGAAACAGACCCTTAAAACATATTGTATGTTACAGCTATTGTTAGTATGTTACTAGAGTCAAATAGTAAAATACAGTATATGTACCCTTAAAGAGGTCATCGGATGCCCATTTTCCACAAGTTGATATGATTGTTTAGGGTCTTAATGAAAAGTCCATAACCTACATTGGTTAAAATTTCTCAATGGTAGTGTAAACAACACCCTTTTGACCCTTGCCATTTCAGTGCATTTCCCTTTAAATGCTAATGAGCTCTGTTGACCCCGCCCCTCTCCCTCCATTGGGAGACACGCATTCTCTGAGAGACTGTAAACTTTAGCCGCATTCATCGTGAAACTTGCTAACTAGCACATTATTTGGAAAGGAGATTTGCAAAATTAATAAAAAATTAAAATAAATAAAAATTAAAAATATATATATATTCACTTATACTCACTCCTTCTATATACGCATTTAGGTAGAACATTTAGATGTTGCTGATTATGTAAAGCATTCAAAATATGCCACTTCTGATGTTTTATTCATTTTGGATGTAGACTTAGCAGACAACATATGTCGACTTTAGACAGTATAACAGCTCGTGTCTAGCTGATGTTCTCATTCGTTTTGCTAGTACATGTCATCAAAGGCATTTCTATTTAATTCTGGCTGCCCGTGAGATTTCTAGTTAGATATTCACATAAATCACACACACGCTATGCTCTCACCCTCAGATAGCCCTGATAACTTGTATTCATTCTTTGTTTTATCCTCAGGAGACACGGATCAACTGCATTCGGATCGCTCGTAAAGGTAATTCATTCTTTATCTGCACTGTTTACACGCTTGAGGGCATGTCTCATTGACAGCGCCTATACATCAATGCTAACCAAATGTCCCTGCTGCGGACTCACTCACACTTTGCCAAGAGATGAATGCATATCTGTTACTTTAATGTGGCTCTTTCTCAAAACACCAGTGGTGATAGTTGGGCACAATCCACCTAGTATTATAATTCAAATATTACACAATCTCATTCAAGTTTGGATTAGTGAGCCAACATAATAGAAACTGACTGACAAACAAAAATAGATAAACAGATAAAGCCAAAAAGAAGTTGGAGGAAACAGACTAAAGAACATGGGCTTTATCATAAAAAAAATAGTTCTCAGACATTTTAAAGCATCAGAGATTCACTGTAAACCAATGAATACACAGGCAGCGATTGCTTTGAAATGTACCTCCAGAAACTGATTTCAAACAGACTTCTGACACAGCATGATGGTCTAATGAAGTCAATCAGCCACAAAACTTTTTTTTTTTTTTTTAGCTCAGGTGTCAAGAATCTTATTCACAAAATAGTGGCATATCATTAACACACTCACACACACAGAAGCATACATATGCACTGAAATGTTATCACCACTTTCCTTTTTGCAACTAAAAAGCTGTGACATTTCTTAGTAGCAAGGTGGTAATGTTGCTGTTCTTACAGCAGTTAACTTGAAGCAGCTTTGCTATTAGACAGATGCTACTTCTGAACACACACACACACACACACACTGTCTGAGTCTTGAATACCTGCACATCAGTGACTATATCCTCCATTACTAGCTTTAAAATCACTTTTCAACTTATGAGATACTTAAGAAATTAGTTACACTTTATTTTATGGTGTTGTTGTTGCAGAGTAATTATATATTTAAGAACTGAGTAATATTAATGAACAACTTGTATTTACTATAAAGGGGTTGGCGCAGGGTTTGGTTTAGGATTATTGCATGTAATTATGCATAATTGACTGTTGTTGTTGTTATTAGTATAGTAGGTACGTGTAATGTGTAACAAGGTCACTGTAAAATAAAGTGTTACTGAAATTAGTTCTACACAAAATAATATTTTAACAACAAAACCCTGAGAAATGTTTTGACATATAACACCTGAACAATGTCTTGAGCTGTGGTAATTATGGTATAAGCAGAATAATTAATGATGGGCTATTGAATTATTGTAAAACAGTGCAAAACCGAATGCATTCAGTGGCCATACACTTCCCATAATCAATATTGATAATCAGCATTTCCCAGCATGTTCCTATTTATTCAAATTTGTATTAACTGAAAGCATTCTGAAACTGAAATCTGTGAATGATGCACGCCATGCTGCTTTCAGATGTGGCTAATGTGAAAGCTTAGAAAGCCACCTCAGTAACACTTTCTACAAAACCTTTATTTAAAATGTATTATAAAGGTATTCTTAATGCATTATAATGCATGCATAATGGCTTATAAACAGGGGTGCACATACGTTTTTCAGCCTGTTAAGTTTAAGAGCACCTGGAGATTTGGTTTGGTCCTCATACATAGTGTGACCCATTAAATATATCTTAAAATTAAAAAAAAAAAATATATATATAATAATAATAAATGATAACAATATTATTGCACTTTTTTGTAATAATAGCCAAATAATAATACTATATACAGTGTGATAATACTATAAAAATGTAAATAAAAGGGGTATTAAATAATAATAAAAACAATTATTTTATAGTATTATTTAAAAAAATAAATACATAAATAATAAAATACTACTACTACTACTAATAATAATAATAAAAATCTCATGAATAATCATAACAACAATACTAAATACTAAGCTATTTGTAGTTATACATATTAAGACTGTATGATTTACAATGGACACACAATGGACATCATTTTATCCACTTAGGTTATAATGGATTATATATCTCATATTTTTGTATCTTTTACTTTCATCTCGACATTGTTTACTTAAGATCTGCACAGTATCGTACTACATCCGTGACAGCAAAGTGGCAAATCAAAGTCTTCTTTCAAACATCAACAAAGCTTTCTAATATTTGCTTTGAACATTTTTACCAGAAAAAGGCAAGTATTATTACTGTTGTTAAGATTATTCATGATATGCTACAGCATATTATAGGATTGCTTATAAGGCATTATGCATGCATTATAATGCATAACGAATGCAAGCTTCATGGGAAATGTTACTGAAACCTCATTTTGAGTAAGCTTTGCAAGTGTGCATGTGATGCACAAATGTTTTGTAGGAAGGCTTTGAAAGTCTTGAAAGAACCTCTTAATGCTATTCGAGAAAAAAAACAGGAACATGTATCTCAAAATGCTATGGAGTAAAAATAAGAGTTTTTAATAAGTTTTTGTTCAAAGCTAGCGGTTGAGTGAGTGGCTATTTTATGAAAGCAATAATTACTTCATTATTTCAATAATTAGCTTGCAAGTTCATCTTTAGAAAGCGATTAAAGAATTGAAGTACATGCTGCAAAAAGTTTTAACCGTTGTATTCTATTATTTAGGAATTTATTTCATCAATGATATTGTAATTAATGTCCCTACAGCAGATGGCATAATGATGCACTTCCATCCCTTTGATTTTTCAAATGGCAATTTCTGCTTTTAGAAGCACCGCAGGGGCTTAAATTAATCGAGAGAGAGATTTCATGCTGTTCTCTGGAGCTGTTTGGAAATTGACTGCATTCGCAGAGAGAGAAAATGGAGATGCAGAGAGCCACAAAACTGGAGGAACACTTTCAAAATGGCTGCCAGTTTCAGTTCGTGACTCTCTTGGTCAAGTTTGCGATCAGTAGGTGCAGCCGTGATCAATGGACTCTCGAATGCTGGGCTCACTGAAATGTTGCCAGATTGTGTATTTGCAGACTGTTTCTTTCTGAACTGGATTGAATAACAAAATAAATAAATAAATAACTGATGCTCTTGCCAAACCTGTTTGGAACGAGACATCTAAATCGTCGGTTGTTTTTCAGAGTGGGCAAACTTTCTAAAATGTGTTGAATTTAAGACACTAGATTGTCAGCACTGCATGTTCCAGCCTGTTCCCATATCATTTTTTTAGTTGAAATCTGTGCTGTTTTCAAGGAACAGGAAGCCCGTATGGCATCATAATATTTGGGAAAGGAGACAAAGTTGGCTGTAAAAACTTGGTTTTAAAATTTCCCCCAGTATTCTCAGCTTTGGGAGCTGGACCTTTGGTAATCTAACAAGAAACGGACACCCGTGCATCACTGACTTGACCCCAATTTGCCAGAGACCTGGTCTGCTCTCGCTCCAAGGGCACCCCGGGTTGAGCTTCTTCCCCTGTGGCTCGTTCATGTGCTGTTTGATGCTGATAAACCGTTTCTTCATCTCCCTCCAACCGCTGCGATACCTTCAGCAGATTAACATGCAGTTGTGCGTTACCTGGCCTCTGTTCTAATCTTCTAACGCTCATCTGCTGCTTGAGATAATGTGCTGTGCTGGAGTATTAGGGCTTTGACTGGGCAAATTATATCTCAGTATTTTCAGTGTTTTAATGATATTCAAATATATCTCTGGATGTTAATTTATTTGTTGAGAACTTGCTTAAAGGGGTCATATGACGTTGCTAAAAATAAAATGATTTTGTGTATTTGGTGTAATGCAATGGGCCTCATTTACGAAACGATTGTACGACTGAAATTTGGGCGCACGGTCGTTTCTATGCAAAACTTGGAATTTCTCAATATGGGCGCGAGCGGTGGCTACGATCAAATCTCACGTCAGGTCTGAGCTTGTGTACTTAAGTTTTTGAGTTAGCCTGAACTTGCGTGCAGCATAGAGCATTTCGGAGAGTTGTGTAATGACAGCATTTTGTTCATTTAGATTATTTTCCTAAACCGACAAACAAAGCTTTTCTTTTTTTTTCTTCTTTTTTTTTCCTTTCAGGGCTTTAGCTATATGCGCAAATAGCAGCATGAATAGACCATGAGGAATCACACATCGTCACACATGAGGAAATACAACAATACTACAGCAAGAATAAAAATCACGCCCTCTTTCTTTGCGTATAAATTTGGGCTGTGCTATGCAAATCTTCCCACACAGTGACATAGACATGTGGGGGCGTGTTTAAATGAGCCGTTTTAGGAGGGCGTAGACAAGTCTTAACTTTTATAAAGAATATCTCTCTGAGTTTGAGTTTTTAGTCTTTGAAACTTTAGGGAACTCATCTATGCACGAACAGCTTGGAACATTTCAGCTCTTGTTACCAAGCAGATGAACTACCATTCATGAGTTTGGGTAGATTTTACTTTTTTTTTTTTTTCTTGAAAGAAGTCTTTTCTGCTCGCCAAGACTGCATTTATTTGATCAAAAATACAGTGACAACAGCAATGAAAAATGATTACAATTTAAAATAACTCTTGTATCATTACTACAGTCTATAGTTTCACACAATTCTTCAGAAATCATTCTAATATGCTGATAAGCTGCTCAAGAAACATTTTTATTAATATTGAAAACATCAATATTAATATGTTAATATTTTTTGTGAAAACCACAACACATTTAATAAATTCAATGTTCAAAAGAGCAGCATTTATATTGTTTACTGTCACTTGTGATCAATTTAATGCATCCTTGCCAAATAAAAGTAAGTTATTTCAATAAACAAGCAAACTATCAAACTAACTAGCTAACTAACTAACTTATTGTCTACAAACCTTGGAACAGTAGTGTATAAAAATATACAGTAAAATGTAGTTAACATAATCAAGACACTATGAATACACCGTAGTAAATAACAGTATGTATTTACTTATATTTTTTGTAAACCATTTTAAAATGGAAAAGACCACGTAGGACCACTGTCAGACTTGTACATTGTCTAAAGAAAACATAATAATAATTATGTTTTTGATATTTCACACAGCCCTAAATAGCAGAATTAAATTCTTATTTGTGTAGTCTTACTGTAACATCAATATTTTGCTAAATGCTGAATTTTGTTATGAAACTTTAGATGGCGCAGGCTGATGGGTCTTTAACACAAACTGATGATATTCACAGTGTTAAACTTGGCACAGGCTGATTCATTCATGTTGCATACACAGCCAATGAGCTTTCTGCTGTATATTTAAATGGCATTCGCTAGAGCATTTCGTAGCACGCTTCCAGAGTTCCTCTGAAACCCTCCACCTCCCCAGCTCCACCTGTATAGATCTGCTATGGGTTATTAAACATGCTATTTGTGCAGCAGCAGTATGTCTTAAACATACCTGCAAACTCATCAGAGAAAAAAAGGTGACAGTGTTTGGGGGGGGGTGCAGAATGGGCGACGCCGACACTGTGAACGCATTAGCCTTGCACGTTCGCCAGATTCTAAATAGACATTGTTTACAAGTAATGCGCCGCATTCAATGCAACAAGACGTCAAATTGCTTTGTTACACTGTATTACTCTCGCATCAGCTGTTGTCTAAACAGTCACATCTACCCACATCAACACATCAAAAACGCTTTAAAAGTAGGGCTACATCCAGCTGACTTGAATGACTGCTGCGCACACGACAACCTCCATAACGTGTCGTTAATCAGGGTAGCTCAGAATTGGAGTAGTAGCCAGAACTCAGGGCAGAGCACCTGGCTTAAGTTAGGGGCTAATGATAAGGTTGCAACCTAAGTTGGCTATCTGAAATACTATATACTTACGTAGCATGCTAAATGGTTAACTTTAGTTAGCAAGACGGTCAGACAATGCAGGAATTAACATTACAACTAGCTAACAATGTTAGATGGCTAGAAAATTTGCGGAAATTCCAGCATTGGGATCCGCTTGTATTGCTTGCTATTAAGCATTTTGCTCGAAGCATAGGCTAACTGTATGAAAAAAAACGCTAACTTAGCTGACGTTATTTGACTTAAGCAAACAAATATCTGTTGTTTAGCTCCAAAAAAACTGATTTACCTTGAATTCAATTTCCATCAGAGTTTCCACATTAGGTCAGGTGTCTCTTGAAAGGCGCGAACACAGATGGCAGTGTGTTTCAAGATCCTGAACCAAGCGCTGAGATTCCGATTGGTCCAGAAAAAATGTAATTTATAAGAATTGTCCAATAATGGCCTACATGGCACGCAAGCCCACCCCCATCTCCCTCTCTTCACAGGCGCGAGCTCAGTAGAGATTCCGATCGGCCCAGATGTCAATTAACGCAAGACATAATCCCCCCCCCCCCCCCCCCCCCCCCAAAAAAAAAAAAAAACTCTCCGGTTCTACACGATTCACGTGAATGACCCAATTGACAATAAAAGTGGCGATTGTCGCCGAAAAGCGACAAGTTTGCAGGTATGCTTAAATGTTTACAGCACCGCATGCATTGGCAGTAGAAAGTTCCTGTTCTTGCTTTGCAGCAGATCTATTCCACAAAGACCAAATGCATTAACATTGTAATATCGTTACCATGCTAAAATCATGATATAAATTATATGAATTCATTGGCCTTTCTCTCACTTCCATTTATTTACTCTTTGTTTTTCTCCTCTCAGAGGCCTGTAAGGACCATAAGCGAGCTCTGGAGGTTTCCCAGCATACCGAGGACATGGGTCTGATCCTGGGGGCCTGTGCTGGGGGGCTGGTTGTTCTCATCCTCCTGTTGGGAGCCATCGCGGTTATTGTGAAGAAAGGGTGAGCATGTGTGCGCTCAGATCCAATTAAAATCAAATCCAATTCTAGATGTTCTTCACAGCGTCACATCACACCAACAACAGCGGCGGCCAGAAACAGTAATAAACCGGTGCACAAAATGCTTTAACACAGCTTCAAAGGTTTAACTGATTCAATTAGAGCCGGCTCCCAACTCACAGCTGAAATATTGCTCAGACATGACAAATTCTAACAGAATCTTCTGTTTCGCTTTGGGAACAGCGAGGGCGGGTACATTAAGTACCTCAGAACTGCATTATTCACTATTATTACGTAGCTCTCTGGAATACTTCAATGTGATTGGTCAAATGCTGTATTCTGCTGTTGCGTAGTAATAAATGCAATAATGTAGAGTCATTAAAGTGAACGATTTTCTACCAAAAATCTGTCATAATTTAAATTAGCATGGTCATTTTCAAATTGTTTCTGACATTTATGAAGAAAAGTGACCCCTTTATATGTGACAAGCTTACATGAGTCCAAAGCATGAAAATTTAGCTAACAAATAAAAAATAGAAGACAGCTTATTAAGCATATCATACATTTATTTATTTATTTATGTATTCATTCATTCTTTCATTCATTCATTCATTCATTCATTTATCTCTTGTAAAGTTGAATCATTTTGTGACACATTTACAAATCAGTGAGTGCTAAAATATGCCATTCAAACTGTTGATATCAAACTGAAATCTTTTTCAAAATAAATTTGAAACCTCTCGTTTTGAAAGTTATGGTTTTTCTGAGGGATCTGCAGAGTAGCTGGTGCTACACACAGACAGAAACAGCGCAATATTTGACATAAACCTCTATTGTACTCATTTATCATCTGTGCGACCTTAGAAAGTTCTAGAAGTTCAGACGTTTTGTGTTCTGAAACTTAAAATGTTTTCATAATACGTGATTTTTAACACATCAATTAAAATTTAATTTGTCATCATGTGACCAAGGAGAAACAGCAAGCGCATGCTAAAATAAAGGTACAGTCACATAAATAATTGCTTTGCAAAATTTGCATAGAGAGATATTTTATAAAACCATGTTTTATAAGCTTGTTTTTAAAGTGACTTGTGTGAGTGATGTTTTGTGCATCGCTGCAATATTGTTGCTTTTGTGTTTTAAAGACATTGTAATGTGTCAAAACGAAGAGTCTATAAGCAATAACTAAGTTCTAAAGAGGCCAACACAATTACCTCATGTAGTTAACGAATATGAAACTCAAAAATAAACAATTGTTTATTTAGATTCAGATAAATTGTGACTACCTGCTACAGTAGATTACCAGCAAATTATATGAGAGAGTTGTAGTAAAGCCAAGTAGTGAAGCCAGTTGGGAACCAGTGTGCTTTCATATGTGTCATAATCAGGCATGAAGCTAAAGACCGATGTTTATCTCAGCATCTTAGAGTAATTAGCATGGTAACTTGCCTGATAACTTGCAGATTAAACACTAGAGCATGATTCTAGCAAAAGCACAGGTCAGTGGATCAGATCCCAGAGAATGCATGCACTTAAACATGTAAAGCTTGAATTCAGTGTAAGTTGCTTTAAATAAAAGTATTTGCCAAGTGCGTAGATGTAAATGTACTAGAAGAAAGGCTAACCTACATGTTTTTTTTTCTGTCTCTCTTCATGCTCTCCAGAAGGGACATCTATTCGTACCCTTACTACCCGTAAGTCATTCCCTCATCAGATTCCATTCTTTTCTCATCAGCTGCTGTTGTTTAGCTTTGATTTATTGGAGATTAGCCAAATTTTCAATGTTTGGTTTTTTTTTTTTTACCGTCATTTCTATTGCTGTCTTACTTTCTTTGTCTCTTTGCTGTCAATATCTCCCCTGTTTTTAATGTAGTGCTGTTATATAGTAATGCATGTGTTGTTGATCAAGATATGTGGCTTGAGGACAGGTGTGTTATTGCTTTTAAATAAATGGATACAATTCCCCTAGCCTTACATTGGAGGCGCGACCACTGTCACATCTAGAAATAGAGATGAACATGACTTTTGACCAGTTAGCAACCACCCTAGCAACCGCACGGGTACATGCTACAACCACCATTTAGCACTGACCTGGCTAAGTCCCACCTACATTTTCTCTACATTTAAAGCTGCAGATCCTATTACTGCAGATGGCATATTTCTCACAATCCTCTTCTATTATTAATCCTTTCCACCCATGTTTTAATATATTTTCTCTCTTCTTTTACAGTCCTTGCAGTCTCTCTTCATTTGTTATCTTTCATACTCTGCAGCAGGAAGAAGGTGAACATAAACAAGGCGGTGATGACGTATCGCCAGGAGAAGACGCGTAAGCTGGGCTCACTGGACTGCAGTACGACAGAGCACAGTACACTGCAACAGGACAATCGCACCGCGCACACCTTCATGGACTCACATAACTGCACTGCTAGAAGTGAGTACACAGACACACCAAAACACACACACACAGTGGAAAGAGTTGCTACTTACACGTACAAACTTTAATCTTCAAATGATGGGAATGGGAAATGAGCATAGTCTACTTCAATATGAGTAATCAGGCTCAGTTACAGAAAACTATGTAATCGATCGATCAATCAATCAATCAATCAGTAAAAAGTGTCAAGGCCTGTTTTTGATAATTTAAACCCTCCACCTCCCCCAGTTCCACATGTCTAGATCTACAGAATTGTAAATAATCCAGTGCCAGTAACCGTTGACACTTCAGCGTAGTAGGTGATGGTATTGCACCTTATTGCTGCCTCCCATAACATATGAAAGAAAATATGAAGATAAGTCTATGTTACGGAAGTTCTAAGCGGCCATGCATTATTATAATTTTTCTGTCTTGTTTTCTCGTGATCACGACTTAATTTTCTCGTGATCTCGACATAACGAAAGTTGTTTTGTCGTTATCACGACTTAATTTTCTCGTGATCTCGACATAACGAAAGTTGTTTTGTCGTTATCACGACTTAATTTTCTTGTGATCTCGACATAACGAAAGTTGTTTTGTCGTTATCACGACTTAATTTTCTTGTGATCTCGACATAACGAAAGTTGTTTTGTCGTTATCACGACTTAATTTTCTCGTGATCTCGACATAAAGTTGTTTTGTGGTTATCTGGACATAACGAAAGTTGTTTTGTCGTTATCACGACTTAATTTTCTCGTGATCTCGACATAACGAAAGTTGTTTTGTCGTTATCACGACTTAATTTTCTCGTGATCTCGACATAACGAAAGTTGTTTTGTCGTTATCACGACTTAATTTTCTTGTGATCTCGACATAACGAAAGTTGTTTTGTCGTTATCACGACTTAATTTTCTTGTGATCTCGACATAACGAAAGTTGTTTTGTCGTTATCACGACTTAATTTTCTTGTGATCTCGACATAACGAAAGTTGTTTTGTCGTTATCACGACTTAATTTTCTTGTGATCTCGACATAACGAAAGTTGTTTTGTCGTTATCACGACTTAATTTTCTTGTGATCTCGACATAACGAAAGTTGTTTTGTCGTTATCACGAATTAATTTTCTCGTGATCTCGACATAACGAAAGTTGTTTTGTCGTTATCACGACTTAATTTTCTCATGATCTCGACATAACGAAAGTTGTTTTGTCGTTATCACGACTTAATTTTCTCGTGATCTCGACATAACGAAAGTTGTTTTGTGGTTATCTGGACATAACGAAAGTTGTTTTGTCGTTATCACGACTTAATTTTCTTGTGATCTCGACATAACGAAAGTTGTTTTGTCGTTATCACAACTTAATTTTCTTGTGATCTCGACATAACGAAAGTTGTTTTGTCGTTATCACGACTTAATTTTCTTGTGATCTCGACATAACGAAAGTTGTTTTGTCGTTATCACGACTTAATTTTCTTGTGATCTCGACATAACGAAAGTTGTTTTGTCGTTATCACGACTTAATTTTCTTGTGATCTCGACATAACGAAAGTTGTTTTGTCGTTATCACGAATTAATTTTCTCGTGATCTCGACATAACGAAAGTTGTTTTGTCGTTATCACGACTTAATTTTCTCGTGATCTCGACATAACGAAAGTTGTTTTGTCGTTATCACGACTTAATTTTCTCGTGATCTCGACATAACGAAAGTTGTTTTGTCGTTATCACAACTTAATTTTCTCGTGATCTCGACATAACGAAAGTTGTTTTGTCGTTATCATGACTTAATTTTCTCGTGATCTCGACATAACGAAAGTTGTTTTGTCGTTATCACGACTTAATTTTCTTGTGATCTCGACATAACGAAAGTTGTTTTGTCGTTATCACGAATTAATTTTCTCGTGATCTCGACATAACGAAAGTTGTTTTGTAGTTATCACGACTTAATTTTCTCGTGATCTCGACATAACGAAAGTTGTTTTGTGGTTATCTGGACATAACGAAAGTTGTTGATCTCAACCTAAAAACCGTTTTCTCACGACGTAATTGTAGCTATCGTGAGAAAATCAGGGTCGCTATATTGTCTTCGACGATAAAGTTGCAGACCCGACAGCCTCCTTCTCAAGTGTCGAACACTTATGTGTAAGTCGTCAATCACTGACAGACACAGAGCTAAAATGTCCGAGTATGAATATGCATGACAAGTATTCTATCATGGATCAATGTAGTCGGTCACACACACAACACCTTCAATATTTGGGATGGTACTTATACCATATTTTTATTTTTATTATTTCAGTTTGAGTGAGTCCCTGATCAAAGTAAAAGCGAATACGATCATCCATGATGCTGCGATGATGCTGCTTCTATAGCATTTTCTCATGCCGAATACACAGAGAAAATTAATTCGTGATAACGACAAAACAACTTTCGTTATGTCGAGATCACGAGAAAATTAAGTTGTGATAACGACAAAACTTAACTTTCGAAAACAAGACAGAAAAATTATAATAATGCATGGCCGCTTAGAACTTACGTACTATGTAGTACTGTCACACAAAAAGTTTATGAAAGTGAGAAAATTTAACCGTACTTTAAAAAAGTTTTCTCAGCAGTGTTTTTTGTTTGTCAGACACCCTAGTCTGTAGGAAGAGCCAATCAACAGCAGGCTACATTCTTTTTTTTTTTTAACACGTATGTTAAGGTTACCTTGGATAGTTATGGTTACGCATGGCTAACTTTTCCTCTGCCTCCTTAAACTGTTTTTTTGACACTCATTTGAGTGTGATTCATTGACCGAAAAAGAGAAAGCACAGAATAAACAACATAAAAGATGAATTTGAAGATTTGACTGATTGTATTAGTAGTATAAGTAGTAGTGGTAGTAGTACACAGTAAAACTCCTGTGTTAAATCAAACCCCCCGGCGTTAAATCAACATTCCCTGTGTTTATATAATCTACACTCAGAGAGTTAAAAAGGTAACACTGAAGCATTGTTAAAGTTAATGATAATTAGTTTAGTAATTGAGTGATGATTGAGCATTATTGATGAACACCTGCTGTTAACAAAATCATTAATCACTGAAAGAAAGAGAAACAAGAACAGAAAAAAGAGACGAGACTACAACGACTAATGACTTGAGCCACAGCCTTAGATGAAATCAACACAAGATAAAAGAAGACATTAAATCTCTCAAGATCTCAGCAGAGGATGATTAAACAACTCCATAAACAGCATCACCAGCTTCACGCATTAATAACCAAACTGACTTTAGATGTTGATGTTTTAGTTTCATTTTAATTACTATTATCGAGGTCAGTGTTTGCCTTAGTTGGGCTCTTGACCCTTGACTTAAAACATTACAGTTACTTTGGTTGCTATAACTGTGTGTTTGTTTAGACATGTTTGTTATCGGGTGTTGATGGTTATATTTCAATAAAGAAATCATCAGCATTTAGTGACTTTCATATCTGATTTCATTCAGAGCATCATCATTGATTGGTTTAATACTTAATTTTGTTCACATGAAATATAAAGCTTGATCCAACAGTTTTAAAATTAGTCTGAAAGACTTTTAAAAGTAAATCGGCACTAGAAGCTTAAAGCTGCATTATCATACAGACATCAAGAATCAGCGTATGAATCTTAACAATGGCGACAATCGACATATTCAGATAAACAGATCATCTGTGAACATCACAAAGCACGCTAGAAAAAGTCACAACAAAATAGCAAAACGAAAGGAAATTGTAAGAATAGAAGAGAATACTAAGACAGCTGCATAATTTATGCATGTCGCATTTGATTGGTGCTCCCAGAATGCACTGCAACATGGAGCTTTATGTTGACTGTCACCATTGTTGAGATTCTTATGCTGATTCTTGAAGTCTGTTTGTTAAAAAAAAGCAAAGATATTAGAGCCAGATAAGTTTCAAAAGTCTTTCACGTTACTCATAAAACTGTCAGATCTTAAACTATGTATATCATATGATCAATAACAAAGTTAACTAATAAATCTACCAGTGGTTATACTCCAAATTAAATCAGTTACTCAAGCCACTATATGCTGATTATGTCTTTTGTGAAACATAACCAACACCTGATCACATTTTATCTTGGCTTTTATTTTATTTATTTTTTGTCATAACTTTTTGCCCCAGCACAGACTCCAAGGCTCAACATTAACGCTTCATTAATGCCAGACAAGTAATATGATTAAAACATCACTAACCAAAAATAACTATGTAAACCCCAAAACGCAAGTATTATTCTGATTTTATTAAATTAAGAGTAAGTGGCGAATAGTGGATATAGCTACTGTATATAATGCATGCATCTATGTAAGGGATAATGTACAGGCAGCCGGTAGTTATCGCGAAATAAGCCCCGACAGTGTGATCAGGACCTGACGCGAATCGGTAACTACAGGCTGCCTGTACATTATCCCGCTTATTACACGGCTACTTGCCACATAAGGAAAAAAAACTGGACATGAATATGAATTTGAAACATTTTATTGGCATATTTGTTTTAAATTAACATTTTTATCCTTCCGCGAAACGATATAGTACCACGTGACTAACATTCAAACGAATTTACGTTAGTAAGACAATTTATAACATCTACATATGAATGTATATATATAAGTATTTTATTTATTTACAAGTATTAAATTGCACATTTCCATTAATTGTGAACTGTGACATTGTAAATGTGGTCCCAGCGGTTGATGTTTTTGGTAGAGTCAGCGAAATTTGCCTCTATGGACTTTTTGTTGATTGCACCTAAAATCACACTTCATCATTAAACTATGTTGGTGATTGAATTTTATGATAAATATTATATTTAATACGAACACTTACTGCTTGCCAAGCTGTTGTCAGGATTTGATGAGAGTATACTGCTCCATTTCTGTCTGTCAGCGGTGGTCGGAGTCCAGTAAGTCTTTAGACTGCTTTCACATCTATGTCCGGTCACAGTCATAATCTCTCTTGTTTCCAATCCGGCACGCGAGAGAAGTTGCACAGCCGTGCTTCTTAAACTGTGGTTTGTGTATCTTCGTGAGAGGCCAGCTGCTTCGCTGATCTTGGCAAGGTGGTTATGTCCCATCGGCTCTTTAGAGTACCAGACTGTTCTTTTGTTCAGTGTTTCCTGGTTTTGTCGTAGTGGATGAAGATAAAATGTGTCTGCGTCTGACGGACAGAGTGCCAGGTATTTTTTGAAAGTAGCAACAGGACACTTGGGGTTGTTGGGTTCAGCGAAGATGCAGCCTCTGTAATTTTCTTTACATGGATCTTTCGGGTCTTTGTGGTTTTTAGTCTCTGCATTGTGGGACAGAGTAATGTATTCGGTGCCATTGTCGTCACATTTCATGGTAAAAGAATCCCTTCTTAAATCTCGGTTCCCTTCTCTGCCTCGTCTTGCTAGATGTAGTTGTACATCAAACCACACTTTCCGAACTAGACCAGTTGCTGTGTCTGGCGACAGCACATAGGAGCTTCGTATTAGATGCATGTCTGCTGGTGAGATCGGTGGATGATGGTGACTAATGTCTTTGCCAGCTTTACGAATGGCTTTAATTGTAGATTTAAAAACTGCATTGCTGGAGTTGAAGGTTGGACTTTTCAGGATATCAAACTTTTTAAAATATC
The DNA here is from genome assembly GCF_936440315.1 of Barbus barbus. Lineage (NCBI taxonomy): Eukaryota > Metazoa > Chordata > Actinopteri > Cypriniformes > Cyprinidae > Barbus > Barbus barbus. The sequence goes on along the minus strand of NC_136747.1, from coordinate 3,248,812 downwards.
TGGCAATGCCAGTCCTGATGGCCATATAGCTGGCTATTGAATAAGTCTGACCGTTCGCACTTTGCACAGATGCATAAAATGATCGTAATACCTTATTAAGATCCTCTGCTTCATACTTGTCTGTCTCCATTTTTTTATCTTTTAGCCCGTCTTTGAGAAGTTTTATTGCCCATTCTGTATTTTTTTGTGTGTTGGCTTCGTAGCTGTCATGCTCTATTTTGTCAAGTTCGGTCTCAGTAAGCTCTCTGTGTCTTGTCGTTGTTTGTTCTTCGTAGTTCAATTTTCGTTTTTTTCGTCTTAATTGGGGAGCCATTTGAATCGTCCAAATCTATCCACTGTTCAAACGTTTTGTTTTTACCGTACATGTTAAAATTAATGTCGAAATTTTCCATTGTTAATTGTGGTTGTCCAGTGTTTGTCACAAGATGGCGCCAAACGGTAATCTTTGTTGGCGCGGAGGGATTTTAAACATACAAGTAGTACCGGCTATGCGTTATTACTTTGGAGCGGTTATTATTTGAAAAGAACGAACCTGCAAATGTCTCAACTGACCAATCAGAATCAAGCATTCCAGAGAGCCGTGTAATAATAACAGTATAAGGTTGCGCTGCTGAGGCGAGGTTCACGCAGCCTCTCCAGGAGAAATCAAAACACGCAACACTAAAGGGCATTGCACACTGAGCCCGAAATTTTCGCATGCGTTTTTTCTTCTTTTTTTCGTATTCCCCATCCTTTCCTATCAAAATGCATGCTACGGATGCGAAAACTTAGAAAATCGAACCTGATAACAATTTTTTTTGACACAAAAGTTTTGGAGGCAGTGTGCAAACGTGATTGACACAACGTGAGGTCGTATTTATTTTTTAATGTGTGAAAATGTTGTACTTAGTGTGCAGAGACCTTCAGAAACATACTGAGTTAAAAATGTTTAAAATACAGTTAGTTAGGCAACATCACTCATCGTTTTCACCATTAGGACGGCTTAATAATTCTATAAACAGTTCAATTATGTAATACAATTATATTAGGTCACTTACATTTTAAGCGGAATCACAGCGCATCTCAAAGCAACCTTCCGATTCATTGCTGAATGATTCAGTGTTTTGAACGAATCGGTTGAGTCAAAGTTTCATTAGCCCATGCATAACATCTGATGAATCTGCCGTTTGAACGAATCGTTTGAATGAACGACTCAATGATTCACTACTGGCACCTACTGGCATTTAAATTTCGTTGCAAAGTATCATTTCCACCATCATTTCTTGTTTGTATATTAAAAAAAAAAATTATCATAATTCAATGTAGTTGTATTTTTCAGTGTAAATTAATTAATTTGATAACGAATAGATAATTACAATCACGGTATTATAATTTAATTTATAGACCAAATGTAAGAATTTGAAATGAAAGTTAATGAGATTAGTGAGAAAATGCCCTCTATAAAGGTAAAAAAAAAAAAAAAAAGCCCTTGCAGATTTATAGTCTATTTAACAACTGATAAGAATATTGCATTAGAATAAATCATATTTGCAAAAAACCAAAACACACACATAATACATATATATTTCCATTGTCCTCATTTGTAAGTCGCTTTGGATAAAAGTGTCTGCTAAATTACTAAATATACAGTATATATGTAAATATATATATGTGTATGTGTATGTGTATGTATATATATATATATATATATATATATATATATATATATATATATATATATATATATATGTGTGTGTGTGTGTGTATATATATATCTATATATATATATATATATATAAGCTCAATACTATAGAGCCCCCCCACATAACAAATCCCTATTTAACCCCTGGAAAACACTGACCTTGATAATGGTTATTCAAACAAACCTAAAACAACATCTAAAGTCAGTTTGGTTATTAATGCGTGAAGCTGGTGATGCTGTTTATGGAGTTGTTTAATCATTCTCTGCCAAGATCTTGAGAGATTTAATGTCTTCTTTTATCTTGTGTTGATTTCATCTAAAATCAGTTTTTGTATTTCTGCTTGTCTCGTCTCATCTCTTTTTTTCTGTTCTTGTTTCTCTTTCTTTCAGTGATTCAGTTTGTTAATAGCAGGTGTTCTTCATTAATGCTCAATCATCACTCAATTACTAAACTAATTATCATATTAACTGCTTCAGTGTTACTTTTTACACTCCGAGTGTGGATTATATAAACACTGTGAGTGTTCATTTAACACCGGGGGTTTTACTGTGTAGTAGTAGTTTCTCTAGATATTGCAATAACAATATTATGATGTAATTATTTTAGTTACGATAATTGTGTAGTGAAAATCTGAAAAAACACTGCAGCCCAAAATTTCAGCATTAATTTCTAATAATAAGACATACAGTGGCTAAGCAGCACCCATGCACACACACACACATTCTCTCTCTCTCCAATATATAATGCATGCATTAGAACACAGGTGAACAAGTGAACAGTGTTGTTGAGATGTTTACAGTCACAGTACACACTTGACACTGATCATCTTCATTAGCCATTGTTTGCATGCACATCACTATAATCTATCTCCACATATTCTCCCACTGCTCTCTGAGTCTTGAGTCAGTGTCCTTATCGTCCCCTGGAACAGACAGAAAGTGAGAGCACTGGCTCCTTGCCTGTCTCCAGATGTTTGTGCTTATGTCATGTACTTGGCTGTGTAGCACTGGTTTGAAATATTCTGTTCTATTTCCCAAATTCAGACTATTGACTATGTGGGATGGATATTTTAGTCCTTCTCCCCCAAGATTCTGTCCAGCTCATGCACAAAAAATACGTGGCATATTTTGTCCCGCTCCCATTCACATTTGTTTCTCAGCAGGCAAATAACATGAATAGCATTATGCACCTTTAAAAACATAACATACATTTAAGTAACTTTTATTTTATCTTGATTTATATATTGCAGCAGCCCCTGAGTCATTTCTTTCTCCCACTTTCCACACAATCATATATTCCTCCCACACCCACTCTCACAAAAAAACTTGTCCTGTGCCCCACTCTGTCGGGTCAGGTCCCACGGATCCCATGGGGTTGCAGACGTTTTATATAGCTTTTAGAAATAGTTAGTAGAGTGTGTAAAGTAGACTATCAAATAATAATATAATGAGGGAAGATGATTCTCTGATCAGTATATTGTTATCTCCTTAACCAGACAAGGATTTATAAGTAATATTTTACTGGGACGCAGCAGTATATCTCTGGAGCTTGTGCCTCAGTAAAATAATCTGGTAAGACTCCTACATGGAAGGCAGATGGTTCAAAAATGAAACTACACAGGCCATCTTCATCAAATTGGACCAGCACAGCTTGTCCGCTTCTACAACACCCTTCTAACATCTCTGCCCCTGTAGTTTTGCTTCAATTCACACTCGCACAGCCACGGCGATTCACAGTATCAGAAAGACAAACTCCCTCGGCCGTTACTATTCACACCTTCTGTGAAGCTGATCCCGTTGCAATTTACAAGTTACCTTTGAGCGCACTTTAGCGTCTTCCCTTTGTGCCACGGTCTGTTTGTGTTTATCTTTCTTTCTCTTCTTCCTCTCGCTCCTCAGATGAGCAACGCAGCACGGTGAACGAGTCCAGCAGCCTGCTGGGTGGCTCTCCCAGAAGGCACTGCAGGAGGAAGAGCTCTCCGTACCACACAGGGCAGCTGCACCCAGCTGTGAGAGTGGCAGACCTGCTCCAGCACATCAACCAGATGAAGACAGCAGAGGGCTACGGCTTCAAGCAGGAGTATGAGGTGAGAGTCTGTTGAGATTATAGGGGTTTTGACAAGCAATTCTGAAAGCATATCCCTGCTGGGTCAAATATACAAGACAATGGCTTGGAGTGATTAGAAACTTAGGAGAAACTTGAAGCAAAAAGTTATTAGCAAAAAATAAAATAATTAATAATAATAATAATAACACTTTATTGGCTTAGGTGATATTTGAAGAACCTACATTGGCTCCAAATAGTATTTAGTCACTTAGATTACACTTAAAATCAGCAAAATCAGTTTTCATCACTGATAATAATGAGATATTTTGTGTGCAGCCAATCAGCATGTTAGAATGATTTCTGAAGGATCATGTGACACTGAAGACTGGAGTAATGATGCTGAAAATACAGATTTGACTCACAGGAATACATTATAATATATTCAATTAGAAAAAATAAATAAATAATTGCAATATTATTTCACAACTATTCACACAATTATTTTATATATATATTTTTGAGTAAATAAATGCAGATTTGTTGAGCAGACATGACTTCTTTCAAAAACATTAAAGTGCCCCTATTATTGATTTTTGAAAATGACTTTTCATGCAGTGTGTAACACAGCTCTAAGTGAATGAAAACACCCTGCAAAGTCTGTAAAAATCTGAAAGTGCACTGTGTGTAAAGTTATTGTCTCTCAAAAGAAAGAGTCGACTCTGAATCACTGAAACGAGTCATTTTTAAAACAAATCCCAAGCCGTTTCATGTTGACATCAAAATGAAACATTAGCATATCGCCGCCCACTTGTTGGTCTTTTAGCGTTGGTCTGAATGAAAATGCAAATTCATTCTTTGCCACTTGGTGCCACTTTTGGAGCGGTAAAAATAGCTGTTTCCCCGGTAACGCTGTTCACAAAGCAGCACTGCGCTCACAAACACTGCTTTATGAAATGGAAATGAAATCGACCAATCGGACCAATCACGGAAGATTAGCGTCACGTAAAGGAGAGGTTTGGAAAAATTAATCGTCTGGGAGTCGTTGAGCAAGTAAGGTAAAAATAAATGCATATTATAATACAACGAAAGTGTTTTTTGACCCTGCATGCATGTCAACCTGTTGTTGGGGACTCCCAAAACCAAAATATGAATCTTTCATTAGCCATATAGGGACACTTTAAAACAGTATATATATTCTCGAATATATTCAGTTTTATAATGACATAGATTGTTCCAGAACGTGACTCATCATATGTGAACGTGCTGCCAAATCTTTCAAAGTTCTTTCATATCAGCTCTTGACAAAAAGACATTTCTCATTCAAAATATTCCACTTATGTATTAATAAAACCACCAGTTCTTCTTTGCCCTCTTCACACTTTCTCAATGGAATACCGATATTCTTTTTGAGTCATTAATCTGAGCCCGCGGGGCACATGAATCCCTCCTCTAGAATCTATTCAGATTTTTCTCTTTACTCTGCCACTGGAAAAGGACTGTGGCTGTGAAACTCTAATATGGTTTCTATGGCCATCTCATATCAGCGTTTCTGCTAAACATGTTATTAACATGGTACAGGCGTCATAGGTGGCCTAGAGAGTTGCCTGATGGTCAACGTTCACACGGTTCATAACTGAAGCTAATCCCTCTTAGATGTTTTAAGTCTATAACTAGTTTGCAACAAAATACACTGCATCATAGCCAACTCACAGCCCATGGCCATCGCCCACACTGCTCTGGTGTGCACACCTGTGAGACACAGCCACTAGTATCTTTTGGACGCTGACAGCTCACTTCAACATCCGTGTTATAGCACTGCTCACAATTACAAACACTGCTATAAATCGGACCAATCACAGCAGATTAGCATCACGCAAAGGAGGAGTTTGGAAAAATTAATCGTTGAGCGAATCGTTTGGGAGTCATTGAGCCAATTGGGTAAAATAAATGCATATTATAAGAAAATTAAAGTGTTTTTTGACCTTGCATGCATGTCAACGTGTTGTTGGGGACTCCCAAAACCAAAATATCAACCTTTCATAACCCATAATAGGGGCACTTTAAGGTGGCCGTGTTACGTTACATGCACTTACTATTATAATAACAATAAATGATGCATAATTACATGCAAGTAACTCTAATCCTAACTCTAACCATATAGTAAGTATATGTAGTTAATTAAAATGAATCAGTACTTAAATGTATAATCACACTGTAACAAGGACACCTTGAAATAAAGCGTAACCTACTTAATTATAATTTTACTTGTAGAACGATATTGATTATTACAAATGTGTAATTACAAATATATTTAAGTACATAACATACAAGTCCTACTTAAGTGGGTGAAAAGCACTCTTAAGTTCAACTAATTGCATTTAATGTCAATTTAAACTGTAATGTATTTCCTTAAATTATAGATCACATGCAATTAAGTGTTCAAAATGTTACATTCATTTCACATTGAAGTATTTTATTTTCAAATATATTATTTCCATGATAAATACCCTTTAAAGTATGCTGAAATGTACTTTTTCACAAGGGGTGAAAATTTGTGCTTTTTCATTTATAGATTTTTCATCAATGGCAAAACATGTGCTGACATTTATTGTACTGTTTCGGTGTCTACAATGCTGCTCCCAAAACCTGATTCTCAACCTATACAACAGTGGAATTACTTCATGATTCTGAGTTTTGTCAGTTATTCTTGAGTAAATCATTAATATCAGATCACACAATTTAGAATGATTGTGTTTGTATCAACATGGACCATACTGGAGTTGAGATGAACTGTACCCTAGACCAGTGGTTCTCAAACCCCTCCATGAAGTACCCCCAGCACTGCACATTTGGTATGTCTCCCGATATCTGACACACACACTTTAGGTCTTGCAGTCTCCACTAATGAGCTGATGAATTGAATCAGGTGTGATAGATGAGGGAAACATACAAAATGTGCAGGGCTGGGGCTACTCCAGGACAGGTTTGACAACCACTGCCCTAGACTGTACTCAACCTTTTTAGCCGACTTGGGTACAGTTTGCAGGTTCACGCCTGTGTTTGAAAAATCCACCAGTTCACTGTAAAATTCACATCATTCAAACAAACCCGAGCATGCAAAGGCTCTAGTGTGAAAGCACCCTTAGTGAGTTTAGAAATGTATAAATATATGTCTATTGAAAGAGCAATGTGATAGTGGAACTGCATGAGGCATATTTTGTTTGACAGTCTGCCCCAAAATGATGTTCAAAATCAGAACAATCTTTCAGTTTTTTTAGTTTTTTTTTCATTGTTGCTGGTTAGCTTTAGAGTTCAAGGAATCACTATCTTCAAGAGATGAGCAAGACCAAGATAAATGTTTTGAGGTGGAGTCAGAAATATTGATTATGTGATTTGGTTGAGGAAGAACGAAAGAATGGCGGTCTTTGATGAGAATGTCACGCTGTGTGGCAGCTGAGCCTGGGGTGATCTTCAATGACAACAGGACCGATGGATGGACAGAGAGAGAGAGAGAGAGAGAGAGAGGGAGAGAAGAGATGGTTATTGAAAGCGAGGTTGAACTACAGAAATACAAAAACTGTGCCCTAACCAGAGACAAAGTGTCCAGCATCAAGTGTTTTTGTCTGTCCTCACTGAAAGCAAATGCAGAGTGAAGAGACAATCACAGCTAATCAGAACTCACCCAACTTCTCAGACACAAGACCACAAGTACACATCGCCTGTGCCATTTGGGAAAACCCAGTGTGATATGGGGTTTTGTAACATTCAGAGAAAGCTAGCATTTCTCTTCACCTCAGTGGCACTTTTTGGACAATTGAAACACCCAAGAGGATGTCAAGAAATATTGTGTCCCTGAGAAACAACCCTCTGCCAGCTTCTACAAGTTCTTTTAGTGCCCTTGAGGTCAGAGCACAGGATGTGTTCAGCCTTTTAAGTGAACTGAACTGTTAAAAGGCCGTAGGAGCTGACCAGTGTCTCCAGCCACATTAAAGACAACCGGACTCAGAAAAATTAATGACCTAAATTTAGAATTTAGAAAATATTTTCAGCTAGTCAAGCTCTTACAAGGTAACCTTGAAACTTCCAGACAGGTGTGTTGAGGCAAGTTGGAGCTAAACTCTCTCTAGGACCGAGTTTGTTGACCCCTGCTCTGGATAATGCTGTGAACATTAAATCGCCTTAAGTTTTGCTCTACAACATCTGGATCTAAGAGGCACCCAGAATATTTTATGAACTATACCTCAGGGTTTTATACGATCGTCCTAGATCTATTAATGACCAAACTCTTGTGCGTGGATGTCTTCCTGACAAATCAGAAGCAGTACATTCTGCTCTTTCCAAATGCCAAACTATTAATGCAAATGCACCACAAAGATGTGTATGGTCTCCTTTGACTGCACTTTTAGTGATTTCCTAGTAAAACTACAGCTCTTTGCAGAAATTACCTCTGTCATTGGTCTATTTAAAAAGGGAAATTGTTTTGACATCAGCAGCACTAAGGCTGTTGAAATGATCATTGATTTGAGGAAACACACCGCAGCACTTTCTTCTCAGGCAATCAGAGATTCTCCAGTCAGTGTGGTCCGATTCGCATCTCGAACACTCTCAGATGAAGACATTTAGTCTGTCAGAAAGCACATCAATGCATGAACGTCCTCAGATATAGTACGCTTCTACAGAGGCACCATTGAAAGTGTAATCACGTCTTCTGTCATTGTTTAGCTCTGCTAATGATTGTCCAAAGAAACAGCTACAGCACATTATCTGGTGCTCTGATACAGCAGTCCCTCTCTGGCTCAGCTCTACAGGTCCAGAACAGCCAACAGGACACATAAATGATTGAAGATCCCTTGTACCCTGGTCACTGCTTGTTCCAAAGGCTTCCCTCAATAGTGAGCAATCCAAACAGATACTGGTACAGCTTTATCAACACTGCATCCCTGTTGCAGGACCTCAGTTATGGCAGTGCCTCCCTGAGAAATAAGATTGAAATGGTAGATGTTATAGTAATGTGAAAGATCAGATACCGAAGTGACTGACAAAATGGCTTTTTTTCTGGTTTTTTTTGTACATTGTTTGTTAATGTAGATGAATTGACTTTTTTTTTTTGCTTTAATCTTTATAGTCATTTTAATTAATCACTCTCAATCTGTACAGTACTACACTGTTTGAAATCTTCTGGTATTGTTTCATTTCCAAACAATTATAATTAAATATTAATGAAATAAATAAATAGCATGCCTCAGTGATTGCAGTAGTGTTACACACATTTGAATGCTTTGTTCTACAGTCAGTATCATTTTAGAATGATTGCAACATTTTAGAATGATTTAAATTTCAGTGGTAAAATACTGTAATATTGTGGTAAAATAAAAGAAAAGAAAAAAAGGTTAATGATAAGTTTCCCTTACTCTACAGAGTGAAACACTGTAATGAATCAAATGGGAAATTCCTGGTAATTTTACAGAAAAATATTATTGTAATATACAGTGAAAATCTGTAAATTGACATTCGCAGAATTCTGTATGACAATCCATATTTTATTTTTTCACTGATATACTAGTTTCCCCCCTTTTTTTCTCACTCTCTCTTCTCCCTATATCAGTTATGCATATTAGGGTTTTATGCTGCATCTTACTGCATGTTGTTAATGCTGATTGCAGTATTTTAGTGTCATGTGTGCTACCATGATGGTGTTTTGTATTCGTGTGTTTGACACTCTGCACCTTCTATATAAGCAATTATTTAAGCTTCTGGAAAAGCTATTTGTGATCCATCATATGGATTTCTCTTTACCAGCGTTGGGGAAAGTTACTTTCAAAAGTGATGCATATTGCATCACTCAATAAAAATGAACTAGTTACTTGTTTCCCTCATCTATCACACCTGATTCAATTCATCAGCTCATTAGTGGAGACTGCAAGACCTAAAGTGTGTGTGTCAGATATCGGGAGACATACCAAATGTGCAGTGCTGGGGGTACTTCATGGAGGGGTTTGAGAACCACTGGTCTAGGGTACAGTTCATCTCAACTCCAGTATGGTCCATGTTGATACAAACACAATCATCCTAAATTGTGTGATCTGATATTAATGATTTACTCAAGAATAACTGACAAAGCTCAGAATCATGAAGTAATTCCACTGTTTTATAGGTTGAGAATCAGCTATAAAACTAGTTAAAAATTGCAGTGTGCCACCTGTGTTTTTAAAGTGTTTGTCAGTATATTATAAAGTAAATACTGTATAGTATATATATATATATATATAGTACATTTTATATATTAACATTACTCAATTAATGTTCAGTTCAGTAATTAATTTCTAGAATGAATTACAATATATTTCTAATTGCATTTTCTCTAACTGTGGCTTCCATCTTGGATTAATTTTGGTTTTAGAACAAAGTAAAACTCTCACAGACTCCTAAAAAAATAAAAAAGTGTCCAACAGGAAATTATCATCAGCATCCTGATAATGCATCTGCTCCGTTAACTGCGTCTGACTTGATAAAATCAAATGTGAGAGCGAAAGGGACTTAATGGATGAGTGGGAAAACGTGACTTGCACTTATTTTGGGGGGTCTTTTTTAAATTACAGTCATTTAGATGTAATTGCCAGGTGCTACGCTTCACCTGCTTTCGGGGGGACTGTGTGCTAAACAGCTGTCACACATTAACTCAAAAACTACGTGGCATTAGGAAGCACTTAGACAGCTGGTGTACACAGGCAGGGCTCAGTGCATACATGCGCGCACACACACACACACACACAACTACCAGCTACATGCTTTTCTTGAGCTTGACAGAGAGCAACTAACATGCTTTTATTACATGAAAGAAAGATAAATATGTTATCTCATTCAAAAAAAATAAATAAACTGTGCCTGCAAAGGTGATAGGATGCAAAGCTATATATGCTGCCAATCTCACAATGAATGCTGTTAAATATGTGCTGCAAAAACCCCAAATGATGAAGAAAAAGCATGGAGGGGATTCATTAAGAATGATTTTCACACTGATAGCTTCATTTATTTGCATGGGTTGCCTGTTATTTTACCAGCTTCACTAAAGGAATTATGCAAATGTAGTAATGCAACAAATACAAGCACAAATTTAGTACTGATCGCAATTTGCATGAAGCATTTTTCCCCAGTACAGAGAGCAATTCTGAGTGCTGTACAGGATACAAATGGATACAAGTTAAAATGCTCTTTTGATCACCATGTGATGGAAAACTGTTGCTATAATGTCTGTAAATATAGTAGTAAATGCAGCAGTAATGCCGAGTTCATATTGCATGATTTTTAAAGTCATCAGATCACCGTTGTTTTCACACTACGCGACTATCTGGGGTAGCATTCAGTTGCTGCTGTGTTCACATTGCATGATGGATCGGCGACAGGAGGTTACACACTGCATGACTTTACAATAGGAAGAATCGTTGATGACAACTCGGCCTGATCTGCAAACTACAGCCAAACGCACACGAGAAGTGATAAGGAAATAACGCAAGATCATGCTGATATTATGGTCTATAAGTCCTCCCTGATCACACAATAATTAACAAACAATGACTTGTTAACAACATACTTCTGGGAAAATGTTATGTACACAAATCTAAGTAGCCTACTTGAAAGTGAAACCAACGTTTGGTGCATTTTATAATGTTTATTTCGTATATAAAAGCCCTCAAAGTGATGAAGAAGAAAAATGCAATAAATCTTTTGTCCTTTATAGAATATTATTTACAGGAAAAACCCTAGCCTCTTCTCCATCTTCATGTAGCCTACCTGTTCTGTATATTCTAATGCAAAATGTAGGCACATTTATAAATGTTTGTAAATGGCTAATTGCTTTATATATATATATATATATATAAAAGGTCATCTCCGACGTGTTTTTCAGTCAGAATTCATTCACACAGCAGGATTTTGAATCGCCGACAGCTCCATATATTTAGCATGCCAAATATTTCACGGGCATCGACGACGCATCGCGATTCCCTCAGATCGCGTTTTTGATAATTCACTCTGTGTGTTTGTTACTCGCATGAACAAGCACTTTGCAAAACCCATCGGCGAGTGAAAATCAGGGATACAATCGTGCAGTGCGAACTTGCATAAGGTGTTTGCCTGAACAAGAATGACAATGCTGTTTAAAAGTTTGGAATTGGATTTTCTTAATGTTTCTGAAAAAAGTCTCTTATGCTCCTCAAAGCTGCATCTAGTAAACATATAATAATAATAAAACAGTAAGATATTGTTTCAACTGAAATATAATTTAAAATGTTATTTATTCCGGTGATGTAAAGCTGTATTTTCAGCATAATTACTCCAGTCTTCAAGTGTCACATGATCCTCCAGAAATCATTCTGATATGCTGATTGGCTGCTCAAAAAAAAGGATTATTTGATCAATTCATAAGAAAGTTAAGAACAAGATTTATTTGAAATTTAATTCTTGTGTAACATTATACTTTGTCACTTTCGATAAATTGTATGCATCTTTACTGTATGTACTAATTCTTTCTTGAATGTTAGTATATATATAGTTATATATAGCTATATGTCCAGCACACTACAATCATTTCTATATTTCTGCTTGTGTATCTGCAGAGTTTTTTCGACGGCTGGGACATAAACGAAAAGAAGGACAAGACCAAGGGCCGGCATGACACCCTTCTGGGTCGTAAGTGCATTTAAAATAACGATTATACAATAGTTTAATGGTATAGTTACAGCACATGCTGTAAAGATAATACTCTAATGTACTAATAATAATCGTATTCTAATATGTGTACACACACACACACACACACACAAATACTGGGTACAACAGTCAGTTTAGTTGAAATGAGTTAAAGATAGAGCATAGTCAACGTAGGTGGCCCATCAGGATTTGGAATGGAGCTTTATTCAGTATTTATCATTATTTAATTATTCATCTTAAAGTTGTTATTATTATCATCACTGACTAGCATTGTTCTGAATTTTTAATCCCTAACAGAAGACCGTCACCGTGTGAAAATGCATTCTCTCCTGGCCGATCCTAACTCAGACTATGTCAATGCAAACTACATTGATGTAAGTTTTTCCTCTTTACGCTCCTTTGTTCTCAACTCTGTCTCTGGACATGTTTCCTTCAAGTAAGAGGTGTTTCTCTCACTCTAGCTTTCAGTGAAGGTGTACACATTAACATGTTTATATGGCTTATATGGTAAATCCTTTTCTCACTGAGAGAGTTGTCCACTGACGACTTTACTGTCGCTTTCTTGTTTTGATGCTTCCTGAACTTTTTTTTATTAAAGTATTTGAGCTGTTCATGCGACTGCATTGTCCTGCCTCCCTAACAACCTGCCAAACGTCTGATTTTAGTCTTTTCTTTTCCCTGAAAGATTTGTTAGCACAAATCTTAAGAGGTGCGACACTTTCATGTCAGGCGGATTCTGAACACTTTGCTCTTAATCCTAACTGTTTCATAGATAACGGCTTTCAAACATACGTTCCTGTCCCACATAAGAAGCATCAATTTTCTAACTATCTCAGCCGGGATCTCAGTAAATCCATTTTTGCTGTCTTTTGGTGGAAAGGTTATCCAGTGGAATTGAGCAATCAAAACCTCCGCAGTGTGAAGAACTCAAAAGATCTTAAGACTAACTTTTAGGTGTTTTGTCAATTTTTTACAACTCTACAGTTTTTATTATAGGTTTGAATAGTATTTTTTTCTATTCAAGGCTGAAGACTCTCAGGAGCTGTTGTTATGATCAGTGCTTTCAAAATGAGCAGACCTGAATTGCTCTTTCTGCTTGGGCTGCACTTGAGGCGCAGGTTTGGGGTCTGATTATAGAGGTCTGATACTAAAATGTAAAGCCGTGCCACTTCACCTTTATAAAAAGCAGATGTCTTGATTTTCTCTCCTCCTCAATAGAGATTCCCATTCAAGAATCAAATCCCCATGTGATTAATGAAAACAGTGGATTGGCTTTTTGATTTTTGAATGCGAGTCACTATTGAGGTAATTGTCACCATTGCACCATTGAAGAAAGTTAAATGGATTCACACACCAAAATAAGATAATATCAGAAACGAGACAAGTCTTAATCAAGGGTTTGGGATAAAAGGATTCACAAATGATTGTCTCTATTGATCCAGTGCAAAGACAGCATATTGGCACTGATATTAACAGTATACCATAAAAAAAGAATCACTTAGACTGCACAAACAAATATGTGACCCTGGACCACAAAACCAGTCTTAAGTGTCAATTTTTCGAAATTGAGATTTCTACATAATCTGAAAGCTGAATAAATAAGCTTTCCATTGCTGTATGGTTTGTGAGGACAATATTTGGCTGAGATAAAACTATTTGAAAATCTGGAATCTGAGGGTGCAATAAAATCTAAATATTGAGAAAATCACCTTTAAAGTTGTCCAAATGATGTTCTAAGCAATGCATATTACTAATCAAAAATGAAGTTTTGATATATTTACAGTAGGACATTTACAAAATATCTTCATGGAACATGATCTTTACTTAATATCCTAATGATTTTTGGCATAAAAGAAAAATCGATCATTTTGACCCCAGCGACTTAGGGTCATATATACAGAATAATATTCACAAATGTTTAACTGCTAAGCACACAATAGTTGACTATGTTTTGTTTATCTTGTAGAAAACAACGGACCAATGGTCAGCATAGTTAACTCTAAAATATATTTAAAAATATGAAATGTATTTATACAGAAATGAAGTAAAGTCCATTGCTGTTTTTGGCTACAGAAAACAGTGCATGTTAAATGACAACGACAAACCCGAATGTGGAGCTGTATTTCACTGCATACAAGACATATTTTATGTGGGTCCTTTACACATAATTTGATGAAAACTACTGTACTTAACTGCTGAAAGAATGTCACCCTTATGCTTCTAAAAATGTAGAAGCATTAAGAATGGTTTTCGAATTTAATTGACTTGCTGAAGAAAACAAAACAAAAAAAACCCCTGCAAACTACCTAATATTCCCACCCCTATTCTCTACAAAATAGGATTTAGTAAGTGACAAAATTATTTTTATAATAGGCTATTAACTGTGCTGCTAAAATGCATTGATTTAAACACTAAAGAGCTGAAAAATAGACTATCTGAGGTTTTTTCTCGGACAATGCATGGCAACCCTGAACTGTAATTTGCAGTTATTTCCTCACTGCAAGTGGTCAGGACAGAAAATTTGACTTCTGACGTCTTTATTTCTTTCCTCTTTACTCTAATCATCTTAATTATTCTGTTTCTCTTTCTCTCTTCTTTCACCCATCTTTCTTTCTCTGTGTCTGGGGTCTCTTAGATTCGGATAAACAGGGAAGTAAGTACTTGTCTTTCTCTTGTCTTCTGTCATCATCTGTCCATCGCTCATTTATTCTTGCTATTGTGGCTCTGCACTCAGACATTTTTTTTTCCAAAGCCTTTTGTATTGTTTGAGGTTATTGTAGCTTTGTTTGATGTCATCGCATCACTTCCTCTAACCCACACCCTAATAATCTTAAACTTTAAACATCCCCTGAAACGAAATATATCTGTTTGAAACAAAAAGGTGCAGCAGGACATATCAATAGCCAGTATTTTACACACTGTAACTATATGATATTAAAACTATTAGACATGAACTAAAAAACACTTTTGATTTCATGGGGTCTTTAAAATCATAGCTCATGTAGATTCATGCTCAATCTAGATTAAATTATCTTGGACAAAAATGAAAGTCTACAAAATAAACTTGGTCTTAAAACCTGGCTTAAAGCATAACATACATATGCACGTTTTTTTTAGATGACATTTAGGATCTGTATCAGATAAAACATGTATATATCCATCTCATGTTTTGCACTGTAATTATATACCATAAAGTTTTATGCCATTATGCTGCATGCTATGCATACAGTATGTTCCTCATGGAACAATGTGCTTTAGTATCTAAGAATACCATGGTTTGATTAAATAACAATAAATACATAAAAATCAATTAATAAAAAAAAAAATCAGGATCAATGACTATTATGTAGAACTTAAGAAACTCAGTTTTGGTTTACCTTCAAAACAGCTTAGTCAGATTTACTTTCTTTGTTATTCACGGCTTCAGTTACTTTGTGGTTTTCTTTGAAAATAAAAGGAAAGGGAAAATCAAGCGAATACATGTTGAAATTTTCAGCACTGTGGCTTTATATCCCAAGGCTGTAGACAGAATACAGCTAGGAGGCCTGACATTTGTCTACATCGTTTATTTACATTTTCTTTCTCCTGAACGAGTTGTGTGTTGTCTCCTGTGTTCTTGTCACTTTGTCCTTGTCATTTTTGACAGCTTTTTGCTGCCTTTCATTTAGCGTGTTTCTCTGGGTTGAACAGATTAATCTGTTAAATTGACTGCTTTGCTGCAGATTATTGTTGCAGTCTGATCATGTGTCTCTAGTATGCTGTAGCATCAGTGTATTTTGAATGCGCAGTTAAAGTGCAAACTAGCTCTAATGTGAAGGCTTCATTGTGCATTTTAATTTAGATTATTTGGCACTTATCACTACTCTGTCAGTGTAAGAAATGCAGGTGTATAGTATTGTATATAGTACATTCTATATCCATACATGGCACAATGCCAGTTTGGGACAATTTAATGTACAGTATTACATAATTTACAAATGAAAAATGAATTAAGGCCTTGTGACTTTGATTAAATGTACTGTGTTTGTAGCAGTTGTATATAATAGTATATAATACGCTAAATGCAAAATCTCTACCAATTTCTACCATCACATTCCATCCAGACGCACATAGACTTTTTATTTATAGGCATTTTATAAGAAACTTTGACTACTGTACAATCAACCGCATAACCTTTAAGACTAAAAGCAAAGCTTTCAATCCAAACCCCACACGCAGGGGCTGAGGTGCAGCGTGGGCGAATGAACGGATACATTTTTTCACAAGCAGATAAAGGATCATTATAGTTACTGTATAAAGCCACCCTGCTCTTCACACAAAAATAATCATATTGATTTCAGACTACAGCAAGACACTGCAAGCACTTATCAAGGATTGGCATGTAATGAAATCTACCACAAACCTCACTGAACGCTGGTTTTAAGAACAGGAGGTGAATATTTTGTGAGAAAACAGCAGTTCAGAAAGCATGTGATCGAAAAGAAATGTGTAGTGGAAAGATTTTTTTTTTTTCTCCAAATTGACAGGTTTTATTATTAATTATTATTATTATTATTAACAACTAGCTAAGCCAACCTAGCAACCACCCTGACTACCCTAGCAACCACATAGCAACAACCTAGCAACCACTCAGGGTACCATAGCAACACCTTAGCGACCACTCAGAGTACCCTAGCAACCACTCTGGGTACCCTAGCAACCGCATAGTAACGATGCAATACAAGTGAAATATCGAAAGGGAATGTACTTGGTTACTATCGTAACCTCGGTTCCCTGAGATATGGGAACGAGTACTGCGGTATACGAGTACTCGAATACCGCCGAGCTATTGGTTCGATTTTATAGCACTGCACGATCCAATGGACGTGCAGTTTCACTGCGTGATTGAAAAGGCTTCAGTTGAAGAGGAAAAAAGAGTTTTTCCCATACAAGTGTCTTACGACGCAGTACGAGTGGAATACATTTACATTTATTCATTTAGCTGACGCTTTTATCCAAAGCGACTTACAATTGCTATATATGTCAGAGGTCGCACGCCTCTGGAGCAACTAGGGGTTAAGTGTCTTGCTCAGGGACACATTGGTGTCTCACAGTGGATTCGAACCCGGGTCTCTCACACCAAAGGCATGTGTCTTATCCACTGCGCCATCACCACCCCCCAATATTGAAAGGGAACTTTGTTTTAGCTTGATTCGGTTCAAAATTATGTCACACCAATTTGTTCGTCAGTTTTGCTTGAAGTATGTTGTTTTTCCATTAGTGACTTTGGTGCACTATTCATTTTGTATCTCTTATAATTGTGGAATCTAGTCAGTCAGGTACTTCTAGTGTAACTATAATTTTACACCACTGGTGACCCAAGAGGTGGCTGTCGAATGTGGCATTTAATCCTTTGCCTTTTGTGTTTGGCATTTAGAAAGCAGCGTTCAGATACTTCATGTTTGAACAGAGATAACAGCATCTAGGATTTCTAGACATGGGTAAATTAAATTCTTAAAGCTGAAAAATCAATATCAGAGGATACACACACACGACAGATACTATATATGGATATTTACTTGTTTTATCAAATGTCAAGAAGAAACACTTTCATTTTTGAGATACAGAGATGCATGTTCTGCTGTCGCATTCTCAGCCTCACTCATGAATCACACACTTATAAGTTTTCCTCTATGTGATTTTGTGTTTTTGTACATTAGGGCCTTGAGGTTGTAATATATTATCATCCATCTCTACGCCGTGCTTTTGATTTTTCATTTTATTGCAGAAACATATAACCTATATATAACAGTATCTGTAGAGTAGCTTGCTGGTAATGGTATAGATAGCATTTAGCCGGATAGCTTAATCATTTCTCTCTCCTATCTCAGCTTAATGTACAGAGTCAACTGCAACAGTGGTGTGAGTTTGGAGACAACAATAGCGTGAGTTTGGGATGGCTTTATCTGTTTGTCTGAGCAGTGGAGGACAGGGGGAGTGTTTTGAAAAAAATTGCAATTTTGTTTGGTGATGCAAATGACTCGCTTTAAATTGAATAAGTCAGTATATAGACTGTTGTCAGAATGTTGTTGAAATGTAATTAACATACCATTAATGCATGCTTTTTCTGTCTCTCTCAGGGGTATCAGCGCTCCAACCATTTCATCGCCACACAAGGTGAGCCTTTATAATTCTATTGCTCTGAAATCACTTGTGTGGCCTATTACAGTTGTTGATAAAAATGTACCTCTAAATGTGTGTGTGTGCCCCGAATCTACTACAAAGGTCTGAATGATTCATATGCAGTTATTGTTTTTGCCGTTTGATCTTATTTTTCTCTCTTGGCATCCAAACACAGCAGCACTTGCTTCTGATTAACTGCTCTATATGTCGATCTCTTCTTTTGTGAAGGTCACTGATTAGGATGTTTCTTTTTGTGCATTCAAATACAGTTGATCAGAGTCTTGACTTGAATCTCAATCTTTACACATTCATTTATGCAACCTTGTGATCCAGGGCACAACAGCTGTAGTTCATGAATGAAACATTAAGGCATGGACAGCTGAAAATGTAATATGGTAATATGATATTATATAACAGAAAGCATCAGCATCGTACACATCAGTATATAAATAAATATAATAATAAATTACGATTTGAAATATATTACAATATAAAAAGGTCATTTGAAACTGTAATAATATTTCACAATAGTACTGTTTTACTGTATTTATAGCAAATAAATGCAGTCTTGATAAACATAAGATACTTAAAATTGTTCTGACCCCAAACATTTAAATGGTAGTGTACATCTGATTATAAGCATCATACAGGTTTGAAGTGAAGTGATTCTCTGTCAGTCTCGTTCTGTGGATGTGTTCAGCGGTCTGTAGTTTTGTCTCTGTGGGTCTCCTGCAGCAGTAAACATCTCATTTGATCTGCTCTCTCTCACTCATGTTGGTCGTCAACACACCGGGCCACTGATCAACACAGACTCCCTCCAAACACAAACACACACGCACTGCTGCGCTCCGTTTGAGCAGGTGTACACACACTCATGTGTGGGCTCTGCTAAGCTTGTACTCTATCTGAAGGTTTACACTGGCTTTATGTCCTGTGAAGGCCATCTGTATGTTCACATCGAAACAGCGCCACATACAGATGTGCTCATGACTCAGTGAGCTTTAATACAAATCTCCCTATCAGCCCTGCAGCTGCAACCCCAAACCGCTCAAACCCACATAATGACAACTACATTGTAAAGTGTCCTTGAGCACTGGAAAGGCGCTATATAAATAAAACTTATTATTATTATTATTATTATTACAGCATTTTTGCATAATGTTATGATGCAAGAAAAACTCAGAACACTACAATGACAGGGTGCTTTGGGATGTTTTTTTTTTTTGTTTGCTTGCTCTCCATCTTTTTTATTTTTGCCTGACCTCGGTTCACATTGCTATGTGGTTGCTAACAGCAAACTACTATATTTTTGCACATTTTGTAGCATATTGCTGTTATATTCATTTCTGGTCACCATGATTTTGCCAAGCAAGGCATGTTCCTGGATCAACATTACTGTCCAAAAATATAGATTTAACCCAATCCCTACCCCTAAACCTAACCCTACCCATAATTTATTCCTAAAATCAGAGGAAAATGATTATTATTGTTATTGGTGTGAATGGACCTTTACTAAGTTATAAGTATACTAAAGTATCTATATCAAACTTTTATACACTGCTGGCAATGCAAAATAGCTAAACCCTGCTTGAAAAGTTACTAGATGTCTCTAAATGACGTCATACACTAATTACCATATTCCTGTAATTGTGTCATATCTGCATTGTGCCTAGTGTCAGCCTTTTACATCCCTGCTGAAAAAAAAAAAAAAAACAAACAGTAGAAACCATTACAGAATTTGTAATGGTTTTACTGGTTTTAATGGGCACTGTCATGGCGCCCGTTGGTCTCTACTGGTAATTGTTTGCCTTCTATTGGTGGCTTGTTAACTCCACTAAGTCCTAATGTCCCACACTGTACAAAGTAATTTAAGTTTACTTGATTAAGTTGTGCAAACTCGTTGTCTTAATTCAATTAAGCAATCTTAAATTTATTGTATTAAGTGTCATTTAATTCCTATTTACTAATATAGTAAAAGTACTCCTTACTTACATTGAGTCATATTTACTTAGACCATTTCAGTTTTGTTAACTTAATTGAATCTGTGATCTGAGGAACATTGAGAGTAACTATATTACTCAGAATTACTGACTCCCAGAGTGCATTGCGGCATGAATAAATTATGCAATTGCTTTGTTTTTGTTTTTTTTATTTGCTGTCTTGTGTCAGTAGTAGTACAACAAGAAGAGCAAATAAAATGGTTATTGTTACAATTAATAAAAGCAAATAAAAATTAATTGTTACCATTGTTGTGATTCATGTGCTGAATGTTGAAGTATGTGTGTGACTTCAGCATATTATCACAAATATTAACGAATTATGAGAAAAAGCTTCTCAAGTTGCTCATGAAAAACAATTGTAAAATTTGTTTACAATTGAAAAAAAAAAAAAAATAGTAAAAGATCATTAATAATCACAAAACAATCCACTATTAACCAGAAGATAGGTCATCTTCTATAAGCAACCTATTTATTACTTTTCTTCCCTTAAAATCAAATAACTCAGATTTCATGTTGCATTGCTACATTAATAGAAAGAAAATAAGACAATTTAATTTCCAAGTGCCCAACCAAAGGGAACACTAATCACTGTAATGGTGACTTTAAAACCACACACATTGTAGGAAAATCAACATCAATGTGAAAAGTCTATTAAGACTCCTTTTCTTTTCTTCTTCTGTTGCACATAAGCTACATATTAGGCAAGGCAAGGCAAGTTTATTTATATAGCACATTTCATACACAATGGTAATTCAAAGTGCTTTACATGAAATAAAGTAAAATAGTCATAAAAAAAAATATTGATCACAGCAATAAAAAATAAATAAATTGTAATAATAATAATAAAAACAAGAAACTTAAAAACAAATATACTCAAGCTTTGTTCAAACTCTCCCACACTAAGTGAGCGGGAAAACAAAAAAACCTTCCAAACCATCTAACTATTCTACTACCCCCTACTTACTTTGACCATCATATCTGACCTATTCGCTAAAACTCTGGGGCGTGCTCCTGTCTGTAATGCTAGGAATTTAGAGTTGGTTGAGCGATTCACGGCTAGAACCTCCGTTCTAGAGTCTCACATTCTCTCTGTATTTATACCTTCAAATGCACTAATTGCCTCTAGGGCTCTTAGTGCCTTAGAGAACTGTGCACATCTCTCAATCTATAGATGTACACCTTTACACTAATAGGCGTACCCAAATTATGACATCAGTTTTCTTCTGCTGGTGTCCCTCACTCATATCTGAGTGAGTCCATCGCTCTCCCCCTCCCGCACTCCCTCCGCTTACAGACAGTCCCTAACCAGAAACCTAACAAATAGAACTCAGAGGTCCTACTTTAAACTGATTAACCAACACACTTGTCTTTATTTGCCCACATTCTCTTTACCATCACAGCACTTACTTTAGCCTTCAGTTTAAACTTTTAAAATGATATCAATTTGATTTAAAACTAATTTCAACAAATGCACAGTTAAACAGATGAGTTTTGAGTCTTGATTTAAATGTGGCTAATGTTTTAGCACATCTGATCTCTTCTGGAAGCTGGTTCCAACTGCGGGCCGCATAATAGCTAAAAGCAGACTCCCCTTGTTTTGTGTCAACTCTTGGTATTTCTAACTGACTCGATCCTAATGATCTGAGTGGTCTGTTTGGTTTATATTCAGTGAGCATATCAGCAATATATTTAGGTCCTAGGCCATTGAGTGACTTATAAACGAGTAAAAGTACTTTAAAATCAATCCTAAATGTAACTGGAAGCCAGTGTAAGGACCTGAGGACAGGTGTGATATGCTCAGATTTTCTGGTTCTAGTCAGAATCCTGGCAGCAGCGTTCTGGATGAGCTGCAGTTGTCTAATGGTCTTCTTGGGAAGGCCGGTGAGGAGACCATTACAGTAATCCACCCTGCTGGTGATAAAGGCATGAACAAGTTTCTCCAAGTCTTGACTGGAAACAAAACATCTAATTCTTACAATGTTTTTGAGATGATAGTATGCTGATTTAGTTACTGCTTTGACATGACTACTGAAACTAAGGTCTGTCTACAGAATCACCCCAAGATTTCTGACTTGATTTTTAGTTGTTAGACCCCTAGAGTCAAGGTATGCATTCACCTTGAGAACTTCATCTTTGTTTCCAAATGCAATGACTTCAGTTTTCTCCTTGTTTGACTGCCTGTCACTGGTTTATTAATGTCATTGGTTCCTATTTTCCTATATTTTAAGTTAGTGTCACACAAAGCAGTAAGTAAATTGTTTTATTTGTTTTATAAGGTAACTAATTAAATCTAAGTAAGGTCAACTGTTGGATTTTACAGTGCAAAACACACTACAGGAAACCATTTTTTTAATGGGATAATGGTTAAGCATTGATGGTTTGTAATTGTATTTGGTGAAAACCATTAACTTCTGCGATGGTTCCTATTGTGTTTTTGTTTTTTTCAGCAGGGATTTATTTGCTTCTCCTCTAATGTCTGTGCTCACATGCTGTATTTTAATATATTTTTCTGTTTTTGTGTCGTACATTTACATTTATTCATTTAGCTGACGCTTTTGTCCAAAGCGACTTACAATTGCTATATATGTCAGAGGTCGCACGCCTCTGGAGCAACTAGGGGTTAAGTGTCTTGCTCAGGGACACATTGGTGTCTCACAGTGGATTCGAACCCGGGTCTCTCACACCAAAGGCATGTGTCTTATCCACTGCGCCATCACCACCCCATGTGAGATGAATATGAAATACTGATAGAAACGGCCTATTAAGACTACGTTAACCAGTTCTCTCTTCCAAGCTGTTAATCTGCACTGATTTATAATTGAGACATCAAAAGTAGATATGCATCTAGTGACAGTGAAGTTGCTAAGTTGGCAACACTGCTTTTATACAGTTAAGGAGGTGCTCTGAGCATTTTTTTTGACATGTTGATATGTGGTTGCTAGGGTGTTCTGAGTTTTTTTTGTGCAGTGCTATCTGGTTGCTAACAGCAGACATTGCTAAGATGATTTTTTTGAGCATGTTTCTTTGTGGTTTATCGCCTATCTGGGGTGGTTTCCTGGGCATTTATATGCATCAGCTAAAGTGTTCTGCACAGTTTTTGGCACATTGCTATGTGGTTGCTAAAAGTGTGCTATTATAGAGTTATTAATGCTGTGTTCCATTTACCTTGGAAGTCAGGAATGACGTCACACCCATGGACCAGTAGAGAAGTCAGAAAACCAAGATGGACACATTAATTGTTAGCAATACCAGTCGATTAAAAACACATAATATTAAAAGAAACACATAAAAGAGTAGTATTTAGTATGCACAGATAATGCCATAGTATCATGTCCAAAAATAGAGGTTGGGTAGTACATTGTCCACTGAGTTTACATAAGTGCTAATAAACAATATATTACTAATGTTTCTCTTCTGTTGATACACTGAGCAGCCATATTGAATTCTGAAGTTGGAGTTGTGATTCTTCAGAACTCTGTTCCATTTAAAAGTTCCTTCTGGGAACTTGGAATTCCAGAATTAGTACAAATAGAATGCAGCAATAGTGTGCTGAGTATTTATTTATTTATTTATTGACGCGTTGCTATGTGGTTGCTAGGGTTCTGGGTGGTGGCCAGGGTTTTCTGACACGTTACTATGTGATTGGTAAGATGTTCTGAGCAATTTTAGCACGTTTATGTTGCTGACAGCCCTGATGTGCAGTTGTTAAGGTCTTCTGAGCACTTCTAGCACTAGTGCTTTGATTAACCTGGGCTGGATGTGTTCTGATGCTGTCATCTGGGAAAAGCTGTTTCAGTATGCCCACAAAAACAATGTCGAACAAATGCCTCTCCATCTTCTATTTAAACCTCGAAAACTTTTTTTCTGTTTTACCATTATTATTCATCATGAATAACCTCGGCTTCAACCCAGCTGTAAAGATGTGATTTTTCGCGGATGTAGCTGCGGGCGATAGCAGGAGAGCTGCTCAGGAACTCAGGAAGCGCAGCACCTGTTGTTGGCTGTAATTGTTTTAACAGGTAGATAACAGACTCCTCACCCGAGGGCACAGCGTTCACAGCACTGCGCTTACAAACCCTCAGCAGCTTTCCTTTAATGTTTCCAATATTTCCATGCGTACGTGTTTCTGCGTGCCATGCATGTGTGATATGTGTACAGAAAAATACATGAGGAAGAAAAGAAAGAGATGAGAGTGAGAACGAAAGAGGTTCAGCTCATGTCAATCGTAGTACTGGTAAATGCTTTATTAGAGATGTTTGTTATTACAACTATGCATATTTGGGGTTAGTGATTTAAACAATTGTCTAACCCACCATAATAAACTATAATGTCTAAACCATCCCACACTGATAGTGTTAAAGGTATATTTCTTCCAAAAATGTTACTCATCTAATTACTCACTGTCGTTCTAAACCCTTCAGGCTTATGTTCGTCTGGGAAACGCAAATTAAGATAATTTTAATTAAACCTAACATATTTTTATCTCTCCATTTAAAGTCCACACAACCAAAACTTTGATACTTCAAAAAGTTCATGAGGTAGAAGTAAAGACAAGAGCACATTAATGCCCATGGCTCCTGGCGATATATTGAGGTCTTATGAAGTGAAACGATCAGTCTGTGCAAGAAACTAGACATCATTTACAACATTAGCCTGGGCAAACAATTCTTAATGCATTCACAACTGTCTGGAGTGTGAACTTCCTCTGCCCAAAGTCGATATGTTTGTTTACAGCGCAGAGTGCAAACTGAGAGAGAAGACCAACACACCTGATTGGATTCTGTTTGATTACAACAGACGGTTAGGACTTGTGTCTATTATTGTTTGTCGTAATGGTACTTACCTGTGCTTATCCTGGCTGCTGGAACCAATTTAAAAAAAGATTACGTTTGCGTGTACGATCCCATTCGGGACGTTTGACTTCTCACTGATGTCTGATCCACTGCTTCTTCCTCCGTCTCTCTCAGTTGTAAACAAACAGCATCAGCTCATCTGGTAATCTCTCTCAGTTCTTGGTCGGAGTATTCTGGTCTGAACAAGTAAGGTCAAAAAATTCCATGTTGTCCTCTTTCACATCATCAGCTATTGTAACTTTTACATTGTGAGCTTTAGACGCTGGCACTTCTGGTGAGTCCTCTCGCTCCATTGTAAATAACATAATCAGTTTGCATGTGAGTATGTGTCCATGCATGCATCATTATGCGACAAAGGAAGTTCACGCTCCAGAAAGTCAAGAACATGCTGAGAACCATTTGCCCAGGCTGTAGATTAAAGGTAATAATGTAGATTTTCTTGCACAAAATTATCGTTTTGATTCAAAAGACCTCAATATATAATCAGGAGCCATGGAGATCAGTTTAGTCTTTTCTGTATATGTTTCTTGATTCTCAAAGACCGGCAGCCACAGACATGAAGTGCACAAAAAAAAATTACCTACATCTTGGATGTAATTTAACAACAAATTTTCATTTTTGGGTGAACAATCCCTTTAAGAGCTAATTTCTTATTTCAACTAGAAGTAGACCAGGTGTAATCAGTCTTACTTTTCACATTCAAATTAGACCACTTTACCTTTTGTTTTTGACTGAATTTAAAAAGTTATGACCAGTCTTAAAAAAAAAAAAAAAAAAAAAGTGGACTAACTTTTTAAGACTAGTCTAAGCAGTTTTTGCAGCCAGCCCCTGTTCATTATTCTGAAGACTTATTTGAATATTTTGAAGATTAAACTGCTTCATATGCATGTATTTTACAATGTTTTATTAATTTTTTTAAAGGACCTTTTTGAAGCTTCAAAGTTTTGGTTGTGCAGACTTTAAATATCTTCACTTGTGTTTAGAAGATGAATGAAAGTCTGTTTGAAATAACATGAGGGTGAGTAAATGAAAGAACAAATGGTTGAGGAGAGGTGTGCTATTGCTTTTCGAAGTGGTCCGATTTTCACAGACCTATTTTTTTTAGGCCTAGCTAAGACATTTTATTTAAAACAGTAACAATAACAGTTGGCGCTACAAGGCAGTGTGTTTATGATTACCATAATACATTAAAATATCATGATGATTAGACCAATTTGACTTGGTCAAGTAAGAGCCCATTACAGTGTCTCTTGATAATGGCGTTGCACCATAGCGACACACACTCATAACATTTTAGCAACCGCATAGCAGTGCACTGAAAACACCAACCTTAGTAACTGCCTAGCTTCCTGCAATCACTTACATGACATTTCTTCAGAAAAAGTTCAAACTCTAGTTTCTTGCTGCAATCACTCACTGGATTTTCAATGCCAGCAGTTTCTCGATTCGTTGTCTTCTAAATGAACTGATAGCTCTCTCGTCCCAGCAGCTTGGAATCTCTATTTTCTCTTTTCTTATATAATCCTTGTGGATGTCACGACCCGCTATTTCACAAAACCACCTCTATCCTCTTTTTATCCTGCGTTCAAATCATTCACCTCCCACAAATCTCCATGAAAGCTCATTGTTCTGTCTCTCTCTCTCTGCAGGGCCCAAGCAAGACATGATCTATGACTTCTGGCGCATGGTTTGGCAGGAGAACTGCTACAGCATCGTGATGATCACCAAACTGGTGGAGGTGGGGAGAGTGAGTAGAAATAAGTCTACCTCTGCCTCGGGCTGCCTGACCGCCCCCTCCTCCCACTAATAGACACCATCCATTACTGAAAACTGACCCACTGCTGACCATTACTGAAGATAAACTTTACCAAGAAACCCCATTTACCAGAGAACAATCCGTCTGATGAATTTTTTTTTTACCGCCATCTTTAGCATTCAATTGAGCTTTTATTTGTCCCATTTCCACCACAATGCCATGGTTACTACAGTTGTTGATCGTACTGTAACATCATAGTAATTATAGGATCTCTTTCGAGAGGGACTTTCAGAATCTTTCTGTCATTTGGCTTATTTGTTCATTGGCTTTTGCCATGTTACCACTGTTTTATTTAGTAGTACTACAAGTAGTAGTTTTACTATGTAGTAACTGTAGCAATTTTGATATTTTGCTTGAACATATTGTTACTGCATGGCAAATTTTAGATTTTTGTTAAAATTAGTATTGCTCAAAAGACTCATTCAAAATCATATGCTATATGGATTATAATGATTAATTTGCCCTTAACTGAAAATCATGGGTTTGTGTTTGTTTAGTTTGGCTAAATGTTATTATTATTATTATTATTATTATTATTACCATCAATTAACTTATTTATTTATTTATTTATTTATTTATTTTTACATAAAATGTGTAATATTAAAAATAAATAAATAAATATTTTAAAGAGATATTACAATAAACAATAAGGTCGTCTTAAAACATTGAGCATTGACTACATTTTTATTTTTAGGATTATCTTATTATATATTGTCTCAATAATAATAATAATAATAATAATTATTATTATTATTATAATAGTCATCATATTGTTATTATTATTATTACTATTATATATTTTTTTCTATTTATAATTGTATTGACCTACATTAAGTAACAGTTTGACTTGTGTCCAAAGAAAATGTATTGACTAAGTATGGTAAGGTCTTCATAATACATATTGGATCATGGATTTAACTGAAAAATAATTGTACTTTGCATGAAAAAATAAATAAATAAATAAATATATATATATATATTATAAATAAATTTAAGGATCTATGATCAAACCATAAATATAATTAGAGGAAAAAACAAACAAATATATTTAGCTGTAACAACTTTTATTTATTCATTCATTCATTCATTCATTCATTTTATTTTTTTATTGTAATGTAGTATTTGTAACAGATTGTAAACTGTTGATTGCAGTTGAAGCTGTCGTGTGTTAATTGTATATCTGTGTGTTTGTGTATGTGTGTGTGTGTGTGTGTGTGTGTGATTCAGATGAAGTGCTGTAAATACTGGCCTGATGACAGTGAGCTCTATGGAGACATCAAAATCACTCTGCTGAAAACAGAAACGTTGGCAGAATACACCGTACGCACCTTTGCCATGGAGCGGGTGAGACTGTTGAGATGTTTGTCAATATTCTGCTGACATTTTTCGCTGCTAAATGTAAATTAGTTAATGGAGCTATTTCCCATGTGTTATTTTGATCAAATGATCAAATCATGGAAAATGTGTAAGAACATTGAAAGTAAGAACATTCTAATGAGTAAATGCTGTGTCCAATGTTTTCCTAACGAGTAACTTTGTCCTGTATCAGCGGGGTTACCCAGCTAAACATGAAGTCTGCCAGTTCCACTTCACAAACTGGCCGGAGCATGGTGTCCCGTATCATGCCACAGGACTGCTGGCCTTCCTGCGGCGGGTCAAGGCCTCCACGCCGCCCGACGCTGGCCCAGTGGTGGTCCACTGCAGGTAAGCAAGCACTGCTTCCTGTTTGTGCACAATTTTTTATGTTAAATGTGGTCAGTGAAAATATCGCACTAGTGTTGTTAACCCTTATAACACATGGAGAACTAACAGTTAAAGATCTGCATCACCAAAAATAAAATTTTAGAAGCTTTCTCAGATGTGTAATTTTCCCCCCTAACATTTACAACTAAGATTACAGCTGGATAAAAGTTGTTACTCCAGCTGTTAGTTAAGGAGATGTGAATATATCTTAAGCAACTTCCTGTGAGTTTTTGTGCTTCCACTTCACCTTTTCAAAAAAGGTCTTGAGGCTGTATCAATGCTTTCAGATCTCAAATATGAAAGCATGTTTTTGCTTTTGATGAATTGCAGATATTTGATATTTTCCATGTATGTGCTGCCTATTTTACAACTCGTTATCAAGTCGTCCTGTCCCTTGTTGAGATGTTGTCCCACAGACACTTGAGGCACCTAAAGAGGCGCTAGTTAGTTCTTCGTGGCAAGTATATCGCCGCTAATGCGGGTCATAGTAGCATGACAGGTCTACCGGTATCAATTTCCACGGGTGTAGGCATCGTAGCATTTTAGTGATCCGACTACTGCTAATAGACACATGTCTGAAAGATCCCTGGTAGTTAGGCCCAAGGCCCGTAGACCCCTTCCACTAGGTCCAAACATTATTCCACCACTAGATATTATATAACCGCTAGATGTTTTGGAGGGGTTCCAGTGTTCATCCAGGCCATTATAGCTGCTGCGTTCTCCCGGGAGCCATACTTCTCGATTTTCAATCGATGGCTCAGTTCCATCCGGGAGATCGCTACTACGGAAACGTCAAGGACCGTGGAGTGGTGTCCTGTATCCACCAGAATATCTGGTTTAATGAAACTTCGCTCTGTGGGGATGATGGGCTCGACTCACGTTCGTTCTCAGCATTTTCTCCAGCAGTTTGGCAATGTGATTATGTCGTGCGCATCTGGCGTCATGGATAATTTCACATATCTGAAGTATGTGATTCAGTGTGTCTCTTGAGTGGCAGGCCCCATGACGTCAGCTCACTTGATGAGTTGTCTCTCCCTCTGCAGGCTCTAGCTTTTGTATACAGTGTACCCCCCGGAGCTGTATTCCCTGTAGGTGCAGTCTCGGGAAGACTGTTTCAGGTTTGCCCATCCAGTAGTGGCTTGCTGGGTCAATGTCATCAGTTGTCATTGCTTTGCCATCCACCGATGCTCGTAGTATCTTTATCCACGCCTCCTTCGCTTCCGCAGAGGAGCACACAGTTTCTTTTCCAATCTTACTTGGCAGGTTGATCTTGCACAAATTTTTCTTGAAAGAGGGGAGCTCAGTTAATGTTCTCTCTATGTTACTTTGGTTTGTTAAAAGCTTTTCGAATCTTTTCTTTTGAAGTAAGGGAAGTGTTGCTCCCAGGCTGGGGATTCCGAGGCTGCCTGATTTTATTGGTGCGTGCAAGAAACCCAAAGACGTGTCCTTTGGCAAGGGCAGCCAATCCCTCGCAGCTCTTTGAATCTTCTTGTCGATGCTAGCGATGGTATTTCGGTGGGCACAGTCCAGGATTAGTTCATGTAGTAGTTTTGGGATCATAAAGTCGCTCACAATCTCCATTCTTTGGTAAGGTTTCAGAGGGGCGGACGTAAATTCTTTTAACATTTTTTCCACTTCCCTTGTCAGTTTTGGTGTTATTCTTCCTTTCCATGAGAAGCGGACCCCAAGGTACCTTTGGGTATCGGAGATGTTCATCGCGAGAATTGTTCCGTACTTGGTTATGTACGTGTCGGGTGCAAGTGCTAAGTGCTTTCTCTTGCCATCTTTCAGGATGGTCAGAGTTGCTGACTTCTTGATGTTTAGAGACATGCCCGCTTGCTGTACAGCTCTACACAGACTGTCCAATTTCCTCTGAAGGTCTGCTGGGTTGGAGGTGTATCTGCCTTCTCTCCCACTCTCAGTATTGATTGGTAGGATACCGAATCAAAGGCTTTCGAAATGTCAAGGAAGGCTGCTGCCAATGGTTTAGTCCCTTTGTGGGATCGTCGCAGCACCACATGCAGCAATGCAGAAGCCTCCAGGCATCCGTCCCTTTGGAGGAAGGCATACTGAAGCAGCAATAAATCGTATTGGTCTCTCATTTGTCATGCTAGAATTTTGTGGAGGGCACAGGCTAGAACTGATGAAATGGCTATTGGCCTGAAGTCCCCTGGGTCGGAAGGACACTCTACTTTAGGCAGAAAGGTGACTCTAGCCATTGCCAAGGGTGATGGAAGTGTCTCGGTAACCAGGATAATGTTTAGGAAACCAGCCAGAGAGGGTAGGTGCCAGGTCAGCACTTCCTGAGTCGAGAGTTTGTCCATTCCTACTGATGATCCTCTCATTGAGCGGAGCGCCACTTGGATCTCTTCTGCTGTAATTGGTGCTATCACTCCCCATTTGATGTCTCTAGTTCCTCGGGGTGATGCACTCCAGGGTTCACTTCCATCGGTATTTGTCGCGTAGACCTTCGCGCAGTACTCCTCCACTCCACTTATGTCTCGATCAAGTCCTCTATATGCCTCCCTCCATCGCCCCTCCAGAATGGAATTGGCGGCATCCTTCCTCTTCGTCCTAAAGAGTTTTAGAGTATGAGCATATCTTGCCTGTCTTGTTTATTGGAGTGTGGTTGCTTCCTGGGTTGCCTCCTTTTACTACTGGGTTTCCACTTCAAAGGGAGATACCCTTGGATGAGACCCTCCAGTTCCTCCACAGCTTTCTCTTTAGACGCCGTACCCTGGAGCAACCCCTCCACTATCGCTTTAAGGTTGTCACTCCCTATTCTCGGATCTTCAAAAGTTCCCATGGCCGTTTCTAGTAGCATACGCCTCCATTCCTCCTCTTGATCTTCTCCTGGGTGTATAATTCCGCTAGCCCCTGTTTGTTCCTTTGACGTTCCAGAACTAGCTCCAACGTCCTCGGCTGGGATTACAGGTTCTCCCCTTCTCACTGGGGGACTCATAGGAGAGTGGCTTGTTGATGTGAGTGTTGGGTGCACCCACTTCAGCTTCTGGAGCCTTTTCCTCACTGTTTCCACTGTCCTCCCCTTGGTAAAGGTGATTAGATTCCCTGCCAGATCTTTCTTTAACATGCCAGGCTTCCCAATCCTGCTGGCTTGCTTCAACAGTTCATCATCCTCTTCCTTAGCCCAGCTTGTAGTTCTGTGCTGAGCCTGTGATGTCAGAGAGGTGAAAGTTACAGGCAGACATGTGGGGGTTAGGCTCTCGGTGGATTTTGCAGTGGGGGAGGATTGGATTGATGGTAGTGTCTGTGGGGAGACTGATGTGGGGGGCGGGGTTGTGAGGCTTGTTGGATGCTCCCAGGCGGTGTCCACTAAGATGTCCATTAAGATGTTGCAAACGTTTCTTTAAAGAGTCAATTGACCGATGGGAGAAGTTTGCTTGAGGAGTCACCAGATATTCCTTCTTCATCATCCCCACTCTTCACTCGGCATCTGCTAATAGGTTTTCATCCTCATCTCTGTTCCATAATTTCAAATTCAAATTCAAATTCAAATTTTATTTGTCACATACATATACATACATAGTACAACATGTAGTGAAATGTATTGTACGACTGTCCAACAAATTGTCCAACAAAATTAAGAAAAACCTCTTCCGGATGCTGATGGTGGCGGTGCATCCCTAAACTCCTTAGTGAAGGAAAGGCTCTTTCATAGTCCTTGCATACGATAGTGTCTTAATTTCTTCTTTGTTTTCCTTTCCGTAACCAGCTTTTAACCCTGGGTCGGAAGGTTAGCCCTTCCCAGGTTGGCCCGGATCTTAGTTCAGTTGGGTGGCACAGAGGTGCCAACGTGACACCTTCTGCCGGTAGATGGTGTTACCGAAAGCTTCCCACGAGGAGGCGCCCGGGCCATGCAACTACACCCTCATCATAAGAGAGTCATAGTTACTCCCGCTTGCTGCCTATTATAATAGGGGAAGTCGTGGCCTAATGGTTAGAGAGTCGGACTTGTAATCCGAAGGTTGCGGGTTCGAGTCTCCGGCCGGCAGGAATTGTAGGTGGGGGGAGTGAATGTCCAGCGCTCTCTCCACCCTCAATACCACGACTGAGGTGCCCTTGAGCAAGGCACCGAACCCCCAACTGCTCCCCGGGCGCTGCAGCATAAAATGGCTGCCCACTGCTCCGGGTGTATGTTCACGGTGTATGTGTGTGTTCACTGCTGTGTGTGTGCACGTTGGATGGGTTAAATGCAGAGCACGAATTCCGAGTATGGGTCACCATACTTGGCTGAATGTCACTTCACTTCACTTCACTAAAGAGAAAAATGCTCACACCTGCAGGTCACCAGTTTCTGCCCATGCACAATCTCACTTATTCATGCGGAAGACATCCATGTATCAGATAAAACTAAATTGGACAGAAAACCAATTCAATGAATCATCCCTGAACACTGATGAAATGTTCATCGGTCCCTAAAAACTCATTGGTCCACATTTATCCTGAAAATGTAACATATTTTGCGCAAGTCACGTGACGTGTTCCTCAATTTATCTCTCCATTTTACGTGCTTTAACACTGCTTTTAATTAAATTGCAGCAGTGCTTCATTCAAGATTGTCTGGGATATTTCTCTCATTTTTTTAAAGCATACTTCATTAGTATTCACTGTCATGATGGCCAGTCAAAACCACATTACATTTTCTTACTGGCATCTGCATAAAGCACCATCATGTTTATTACCTTAATAATGATTCCACTGAATTTAAATACATTGAAATACTTTGTAAATACTGTGGTGTATTATATATATATATATATATATATATATATATATATATATATAACAGTGAATCTAATCACTAGTATACAGGCAAAATTTCACTTCAATAATATATTTAAACAAAGGTGTATGCACACTCATAGAAAACCATGTGTTTGATTAAATGAGGCTCTTCTTGTTCAGTTTGTTTTACCCTCGCTACGCTTTGTTTTGGCTTCTGGTTGTAGGACATGGTTTATTAATAATGACCCACCCACCATGACAGATTTTTACCCCCATTTGTTTGTTTGGCAGGTCTTAATTTCAGTATATTAAAGTAACATGTTATTGCCAACTGATAATATCACTGTATCATGGAATAGCGTGTAGACTCTGTACTCAGGCTCATCTACTGAATTTAAAGCTTCGAGAGGTTGGTAGCTGGGTTAATTGACTGTGCAATAGCCGGTCGTTGTCACTCCTGGAAAGTTCTGCTTGAAAGAGATGTGGTTGTACTTCTGCATAAAACAGCCAATTTACTAGCGTGTATCTAGAGCTACATTACAACGGTGCCATCTCCACATTTAAAAAAATGTTTGCTCGCTCTCATTTCCTTCTAGGCCCATATGATGTTATTTGATATTAATTTTAAGAAGCTCAACAGTACACTGAGATATTGTTCCTTCAGCTGTCTCATTATTTGTCTGTCTGCAGTATGGGTGCCGGCCGCACCGGCTGTTACATCGTTTTGGACGTGATGCTGGATATGGCAGAGTGTGAGGGTGTGGTGGACATTTACAACTGTGTGAAGACGCTCTGCTCACGACGTATCAACATGATCCAGACTGAGGTAAGAAACTTAATTATGAGAAACAAAGGATGGGTCACACGGATCCATTAATCAGCTAGCCATCCAACTAAACCAGGCTGGCGATTTTATTTTATTTTTTGTATTTATTTATTTTTTTCACACAAGCACTTTTGGTGCTTAACCCAGTTCATTTGACATCAGGATTTGTTTAATTTGATTGATTTGGACTCTGTTTCCTAAATTCCAAAATATCCATCAAATCCTGATGGATGAAATCAAGTCCCAGATTTGTTCTCACTGCATAACCTGTTTCAGTTGTAAATACAAAGTAAAATGGTTTGCAAATGGTAATTGTTGCTTTGTAATGTTAATATCTCTAATACAAGTGCAGGAGGATGCATGCTGCATTTTATCTTATATTTCAGGCCAACTTCCAGTTTTCTATTTTGCCTTGCTTTCAACTTCTGTATAGTCTTTACAGAAACAAGTATTTAAAAACTTTATGTACTACAACTCAAAGTTTGATAAATCAGATTTATAAATATTAAAAATGTGTTTTGTATAAAATGTGATACTTTTGAATAATTAATATTCTAGTTTTACTCTTTTCCCTCAAATTCATTCAGTTATGTAACTAATGCAGTTGGTCTGCAGAGAATGAGTTGGTGAACTGCATGTTAATAAACTGATGGACAAAAGTAGCTGTGAATATTTTCCCATTCAAGTCAACCCTCAAGGGGCTGGACAATAAAGAAGAAACCATAATTCAATGTATAATCACTGTGCGCTTAATATCACAAGAACGCTTTCAAGACAAAAGCAAGGCCATGAATCACATCTTGCCATGCTGTCTAGACTGCTTTATAATGCATAAGAAATCTCTGCCCTCATTGTTACACACTGCTGCTTATTATATATGAATTGAGGACGGCGAGCTGAAGGCCGGTCTAGTGTGTCTTTCTTGACAGAGATAAAACAGATGGCTGATGCCTGACCTTTAACCTTCTGATATACACTCACCTAAAGGATTATTAGGAACACCTGTTTAATTTCTCATTAATGCAATTATCTAATCAACCAATCACATGGCAGTTGCTTCAATGCATTTAGGGGTGTGGTCCTGGTCAAGACAATCTCCTGAACTCCAAACTGAATTTCAGAATGGGAAAGAAAGGTGATTTAAGCAATTTTGAGCGTGGCATGGTTGTTGGTGCCAGACGGGCCGGTCTGAGTATTTCACAATCTGCTCAGTTACTAGGATTTTCACGCACAACCATTTCTAGGGTTTACAAAGAATGGTGTGAAAAGGGAAAAACATCCAGTATGCGGCAGTCCTGTGGGCGAAAATGCCTTGTTGATGCTAGCGGTCAGAGGACAATGGGCCGACTGATTCAAGCTGACAGAAGAGCAACTTTGACTGAAATAACCACTCGTTACAACCGAGGTATGCAGCAAAGCATTTGTGAAGCCACAACACGCACAACCTTGAGGCGGATGGGCTACAACAGCAGAAGACCCCACCGGGTACCACTCATCTCCACTACAAATAGGAAAAAGAGGCTACAATTTACACGAGCTCACCAAAATTGGACGGTTGAAGACTGGAAAAATGTTGCCTGGTCTGATGAGTCTCGATTTTTGTTGAGACATTCAGATGGTAGAGTCAGAATTTGGCGTAAACAGAATGAGAACATGGATCCATCATGCCTTGTTACCACTGTGCAGGCTGCTGGTGGTGGTGTAATGGTGTGGGGGATGTTTTCTTGGCACACTTTAGGCCCCTTAGTGCCAATTGGGCATCGTTTAAATGCCACGGCCTACCTGAGCATTGTTTCTGACCATGTCCATCCCTTTATGACCACCATGTACCCATCCTCTGATGGCTACTTCCAGCAGGATAATGCACCATGTCACAAAGCTCGAATCATTTCAAATTGGTTTCTTGAACATGACAATGAGTTCACTGTACTAAAATGGCCCCCACAGTCACCAGATCTCAACCCAATAGAGCATCTTTGGGATGTGGTGGAACGGGAGCTTCGTGCCCTGGATGTGCATCCCACAAATCTCCATCAACTGCAAGATGCTATCCTATCAATATGGGCCAACATTTCTAAAGAATGCTTTCAGCACCTTGTTGAATCAATGCCACATAGAATTAAGGCAGTTCTGAAGGCGAAAGGGGGTCAAACACAGTATTAGTATGGTGTTCCTAATAATCATTTAGGTGAGTGTACTAATAGAGTAAAAAAGTAAGCCCGAATCAAAAGAAAACACTTTAGAGATTAATAGTGGCACTCATGTTTCTATGATGCTTGTTTGATATGGCAATCACTATTTTATTGCTCATATTTAAGATAATAGATTGTTGTTGTTGTTTTTATTAACTTAATTAGACTTCATTATGCAATCCACCCTGAACAACACTTCAAAACATATGACTAGTTGAGGAGAGATATTAAATAGATTGTAAAAATATGAGAAAGTGGACTGACGATTATGAAAGATCTGATAAAAAAGGCAAAAATAAAAATCCCATTTTAACATTGACGTGGGACCTAAGTCATGTGTAGAGACCAGAATAGAGTTGATCCTTTGACTCACTGGACTCAATGTGCCTCTACCTACATGTTTACACAACTCCAAAAACATATCTGTAAATACATTTCACTGTTGTTTCCGGTTGCAGTGAACACTAGTGGGCTGTAAAACATGTTAAAACACTTATACTGCAGTGAATTATTTGCAAACTAATACATTTTCATATTTGCATCACATAACCTGCTCCATGTGAATGAGTTTTCTGATAAAGTATACTTGCTCTGTAGCGCACCTGGTACATAATTGAGTTATTTTATGGTGAGTGCAAAAACTTGTAGAAGCAAGCTAAAATGTCATGGTTCCTTTAGCAAATGCATTTTTATGTAATGCTTGCTTTTAGTTAATACTGTCATGTAGGTTTAGGGTAGGGTTTATTGTGGGTGGTATGTTGTTTTTAAATGCGACACAGTATTAGCCATGTAGCGCCACGTGCCAAACCTTTCATTTCCGAACTGCTCTGATGCATGCAACATTCAACATACTAAAGCGTTGCCATATTTCACATTTGAATGTGTCGCAAATGTTTAAGAAGCAATGTATTATAATTTTCAGAAATGTTGCCACAGGCACGTTTTTCCAATGAGCCTGCATTACTTAGGTCTATAAGCAACTACCCAAACACCCTAAAAGCCACATACACTCTAAACACTTTAACTACCCCAGTGCAACACTCTGGCAACCACCCAGAAAAGCATAGCACCATGGCAGCTTGTTTGCATGGGCAAGCATAACTCACATTTTCTTTAGAAAATTTCTGTAATTATTTCTAGGGATAACTATTGTCGGGTACCACAGTTTCTTAAATCTAAAGTCATTCTGCTGATGGCCATTTGTATATGAGTGCAACAGTGTTGTGCATCTTTATGTGGGAATATAGATTTGATTGACTTTGACATTTCCCTCCTACACTGCTAAATTAAGCTAATATTTGCCCCCTCAATTAATCTTTCTGACATTTTGTCACATCGTTTTTAATTAAAGCCAGATAAAACAAATAATTGGGCACTGCATCGTGCATGTTTTGACATGGCCTCATTTCTTCGAAGCAGTTTTCTGTCCTGAGCTGACTCTTTCTGTCAATCTCTCTTTCAGGAGCAGTATATATTCATCCATGATGCCATACTAGAGGCCTGTCTGTGTGGAGAGACCGCCATCCCCATCAGCGAGTTTGCGCTCACCTATAAGGACATGTTGAGTGTGGATTCTCAGACCAACACCTCCCAACTCCGAGAGGAGTTTCAGGTGAGTGAATGAGCTGAGGACTTTCCGCACTTTCATTGTTGGCCATAGAGTCTGAAGTGGATAGCAGAATTCCAGGATATCGCTAAACAGATTGGTGTCATGTTTTTAGTCATTTAGGCTTAGTTACGTTTTAGGTAATATAATCTACCATCCAAAGGTTTTGAATATAAAAAAAAAATGTTTTGTCTTTTTCTTACCAGGGCTGTATATATTAGATCACTACTACCCAGTATTTTGTTTAAACATGTTATTGGCACCATTGGTCAAGTCAAGTCAAGTCACCTTTATTTATATAATGCTTTTAACAATACAGATTGTGTCAAAGGAACTTTCCAATATCAGAATAGGAAAATAGTGTCAATAATGTAAAATGACAAGATTAAACACAAAATTTTCAGTTAAAGGCATCTCATTATTGAATTCAATGATGTCATCGTCCAGCTCAGTTCAGTTTAAAAAGTATCTGTACAATCAAGTCGACGATATCGCTGGAAAATAAGTGTCCCCAACTAAGCAAGCCAGAGGCGATAGCGGCAAGAAACCAAAACTCCATTGGTAACAGAATGGAGAAAAAAACCTTGGGAGAAACCAGGCTCAGTTGGGGGGCCAGTTCTCAACTGGCCAGACGAAACAGCAGTTCAATTCCAACAACAGATTTTGTAAGGGACTCATTTAGTTCCCGTGGTCTTGTCCCGATGGCTATCTAGGTGACAAGGTCCTCACTGGGGATCTGTCTCTGGGGTTCATCTAGGTGTCCTGATCTCCGCTGACGTTCAGGGCTGTAGAGGTCGTCTCTAGGTGCAGATCCACCATATGATCTGGATACGGACTGGATCGGGTGGCAACGGTGATCTCGGAATAAGAAAGAAACAGACTAATATTAGCGTAGATGCCATTCTTTTTACGATGTAACAAGTACATCGGGTGTTATGGGAAGTGTTTCCGGTTCTCCAAACTCTGACCAAATTAATTCAGCCTAACAATCCTTTAACATATTTGAATATTAGAAGCATATTACTGTGTTATGTGTGAGCCAGGTTAAAGAGATGGGTCTTTAATCTAGATTTAAACTGACAGAGTGTGTCTGCCTCCCGAACAGTGTTAAGGCCTTTCCACACTGAGCGCGAAAAAGCGAAACTAATTTTACACACGATGACGCATGGGAATAAAAGAATAGCTTCCTATGGATGCTTCCACATAGCATCCATGCGCGCACTGAAAATGCTAAAGTTTTTTTTTTCGTCCAGTCCGACAAATCTTTTGAGGTTTGCAAAGCAAAAACACGGGCAGTCCAACAAGATTTGAGCATTACATCACATGACCAGAGCAACTGCTGTTACCCAAAAGGTCGATGTGGTGGTGCTAAAAGCTCAGAAGACTGTATTGAGCACAAGTGTAAAAACGCCAAAGTAGAGGGCTTTTTCCGCGAGAGAGAAGAGTGAATGCTGAGTTCTTTTTATTGTTCGTATTTAAGAACAGACTACTCTCACATGTTCTTTATACAGAATAACATATTAATTCTCCACTGAATCATGTGATCTGACGAGCACCTTCAATTTTCTCCCACAAGCGCGAGTGTTTATAAGTCAAAGCTCGTTCGTCTAGACCTGTCAATCATGTAATCATATCTCTTGCCCTTCTGTATATATAAAAAAGAGAGAAATATTTTTCTACACATGAAATATGAAAGCAAATAGACCTATAATTGTGAAGATATGTTTTCTGTATATGTTTTTATGCAGTTCATGGTATTTATTTTAACAATAAAGGATGGTTATGACACATGGCAAGCGATCAATCCATTATAAAACGTGCAAAGAGTGCATGTCTGCCTATTATAGAATCAAAATCCATTTTAGATCACAATCGGAAGTTATTGCAAGCACTCAATGATGATTTAAAGTGGATTTTGAGCAAAAACGTTAATAATTACATACATTTTCAATGTAGCGTGATGCTAATTGTACCTCTAATTATTTCAGATGTATTCTTATAAGCATGATGGATATTTTGTGTTTCTGATGAAAAAACACAAGTTATTTATCTTAATTGAATACTGTATATTGAGCAGAGGACGATGTAAACCATACGAGATACATACGCTACATGAAGAAAAAAACACATTGCTGGGTGGCGCCCCTAGCGTGCAGGCGTGAATTAGCAGAAGGCGAACATTCGTTTCTCGCTCGGTGTGAAAGCAACATTCGCGGGCGATTCACCTCACTTTTTCGCATCGCGCTCAGTGTGGAAAGGCCTTAATTAATAATTAATTAACATCTGGTCAAGTTCCTATTTATTTTAAACAAGCTGTTGTTCAACCTATTCTTAAGAAAACAAATCTTGATCCTTCTTTGCCCCAAAATTATAGACCTATTTCTAAGCTACCTTTTATGGCCAGGGTCCTGGACAAAGTAGCTTTTAATCAACTTACAGCTGTTTAAGAGTGATATACTATGTTTGACAAATTCCAGGCTGGTTTTCATCATCAGCACTCTACTGAAACTGCTCTTCTTAGAATCTTTAATGCAGGAGAATGTTCTGTTCTAGTATTATTAGATCTCACTGCTACTTTTGATACTGTGGATCACTGTGTTGAGAGGCTCAGACAGTATGTTGGTATCTCAGGAACAGCTTTGAAATGTTTTTTCTCTTACTTATAAGATATATCTTTTTTCAGTTAAATAAGTTAACAATTATGCCTCATCAACAGCATCTCTCTCCTGTGGGGTTCCCCAGGGTTCTGTTTTGGACCCACAGCTTTTTGCTTTGCATTTGTTGCCTCTGGGGAAATTGATAAGTACTTTTCAAGGTATATGCTATCATTGCTATGCAGATGACATTCTACTTTATATCTCTTTTAAGCCCCTTTAAATTATGAAATTATCTCTTCTTTTAAATTGTATAAATACTATAAAAGTCTGGATGGCTAACAATTACCTGTGGTTAAAAAAAAAGTACTTATCTCTGCTCCTGCTGGTGTTTTTCCTAAGGTGATGGAAAGTCTTGGCCCCTTATCACATTCTGTTAAACCTTCCCTCCATAATTTAGGTGTACATATGGGTCAAGCTTTGAGCCTTGATCAATATGTTAAATATCTGGTTCGAAATTGTTTCTATCAGTAGAGAAACATTGCGAAATTGATACCATTTGTGTCAATAGAGGAGATGGAGATGATTATACATGCTTTTATTTCCTCCTGCCTTAATTGTTGTAATTATCTTCTTACGTATCTCAGTAACTCATCCCTGAAACGATTACAAGTGGTCCAAAATGCTGCTGCTAAGCTTTTAACTAAGTCATCAAAGAGATCTCATGTAACACCAATTTTAATTACTTTACATTGGCTACCAGTCAAATTTAGAATTATTATCAATGTTGAAAACAGTTGTGCTGCTTCATATTTTTGTGGAAACTGTGATACTTAACCATTCAAAAGTTTTGGGTAAGAAATTAATACTTTTATTCAGCAAGAATGTATTAAACTGGTGTTTAAAAAGAATGGTTAAAATAAAATAAAAGTAAATTCAAATAAATGCTTTTTTTTTTTTTTTACTTTTCATCAAAGAATCCTAAAAAATATGCCATGGTCTCCACACAAATATTAAACAGCAAAAACAGATATAAAACTAATATTTGAGCAGAAAATCAGCATATTTGAATGATTTATGAAAGATCATGTGACTCTAAAGACTAGAATAATGATGTTGAAAATTCAGCTTTTACATCACAGGAATAAAATGTATTTTACTTACTTTACTTACTTTTGTCATTTAGCAGACACTTTTGTCCAAAGCGACTTACAAATAAGAAAAAGTAACTAAAACTAAAAGTTACAACTCTATTAAACTATATATGTATTTTAAACTATATTTAAAAAGAAATCAGTTCTTGTAAATTGTATTATTTCACTTTTCAACTAGAGAAGTCAACTAGGTGAGTTTATGAGTTCCAGGGTCATTTTATTCACAAGATATGAAGTGAAGTGAAGTAACGTGTGGCCAAGTATGGTGACCCATACTCGGAATCTGTGTTCGGCATTTATCTCATCCAAGTGCACACACACTGCAGAGTACACACACACCATTAACACTCACCCGGAGCATTGGGCAGCCAATGCTGCTGCACCCGGGTAGGAGTTGGAGGTTTGGTGCCTCACTCAAGGGTCTCACCTCAATCATGGTATTGAAGGTGGAGAGAGAGCTGGTTATTCACTCTCCCCACCAACAATTCCTGCCAGACCTGAGACTCGAACCCACGACCTTCTGGTTAAAAGTCCGACTCTCTATCCATTAGGGCACAACTCCCCAGATTCGCAAAAACTGATCCCAGAACTCTAAAAACTGTGAATAGAGTCATTGATCACATTTTTAAAAATTCACTCTTATTTTTTTATTTATTTTTTTAATAAATAAAATATAAGTAAATATAAGTATGCATCCTTTTTATGACCCATGAGCTGAAAAAAAAACATTACCATGCCTATTGCTTATTACTTTCTTAGCAAGTTAATATCCAGCAATATTACTGATTGCAGTCTAATTACAGCCCAATTTAATGTTGTGGACTCTGCTAATGCACTGCGGATGTCACTTGTTCAAGTACATTGACTGCATCCCATTGCTTAGACCCAGGAAGAGGCTGTGTGCTGAGATTGGTCCAAGTGGGAGGTACTGCTGAAACACACTGCCAAATTGAAACAATTTCTTAAGTGATCTCAGCAAGCAAAACACCTGAGAAATAGTGTATTGGAGAACTTCTGACCATATTAGGAGACCAAGCCTAATATATGCATAATCGTTTAAGTGAAAAATGAGCTGAGATTGTGTGATGTATGGTGTGTAATTGGAGTTGTCTTTGGGAAAATTAGGAGCACTGATTGAAGCCAGAGATTAAAACCTCATGCATTTTATTTTATTTTTGTTTTTTTTTTCTTTCTTTTTACTATGAGCTGTGAGAGAACACTGTAAAAAGTTCTCTAAAAAAGTACCTGATTTAACCCATTAAAATTAGCGTTATCAGAATCAGAATCAGAATCAGAATGAGCTTTATTGGCCAAGTATGTTTACACATACAAGGAATTTGTTATAGTGACAGAAGCTCCACAGTGCAACAGAAAGACAGTAACAGGACAGGACACAGGTAATAAAACAAAATAACAAGAAATAGCCAATAACCAATGTACAAAGCAGCAAAAAAAAAAAAAAAAAAAAATACACAATATATAATATATAATATAGGCGACTATGTATGTACAGGTCAAGTATGTGTAAATTAGAAATGAGAAAATAAAAATAAAATAAGTGAGTGTGGTGAATGGATAATGAATTAGTTGTGTGTTCTACGTTTATTTATTGAGTGTTCATGAGATGTATTGACTGAGGGAAGAAACTGTTCCTGTGTCTGGTCGTTCTGGTGCTCAGAGCTCTGTAGCGTCGACCAGATGGTAACAGTTCAAAGAGGTTGTGTGCTGGATCTGAGGGGTCCAGAGTGATTTTACCAGCCCTTTTGCTCACTCTGGATGAGTACAGTTCTTGGAGAGTGGGGAGGGTTGTACCAATGATTCGCTCAGCAGTCCGGACTACCCTCCGTAGTCTTCTGAGGTCAGATTTGGTAGCTGAGCTGAACCAGACAGTTATTGAGGTGCAGAGGATGGATTCAATGATGGCGGAGTAGAACTGTTTCAGTAAGTCCTGTGGCAGGTTGAACTTCCTCAGCTGGCGAAGAAAGTACAACCTCTGCTGGGCCTTCCTGACAATGGAGTCAATGTGAATATCCCACTTCAGGTCCTGAGAGATGGTGGTGCCCAGGAATCTGAATGACTCCACTGCAGTCACAGTGCTGTTCATGATGGTGAGTGGGGGGAGAGCAGGGGGGTTTCTCCTGAAGTCCACGATCATCTCCACAGTTTTGAGCGTGTTAATCTCCAGGTTGTTGAGACTGCACCAGACAGCCAGCTCCTTAACCTCCTGTCTGTAAGCAGACTCGTCACCGTCCTGGATGAGGCCGATCAGTGTGGTGTCGTCTGCGAACTTCAGGAGCTTGACAGAGGGGTCTTTAGATGTGCAGTCGTTGGTGTAGAGGGAGAAGAACAGTGGGGAGAGTACGCAGCCCTGAGGAGCTCCAGTGCTGATGGTTCGAGTGCTGCATGTGAATTTGCCAAGCTTTACTAACTGCTGTCTGTCTGTCCACAAACAGGATCCTCACATAAGTCGCTGGTCTGTCCAGATGCTGCAGGATGAAGTGCAGTCCCATGTTGACTGCATCATCCACAGACCTGCTTGCTCTGTAGGCAAACTGCAGGGGGTCCAGTGATGTCCTTCAGATGAGCCAAAACCAGTCTTTCGAATGATTTCATGGCTACAGACGTTAGGGCCACAGGTCTGTAGTCATTAAGTCCAGTAATTTTGTGTTTATTTGGGACGGGGATGATGGTGGAGCGTTTGAAGCATGAGGGGACTTCACACAGCTCCAGTGATCTGTTGAAGATCTGTGTGAAGATGGGGGCCAGCTGCTCAGCACAGATTTTTAGGCAGGCTGGTGACACACCATCTGGACCAG
The DNA here is from genome assembly GCF_936440315.1 of Barbus barbus. Lineage (NCBI taxonomy): Eukaryota > Metazoa > Chordata > Actinopteri > Cypriniformes > Cyprinidae > Barbus > Barbus barbus. The sequence continues at coordinate 3,203,867 of NC_136747.1, read as the reverse complement.
GTGCTTTCCTTCTTTTGTTTTTCCTGAAGACCTGGCACACATCATATTCGCTGATTTGAATTGTAGGTGTGGGGGAGAGAGGGGTTGCTGGAGGTGTGAATGGTTGTGTGGAGGGGTGTTCTGGGCGGGTGTGGGGTGATCGTTCAAAACGACAAAAGAACTCGTTTAAGTCGTCTGCCAGGTGTTGATTCTCCAGAGTGCTGGGGGGTGGTGTTTTGTAGCTGGTGATGTCCTTCAATCCTAACCACACTGAAGCAGGATCACTGGAAGAGAATTTGTTCCTGAGCTTGTCAGAATAATTCCTCTTTGCCACTCTGATCTCCTTTTCCAGTGTGTATTTGGCCTGTTTGTACAAGACTTTATCCCCCTTTCTGTGAGCATCTTCTTTGGCCTGACGGAGCTTTCTGAGTTTGGCAGTGAACCATGGTTTGTCATTGTTGTAGAATAGATGAGTCCTGGTAGGAATGCACGTCCTCACAGAAACTGATATAAGATGTTACAGTCTCTGTGAGCTCGTCCAGATCATTTGCCGCAGCTTCAAAAACAGTCCAATCAGTCAGGTCGAAACAGGCTTGTAAATCCCGCTCTGTTTCGTTAGACCATCTTTTAACAGATCTTAATACAGGCTTTGCAGACTTAAGTTTCTGCCTGTAGGACGGAATAAGATGAACCAAACAGTGATCAGAGAGTCCTAAAGCTGCTCGTGGAACAGAGTGATATGCGTCCTTTATTGTTGTGTAACAGTGATCCAATATATTACTGTCTCTGGTGGGACATGTGATGTGCTGTCTGTATTTTGGCAGTTCACGGGAGAGATTTGTTTTATTAAAGTCCCCGAGAATGATTAAAACAGAGTCTGGGTGTTGTTGTTCACTCTCTGTGATCAGATCAGCGAGTTTCTGTAAAGCTGTGGTCACGTGCGCTTGCGGTGGAATGTAGACACTCACGAGAATGAATGAGCAGAACTCCCACGGCGAATAGAACGGCTTGCAGTTAATGAAGAGCGTTTCTAGATCTGAGCAGCACATCTTCTTTAACACAGTTACATCTGTACACCACCTCTCATTGATGTAAAAGTATGTCCCGCCGCCGCGCGATTTCCCCGTTGATTCTGTGTCCCGATCTGCTCTGATCAGCTGGTAATTAGGCAGATGAATCGCGCTGTCCGGTATGTCGACATTCAACCAGGTTTCCGTGAAACACAGAGCAGCAGAGTTAGAAAAGTCCTTGTTTGTCCGGGAGAGCAGAAGGAGTTCGTCCGTTTTGTTGGGTAGAGAGCGGAGACTCGACAAATGGATGCTAGGTAACGCCGTTCTAAATCCTCGCTGACGAAGTTTTGCGAGCGCGCCGGCTCGCTTTCCCCGTCTGCGCCTCCTGTAGCGTTTGGCCAGAGCTACGGCTCCACCAACTACAATGTCCAGCAAAACGTCCGAAAAATCAAAAACCGGTAGAAGATTTTGTGGTGTGTTCTGCCGAATGTTCAGCAGATCATCCCTGGTAAAACTGATCTTATTTGAAAAACAAAAAACAGGAAAAACAAACAAAAACAATACGAACACTGAGGAGCAACGCACAATAGCTGCCATCAGCGGCGCCATTTTGTGCATATTGGTATAAATTAATGCAATTAGGTTTACTCAGGGATGTTAAATACTATTTTATACATATATATATATATATATATATATATATGTATGTATATGTAGAGACCAGGCTATCATAGAGGCTTGGGTTTGTGTGAACTGTATTCATTTTATAATATTTCCATTGGGGCTTTATGTAAATCACGTCATTTTGTTTCATCCAGGTAAAGTGCTTCATACTAACTCACAGCTCAAACCGTAATGAAGTTAACCAGCTGTAGAGTCTATTTTCATTCATTTAGAGAGGGTTTAATGAGGTGTTCCCTCACCTTACAGTTCCACTCGCGTGTGTTTTTAGCATTAAGCTATTAATGGCTTCATGGCTGCTACTCTGAGATTGTGTACCTGTCCCTGTCCTCCTCACAGCCAATGTAATCTTTATAATCATAATTGTAATGTCCCATTTGTGCTGTCAGAACCAATCGGGATTGAAGCACTTTACCCATCAAGTGTAATAATCTGCATGATTCTCAGTTTGATTCATTCACCTCAAGGCTCATAGTAGAAGTATTCATATGTGACCAGTGTGCATTTATTCTCAGCCATTAAGCGTTGTAGACATTATTTGCCTGAGACTAAATCATTTCTGCTTCCAGTGCTTTTCTCTGCATCGGTCTACTCGAGTTTGTTAGTTTACATACATTTTACATAATCTGAAAATGTTAATAGTTTAAAAAGAGAGGCCATAAAATAGTTTTATTTTACTTTTATAGTATTTAATACTGTCTTAAGCTATTTCACTCAAAAGATGCACAAGACGCACAAATAATAATAGTAATATAATAAGATAATCAAAATAATCAATTTCACACTATTAACTTGCTTATTAGCATGCATATTACTAGCATATTGGCTTATTATTAGCATAAGCACATATTAATACCTTATTCTGCATGACCATATTTTAGATTTACAACTTTATAAGCTTTACCTTACTAATTATTAATAAGCAACAAATTAGGAGTTTACTGAGGCAAAAATAGCATTTTCTTAAATTACTAAAACTAAGACTAAAATAAAATAAATTGAAGCCAAGTAGAATAATAATAATAATTAATAATAATAATAATAATGACAAAAACACATTGAAAAATTACTAAAATGTAAGCAAAAAAACAAATATATATATGTATATATATATATATATGTATATATATATATATATATATATATATATATATATATATATATATATATATTAGGGATGCACAATATTAGATTTTTGTCGATATCAGATAAGCCAATATTTTTCAACTCATTTTTGCCGATACCGATGCCGATATATTTCCTTTTGTTTGGAAACAACACCAAGTCTCTCCTGTGCAGAAATTATAAGCAAAATATTTTTTAGAATTAAATAAACAATAGTGAAGTTTTTTTGACAGCACATTGAAGCTTTGAAAATAACTATAAACTAAATATCAAATCGCTGCATTTTTTTCACCCACAAAGATGCAGTGTTAGAGCCCGACTTCTTTTACGTCCCTAGGGCCATTTACTAATTCAAAGTATACACTATACTTTCGGTTCTTTTTGTGAATTCAAGCGCTCCTGTTCAAGACAAGACGGCAAGAAAGCACATCATTGTTTTCTTTATTTTTATTAAAAATGTTTTGTTGATATTGTGAGTGCACACAAATAAAAGTAGACCCTTTACAGTTCCGAATGATGTATTACTCTTACCTTTATGAGCAAAAATTAAGGTGTAGGCCTATTTTACGTTGTTTCCACTGAAAAAAAAAATGCAATTGATTGCGCTGGTGCCTCCATGTCCTGCGCTTTAGCTTCCACTCTCCGCACAAACTATTGGATACAGCGCACATTTATCTAGGTTTAACGTTTAAACATTGTTATATGCTTGAACTGTTTTAGTATATCTATAGATTTTATTTTAGGCAAGTCATGATGATACTCTACTCTCTTTTATGAGATGTTGGGGGAGGGGGGAAATAGGCCAAATATATTGGACAGAAAAATAATCGGCATCATATATTGGCCATCGATCGCTATAAAAACCCTTATCGGATCGACCTCTAATGCTGACAATTAAATGAACTGTTTTGCCACTTATGAACTTGTTATTAATGTATTTTGAATGCAAAAGGCACTTTATTTAAAAAATAAATAAATAATGTTGATTTATGCATGTTATGTCTGTTTATTAAAAACAAGTTTTGTAATAACCAATTGTTCCAGTCCAGACCTTTGGCACTGATGAAAATTCAGATTAGGACCTTTGAATGTAGACTTTGGGAACCCCTGGTCTGAAGCAAGAGAGTTATAAAAATTAAGAAAATTTTTTAGAGCTTATGGTTTGTTTTAAAAATAAAAATATTACACATTGATGAATAAATCAGTATATATACAATTATTTAATTTAATTTTTGTGATTTTTTTTCATGTAAGCTATAGCTTCTAACCTTTAAATCAAAATATACACAATTTTGACACCAATTACTGCTTTATTTAATCAGAAACAATCTAAATGTTATTTGTGTAGGCTATTTTACTTTTAATCTAATTAGAAGTAGGCCAACAGCGCCCCCTACAGATTAAAACTCCTTACCAAGCGGGCATTAGGACCCCGGGGAGGTTGCCGCTGCACGTGCTTTTACTGTTTACTCTAGTCTGTCACACACTGAAGGCCTCATTCTGTGCATGCTTTCACAGATTAAATACAGCCATACAAAACAGTGAAACTAATCATCAGACAAAACTTTGCTTCAAGAATGAGCCACACTGTTGACATGATCTAATCACTAGCACACCCTGAGCACATGTGAGTTAACATATTCCTCTTATCAGCGAGACATATTGGCAAAAAAATTTCATATCAGGCAGATGTGATATTTACATTTAAAGCCATTATCGGCCGATTCCGATATCAGTCCGATAATATTGTGCATCCCTAATATCCAAATCCAAATCCAAATTTTATTTGTCACATACATATACATACATAGTACGACATGTAGTGAAATGTATTGTACGACTGTCCAACAAATTGTCCAACAAAATTAAGAAAACCAAGTTTACAAAAATACAATAGAATAGGGTACAGTAAACATATATATAGAAATAAACTAGCAATAAAATAAAATAGAATAGAATAAAAATAGAATATGACGAATAAAAATAGAATATGATTCTGCATAGATTCTATAAAAAAGTAAAGTGTATGTCAGTGATAAAGTGTCCGTGTGCTGTGCAGTGCAGTAAAGTGTATAAGTGAGTAAAGGAATACTAAAGACAAATGGTATGTAAATCCCACTCATTTATCCTTACGTAACCTTCTACAACTGAGACTGACATTAGTGCAGATTGTATTTGAAAGTGTGCAAAGTGGAAGTGTGGGGTGATGTGCTTAGAGTGGAGAGTGGTTAAGACTCCGAATGGCCTGCGGGAAGAAGCTCCTCCTCATTCTCTCTGTGTTCGCCTTCATGGAGCGGAAGCGACTCCCTGAACGCAGCAGAGAAAAGAGTCCATTGTTGGGATGGCTGAGGTCCTTCACTATCTTCCTGGCCCTGGTCAGGCACCGCTTGCTGTAGATGTCCTGCAGGTCAGGGAGCTCGGTGTGGATGGTACGTTCCGCTGAACGCACCACCCTCTGGAGGGCTCGTCTGTCCTGCATAGTGCAGTTCCCGAACCAGGAAGTGATGCTGCCCGTCAGGACGCTCTCGATGGTGCAGGTGTAAAAAGTCTTAAGCACCCGAGAGGGAAGTCTAAAGTCCCTTAAGCGTCTCAGATGGTACAGACGCTGCCTGGCCTTCTTCACCAGGGTGCTGGTATGACAGGACCAAGTCAAGTCCTGCGTGATGTGAACACCCAGGTATCTGAAGCTGTCCACTCTCTCCACTGGAGTCCCGCTGATCGTGGTCGGCTGGTATGACCGCTCCTGCTTCGTACTGAAGTCCACTATCAGCTCCTTAGTTTTGCTGATGTTCAGGTGTAGACTATTCACCTGGCACCAACTCTCCAGGTTCTTAATCTCCTGTATGTATCTCTCTGACCAGTCTCTCAAAGCACTTCATCACCACTGATGTGAGGGCTACAGGGCGATAGTCGTTGAGGCAGGTGGGCTGGGGTTTCTTGGGGACAGGAACAATGGTGGACTGCTTAAAGCATGAGGGGACTGTGGACTGTTCCAGGGAGAGGTTGAAGATCTCGGTGAACACCGGTGCTAGCTGGTCAGCGCAGGCCTTCAGAACCCGACCTGTGATGCCATCTGGTCCTGCTGCCTTCCTGATGTTCACTCTCCTGAATGCCCTCCTCACGTCATGCTCCGTGATGGTGAACACGTTGTCCTCACTGGCTTTCTCAGCGTGCATGCATATATATATATATATATATATATATATATATATATACACACACACTTCAAAGTAATAAATACTATAATCATAAATGAATAATACTAAAACAACAAGGATAAGAATAAGAAGAATAAACACTTAATCAACAACTGTATCAATGTTTTGTGATAGCTGAGAATGTATGCAGTAGCCGTGATGTCAAAACCATAAAAAAAATGTCAAATTATGGGTTGCATTTATGAGTAGCACAAAGTCTGTGGTATATGTAAATTGACAACATTGAACTCTAAAATGTAGATTACACACAACCATACTGTAAACCATACGGTATGAACGTTTGTGCTGTGAGTTAGTGAGTTGTGCATTGCACAACAAAATATTATCAACAATAGTATCATCAAGTTATGTTTACCATAGGCCTTATTTTACTCGTGAATTAAATCGGACTTCTGGGTTTTCCCGTGATTGTCTTGAGCAGTTAAACTGCCCGTTGCTATGCAAAAAACAAAAAAAAAACAAAAAAAAAACTTATTCAAGGCAGTAATCTGTCATCATGTTCTCTGTTTTAGTGGCTGAAGAAGAATTTTATTCTCCTTCAAGAGATTTTACGCTTCCATTTTTTTTCTCTGTCGGTTATTTTTGCCTCTAGCAATTGCCTGCATAGTTTTACTTCATCATCCTCTCATTGTCTCACTTGTTATATCATTGTACATCCTTTGAGTGCATTCAGTCACCCTTTAATCCCTTGTCTTTTCTCTGTGTCTGACTCCTGTCTCTTCAGACTCTGAACTCTGTGACTCCTCACCTGGATGTGGAGGAGTGCAGCGTCTCTCTGCTGCCCCGTAATCGTGAGAAGAACCGGAGCATGGATGTGCTGCCTCCTGACCGCGCGCTGGCATTCCTCGTCTCCACCGAGGGCGACGGCAACAACTACATAAACGCTGCACTGATGGACAGCTTCCTGCAGCCGGCTGCATTCGTGGTAACCCCTCACCCCCTGCCCACCACCACCGCGGACTTCTGGAGACTGGTGTTTGACTACGGCTGTACCTCCATTGTCATGCTCAACCAGCTCAACCAGTCCAACTCAGCCTGGGTAAGAGAGCCAAATTAACAACTCGCAATATTTACAATGCCACCTCTTGTGGCAGTCAGACAAAAGACCACGAACCGTATTCGTGACACATACATACACACACACACACACACACATATATATATAAACACATATGGCATTTTTGTTCAAACTAAAAATGTGAAGCAAACTGGAGGTGTGTCTCATACATCTGCAACTGTTTGATTAACTTGTAATCATGTAATCAGACTGTTCTGATCTTCTTGCAGCAGCTACTACGTGTGTGTGTGTGTGTGTTTGTGTGTGTGTGTGTGTTTGTATATATATATATATATATATATATATAAAGCTGGCTGCTATTTTGGACTGTGCCTCCTTTACATGAAATCTGCAGTCAAATGACCCGAACAAACATATCATCGTTTAGTGGAACTACAAAAATGAAGCATGTTTTCAAACAATCTTTGCAATCTTTTGCATCCCTTTTACATGTGATGCTTCCCCCAACTCAAACAAACACAGCTCTTAAGGGTCTATAAAGATGAAGGCATGTCTCAACAGGTGAACATAGACTACTTAAAAAAAAAGGTACAACATATTAAGAATATTTTTATTTTGAGTTTAGCTTAATTGTCAAAAAGAAACTCCACAAGCTCGTATCGATTAAAACCCAAACATTTTGTGCATCTTGTAAAACCACTGCCAGTGTAACGGAATAGAAATGTGTTTTTCAACATCAGATTAGCTGAACAAAAGTATGCAAATACATAGTAGCATTGGTTGACAGACAGGAAGAACATCCAGTCAATGCATTCAATTTGAAAGAACACTGTTCCTCAATTAGTTTTTTCTTTTTTCTATAATGGTCACAAAATAAAAGGTGGCACAAACATTATCACAAACACTATTGCAATGACAAAAATTTTAGATTGGTTTACTCAGTGCTGCTTAACATTAAATGTTCGTAAAAGTGCTTGTATATATTTAAAAATTAAAAAGAAAGAGGAGGTCCAACCAGCTATATTAGTTAATGATGAAAAATTACTAATTGTACCAGATTTTAAGTATCTTGGAGATATTTTAGATTCTCATTTAACATTTGAAAAGCATGTTCGAAAAATAGTTTGTGCAGTGTCACCTCAACTTAGAAAATTTAAATTTATACAGAGTCAACTTTCAACAGAAGCCTCAATAGTTTTTTGGGAATTCTTTGATCTTTTCTCATTTCTCTTATTGTATTACTTCATGGTCGCAAGCAGGGAAATCTACTCTTAGACCTTTATATACTTTGTATAAACGTGCTCTAAAAGTATTCAATAGGAAACCTTGCAGGTATCATCATTGTTTGATTATTGATAAGTATTTTTTTTTTTTACTTTTGACAATTTTATTGTGTTTTATAATTGTTGTCTAATGTACTTGCACCTTCACCCTTGAAGGAATTAGTTTTTTCTTGTACTGAAAATATAAGACAAACTAGAGCTTCGTCTAGAGGTGATTGTGCAGTGAATTTTAGAGCAACTGATTTTGGTCGTTCAGCTTTCTCTGTAAGGGCTGTTAATAACTGGAATAATTTACCAGTTAACATAAGACAGTGTTCTACCTTAGCACAATTTAAGCTACATTTGAAATCATGGTTAAAAACGAGTCAGGTGAGTGACCATTGATTATTTCTGTATTTTGAATGAAACTTTGAGTTGTAAAATTTGTATAATTGTTTGTATGATGATGCTTTGTATTATTCATAGGGGATATTTTGTAGAAATTTGGATTGTAGTTTCTATGTGAGGGATCATATTTTTTATCTGTCAAATTTTGGAGGGATTTTACTGTAAATGGTATTATACTGATGTTTTTTTGTTACATCATTTGTTTTGTATTTTCCTGCCCAGGGACAGCAGATGAAATTGAGCTCTGTAGCTAATTCTGGGGCAGTTTTCTGACTGTCTATTGTCCCTGTCAAATAATTAATTAAATAAATAAAAACACTATAGAGATGCGTCCTTAGAGTCACACAGAATAGCCTATAGATTAACATGGCAGAGGCCTACACCAGTTTGTTTTGATGTCTTTAAGGGTTTTTTAAGCTATTTTTTGGTATTTTTGGTAGGTCAGACAACACCCCCCCACACACACACACCCTCGGAGCCCATAATTGTCTCCCTGGGTGAACAACAAACACACAACGTGCCTTTCATTTGAGACTCCCAACATTGATAATGTGTTTGTCTTGTCTAAATTGGCAATGGAAAGGACAAACTCACCGAGATACCAACCTACCTGTGATTTTCGTTCCTCTCCCCCCTGCAGGCAAGCACTGTGACCCGTTCTCCATGATAAAACATCTCTGGTGCACATTATTCCACTGAATGCAAAATTAGAGTGTGTCATCTTTAAGACTCACCTTATAATACCTGTGTGTGTGTGTTTGCACGAGTGAAGTGATCTGCACAAGATTATTTTATAGTTATTTCAGTTTCCTGTCTTCCATCTGATGTGTTTGAATGTTTTTCCTGACATTATCACACTCTGTTAGTCATCTAACTTTCTAGAAATATCTCTCTGTTTTCCTTCTGCTACAGTCACCCTTTTCTGTCTGAGTGTGTTCGGATGAATATTTATCTTCTTCGGCACGGTGTCACTCTGTTAATACGCATCACAGTGACATGGATTTATCAATTTCTATCTCATCTGTATCAACATCTCTGTATCTCTCATTGGAAATACATGGCTGAAGCTGTTTCACGCCTGCTCGTTTCAAATAACACTGCGCTGGATTAGATCTGTCTGCAACTGGCGTGAGCGAAAATTAATTGACACATTGAGCAAATGGTAATCTGGCGGAAGATTGGACTAGAAAATGCAGGCGATTTGGTGAAATGAGCAAGGATTATTTATCTTGGTGGGCCGCAATTGGATTTTCATTGCTGATTATCTTATCTCTGGCATTTTCTTGACTCCATTATCCTTTCACTGTCTATCTTCACCCTTCGCCTAATCGCAAGATGCCCATTTTCTCTGTCTGCTATCTGTTAATGTAGTTTTTTTTTTTTTTTTTGCGCAGACATTGACTGTAATATGTATCTTCTATGATAATGTAGGTCATAATGTTAGGTGGAAAAAAAAAAATTGTATAGGTGGTATTTCCAAGATCATAATGAGGGAAAATTAATGAGTGAGTGAGTGAGTGAGTGAGTGAGTGAGTGAGTGAATGATGTAAATAAAAGCTGTTTTGTTTTAAAATGATATTAGGCTAATGGGTACAAATTTATACTTTACAATACAGTTCCATTAGTTGGCATTAATTAACTTCAGTAGTTGACATAAACAATGAAATATACTACCTTTGTACTAAATACTGTAAACATGCATTGCTGATTGTAAATTATTGTTAGTTAATGCATTGACTACATTAGATTAATGCATATTAAATGCATTAATCTGGGACCTTATTGTAAAGTGTTACAGGCATGCAGGGCCCAAATAAATAAATACACACATATACATACATACATAAAAAAGGCATAAAATAAATTATATCATAGAGAGTACAAATATGGAATTTTTTATCTTTTTTTTTTCCTGACACAATGAGATTAAATCGCGTTGTCAAATATGATATATATGATACACAATATGATATACAAAAACATCAATATTAATGATAATAATAAAAAATAGGTATGTTTTAAATGTTATTATATTATTTACCAGTAAAAAAAAAAAAAAGTTGTTGGTTGGTTGGTTTTTAGTTGTGTTTGTTTGTAAACCAAATTAAAACTAACATGAATTCAAAAATAAAATAAAATAAAATAAAAAATGGCACTTCAAACTAGATTTTTGAAAATCATCGTGGACATAATTGTTGGTCACAGTTATGTAAATAGTTGGTCACTGACCCGTTGTTAAACAAAACGTGATGTATTCTGTGTACAGGAGTGGATTAAAATAGCAATTTGCATGTGTAATTTATTCTTCTCTCTCTCAGCCCTGTCTGCAGTACTGGCCTGAAACGGGCATGCAGCAGTTTGGACCCATGACGGTGGAGTTGCTCTCCAGATCCACGGATGACAATGTCGTCACTCGCCTATTCAGGGTGACCAACATCACACGGGTGAGTCTATAGGGCCAAAGAAGTCATCTTCAGATGTATGTTATCCCCTGTATGTGCCTTCCAATCTCGCCCAGTGTTAGCACTGACATTTATTACAGTACCTCATTAAAATCAGACGTCATTAGATGAATGACCCATCTTATAACGTCCAGCATTTTTTATAAGTTTGGAGATTGTCTGAGTTCAGGGCCATTCCGGAAAGGTTAATTAACTGAGGCTAATGGCTAAATGATCTTTTCAGAGACTTTTAGAAAATGAATTCAGTATTAAATTAAAGCAAAGGTATGAAAGTGTGGTCAGTCATTAAAAGTCTCCATTTCACAAACTAGCGCTTGTGGCACTGCTCTGTTGGAATTCGAGCTGTTTATTTCTCACTTTATGTGCGTGTGTGAGAGAGATAAAGTTGTTCGTATTGTGTCAGTCTCTCTCAGTGTGGTCTGTGCTTCTGATATTGACTTGTCTGAATAAAAAGGCACTTTCTCACACCTCTAGCTGACCTTAGTCCTCCCTGATGGCTTCATTGTCAACATCCTGTCTCTTTGAAATCTTGTCCCAAGTGTTGCACCTCTCATTGCTAGCCCCCTTTAGCACTCCTGTCAGCCAGGCTGTCAACCTTTAGCCGCGTTCCCATCCGTGCCTGTGTCAGTTTGGCTAGCCCCTGTCAGTCCCCACGTCCCCTCTGTCTCTTTGAGACTCTGCAAGCCAGGCAAACACTCCATGTCATTGTCAGAAATTGTCCCTTAATGCCTCTTCACAGGACCCCAGAGAGAACCACCCATGTTGGAACGATGAGTCTCGCTTCCCCAAAAAGGTACAAGGTGTAGAGTGTTATTGATAGATAATGTTGCTAAATGACGCCATCCCTAGATAAAGAAAAAATAGACAGCCCCAAGACAGAACAATGCTTTTATGGTTTGTTACAGAGTAATTTAGATGCTAATTAATGCTCAGAGGATCCAGCTGAATATTGTATGCTGTTTTGAGTGTTTGACGTACAGTAGATATTCCATGACTAGGATGCAAAACAGTTCCTAAAGAAATGAGTGAAAGGAGGTGCTTAAGCTTCAATTTCAACTGGAGGAAAAAAAAAAAAGTGCACGTGCATTTCTGTGAAATTATATTGCAATGCTTCTTGCACATTTTGTGATGCTTTCAAAGTGAAATGGTGCCATTGTATGTAAAACTGATGAAAGTGAATTTGGACATTTTAAAATGAAGTGTGTTTAGAGTGGCACTAAAAGCACCACATACTTCCTACGCTAAACCTGACCTAAGTCCTAAAGCTCTTTTATCGTGACTTGTACCCAATTGCAATGCTCTACCGGGTGGGCTACCAATCCAGTTTACAATGTTAGTAAAGCCACACATATAGAGTTGGTTGTGTGCAAACATCAAAATACAGGGACCCACTTTATATTAAGTGTCTTTAACTGCTATTTGATACAATGCAATCAATATGTGCATACATGTTTGTACATAGCACTTACATTTAAAAACACCTTCATGTACATGTATTTACACTGTTGACCTATCCCTTACACCTTAACCCACCCTTAAACTTACCCATACCACCAAACCTGTCCCTAACCTTATATTCCCCACCTCAGTAGCAGTAAATGTGTTTTGCAATTCAATATGAACACAATAAGTACATTGCACAAAACAATATATGTCATCAAGTACATAGTAGTTAAAGACACCTAATATAAAGTGGGACGGGTAGCACTTTATTTTACTGTTCCACATGTACTCCTTATAGTAATTACTATTACTGGGTAATAATTAGGTACTAACCCTACCCCTAAACCTAATCTTAACCCATGTATTTACCGTGTAATACCCAGTACTTTCTTAGGTAAGTGCACTGTAAGATCGTGCACATACTGTAAAATAAAATGCAACCGTGGGACCCATATTAGTTTACAAATCATGCACTATGGTAAAAGTGTTTTTAGGTTATATTGTGCAAGGAACCATGCTACAATTTTTAATTAATCACTAATCCACCCTGTAATAATAATTTGTGTAAAAAGTAAATGCTGGTGTTTTACTGCCTCTAGTGTTTATTTCATCTGTAAATAGGGATACATTATATGGCTAGGTACATTTTTGGGGTTTCAAAAAACTAGGTAAATGTGTTTTGTCCAGTGAGAAAGAGTTGTTCAGATAATGTTGTTAATTCATTTCAGGAGGTCAAACTAAATATTATATGTGAACTATTTTAGTTTACTTTTATTGTTTGGAGGTTTGCTATTTCTGCAACCCTGTTACCTAGGACTACATATGGGACTTACCTTAAAGGTTGAGTTACAGGGTTGCATATTCGGTCTAAATTAAAGTTACGTGTAGAATGTGACATTTTTAGCAATCATAATTAACAATTATCAGTAATCAAAGAAGAACAATCAATTGATAATGTGGTTAACAAGTTTAAATTGTTGAGTTTAACAAATATAATCGACATTTAAAAAATAATTTAAACAAAAATGATATGATTATTATGATTATTTCCTATCATGCTGTAGAAAGGATTCAAATTAACTTATTTGATAAACATATTTTTCAAATAGTTTTTAAAAGTCATTTCATATAGTTAATAGTTAAAACAAATTGTAGGTACAATAATTTATTAAATATAATGTTTTTGTATTTTATTATTATTGCAATAGGATACCAAAGTGCCCCCTATCTGTAGAAAACAGCTGCACAATTATTTGTCCCGCTGCTGTACTTCTCTTTTATTCTTATGAATGTTTTCTCTTTCCTCTGCTCTTGTTCTCTCTGTCTTTATCATTCAGTTGCAGGAAGGTCATCTGGTAGTGCGACATTTCCAGTTCCTGCGCTGGTCGGCTTATCGTGAAATCCCAGACTCTAAGAAGGCCTTTCTCAACCTTCTGGCACAAGTGCAGAAGTGGCAGAGGGAGTGCGGCGACGGTCGCACTGTAGTGCACTGCCTGTAAGTTTCACACGGCTCCGCTTCCAAATGCTAATTGGAGAGCAATTACACTTCATTGTGCTGATTATACAACCCAAGTCTCTTTTGCTCCTGGCCACCCAACAGTGAAAATCTGCTTAAAGCGCTTAATCTCTGGCCGCTTTATCATGTCTTCATTTTCCTCAGTATTAGACTTCTTAGCGCTCTGGCCTCAGGATTCGTACCTGCCACCTGCACTTGCCTGTAGTTTAATACATCTATCCACTATTAATGAGAGCGTGGCACAGGCGCAGTGTATAGCGCTTCAAAGCATCTGTGCTGGGGTGCCCTTCCTCTATCAGTAGCCCAAGGGAAATGATCTTAGCTCAGTAGGTTGTGACATTTTTATTGCATGACTTTTCCCCAGAGCACATTGGTACTTTCCATTCCTTCATGCTCAGAAGTATTGCAGATTTCTGTGGTGGCACAAATATACCTCTTTCACAGCTATCCCCTCCAGACATCTCTAATACAATAATCCACACAAGCTCTGAAAATGTGCTGCTCAGATCCCATTCCTTCATGTGTTACAAGCCGGTACTTTTCTTGAAGATGCTAATGAAACAACGTATTGATGTCTTTAAGGAATGGCGGTGGACGCAGTGGCACTTTCTGCGCTTGCACCATGATAATGGAGATGGTGCACCATCACAACATGGTGGACGTGTTCTACGCCGTCAAGACTCTCCGCAACTCCAAGCCCAACATGGTGGAGTCTATGGTTAGTGTGCTTACTTTTGTCAGTAACTAATCAGTTGAGTTAGGTTAGGCACTATTGCTAACCTTAGGCACTACTAGACTTCACTATTGCTATTGAAGGCTGTAGCCATGTCTTAAACATTGGAGGGAAAATGTAAACTTTTGAATGGGGTCATTTTTATAAATTCAGTTAGTATTTTGTGGAGTACATGAAAACATATGTTATGTGAAATAGCTTATTCAGGACAGTACTAAATAAAAATGCATGCAATTTTCATGATCCCTCTTATTTTGTTTAAATTATTAACATTTTGCACATTCTGCAAGGGGTATGAAAACTTTTGAGCACAACTGTATACCTGAAATCACACTTGAAAAGAGGTGGTTTTGTTTTGGCAAATGATGCAATGGACAAAGCAATTCTGTTTGGGATTTACCATTTACCTATTGGTAAATATTTGTCCTTGCAATGATTTGATTACAGTTCCTTACCTTATGATTAAGATGCATAGTGAAATCTGTAACTCGTAATTATGAATAAAATAAAATGCTAGGACAAAAAAATGAACTGGAGAGACAGTTTGTACTACAGGCAAATATTGACACAGTCTTGAAAATTGAATTTGAATACTAAATTGGCAATGTACATTTAGTATTGATTGAGTAAAAATTAAATTAAATAAAATATATATTTTTTTTTAAATAATAATAATTAAATTAAATAAAATTAAAAATAAAACAAAATAGGGGATGCTAAGCAAGCTTGCACAAATAACACATATAGACATTAGATCAAGTGTTAAGTATGCATAGACTTTCAAATCTGAAATATAATATTAACTGTATTGATATTAAAGATCATTAAAGTATGTCATGTAAATATATATTTCAGTCTTTCTGGTTCAAAGTTTCACTTTAATTCATTGTGTTGCTTGCCATTTATTTTGTATGCATTTGTGAAATTTACTAGAAATTTTTAGTAAATTCTAAACTCTTGTTTTTCTGTGTATATTTCTAAATTTATATTCCCACATTTACATGATTTGAAGTTAGTAGGAACACAACAACAGTTAACTTAGGTTTTTCATAACAGATGTGCACAATCACGCATAATTATTGCAGAACTTGGATACACATTTCTTTAAAGTGAGCATTTGTTTCCTCAGTCTCTCTGGTTCTGTATCTTTTGTGAGAAATCTGAGATTATAATCATTAAATATAAAATATAATATAATAATATAACATAATAATCCGATTTTTATTACTGGATTAATGATACACAGGCTACTTTTTCTTCAAATATAAAAATCTGGTAGCATTATATGGTGTGAATGTTGCCAGAGAAACTGACGTGGCCTCGCTGTTGTTGGTAGGAGCAGTACAGGTTCTGCTACGAGCTGGCTCTGGAGTACCTGGACTGCCTGGAGGTCAGATAACACGAGAGCTCCAGACCCGATCGACACCGGCTTCAACCTCTTCTGTTTCCTTTCGCCTGGGCCGATCCAGCCCACCTGAATAAGCCTTCTGTCCTCCAGTGAGAATGCAAATCTACATCAAGACTGGAAATGCAAGACTTGGCACATTTTAACCTTCAACCTCTATTGTCCTCTGTGAACTTTCTGTTTTGCCGTTTTCTGCTCCACGACCTTCTGTGCCAGATATTCCTGCCAAACCCATGAGGGAGTCGATGAGATTTCAGCAGCTTTGAGATTACAACATGCGTCTCCGATCACGTGACTGGCTCTCGGCCTTACGCACCAAGCAGGAGGAAAACACGCTGAATTTTAACGAAACCATGTGACGACATGGGTGCTGTTGTGTTTGTACATTACGTGTATTGTTAAACTCTGTACATGGGGCGATCTGCTGTACTGATGCACCTGATTTTACCGGAAAGCATACCTTGAATGTGAGAATGTGATGGCAGATGGAGGTTTTCTTTTCATTGAATTACTTAAAGGTGATGTATATAATTGACGTTAATCTCTTATCCCAGCTTCTCATCATAAGTGTAACACTGTGGCGCTATCAAAACATTGCTCTGCTTGAGCAGCATTGACTCAACCAATGGCATGAGTTTGGGGCGGGACTGTCTTTTTGGCTGACCAGTGAGAAATGAGAGCATGTTCAGGACTGTTTTTTTTGAAAACTGTAAAATCATCTTGCAAATGTTTGGTGATGCTAGTGGTGCACAAAATGACACACTTCACCTTTAAATCTTAAAGCGACACTCTAAAGTGTTTTGACAGGTGAGAAATGCAAAGATGGTTTCTGGGTTTATTTCTTGTTTTTTGTGTATATATAATATCTATTTTGCAAAACAAACAAAATGTTTCTAGATGTTGTCTTTAATGTGTCTTCAATTCATTTTTGTGTTTGTGTTTGGGGGGGAAGAGGATCACTCATGGATCTGCATGCCTGTTTCATGTTTCATTGCAATCCTTCGTGAGCCGTCTGCTTTGGGTGCCGCTGTCCGCTGTCACTGAGCGCAGTCGAACAAAGAAAAAAACGCTACTATATAAAAAAAAATAAAAAAAAATGCTACTATTGGAATACAATGAGGCAGTGGCCAAAAAGTTGCTTTTTATCTTTGTATTTATTGGTTGTGTTTTATTTTCTAAAAAAAAACAAAATTGTAACATGAATGAATAAAACATTCCAATGTTGCTTTAATCTCATTGTCATTATTGTTGTTCATTTTGTATCACATTTGTTTTCCAAATATAAATACGCATAGGAAATAAAACGTTATTTGCGCAAATATTCTCATAGCGTCGCAAAACTGAAGTTGAGTCGCTGATATCACGTGGACTGTTTTACCGATGTATTTACTACATTTCTGGACCTGGGGACATTTCAGTTGCGTTGCTGTCTATGGGAGGGTCTGAGAGCTCTCCGATTTCATCAAAAACATCTTAAGTTGTGTACCGAAGATGAACGAAGGTCTTACGAGTTTGGAACGACATGAGGGTGAGTAATTAATGACAGAATTTTCATTTTGGGGTGAACTAAAACCTCACGTGTAGTCAAACTTGTATACTAATATAATGGATTATGTTACTCATTTCATTCCTGTTACTAAATATATATTTCTTTAAAACATAAAGTTAAACCACTATATTTTTTTTATTAAGTTTGCTCCATAATTTATCACATTGTTTAATATATTGCATCACAGAAAAATGTATAAGCTTGAGGTTTGAGTCGCCTTTAAAATGAAAAAAAAAAACCCCAACAAAAAACAAAACTAAAATGGGTTTGTGTACTTTAGAAAAATACACCTTATGTAGATAAATAGTGATTTTTTATGATAAAAATAATATTTTTTGACCATGAAACCAACAATTTCTTTAAAATAAACACCTGCCTGAGGGGGAAATGAAGGGATTTGTTGACATATTTTTAAACATGCTTTTAAAAGACATTAGAGCTTTGGTAACAGGACTGAGAAAAATGCATCCATCTTCCACTTTTTGTGTAAAAAATTAAATAAAGTTACCTGAGACGGATCAATGCAAATTTTGAATAGTTAAATACATGTATTACTAGATTCAGTCTTTAAAAAAGATAGATTTTTTTTTTTTTTTTTTGAGATTTTTGGAAGCAAATGGCACCCATTCGGTGGAATGGTCCATTTGAAATGATTTATTTGTTTATTTAATTCATTAATTGATTAATTACCAGAACAGTTGAAGATGGCTCAGGTTTTCATTCTTTTTTGTTTCCTTCTTCTGGGATTGGGCCTCATTTATAAAGCGTGCATACGCTCAGATTTGATCGTAGAGTGTGCGTACGCTTAAATCCAAGCCAGCGCTCATATTTGTAAAAACTGTCTTTGACGTGGAAAAGTGTCACATCGGGGTCTGAGCAAACGTACGCACTTTTTCTTGTCGGAGTACTGCAGGTTTTTGAAAATGTAAGCTGTTCTTGCAGCACGCTATTCTAAATGAAAGGATTTGAATAATGACTGATCTTTTATATATTAATGACATTAATTAGGAGTCGTTTACAAGGCAGAGAGCTGAAACCATTCAGTTGCACGCAAGTTCAAGATCATTTGCGATTCATAGATTTCGCATCTGACAGAGACGCATATTGGAGAGATGATCGTAAGATCAAATTTAGGATGGTTTCTGTGCAACATTTTATAAATGAGGCCCCTCATGTGTCTCTTTTTGAGTTTTTGAAGAAATCTATATTCTTTACTCACTGACATTACCCAGAGTTTGTCCTAAGACAAAAATATGATATTTAAATGAAACATGACTGCGATCTCCATTAAGTGCTCTGATCCATGAAAGAGCAACATCTAAGTAATAACATCACATCCTCTGTGTAGCAGAGTAACCGTGAACAACAAAAGAGTGTATTAGACTCATTATTACTCGACCCTTTTGGTCTGTTTTCTTTTCATTAAAAGTGTATTTATTATATTGTTAATTGATCAGATGGTAAGAAGCTGCTTCAATGAGTTAATTGTTTTATTCAGCTTCATAAGACTGCAGTGTGGAGATAAGTCTCTTCTCTGTGGTTCCTCTGACCCATCTTGACCTTCTTTCTATATATCTTAGTTGTAAAGCACTGATATCTCAGAACATGCCAGGACTCGACCGGTCATGACACATCATATAATCCAATTAGCCTCACAGCTCAGCGTTTCAACATAAAAGCCAAATCAATTTGCATGGTGGCTATTGCATGCTGCTGTGCTTATATACTTGTGTTTGTTTGCGATCATTAGATTGCCCACAATCACTTGCCTCTCCATGAGGTGGTTGCTGTATATCTTTCCAACTTGTGATTTCATTTGAGCTTATCATTTAATTAGACATGCTTTAATAGACTTTTTATCAAATAGCTAAACAGGCCAGAGGCTTTCAATGGTGGCGATGGATGACTCTTGCTGTGCATTGATCTCCTTCTTATTTCCCACAATGCTGTTTATTTAGAACGCTCTGATAAGGTCAGACGAATGACTGCTTTCTCTGCCTCGTCTCACCAGACAACATTTGTCTTTGTTGAAAGCCAAAGCCCTACATGTAGTTGATTATTACATGCGAGTTCACACTAGTTGATCTGTGTTATCATTTATAATTAACATGTAATTAGAATTTTGCTCGCTGCCCAATTACTTCCTCCATGCGTATATCATAATGAAATCTGAATGAAGATGTCAAGGTCATGTCAAAACTTGAAAGCAATAAGTTATTTTGCATATATATATGCAAAGATTCTGAAAGGTGTATGTAAAATTTTGACTTCAACTGTATATATGCAATGCAATATTTTTGCAAGAGAACACAGATTTGCAAGCAAAAAAAAAAAAAAAAAAGTCAATATAATTTTTCCATCTCAATATTTGTTTCCCATCAACGCAAAAAAAAAACTGACCATTTTGAGTAGTATTCCTAAAGATGTGAAGAACTGATTTTACAGAAACTAGTAAATTAATGATGATTTCTAGTCCACAGCGCTCCATTGTGTGTTGTGGATTGGATGCGGTATGAAGCGCACAGCTTCTGTTTTAAAGCGATTACAGAACCTGGCTGCTCTCTATTGCATCTCACACAAAAGCCTCATCTACAAGGCCAGACTTCCATCCCTTCCTGCGGCTACTAATATGAACACTGATGCATTGTCTCCCATGGCCCTGGTAACATCTTTTCATAATATTCCACAAGGTTTGCACTCACTGACTGTTTTACATAAATCATTTATTTTACTTGTTTTGCATAAGAAGCAGCCTCATGCATTCTTCAACGTGTAAACCTCAACGAGCTCAATAAAAAATATATAGAAATATTACAGATAATTGTCAGCTACATTGTAATCTGAAAACTGTGAACTTGTGTTTGCATGTGCACTATGAGGTTAGGTTTTAGATTTCTTACTTGCAAGTTCTAAGTTGTGATGTTGTTTGCATTAAAGTCACATTTAATCATTTAGCAGATGCTTTTATCCATAATAATTAGGAACAACAAAAGGGAGACATGATGAAGTGCTTGAATACAGCAGTCTGGAATTATTCAGAAAATAATTAAAGTACCTAGATGTAGATAAGGCACTGGTGAAAGAATATTACAGGTTTTTAAAGAGTTTAATTAGCAAATTAATAATAAAGTCCAGCGCTCACAGAAGAGTCATGTCTTCAGGCGTTTTGAGAGGGATTCAGCTGTGTATCATTCCTCCATAAAGCTGCAGTGAACATTTCCTTTTCTAAAAAAATATTTGTTGGTAAAACAGAATACAGTTGATCAAACTATGCAAATCTGAACATGAATATGCAATTTGTGGCTGATGTCATATTTAGCATTTCAATAAATTACATCATGAAACCAGTCAATTACAATTTATATGGCTTGAGGATGTAAAACTCTCAGGGAGAGGTGAAAACAATAAAGGTATATATAGTTATCAATTATTCTCCCTCATGTACTTCCAAACCTGTATGACGTTGTTTGCTCATACTGCTGTTTGTAGATACTGAAAATAATTGTTTTCTGGGTTTTGGGAAATGCAACCCTGATCAATAACAGTGTTGATGTTGCATTGCGCACCAAATTCATTTCAGCGATAAAGCATGAAAGACAGTAGTTCAATAGCTCAATTCAGTTCAAGTTTTGTTCTCACCCAATAGTGTCAGTAGCATCACATTTATAATATTAATAATAATAAGTGTCTTTTAAACATCGACTAAGCAAGTCAGGGTGTCTGTGACAAGGAACCCCAAACCCAATAATGTGACAAAAATAGAGAAAAAAAACACTTTGGGAGAAACCAGTTGGAGGACTAGTTCTCCTCTGGCCTAAATGAAGAAACACAGTCTGATATTGATTGTGGTACATCACACTGGTGTTAAGTGGGAAAAGGAAGAGTTGTAGTCTGTCCTACTGGAATAAACAAGAAGATAGAGCTGCTGTTTAGCAAGTAAAAAATAACTGGCTTATCAATGGGCTTAAGCAGATTGAACATCAATTTCTTGCATTTCAGTCCCAATTGGTCCTTTGGACACTAGCAAATGTCTTTATGAAACTTGAAACCATTTATTTCCTTGTTTATCCTGATTACCTTATTGTAAGAATAGCTCTGGTGGAATATAGTTTGTGTGTGTGTGGCTTCTGGAGGGAGATTTTTTCTCTGGCCAAAAATGTTTTGTCTACATGACACACATTGTAATGCTGTAATGTTTGATGATGGCTGAAACCTGGGCTTCATTCCTCCAGCCTGGCTGAGTTAGCTGGAGGTTTGGATGACATTCCCAGAAGAGTAGAAGCTGTTATAGCAGCTAACTTTTTTTTTTTTTTCCAATGCATTTAAAAAAAAAAAGAAATGTTCATCAAGACACAAAAGCAACATTGAGGTCATGTTTAACAAAACCAGAAGCACACAGTTTGAATGCTATCATAAGGTGAATAATTAATTCATTATTGATAAGAATTTGTTTTGTTTTTGAATAGCCAAAGCCTATAATCAGGAGATAATGTTCACATTGATACTTTAATATATCAGATGGTTAAACTTGCTTGCTGACTAAGTATCCCCCAGTTTAATTCCAAGTTATCCTAGAAATAACCAACTAAATGTGAATATTGGGATTCTGATTATATCTTGCAAAACTTGATTAATTGCAAAAAATACACAATGAATATGACATGTAAACTAAATATGTTTTAGTGAAAGTTCTGCATGCCACAATAATGCACAATAATAAAAGCAGTGATTAATTCAAAGCGGTTTAGAGCGAACAAGGAGAACTGGATTCATGGGTGAGAGACACTAAGGCTCGGCAGAAAAAAAGTTACCCACTTGTCTTCTGCTGTTCAAGGTGTTATGCTTATTACTAGTGTCTTCTTACTTTGGGTTCGATTAAGCTGCATTCTTATGGAATTATTTTTGTGTCTTTATTATTCAAACAAAAAATCTGCATTTGAGAGCTAAACTAATTATTGGTCCCACTTTATATTAGGTGGCCTTAACTACTATGTACTTACATTTAAATTAATCATTTGGTACAATGCACGTATTGTGTACATGCGTGTTTTTACATTGTACTTATATTTTTTAAAATACCTATATGTAATTGCATCTGTAATTAATTTCTGTAATTACATTTATATTTACACTGTTGACCAATCCCTTACACCGTAACCCACCCTTAAACCTACCCATACACCTACCCATACCACCAAACCTGTCCCTAACCTTACCCGTATCCCACCTCAATAGCAGCAAATGTGTTTTGCAATGCAATATGACCACAATAAGTACATTGTACTTATTTTTTGATGTAAGTACATAGTAGTTAAGGCCACCTAATATAAAGTGGGACCCAAAATAATTTGCAGTGCGTGTAAATCTTTAAAAAATATATATTTTTCTTTGTGCACTTCAAAAACTTTTCATCACT
This sequence comes from Barbus barbus, assembly GCF_936440315.1. Taxonomy (NCBI): domain Eukaryota; kingdom Metazoa; phylum Chordata; class Actinopteri; order Cypriniformes; family Cyprinidae; genus Barbus; species Barbus barbus. The sequence goes on along the minus strand of NC_136747.1, from coordinate 3,180,642 downwards.
AATCCACAAATGTTGCTCTCTTTCCTGCCTTCTTTTTTTGTGGGTCTAAAACTTTTGTTTTTGCGAGTTGAAAAGTTTTGCTTGCGAGTGAAGCTGTGTGTCAGTGGGCGGTCTCTACACACCAGGATGAAAGGCCCTTTTCTATTGGCCATCACCAACTACAGACAGGCTTAGCTAACGTTATGTATTTAGGTGGGGAGCATGAGAAGAGAGAATAATTCAGTTCACTAGTCACTGAATTTAAGATGTTAAATTAGTTAACTTACCCTTAAGGAGCGGTTGCTGGCCATTGCTGCTAGAAGCTCGCTCTTCTGTCAGACTGGCGTCAGTGGCGGGAAAGCGTAGTGGGCGTGGTCAACCTGTCACTTCAATCGAGAGTGGCCAATAGAAAAGGGCCTTTCATCCTGGTGCGTAGAGACCGCCCACTGACACACAGCTTCACTCGCAAGCAAAACTTTTCAACTCGCAAACAAAAGTTTTAGACCCGCAAAAAAAGAAGGCAGGAAAGAGAGCAACATTTGTGGATTAGTGATGAAAAGGTTTTGAAGTGCACAAAGAAAAATATATATTTTTTAAAGATTTACACACACTGCAAATTATTTTGTTTTCAATTACTTTAATTTTGAACCTTAAGAAGACTTTTTTTGCAAACTTTTATTTTTTAATTACAAAATAATTAGTTTTGCTCTCAAATACAGAATTTGTGTTTGAATAATAAAGACACAAAAATAATTCCATACATTCTTCCTGTGGTCTAAATGCAGATCTAGCTGAATGATAATGTACTGTACTGCATTTATGCTGTTATTTACATACATTACACGCTTCAGGACTGTCCATCTGTGACCCTCTGCATGTGACTAGATTACCAGCAGCCCTGAGCATTCTGTAGCTTACAGTGTGCAAGATTTTAATTTATTTTTTTATTTGTTTGATTTCTTTCAGAGGACTAATGTTTAATGGTTGTACCATATGCTACTGCGATATCAATATTCAAAGGATGCCATGGTATTACAATAGTACAACAAAAATGTGGTACGTTAGGTAAAGTGAGGCCAGTATGCTATTTTGCCCTTTTAGTATAATCAAGTGTCTCAATCACTGATGTTTGGTTTTTGTTATTATGACAATGTCAGATGAATTTTTCAATGCTTGATAAAGTTATATATGCTATATACTCTCATTTCATTAAGGTAAATTATTTTGAATGACCTGCTTTTGGCCAAAACTCAGAATTAAGTTCCCTATCTGTCGGTCACTATGAGTTATGTCGTGACGACATAGGGGATTTACTTGGAAGCCCCAATCATCTCTGACCAATGAAAAGGCCAATGAATATTGGCTAGTGGATTTTGCATACCTGAGCCACTCCCCGTGCATACGGATATAAAAGGGCGACAGGTGCATCCACTCATCAGATTTTTGCTTCGGAGCCGAGTGGATGAACGTGTTGTTCTCCACAAAGCCATTCATCATCTGTCTGGAAGCTGTTCTGGTTGGCATCACGGTGCGAACAGCGGTGTCCTGTCTGCAGCGATTCCCCTGGGCACTTCAAATGAAAGAGCAGATTTCCTAAAAGAGCAAATCATGGTCGTTTCACGTCTTTTTAAAGACGCTGTTCCGGACGTGTCCTCTTGGTTGCGGTCGTTTCCTGTCCTCCGTCAACAGCCACGATCATTGTCTTCAGTGTCTGGGCTTCCAGCACGCTGAAGCTGCGTTCGTGGATGGTTTATGTGTTCATTGAGCGTGTAACCATGGCAGCGCTGCGATCGCGCCTCACGGGGATGGGAGGAGCTCCCTCTGTCACTACCCGCGCTGGCTTCTCTGCCACGAGCAGAGAACCATCGGCTAGTGCTCTGGGCGATCTGAGGGTTACAGTGAGAGCCTTTCTGCCGGGCCAGTCCTCATGGACCTTTCACTCCTCCTGCAGTAGCTGTTCTGTGCGGCTCCCCGGTGATTCTGCTGTGCCGTCTTACGGCATGCCCAGCATTTTTATTCGGCGCACCGATAGAGGATTAGATGTCAATCGCGGCATCGGGGGATGGGCAATTGTCCTCTGAGGATGAAGGTTTGGCGCAGCTGCGGGGTTCGCGGCCGCTGCCGAATCGGACCCAGAGTTGACGACTGTGCTTTCCCGGGCCGCAGCAAGATCGGGCTGGAGGCGTGCATACCTCCCAGTCCCGAGCCCTCGCGGTGAGATGATTGGCTCCTCGGCATGGGCTGTGGCTCGCGACCACGCCCTGCCCTGGCTCCTTTCTTCCCGGAAGTGCACGAGGAGCTGATGAAGTCGTGGACGGCCCCTTTTTACGGCCAGAAGCGGCGCGTCTGCCTCCTCCATCCTCGCTACCCTCGATGGCGGGGCGGCTAAGGGTGACGCTGATATTCCCCAAGTGGAGAGCGGGGATATTCCCCAGGTGGTCTTGGACCACACTCTTGTGGTCCAAGAGTGCCGTCTATGGCTCAGCCTGCTGAGAAGGGCGAAGTCGACAAAGTGCACTTTCTCGACGCTCTCGTCTCCCAGGCTGGACTGTTCGGTGACACTGTCGAGGACTGTGCCCAGCAGTTCTCAGCAGTACTGCAGCAGACCGAGGCCGTCCAGCACATCTTGCCCCGGCGTGATGCACTGCTCCACCGCAGGGCAAGCCCCAGTCTGCTGGTCACCATGGGCGCGCTCCTGTGTTCCCCTGAGCTGCTCCGCCATATGCTGGTGCGTCGAGCCTCTTGCAGGAGCGTGGCGCCCCCCTGTGTTCCAGCTGGCCCCGATATCGTCGAAGGTGGCGATAAAACGGCCCTGACACGGGCAACACGGAGATGTGGGAAGCTGCTCTATCTCTGGGAGATGGCGAGGTCAGCGCCGCTCCTTCCCCCGAAGGAGGGCTGGGGGAGAATCATTTAATTCTGTTCCGCCACATTGTCAAAAGAAAGAGCAATTTCCTTTTCCTCCAGGTTATCAGGTTCGTGGGTTGACATTGTGCAAAGCGCTGCCTCCTCACTCTCGCCCACGACCCATCTTGCCAGCGGCCAAGAGAGTGCGGTTCGGGGGCGCAGTAACTCCCCACGCACCTCTAGCCAGTCCCCTTTGGGACCCAGGGAGTTCGTTAAGGATGCTTCAGAACGCACTGCCTTCTGTACCATCCAGCCCTACTCCCCTGTGCTGCACCACCACAGGTACGTTGATTGTGCCATTGGAGCCCCTTGCATGGCGTCTGGAAGCGTGGCTTGCGCTACCCAACCCGTCTCGTTGGCTTGCGCGCACAATTCGACTCAGCTACACAATCCAGTTCGCCAGACGACCTCCCAAGTACAGCGGCGTTCTCGAGACCTCAGTGGTAGCTCGGAAAGCTCCTGTCTTGCGCAAGGAGATTGCTGTTCTCCTGGCTAAAGGATGCAATCGAGCCAGTCCCTCCAGCCGAGATGAGGCAGGGGTTTTACAGCCCTTACTTCATTGTACCCAAGAAAGGTGGTGATCTTTGACCAATCCTGGATTTGTGAGTCTTGAACCGGGGCCTGTACAGGCTCCCGTTCAAGATGTTGACGGACAGGGGAATGATCAGGTGCACCCAGCCCCAGGATTGCAGCGATCGACCTGAAGGACGCTTACTTTCATGTTTCGATCCTTCCGTGACACAGACCGTTCCTACGGTTTGCGTTCGAGGGTCGGGCATGGCAGTACAAGGTCCTCCCCTTCGGGCTCTCCCTGTCTCCCCGTGTCTTCACGAAGGTCGTAAAAGGTGCCCTTGCCCCGCTACGGGAAGTGGGCGTCAGGATCCTCAACTATCTCGATGACTGGCTCATTCTGGCCCAGTCCCGAGAGCAGTTGTGCGATCACAGGGAGCTGGTGTTACGGCACCTCAGCCAGTTGGGACTTCGGGTCAACTGGGAAAAGAGCAAGCTCTCCCCTGTGCAGAGAGTCTCTTTTCTCGGTGTGGAGTTAGACTCTGTGAGTATGACGGTGCGCCTCACGGACGAGCGCGCCCAATCAGTGCTGAACTGCCTGAGTTCCTTCGGAGGCAGGACTGTGGTGCCACTGAAACAGTTTAAGAGGCTCCTGGGGCATATGGCATCCGCAGCTGCAGTCACACCGCTCGGATTGCTTCATATGAGACCACTTCAGCACTGGTTGCACGCCCGAGTCCCGAAGTGGGCATGGTGCCGCGGTTCACTTCGGGTGTATATCACACGGGACTGTAGCCGCTCCTTCAGCCCCTGGACGGACCTTGCTTTTCTACAGGCCGGGTGCCCTTAGAACAAGTGTCCCGGCATGTTGTTGTCACAACAGATGCCTCCAGCACAGGCTGGGGCGCTACATGCAACGGGCAGGCAGCCTCGGGGCTCTGGACGGGGCCTCGACTGCTTTGGCACATCAATTGCCTGGAGCTGTTGGCAGTGCATCTGGCCTTGTGGCAGTTTCGGCCACTGCTGCTAGGCAAGCATGTGTTGGTCCGTACGGACAACACTGTGGCTGTGTCATGCATCAACCGGCTGGGAGGTGTACGATCACACCGTATGTCACAGCTCGCCCGCCATCTCCTCCTTTGGAGTCACACGCAGCTCAGATCGCTGCGCGTTGTCCACATTCTGGGGGAGCTCAATCGTGCGGCCAATGCGCTCTCACGACAGCTCATTTTCCCCGGAGAGTGGCGACTCCATCCCGAGACGATCTGGCTGATCTGGAGTCGATTCGGGGAAGCTCAGGTAGACCTGTTTGCTTCCCGCGAGTCCTCCCACTGCCAGCTATATTTCTTCCTGACCGATGGGCCCCTCGGCACGGACGCACGGGCACACAGCTGGCCTCGGGCTTTACGCAAGTATGCATTTCCCCCAGTGAGCCTGCTAGCACAGACACTGTGCAAGGTCAGGGAGGACAAGGAGCAGGTCCTGTTGGTCGCGCCGTATTGGCCCACCCGGACCTGGTTTCCTGAATTCATTCTCCTCGCGACAGCCCCTCCCTGGCGCATTCCTCTGAGGAAGGAACTCCTTTCTCATGGGCTCGGCACCATATGGCACCCACGTCCAGATCTGTGGAACCTTCATGTGTGGCTCCTGGACGGGATGCGACAGACTTAAGTGGTCTACCACAGGCCGTGGTAGACACCATCACTCAGGCTAGAGCTCCTTCAACAAGGCAAGCCTATGCACTGAAGTGGAGTCTGTTCGCGAACTGGTGTTCTTCTCGCCGGAAAGACCCCCGAAGATTCATGATTGGAGTAGTGCTTTCTTTCCTGCAAGAAAGGTTGGAGCGTAGGCTGTCACCCTCCACCTTGAAAGTGTATGTGGCTGCTATCGCGGCCCATCACGATGCAGTGGACGGCCGGTCCCTGGGAACTCATCGTGAGGTTCCTGAGGGGTGCCAGGAGGTTGAATCCCCCTAGGTCACCCCTGATGCCCTACTGGGACCTCTCTATCATCCTGGCCGGACTTCAGAGGTGTCCCTTTGAGCCGCTGGACTCAGTCGAGCTGAAATTCCTGTCGGCTAAGACAGCGCTCCTGACCGCACTCACTTCCATCAAAAGGGTCAGGGACCTCCAAGCATTTTCGGTGAGCGAAGAGTGCCTTGTGTTCGGGCCGGACTACTCTCACATTGTCCTGAGACCCCGGCCTGGATACGTGCCCAAGGTTCCCACCACGCCCTTCCGCAATAATGTGGTGAACCTGCAAACACTGCCTTCGGAGGAGGCAGATCCAGCCTTGGCGTTGCTGTGTCCCGTAAGAGCACTGCGCATATACGTGGACCGCACCGGGAGCTTCAGAAGCTCTGAGCAGCTCTTTGTCTGCCACGAAGGTCAGGAGAAAGGGAAGGCTGTCTCCAAGCACAGGTTGGCCCACTGGATAGTGGATGCCATCGCCTTGGCGTACCAATCCCAAGGCGAGCCGTGCCCCCTTGGGGTGAGGGCTCACTCCACACGGAGTGTTGGCCCCTCCCATGTGTAGGCGCACGGTGCCTCTTTGGCAGACATCTGTAGAGCTGCGGGCTGGGCGACACCGAACACCTTCGCGAGATTTTACAGTCTCCGCGTTGAGCCAGTCTCTTCCCGTGTGTTGGGTAACAGGTAAGTGGAGGGAAGAGTTGGCCGGTGTCACGCTTGCTGCGCCATTCCCCCTCACTCGGGGATACGAGCGCCTTTTTTCCTCCTCCAGTTCAGTTCCCCGGACGCCGAACCCTGGTGGAGTCCTCCAGCACCCCCCGGCAGTCAGACTGGGTGGAGCAGTCTGACGCCAGGCCCAGTACTGGTGCTAGCTCGCCCGGGTCTCCGGTCAGCCCCTGTACTCGGCTAGGTGTCCGTATGGCCTGATTCCCTTCGGGTAATCCCACACGTGTATCCGTCCATGGTACGGTTTCCCTCACGGTAAACCTGTGTCTTCCCTTTGACAGAGCTCTGTCAGGCCCTGCTGGCAGCCCTCCTCCCTACTCCTAGGTAGGATCTACCCCAGGGTCCCGTCGTATGTAGTACTGTCCCAGGCCTGGGCCAGTCCATATCAGTGTCTCCACATGTTACCTCCCTTCGGGCAGGATGTGGCCTACTTAGCGCCCTTCTCCGGAAGGCTCGCTTCCCCATCGTTACTGCCAAGCCGTAACAACAAATAGGAAAGACTTGAAGCGGTCTTTCATAGAAGGTCAAAATCCCTTCCGATTCCTTGGGGAAAGGAACAGCGGCTTGGCTATCTCCAGCAGCAATGTTCTCAGTGGTCCCTGCGGGCACCAAGGTTAGCGAATTTGCGCTGGGGCGATGGGAAGGTTGCGACCTTCACATGGCATTTGTCTGTCACGCACTAGCTTGTCAACATCTGCATGCCACAAGGGGTTCAGGTTGTGGCGCTTTTCATGCGATTCCTGTGTCGTCACGACATAACTCGTAGTGACCAACAGATAGGGAACGTCTCAGTTACGTATGCAACCCTCGTTCCCTGATGGAGCGTTATGTCCCTATGCCACAATCTTGAATCATCGCTGGTTGCCAGGGACACGTTCTCGGCTCCTCAGCAGGTAAAACTTGATGAGTGGATGCACCTGTCGCCCTTTTATACCCGTATGCATGGGGAGTGGCTCAGGTATGCAAAATCCACTAGCCAATATTCATTGGCGTTTTCTCTTAAGTCAGAGATGATTGGAGCTTCCAAGTAAATCCCCTATGTCATCACAACATAACGTCTCCGTTCCCTCCATCAGGGAACGAGGGTTACGTACGTAACAGAGACATTCTCAGTTTTGAGTAATAACAGTACAAATTATCAATGTAATCAATTTGAATTGACTCTGAACTCCAGAACATACAAAATGAAAATAATTTAATAAGAAAACATTATCAATAGCAGTGTAAACAAAGCATATCATTTAATGTCCCAGAGAATAACAGGAGCATACACAATTAAAAATAACAGGAAGTAATTTTCAAAAACAATCCAAATATACAATACAATGTTACATATTGTTGCACATATTTCAAAATAGAAAGACAGGTTTAAATTGCATTTAACAATGCATCTGTATAATAAACTGTAAAACACACACACACACTTTTTTCTTTTTTTGTCCATCAGCCTAGAAAAATCTGTCAGTTGCTTACTCACATAATGTTGTCTGATCTTAATTTAAGTCAAAATGATATTGATGACACCGAGTGTGTGTTACAACTTCGCCAAAAGCTAATTGAAGTCAAAGGAGGAGATGAGATTGGAAGTGTGGGTCTGTGAAGGAGCATCCCGATTTAGTGCTGCTCTGCTGCCTCGAGGCCTGGACACCTCGCAATCATTTAAGGAACAATGAATTCAAATGTGTATCAAGGCATTTCACAGGAGAATGTCAGGATGGCATTTCATGACTTTAAAAAGGTTGAGTGATGCAACGAGACAATGACCCAAAGCACACAAACAAATCAACCAAAGAACAGAAGGAAATATGAGTTGGGATGATTCTGTGGCACAATTTATCACACATACAGGACACACGGCCTGTGTCTGTCACTTTTGTCACCAATTTATTTATATAAATATATATATATTTTTTTTTCCTGACATTCTTCTGCTGTGTGAGATGTGAAGTCAGATATTGACCGTTTTGAAGTGCGCTGAGATCTGACCTGCCAGCTCAGGATGATCTACCATGAATGAAAAACAGAGGAAATTGACAAAAAGGGCAATATATTATTCTATTTACCCTCAAAGTAAGAGTCATGCTCAAACACTGCACTCAGCACTCCATTTTCAGCATGGTATTAATAAAGTAACCAGTTCACAGCACTTCTAGACATCTGGGGGACGTTTTAAAATATGTATTAAAGCTATACCTGTTACAGATGAGGACAGAGGCAGATGAACAGTGCAGGTAATGTTTATTGATAACCAGATGGATAGCAGGATTGCGGGTGAGTAGGACCAATGGAATTCTTGGCAGGGGTGAATCGGAATGAACTTGCGTAATGCTTTCTTGCAGGTGACGCCGCACACACGGAGAGGAGTGAAGAGAGCACACACACCGCCGACTGGGAGCTGAGACTCAGGAACTCTGGAGCAGACGAGGAACTGGATCCTGAGGGTACAGAGTGCAAGTATGACAAGTAGCAGGTAAGTAAACTTCATAGCTATACACACAAAAGCTTGGAGTAGCAGAAGTAGTCCTCCTTTGTTAAACGAGACCAGACGTCAAGTGTCAGGCGGTGTGTGGTCTTATGGGGAGCAGTAACGAGGAGCGTGACGAGGAACAGGTGAGTGTAATCAACACAGGTGAGAGTGATTGATGTGGTAATGTGGTGGCAGAGCCTGGCAGATCTGTAACAATACCTCTAAATTGCAAAATATATTTTTAATCTAAATTTAAATTGCATTGGGATAAAGTTAGCAATATGTTAACTACAGAAATACAAAATATAATGCAACCCAGGTTGAAAATGGTATTATGTTGCTTCTTGTGTTTCACAAAAAAACATAAAATAAATAAAAATAAAAACGTTTTATCATAAAAGTCATAAAAGTTTTATCCAAAACAGATTAATCTGAGTCTTTCCCAAATAGCCACAATATGTAAAACAATATAATAAAATGAGTGTTTGGAAAGGAAATGTCATAAACATCAAACATCAATGTTAAAACATCAATGCTTTGTCACATTTATAGCAACAGTAATCCCACCCTACACCTAACTGATAAAGTTAGGTAAAATATGAGTCACAATTTAAGCTTGCTTATGCCTTTTCAATCACGACTCATATTTTAAAGGACTTACACAGCGCTGTATGCTAACATCAACATGTATTAGATCATGATATATGATAAAAGAGTTTTGAGATTTAGGTATGATTTGCATGAATTCTTTCTAGTTATTTTATTTTGCACATGGATGAAAAATAAATGTTTCAGATGTTGAAAAGTATTTTGAGTTCATAACATAGCATTGTGTAAGATTATTTGGGATAATTTGCCACTCTAATTATAATTTACAATTCGTGAGTTGCTGGTGTTTTACTGCCACTATAGTGTTATAAGAGGCCAAGCACAAAAGGTGCATAGCATCGAGGGCTCATAGTGGCCGCAAATGGGGTGCACACAAGCACCCTTCTGAAAGCTAAAATGAATAGCACACCCTACGCTCTTGTGGACTTAATGTACATGTGCACGCAGTGGCCATTGTAAGTTCGCAAAACCACAAGTGCACATGAAGTGTGCCTTTTGGGACTGGGCCTTCTTCTTCTCCTTCTGATGCTGCATTGGAAGTCTATGGCAGCCCATAGAACCATATGGTAAATAAATTGCGAAATTTGGCACATCGATAGAGGCTAGTCTGAACATTAAAACACACCAAGTTTGGAGTCTCGAACTTAAACCCTCTAGAACCACCACTAGTCCAGATTTTCACTAATGTTTATGCTAATAATTGAAGCGCTGAAAACAAAATTATTTTTCAGATTTTATATTGAGGTGTCCTTGTTACAGTGTAATTATACATTTAAGTACTGAGTTATATTTATTAACTACATGTACTTACTATATGGTTAGGGTTTGTCTTAGCATTACTTGCATGTAATTATGTATAATTAATTGTTATTATAATGGTAAGTACATGAAATATGTGTAACAAGGACACCTTAAAATAAAGTGTTACCTCTCTTTCCCTCTGATTCCTTGGCTCAAGGCAATTCTCATTTAATTTTTTTCAAAAAATAAATAAATAAATAAAAATAAACTACTTTTTCGAACTCCTGCTAGACAAAAAAATAACCATATCATCTTCAATGTCAATTATATTGACTAAAAACATGGAAATCAAGTTAATCAGTCAATCCCTTTCCAAATACCAAGCAAACAAATTGTAGAAGAGCTTGTACACCTCCCAGTCCCTGTACTCGGCTAGGTGTCCGTATGGCCTGATTCCCTTCGGGTAATTCCACACGTGTATTCGTCCATGGTACGGTTTCCCTCACGGTAAACCCGTGTCTTCCCTTTGACAGAGCTCTGTCAGGCACTGCTGGCAGCCTTCCTCCCTACTCCTAGGTAGGGTCTGCCCCAGGGTCCAGTCGTATGTAGTACTGCCCCAGGCCTGGGCCAGTCCATATCAGTGTCTCCACATGTTACCGCCTTTCGGGCACTATGTGGCCTACGTAGCTTCCTCCTCCGGAAGGCTCGCTTCCCCATCGTTACTGCCAAGCTGTAACAACAAATAGGAAAGACTTGAAGTGGTCTTTCATAGAAGGTCAAAATCCCTTACGATTTCTTGAGAAAAGGAACAGCGGCTTGGCTATCTCCAGCAGCAATGTTCTCAGTGGTCCCTGCGGGCACCAAGGTTAGCGAATTTGCACTGGGGCGATGGGAATGTTGCGACCTTCACATGGAATTTGTCTGTCACGTGCCAGCTTGTCAACATCTACATGCACAAGGTCGTGACGGGGTTCAGGTTGTGGCGCTTTCTATATGACCCCTATGTATAGACATAACTCATAGTGACCGACAGATAGGGAACGTCTCGGTTATGTACATAACCCTCGTTCCCTGATGGAGGAAACGGAGACGTTATGTCCCCATGCCACAATCTTGAACCATCGCTGGTTGCCAGTGACACTTTCTCGGCTCCTCAGCGGGTAAAACCTAATGAGTGGATGCACCTGTCGCCCTTTTATACCCGTATGCACGGGGAGTGGGTCAGGTATGCAAAATCCACTAGCCAATATTCATTGGCGTTTTCTCTTAAGTCAGAGATGTTTGGGGATTCCAATTAAATACCCTATGTCGTCACGACATAACGTCTCCGTTCCCTCCATCAGGGAACAAGGGTTACTTACGTATCCGAGACGTTATCTGCACAGTTTCAGTACAGTGCCACCTAGAGGTCAGGAAATATATAAAAATGCAATTTCAATTGCTATAGTTGTATTAATTATTGTAGGTACTTTTTTTTTGTTTGTTTTTTTACAAACATGTAGAGGCACATTTTCCCAATGTGCTTTCCAATGTGTTTCCAACAACAAACAATTATATTTATAATATATATATATATATATATATATATACAGTATATATATATATTGTATATATATATAATTCAATAGACATACACAAACGTGAGTGTTTGTGCACGTGTGTGTTTAAATGGATTCTATCTATTAATAGGACTTAAATTAATAACTGATCTCAATTCAAGTCATATGTGTTACGGGGCTGACGAGACGTGAGACGTGCGGATCCATGTGCAAAGCTTTATTATAAAACATGGTCATACAGGCAGGGTCGGGAGACAGCAAACAGGTATGGCAAGGGCAAGACAGAGCAATCCGAGGAGCAAGCGTGGGTCGATGATCGGCGAACAGTATCCAAAGGGGCAAGGCAGAGAGATAATCCAGAAACTAAAGCAATAATCCAAACGGGGAGCAAACAGAGTCCAAACGGCAAGGCGAAGGGTTAATCCAGGAAACACGGGCAGGGTCAGACACGGCAAGATAAACAAGGCAAGACTAAGACTAGAACAATGGCTCTGTAAAGTTGCTATCGCTGGGTGAGTGATAAACGCTAACAATACTCGGCCCCGAGCAAGAGGAAGTCCCAGGTTAAATAGTGAGTGTGTGATTGTGAAGTGAGCATCAGGTGTGTGTGATGAGTGAATGGTGACAGCTGTGATCTGTGCAATGCATTGTGGGAACTGTAGTCCAGTGTGCTGTGTAGTGTGAGAGTCAATGTGGTGAACGGGTGACCTCTGGTGGTGGTAAACCAGGAGAGCATGGACCAGATTCGTGACAATATGTATTAAATACAGAACAATCTTTAAAGGTTCACAAAATTTCTAGCATGATTCTAGCATTTCTTCATGCTTGAATGCTTTTGCTTAATACATTCAAGTTCACATTTGAACTAACTTAGTGCAGACAGTTGTTTCCTCTGAATTCACTGAACCGCAATTTTTTTTTTTTTCACTTTTTTTTTTCATTGCATGCAGCAAAATATTTAATTATCTCTTGTTTATTGACCATATATGCAGTCGTCTGCAGGCGAGACGGCATTGGGAGAAATTAATGTCCCTAAATCCCTTGCAGTTGCGATTGGATATTGGTTCTTGTCCTCTGCTCGTGGATGCCTTATCTCTATGACTTATCTCTATGCATATGCTTTGACATGACGGTGTAATTCCATACACCTCAGTCAGAGAGGATTTGTAGAGGATGCTCTGACATGCTGGGAAATTGCATGCAGCATCTATAAGAATGCGATCGGAGAGTATTTGGAAATGATAGGGGTTTATTTACTAAATTGATGATGCAGCAACTTATGTGCACACGTCTTTTCTTTTATTTCTTTAGAATGGTCAGAATAATAGTAATAATAATAAAAACATGATTACTCAAAAGCTAACATTTTCACATTTTTCTCAAACATGCTTGCAGAAAATGCATACTGTGGCATTTATTTAAAATGTCAAATGCTGATCTACACCACACCCGATGCCGTTCAATCACTGTGGATTTAAGATTTGGGAGGTGAATGTATCCCTGTGACCCAATGTACATAAAATACTATCCATCCTACACTATATGTGAGATTAGAGATGAGAATGATTTTTAGTCCAAAATCATTGCATGCTTAGAAGTATGTGCCAGAAGTCATGGATAGTCTACTATTTCTAGTCTACTATTTTTACTACTATAAAAAGAGATCTCTGCATGAAAGACCCACACATGGCAGATCAACGAGCTACTTGTTTTCCTTTCAATACGATAGGACGAACTGAGTAGTCTAAATTTAATAAAAAAAACAATATACTGTGTAAAATAAACAAAATATTGTGTAATATTGTTACAGTATTTTTTTAAGGTTTGATTGTTTAATGGAATCTACCTGAATAAATAATGTAAAACTCTCCTAAATTAATTAATCTATGACACAATGAATTTAATATAATTAGTGAAATGTGCTCATTTATTTTTAGTTTATTCTCAAAAGTCTGTGATTTTGAGTGAGGCCTGTTTGTATTTGAATTTCAGCTATTTTGTACATTTAAAAGACTGTATACAACCAAACAGCTTAAGTAGGAAAATACTTGAGGAATACTGGTAATACTGCACTAGCAAAGCTACTGCTCATTGAACAAGGCTTAATGCCTTATAGGAGTAGTATCCATAACCATAAGCTCAAACTCTTCTGCAAAATGATAATGATTGCACTGCACAATGGAAACTTCGATGTAACAGAAACTCTTTCAAATGTCAAACATAACAGAACATTAAACATTAATAGATGTTTCCTTTCTCTCAAAAACACATTTAATTTCAAAATTTACTCTCCATATCCAGCCATATGCAAAGCATGCCGGGAACTAACAATCGCCTCTAAAATAAAACTGCAAAATTGAGCTAATTCTCTTAAAATAGGCAGCCTTCTTTCCTTATTTTTTTCAAGTTAAATTAGTTGCTCAATTCAAGCCTCAAAACTGCTTAAGTTTCTTTTTAAAAAATAAGGAAAACACATCTCTCGTTTTTTTAGTAAAGAGCCCTCAATATTTTCTATACAACACTGAACCACAATTTCTTTAATGAAATACACACACTATTTTTAATTACCACCTTTATTTTTTAATGAAAATTAGAAGACCCATGATTCATTTTTTTTTACAGTGTAGGCAATTTGGGATGCCACAATAACATAAAAATGTGTAACTTCTCTCTGCTTTATCAAGATCTCAAAGTATTTTAGCATTCCACGGTGAGTCATTTCTGCTAGCACATTATTGATTGTATCTTGTATACACTAACATCATTTCATGATAAATTTGTCAGCGGGCAGGCGATTCACTTTCCTCCCGGAAGAGAGAGCGACCCGGGGCCTTGATGTCACAGCTCCTGGGATGCTGGAAAACTGATGATATTTGACTGCTGTGGATTATCCATGGGTTCTGTGGCGTGTGAGAGGAGCTGCTGCTGGCAGTGCATTAGGGGAGGCATTTCCAGAATAGTACACTGTCAAAATGAGTTCTCACTATTTGTGTAGCATGCACTATGTACGGCAGTGTTTCCCCTGCCATTACATGAGGGGGGCGCCCCTCCCCCACCAAAATCACTCCACTCCCCCCCCCCAAGGTCAAGTTCATTTGATTTAATTGTATTTTGTCTATAGCGCCAGATCACAACAGAAGTCATATAAAGTTACCTTTCTTATAGAACAGGTCTAAATTGTTCATATATTAAACAAACCACATAGCCTTAGGTTATTTATCTTATTCACACAACGAGCAAACAACACATCGATCTCAAATGGGTGCTCGACTAAAAAACAAGTAGAAGCATATTAGGAATGCAAAGTCGGCAACACCAAAGCTCCAAAAAATATCAAAAGATGTTTATTATTAAAAAAAACTATCACATAGCGTGTGATGTTTCGAGCACGCAGGCTCTTCATCAGTCAAATGAACAACACTGGTATGCCACTTTTTATACCTCCATACAGGTGATAAAAGGTCACATGACCTGACATCATACGACCATAATACTAATACCCCAACAAATAACCCAAAATCATAAAAGAAAAAAGAAAAACAGAACATTAAAAGCTATGCAAAATGCAATTCTCAATATACAATTGAACAACATTAAATAATATTAAACAATACTTACATACATAAATTCAACCAGTACCATCAAAACCTTCATTAGATCTATATGAATAAATAGATATTGTATCAAATTAAAGAAATGGACGAATATAAAAGTCCTCATTTAATCCTCTAGGGGACAACGTATCTAATGTGAAAATCCAAATGACCTCACGTTGTAAAAGTGATTTATTTATATCACCACCGGGCCGTGGACACTTAACTACCTCTATTCCTATATATTGAAGAGTGGAAACTGAGTGTCTCGAATTTGCTAAATTCTGAGCTACTGGACTTTTTGGATTGCGATGTCTAATAGCGCACCAATGTTCAGAGATACGATTTTTCAAAGGTCTGCTAGTCTTACCAACATAACATAAGCCACAAGGGAACAAATAAATAACATTAGCTGTCTTTCACAAAATCGTGCCCCGAATTTTAAACATTTTCGCCATATAAGGATGTGTAAAGGTCAACGTCTTGTATGTAAAATTACACTGTTGACAATTACCACATCTGTAATTCCCATCTGGTATTTTGTTCAAGAAATGAGGAGCAGGTTTCAACTCAAATCAGACCAAGATATTTCGAAGATTAGGTGTCTTCTTATACAGTAAACGAGGTGGTTTATTAAAACATGTCTTGAGACTGGGATCACTCTCTACAATGTGCCAATGTTTAAATAAAACCTTATCAATGTCCTTCGAAACAGGCGAATATTGAATGTAACAATTAATCCGAAGGTCAAATTTGTTTTGTTTTTTACCAAGACTCTCCTGTTGTGACACATATTTAAAACGACTCGCTGCAGACTGAATCCACTCTTCTCGATATGATCGTTTCCTGAATCTCTCTGATAAAATTTGTGATCGTTGTTGAAAATCTTCATCCCTTCTACATCTTACCATCTTTCACAATTTAGTCGTATTCGTCGTATTTGTAGCAGGGATGAAGATTTTTCAACAACAATCACAAAGTTTATCGGAGAGATTTTATTTCGAGCGGAAACGATCATATCTGTGGTTGCCAGAATAATTTTGGAAAAAAATACAGAAAAACGGTAAACACATTTACAGAACAAAACTGTAAAATCTACAGTATAAAATTGTAATTTACAAACAGGGAAATTTGAATGTAAACCACTAAATTCAGCAACACATACTGCTATTAAATTTGAATTTAACCATTAAAAAGGAGTCTAGAAATATTAAAATGGAAAAAGAAAAACCTAGGGAAACGCTGTACGGATAGCTATAGTAAATGTTCTGTAATGCTTGCCAAAACATACAGTAGACAGCAGAAAACATGCGCATGTGTTACTGTATTCCTCACTGCATTGACCTTTAATTTCCATGTGATCAGGGTCAGAAGTAATCAGAAGTAATCAGCCACATAGTTATTGTTATATTTTTATTTCCAAAAACATAACTGAATGACACTGACTCTTTTACTGTTTTTAGAAGCATTTAGTGAACAAAATGTTTATTTTGTTGATGTGTTATGTTTATGTTGACAGAAGGTGTTGTTTGGAATATTGCATATGCGGTGAACGAAATACTTTTTTGTGACAAGTTGAGTCATAAAATGGAATGTATGAAAACTATTGTGAACAAAATGCACTTTGTGATCAAATCAACCCATTTTGTGGATGCAATGCACGTAATTCGTGAAATGTAGTTATACATTGTGACACGCAGAGTCAAAATCAAAGCATTTCGACAAGCATTCGACATTTTACAAAATAAAACATTGCACTACCTGTCTTTAGTGTTTTTAGGGGTGTGTTTTATGAGTGACAAAGCATGAGTTGATTTGAAATATGTATGAACTGTTTTAGTAGTTTTAGAGCATTATGAATGTGAAATTAACTGTTGTTCAAAGCTGAAAGATGGTTAGGAGAACAGTGTGAAGAGTTTGTTTTAGATAGATAGATAGATAGATAGATAGATAGATAGATAGATAGATAGATAGATAGATAGATAGATAGATAGATAGATAGATAGATAGATAGATAGATAGATAGATGTGCAAAATGTATGCATTGTGACATGCAGAGTCTACATAAACAAATAAATGTTAAAAAAGGACAACTTGGACAAAATGCATTTTGTGGTCTATAAAGGCTCTTTAGTGGACAAAATGCATAATTCATGAAATGAATATTTTCATATTTTCTTCACAACATGTATTTTGTGATATGCTGGGTGAATTTTGTCCATGAAAGGTGTTTTCTGTTTTCCACAAAATTTCAAGTGCATTTTACCATGAAATGGAATGAACTCGCTGGAATGGGTTGTTAAGTCAATGCATAAAATCAGTTTTTGGTTTAGAAAACTGTGCACTACATGATGCGATCAATGTGATGAAGGACTTTATATGAACAGACAAAATGCAACAGGCATTAAAGTGTAATAACATTTGTCATAGCACCTTGTCTATAAACTCATCAGATCACATTTGGTGCCTCATACAAATATGCAGTATACAGGAATACTGTTTTGTGGAATGCTTTATCCCATAAAAAAAGCAATTCTGACAAATGCACACTCCGTAAGTTTACACGTATAACATTTGTACATATGTACACAATAAAAGGTGGTAACCTGCAATTGTTACATTAAACAGCTATTACTACCTGATTTAATCCATAACAATTAATTTTGTTGATATAAATTAATGTATATATGTTGGCTGAGTGATGTTTAATAATATTTTTGACAAACTGGTTAGATGTCACCATTTTTTAATACTAGTTGCTGTGAAATGATATTATTGTGTGAAGGAAGTTTTTATTAAGTTTATTAAGTTTTTAATAAGTTATTAACAAATGTATATATTTAATGGACATTGGTTATCATCTTCTTTATGGCTGTTTAACTGGACTGTCGAAAGTTCAAACACTTTTAGACAAAACTGGACTGAAAATATAAAATTAAACGTCAAATTTAACATTTACACAGAGAGGCCCTGACATCCATTTCTGAACTTTGTTTTATTGTTATTTTATTTTCCTGATTACCACTGTAATAACTGATTCCAACTAATTCTCACCTCATTGTGCAGCTAATACTCAGATCTCTGATGTGGGCAGGTGCAGATGACTGGCTTCATCAGCAGAAATGGGTTTCTTAGAAAGCAATTAGCACTAACTTGACCATTTCCACGGTCCTTTTTACACACGTCTCTCATTTAATGGAGCATTATCATTATAAGAGGAGGTCAAGGTCTAGCAGTAAGAGGAGCTGATGTCAGCAAAAAAGAATCAAAACAGATTTGGCTAGAAATATTCAAACTAGCAGGTTTCATTTGTTTTGTTTGCATTATTTTATTGAATGAATACTTTTATTCAGCAAGAATGCATTAAATTGTTTAAAAGTGACATTACATATGAATAGTCTAAGGATACATAATCTATGTTTTCTTTCTGTTTAGGGTTTGTTTTGGTTATCTGACCTAGTTTTCAATTTATTTCTACGAGTCATTGTATTGATAGGTTTGGTCTGTATTCAAGTCTTGTGCTTTCCTCGGTTCTTTGTCTGTCTTTGTTAGATATTGTTCTGTGCTTCTGTTTGTGTTTTGCTAGGTCTAGTATCCTGGGTATTAATGCTGCACTTAGATCCTGAGTTTTATCTTCATTGCTTGCTAGAAATGCTGACACATTGAACACATTTATAATAGTGTTGCAAATACAAATAAATACAAAATCATAATCATGCAATAATACCACTATTTCTTTTCTAACAACTCAGTGTCATGTTTTATCAATGAAACATTCAAACAAATTTATTATTGTGAATGCATATTGCTGATTATTGCCTTTTATTCACTGAATTTAATGATACGTATCCATGGTCACAATTTGATTCCCTGATCCTTCATTTAAAAAATTACTGAAGAGTATTGATTAGCCTTCATTTTGAATATGTTTCCTAAAAGTTGTGCACATGGACGCATTAGACATTGATGCACAAATGTGGATATGTTCTGTATCCCTTACGAAAAAGAAGTGTATTCAAGTGTGCTATTAGTATACTTTTAAACTAAAAATAGGAAAGTATACTTGACTTATACTTAGAAAAGTTCTTAATATATTTGAGCTATACTTGTGCTCCTAGAATCTGTGTTTTCATTGTTATACGGTAGGGGGCGCTAGCACACATCTTCTGTACAGAATAAAAAAAAAAAAAAAGAAAAAAAAACACAAGTGAAGAAGAAACCGAAACAACAAATGTTTCCACATGTAGATTCAAGATTCAAGATTTTTATTCTTCACATACACAGTTATACAGAGTATAACCAGCAGTGAAATGTAAGTCAGGTCCGCTCCAAGGACAGTGCAATTATATAGAATAGAAATATTAAGAAAAAGAAAAGTAGAAAAAGAAAATAATAAAATAAAATATAAAAAATATAAATATAAATGTGCAGGTCAGTATGTTGTTGACTTAAATAGTAATATAAGAGGAATGTGCAAAAAAGTTGTACAGGGTATTTAAATAGCAGCAATATGAGGTAGAAAAAAATATGAATAGCTTATTGATATAATGATATTTACATGGAGTCAAGTGACATTATGACACAGAGTTAAGGAGCCTGATGGCCTGGGGGAAGAAGCTCCTCCTATGTCTCTCAGTTTTTGCCATCAGGCTACGGAAGCGCTTACCAGATGGAAGCAAAGTGAATAGACGGTTACCAGGGTGATTTGAGTCCTTGATGATTTTGACAGCTCTAATTTTGCAGTGTTTGAGGTAGATGTCCTGCAGAGAGGGGAGAGCAGACCCTGAGATGCGCTCAGCTAAGCGCACAACTCTCTGT
The DNA here is from genome assembly GCF_936440315.1 of Barbus barbus. NCBI lineage: Eukaryota > Metazoa > Chordata > Actinopteri > Cypriniformes > Cyprinidae > Barbus > Barbus barbus. Next base: position 3,160,763 of record NC_136747.1, on the reverse strand, counting down.
AGTGCTTTGCAGTTCTGATTGGAGCTGTTTCCATATCACACTGAGATGCACTGAGTCAATACACTTTCTATGGTCCCTGAATAGAAAGTTTTCAGGATTGCTGGTGAGACCCTGAATTTCCTCAGCTGTCGCAGATGGTATAGTCTTTGCCTGGCTTTCTTAACCTGTATTTGGATGTGTGTAGTCCAAGTCAGTTTCTCGGAGATGTTTACACCGAGGTACTTGAAGCTACTCACCCTTTCAACAGGGGTCCTACTGATCATAAGAGGAGTGTAGGGCTGCTGCTGTCTCTTCCTAAAGTCCATGATCAGCTCTTTAGTTTTGCTCACATTCAGAGAGAGACAGTTGTCCTGGCACCATGATGTGAGTCTCTCTACCTCATCCAAGTATGCGGTCTCATCATTGTTGGAGATGAGGCCCAGAACCACAGTATCATCAGCGAATTTGATAATAGATGTGGAACTGTGAGAGGACACACAGTCATGCGTGTAGAGAGAGTAGAGCAGGGGACTCAGGACACAGCCCTGTGGGGCTCCTATGTTCAGAGTGATGGAGTTTGAGGTGAACTGGCTAACTTTCACCACTTGAGGTCTGCCGGTGAGGAAGTCTTGAATCCAGTCACAGTTGTGAGGAGTTTAGGCCGAGGTCTGTGAGTTTAGATGCTAGCTTGATGGGGACTATAGTGTTGAAAGCTGAGCTATAGTCAATGAACAGCAGCCTTACATAATTCCCATTGTTGCTGTCCATGTGTGTGAGGGAAGAGTGGAGGACGTGAGAGATGGCATTGTCAGTGGATCTATTGGGACGATAGGCAAACTGAAGAGGGTCCAAAGTATCAGGTATGGAGGAGCAAATGTGGCTCTTTACAAATCTCTCAAAAACCTTCATGGCTATTGATGTGAGGGCAACTGGGCGATAGTCATTCAGGCAAGAGGGTTTATTGTTCTTTGGCACAGGGATAATGACAGATTTTTTGAATGAGGTGGGAACCACGGAGGTAGCAAGGGACTCATTAAAGATAGAAGTGAACAAATCAGCGAGCTGATCAGCGCAGGACCTCAGAACACGGCCGATTATCCCATCAGGTCCGGCTGCTTTCCTGATGTTCACTTTCTGTAGCGCCCTCCGAACCTCATCCTCCGACACGGTGATAACATGATTATCGCTGCTCTGCCTGCTGTTTCCTGATGCGCTGGACGGCAGAGTCATGCTGCCGCCGTTGCAATCGAAACGGCCGTAGAAGATGTTTAACTCGTCGGCCAGCAACGGATCTGCTCTCACCTCTGCGGAGGATTTGTTTCCAAAGGCACAGATGGTCCTCAGTCCCTGCACATCCGTCGAGAGTCATTGAGCTGAAAATGAGACTCAATTCTCTCTCTGTATCTGTGTTTGGCGGCTCTTACTGCTCGTCGGAGAGCATAGCACGATGCTTTGTACTCGCTCATATTCCCGGTCAGAATAGCCTCATTGTAAGCGGCAGTGCATTTGTTAACCGCAGCACGGATAGTTCTGTCCACCCATGGTTTCTGATTGGAGAATTTCCTTATAGTTATTGTTTCTGTAGCTTGCTCGGTTAGCGTGTTTACAAAGCTTAATGCTACATCCGTGAACTCGCTGACATCAGAAGAACTCGCCCGGAACATGTCCCAGTAGACGTCATCAAGAGCCGCCTGCAACATAGCCTCTGAGTGGGAGGACCAGCACGTCACTACAAAATATATACAAAAATATATACCCAGGACAGTTTTTACTGATCTGACCAGGGGTGCATTTCCAAAAAGCAACTATGGTCGCAAGTTCTGTCGTTACAAATAGAGTTCAGTAGAAATAACGACCATAGTTAGCTAACAATGGTTTTGAGAAACGCACCTCTGATTTGTGCCACAAAACCCCCATGTTGAATTAGCCCCCCTCCACCCGCAAAACACCATTGATTTTAACCCTTTGAGCCAGAGAAAGACGAGCTCCGAAAAAACATAAAAAGAAACATGACACGCTCTGTGCTTTTCATATTTCATAACTGTTCAGTGTTTTCAACTAAATACAGTCTATTTTAGGTTTCAGACATTTAAATACACTTCAGTTAAGTAAAAACAAAAAAAAGACATTTTTTTTGTTATAGGCTATAGGCAACACAATGATTTCTATGGAAAGCGGCAATAATAATCCTTTCAATTAATGGACGACATGGTTTATTCCTATCAAATAGGCTACACATTTACCATCAAGTTTACTCTGTTTTTCTCCCAGCTGACTGACCACTTACTTTCATGTATTTCGGGAGAAATAGGTGAATTTACGTGATGTTAATCCGACAGATCCACACGGCAGCATCCGGTGTTGTGCCGAAAAAAGCACCCTGCCAAATTATGCACCCCCTAGTATTGGTAGATTTAGGAGTAGGTGTGGGGGAGGGGTTAGGATTAGGGGTGGGGTTGCGATTAGGCAATCAGGCAGCGATTTCAACGAAGAGGTGCATAATCTGGCAGGAGTGCAGAATTCGGCATAACACCGGCGCATATTATCAAATGCTCATTATTGTGCCTGCATAACACGTCGCTATGGAAATAATCAAATGATATGCATAGAATATTTAGTTATTTAATATTTCACTTTTGTATAATTACAACTGTCCACTGACATATATCATGAATATAAGATAAAATAAACTGTAATTTTTTATGTAGACTTCTCTTGGAGGCCCTCTGGTGGCCACGGGGCCCTAAGCAGCCGCTTAGTTCGCTTATGCCTTGAGCCGGCTCTGTTTAGTACCTTCAGTGCCCTGTAGAGGTTGATACCACTTCTTTTGTAGCAGAAATAAACTGCTGCAGAAAAAGCATGAACAATGCAATGAGTAATTGCACTGCATACCACACATGTGAAGAGTACATATAGGGTACATTGGGGCTAAAGGCACACCTTAAGAAAAAAAAAAAAAAACATGCGATTCACTGCACCTAAAGCCCAAAACACACTACACGATTTTAGCAATCCTGTAAGATCACTGCATGTCACACTGTGCGACATGGATCTAATGAACTTGGCTTCGATGTGTGTGTAGACTGTACGATGATGACAACTGTTGACTTGTACGCTACGACGCACGTTGCTATAAAAGAATAAAATGTCATCAGCATGCGCTAGTGGTAAACAAAAAGAGCGTGATAATCACACTTTAGCTGTAGTTTTTATGTGTGCTGAAAAAAGTGGAAGCGGCGAAAGAGGAAGGGATAAGAGCTTGAGGTAAGCATATGTTTTAGTGCCAGTTTGCGTTGATTTCATATAGCATTTTTATTGGCTGGTCAGTAAATGTGGATCATACCAGCAAACACACTGTGCGATGATTATGCTGTATCGTAGGCTCTCTTTATTCGCAAGACCATGAAAATTGCCGTCTTTGAACCTCTCTCACTGTACAACACAGGACCACCGATCACAGAAATTGGCACGATTGTTTCACGATGCCAATTTTTCATCTGCGACAGCTGAAAATCGTGCAGTGTGTTTAGGGCTTTAAATGTATAATTGCAGAAAAAAAAAAATAATATATACACACACACACATACACACATTTGTATTGAATATTAATGGAGCAACATATTTTGTGTGAGAATAAATAATACAAGTCATTTATTTTGTTTAAAAATCTTATAAATATATTGTCACAGATCTGACAGGCTCTGCCACCACACAATCACAGCGATCACTCTCACCTGTGTTCTGATTACACTCACCTGCTCGTCACGCTCCTCGTCACCGCTCCCCATAAAGACACACACCGCCAAACACTCGATGTCCGGTCTCGTTCTTTCAAGTTGGACTGCTAAAGTACCACAGCCTTAGGAAACCTTGACATTCAGTATACTTACCTATTAACTTGCTGAACTGCATTCTGTACTTCTAGGATACCTGTTCCGTCTGCTCCTTGAATCCTGAGTGTCTGCTCAGAGTCAGCGGTGTGTCGCCTCAGGTTTCCCGTGATCCCCACTCCTCCTGTGAAGGATAAGTTACAAGTTCAAACACCGAAGATTAACTCTGAGAACTCTCAAGTGGTTTCACTTACCTGCCATCACGCTCCTTTCTCACCTGTTGGTCAAATAAACTTACCTTTGTACCTTCTCTCTGCCTCCAGTCCTTCTTATGTAACATATATGAGGTGGCAAGGGGGGTCTTTTATCCCACACATTGAGTAAAACACTCATCAGCATGGGGCAAAAGGCACACAATATTGATACAAATACTTCAGCTAAAATTATGTTTTTGTTGTTTTTTTAATAATGTCTAAGTTAATATTTGTTCAAAACAAACACTTTAGCAAAGTTTGTACTATTCTCTGCTAATTTTGAAAAAAATGAAAGAATACATTTTTGTTCAATAAATATACTGTCAATAAAATGTTAATATAAAAACTATATATTTAAAAATGCAGAAACAAAATATTTTTTTTAAAAAGTCAAAATTCTGAAAGCATTTAAGAAGATCCCACAAAAATTGAATATAGATTTACAGTAGTAACAACAAATTATATTTTATAACATTATGTGATATGTTTTTAAATATGGTTTCATTCTAAACATCATGACTATCTCTGATGTGGACACCCAGCATAATATATGATATTTGCCATCTGAATCTACAAATGGAACAAACTGTCATGTCAACAAATGGAAAAGCCAAAGGTGTTGTCAACATCTGAACCAAAAAGCTGTGCTTGAACACACTGCACAGACTACAGCCGACTGCAAACTAACACCTGCGTTCTGTGCATGTGTGAAAGGAATTAGCTGTCTATGTCAGCAGCTATCAGTCGTATATATTAATAACTCAAAAGGAGAAACCGAAAGATGAATATAGGAGATGTACGCAGATATACGAAACATAAACAAAACAGCGCTTGCTTACCATTTTGAATTTCAATTATGTTGATAACTTTCTTCATTTTATTCAGCTCATGTTGTTATGAAAATATTTGTATATTGGAATGTTTGGGAAAGATCATGTAACATTAGAACATGTCTTCATTTACTTACCAATTTTCATTATTTTTGGTTTAATTCTCGTTCACTGACTCATTCCCTAAACTGAACGTCTTATCAGAGTTCTCATTCTCCCTGATCGCCCAGATCCTGATTCAACATGTCGGGGAAACTGCCACCAATGTGAGCCCAACGAGAGCCGACGTGTGGAGCACACCAAACAAACTAAACTAGCCCGACAGACACTCGCCAACGACCCAACCGTCGCCTTGGTGTGTCCCAGCCTTTAAGTACAGTCACTGATTACATTTACTCAAATACTTTACAACACTGGACAACTGTTAGGATCTGGCTGCAGGTGGAGAGCCGATTGGCATTTAGTGTTGTTTATACATGCTATAGTAGTGTTTTTTTGCAACACTGATACTATGTACCTTACTGTAAGTTTCGCAGCAGTTTCAAAGTTAAATTTCCAGTTAGTTCGGTGGCTGAGAGAGCTCAACATGCTGCAACTAAAGAAAATACATGCAAATAGAAAAAGCAACGGCAAATTAAGAGAACATCATCAATTGACAGCACATGTGCTGCAAATACTTACAACACGCACACACACACAAACAGAAAGCTGCAAATACTCACAACACAAACAAATAAAGAAATGTTCTGCAAATATTTACAACACAAACAAACAAAAAAGAAAAAACACATGCTGCAAATACTCACAACACATCCAAACAAAGGAATGTGCTGCAAATACTTACAACACCACCAAACAGAGAATTGTAAATGGCATTTTAGTCCACCACAGTTGTACAAATACCATGGTTAAACTATGATTAGTGTAGTAAATCCATGGTTAATTTGTGCATGGTTATTATGGTTTAACTATAGTAACCATTTTTTTGTTTGTTTTAATTTTTATTATTATTATTATTATTATATTTTATATAATAAATGTATTAATTAAATTAATTTTAATAGTAAAACCATAGGCAATGGTTAACTTTTTAAGGAAAGTTGTAACAGTGATTATCTGCAGCACGTTTATTTATTTTATTTTTTTGTGTTGTGAGTATTTGCAGTGCATTTCTTCATTGTTTTTTTTTTGTGTGTTGTGAGCATTTGCAGAGTGTGTGTTGTCAAATTGATGAAGACAATGACCACATTGTTATTACATTACATTATTTTATTTTTATTTGCAACGCCGTATCACGTGAGCTACCGAGCTAACCTACTGAGTTAGGAAACCCATACATATGAAGCTGTATGACGCTACTGCTCGCAGCATGTCATTTTTTTAAAGTCATAATAATGTTCAAGTAATTGTGAGAAAATTAGGCTTCATTAATTGAAACTCTGGCCCTGTAAATTGTACTTTGCATGAAAATTATTAAAAGTTTTGCAGAAATGTAAGTAGAAGCATGTATTTCCAATTAGCCTGGGTTGTGTTTATTTGTTGCCTTTCTCCCTCTGTGAAGTTTAACTAAATTGTGAACAGCGTGAAAAGGTCATGCAGTTACAAGTAGACCACTAACTAGGCAGCAATTTAAAAATGTCCTTTACTCCATTTACTTTTAATGAGAGCTATAATCCCAACAGTGTAAGAGCTGCAAAAATACTTTATGGATTGAAATGACATGATGGCAGATTTTTCTTTTCTTTTATCTTTTTTTTTTTTTTGGCTGAACCACTCCTACAATATCTGGAAATGAGGAGAAATTTAACAGCAGTAGTGACGTCCAACCTTGTGATTGTTTTCTTTCCTTTTATCTGTTTCTTCTTCTCTTTCTCTGTCATTCATGTCCTCTCTTCTACTGTTAGTTTTGTCACGCAGATATGAGGGCTCAGTGTGCCTGACTTTGCTTTTTGATTTCAGTTTGTCATTCACATCAGAGCAGAAATCCCTCCCAAGGACTTAGTGGCCCCTCTCAGGCAGAATACTAATGGAAGTGCCTCTCTTCTCTCTTCATTTTTCTTTCTGCAAGCTGTGAAGCCACAAATCTTAATCAAGGAAAGTGAAATGGTATGGGATTGCTCCCCCCTCCATGATAAGAGGGTCCAAACAACGCTTGTGACCCCATCTCCACAGGGCTCTGTAGGTAAAATTAAGAATCCGACCTCTGCCCACCAGGAAACCCTCAGTCCTGAGGAGCTGCTTTTTGGCTCCCTTTACCCATGGGTCTTTATAGCAAAATTGTGGCTTATTCCAAAGCTACCAAGCACTCTCTTGCCTTTACATTTTCAGATAATCTTTTTAGTCACAATAGGATGTTATATAAGGTCCAAAACACTCACCTAGTGCTGAACGAGAGTAAAAGGTATTTGGCTAGGAAGGAAAACTATGGAAGCCTGTTTCCACCACTGAATAAAATAAATAAATAAATAAAATAAAATAAAAAGGTAACTGCAATCTTCTATCTCACAGTTTTGACACTTTTTTCTCACAATCTTTTTTTTTCCCCTCAAAATTGTGTGATATAAACTCAAATGTCTGAGTTTTCTAAAGTCAAGACATAAACTCACAGTGGTAAGAAGCCCTGCCCTGCATCATGTTTGTCAACAGTCAACTTTGAAATGTAAGATGATGTACAGGTCTGCATTAAATGTTATTTTTCCATAATTAATTAATTAAATTAACATGATAATTGTCACGAGTCTGTTCTGTTTTTGCCTTGTTTTCCATTGACCCAGTTTCCCCGATTAGTTAATTAGCTCCTCACCTGTTTCTGTTCTCCCTTAATGATGACCTGCCTTTATAAGCCTGTGTTCACCCTTGCCATTTTGTCTGCTATTATTTGATGTTACTGGATGAAAGCTCTTATTATTAAATACCTCTTATTCTTTTGATATCCCGTTGCCCGTGTGTTTGTTCCGCCTGTCTGGAAGCACGTTCCATAACAGTGTAAGGCACGCCTGCCAGCGAACGGTCCCAAGGAGAATTTCGCCGCTTGCGTTGAGTGGGTGCTGGAGAATAATGATCTGTTTATCTTCGGTGACCCTGCTGAGGACAGCTCCAGCCCCACTCCCGATCCAGAGCCCAGCCAGCCCTCACCATCTCGCTGCACGGAGGTTTCGCCAGAGCCCACCGCAGTCGCAGAGCCCGAGCCGGCCGCGCGGAGAGAGCCGTCACCACGGAGAGTGACAGAGCCACTCATCGCCCCGGAGACCGAACTCGACGCGACTGACCAGGTGTGTGAGCCGGCAACATTGTGCGTCGTGGGAGTCTTAGTGGAGATCGAGGGAATGGAGGAATCCCCAGCCCACGCTTCCACCGCTGAGGGTGAGCAACAGCTGGTTTCTGGAAGCTATTTTGAGGAACTGTTGGACCTCTTCGAAGAAACTCTTATTGACTGGTTTGGGGAGGCATTACCCCACTCTGAATCCCCTGTGTCTCCGCTGGTTCCGTCCAGCCCTGAATCTCCTGCGTCGCCGCTGGTTCCGTCCAGCCCTGAATCTCCTGTGTCTCCGCTGGTTCCGTCCAGCTCAAGTCCTTCCGTGTTCCCTCCCAGCCTCCCTCTCCCGCCTCCTCGGTACCAGTCAGCCAGTCCTTCAGTCCTCCCTCAGCTGCATCAGGAAGGCCCCTCAGCTCATCCTCAGCACGCCATGTCCGGTGGATCGGTTGAGCTTTGGGTCTCCCTGCAATCTGCCACCTCGGGATTGGAGGATCCCCAGTCCTCGCCTCTAGCCTGCGAGACCCGGACTCCACCTCGGCCCTCCGATCCATCGGCTCCACCTTGGCTCGTGGCTCCCTCATCTCCACCGTGGCCCCTCACTCCACCAGCTCCGCCGGGCTCCCTCGTCCCTCCGGCTCCGCCTTGGTCAGTCGTCCCCCTGTCTACTCCACGGAACTCCACTCCTCCAGCTCCGCTTCGTCCCTCCATTCCTCTGGCTCCGTCGGGTTCCTCCCTCCCTCTGGCTCCACCGTTGTCCTCTGTCACTCCGGCTCCACCGCGTCACTCGGGATCCCCGCCTCCGCCTCACTCGCCTGAGCCGCTGGCTCCGCCGTGGCCCTCCGGCCCATCCGTGTCACCCTGGCTCTGCGGCTGCTCTGCTCCATCCTGGGCTCCTTCTCCACCGGCGTCATCTCCGGCAGTCGGCCCCATGGTGTCGGTGGTCCCATCCCCACCATGGCTCCTCCCGCCATTGACTCCTCCATGGGCCGCCATCCTGGCTGGCCTCTGGACTGCCATCTGGCTTCCCCTGCTCCGGGCTCCTCCCTGGCTCCTCCCACCCTCCACTCCCCCTTGGACTCAGTTTTTGGACTGTTTGTGTTTTTTCCTGCTCCCTATTGCCCGGATCCCTCCTACTCCATGCCCGCCTCCTGAACCTCCACCCTCCCTCCTCTGTTGGTCTGCATTTTTCGGTGCGAGGACGCACCGTTCCGGGAGGGGGCGAACTGTCACAAGTCTGTTCTGTTTTTGCCTTGTTTTCCATTGACCCAGTTTCCCCGATTAGTTAATTAGCTCCTCACCTGTTTCTGTTCTCCCTTAATGATGACCTGCCTTTATAAGCCTGTGTTCACCCTTGCCATTTTGTCTGCTATTATTTGATGTTACTGGATGAAAGCTCTTATTATTAAATACCTCTTATTCTTTTGATATCCCGTTGCCCGTGTGTTTGTTCCGCCTGTCTGGAAGCACGTTCCATAACAATAATATGGCAGCCCTGATATTTTGCTGTGTACTTAAAGCACATTATAACAAATGTTTCCAACAAATCTCAAGTGTCTCATGCAAGTCACCAATCTAATGCATACAGTAACATTATAGCAACACTTAGCACATTCAAAAATATTTTTTGTACTGTATGATTGTTTTGACTATGTAAAACAGTGCTGTCTCCACAATTTAATTTGACAAATAAAGTGATTGTTTCTGGTTACTTGTTCACTGAATATGTAGGAATGAGATTCTGCATTTCATTAACGCTGATGAGAACATTCTTTGTTCGACCAGTTGTGTGGCAAACATGGCAAGAATGTGACTTAAATAACCTCAGTCAGGAACATCATTGGAATTCATGCTTCTGAGAGGTTATAAATAAGCATGAAACAGGTACACCTTTAGGTTATACTTTTGTCAGAAGGGAATGACCCCTCACGTTTATGTAGTGTGTATGCACAAACACTGAAGAGGTCTTGACTTTGGGATGTTGTAGAGTCTTATTGAACCAAGACTCAAACAATTGAGCTTGTGCATACCAAAGAGGAAACTCAGTCGATTCCCTCCTTTCAGTCCAAAAGGGACCAAGCCTAATGACGCCTCCCTGTCTAAAGAGGATAATCATCGTCTTATCTCCTGAGACCATAAAAACAGGGAATATATTTGAGAGGAACATTTGGATGTCTTTAATCTGTTAACCTTTGCCCCCATTGTGGGCCTCACAGATGAAAATAACATACCTAAATTAAAATGGTAACAGTTCCTGACAAAGTGTGCTTACACAAACAAATTAGGTATCTTTGGAAAGAAGACACTCTGGGCTTTATCATCTATCATCCAGAGTTGATAATGCTCAAAAAGATCAAAAGTTATAGACACTGACGTGCCTTGAAAAATATTTTTCCACACTAAATGTTTTTTTTATTTCATATACAAATACATGAAATAAGTCCTGGAGCAATCCAGAAAATTAGTGGATTGAAGGCCATGTGTCTAATGAGTTTATATTTCAAATTTGAAGACGATACCATGAAAAATGAGATTCCTGCAGTATTTTTTCTGAAAATATTTATAGTCCCCCAGGCCCCCTGTTTGAGGAAAAATAAACACCAAATGTATTGCAGAATTATACAAACTATTTTAGTCATTATACATATTCCTGCATAGTTTTTCAATTATAGAATAATAGACAGAATTTTAGACATCATATAAGTGATTTATTTGAGCACTAAAAATACAAACATAGTTATTTGAGTAATAAAAAAGAAAAAAAAAAGAAAACAATTGCTTTGTATATAGTATGTATACTGAAGTATTCTGATTGCCAGACATGAAGTGATATTGGCAGACATGGTCATAGAGTCAGTAATCACACGCTGATGTGCTTCCATTTCAGATGATAATCATACAGATGGGCCATATAATCAATAATAGCTGATCAATGAATCACAATGATAGCCGTCATAGAGTCCGTAAACAAGCTGATGTCCGTCCATACAGATTATAATCATGCAGATACGGCCACATTCCACACACAATACACACACACACATATAAAAAATGTAGAAGAAAAAAAAAAACAGTTTTTTATGGATAAAGCAGATCGCTAAGTTACGCCTCGCTCAGATGACAGATGCGTCACAGAAGCGTCACGCGCTGTCTGGAGAGAGCGCCAAATTCAAATAATCTATATTCCGCTTTTCTGAGACTTTTTTCCGTGGATGATCTCATTCTGTTTGTAAAACTGTATGCTATAGCACCTTGTTGTTTTTTTTACTACCAAGACGCTGTTTTTGAGCGTAATTTACTCCATAACGGACGCAAACAATAACTCCGGAAGAAATGAAACGTAAACAAAGGAATATTCATCCTTATTACAACGTTATTGTTTCGGTGGACTAAAAGTGCTCGCTGGGATGTTGTTCTGTGGACCCTTACCTCTCTAACTAAACTGGGATTTCAGCAGTGGACGCGTTTGTGACTCGTTATTACAATGATAAAGGTACGTACTGCTTTTTTAATCTGCCTGTTTTGATGTGTACTGCTTGCACAAATGTAGCAAATACATTCCTTATAAGCTTTCCATCGGAGAACAGCGATCTGTCGTTGATTCTTGAGGCTTAGACCTACAGAAGGATATATAGTTTGTCAAGATTAACTTTGTCCCGTTTCATTTGTTCTATTAGAAAACAATGACACATGCAAACAAAGAGCGTTCAGTGCGACATCGCTCTGGTGAACGTTAACAGGTTAAAGAAGAGAACCTTCAGTGCTCGACCGGGTTTATCATAAATAAAACCGAACAGGGAAAAGACCTTGTCATCTGGAACAAACCCTCCCTGATTTCCTGACCATTAACTCAGTAATTCAATGATGTGTTTATGACACACGTCCGAGCTAAGAAGATCTCCAGATGCGTGTCCAACGGAACCCTCGTGACCCCCAGATAACCTCTCTCTCTCTCATTTAAACATTCATTTTCTTTCTCTAACAGACAAAGAGACTCAATGATTTGCTGAAGGATTGAAAAAAGAACAAATTATAATTGTTGTTACTATTGAAGCAATATGCTCACAAACAATATATAGAATATATTTACAAAATATATTAAGGTTGTTTTCATGTCATCTATAAGCTTGCTGTGTTATTGGAATCTATGGTATTGTTGTAATCTTTTGAGGTATAATTTTCCTGATCACTATTGTTCAGTTTCACATGCTTGGTGTGATTATTTAGAATTAAGGTTTGTTTCACCTATGGCTTAACCGCGTAATAGATACAATTGATATGTACTTTGTGTATGCAAAATACTTGGTGTTTGATTTCGAATGAAAGCTGATTTCATCAGCAGTAATCTGGTGTGGATGAGAATTGTCTTTTCTCATCAAGGTGTGATTACAATACGAATAGAAATCTGCTGTCAATAATTTCTTCATGTGATAAAATAACTGAACAGATAATGTAAAAAAAGCCGTGCAGGAAGAATCCGATTGGGTCAGTCGCCCGTGGGTGGATCCCAAATCCGCCCGTTAAAGACAGACACCCAACTGTGTGTCTCAGCTTTAGCTCAGCTCGCTCGTCTCTCTCTGCTTGCTCACGGGCTGTTGGAACTTAGGTTCCTGCTCTGATCGCGCTGCTAAGCACTTTTTGCCATTAACATCATGGCCGAGCATTGAACAGCGATCAAGACTCAGTCAAACTTCAAAAGAAACTTTAACATCAGAAACCAGAGAACTGAAACCAACTTCCTGAGAGTGTTATCACTTCACAGAGAAACCAACCAATTGCGAGAGGGGTTCCCCGGGACGACACATCAGCAGCCAATCCGCACCGAGGGGTTCCCTTAACCAGGAAGGAACGGAAACTCAGCTGAAAGCAAGGAAAGTCAAACAATATTTCCTAATTCTGCTGCAAACTAGTTGTATTTATCTATATTTATTTATATTTAGAGTAAAGATAGTGAAGTTCCATGCGTGTGATTCCCTCAGTTTGAAGTAGAGCATTCTTGAAAAACGAGCATTAGAACCTAAAACTCTCTTCAGATCAAAACAATTAATTGCTTGCAATGTGTGTATGTGTGTGTGTTTACGTATTCTGTTGTGTGTTGTTTAGCTTAGTATTGTGTTAGAGTAGTGAAATAAACTTTGATTCTATTAAGAAATCTCTTGTCTGTTGCTGTGATTCTCAAATCGGAAACTATTTGCCAAAGATCGCATTACTTACGCTCAGAATTTACTTATGCTAATTTTACCTAATGTCAACATTACCTAATCAGTTCAGTATCACTGTGGCCACGGAATTAATCTGAATTGTTAAGGCATACTGGTTTAATGCTTGCTGGACAAGTCATTAATGAGGTGTGGTTAATAAGGTATAAATTGGACATTTTAATTAATATCAATTAATCATATAAATTATAAATTATAAATCATAAAGGGGTGGTGATGGCGCAGTGGATAAGATACATGCCTTTGGTGTGAGAGACCCGGGTTCGAATCCACTGTGAGACACCAATGTGTCCCTGAGCAAGATACTTAACCCCTAGTTGCTCCAGAGGCGTGCGACCTCTGACATATATAGCAATTGTAAGTCGCTTTGGATAAAAGCGTCAGCTAAATGAATAAATGTAAATGTAAATATCGAATCTTAAGAATGATTCCCTAAAAGCTAAAATTACAACAATAGTTCTAAAGTTACTTACAATGTTGACTCAAGGACATCCAAACTATAGAATCTGATGAACGTGTGGGAGGAGGACCAGCCTGCCTGCATTTGCTGCACTTGCTGCAAGGGGACACCTCTTGCTAGAATCTTACAGGATGCAACACCCTGGTTGAATTCAACATCCCTGGTTACCTCCTAGAGGGAAAGCTTGGCTGCATGCCCCATATGCTAGGGTAATAGCATCCTTCACCCACTGTGACATTGTTTGTCTAGTGACAGTTGTTCCCTGGTTACAGCAACCATGGCATGTAAAAAGCTTCTTCAATTTAAAGTACTGGCTGGTGTGGTGGACATAAATCTTTAGAGCATGGACTGGACACAGTAAGTGAAGTCTTTCTTTCTCCGGTGTTGCAAATGGTGGCTGGCAGAACGCTTCAAGAATGACCGGATGTATGGTTGAGAATGGAAATTTAGGAAGATAATTAGGGTGAGGATACAAAATAGCTTTGACCAGCACAGGGGCAAAGTCTAAGCAGGATGGCGAAACTGGCAGAGCCTGCAAATTCACAATTCACTTTAGAGAATTGACGGACATTAGAAAAACCATCTTCATAGTCAGAAGCTTCACAGGTGATATTAGATCTGAGAACCACACTTTGGTCATCCATTGAGGCGCTATTAGTAGAAGCCGAGACCTTTGCTGACCTTAGACAGGACTTCCAGGAGCAGAGCAATTGGGAGAAATGCGAAAACATACTGTCGGGGCCATGTTTTGTCCAAGTTTTGACACTTTGATTTGCTGAGGGGACGTTACACGTTCGGTGTCCTGAACCATGACAGTACCACATATGACAGAGATTGGACAGATTCCCTGAGGGTGCTGGGAGGGAGATCTTAATATTCATTGGAATTTTTAATTTTTTTGCCGGAGGGGGCACATCCCCAGTGTTCTGGGTGCACAAGCCTAAGGAACTCTATTTGGCTGCAATGACCATTCTCATGTCCGGCTTCAGGTCCGGTCAATTGCTCCCCCATATTGTCAGTCATGGAATCTCTGATGTCAGCCCAGGCCTGGTTGTACAGGGGTACTAGACGGTGCTAAATACCCTCAAATGAAAGCAAAAGCAGTTAAAATATCTGACAAACTATCTAACATGTTTTTGCAGTGTTGAGCAATGTAGCCAATCAAAGACGTATATGTTGATTACTTCAACGCAATCAGAAATGTTAGAGTTTTCAGAATTCACTCACAGCTGAAAGTGCCGGAGTTTTGCACGCTCTTGAATCATCTCATGACTAAGTGCAGACACAATTTAAATAATATATTTATTGTATAGTTTAAAGAGCTTGATTATAACAGAATTTTGTGAGATTGCGATGAACTTTGATGAGTGATTCTCTTAGTGATAATGAAGGGGCCACGCTGTTTGCGTTTTCTAGGCTATAATCCATTCAGAATTTGAATGAAACTTTTGTTTTTCGGACACATACATGCTGCAAAGTTTCGGGAATGATGCTGGATTCATTCTCGAAATATCAGTGATAAGCAATGGATGGCACAAAAAAAGCCTCAGTCTGCTGTGTACTGCTGAGAACTGCTGGCGGAGTCCTGGACAGTGTCGTCGAATAGCACAGCCTGGGAAAAAGTGACAGTGAAAGCATGAAACCATCCACGAACGCTGCTTCAGCTTTCTGGATGCCCAGACACTGAAGACAACAATCGTGGCTGTCGATAGACGATAGGAAACAACCGCAACCAAGAGGACACGAATGAAATAGCGTCTTTAAAAAGACATGAGCCATCCGTGATCAGAAACTGCTCTTTCAGATGAAGCACGCAGGAGAATCGCTGAATTAACAGGGACGCTGCTGATAGTGCCCGTAACATCACCAAGAACTGCCTCTTTTTCCAGCAGCAGCGAGAATTTGCCTGGTGAATCTCAAACTGTGTTCATTCAATCGGCTCCAAAGCAGAAATCTGATGAGTGGATGCACCTGTCGCCTATTTATACCCCGTGTGCATGGAGAGTGGCTCAGCGTGCAAAATCCACTAGCCATTGGCATTTTCTCTTAATCAGAGAGGATTCAGGCTCCCAAGTAAGACCCCAATGTCGGAACTGAACAAACTGAGGGCAAGATATACAGACGGTGTTTTACAGGGGGTAAAATAAGAAACAGGTGTGTAATATAATTAGTGTCTTTGGCAACAAATGAGAAGTGGGAACAAGGAAAACAAAGGAAGCAAGAACAAAACACAGGAAAACCAGGTCAAACAAACTAAAACCATGAAACTGAACATAACTGTGACAAATATGCTCCATCAGTGACAGAAATGGAACCTGACTCAGTCGAGGGGCCAGTTCCAGACGAAACCAGCATGTGTGGTTTAATTCCAGGCTGTAACACAGGTCAGACTGTTGACTGGCAACAATCAGAACATCCATCCAGTTCCTTTCACTTGAAGATTGAATACATCACATGGGGAAGGAGTTGAAGCTGGCCACAGAGTCTGTGCAGAGAACTTGTTTGGTTCTCATGGTCTTGTGCCGATGACTGTCTAGTTGAGGGAATCAGTCTTCACAGGGGATCTGTCTCTGGGGCTCATCTAGTTGACGTTCTCTGCTGACATTCAGGGCTGTTGTGATCGTCTGTAGGTGCCAATCCACCATCTGGTCTGGATACGGACTGGATCCGGTGGCTATGGTGACTTTGGAATGTTAATGTAATGTGATTGACACTGTTTTGTTTTATTATTTCTACAATGAACCTATATCACTTTACAACACTTTGTCAGTTCAAATACAGTATATGTGCTTTTGCATGAATGTTTTAGACTGTACTATTGAACTTTATTAAAGCTGCAATACTTGCAATACATTCTGATGGCTCTGGATATATATTACTCGCATTTATGGATTTTGTCATTGTGATTTGGTTAGGCTAAGTGGGTGTATTGTCTCATCTTGTCTTCTTTCTTCCTACAAAATTAACCGTTCATTAAAATTAATGCATTGAAGGAAGAGAAGGTAATTATATTCTGCTTCACATTTATACATGTGGTAGGTATGTTTTATCCAAAGCATCTTAAAATGCATTTAATATCAAACCCATGACCTTGATGTTAATTGCACCATGTGCTACTGTTTGCCCATACTTTTGGTGATTAAATCATATATCCTCATTACACATCACAATTAAATTATTTGATTAGTAATAATAATGTGCAAGGAAACAGCTGTTTTAAAGCATGATCAGACTGGAGCTTTGTAGAGTATTGAAATAGTACTTAAAAAAGCCCTTGCAGATATGTAATTGATAAAAGGGGCCTTTTGGAATAAGCCTTTTTAATGCTTTCAGAAAAAAGATGACATAAGGATCAATTTCATGATTGCTTACATAAAAAAGTGCACTGATGATGTGACAGTCCAGCAAAACCAACAGCATCGTGAAGGGCTCCACCCATCCCTCCCACAATCTCTTCCAGCTCCTACCATCAGGAAGACGGAACTGAGCATCGGAACCCGCTCCGCCAGACTGCTCAACCGCTTTTTCCCCCACAAAATCCCACAAAAGATTCAGCAATATATGTATGTTTACATGCTCATGCACTACAAATCATCCTGCACTGTTCCCCAACCAGCTGCTTGACTCAAAATGTTTCTCTTTGCACATGTACATTATTTATGTGAAGCATTCGTATAGTTTGTATTTTGTATCTTTAATTTTTTTTAGTTTGTATAGGGTAAATATTTATATATAGTTTACTTATAGTTACAATCTGTCAGTAGGTTAGTTGTGTATAGGTTTATAGTGTTTTTTACTTCATTGTTGTATGTCTGTATTTATGCAGCACCGTGGTGCTGCGAGGCACGACATTTTGTTCCACTGTATGTCCCCACATGTAGCGGAATGACAATAAAGCTCAACTTGACTTGACTTTCTTTTCCTGTTCTGTTGTGGCCAGAGCAGAACTTCACCTATATAATACACTGACATTTAATCAATAACCAATCACCCACACAGCAATGCTTTGATTTGTATTTGTTTAACCTGAGGGTGAGATATTTCCAGATACTGATAATGAAGAAATTGTCCCCATTTTATCTGCCCTTTCAGTGAATTATAGGTAAAATTTTAACAGAGTCATGTGCTTTGCTAGTACTGTGCTCTTAGTATTGGAAATGATTTAAAAGTGCACATGTTGTTGTTCTTCTTCACACAATGAGAATATTGAGCTAATTTATCAACCTCAGATTCTCAGGATGCTTTTGAATCCTTGAAACATGCCAATAGTTTCAATGTGAGATCTCACACATTCATTCTAATTGTAGAACAATGAGTTCACATCAGCACTCAAACTGAAACAGGATAGTTGTATGATGGTTGTGTTCAGAGGTGTATGAAAATACAAATTTATAAACAACACGTTTGACCACTTAGGTCAAAGTCTTCAGCTTGTCCTGTTCTTGGAGTACCACTGTCCTGCAGAATTTAGCTTCAACCACAATTAAACACACACGAACAGGTTAATTAAGGTCTTCAGGATTACTAGAAAGTATGCATATACTAAAGTGCCACATGTGTTTTTGCTGCTTGATTTTATTTATTTATTTATTTTTGTGGAAACTAACTTACTAGCTAACTAACTAACTAAATAGCTAACTATTTATTTAGTTTGTAACACTTTATAGCAACAGTCCACATTCTGTTGACTATAAGTAACATTGCATATACATGTCAGCTAGCAGTCATTCGAGTATTAGTAGATTGTCGGCTTAATATCTGCTAACACTTTATTTTAATGGTTCTACTGACCCTAACCCTAACTTAACAGTCTACTAATACTGTAATGCAGAGGTCTTCAACCCTGTTCCCGGGGACCCACTGTCCATCAGAGGCTGTTTATAAAACCATAGTGGACATTCTCAAGTGCATTCATTCAATTCCACAATGCACCGCAAAAACGAGTGTACAACTGGTGCACGCTCAACGGCTAAAGAATACCAATAATGCACTCTGAGAGTAGCACCAAATGTATTGCCCCGTCTCGCCAGAAGATTGCGCCTGCAGCTGAATCATCCATCATCCATTAATTTTACAAAGCGATTGTCCACTGTGTAATACAATGTAATACAACACAGGTACAAATTGTAAATTTATTATTAAATTGTTTAACCAGGGTCTATATATATATACTTTCCATGGCAGAGTTCAAGATAAATCCTTTAATCTTATTACTGCTAAACACCCTCTATCCATGTTAATATGAGGTAAAAAAAAAGATTGACTGAATTGAAACTTTTTCAATTTAACTAATTATATAAATGTGAGCATGATTAAGCTGTGGTAATGTTGGCTGCCACAGCAATGTCAATAAGCTTAATGAATTCCAGTAAAGTACTTGTTTTCCGTAACTTACTAGCAAATCTGTCCATGTCCGACACTGTATGCATGGCTTGCAGTGCTTAAATTAAAATACTGTGTGTGTGGCATAATAAACAAATGTGTTTTCTTATCATTTTGTGGACAAAATCCCATGAACTTCGCCCCAATCGGGAGCCGTGTGCAGGATATATGCCCTCATCTGTTTTTCAAAGCAGCTAACCTCACGTCGCTTCATGCCATCTATGCACTCATTAAACTATGACAAGCGAGTTACTGCAAAAAATAGATAGATAGATAGCCACTCACACCTCAACAGCTATGAGTGACATGAACCCATCAGTCACTGGTGTGAAACTTATCTTCATTACATTTTCCTAAGCTGTTTGCCTGTTAACATTAAAAAACCTAGTAATACATTTACAAAAGCATATGTAATAAACTTTGAGAGTAGTAAAGATAAGAGGACTAAGCTGTGGTGTTCAAGTCTGACCTGGGTCATGTCCTGATCTCACAACCTCTATTTAATCACTACTTTTCTGTCCCATTTTACTGTAAAGGCAAAAAGCTCAACACATTTTATATACTGTAGAAGTAATGTAAATCATGTTAAACAACCAGCCTGCCACAAAAGCAACAGCCCACACATACTTGAATGTTTCACTGGTTTCACTCGTCATGGCTTGTTAGCCATTGGAGCACATCATGGGAGCATTTATCCTACAAATAGTCACCATCACACAGACAATTTCGGCTATTATTGCTATAAGCCTGTTATTTCAGGTTTTAAGGAGGCCATTATGAAAGGCAGCTGTATAATATGGTTAATAAATGTGTTGTGTTAGAGGGTGTTATTTTGCTCATAGGCCACTTAGAGCTACATAATGACCCGTTCTGATGCACACAGCTATATGGGCTGATGGCCAGCAGAGCAGGCAGAAAACAAGAGGAACAGGTAATAATATGATAAACAAATATCGGAAAGTATTTGGTAAACATTACATCAAATGTTTCGTAGTCACTAAATCCCCTTTTACTTTTTAAAGGAGTAGTTTACAAATAATAAACTCCAACCCTGTCTGACCAAAAAAAACTTTCAAGCACAGGTTATGTCAGTATGATCAAATGTCACTGGTTCTCACATGCTTCCTAATAAATTTTGGATTGAATATGTGCATATAATAACTTTGGTGTCTGTATCTGATGTAAATGATCATATGATATGAGAGGATTATAATACCTGAGCAATATGGACTACTTTTGTATCCCTTTTTGTCACTTGACAGCTTCTAGACAGAGTAAAATGCTTTCAATGTAAGTTCATAGATTTTTCAAAATATATTAGTTTGTGTTTCATGAAGGAAACACAATCATACCATTTAGAAACGACATGAATGTGAGTAAATGATGACAGATATGCAAAAATATGCAATAGCAATTTCACTGACAAAAGCATTGCAACAAAACCGATATAGCCGATATTTGCAGGTCATTTGGGAGCAGCCTCAAAAAGAACCATCAATGCAGACAAGCCCATTGTGTCTAAAAGGTGGTAATACATATGTCATAATAATGAGCTCACTTAGCCTTTGTCTTGTGACAGTATTCAGGTGCAATGACAACATATTCATAAAAGTACTTACTAGAGCAATGAGACAAGTCAGCATGACATGGTGGAATAAAAGGCAATGATGTGGAGAAAGAGATGACACACAGAACTGGAATCAGGAATGAAATGACGAGAGGGATGGGATCACCCTCGCCGTAATGAGCACCCTGGCATTTTGACAAGGCAATAGCTCTTAGAGGAGTCAGTTCTCTTGTTTTGAATGTTTTATGAGACCTTTTCTTTTCTTTTTTTGTTTTGACTACATCCTGATATTTAATCTGTGCAGTAATATTGGTTATAAATAAGTATTTTATTGTTGACTTGTGAGCGCTTTTCATTCATCATCTACATCTTATAATCATAATCTTGATTTTTATTGGAAGACATCTGCATTTTTCCTTACTATTTACAGTATATACTACAACTGCATGCTATTTTCAAAACAGTGAACAAAGCAAACAGTATGCAAAAAAACATTTTAAACTGCAACATTATTGTCACATGATTTCAGCCTAAATAAAAATCTCAGGATGAGGTATAGCTATTATACAGCATACATTATTTATTAATTTCTAATACAAGTCTAGCCAACTCTACTCACAGTTTATTTTAATAAAGTTAAACACGTTGCTAAGCTAAAAAACAATAAATAAAAAAAAATATATTATATTAATAATTTCTTAAATACTTTTCTAAATTGAATAATATATTTATATTTTTAATCACATTGCCATCTTGCATTTATTATTAGTAGTAGTATTATTATTAGTAGTAGTATTGTTGTTGTTATATTATTATTGCATTTTATGCGAAGGTTGCATCTTTTAGGAGCCAGATTAATTATGTATCATGTCTTTCAGGATAGCCTTTGTGTCGGGAGGAAGCCTTGATTCCTGTCCGTGCTGGCATCTGCATTATTTGGCAAACTTCCACCCAAGTGACAGAAACATTTGTAACAAAATGCTGAAGTGTTTCACATATAACTTTTAAGATTAAAAATAGAGAAGTGATTTTACAGTCATGCCAATGATAAATGCATTAAAATAAATTAATGTTATATTGGCTAAATAGCGTAATCAATTCAGTACTTTTGCATAAGTCAAATAAAGTAGACAAGAAATTTCATTTTTGAGTCTTTGGCCTTATATATTTCTTTCTGTGCTTTTATTGTGAATCGGTGTTACTGTGGAACTTCCCCTCTCATTTAGACACGTTTTGTCCTCTTCAGTTTGGACATAAAAGCCTCACGTCGGAAAATGGAGCCATACTTCTGAGTTTCTTCAACAATTATTGGGAGGAAGGCTGATTTTGTCTGTGTGTCCAGTGCTGCATAGAAAGCCCAATACACCACAATCTACATTTTCATCAAATTGATGTTAAACTGGGTTTATAGGCAATATAGGACAATGGTCTCAAAGGCTATAGATGCAAATGAGAATGTTTTTATGTAGTCAGTATAAACAGTCTCATTATGTGTGGTCAGGAGTGGGAAGATGATATTGATTCACATAAATAATGGACTGCCTTTCTCTGCACTCAGTATGAATCTATGCAGTGTTGAAGACATATTGGTTGATTGTATTTTCTGCCTTGGTAATCCACAGAAGGAGAGCTGATGTTGACATTTGGGAGTCTGGGATTTCCTCAGTGTGAAAATGCCATTGATTTTTAAGATTATGGAAATGTCTCCCTTATATCAATCACTGTTGACTTTTGCAAGGGTATTATTTTCTTATCAGAAAGAGTTAGGAATTCAATGTAATATGAGTATTTTTATTCTGCAAAATACTAGAAAGCAAGTAAATATAGGATCTGTCTCAGTTAAACCACAAATTGATCAGCAAGCACACATTGTCAACCAAATTAAAGTCACTTCAGTTAACATTTTATAGCGCTTTAAAAATAAATCAGAAATAATAGCTTAAATCTCGGAAGAGCTTGAGTTTTTTGCTTGTTTGTTTGTTTATAATGAAATCTTAACAAACCAGGAGGGCTGGACGGGACCAGCGGAGACGCAGGAGGGCGCTCTTGCAGCGCGGACTCTCGGGGGTGCTCTGGAAGTGCGACTTCTCGGGGGTACTCTGGGAGCGCGGATCCGTACGGGACCAGCGGAGACGCAGGAGAGCTGGGCGGAACCAGCGGAGACGCAGGAGAGCTGGGCGGAACCAGCGGAGACGCAGGAGGGTACTTGCGAGGAGCAGGCACTGGAGGGCACTGGCGAGGAGCAGGCACTGGAGGTCACAGGCGAGGAGCAGACACTGCAGAGAGTAAGGGAGCCAAGAACTCCGGGGGCAGAGCCTCATCCAATAGCCCCGCGTTTTGTGTCGTCGGAAATGTCTTCGCCGCGGGCGGAACCATCATCTCCTCAGACGGCGGAACCATCTTCGCTGCGGGCGGAATCATCATCGCCGCGAGCGGAGGAAGCTCGCGGAACATCCCCAAACCTCTCTTGCGGGGAACTAAAATCAGCCGCCTCCTCATCTTCAATTAGGTCTCGTCTTCTGTTACGGTTCGCTCCACGAAGGAATGCAGGAAAGAACGGGTGAGTAGAAAAACAGATCTTTAATAACAGAAGCGTTTCAGCGTACAAGAATTCAATCCTTAAACAACGTTAACCTAACGAGACAAAGACATGAGGAGAACTGAGGACTTATAAAGGGACCAACCAAAACAAGGAAACAAGATAATTAATTATCTTTTTTTACGACTACTTTTAAGTCAGACCATTTTTTTTTTTGTCTCTTGGACTGTGCGAGGCACCGAGGTAACAGCATTGACTGCTTCTGTTACTTGCTCCCATTCTAATATCTTTCTTTTATTTGAAATGCCCGCAGAGAGCCCACCAAATATTTTTTTTTTTCGGCCCTCCACCTCAGACAGCAGTACCTCCATCTCGCAGTCGGTGAAGTTTCTTTTTTTTGCTTTTCGTTTCTGTTCTTCCATTTTTAGCCAAACAGATCAATGACAATTATCGGTCGTATTAATATGCAGGGAGATCATACATATTCAAAATAGGCGGTCTTAACCTCCAAATATTTCGGGAGGAGATTGGGGTAAGCTATAAGCACGTGCACCTGCGCACAATATTGAGATAATTGTGATTTATAAAGTGAACCTTGCGCAGGTTCTGGCGTACTGAAATCTGAAAACTTTTGTGCGTACGCAAATTCTGCCTTATGTGCGTACGCACACTTTAAGGATGAAATCTACGCAAAGTTTTATACATGAGGCCCCTGGTGTCCGTCCTGGCTCAGCCAAGTTCAGACCACTTGAAGCTCGAAACAAGGTTTTATTCAGGTTCTGATAACTAATTATTTAATAATTAATTACTCAGAAACTGGGTAATCATCAATAAAATGGTTTCGTTTTATTTACAAAAATAATAACTTGTAAGCAAATAACAAAATAACAAGCGAGAAGTCTTCACCATGGGATGCCGGCCTCCTACATCTGTTTCTTAAGCATTTTATAGCCTTGCATATCATTTGCATTAATCTCATTCACAACTTCTCTCCTCTGCCTCTGTCTGTGCCTGCCCCCACCTCTCGTGCAGAGAGGAAATGGAACCTTTGCCATAGAGGCTTCTCAAGGCAGAGTCGAAAGTTCAAACAGAAACAATTATAACATCTCTAGATAGCAAGCGTGCCTATTGCTATTGTAAACTATAGGAAAATTGCAACACCTTACACATCATATGCAAATTTATGAATGTATGTGTCTAAACCACAGCATCACACCCCTAGCAGGTGCGAACAACACCTCACACTTCAGTTTTAACTAGAAGTTCCATTCTGCACCCATGTTGCAAAATGCATCCTCTGTTTTCCAACCGTGCTTTTACAAAGCAAGCAAAATAACCACATAACAATTATAACCACAAAGCAATCAATATCCGTGCTCTCAAAATATACAGTACACACTCTTAATATAGCATTTGAACATTTATACTTCTATAATAGAAGTTTGGAGTTCCATTGTTCCTAAACCATTTGTTAACATTTGCAAATCAACTGAAAAATCATACAAATTAATCATCTCTCTAATTGACTTCATTATTCTTTTATTCATCGATTCTTGTTTCCGCATTAACTTCAGAATTGCTCTTAGTTTGAAGAAGATCTTTTGGTCTTCCAGTTCTCTCTTTGGCCTGTTTGCGACGTTCCGTCTTCTGCTTCCTCTTGTCCGTCTTATTCTGGTAGCGTTGAATTCCCTGGGCTAAAAGATTATGAAAGTCAATTTCCATTTTGTCTGACTGTTTCTTACTGCTAGTATAGGATTGATCAGGAAACTGCGTATCAGTTAAGTCGGGTAACTCGTCAATGTGGAAATATTATGCTTTGGGTGTGTTTTTCTGCTAAGAGGACAGGACAACTGCACTGCATCAAAGGGACGATGGACGGAGCCATGTACCATCAGGGCCAGGGCATTGAAGCCAACCACGGCATTGAAAATGGGTCGTGGATAGGTATTCCAAAATGACAATGACCCAAAACACAATAAAGGAGTGGCTCCAGAAGAAGCGCATTAACCTGTTACACTCAACAACTGTTAAGACTGAAAGTCAGTTACAGTGTTACAGATTATACAACATCTCAGTTCGAATTTCACTCAATGCTGTTTTTCTTAAATATATTTATGTATGTAGGACACTGTAACCAATTGTCACATAGCATGTATATAGTCACATTTCCACATCTCACAGGAAGTGCAGCTGCAGATTTGGGGAGGCAAAAGCAGTGTGCCAGCCAATCAACAGACTGTGTCAAATGGAGGTGAACGCTCGCAGTGACCAATATGAATCAGCCTGTGGAGAAATGTTCCTCGCCACCCCCAGCTCACACCCACTCAGCTGTCCTCTACTCTTTATTTGCAATTGAGGATGTGCACAATTTACACTTTTCCTTCCTGCACACATTGATTTGATGAACCAGCTAAAAGCCCAGGGGTGCAACTGACACGCTGTTCACCAGCCTGCATCTTCCAGCCCCTCCGCTTCATCTCAGAGAGCTAGAGATGGAAAATAAAGAAAGCTTCTGAGAAACTCGCCTCGCTTCGACAAACATGAGGAAGGCATGCAATGTGAAACTGCTGTGCAGGTAACCTTATGGATCATCTCTCTCTGGGGTTTCATTGAGTGAATGCGTGGTGTGTGTAATCTTTCTGTCTCTTCGTGTTTGTTTTTATGAGTTTTGTGACGTGAAGGGACATGTAAAAACAAGCACAATGCTCCCAGACCTCATCATGAACTCATAACTGTAATATTTATCTGTGTATGGGGACCAGCTACAGGAAACAACAGTATATACTGCACACAATTAGTACTGATCCTGAAAGATTATTGTTTAATTTAGATGTGTCCATCATGCAGCGATATTGTGAAACCTGACTATGGAACCATGATCGTGATGTATAAATCTCACAAAATCATGTCCAGGTCATTCATATATATATATATATATATACACACACACAATACACACATGTATAATATATATATGAATGACCTGGACATGATTTTGTTATACATCACGATCATGGTTCCATGGTCAGGTTTCACAATATCGCTATATATATATATATATATATATTTTTTTTTTTTAAATGGAAGTCAGTTTCTGTATGTATGCATGTTTCCATGTTTCCATTGATGAAAGATGAACAGACATGTTCTTGACAGATTTTAGGAGATCCACCGGTGTATTTTAGAAGATCCTCAAAAAAAAAACACACACAAAAAACACACACATTACCCATGTGAGACTTGTTTCCTTCAAGACCATGAGTCATACAGATAAACACTGTCAAGGACATCTTTGCATCAGATTTATAGAATGTATTATGTATAGCAGGATTACAGTTGTATCATACATGCCATGTGTAGAATTTATCATAAGTTTAATTATTTTTCTCTCTTTTTTTACCTACAAAAAAATCACAGGAGTGTTCAATTAATTGTGAGTTGGGAACAGCAATGGAAATCTGTCTGTGTTAGAAGGCCAGCACAAGGTCCGAGAGAAAGTCGGGTTGTTATGTGGTATCAGGAGACAAAACAGCACACAATAAAAAGTGTTTTTCTCATACGAGTAAGTGTGAAAAAGGCTTCCTACAACCATGATTCTGTGCTTCATTTATTCCCTCAGTACATCTTGCCAAACAGCCACTCGTTTCAGCTCAACTCATCAACTCGTTATGAGAATCCCTTGTAATGCATCTTTGTTTAAAGAAATCATCACCCAGAAAGACTGTTAAAATCAAAATGCTGGAAAAAAATAAAAAAATAAATAAAAATAGTAATATCAGATCAGATCCTTTTGTATGGTTTTTTTTTCACACATTTAACATTATCATTTATTATCTTGAAATGAAGCCTCAAAAGTGAATGCTGACTTCAGAAATGTCTAGCTATAAAATCCCATTTAACTTGTGCAAAAAACAAAATGTTTTTTAAAAGTGTAAAAAGAAGGCATTTATAATAATGTACTGTTCACATTCTTCACATTGAGCATGGTAAGAACTTTCTACAAAACGTTATATTTTTCCCTCCAATTGAAGGACACTTGGATAATTCTCAAATGGAAGAGAAACATTCTCAAATTTATTGGAACATTCTCAAATCATACAGGATAACGTGGATTATAAGGTTTTGTTCACACTAAATGAATGTTGCTGGAACGACAAACAATGTAAACGATGACCTAAAAATGCCATGTCTGGTTGAGTTACCAACAATGCGTGTTTAACAGTGTAGACCTGAGTGAAACTGTAGAACTAAGTGAGGTGGAAACACGTGTTTATGAATAACAGAAAATGGTTCTGGAAATAAGACCGTGGATTTTCACTTTGCTGCATTCAAATTCACATAGATACCAGAAATCTTTGACATTTTTGACGTAGGCTCTCTCTTTAAACATGAACCAATAAATCAGGGGCCGAATGCTTCAAGCGTTTCACAGTCACAGTCCAAGATCAACTTCCCTGGCCATTTAAATCTGCCCATTTGTATTCGAATAGCAAAAGCTTATCAAACATAAGCCACCTGCCAAGCCTGTTACACAAAACACCAGCCAACAGTATGGGGCATTGTGTGCTGGCTATACGATTTAAAATGAACCGGATGCATCTCTGCTGAGGGTGAGCCCATCTGGTGCTACTTAACAAAGCCATCTATACCGTTAATGCACATAACCACTAAATTGGATTCTTAAGGTGTCATATAAAAGATCCAATTTCACTTTATAATGGAACCTCTCTAATTCTGGTGTCTGATGTTAAATCTTCACCTTATTTATGTTCTGACATTCATCTCTGGGTTATCATCATTAAACTTCTCCCTGCATCTCATCCATTCTCCCCATTTCCTGTGTTTAAGGTAATAGTACCCTATCTGTGGTCTGTCTCCAGAGAGTGTTTAGCCAAAGCCAGGAGGCTGCGGTGAATAGGGATGTTCTTTAATCTTTCACTCATAATGGATTCTGTAAACATTATCACACCTCTCCGCACTTAAATTACTGTGATTGATCCACCACAGCTATCAGGGGTACTTTAAAGTCTTTGCTTTGCAATCACCTGACCTTGTCACCTGCACTGAAAAACAAGCCATATAAAAGCCCTTCATTTGGATGCAGTGCAGCTTGGTTGTTATACCTCTATCAACACATGTTCTCATGTGGAATGAAGTGCTAGAAGCATTGCATCCTGACAGGTGATATTAGCAAGACTTCTACACCCAATCAAAGGCTTCCTCAAAGATAAATTTTACCGTGAAGTAGATGGGTTGGGAAATCACAGTCTGGCCAACCTGACCAACTAACATTTAGCCAAAAGGTAATCAGTCGTATTCTGACTTGAAAGTATTTGTGACAATATATATATATAAAGTGATGTGAAAAAGTGTTGCCCCCCTTCCTGATTTTTTTGTATTTTTTTGCATGTTTGTCACACATTAATGTTTCAGATCATCAAACAAATTTAAATATTAATCAAAGATAACACAAATAAACACAACATGCAGTTTTTTATTATGAAGGGAAAACAAAATCCAAACACACATGGCCCTGTGTGAAAAAGTGCTTGCCCCCTAAACCTAATAACTGGTTGGGCCACCCTTAGCAGCAACAACTGCAATCAAGCATTCGCGATAACTTTCAATGAGTCTGTTACAGCGCTGTGGAGGAATTTTGGCCACTCATCTTGGCAGAATTGTTGTAATTCAGCCACATTGTCATGCCACAGCATCTCAATAGGATTCAGGTCAGGACTTTGACTAGGCCAGTCCAAAGTCTTCATTTTGTTATTCTTCTTCAGCCATTCAGAGGTGGATTTGCTGGTGTGTTTTGGATCATTGTCCTGCTGCAGAACCCAAGTTCGCTTCAGCTTGAGGTCACAAACAGATGGCCGGACATTGTCCTTCAGGATTTTTTGGTAGACAGCTGAATTCATGGTTCCATTTATCACAGCAAGTCTTCAAGGTCCTGAAGCAGCAATACAGCCCCAGACCATTACACTACCACCACCATATTTTACTGTTGGTATGATGTTCTTTTTCTGAAATGCTATGTTACTTTTACGCCAGATGTAATGGGACACACACCTTCCAAAAAGTTCAACTTTTGTTTCGTCAGTCCACAGAGTATTTTCCCAAAAGTCTTGGGGATCATCAAGATGTTTTCTGACAAAACTGAGACGAGCCTTTATGTTTTTGCTCAGCAACGGTTTTCATCTTGGAACTCTACCATGCAGGCCATTTTTGCCCAGTCTCTTTCTTATGGTGGAGTCATGAACACTGACCTTAACTGAGGCAAGTGAGGCCTGCAGTTCTTTAGATGGTGTTGTGAGGTCTTTTGTGACCTCTTGGATGAGTTGTCGCTGCACTCTTGGGGTAAGTTTGGTCGGCCGGCCACTCCTGGGAAGGTTCACCAAGTCAAGTCAAGTCAAGTCACCTTTACTTATATAGCGCTTTTTACAATGCAAATTGTGTCAAAGCACTGCACAATAAAAAAAAAAAAAAAGGAAAATAAAGTCAATAAGTTTAAATAGTGTCTTTGCAATAAGGTCGGCGATATCGCTGGAAATGAAGCGTCCCCAACTAAGCAAGCCAGAGGCGACAGCGGCAAGGAACCAAAACTCCATCTGTGACAGAATGGAGAAAAAAACCTTGGGAGAAACCAGGCTCAGTCGGGGGGCCAATTCTCCTCTGGCCAAACAAACCAGCAGTTCAGTTCCAAACTGCAGCAAGTCAGATTGAATGGGCTCAGCTGGTTCCAGTGGTCTTTTCCGATGGCTGTCTAAGTGGCGGGGTCCTCAATGGGGATCTGTCTCTGGCGTTCATCCAGGTGTTTGGCCTCTGCCTACGATCAGGGACACATACGTCATCTCCCGGCGCTGATCCTCCATCTCAGGTGTTCGGTCATCTCAGATCATGTAATGGTTAGATCCAGACTGAAGTTCTGTAATTCCTGGCAGGAACGTAGAGACAAGCAGAGACATGATTAGCGTAGCTGCTGTTCCATCTAAGCAAAAATTAATTGTTCAACCCAAGCTAAAGAATAATAATAATGTACATTTGATCAGATATAACTGCAGTACAAGATTATAAAATGCATTATGTGTATGCTTGGCTAAAGAGATGTGTCTTTAATCTAGATTTAAACAGAGAGAGTGTGTCTGAACCCCGAATGTTATCAGGAAGGCTATTCCAGAGTTTGGGAGCCAAATGTGAAAAAGCTCTACCTCCTTTAGTGGACTTTGCTATCCTAGGTACTACCAAAAGTCCAGAGTTTTGCGACCTTAGAGAGCGGGTTGGATTATAGCGTGGTAGAAGACAAGTTAGATACGCAGGTGCTAAACCATTTAGGGCCTTATAGGCAAGTAATAATAATTTATAAATGATACGGAACTGAATAGGTAGCCAGTGCAGAGACTGTAAAATTGGAGTAATATGATCATATTTTCTTGATCTGGTAAGAACTCTAGCCGCTGCATTTTGGACTATCTGTAGCTTGTTTATTGAAGATGCAGGACAACCACCTAGCAGTGCATTACAATAGTCCAGTCTAGAGGTCATGAATGCATGAATTAGTTTTTCTGCATCAGAAACAGGTAACATGCTTCGAAGCTTAGCAATGTTCCTGAGATGGAAGAATGCTGTTTTTGTAACATGGGAGATATGATTTTCAAAGGACAAGTTGCTGTCTAAAATAACACCCAGATTTTTGACTTTAGAGGACGTAACAGTACATCCGTCTAGTTGCAAAATATAATCCACGAGATTCTGTGTACTGTTTTTTGGTCCAATAAGTAATATCTCTGTCTTATCTGAATTTAGTAGGAGGAAATTATTGGTCATCCAATCTTTTACACTTTTTACACAATCTATTAGCTTAGATAGTTGAGAAGTTTCATCTGGTCTTGTTGAGATATATAATTGAGTATCATCAGCATAGCAATGAAAACTTATCCCGTGTTTTCTAATAATATTTCCAAGGGGCAACATGTAAATTAAAAATAGCAGAGGACCTAGGACAGATCCTTGTGGTACTCCATACTTTACTGGTGATAATTGAGATGACTCCCCATTTAAATGAACAAAGTGTTAGCGATCGGACAGGTAGGCTCTAAACCATCTTAAAGCCTGTCCTTGAATACCAATATATTTTTGTAATCGATCTATGAGTATATTATGGTCTATAGTGTCAAACGCAGCACTAAGATCAAGTAATACTAGCAATGAGGTGCAGCCTTGATCTGAAGCAAGTAGTAAGTCATTCGTAATTTTAACAAGTGCAGTTTCTGTACTATGATTGGGCCTGAAACCTGATTGAAATTCTTCATAGAGATCATTTTTTTGCAAAAAGGAGCATAATTGAGTAGACACAACTTTTTCTAAAATTTTTGACATGAACGGAAGATTT
Organism: Barbus barbus; assembly: GCF_936440315.1. Lineage (NCBI taxonomy): Eukaryota > Metazoa > Chordata > Actinopteri > Cypriniformes > Cyprinidae > Barbus > Barbus barbus. The sequence continues at coordinate 3,129,061 of NC_136747.1, read as the reverse complement.
GAAATGGGTCTGTAATTTGCCAGTTCATTAGAATCTAGTTGTGGTTTCTTAATAAGAGGCTTAATAACCGCCACATTTAATGGTTTTGGGACGTGACCTAAATATAACGATGAGTTAATAATATTGAGAAGCGGTTTTTCTGCTACGGGTAACAACTCTTTCAGTAATTTAGTAGGTACAGGATCTAATATACACGTTGTTGGTTTAGATGCACTGATAAGTTTATTTAGCTCTTCCTGTCCTATAGTTGTAAAGCACGGCAGTTTTTCTTTGGGTGCGATGAATGAAGCTGAAATACTAGACGCAGTAGAATCTACATTTGTTATTGTATTTCTGATGTTATCTATTTTATCAGTAAGGAAATTCATAAAGTCATGACTATTAAGGGGGGCGAAGCGGTTCCGGGTGGAGATGAAGGACATCTGGGAAGATTGCGTTCTGGGTGCACAGGGTCTGTGCAAAGAAACACACGGAGTAGAGGTGGTGGGGATGTTAGAAGCGTGTACTTTACCTTCAGCTAGCGTAGCACGGACGTGCCGGACAATGGAGTCTCCAACTATCACAACGTCGCATTCTGTCTCGCGGAGGGGGGCGAATTTGTTCCTTGTGAGATCTCACCACTGTTCCATGTTTTCGCCATTTGTGGATAATGGCTCTCACTGTGGTTCGCTGGAGTCCCAAAGTTTTAGAAATGGCTTTATAACCTTTACCAGACTGATAGATCTCAATTACTTTCTTTCTCATTTGTTCCTAAATGTCTTTGGATCTCAACATGATGTGTAGCTTTTGAGGATCTTTTGGTCTACTTCACTTTGTCAGGCAGGTCCTGTTTAAGTGATTTCTTGATGGCGAATCAGGCCTGGGTGTGGCTAGAGTAACTGAACTCAGGTGTGATAAACCACAGTTAACCACAGTTAACAATTAATATAATTGTTAAATAAACTAACAATTAAGAGAAATTAAGTCATATTTGCAAGAAATAAACTTGCAATTCTGACTAATTTTTTCTCATAATTGCAAGTTTATATCTTGCAATTTTGACTTGTCTCACAATTGTGAGATGTAAATTCAAAATTGCAAGTTGTGAAGTCTTGAAGTTTTGTTTGTTTGTTTTTTTGGCTGCATGTTGCTTGTCTTCATACTTCAAAATGCTTGTAGGCATTTCTAACGCTGTCGCTCTAATGTTATTGGTAGACTGCACGTCTAAACATTTCTTAGGAAATGTGATCACAGATGACATGCATTCATAGCAAAACTAAGTTATCATTTTAATTTGAATAGTTTTATTGTTGCTAAAGAAGTAGCATTCTGCTGTTAGAGAGTGTTGTTATATAAGCTACAGCAGTGCTATTGCAGTAAATCCTTAGACAGAAGAACAATCTACCAAAATACAATACAGGAATGGGTGTAAATGAATGAATGAATGAATGTGAATGAATGAATGACTAGTCTAAGCATTTTATGTGACAGGACACAATGTAGCATGTTGCATTGTCTTTTTTTTTACTTTGTATAGATTTTTTCATGGTTTTTGATAATGAATGCCACACAATCCATCCATGTTGGCCTCTGTCAAATTTCAAAGATGATTTGTATGACCCCTGAGAATTTTGACACTTCCATGCAAATCATGAGCAAAAACACTCATGTCTCCCATTAAAGTACAACACATGGCCTCCCTTGCACACAGACTGGTTTAATCCAGGAGTGAAAACCTAAACAAAGACCTGCTGTCTGTGCGGCTAAAAGAAAAACATTTGCGCTCAGTATTTGCCCCCATCTAAGCCCCTCACATGCTGGGTGTGCAGGCTTCAATGCCACATTCAGTGCCTACCTGAAGCAGGGTCAAAATATCATGATGAAAAAGACACTTTCTAAAGAAATCCAAATGTCTTTGTGAAGATACTGCACTCAGGCATGGTCCATTTTGGCTCAGTACTGTGGAGAGGAAACTGCCCAACGCTGCTTATATGCTACACAATACTTGATAATGTATTATTAATATTTTTTAAGATTATTAATAAAAAACTATAAAAAAAATAACGTTTGACGTGGTCGAAGATTTAATATACATTTTAGCATGTCTGGAAAATGGCAATTCCTGTTGGAAGACACTCATTTTTGTTCTGCATCACTGCCATTTATACTTGCATAATGTCTTTTCTGGAGTGTAAATGCTGTATATGCGGTTTATATATGGTTAATAGTGTTAGTATTCCATGCTGAACATAGTCATAGACAGTCGAGGGCAATCACAGAGAATTAAGTTTAAGGGTCAAAGCTTATTGCCCATGGTGGTGTGGATGTAACACCACATCTAGAATGGTTAAACAGAGCTTTTAAAGATCTGTCCGCTGCAGTGGACACCATGTATTAAAAGGTTACTAGGTCGTGCTGTCAGAAAAGAGATCATGATGAGGATAACAATCACAATAAAAACATATCCTATTCCCAGAATCAATATATCTTCCTCAACTGCTATTCCTTGCTTTTTTCCTCTGGACCCTCATACATGCTTTTTATCTTTAGTGGCATGCTTGCAACATAGCCCCAACACTTCGTTTTGTCAGTTAAGATATGTTATCAATTACAGTGATGAAGATAAATGGGTAAGCCCAGCCTTGCACAGTGCTGTTATACGTGATTAACAACAATAGAGATGACGTGTAAGATCTGGCAACCCAGAGACTAGTATGTTGACAATGCCCTGCAGCACTGCTCATCATGCTGTTGACATATGCACACATTTGCACATCAATGTCGCAAGGCATATGCCACTTTGGAGGTTGGTGGATGTAATCTGATTTGAACTGTAAAACACCAAAATCATTTTTTTAATTAATTAACAGACTGTAAAAAGCATGTCAGAGTAAAAAATCCTACATCAGAGCTGAAATAGCGGTGTTGTTACCTCACTAGTTTTTGTTAGGAGTATAAGGTGTCATGCTTCATAGCAATAATCTATAGTAAAGCTTCCAGGTCACAGCCTGTTTCAAATTGTTGACTCTGTTCATAGAAAAACCTTCCAGGTGCTTTGAGTTTAGATTATAAAGCACACCAAATTACTTTTTCACATTTCAAACATTTTTGTGGAAGGAAAGTTTTAGCATTTCACCAGCTTTGTAATGATATTCAGTTTTCTGCACAAATAAAACCTTTCGGGTTTATTGTCGAGCTACAGTATGCTGCTTGATAGTGAATAAATTAAAACAGAACAGAAATGATTGCATGCAAAATAAAATCTCATTCTGTATAATAACTGGCATTATGCTCATTTTTAGGTTTATGGTGGTAACACTCATTTTCAAGTACTCTTTCAAATTTTCTGTTTCTGATATGACACCTCGGTTGTAACACAACCCATCTTAATTTAGCCCAAGGTGGTTTACTGATCTTAGTTGGTTTAACTTGATTTAGCTAGCCCCTCCACCTGATCTGCTGATGAGTGCTCTAAACCCAATAAACAGAGCAGCTGTACCAGCTTTGCCTGGATTGGAGACCACTTTTTTTCAGCAGGGTCATGTGTCATGCAGAATTGATTCCTATGTACAGCATGTCATATTAGTAATTTTTGAGATTCCACTTTGGTTATGAATCTGTCTTAAGCTTTGTTCACACCTCCAGGTTTTTTTTTTTTTTTTTTTTGGCTGCATGTTGCTTGTCTTCAAAATGCTTGTAGGTATTTCTAACGCTGTCGCTCTAATGTTATTGGTAGAATGCACGTCTAAACATTTCTTAGGAAATGTGATCACAGATGACATGCATTCATAGCAAAACTAAGTTATCATTTTAATTTGAATAGTTTTCTTGTTGCTAAAGAAGTAGCATTCTGCTGTTAGAGAGTGTTGTTATATAAGCTACAGCAGTGCTATTGCAGTAAATCCTAGAAGAACAATCTACCAAAATACAATTTGAACTTGCTTTTATTAAACTCAAAGTTTCCATAGCAATAAATAAATAGATAAGTAAACAAATGTAATTTGAATTTAACAAATTATCAGTTTTCTTTTCACTATTAAACATTACACAGAGGAAACAGTTTTAAAGGTGCAGTATATAATATGACAGCTAGTGGTTGAAATGGGTACTGCAGTCCAAATTCAAAATATTGGAGAGAGTTGTTTCTCCTGCCCCCCCGCCCCTCAACACTCATGTGTGTTGCCAGATTGATGACACACAACAGCAGGGGTGTCCAATCATGTTTGTGGAGGGACAACGTCCTGCAGGTTTTAGCTCCAACACACTTTCTTAGAAGTTTCTAGTAAGTCTGAAGACCTTGATTAGCTGGTGCAGGTGTGTTTAATTAGGGTTGGAGCTAAACTCTGCAGGACAGTGCCCCTCTAAGAAAAGGTTTGGACACCCCTGCGCAACAGGAACGAGCGCGGTTGACAACGGAGGGTGATGAGTCTTAAACTGTCATAGAGCTTTTTAGGTCAGGTAGAATCTGAGATCTCTGACCCAGTTCATTTGCTGGCTTACATGGATGAAAATTTCTGCCAAATGGCAACCCGGGATGTCAAAATGCTATTGGGTAAACTGTCAGTGGGTGGAGCCACACAGACCAAAAACAGACATTCTGACACATAACACACGTTTCACAGTAGAATAACTGATTGTAGCATTGTTTTTTTTAGAGAAACAAGTATGTGAACTTAACATGTTTGCTAAATATCTGCAAACATATTATGGTATTTTTATGCTTTAGTATGGGCCAAAAAAAGATTACATACAGTACCTTTGACTGTATCAGTGCTCATTCCAACATATAATACCTATCAGCGTATGAATCAAACTCATTGAGACTCCGACAGTTTATGGTCCATGTATCATTTTATTATATCCATACTGTTTACAGACAAATCATATAAAACTGTGAAATCTCACCATTAATTATCTGTCCATCTGGTCTGCACATGAGATTATGAACTAACGTGGTCTTCACTAGAGGGTGACACGGGAATGGATTTTCAAACCTCTCCCATCCCACTCCCACAAAAAAAAAAATATTGTCCTGTCCCTATCCCATGAAAAAACTGGGGGAAAATCCCGTCCCGTTCCAATCCCAGAAGAATGACTCCCATTCCCTTCCACTCCTGTGTTGTGTTTTTTTTTTGTTGTTGTTATTTTTGGCCGGAATCTGTCAGTTGCAGTAAAAATACAGTACAGATCACAGCGTGTCCACCTTAGTTGAATAAAAATCCAAAATGTAATTTTTTGTTATTATATGGAACTGAAAGCCATGTGCAAACAATGCGCAATGTGCACACACATTAAATTTCAAGTCTTTACAGATTTGAAAGATGTATTAGGCTACTTTTATCTGTATGACTAAAAATTAGAGAGCATTTTAAGAGCAAGTGAGCGCATCGTGAGTGTCCTGCAGCGAGCGCTACTGTTCAGCTCCACTCTCCACACAAACACTTCAATAGCGCACATTTCTATAGGTTAACATCATATTGAGCAGCCATGTAAAGTTGCTACTACATACATATTTCAGATGAAAAGCCATATTTGAGGTTGATGAATGATAGGTGAGTGTTTGGATGTCCTGCCAGAGTACTGTATTACCACAAAGACCAGCCGTTAACAATCTGTCTGTCATGGATTGCATCATTCACTTAACCAACCACACCAAAGCAAACAGGAGGAGAGCATAAAGAGACAGGGCAACTAGAATTGAGTTCAAAATTAAAATATACAGTTTATAGTTTATTTATATAAAAGGTATATTTGTGTATAAAGTTGGGTATCATTACTATTCCCGTCCCGCCCACTCCCGCTGACATTTTTTCCTGTCCTGTCCCAATCATGTGATTTGTAGCGATTTTGTTTTCCCGGAAAAAATATTGTCGCTCCCAAAAGTCCCTCGATATTTGAACAACTTTGTTCTGCCACTGAACACGCACACATCCAGTCGCCAACAGTCGCTCAAAACACAGGAAATTGCCAACTCTCCATTGAATATTCAATTCAATTCAAGTTTATTTGTATAGTCCTTTTCATGATAGTCCATTCACTTTAGAAGACAACTAGCGGCATGGTTGGTAGTCAGAGAGCAGCTCAAAGCTTTTGTAGCATATTATTCAGTGTCTTCCTCTCAGCAGTATATGGAGACTGAGCTGTCCTAGTGTGATTTCCTTTCTATTGATCAATTTTAAATCATTGTACTCTTATTGCAACATGTTGTAATTTCTTCCAGCTGTGACAAAATTAATTGTACATATCCAATCTAGTTTTTGATTAGCTATTCATTCTACAATCCACAGAGAAATTGCACCATCAAGTCCCCCTGACAAACCCTCTGCACGTCCGAAATATTGGCAGATACATTTTGCACCCTAATGCAAAATGGACTCTTTAGTGGCACATTTACCGTGTGCAAATTGAAGACAGGCACAAACACACACTCTCTGTGTTGCTTAACTAAGCCTCTGAGTGATTGCAGGCTACATTCCCCCTGCACCTGTTCTGAATTCAGCTTATTAGTCGCACTATTTGATTTTCCTCCCATTAATTCACAATAGAGAAACAGAATAAAGAACCGGTGCAATACAGTCTGTTTGAGCTCCCAGCACAAAAGGCTATTCTGTCTTCCCCAGACTCTCTGAGATACAGTTGCCATGGACTTTGTCTTAACTGTAGCTATGCAGTGAAGTAGTTATAACCTTTACCTTGTGTCCAAATCATGATTTATGACCTGATTTACGATATGATTTATGACCTGATTTATGGCTATGTGACCCCCTCTGTTACCCTGACTGTCACGTCACGGGGTCCTGTCACCCCTGACTGACATGACAGTAGGGTGTGTAAAACAAAAGATCAAAACAGATGTTAGATTTGACTTTTTATGGATTTATGAGTGGATTTATGATGTTTTTATCTCTCACCTGTGCCATGGGGTTTTTATGGTGTTCCTTCTTGAGCTGTAGCTAGCTTCCAGTCTGGAAGTGTTGGGTTCTTCCTGATTGTGAAAAAATGGCTGAGCAAAGGGTGTGTATTGACACCTTATGCTTATTTGATCTATATGGTATAAGTCTATTTAATGTCTACACAGGGTTCTTCCTGATTGTGGAATAATTGGCTGAGCAAAGGGGTATTGACACCTTAACAGGATCAGTTTGTTTGATCTATACAGTATATGTTAATCCTAATCGCCAATTTGTCCCTACCGGCAACGTCTACAACCTCCTCTGAATAAGGAGGCTGTCTGGGGCATCTGGCTTCCATGTTTGTGTTTTAGATCAAACACCTTTGGTGGATTGTTGTCTAGACACCAGAGCCCAAAGCTTCTCCCCAATCTGTTTCCAACCGTGATGTAGTCGATGTCCGATATAATATTTTAATGTTTCTTAACAGGGGTGGTTCTTTGTTTTTGGGGGGATGAAAGACATCCAGACACTTTTTAAACCCCTAAACTGTTCAGTTCTGCTTGATCTGTAGGCTAAATGTCGTTAGCTAAGACATCGCTATGTACAAATATTACTTGTGCCAATAAAGCACCAAAAAAGTGAAACATAGAATTAAAGAATTCACCAAGACCATATTTCTATATGCGTCTGAAAAATGTGCTATGGTCGGGCATGTTTTACTTTATCATATCGATGTGTATGCTAACACCTCTGTAGGATGAGAACAATCTAATCTGTAGGCTGAATAGGTAAACTTATAAGGAGGAGTCTTAAGTTAAAAATTATTCAAACCAACAACTATCCACCAAGTCCACCTCACCTATCCATTTCCTTCTAACAGTGAAGGTGTCTAACAGACAGCGGATATCCTCTATGTGCTTGTGTTAACGGCTTTACAACATCCACCTCATATAGATGTGCACAGAATCATGCTTTAGTTCAGTTTGGTTCATTTTATTTGTAAAGCACTATAAAAAAAATCAATGGTTGACAATTGTGCTAAACAATAAGTACATAACATGTTATGACAAGACAAACAAATAAACATTTTAAATAAGCCCTGCTTTAGACAATGAAAACACACATAATGGTTTTTATACTGTACAAACAGTATTTTCCATCACCCTACACCGACCTTACACATAAACCTACCCCTTACAGAAAACTTTGTGCATTTTAAGATTTTCAGAAAACTACATTCTGTATCATTTATAAGCTTGTTTCCTCATGTTTCCTTAAAAAAATGTCCCCACAAAGACAAGGATTTTGGATATTTTCATCTTTATCCTCATAATTTTCTTTCTTCTTTGTGGTGTTGGACCCTGTTTCTTCTTTGGGGTTCTTATGTTCTGGAGTCTTTTCATTAATTGCTTGAAGACAGAATCCTGTTTGAATACGACAGAAGGTTGTACAAACAGAAACATTCAAATTAATTTATCAGATGGCTCATTTGTGTGTGTGTGTGTGATATATATATATATATATATATATATATATATATATATATATATATATATATATATATATAATACACACACACACTACCAGTCAAAAGTTTTTCAGCGATAAGATTTTTTATATTTTTTAAAGATGTCTCTTCTGCTCACCAATATTTTATCCAAAATACACCAAAAGCAGTAATATTTTGAGATTTTATGGTAAAATGGTAAAATAATCAAATGACAACAACCTAAAGCAATCATCTGGGCAAATGCTTGTCCTCTTGAAGATCCTACAATTTATATTGGACAGCTGTGAAAGATATGAATACTTTCAAGTCATCATTGAGTTAATAGAGATTGTTCAAATCTTTTATTGTTATTTCTTTGGCAACTATAGCAAAGCTTAAGTTGCTTATTAAGCAGCATTTGAGTAATATGAAACGGTTATTTCCTAAGAACAATATAACCCCAAAGCAACATTATTTGATAAATATTCCTGAGCAGATTAAAGATTTGGGTCCAATGATGAGACATATGTGTATGAGGTTTGAATCTAATCGCAGTTTTTTTAAACAGTGGTCTTCTAAGTTAAATTGCAAGAATGTTTGCAAGTCTTTGGTTAAACACAATCAGATGTTTGAGATTTGTCAACATACCAGCAGTGAGAATCACCCTGTTTTTTCAAAATATGTACTAATGGGTCCTGCATCTGAAGTGGAAAATTTGAAGTATGTGCTGGATAAAATGAGAGATTTTTTGGGTGCAGAAAATGTGCATCATGTGATATCTGTAAAATGGCTTGAGCTAAGTGGCAACAAGTATTTGTGCCAGAAGTCAGTGATCGTAACCGATGTAATTGAAGGTGTTCCTGTATTTGGCCTCATAAAAGACATATACATTGCAAATTCTTCATTGTATTGCTTTGAATGTCAGGTTTATCATACAGTGGGCTTCAGTCGTGATTTTGTATTTTATGAAATTGAGGTTCCAAACCTTACTCAAGCCACTGAGATCTGCAGATAAAATTGTGGATTATACATCATATTATGCACTCAGTTTTAAGAACCGTATTTACATTCCTCTCAAGTATTATCTGGGAGATGTGTGTGAGATTTACAAGTGCACCACTGACTACTAATTTACTAAAAGAAAAGTTCATGCAAAAATCATGCAGTTTAGGCATTTGTTTTATTTATTTTACATTGTAATTCCCATTTTCCTAAATGACTGCATGGATCTAACTGAATTTGTTTTATTTTTTTTATTTTATGGATCCAAAATCTATTTAAATTTTATGTATACTTGGCTACTGTTGTAAATAAGAAGAAAAAACCCTACATGTTCAATTTTGTAGATTTATACTGGATACTGTTTGGTGTACAAGAAGTTATCAATATAAATTGACTTTGTTTACATCAAATAAAATGTTATGATTTTCTGATTTGCAGTTCTTGTTCTCATTTGGTTGAAAAGTTAAATAATGTAAAAGAAAAAAAAATCCTTTAATAAAAAATAACAAATAGTTTTTTTTAAAATAAGAAACATTTGTGTTCTTAAAATAAGGAACTATGACTTGAAATGTCTTGTTTCAGGAAGTACTGTGTTAAAATGTAATGTTCGCTTTAAAAAGTTACTTAATTCATTGAAAAAAATATTAGAATTAGCATTTTATTCTAAGCAAGAAAATTCAGGTAATATTTTCTCGAAACAAGCTAAATTATCTTTTACTCTTCTAGGCTAGTTAATTTATCTTGGAAGAAAAAAAACAAGATTTATTGCCTAATTTCAAGATTTTTTGGCTTGTCAAGATTTAGTTTTTTGCAATGTAAAGTATGGAGTACCACAAGGATCTGTCCTAGGTCCTCTGCTATTTTCAATACACATCTTGCCCCTTGGTAATATTATTAGAAAATACGGGATTAGTTGTCATTGTTATGCTGATACTCGACTATATATCTCAACAAGACCAGATGAAACTTCTAAACTAAGCTAATAGATTGATAAGACAGAGATATTACTTATTGGACCAAAAAAACAGTACACACACAATCTCTTGGATTACAAGTTGCAACTAGACGGATGTACTGTTACGTCCTCTAAAGTCAAAATTCTGGGTGTCATATTAGACCATAACTTGTCCTTTGAAATTCAAATTTCCCATGTTACAAAAACAGCATTCTTCCATCTTAGAAACATTGCCAAGCTTCAAAACATGCTACCTGTTTCTGATGCAGAAAAGCTAGTTCATGCATTCATGACCTCTAGACTGGACTATTGTAATGCACTGCTAGCTGGTTGTCCTGCATCTTCAATAAACAAGCTACAGATAGTCCAAAATGCAGTGGCTAGAGTCCTTACCAGGTAAAGAAAATATGATAATTTTACCCCAATTTTACAATCTCTTCACTGGCTACCTATTCAGTTCCGTATCATTTACAAAATATTATTACTTGCCTATAAGGCCCTAAATGGTTTAGCTCCTGCGTAACTAACTTGTCTTCTACCACGCTACAAACCAACCCGCTCCCTAAGGTCGCAAATCTCTGGACTTTTGGTAGTACCTAGGATGGCAAAGTCCACTGAAGGTGGTAGAGCTTTTTCACATTTGGCTCCCAAACTCTGGAATAGCCTTCCTGGTAATGTTTGGGGTTCAGATACACTTTCTCTGTTTAAATCTATATTAAAGACACATCTCTTTAGCCAAGCATTCACATAATGCATCTTATAATCATGTACTGCAGTTAAATCTGATCAAATGTACATTATTATTATTCTTTAGCTTGGGTTGAACAAATAATTTTTGCTTAGATGGAACAGCAGCTACGCTAATTATGTCTCTATTTGTTTCTCTGTTGATTAACATCCCATGGTAATTAGGAATTACAGAAGCTTCAGTCTGGATCCAACCCTTAAATGATCTGAGATGACCGAAGACCTGAGAAAAGATAATGCCAACCCCTCAGGGGACCTCAGAGGATTCCAACGCTCAGACAACATACAGAGTTACCAAATTTTGCCATAAGTTAAATATATTAAGGTTCTGCAATATATAAATATATTGTGGAAACTTAATTTCCTGTAGAGCTGCTTTGCAACGATTTGTATCGTAAAAAGCGCTATACAAATAAACTTGAACTAGACATTAACATAGACCTATACCATACAGATCAAACAAGCATAAGGTGTCAATACACACCCTTTGCTCAGCCATTTTTCCACAATGAGGAAGAACCCTACACCTCCAGACTGGAAGCTAGCTACAGCTTAGGAAGGAACACCATAAAAACGCCACGGTACAGGTGAGAGATAAAAACATAAATCCACTCATAAATCCATCAAAAAAACCCTTATGGGGTTGTACAAAAAGAAGACATATCGCATTGGTAAATTTGTAAATTTTAATTTGACTAAAATTAAATGTTGCAATGGTTTATCTCAGTCAACACATTCCATGCAATACTCTAGAGTCTTTTTAAAGACCTTTAGAAAAAAGCTTATTAGTTTATTCTTAGCTGTCATGTAAGAAACTCCTCGTCCCATAGCGGATTTTCAAGCATCTGGTTGTGAAGCTCTGAAACCTGCTCTGTCGTTCAGAAGAATAGTGTATGTGTGTCTGCTGTTTCTGGCGCAGAAAATACCAAGAAAAACCCTTGAACAGCTCTTTAGCAATTTAACAGTTTCCATCAGGGACATTTTAGGAATCTAATCACTTGTGTCTTTAGAGACGTGATACTAATTAGTACTGAAATATACATCACAGTCGGCTCTTCTTCAGAACATAATTAACCATAATTAATGTACAAACTGTGAATGAACTATTTTTGCAGCTCTTTAATGGATCTTGGCTTTGTGAAGTTATCTGTGGTTGGTTTTTGGGCAAAGCAAACAATATTGATGTTTGCTGTCATTTTCCTGCAGAAGTTCTGTGTTGTCTGGACACAATCCTCCCTAATGTTTGACAGTCCTTCAGTTTTTGCACATTTTCTTCTCGGCTGATAAAGCACTGGGGTTATAATCAGTGTTGGGGTTGACACATTACAAGTACCATGAGATTACTTTTTTCAAGTAACTAGTAAAGTAACACATTCGATTTAAATTTACATGAAAATAGATGAATTTCTTTTTCAAATAAATTCCCATTTATTCACTCACAGCTCTCCTGACTGCATCGTGAGAGAAATTGGGAGTAAGTGTAGACGCATTTCCTTCAGCCTGAGGCTGATTAATTTCACTTTTGGTGTGAAAAGGCCTTTACAGTGGCCAAAAAATATAACTTTTTAGTTGTTGTTGTTTTCAATAAACAAGCAAGCCCAGCCCAGGTGATAAAAAGTAATGCAAAAGCAACGTAATGCATTCATTTCCATAAAAAGTGACTTTTTAATGCAATTAGTTACTTTTTATGGAGAAATACAATATTGTAATGCATAGCTTTTAAAAGTAACTTTCTCCAACACTGGTAGTAATCATAAAGACTTTTCTTCTTAAAGGGATAGTTCACCCAAAAATGTTCTGTCATTAATTACTCACACTCATGTCGTTTCAAACCCAATAGACCTTTTCTTCATCTTCGGAACACAAAGTAAGATATTTTTTATGAAATTCGAGAGCTTTCTGACCCTCCATAGATAGCAAGGGTACTTCCACGATCAAGGCACAGAAACAAATAATAGTCAAAATAGTCCATGTGACATCAGTGTCACCGTAATTTTATGTAGCTACAAGAATACATTTTTGTGCACAAATGAACTAAAATACCGACTTTATTCAACACTTATTTACCTTTGTGTCACCCTAGCGTTATTTTGGAGAGTGTTCTACGTCAGCAGCACCATTTGCATGCATTGTTTATGTGCAAGAAAGCACGCGCATGCATCATGATACTCTCCAGAATAGCGCTAAGGTGATGCAGAGGAGAAAAATTGTTGAATAAAGTTGTTATTTTAGCTTTTTTTGTGCACAAAAAGTATTTTCATAGCTTCATAAAATTACAGTTAAACCCCTGGTGTCACATGGGCTATTTTAACAATGTCCTTATACCTTTCTGGGCTTTGAACGTTTCAGTTGCATTGCTGTCTATGGGAGGGTCAGAAAGCTCTCAGATTTCATCAAAAAAAATCTTATTTTATGTTCCAAGGATGAACAAAGGTCTTACGGGTTTGGAACGATATGAGGGTGAGTAATTAATGACAGAATTGTAATTTTTGGGTGAGCTATCTCTTTAAAACACCAAACAGTTGGACCATTAAGGTTACAGATGCTCCAGCTAAATGGGCTACCATAATTTGCCCTTTTTGGAAGTCTGACAATGATGCATTTCACCCACGGATTGCAACACTGCTGAGCATAACTTATACTACACTGAGATAAAACCTAGACTACAGACAAAAAAAAAGAGATAAAACACAGTCACAACATTTGATTTATCAGTGTAGTCTACACAAATGATACTAACCCCTATAATAATAAATGTTCACATTATGTTGTCCAACCTCTGTATATGTTAAAGAGTTTAATTCCTTAGTTTAATTCGGAGAGATAGGTGTTTGTGCAAATCACTAACCCTTTACCATGTCTCTTAATAATGTAATAATAAGAGTGATATTTTACTTGATAAACAAAATTATCTGATCTCTGTTTTGGATCTACAAAAGCTGCAGTCACATGCATGAAAAGGTGACTTTACATACATTTTTGCAAAACAAATATATGGATGAAAATGAACAGCTACACTGTCCAGGTAAAATGTCCACTATGTGGTGCTAAAAGCTCTGACACATTTAAAAAAATAATTTGCTGCTTATTAATAGGAGGACATTTTAGTTGTTAAGTTTAGGAATGGAATATTCACGCAGAATAAGACATATTGTAACAGTACTGTTTGTTTAGTTTCCTTTTTGACCTTATTTGGTAGTTCCTGTTCTGATTTAGTTAATTAGTAATCATCATTTAGTCTTGTCACCTGTGTTTGATTAATTATCTAGTTTGCTCCTTTGTTTCCTGTTTCTTTATAAGCATTCAGTTTTGTCCCAATCCTTGTCGGATCTTAAGTTGACAATGGTTTATGTGTGTTGATGCAATAAATATCTCTTTTGTTATTCTTCGTCGAGCGCTCCCGTTTCTACAACCACCAACCGTAACAGAAGATCCGACCGCATACTGAAGACGAGATCAACGCTCAGGATGCTTGAGCTTGTGCCCGTCGTTTGCGGGGGTTCACGCCGCCGTTCGCGGCTCGCCCCTGCCCGTTCTGCGTGGGATGTTGGGCTGCCGGTCGCGGCTTACCCAGGCCACCCGTTTTGGGGAGAACGGGTCGCCATTCGCCGCTCGCCCATACCCACCGCCCAAAAGAAATTAGTTCCGCCTGAGACGGCGATGAATGTTCCGCCCGCGGCGAGGAGGATTCCGCCGCAAGGGGCGATGAACGTTGCGTCGTCCGCGACGAAGAGGATCCCGCCGCCTATAACGGTTCACCCCGAACCACAGAGGAAGGAAAGACAGGTGCCGGTAGGGATTTTGATTGAGTTTGAGGGCATGTCAGTCCCTCCAGTGCCTGCTCCTCGCCAGTGCCATCCAGTGCCTGCTCCTCGCCAGTGCCATCTAGTGCCTGCTCCTCGCCAGTGCCATCCAGTGCCTGCTCCTCGCCAGTGCCCTCCTATCCCTGCACCTCGCAAGAGGGTCCCGTCCAGCCCACCTGAGTTCCCGCTGGTCCCGTCCAGCCCACCTGAGTTCCCGCTGGTCCCGTCCAGCCAACCTGAGTTCCCGCTGGTCCCGTCCAGCCCCGCGCCTCCCGTGCGCCCTCTAATGTCCGCGCTACAACAGCGTCCCTTTGAATCCGCGCTGCCAGAGCGCCCCCAAGTGTCCGCGCTGCAAGAGCGCCCTCCTGCTTCTCCGCTGGTCCCGTCCAGCTCTCCTTCGTCTTCGCTGGTTCTATCGAGCTTCGGGCCTCCCGTGCGCCCACAAGTGTCCGCGCTGCAAGAGCGCCCTCAAGTGTCCGCTCTGCAAGAGCGCCCTCAAGTGTCCGCGCTGCAAGAGCGCCCTCAAGTGTCCGCGCTGCAAGAGCGCCCTCAAGTGTCCGCGCCGCAAGAGCGCCCTCACGAGTCCGCGCCGCAAGAGCGCCCTCCTGCGTCTACGCTGGTCCCGTCCAGCTCTCCTTCGTCTTCGCTGGTTCCATCCAGCTCCGCGCCTCCAGAGCGCCCTCAAGTCCCTGCTCCTCCAGAGTGCCCTCAAGTGCCCGCTCCTCCAGAGCGCCCTCAAGTGCCCGCTCCTCCAGAGCGCCCTCAAGTGCCCGCTCCTCCAGAGCGCCCTCAAGTGCCCGCTCCTCCCGAGCGCCCCCAAGAGTCCGCTCCTCCAGAGCGCCCTCCAGCGCCCGCTCCTCCAGAGCGCCCCTAAGAACCCGCTCCTCCAATGTGGGCCCCAGAGGGGAACTTTCCCAAAGACATTTTTTGGGGGGGGGGCCATATAGCCGCAGTTTGCCCGAGGATCCAGATCCGCCGAGGCCGCCCGAGGACCCCGATCCGCCATGGCCGCCCGAGGATCCAGATCCGCCATGGTCATCCGAGGACCCTGATCCGCCATGGTCGTCCAAGGACCCAGATCCATCATGGCCTTCCAAGTCCCCAGATCCGCCATGGCCTCCCGAATCTCCAGTCCTGCCATGGCCTCCTAAGGCTCCGGATCCACCATGGACTCCCGAGTCTCCAGATCCGCCATGGCCTCCCGAATCTCCAGTCCTGCCATGGCCTCCCAAGGCTCCTGATCCGTCCTGGAGGCTTCCCTATCCTATCCTGGTCCTGCTCCAGCCTCCAGGACGCCCGCCCCCCCTCCCAGATGTTACTGTTACGGTGCGGGACGCACCTTCCGGGAGGTGGGCGATATCTGTAACAGTACTGTTTGTTTAGTTTCCTTTTTGACCTTATTTGGTAGTTCCTGTTCTGATTTAGTTAATTAGTAATCATCATTTAGTCTTGTCACCTGTGTTTGATTAATTATCTAGTTTGCTCCTTTGTTTCCTGTTTCTTTATAAGCATTCAGTTTTGTCCCAATCCTTGTCGGATCTTAAGTTGACAATGGTTTATGTGTGTTGATGCAATAAATATCTCTTTTGTTATTCTTCGTCGAGCGCTCCCGTTTCTACAACCACCAACCGTAACACATATGCTTTAAAAGTACTAATCACCAGCCAATATACTAGTAATATGCATGCTAATAAGCAACTAGTTAATATTAAGAACTCAAAGTTATAAATACTAAAATGCGCTGTTATGTGTGCAGCAGTGCAGAATAACAGTATGAGAAATATTGCACTGTCTGGCAGGAACTTGTTGAATCCATATTTTTAGTTCAGGTAATTAGATGATAATTGAATGATAATCCTTAATAAAGCTAGGGCTTAGTGCTGAACATATTGTTGTGAGCGTTGGAAATGGGTAAAATACCTAATCCTTAAACTTGAATAATTACAATTTGTATGCATGTGTCACGAATTCAGCCTCTGTGGCTCCCTCCGCTCACCACCAGAGGGCACCGTCACCTGAGTACTAACAATCTCTGGACTTAATTTCCCACATGCCCCGTACCTGTGGCTGATTTCACTCACAGGTGTTTCCCATTGACTCTCAACTACTTAAACTGTTCTCCCAGCTTTCTCATTGCGAAGTCTTGTCTTGCCATGAAAACGTTTCTGAGCGGTTATGCCGTGTGTGATTCCCCGTGTATGACCTGGACTGTTTACTGGACTCTGATTCTCTGCCGCCTGCATATTCTGATTCCATCTGCTTTGTCATTTGATTATCCTGTGTGTTTGCCGCCTGCCCTGATCTCTAGCCTGAAGTCTGACTTTGATTCTTCCTTATCTATGTTGTGTTTGAAGCCCGTGATTGAACTCTGCCTGTTTGACTTGCATTCTGTTTTAATAAAGCTGCACATGGATCCTAACGTCACTGACTCCTTGTTACAGAAGACTTTGCCAGATCTCGATCCAGCAGCATTCTACCACTTCACCACCGAGGTCTCTGCTCAAGCATTGGTCCTGGCCACACACCAGCAGCAGCTCAACCGATTGCCCTCGATTACCGAAGAACTGGTAAAGGCTTTACAAACGCTTCGTCTCCATGCACCCAACGATCCTGCTCCACCCCCCCAATCCACCTCAGGCACATGCTATTCTCAACACCTCCAGCCCTCATCTCGCCTTCCCAGAGAAATTTGATGGATCTCCAGACAAATGTAAGGGCTTCTTAGTTCAATGTTCTATGTTTGTGAATCAACAACCCATGTTGTACCCTGCAGATGAGAGCCACATAGCATTCGTGTGTTCACTTCTCACGGGGAGAGCGCTGGATTGGGCTACTGCAGTATGGAGTGAGGATAGACCAACCTTCCCTTCCTTCAGAGCATTTATTCAACACTTCAAGGAGGTGTTCAAGCACTCCGCTGGAGGAAAGGAAGTGGGTGAGCAACTGCTATCTCTCCGGCAAGGAAGGGGTTCGGCGGCGGATTATACTCTATCATTCCGCACTCTCGCAGCTCAGACGGGGTGGCCAGACGATCCTCTCAAGCTCCACTACCGTAAAGGCTTGTCTATGGAGTTGCAGTCCGAATTCGCCTGTTGCGACGAGGGAAAATCACTGGAACAATTCATCGAGCTGTCCATCAAGATCGACAATCTCCTTCGATCTCGTCGCACCAACCGTCTGCCCACTTCTCCCATGACACTTTCGGCAGTTAACTCAGACATAGAACCCATGCAAATTGGCTTGATACGCATCAGCGAGGAGGAGAGAGAGGGAGACACATTCGACAGAGCTTATGTTTGTACTGCGGATTACCGGGTCATCTACGTGAAGTCTGTCCCACTCGTCCATCTCGCAATCCTGCTGCGGTGAATTCAATTCCCAAATCTGCTACCAGTTTAGAGATTGCAGTCACTCTGGAGGTCAATGGGAGGGTCATTGAGACAGTAGCATTGATCGACTCAGGGGCTGCAGGAAACTTCATCGCTGTATCATTCGCTAAGGATAATAATATTCCCCTTGTTCCCTATGACTCTCACTTGGCACTCGCAGCGCTAGATGGCTGACCTCTGGGCTCTGGTTGCATTAAATTCACCACTGAAGATCTGCAGTTGAGCACCGAAGTCCTCAACACGGAAACCATCCGCCTGTTTGTCTTCCAATGACAAAATCCCGTTATCCTCGGTCTTCCGTGGCTGGAGCAGCATAACCCCTCTATCTCATGGATTAAAAGACAAATCCTTCAATGGTCAGACTTCTGTCTTCATAACTGTCGTCACAGCATGCCCGTCAAGACGAGAAGCGAGACGTCCTTAAAAGACTCCCTTCCCAGTGTCTATCAGGATCTAGCCGAGGCCTTCAACAAGGTGAAAGAATCACACTTACCTCCTCACCGAGCCAGCGACTGTGCCATAGATCTCCTCCCAGGATCGCAACCTACCAAGGGCAGAGTCTTTCCGCTGTCACAACCCGAAGCAGAGGCTATGAAATCCTACATTCAGGAGGAGCTCGCCAAAGGTTCCATCATTCCATCCACTATCATTCTCGCACCCGTGCAGTGGGACATCATGTCCGAAATCACCGAAGCCCAGGTCACGAGCCACCACCAGCTGAAACTCCACTCAACCTCACGTGCGTTCCACAGGCCCTAAGACAGAGTAATGCAACTGGTACACACTAACCCTAGTTCAGGCCATCCAGGTATAGCGGCCACATTACAACTCCTCAAGTTCTGTTGGCCCTCTCTTCAAACTGACACCTTGTTCATTCGAAACTGCACCATCTGCAATACATCCAAATCCCTGCGTCAATTACCAGCCGGTCTTCTTCATCCATTACCCATCCCACAAAGGCCATGGTCACACATCGCCATTGACTTTGTGACCGACTTACCATCCTCTGAGGGCCACACTATCATTCTCACGGTAATTGATCGTTTCTCCAAAGCCTGCAGACAGATACCACTTCCGCCTTCTGTCAACAACTGAACACTAATGTCAGCCTCACCTCCGGATACCATCCTCAAGCCAATGGTCAAGTGGAAAGATTGAACCAAGAACTCACCCGCTTCCTTCGCTCATACTGCCAGAAAAATCAGTCCGACTGGAGTCGCTATCTGCTATGGGCAGAGTATGCTCAAAATTCACTCCGCAAGCCATCTACAGGTCTCACTCCCTTCCAATGCATCCTAGGCTTCCAACCCCCATTGTTCCCGTGGTCTGGAGAACCCTCAGACTTGCCTGCAGTGAACTCATGGTTACAGCGCAGTGAGGAGACGTGGAACAATGCACATGTCCATCTACAAAGAGCAGTTCGTCGCACCAGAGAACAGGCCAATCGTCATCGACGAGCCAATCCCAACTACCAACCAGGGCAATGGGTTTGGTTGTCCACCCGTGACATACGGCTCCGGTTACCCTGCAAGAAGCTCAGTCCCAGGTACGTGAGTCCTTTCAAAATCATTAGACAAATCACTCCAGTTTCTTTTAGATTAGCCTTACCTGCCCATTATCGTATCTCACCCACTTTTCATGTCTCCTTGCTCAAGCCCGCTGGTGGTCCGAGAGGAGAGGAGGTCCTAGAGGAGGCTGGTGACCAGAGAGCTCCTCCCATCATCGACGGCCAGGAGGCTTACCATGTCATTGAAATCCTGGACTCTCGCCGTCGGGGCAGGTTCCTCCAGTATCTTGTGGACTGGGAGGGATATGGTCCGGAGGAGCGGTCCTGGATCAATGCTGATGATATTCTCGACCCGTCACTCACTACTGATTTCCATAGAGACCACCCGGACAGGCCTGCCCCAAGACCTTGAGGAAGACCCCGGCGTTGTTTGCCTCCTCGCATCAGGAGCCGCTCACAGGGGAGGGGCTCTGTCACAAATTCAGCCTCTGTGGCTCCCTCCGCTCACCACCAGAGGGCACCGTCACCTGAGTACTAACCATCACTGGACTTCATTTCCCACATGCCCTGTACCTGTGGCTGATTTCACTCACAGGTGTTTCCCATTGACTGTCAACTACTTAAACTGTTCTCCCAGCTTCCTCATTGCGAGGTTTTGTCTTGCCATGCAAACATTTCTGAGCATTTATTCCGTGTGTGATTTTCCCCGTGTATGACCTGGACTGTTTACGGGCCTCTGATTCTCTGCCGCCTGCCTATTCTGATTCCATCTGCCTTGTCATTTGATTATCCTGTGTGTTTGTCTGTAGCCTGAACTCTGACTTTGATTCTACCTTATCTATGTTGTGTTTGAAGCCCGTGATTGAACTCTGCCTGTTTGACTTGCATTCTGTTTTAATAACGCTGCACATGGATCCTAACGTCACTGACTCCTCGTTACAGCATGTGTCTTTAACCTGTTAACGTTCACCAGAGCGACGTCGCACTGAACGCTCTTTGTTTGCATGTGTCATTGTTTTCTAATAGAATAAATGAAACGGGACAAAGTTAATCTTGATAAACTATATATCATTCTGAAGGTCTAAGCCTCAAGCATCGACGACAGATCGCTGTTTTTCGATGGAAAGCTTATAAGGAATATATTTGCTACATTTTTGTAAGCAGTACACATCCAAACACGCAGAGTAAAAAAGCCATACGTACCTTTATCATTGTAATAACGAGCCACAAATGCGTCCACTGCTGAAATCCCAGTTTAGTTAGAGAGGTAAGGGTCCACAGAACAACATCCCAGCGAGCACTTTTAGTCCAGTGAAACAATAACGTTGTAATAAGGATGAATATTCCTTTGTTTACGTTTCATTTCTTCGGGAGAGTTATTGTTCGCGTCCGTTATGGAATAAATTACGCTCAAAAACAGCGTCTTGGTAGTAAAAAAACAACACGGTGTTGTAGCATACAGTTTTACAAACAGAGTGAGGCCGTCCACGGAAAAAAAAAGTCTCAGAAACGCGTAATCTAGATTATTTGAATTTGGCGCTCCCTCCTGCCAGCTATGACGCTGTCATGTGAGCGGGGTGTAACTTAGCGATCTGCTTTATCCATAAACTTTTTTTTTTTTCTTCTACATTTTATATGTGTGTGTCTGTGTATTGTGTGGGGAATGTGGCCGTATCTGCATGATTATAATCTGTATGGACGGACATCAGCGTGTTTATTACTGACTCTATGACGGCTATCATTGTGATTCATTGATCAGCTATTATTGATTATATGGCCCATCTGTATGATTATCATCTGAATGGAAGCACATCAGCGTGTGATTACTGACTGTATGACCATGTCTGGCAATATCACTTCATGTCTGGCAATCAGAATACTTCAGTATACATACTATATACATAGCATTCTTTTTCTATTTTTTTTCCTTTTTTATTACTCAAATAATTATTTTTGTATTTTTTAGTGCTCAAATAAATCTGTCTATTATTTTATAATTGAAAAACTATGCAGGAACATGTATAATGACTAAAATAGGTTGTATAATTCTGCAATCCATTTGGTGGTTATTTTTCCTCAAACAGGGGGGTGGGGGGCACTATAAATAGTTTCAGAAAAAATATTGCAGGAATCTCATTTTTCATGGTATCTTCTTCAAATTTGAAATATAAACTCATGAGACACATGGCTTTCAACCCATTACTTTTCTGGATTGCTCCATGACTTATTTCATGTATTTGTATATGAAATAAAAAAACATTCAGTTGTGAAAAATATTTTTCAAGGCACGTCGGTGTGTATAACTTTTTATCTTTTTGAGCATTATCAACTCTGGATGATGGATAGTAAAGCCTAGAGTGTTTGTGTAGCGCACTTTGTCAGGAACTATTACCGTTTTAATTTAGGTAGGTTATTTTCACCTGTGAGGCCCAAAATGGGGGGGGGGGGCAAAGGTTAACAGGTTAAACACAGGATAATTGGGGGAAGAACGAGACACAACTAAATTCAAATTAACAATCAACATGAGGGAGAAACTGGGTCCCAGGGAGCAAAAACACACAGACAGTCCACAATCCTAACAAGCACAGCGTGACAACATGTTGAAATATTTATCTTTCTTCTGTTGTTTTCTGGTATGGTCTGAACAAAATAGAGTCCTAAAGTATATCTAAGGGGTTTATTTCCAGAATGAGCACCTATTAAATGCTTTCAGGCTGAGTAATAACAAAAATCCTGGTGTCTTCACACCTTTTTTTTTCCTCTCTCTTTCTCAGAAGGTATCTCTCCATCTGCTCTGTCTCCATGTAAGAAGGTACCATCTCTCTCATTCTCATTCCTCACAAGACTTTGGATATTGTCAAAGCCTTCTTAGTAGATTGTTCACAGACACACACAAAACAGAGAATGAGAAAGGGATATATAGATAGATTCTGTACCTACTAAAATGTATAATGAACGTATAAAAAACGGTCTAAGTAAAGTTAGTATGTAAATCATAAGTTTAATTAAAGGCTATATGAAAGAAGATAAATATATATTCTAAATGTGCAGTATGTAATGCTCAAGATTTTTTTTTCTTCCTCCCAAAATAGTGAAAATAAACCAACTACCATTTGATTTCTAAATGCCAGACATTATGGGGAAGGTTTTTTTTGTTGTTGTTTACCAAGTTACCTTAATAACTCATTACATGACCATTAATTAATTACAAATCAACGCTAACTTAATGTAGTCAGGTCAATTCAATCATATAAAACAATATTTAAGACATTAATTTAATTTGTTTGAATGATTTTAATATCACTGTATGAAGCACTTTTTTAATATATGACAAAACATTTTTTTACAGCATAGTTTAATTCTCCCATCAATCACTGCTTGCTCTTTGCCACAGCAGCAGTCAGTTGTCCCAGAGTTTTAAATACTGTTTCATAATGGCAAAAGACTATTTCAGTTGTTTGGAGTTCATAGGGGTTCTTGGGTAATACGTAATCAATGTGCATTGTTGAACAGGTGAATAGTTCTCTGTGACCTCAGAGTCATTTTCACACATACTAACCAGAGAGCTGCTATGATTGCATATCAAAGGATCAGCACTTTTCATATAATTTAAATAAATTACATGAAATAAAGCTATTTAAGCCTACTTTTACCACCGCTAATTACACCAAATACTGGATCTGCCACAGTATTTTCACTGTAAAAGACCGTCATATCTAAAATTTAAAGACACTGGGGACTACAGTCATACGGATCCTCTAATGCAGGGATACTCAAATCTGGCTTGCGAGATCCACTTTTCTGCAGCTTTTATCTCTAACCCTAACCAAACCCACCTGAGCGTGCTAATCAATGTCTTCAGGATCATTACAAAATCACAAGTAGGTGAGTTTGATCAGGGATTCAGCTAAACTCTGCAGGAAATTGGATCTCGCTAGCCAGATTTGAGGATCACTGCTCTAATGAAACATTAGAAAACACTACAGGAAATCACAATATATTAAAGGGGTCATATAATGCGATTTCAAGTTTTCCTCTCTCTTTGGATTATTACAAGCTGTTCGTGCTTAGATGAAATCCCTAAAGTTGCAAAGACTAAAAGTCTCAAACCCAAAGAGATATTCTTTATAAAAGTTAAGAGTTGTCCACGTCCCCTAAAATGGCTCATTCAAACACGCCCCCACATGTCTACGTCACGATGTGGAAATATTTGCGTAATGCCACACAAATGTTCACGCAAAGAAAGAAGGCGTGGTTTCAGTAACTGCTGTTACATCCCTAGGATGTATGTATTTAAAAATTAATTGTTGAAGTGTGGTTTCCCGCCCCTTTGGGTGTGGTTATGTTTCCCCTGTGTGCTCTCTCTCTATCTCTCTCTCTCTCCATCTCTCTCTCTCTCCCTCTCTACTTGCTTGGCAGTTGCAAATTGCCCACAGGTGGTGATCATCAGAGTGTGCTGCTACAAAAGAGCAGAGTGAACACTTCTGGGAGAGGTTCACTTCTCCTCTGCGCCAGACTTGTGTTGGGTGTTGTTTAAATCTTTGTTTATTGAGTGTGGTGCAAACTTTGAACAGTTATCCTTTGAATAGCTTTTGATAGTTATAAGTGTATTCCTGTTGTTTAGCAGTGTTGGGCTGATACTAGACAGGTAGTGTGTCTACCTTTACTTAGGTTCTGTGTCAAGGTATTAAAAGGTATTGTAATTTTCTTTGTTTGTTTGTTTGCTTTATGATTAAGTGGAAAGCTGTAGGGAGAGGGTGCCATTTTTTTGTGCTCCTGTTTATCCCTGTTTTTGGTTAGTGAGGGAGTTGAGGAAAGTTTTTGTTTTCTTTTTTTTTTTTTTTTACCTGGATAGGTTATTTAGTACTCCTCCTGTTAGTTATCTGCTGTTTTGTTTTTGGGCAGGCCCTCTCCTGAAAACGCTTATTGTTTCCATGATTCTTGCTTTTCTAAATAAATGAATTTAAGTTTGTGAAAGCTAAGTAGTTTTTGCATTTCTGGGGCAGAGGACTAGGGTGATTCCTCCTTCGTTTTATTAATTTCTTTCTTATAGTTTTAGTTAAACCTGTTACTCCCACTCCCAACCCTAGACTGGGAACGTAACAAGTGGGGGCTCGTCCGTCAGTTAGTTGGTAAGTACTCTTTTTCTCAAAGATTTTGACTGTAGGTGGGGAGGATAGTGTGGTAGGTGTACAAATAATGGAGTTTGACTTTACTCTTTCTCCTACTATCGAAACCTTTATTGAAACCTCTATCTATTAAGCAGTCGTGGCCTCATAGATAGAGAGTCGGACTTGTAACCCGAAGGTCGTGGGTTCGAATCTAACAGGTGGTGGGGGAGTGAATAACCAACATTATCTCCACCCTCAATACTACGACTGAGGTGAGACACTTGAGCAAGCCACCGAGCCCCCAACTGCTCCCCGGGCGCCGCAGCATTGGCTGCCCACTGCTCCGGGTGTGTGTTCATTACTGAGTGTACACTTGGATGGGTTAAATGCAGAGCACAAAGTCTGAGTATGGGTCACCATACTTGGCCACACACCACTTCCCTTTCCCCTTTAGTAGGTGTAAGAAAAAGGATTTGTTATTAATAGCATATTTTTTTTTTGATGTTGCGGTAAAGAAAGGCGTTTCTACCAAGTACTCGAAGAGGAATTGTTTGGGAAATGAGTAGAGGCAGGTATTTTGCCTAGGGACTCAGATTCAAAGTCATTGACTGACTTTGTCGCATTTGAGCGCATCGCTAGTAAATTGGGTTACTACGGTGTAGCCTCACTGGGAAAGCTCAGGAAGTTTGCTCGTCTCTGTCAATTGAAAGCTTTCTTGACTATGATACAGTTAAGGCTGCAGTACTGTGAGCATATGAACTGGTCCCAGAGGCCTACAGACAAGATCCGTAGTCATTCGAAAACAGTCAAACAAACTTATGTTGACTTTGTAAGAGAAAAGAGTCCTTTTCGAAAAATGGTGTTTGTCTAGCAAAGTTTCAAAGTGTTGATGCAGCCATGTCAGGGAGAGGCTGTGTGTTTTTATGCAAAAGCACTTTATTTGGCCTTATGAACGTAGATGCATTTAGGAATTATTGGTTAAGATTTTGAAAAAAAATGTCAATTCCGACTTTGCTATTGACTGTTCAAATGTGGAGTTTTGCGCACAACGTTTCGTGTGTATCCTTCACGTCCTTCAAGCATTCACAATTATCATATATCACAGTTATGATAACTGATATATGATAATTGTGAATGATTGAAGGATTTTACTACCAAATTCTATGTAATGTATATTTATTATTAATATAATATGTATCTTACACTGGAACGGTTTCCATGACCTCTCAAAAGAGCTCGGCAAAAAATCTCATGATTAATTTCCGTGTGTGTACATACGCACGCTTTTCCCAGTTTACCTAAATGGTTGCCTCTCATAAAATATTGATATTTAAAATGTGTAATTTGTAACAATCTTAAACAATCACTTTTAGCTCAGCACATTTCAGTACCTAACAAAGAAGAGAAAAATTTTTTTATAAAACAAAACAATTCTGAGAAATGATTACATGGAAGTGCTAGGAGTTGGTGTGTGATTCTCAGTGGAGAGCTATTGACAGTCACACAATAGGTAACTTGCAGCACAAGAAAAATGCCAGATAAAGATCTATTCAGATAAAAATCTCACTATAGAGATACTACAGATGATATACTGGTAGAATACATCTTAGGTGTCTGGAAATTGACACTGTCTGGAAAAATGGTTCTATAAAATATAAATGACAATCTTACAGATAAGTGTGGTAAGAGACAAATTCACATCACTAATGTGCACTACTATAGAATGTAGTCAATCATCCTTCTTGGTAAAACTGTCAAGAAACCTTTGATGCAGGCTAAAACGGGAGAAACTGTTTGAAACTGCATGATATAAAATATTAGTGTCAGTTTATAGATATTAAATGTAGTTAATGTAAACTGATGTAGGAGGTTTCGTACTATTGATATTCTACATTTCTTCAAAAAAGAACAAAGATGCTTGGATGGGCTGCAATAAGTGTAGTGTAGTTCCTCGCTCCAAACTTGTCCAAACTCCAACATATGATTGTACTGTATGGATAAATTTGTGTAACAATTTTGCAACCTGATCTTAAGTCAAAAACATTACTACGCATACACTGAACACACCCAAAATAATTCAAATAAATAGTTGTTGTTGGTGTTCTTGTTGCTGCTGCTGTTGTTATTAAACATTATTTGCCAACACTTTAGGGAATAGTTACAACTTGAAATGTAAAATATACACTTGAAAATATAATTTTAAGAACTTGGACTGCATATTGTTATTTGTGATATTGGGCTGAAGCTTTACAACACATTCAGGTAACTGTCTTATGAGTTCTGTTATTTTAAAATTAATGTTTTGTTGATTCTTTATTTTTTTTTACTTTTTTCCAAGCTAGAGATTGTAAACTCCATACATTTATTGTTTCTGGCCCTTAAGGAAGCAGTTATTGGAAGGCAATGGTAAATTTGGAAGAGAAGATTGCTATTCAGTAAAGGGACAGTATTGTGAGTGCTCAGGGATCTGCTGCCATTCTGAGTCTAGTTGTTTTTCTAAGCAACTGAGAGGGACTGTGACAGTGATGATGGTAGCAAGGACAGTGGGATGCGTAAAAGAGATTGAGTGGCCATTATAGCTTGTCATTATGTTCTTTTGGGTAATCAGGAAATCTTCCAATCATACCAGTTATTGCCGCAGTGTCCTTTAACCAGCATTCCTGCTAGCATGTCAGCTGTTTCTCGCTCGACTTGGGACACAATTGCTTATGGCAACTTTAAAGATCAACAGCAGCTGCTACTGAATTGCTTATAGCATGCACTCCAAATGAAAGAAGGAATAATTCCAATGAATATGAGGTGCTCTTGATGCATACTAACGCTGCTTGAATAGAAAAAAAAAAAAAAACTAGGATATGCAAAAACTTAATGGAGAAAGAATTTTCATCTTGTGTATTAAAAAAAAAAAAAAAAGTGGATTTTCAAAATAACACCAGTGACACTCCCCGGAGTCCCAAAGCAGTGATATACTGCCTGACTTGGGTTTCCTCAAACACTTCCAAATAGCAGCTGGGTTTGCATGATAAGGCTTCAGCCAATGAGAGGGAGAGAGAGAAGAACAAAAAGAGAAGTGAAATGAAGAAAGCTAGCAGAACTGTGTGGCACTCTTTGTGTTCAGAAGGGGAAGTCGTGGCCTAATGGTTAGAGAGTCGGACTCGTAATCGAAAGGTTGCGGGTTCGAGTCCCCGGCCGGCAGGGATTGTAGGTGGGGGGAGTGAATGTCCAGCGCTCTCTCCACCCTCAATACCACGACTGAGGTGCCCTTGAGCAAGGCACCGAACCCCCAACTGCTCCCCGGGCGCTGCAGCATGGCTGCCCACTGCTCCGGGTGTGTGTTCACTGTGTGTGTGTGTGTGCGCATTTGTTCACTACTCACTGCTGTGTGTGTGCACTTGGATGGGTTAAACGCAGAGCACCAGTTTCGAGTATGGGTCACCATACTTGACAATTAATTAAAAAAAATAAAAAAATAAAAAATTGAGCTATGTCATAGGGGGTATGCTGTAAATGTGCCAGTAAGAGGTGTGTTAGGGCAGGAGGATGGGGAAACTTGGGACACTAGCTCTTTTGACCTCCTCATGTGCCGGCTGTAGACCCTTGGAGATGACTGGCTGAATTCTGGATGTTTTGTTTGACTCAACCGTTTATCAGGCTCAAGTATCCTTCATAGGACAAGCAGTTTGGAGGATGGATGGATTTTCAGATGATGCATTTTTGTCTTTTTTTTTTTTTTTTTTTTATTCAGTATATGGATTAATTATTATGGAAGCACAGATAGATAAACATTAATCGGTACACTATTGGATATGACAAACAGAGCAATATCCCAGACTGTATTTGCATGCATATAACATACAGTCAGGAAATATTTTCATCATAAATTGTGTAAAATTGAAAGTTGAACTAATAAAAGGACATTAATTGAAATGAACTACTAATAAATTACTACTAAATACTATAGTTTATTTTCGTTTAGTTTCTTTTTCTTTTAAAGTGAAGATCTCATTATTTGCATATGTATACTGTATTTAGAGTGGCTCACTTAGAGTGCAACATTACAGAAGCGTATTCTGTTTGCTTTCATGACATGGTGACTAAGCAGATTTTAAGCAACATAAGTCTGGTTGGGTCCCGCAGTTGCCGCAGGAGAGCCATGGGAATGCAGACCCCTACAACGATGTGCTATATTTTGAATATAGCTATGGCTAAATGGCACTGGGAAGTAATATGAATTGGAGTGATTAATTTCAAACAAGCAATCTCCTTTTTTTTCCTGAATACTGGAATTCCTTAGGGAAACCTTGCTGTTTTCTGGTCAGATGTTGTCAAATGCAGTTTTGATACTTCCACCATAAAAGTTCCAATCTAATTAATCAGACAGCATGACAATTGCATCAACTAGTCTTTCTTTCAAATACTTGTTTGAACTGGAATATTCCTTCAGCACCGAAGGAACAGTCGCTGCAGGTAGGCATACCATATGGTGCATTCCTTCCACTTAACAAAATAATTTCCCAGTCTCCACAGGACATGTGCACAGTCTGAATGCAGGTGAAAATTCACATCTGCAATTCACTTTCAGCAATGAGTGTCATTTGCATCACTGAAGCCTCATATGGACCTCAACTACTCTCATCATACAAATACACTAAATCTAAATTTTTGGTCCCTGCGTATCTGGGAGAAATGTCCTGGCTGTATTGATTGATTTTTTTTGTTTTGTGTGAAGAGAGAACATTTCTTGACTTTCTCACACACACATACGCAAAAAAAAAAAAAAAAGTGTCAGTATAGCTCATGCTATGGGAACACTCTCCAGATATGACAAATCCTTTAGATACAACCAATTCACTGGCATCCCATGTCCTCATTTATTATTATTATTATTTATTACACTTACCGAAAGCGTTTGGGCTTTCGCCACACGAAAACCATGATAAATGTATAACTTGAAGAAACTTCTTCTAAACTTCTTGTTTAGAAAATGATCTTGGGGATCTTATGTGGAACACAATGTTGAGCTTTGCCACATGCCATGTTTGGATAACAACAGTTATACCTTGGTTTTTATTTATTATAGTTTTTTTTTTTTTTTGGACTTACAACATTGTGGTTAACAGGATGTGTACCCCAGGTGTAGTTTGGGCCGCTTAGTCAGGCAATACATTATCCTATTTTTGAAAACACTAAATTAAAAACTGTGTCAGACCACTGTTCAACTATGTGTTTTGAATGACAGTTTTCTCACTTTTGCTCTGTGCAATAATGCCCTCAGATCCCAAGCGTGTGCCTTATTTTACATGACCTTCTTTTCGCTCCATGATTCTGCAGTCCTTTATCTTTTTCAGTTGCAGGAAGTTGAGAGACTGCACAGGTTCTGTCCTGTGAGGGCGCTGAGAATTTTCATCGATCGCCAATGTTGTAAATGAAATCAATTGTATATTTGGGTGGTCACAAAAAGGGCGTTGTGCTTAAAGAACAAAGGATGTTGCATTGGGTAAGGAGAACGCAATTTCTTTTGCCTATGAGGGCTGCAAACTTTTCCTCTTAGTATTCAAGTTTACTTTACTAGGGATGTTGCTTCATCACAGGCATTATCTAAAGGTATGTCGTTGAATGATACTTGTGTTGTAGCAAGCTGGGACTCTCCACACACATTTATCAGATTTTACTTTCTAGATATGGATTTGACTCCTGGTTTCCAGGTTTCATCTGTTAACCAGTGGTCAGTTTATATCCTAGTGCCAGGCTTTGCAAGCATACAGACTGATAAATGGCACTTACTCATTACTATGGTGGTAGTATAGTGTTCAACAAAAAAAGTAACAAAGTACACACATCTGGCAGACAAAAAAGCTCAATAAGTGTGCACAACCCCCCCCCCCCCCCAAAAAAAAATAAAAAAATAAATAATAATAATAATACATAAACAGCATACTGTACTATAGTTCCAAAAGTAGAAAATGTTTATAGCATGTACCAAAAGTAACATTTCCATGATGACACTGACAAAAACAAAGTCAAGTACTGTCCCAGCAGGATTTTGATTTTTGGTTGTGACATCAGGTGACCAAAATTCAGTGTCAATTCAATGTCTAATGGCTTGTTTCCACCAAGCGGTGCGGTTCAGTACAGTATGGTGCAGTACGCAATTATGTCTGTTTCCATTGTCAGAAGTTGCGAATTTTACCTAAATAGCGAACTGTGCAGAACATTGATTGGTTGACTAGAATCGTGACTTGTGTGTGTGTGTGTGTGTGTGATAAATAAATCTTCTCCTTCACTCGTTCCGCTCTGCTGTCCATGAGTGTTGGACTTATTTACACCAGAGTGCTCAAACACACACACACACACACACACAAAAAAAGTGTATTTTATAAATTCTCACAGACAATATCCATTTGTCAATATTCTGTTCTTGCAGACTTGTGAAAAGTCATTGCCTTAAAAACCCGCATAATTTTCAAAATATTACTGTTATTGTGTCATGAAATTGAGTTTTTCAGGTGAGAATGTAGTTGTTTAAAACTCAAATCTGCAGTTTATTTATAAAAATTGCACCTATTTGGAAAATTTGCTATTCTGATTTCGGAGCTCCAGGCGATCACTGGGTGCTCAGTGCTCATGAATCCGCCTCGAGCAGCCTTAGCTTGGCTAGTCCTTCTCACATTTGCTGGCTCTGATGTCTCTGTAGTGATTGAACATGAGACACTATTAGTTTTGGGAATATTTATCAGGCATCCGTGGTCTCATGAATCTATTATTTGTTCCTGGTCGTTTTGGCTGAGCACAAAGTTATGTTTATCTTTATATATTTATTTTGAACTTTACCATGGTACAGAGCTGACTTTGTAGCATACGTTTTTTACTAAATTGTTTACTTTTGTCTTTATTTCCTCTTATATAAACCTCTTATACTATGTATTTATATTTTTATAATGGCTATTATTCTTAATTAAAACTGACATTTAACAAAAAGAAGCAGAGTTGTGCTTATTGTCGTGCTTTATCTTCGATCCCTACTTTCCGGCATACACCATGCCTATAAAGTAAGGGTACTGCTGGCAGTGGAAACGCAAGCTGGATCAAGGTGTTCGGTCCCGAATCATACCGTACTGTCCGTAGCAAAAATTGGAAACAAGCCATAATGTCAATGTTAATTTGATGTCCAAGACCGACGTCAGCTAACGTTGATAATTGTTGTTTTTAGGTTGTGTAACCAAAATCCAATGTTAAGTCAGATACTGTCAGATACCATCAGATACTGACGTCAACTGTTTTTTTTTTTTTTTTATTCTCAACCAAATTCAACATCTGTCCAACGTCATGTCCAACTTCAACCTGACATTATATTGACATCCTGTGCCTGCTGGGTTTGTTTGTTCTGGCACCCTACTATATATCATGGTGACAAGATACGTGGTAGGTTATTGTTAGATCCATCAACGAATGGTTAATTTAGGATAATAGTATTCATACGTAATTGACAAGTTTTGTCACATGGAGCTGATGTTGACTTATGATTTATATTAATATTATGGCTTGGCAAGTTAACGCGTTATCGCATTAACACACTAATTTATTAATTTTGTGCATTAACGCAGTTTATTATTATTATTATTATTATGAAAACACGTTGCTCACTGCATCTGAATTCACATATAGACAAACCATGAGTCACAGGAGGGGTGAATGTTGATCATTATTGGCTTGGGTGTCATCACGCATCTCAACCAATGAGAGCATTTGGGGTGGGCCTAAGACTGCAGCAGTGCTCACATGAACTCTGCCAATTATTTAGGCTAAGCATCAACATTCACAAACCACTGTTCGCTGTTATTTTTAACAGAAAAAAATACAACATGCTTGTAATCATGACTTAACTTGGAAATTAACAATAGCATGTGAAGACAGAAGCAATCTCTCTCAGCACAGTGGAGTGCATCGTTTTGTTAACTTTATGGTTTGTTTTGAGTTGTTTGGGACGCTGTAACACATGGCCCTCTCACAATATATTGCTTTACAGATCTATCACTTTTGCTGCTTAGAAATGTTAACACAATCATGCTGCACAGTGCTGCTGTGCACAATCATGCTGCTGGCAGTGGCAAATAGCTTTGGTTTTATATTTAATTACACTAATGTTTAAGTTGAGATTTACAAGAAATATTTGAAATGCTATTAGGGAAAAGGAATACTGCTATAAAAAAAGCACCTTATTTGTTTAAAGTCTTTGCAAACCAAAATGTTATTGTGTAAAGCGGAGGCAGGGTCTTTTAAGATCCACGTGCAGCTTTAATCACACAAGAATGGTCATACAAGCATAGGTCAATCACAGGCGTCAGGTACCACGTAGGCAGGGCAGAATCATAAACCGAGTTCGGGCTAGAGGTCTGGGCAGGCGGCAGACAGATAACAAAACAGATCAGCAAGGCAGGCAGAGTTCTATCATAAACGGGTAAACAGTCCAGGTAATCAAACACGGGATAAACGCTCAGAAATGTCTGCATGGCAAGAACAAGACTTCACAATGAGAGCAAGGGTGGAGCAGATTAAATAGACCAGTCAATGGGGAAAACCTGTGCAGGTAATCAGTCTCAGGTACGGGGTGAGATGGGAAATTAAGTCCAAATGACAGAGTTAATACTCAGGTGAGGGTTCCCTCTGGTGGTGAGTGATCGGAGGGAGCCACAGAGGCTGAGTTCGTGACAGAGCCCCTCCCCTGTGAGCGGCTCCTGATGCGAAGAGGCAAAAAGGGTCTTCCACGGGGTGTCGGGGCCAGCCTATCCGGATGGTCTCGATGAACGTCTGCGGTAAGAGAAGGGTCCAAGATGTCCTCCGCACTGACCCATGATTGTTCCTCCGGGCCGTACCCCTCCCAGTCCACTAGATACTGAAGTATCCTGCCCCGGCGACGAGAGTCCAGAATCTCTCGGACTTGATATGCCTCCTCGCCATCTATGATCATGGGAGGAGCCCTCTGGTCACCAGCCTCCTCCTGGACCTCCGCTCCTCTCGGACCACCAGCAGGCTTGAGCAGGGAGACATGAAAAGGGGGTGAGATACGGTAATGAGCAGGTAGAGCCAAATGAAAGGAAACAGGAGTTATTTGTCTAAGGATTTTGAATGGACCCACGTACCTGGGACTGAGCTTCTTGCAGGGTAGTCGGAGACGAAGGTCCCGAGTAGACAGCCAGACCCATTGACCTAGTTGATAATTGGGATTGATGCGTCGGCAACGATTGGCTTGTTCAGTGGAACGACGAACTGCTCTCTGGAGATGGGTATGAGCCTCATTCCATGTCCCCTCACTAACGCTGTAGCCATAAGTTGACAGCAGGGAGTTCTGAGGGTTCTCCTGACCAGGGGAAGAGAGGGGATTGGAATCCTAGAGTGCACTGGAAGGGTGTGATACCAGTAGCAGGTTTGCAGAGTGAATTTTGTGCATATTCGGCCCAGAATAGGTAGCGGCTCCAGTCGGACTGATTTCGATGGCAATAGGATCGAAGGAATCGAGAGAGGTCCTGATTGAGACATTCCACCTGGCCATTGGATTGAGGATGATAACCGGAAGTGAGACTTGCGTTGATATTGAGTTTCTGGCATAAGGCGGTCCATACTCGTGAGGTGAATTGGGGACCTCGATCAGAGACCACATCCTCAGGAAGACCGTAAAACCAGAAGACGTAATTACATAGAGACTCGGAGGTTTCGAAGGCTTTGGGCAGCTTGGGTAAAGGGATCAGATGGCAGGCTTTGGAAAAGCGATCAATAACTGTGAGGATAGTGGTATGACCCTGTGAGGCTGGTAGATCCGTCATGATATCGATGGCTATGTGTGACCGTGGACGTTGTGGAATGGGTAATGGATGGAGCAGACCAGTGGGTAATTGATGAGGTGATTTGGAGATGTTGCATGTGACACAGTTCTTTACGAAAGCGATTGTCTCTGACTGAATAGAAGGCCACCAAAACCGGATGTTCATAAGTTGAAGTGTGGCTGTTATACCTGGGTGTCCTGAACTGGGGGTTGAATGGACTAAACTAAGGACTCGTTGTCGCAGAGCTTGGGGCACGTGTGAAGTTAGGAGGAGTCTCGGCTGGTGGAGGTTCAGTCCTGTGGGCGTTAGTGATCTCAGTCATGATATCCCATTGAATAGGTGCAAGAATAATGGAGGATGGAATGATGAGTTCTGGATTGGGAATAAGGGTGGAGGACTCGTAGAGTCGGGAGAGTGGTAATTTGGGCGTGCACGTCACCTTTCTGGCTGAGGTAGAAGGGAGGCAATTCTGTCGGCAGGATTCTGACCACGGAGTAATTTGTCTCTCGGACCAGGAAATCGAAGGATTTTGTTTCTCTAGCCAGGGTAATCCCAGGATGATGGGAGTCTGCGGTGATGAGAGAACAAATAGTTTGATGGATTTGGTGTGAAGAACTCCTACACTTAATTGAATGTCCTCAGTGATGAATTGAACTCAGCCAGAACCCAGCGGGCGACCGTCTAGTGCTGCCACTGCCAGATGAGATACACAGGAGACAAGAGGAATGTTGCGAGTCTTGGCAAAGCTAGCATTGATGAAATTTCCCGCAGCTCCAGATTCAGTCAAGGCCATAGTCTCCGTAATGTGCCTGTCAATTGTTAGCGTGACTGGTATTTCTAATACAGCTGGAGGGTGGCGTGATGGACGAGTGGGACAGGTAGACCTCATATGTCCTGAGAGTCCGCAATACAGACGCAGATTTTTATTAATGCGTCTCTCTCTCTCTCCTCCTCACTGAGGTGAGTGAATCCGATCTGCATGGGTTCAGATTCAGAGAATGGAACTGGAGTGCCAACTGGAGCCGAGGAGAAACGAGGTTGACGTCGGGAACGAAGAAGATTGTCAATCTGAATGGCCAGGTCAATGAACGGATCCAAGGTTTTACCCTCATCCCGACAGGCTAGCTTAGACTGTAGTTCCGAACTCAAACCCTTGCGAAAGTGTAGTTTCAAAGGATCGTCTGGCCATCCTGTTTGAGCTGCGAGTGTGCGAAAGGAGAGGGCATAATCCGCCGAAGAACTTCTTCCTTGCCGTAGCGAGATCTAGGATATAGCATGGGTTGTTGATTAACAAACATTGAGAATTGTAAGCCCTTACACTTCGTGGGTGAGCCATCAAACTTATCTGGGAACGCCAGACGAGGACTGGTGGTGGATGTAGATGGAGTAAGGGCTTGAGGAGGTGACCTTGAGGGAGGTGCTTGGATTACAGGTGCCTGCTGACGAAGATCCCGCAAAGCCTGTAACATCTCTTCGGTCAACAAGGTAAGGTGATTGAGTTGTTGTTGATGCGTGGTTAAAATCGCAGCTTGAGTAGATACCTCAGTGGTGAAATGGTAAAACGCTGCTGGATCGATTTCTGGCGAAGTCTTCTGTAACGTGGAGGCGGTGTCTTTAAGATCCATGTGCAGCTTTATCATCACACAAGAATGGTCATACAAGCATAGGTCAATCACAGGCGTCAGGTACAACGTAGGCAGGGCAGAATCATAAACAGAGTTCAGGCTAGAGGTCTGGGCAGGCGGCAGACAGATCAGCAAGTCAGGCAGAGTCAGATTAGGCAGGCAGAGTTCTATCATAAATGGGTAAACAGTCCAGGTCGGCAACAGGAAATCAAACACGGGATAAATGCTCAGAAATGTCTGCATGGCAAGAACAAGACTTCACAATGAGAGCAAGGGTGGAGCAGATTAAATAGACCAGTCAATGGGGAACACCTGTGCAGGTAATCAGTCTCAGGTACAGGGTGAGATGGGAAATGAAGTCCAAATGACAGAGTTAATACTCAGGTGAGGGTTCCCTCTGGTGGTGATCGGAGGGAGCCACAGAGGCTGAGTTCGTGACACATTGCACTTTTTTTCAAATAGCAATACTTTTAAATGAAAAATTGTGTAATACACTTCTTTTGAATTTATTATTGAATTTTGTGCATAACAGTGCAATTAATCCCAGAAAAATCATGTGATTAATCATGATTAAAAGTTATAATTGTTGCCCAGCACTAATTAATATTTATTATTATTATTATTATTATTTTTTTTTATTATTATTTAGATAAGTCAGCTGTTTTATTTATTTTCAAACAGTCAATGGATAGTATTGGGAAGCAAGTTTCTATGAGGCTGTGGACACTAGCTTGGCTGACTTGGTGTAGTATTTCCTTAAGTCACTGGAAAAGTTAAAGCAGGCCGTCACACACACACACACACACACACACACACACACACAGATATATATTTTATTTCTTTCACAGGAAAGATGCAAAATGGGCGAGTCAAATTAAAAAGTTGAGACTCGGTAGCACTCCCACACTCTCTAAATTGCAGGCCTATATACCAGCTACCTCCCACATTTCTTATGTCCACTGTCCAGAGACCACGGCTCCAGTATCTAGAGAGAAAATACCAAGACTCTCAGTCTTGCAATTCCTTCTCCTGTGCATACTCACCCACCTATTGTTATTGACCTCTCAGTAATGGCTGGTTCATCCTCATTCTGTGCTAGACCTCCCGTCCATCTCGAGTTCCCCTCCTTCAGTGACACCTGCAAGACAGCACATGTGCTCAGCTTCATCGAGCAATGTGAGAACTTCCTGGAGATCAGACAACTCCCCATTGTTGAGCTCAGTGGAACAATAAGCATGGCCCTGAAGGAACTCCCTCTGAACTGGTGAAAAACAGAGAAGGCCAAGGTAATGGATTGGATATCTTTAAAGATGTATACTCCTAGAAGTAGAGGATGTTGGTCCAGCAGCCACGACAATGACTGGGGGACTTTGCTTATGACTTCCAGACCCTGTTTGAAATGGACTTGATGATCCGCATCCTGAACAACATCAATCCTAGGGTTAAAAGCTGGTGAAGTTTGGGCCAGTGGTGGAAAAGGAATGTATTTGTAGCCATTACTGGCAAAAAAGTCAGCACTCAGAGCAGCAATGAAAAGACCAAGAAATCTGCAGAGCATAACATCAACAAAAATCTGGCCAGAGTAATCCTAGCTCAACACCATGCAGTGACACCTCTCCTTGTCTTGCCTGTAAAGTTGAATAGAATAAAAGTGAGGCCAGTACTAGACATGGGTAGTTCTTACTTACCAATTCAAGATAATTTATGAAGACAATTAGATGGTGAGACTCCATCAGTCAATACTTCTTCCCATCAGAGATTTTTAATGGTGGATGGAACAATTCCAGAGACCTGCAAAAGATTTGATTTCAGATGCATGCACCAAGAGTGTACAGTGGATACATATATCCCAAAGAACACTCACTTCTCCTTTCCTCTTATTGCCAGTCTGGACTTCCTGAGCACCACAGGGGCTGTTTTGGATGTGGGACAAGGCAAGTATTGGCTAAGATCTGAAAAAGGATATACCTATTACACATTTCTACCATGGCTGACACCTGCAGGAACAACTACCCCTTCTGGACAGGCTCACTCTCTTACAGCTGCAAAGTTGAATCTATACTGTGCCTTACCATCGCAATGGGACTCAGGAAGAGTTGAAGTTGATCTCCACCTGGCCACTCACCATCTCAAACACCCTAGGTAAAACAGCAGTCGTACAGCACAAGATCATATTATCTGAAGACATACCGTTCAAATCCTGGACATACAGAGTTTCTCCTATTAAAAAGCAGATCATCAAGGAGCACATAGAAAGCTTCAAATGTCTACTTTTAAATTAAGTAAATCACATCCAAAACAAATATTCTCTGTTAAATTAATCCGTATGAAACCAACACGAGCTCCAGTTTTCCTGTCTCAACTCATTATCTCTAATATGGTCAACTCCACACGCCGATCATGCTTTTCAGATTCTAAACATCCACATGAGATGTGCGCATGCACACGCCCACATTGCCTCTGTGTAAACAAACAAGTTCATCCCGGCTACTTTTTGTTTCTGGAAGAAGATGTGCTGAGAGGAATAACCCAGAATTTAGCTCAAAATAAGAAGAACACAACGTGATGCGTCATGCAGCTGGATCCAGTGGAGGATCTCACTCTGATGATTAGCCTAAGATTACTTGCATCTGTTGTTATTGTGACATAACTTGTACATATTTTACTAGTTAGACTTTTCACAAACTATAATTCCGGACTACTTGAATGAAATCAAGTGAAACATTTTGAAATAACTATAATTCCACACTACATGAACGAAATCAAGTGAAACATTTTGAAATATGTGTCATTTAATTGTCTAAATGCTTCAAAATGCCTTGATGTTTGTTTAATGTTTTATCATATAAAACTACAAGATATAAAAGTAGTGTGAGTGCTAACACTATGAATGAATGTTTGGCACAAAGGTGTGTTACTGTTCAAGTCTCAGTGTTCAGATCAGTATGTTCAATCATGTATCCTTGAACTCCACTGTGTATATTTTTTATTATACTGTATTGCAAATAAAATAGAAATAATAATCAAAACCCCACATTATTTTACTCTCCTCACACTCTTTCTTACCTGCCTCGACTCACTAAATATTCATGGATGGTGTGAATCACTAAATATTCATGGACATTGTAACTCCCCTGCATAAGGGAATTCTATCACAACACGTTTTACAAATGTTAAATCACTATATTGTTTTCTGTGAAGGAGTGAACCGGATCATTTTCACATCATTTGTAGCAAAAACTCTAGTCTACCACATCCACTTCTCAAAAGTCTTGTGAACAAATATTCTGTATGTCTTTATGTCCTTATTTCAGTGACTTGAAGAATTCAGTTTTTCCACTAACCACACATAAACATTGTTTTCTCAAAAACACAAACATGTACTTTTATGTTGCTCACATATTATTGTAGCCCAGTCTGTGCTCAATACAGTGTTCTCAGACCTTAGCCATTCATATTTTTTTAAGATACTGAAAAAAAACCCACAAATATCAGGGCATGTCAAAACTTCACACAGTGCCCCAAAACACCCTCAGACCCAAGAGGGTTAAAGTCACACCAGAGGTGTTCAGCTGGGATTAGGACTTGGCTTTCTGCAGACCAGTCAAGTACTTCCACACTGACTGAATCAATAATTTCTATTTGAACCTTGCTTTATAGACAGAGGCATTGTCATGTTAGAATAGAAAATGGTTATTTCAAAACTGTTGCAAAAGTCACATGGTGGCTGTCCGTCAGGAAAGACATTTGGCAATATGTCCAAGGGACCATTCCCTAGCACTAAAAAATAATAATAATACAAATTCAGAAAAGTTACCTCCTTGTCATTGTTGAATATTTCACTAAGTGGGTGGAAATGTTCAGACTTAGAGACAGCAAGACCCAGAAAATCCTCCAGGAGGAAATATTTACACTGTGTGGAGGGATGGGGGGGTGTCCAAATACCTGGTGAAATCCCAGTTTACCTCCAGAATTCTGGGTAAGCTGTGTAAGACATGAGGTTGTTTTCAAAAACTTATGGCTATCTACTATCTACAGTCCAACTTAACAGAAAGAATCAAGTGTAGTTTTATTGAAATCATTGACAAATGCCCAAAATTAGAGGCAAACCAGTGCTCGTTCAATGCGAGGGACAATCGTGTAGTGTGTGTTATAAGACGTGATCTGAAAGAAGCGCCAATGCATCGCTGATGTCCATAAGATATTTGTCATGCTAAATATCTGGACCTGTTTGTGACTCAGTATCCTGCAGTATGAAATGTGTTTTAAATGGAAATGACATCAGCGATGTCCTACAGCCAATGACAGAGGAGAGCAAGATAGAGGGCAAGGGAAATAGAGTCATAATAGACCTTCAACAGAACATGAACAATCAAACCATTCTGTTCTTCATATTCCTCTTCGTTTATTTATTTATTTATTTATTTTCACTGCAAATCAGTGGACAGACAACTTAAATTGCAAGATTTTTGCGAGAGACTGTTTTTGACAATAATAAATCCATTCTCGCCTGACCTTAAGTTATTTCCCATATGAAATCTTGCATCCCTGTTGAAAAAAAAAAACTGAAAAAAAAACAGCATATGCTGGTTAGGTATGTTTTGAGGCATGGCAACTGGTTTAAGCTGGTCCTGATCTTGTTATAAACTGTTATGAGCTGTTTTAAGCTGGTCGTGTGCTGGTTCTAAGCTGGTTAGCCCCTGCTCAGAACCAGCTCAGGACTAACTTAAAAAAGGCTCATGACCAACTTAGGTCCAGCTTAAACTAGCTCAAACCAGCTGTCATGCTTCAAAAGATAGCTAACCAGCAACAGGGATGTGTTTGTTTTGAAACAGTTTCTAGCAATTCAGAGTTTTCTGTGGTCCTTCTTATTAAAAAGTTGTGATGTGTGACCCTCTGCGGCTGATCCTTCTTGTAG
The DNA here is from genome assembly GCF_936440315.1 of Barbus barbus. Lineage (NCBI taxonomy): Eukaryota > Metazoa > Chordata > Actinopteri > Cypriniformes > Cyprinidae > Barbus > Barbus barbus. Next base: position 3,087,822 of record NC_136747.1, on the reverse strand, counting down.
TGTGCAGACAACAGCAACTAGATGTTACCCCGCACAGTCACGCAGTGTGAGAAGAGTAACAATAAAAGTATTTTTTTTTAAAATATAAGTACAAGTTAAAAACAAACAAACAAACAAAAAATGTATGTACACAAATGCATTGTATCAAATGATTAACTACTGTCTACTACATTTCAATTAAAGACAATAAAGGTGTGTCTAAATATCTCGATAGAGACGTCAACTAAGTGTTTTCTGCTCATCAGTATTTTTTCCCCCAAATGCATCCATTTCTGAAAAAAAATTTCGATTTAAAGTCTTGAAATATGGCTACTGAAGCCATGAAAGCTTTTGGAGACTTGTTACCAATGCAACATAATGCAAATATAAAATTAAAATTAAAAATTTTCAGGATAAACAATCAGCAGGCAAATATTGCAGACGATTATGCTTAATAAATCGAGAGAAGCAGAAATCGTGATCACAATCAAAATACCATTTATCAAGAGCTGATAAAATGTAAAAACTGTAACTTGAATGCAATGTAAGTCGCTTTGGATAAAAGCGTCTGCTAAATGCATGAATGTAAATGTAAATGTAAATGTATCACGAAGCTCTATCTGAACAGAACCAACACTGAACTGACTTGAGCTAAATAATGACACTACAGTGCATGCATAAATATTAGGCAAGACGGTGATTTTCGTATATCATTTATAATTTTTCATATAATCATTTATAAGTGATGTATAATTGTTAACACGGGCTAGAAATGACATGATATGATAAACTCCTGATATTCAGATGTGCATAATTAAGCAAATTTGATTTTAAATAGTCTAAAAAGAGAGAGAGATTCAACACACCGAAAAGTTGAAAATTATTAAGGAGGATGCAATACTATAGAAATTGCAAACATAATGTATGGACAATGGACAAGTAATTCTACGGGCAGGCAGCCTCGGGGCTCTGGACAGGGCCTCGACTGCTTTGGCACATTAACTGCCTAGAGCTGCTGGCAGTGTATCTGGCCTTGAGGCAGTTCCGGCCACTGCTGTTAGGCAAGCATGTGTTGGTCCGTACGGACAGCACTGCGGCTGTTTCGTACATCAACCGTCAAGGATGTTAAACAGAGCTTGACTAGATACCGGCTAAGACAGAGAATAAACATGCTTCACACAGGTTGCAGTGAGAACACGCAGTCAATTGTTTATTGGTACAGGTGCAGCTTAAATAGAACATCACATGGCATGGACACATGACAAACACACCTGAGAGAAATTCATAATAATTGGGAGCATACTCATTAACCAATCAATCAATTAACACCCCCACTTGCTCACACATTATCCACAATCATTCATATTCAGTCACAAAGAAAAACAAAACATCATGGAAACCAACTGAAGCTTGGCTATAACCCAAACAAGAACGTGGAAAAGGTAAGTAGCTTCACTTTTGTAGCTGGTTTAGTCATTAGGTCAGCAACCATCTGATCTGTTGGGCAATACTCCAAAAACACTTCACCATTGTTTACAGTTGATCTCACAAAATGGTATTTAATATCAATATGCTTACATCGCTGTCTGCTAACAGGATTCTTTGCCAATGCAATTGTACCTTGGTTGTCTTCATAGATCATAGGTACACCATACTGATAATCATCAAGATGTTCAAGCAATTGTCTCAAGTACAAACACTCTTGTATAGTGGCAGCTAATGCCATGTACTCAGCCTCACATGTTGATAATGCTACAGTTGGCTGCTTTTTGGTCTTCCAAGAAATCAGAGGACCATTCTTACATAGGCTAACACAATAACCAGATGTACTACGTCAGTCATTTGCATCACCTGCCCAATCTGCATCACTGTAAATCACCAACCTTAACCCTTCATCACATTTCCTGTAACAGAGCATCTTGTCATTTGTACCTTTCAGATATTTCAGTACATGCTTTACAGTTGTCCACTGCTCTTCTGTTGGCTCACTGAAATACTGGGACAGTTTGCTAACAACATAACTCAGATCAGGTCTAGTGCATGAGGTTAGGTAGATTAGGCTACCCACTGCCTCTCTGTATTTCCTGGGGTCACTCAGCTTTTCATCACCATCGATGTAATTCAACTTTGGTTCACAAGGTGTCGACCTGGGTTTACAATCTTGCATGTCAAACCTGTCCAGCAGTTTGCCAACATAACTCTGCTGTGACATAGTCACACCCCCATCATACTGGTGAAAAGTGATACCTAGAAAATTCTTCAGTCTTCCCAAATCTTTCATCTGGAATTTCCCAGTAAGCATCTCTTTGACAGTTTTTAAAACGCTCTCATCACTGGCAGCAATAACCAAGTCATCAACCCATATCAATATTATCACTTTCTCATGTTCTGTTTCTCTCTTGTAAACACAACGATCAGCTGGGTTTTGTACAAAGAGGTTTTCACACAAATAGTCATGTAACATTTTGTTCCAGTTTCGACCTGATTGTTTTAGCCCATACAATGATTTCTCCAGTTTACATACCATTTTCTTATTTGTCTGAGATTTTACATCATACCCCTCTGGCTGTTCCATGTAAATTTCATAATCAATCGGTGCATGTAGGTAGGCAGTTTTAACATCCATCTGATGGAGGATCAGATTCTCCTGAGCAGCTTTCTGCATTAATACTCTCACACTGGTAAGGTCAGCAGTAGGAGAAAAGGTTTCTCCATAATCTACACCCATCTCCTGACTATACCCCCTAGCGACATAGCGGGCCTTGTACTTGTCAGATCCATCAATATTGATTTTGATAGCATACACCCATCTACCCCCCACTGCTTTCTTGCCTTCAGGTAGGGCGGTCAAAGTAAATTTGGTGTTATCCCTCAGTGATTTCATCTCCTCATCCATTGCATCTTCCCACTCTTTTGAGTTGGATGAAGTCACAGCTTCTCTGAAAGTCTGAGGTACATTTGAAGCCATCTTATAGCAATAATCAATGCTGATCTGCACCTGATCACTCTCTACACCATAGAAATCTGGCCTCCTTCTTTCTCTACCAGGCTCATCTGGCTTGGGCCTAGCCTAGTCTCTGGAATGTCACACTGCTTGGGTTTGTCAGGGTCAGGTCTGGTTGTGCTAAACCGCACACCAACGTCATCGTCATCAGACAATTCATCAGTATCCTGTCCCTCAATATCGGACATAAATCTCACCAGTCTGTGTTTCATCACCTTTCTACTGTCAGGATAGTAGACCATATAGGCTGGACTGTTCTTATCATACCCAACGAAGATGCCTTTGTCAGACCTTGAGTCTAGCTTCTTCCTGTTCTGTCTATAGGTATAACACACAGTACCAAACTTCTGCATCCTGGACATATTGGGTTTCCTTCCTGTTAGCATAAAGTAAGGTGTCTGTTTGGTGCGGTTGTTAAAACATCTATTCCTCACCACTGCTGCTGTCTGGACTGCATATGGCCATAGCTCCTGGGGTAACTGACTTTCTAAGAGCATACATCTAGCCATATCAAAAAGGGTTCTCCAGTTACGCTCAGCAGTGCCATTCTGGTGTGGTGAGTATGGTGCTGATGTCTCATGTCTGATTTTGTTCCTGCGAAGTAATACTTGATAACCCTGTCCAGTAAACTCAGCACCATTATCAGACCTGATACATGTAACATTCCCATATGGAGCTGTGTCAGCTAGGAACCTCTCTGTGGCGTCCACTGTGTCACTTTTATGCTTCAAAAAGTACACAAACACTGCACTTGAGTGGTCATCAGTAAAGGAAAGTGCGTACCTATACCCTTCTCTGGACTTTGGGTCAATGGGGCCTGCCAAGTCAGTGTGTATCAACTCTAGAGCCAACTTGGCTCTCACATCAGGCTTTCTATTCCTACTCTGAGTGAATTTACCTTGGACACACACATCACATTGCATAGACTTGGGTACTTTACCCTTGATCGACATACCATCCACAACATTCTCTAACTTCTGAACATCATTAAAATTGCAGTGTCCCAAAATCTCATGCCACTTCTGAATATCATGGCAACTCATACATTGATCATCACAGTCATTGTTCACCGGCACAGTAGGCAAATAGAACAGCCTGTTATGTTCGTGAATAAGGAAACGTGTACCGTCTTTATACTGCAGGACGTCTTCACCCTCCTTGAAGATCACTGTTGCCCCGCTGGAAGTTGCAGCTCTCACGGAGAAGATGTCTTGGGGATAGGAGGGAATGTACAGCGCCTGCTTCAGTGTGGCACTGAGGTGCCTCCCCCTGCTGTCGACCAGACACACCTCTGCTTCTCCTCTGCGCTCCGCGACCCCCTTGCACCTTGTGCCATCAGCCAGCTCCACGCAGTGCGTCTCGGCCTGGAATCGGTCGTCGAAGCTCTTGAACCTGGCCAGCTCGGTGATGATATGAGATGTCGCACCAGTGTCCACCATCAACCCCTTTCTGGTGACATCGCTCCCTGGTTGACGATCACTGGCCACCAACTTGAAAGCAAAAGTGTTGTCTGTCTCCTCGTACACCCCATGTGCGTCGTCCTGCTGTTGCGGTTTCCGTCCTCCTCGCCATGTGATACGCTTACCATGGCTGTACCACTGTTGATCACACTGACACTGTCTTGCCTTGTGTCCTCTCTGGCCACAACGGAAACACTCCATGTCCCTGCTCTCAGTGCTCCGCACCCTTACGCCTGTCGGGGCACTGGCCTTCCTTGAATGTGCCCGGGCCCCCATGACATTGTCTTCGGCCACAGCTGTGCGCATACCTTCAGTGCTCTCGTAACTCCGCAATTTTGTCTTAAAATCCGCAAAAGAGAGAGTCTCATCCCTTTGAGTGACAAAAATGGAAAAAGGCTTGAATGATTCTGGCAGCCCCTTCAGAACCATTGCAACTAATAATCCATCACTCAATACTTCTCCAGCATTCCTCAGCGCTGTGATTGAGGTCTCGGCACGTATGACATAGTCAGTCACACTCTCACCACTCAGCTTTTGCAGGGAAGTCAATTCTGTATAGAGACTCACAATGCGGGGCTTACCCTTTCCAGCATAATAGTCCCGCAAGATCTTGAGTGCTCCACGCCCATCATCCGCAGCCTCTCGCATGATCAGGGACAAACTTTTATCATCAAGGAATTGGATCAGTTCAGCATATGCTTCAGCATTCTTTGCTGTATCCTCAGCCAGTGCGTCTGCAGCCGCACCCACAGCGGGCCCATTCAAAATTGTGTCCTTCAATTTCTGCAACCGCAGATGGCCCAAAAACTTTGTCTCCCACAGTTCATAATACTTTTCGTCTCCGTCGAACACAAGACGAGACCAACGTGAACTTATCCTTTCGCTCATAGTGCTGGCCCTCCAAACCTTGAGACACGAATTCCAAACGTGCAAACAAACTGTCTTATTACTCACGCCGTATCTGCACAAACGTCAGCGCATCTGGGCCCATAACCTATTAAACAGAGCTTGACTAGATACCGGCTAAGACAGAGAATAAACATGCTTCACACAGGTTGAAGTGAGAACACGCAGTCAATTGTTTATTGGTACAGGTGCAGCTTAAATAGAACATCACATGGCATGGACACATGACAAACACACCTGAGAGAAATCCATAATAATTGGGAGCATACTCATTAACCAATCAATCAATTAACAAAGGAGGTCTACGATCACGTCGCATGTCACAGCTCGCCCATCATCTCCTCCTCTGGAGTCAGACACAGCTCAAATCGCTGCGCGCCGTCCATATTCCGGGGGAGCTCAATCGTGTAGCCGACGTGCTCTCACAACAGCTCACTTCCCCAGAGAATGGCGACTCATCCTGAGACGATCTGGCTGATTTGGAGTCAATTCGGGGAAGCTCAAGTAGACCTGTTTGCTTCCCGTGAGTCCTCCCACTGCCAGCTGTATTATTTCGTGACCGAGGCCCCCCTCGGCACAGATGCATAGGCACACAGCTGGCCTCGGGCTCTACGCAAGTATGCGTTTCCCCCAGTGAGCCTGCTCATAGACTCTGTGCAAGGTCAGGGTGGACGAGGAGCAGGTCTTGTTGGTTGAGCCATATTGGCCCACCCGGACCTGGTTTCCGGAACTCATGCTCCTCGCGACAGCCCCTCCTTGGCGCATTCCTCTGAGGAAGGACCTCCTTTCTCAGGGGCTCGGCACCATATGGCACCCGCGTCCAGGTCTGTGGAACCTAAATGTGTGGCTCCTGGACGGGACACAGCAGACGGGAGTGGCCTGCCACAGGCTGTGGTAGACACCATCACTCAGGCTAGAGCTCCCTCAATGAGGCGAGCCTACACACTGAAGTGGAGTCTGTTCACGACTTGGAGTTCTTCTCGCCAAGAAGACCCCCGAAGGTGCACGATTGGAGTAGTGCTTTCTTTCCAGCAAGAGAGGTTGGAGTGTAGGCTGTCACCCTCCAACTTGAAGTGTATGTGGCCACTGCCAAGCTGTAAAAACAAATAGGAACGAAATAACAATCTTTCGTTGAAGGTCGAAATCCCTTCTAAATTCTGTGGTGAAAGGAACAGCGGCATGGCTATCTCCAGCAGCGATGTACTCACCTGTGGTCCCTGCGGGTACCAAGGTCAGCGAATTTGCACTGGGGTGATGGGAAGGTTACGACCTTTGCATGGCATTTGTCTATCACGCGCTTGCTTGTCAACATTTGAAATGCCATAAGGTTGTGACGGGATTCAGGTTGTGGCACTTTCCATAGACCCCTAATGTTGTCACGACATAACTCGTAGTGACCGACAGATAGGGGACGTCTCAGTTACGAACGTAACCCTCGTTCCCTGATGGAGGGAACAGAGACGTTGTGTATGCCACAATCGTGAATCAACGCTGGTTGCCAGGGACACGTTCTCAGCTCCTCAGCAGAAAACCTGATGAGTGGATACACCTGTCGCCCTTTTATACCCGTATGCATGGTGAGTGGCTCAGGTATGCAAAATCCACTAGCCAATTTCATTGGCGTTTTCTCTTATCAGAGGTGATCGGGGGAAGTTAAGAGCCCAACTATTGGAAACAACAGTCACTATTATGGTGACTTCAAATTAAACAAACATTAGATTTAAAACCCAGTTAATTCTCAATAAGAGCTTCTGTAGACCTCTAACAGAAATAAAGTCAGTCTGCTTAGTAATAAGTGAAGCTGGTGATGCTGTTTGTGGAGTTGTTTAATCTTCCTCTGCTGAGATCTTCAGAGATTTAATGTCTTTTATCTTCAGTTGATTTCATAAGGCTGTGGCTTAAGTCAGTTATAGTTCTTGAGTTGCCTTTTGTCTCTTTTTTTCTGTTCTCTTCTTTCCTTCAGTGATTTTGCTTGTGAACAATCTTAGACAAGCTGAGAGGACTCTATAATAATATATGAAGATTTTGTGGCTCAGATAAGGTCCAGTGTGGTTTATTTCTTTGCCATTGGCTGACATGTGGCATTGCTATGGCCTGCTTGTGGCCCAGATCTAGCAAACAGAAGCGGTCCGCACAAGTGCCATCATTCCACGCTACATGTGGGCCAGATCATCATTCCACATGTGCCAGATATGAGCCGGATCTGGGCCGACATTATGTTGCTATCTGGGTATACATTTGGGTGGTGTTTTGCAAACCTTCCCACACCATGATGTAGACATGTGGGGGCATGTTTGAATGAGCCGTTTTAGGAGGGTGTGGTTGAGTCTTTACTCGTATAAAGAATATCTCTTTGGTTTTGAGACTTTAGTCTTTTCAACTTCAGGGATCTTATCTCTGCACAAACAGTCTCTAAGAATCTGTCATCTTGTACTTCTGCAGACTCCAGGTGGCTTGCATGCGTAAAACGGTAGCACTGAAGACTAATGGGTTCCTGATGTTTATTTGTTTGATTTGTTTTTTGGTGATATGCTGCATCAATGAGCATTTGTTATCCAATGGTCACATCTTAATTTCTATAGTATTGCATCATTCTTATAGCATTCATAATTCTCATGTGCATTCATAACTCTCAGTGTAAGTTAAATCTCACACTGAAAAATATTTGGACCATTTTACCTGTAAAAGAAAACCTGCTGAATAATTATCCACATCTAAATATAAATTTTAATTTCCAGCCTTCATTAACAATTATGTATCACTTATAAAAGATTATATACACAATTAATAGTACTTATTAAGATTAATGATATTTAGAATTGGTAAAATGTGCTTGGAAAATATATAATCATCATCTAATAATTATGCACACACAGTATTTTCTTTCAGAGCTGATTTATATACATCTCCATAGTTGTGTTTCCTTAATTGATTCTGCTGTTTGCCCGTTTATCACTATGATGCTGCTTTGACACAATGTGTATTCCATAAAGCACTGAAGAAATAAAGATGACATATGCTGTGCTTTAAAAATCAAATCATAGTCCCAATACTTACAGAACAGCCGTTTTCCACTTTAGAAATGTTGCTGAACTAATACACATGCTATCTCTTTCTGATACTGAAAATTTTATTCATGCATTTATGACCTCAAAACTAGATTACTATAATGTGCTACTGGCTGGATGTCCTGCAGGCTCAATAAATATGCATCAACTGGTTGAAAAAGCAGCAGCTAGAGTACTTACTAAAGCTAAGAATGGCTTTACTATCAGCCAAAAATGATCATCTCTTTATTGACTGCTTATAAGTTTTCGTGTCAGTTCTAAAATTTTGATAATTATCTTTTAGGCTCTCATTTTTCACATGACCTTCTATTATGACATAATCCATCATGTTCATGGACACAAAATTCTGAACTGCTGATAGTTCATAGAAGCTAGTTCCTAGAATCCACAAAACAGGGTATAATCGTTTCCTATTTGACTCCTAAAAATGGACAAGTCTTCCAAGCACAGTTCAGGACTAAAGACCATTACTGAGGTCTGCTGGAACCGAAGACGACTCTCATACCATTCTCATACACAAATACGCCCAAATCACATTGATTTGTATCATTTGTATTCTGTTTTATTTCTACTTCCTTATATTCAAATACAAACTGCAATCCAGACATCCTCATTTCAATTCTGAATGGCACACAACCCTGGCCCTAGACCAAACCCAGACACGAATCCCACTCAACAAAATATCAGGAAAAATTGTATTTCTTAGTTCATGTCTGCATTTAAGGCAGAAAAGAATCAATGACTGAGTCAGTAAGTGGATGAGAATTTGTCATTTAAATAATGTGGATTGGCTTGCTTTCAGAGTAGTTTGGACGGCTTTTCTGTGTGGGTGCTGGTTATAAAATTATTCACTTGACATTTTAAAGTGGTAAGTACAAACATGAAGTGTTGTGGTAATTTAACAAGTCTACGACACCTCAATTTTACCTGCCAAGCAACAACGCAAGAAGCAATCCATTGATTTTTTTACTGTTTTAAAATAACTTTCAAGTGCATAGTTGACGTCATACCTACAGTTCACACCACATGTGTAGCAATACCAGACACTTTATTTAATGTTGGCTCTTTTATTATCCAACTTTGTGTGAATTGTGTAATTCAAATGTAAACAACATCCACAGTGCAGTATAATTTTTTGTGCTAATAGGATACTATATATTCAGTGAAGATATAGCAGATCCATCAATAGAAGTGGTTTGTGGCATTAATGTCCAAGTTTTCAAAGCCCTGTGTTTTACTGAATGCATTCTGAACAAAGAATTAAGTGTTTCCCTTTAATTATTAGACGGAACTGTTAGGCAAACTGCTGTCAAAATAAAAGTCAGCAGAAAAAAAAAGAAAGAAAGAAAAAAAAAAACTGTCCAAATGCACATTCAACCAAATATCGGTATTGGCAATATATCGGTCAACCACTAATTTAAAATACTTAAGAACTTAGTTTAATAATGAATGCATGAATGAATGAATGAAAGAATGAGTTCAGTGAATCAATCAACCAATCAATAACTGTGACTGTTGCTACTAAAACTGTCCATCATTTTGTTAGGAGGTGAATGAATGCTTGAATTGCATGTGTAAAATCCTAAATAGCATGGGTGACTGTGTTGTGCATAAACTTATTATGAGTGTTACATAAAAGGGTTCTTTCAAAGTAATAGAGCATTTTATTTACTATTTTTTTAAATGAATATATCATGCATTCAGCAACTCAACAAACTGAAGATAGCATAAGCTGTCTGAAGCCTTAACTTTACAATAAGTTTGGATGTGAATTTCATAAGCATATGCTGACAGCAGATGGCTGCAGTAATATTGGACACCAAACAAACAAACAAACAATTTGTCATTCAGACGTCAGGAAGCCAGTGGCTTTGCAATTCTTCTGAGGGTCCGACTCATTTGTTCATTTTGTCAACAGGAAAAAAAAGGAACATAAAGTCTTATCTGAGTACTCTGTCCCCGTTCTCGTTTGACCAGCAAGCACGACTGCTGTCACATGCCACATTCCCTCACTTACATGAGTCAAACCCCTAAAGACATTCCATGACTTTTTTCCCCCCTAAAAAAGGAAATTAACCTTTTGATCCAGGCATGCCATAGGTCAGTTCAGTTGTGCCAGATAATCCCAGATCCAAGTGTCTCAGAATGAATTAAACATAGACATGCAACATAGCCTATATTTTCCTGCTGGGCAAAAAAAAACAAAACAAAAAAAAACAGCATAATTTACGGAAGCGTATTGCATTCACTTGAGGAAAAAAAAATTTACACTGTTTTTCTGAATTGACGACTTAATTATCTCAGAATTACGAGAATTTTTCATGAAAAAAAAAGTTTTTGCTCTGTTTTTCTGAATTAATGACTTAATTATCTCAGAATTACGAGAATTTTTCATGAAAAAAAAAGTTTTTGCTGTGTTTTTCTGAATTAACGACTTAATTATCTCAGAATTACGAGATCATTTTTCATGAAAAAAAAGTTTTTGCTCTGTTTTTCTGAATTAATGACTTAATTATCTCAGAATTACGAGATCATTTTTCATGAAAAAAAAAATTTTTGCTCTGTTTTTCTGAATTAACGAGATCCCTCAAAATCCTGCGAGAAGCTCTCACTGCACGAAGTAACGTCAGGCCACAGTTGCTGATGCTCCAACAGCAACAACAGTGCCAGGCCTGCATGGGTTCAGTGCAGGTAAGATAGCTAAGTTATTATAGTTACATGTTAATGCCAAATGATGTCTGCTAACTGTTCGCTTGACGACATGTAAAACGAGGTTAGAATAGCTGTTTATAAACATGTAACGTTAATGTTATGGGCATATTTTTTACTAACTACGTTAACTTAAGTTACACCATCAACTGCAGTTGGTAGGCTAACTTATGTAATGTTAAGCTAATATTTGTACCGTTAGTCAGCAAAAGGAACCTTAACTTTTAAGGTCGAGGGGATAATTACGTGTGATTTTTAGGAGGAATATTACATTAACCACCTTCATTTCAGTTTGTTGGCTAGGATAAGTAAACCACGCTATTTGCTGTAACTTTAGTGCTTAATTTGTAAATCAAGAGGTCCTCGAACACAGAGAGGCTGCTGTCAGGGGGAGGGAAAAAGTCACGTCAGAAATCCCCAGTGCATGCAGCACGTTGGACATCGCGACATTACATAACAGTAAACAAACATTCAGAACTTTGCCAGTTTCAGAGCCAGCAGGGATACTATTTCGATTAAGTTTTGCACGGACGTTTAGTATAGTGTTCAGCGTGCTACACCAATAATAGTGTTGAATATATTCTGACATTGCTTCGGTTTCTTTAGTTGTGCCCTCTCTTTTGGTTTGTCACTATGCATATGTGTCCTGTAATTGTTTTATTTGTTGATATTTTTCTAAACTGTGTACTTGATGCATTTAATAATTTGGAAACAAAGCTAGCTTTTTGAAGCTTTCCAAAGCAAGTTATATATTTTTCAGAAACTAGATTCCGGTTGTGCAGTGAATCACAGATAAATGAGTACATATAGCCTGTGTCTCAACACTATTGACCTTGTTCTTGAGTCTAGCCTTCTCTACGATTTGAGTAATGTTACTGTTAAAGGTGAGCACATTCAAATGCTTAAGACAGTTTGACTTCCAAGTGATAAGAAAGGCCTATAGTTGCCTACCTATACAGTTGATACATGAAACATCCTTTTTAGCAGCGTTATCACACTCTTGGCCTTTATTAATGTTCTTGTAAAAAATGCAGAAATACATTTTTGAGATATTTAAAGCAATTACACTTTTGAGGGTACAGTCCTAAATCTGTTTATATTTGTGGTGCAACACATATTTACATAAATGCTGCCTTTTTCCGACATTTGTTCAGGGCCAGCTATGGCTACGTCTTCAAATACCCCCCTCCCACAAGATGATGGTCTGTGGATGTTTCTTCAGAGCCGAGGGATTCCTGAGAAAATGCAGCAAGATCATGTAGGTGACAGCACATTCATTCCTGCAATATATTAATTTTAATTGTTTTACATTTTACTGAATCTCAGCAGATTATACAAGTAATCATCATAAATTGTAACCCTATCACATTTAGTGCCAGTGCTTCCGATTTCTTTTTTATGCCAAGCACACCTGCCTCTCCCAACAATGCATTCATGTCTTCCCTATTCTAGCCCTGTAAAGTAGGTATCTTTAGGAGTCAATTCACTCTATATTTTGGTCTCTACCCTACATAAACAAGTAACAGTAGTTAGACTGTAACGTGCAGTAGCATCACCATTATACATTCAGGCAAAATGCTGACTTATATGTTTGAAATAATAAATAAATACACAAAATAAAATATTTTGCCCTTACAATTACTGCTTTCCATTTTGTTGTGATTTGATATTGTTTTAAAAGGATGGAGTAATGTTTAGATGCCAGCACAGGCCTTGGTTGGGAGCTGAAGTATGGAATCATTATGGAATAGCAATATTATGGAGTACATAATAGCAGTAATATATGGGAGAAGTGCTTTTCTTGTAATTGAGGTAAATGGTTATATAATTAAAGAGGAATACATGAAAGTAATCAGTCCCCTGCCTAACTTTGATGTCAAGGATTTTCACTGTTAATACACTGTATTTTCAGCATCATTATGTCACTCAAACTTCATTGTTATGGTTACAACCATTTTTTTAGACAGCAGTTTTTGTTTTAAATTACTTAATATTTTAGCTCCTTTTTATTCCCATGCGAAAAAAGAAACAAGCAAGTGAAGAAAAATAGAAATAAATTGCTGATTTGTAGCTACTGCTAAGAAATAAATTTTCACTCATATGGAAATATAGCCATCTCTTAGATTTAAGATAACCAATATGTCTTACTGTATTGTTTTGTTTTCATTACAGATTGACAGCTCGGTAGTTGGAGAAATAGATGATGCCACTATGACTGCTTACATTCCAGCATATGGTGATAGGATTGCTACAAGGCGTTTCTGTATGGAAAAACAGAGAAAAGGTGGTGATGATCTAAAAAGACTGTCCTTATTTGAAAAACTTAGAAGAAAGATGGGCACATCGACAAGCAATAAAGACACGGATCAAGATTTTGAGGAGGAGCATTCTATGCAGCCAACAAAGATACATCTGAGAAATAACAAAAGGGCCGTGAAGATGACAAGGAAAATAGAACTAGGATGGATACACGACAAGAAACAAGTGAGAAAACGCAATGGTGGAGGAGCCAGAGTTCTTGATATTTCCAAGAAAGCCACAAAAACAGAGATTCTATCACAAGCTAAAAAGCTATTTTTCCCCAATGAGAAATCGAGAAAGGGAAAGTGGGAAGAGTTCAGTCACAACATTGTTGACTTTCAGGAAGCATACCTTGATGAGGGTGTTAGTGTGGGAGAGCTCTATGAGACACATAAATTGGGGATTTTAAGATTTTACTTGTTCACAGAGCACCTGACAAATGGAGATGAAGTGTTCACAGAGATGACAGAAGGAACTGATGAACAGACAGATGCAGTGAGGCTAAATGAGCGACAGAAAAACACAACAGAAGATAATGAGCAGCTGACGCAAAAAACACATGACAGTGAACAGCAGACACACACTGTGGAAGCTTTTGTCTCTACTGCTGAAGAGATTGTTGATCTTACATCTTTGTGTGATACATCAGAGGTCATTTGTGGCCCTTTGCAAGGTGTACCATTTTTAGAAGATCTTGATGACACAATCGTACATGAGCCTATAGAAGAGGCACAGATAAACATCAACGCCTACAGCTCAACTCCTGTCCATTCTGACACAGTGCCTGCTGGCCCATTAAGTCCTACTTATGAACTTTTGCATGTGACAGTGAAACTCCACAGAGTCAGTCTCTTGGAGGAACTGATTTCCCAATTCAAGGATGAAGTGATGATGTCCTACCCTGTAAATTACAGCTTCATTCATGAAATGGGGGCAGATGCTGATGGCGTGTCCAGGGATGTATATGCTGCCTTCTGGACAGAGTTTATAGATTGTGCTGCAGAGGGTGCAGATGTGAGGGTGCCATCACTATCCCCAAAATGGCAAGAGGAAGAATGGAAATCTGTTGGTAGGATAATGGTCAAGGGATTAAAGGATCATGGATATTTTCCTTCTCTGCTGGCGCAAGCCTTTACAGCAGCAATCACATTTGGTGAACACACTCTTTCACCTAATTTATTGTTTGACTCACTAATGTTGTATCTTAGTCAGTCTGAGCGCGATCTCTTGTCCACTGCTTTGCAAGACACCCTTGATGGTGATGATGAAGATGAGCTTCTTGATCTTATGGATTGCATGGGAGTAAGAACAGTACCAACACAAGAGAACTTGAAAGCTGTGCTTCTCCAAGTGGCCCACAAGCAAATAATCCAGCAACCAAAATATGCACTGGATAACATTGCAGAAGTCGCAGGACCAACTCTCAGGGAGTTCTTCCCCAGTGTGCTGGATATGCAGAAGATGTATGAGGATCTTAAACCATCAACCCGAAAAGTATTAAAGTTGATCACGGCCTCTCCAGCTACTCCAGCAGAGAACCAAAGTTTGCGATTTTTACATCAGTACATCAGGGGATTGGATGAGATAGGCCTCCGGAAGATGTTGAGATTCGTGACCGGGTCTGATGTTATCTGCGTTAAAGACATTCAAGTCATATTCACCCCTTTGGAAGGGTTATCAAGGCGGCCTATTGCACATACTTGTGGCCCAACTTTAGAGCTGCCATCTTACAACAGCTATCCTGACCTCCGAGCTGAAATGGAGGCTATACTGTCCAGCAACTTCTATGCAATGGACATTGCATAGAAGTGTCTCACTCACTCACATGTACACACTCGTCCCTCTTGCCCAGTTATAGCCTTATCAGTGCCATCTGTTTACCTTTAGATAGTGTGTGAATGTGAGACAGAGCACATAGGGGAAGTAATTAACTCAGGTGGTGCATTATGAGCGCAGGGTGATTTATTTTTTATGTTATGTTTTTCAGTTTCAGTTTTATCCAGAATGTCATTACCAAACTTACTGTGGAAACATGTTTACTGGCTGATGAACATTTTGTTGATGGACTCCGAATATATCCAGCCCATAGAAACATTTACACATGATAACAAGATACAATAATCAGTTTGATTTATTGATAATGATACAGGACCATTCAAATGCCATTTAGGTTGCCCTGTTTGCAGTGGGCCCAAAGTGTGTCAAATCACATTTGGTCATGCTGAATAGTTCCACCATGAGGACAAATTTGCCATTTTGACAATGGCAACATGTTTTGCAACGTTTCATATGCAGTTGCTGTTATTACCAGACTTAAAATGTCTGTAGAAACATATTGAGTGGCTGAACATTTTGTTAATATACTTTAAGGTCCACTTATCCAAAAAACAATTATAAGCCTTTTACACAATGTATGTTATAAATGCATGTGGATACATTTTCATTTTTACGTGATTTAGATACATGTACCAATATTTTAAATGTACTTTTATGTAAGCCATAATTTCTGTTAGCAGTTTAGGAACATACTTTTTGGGACAATTTAAAAGAAATGTTCTTGTAAAATTGCATTTGCATTGAGAAATTATAATTAACTTGGACCCTAAGGTAATGCCAGCTCATGTTAAATCTTAATATTGGCAGTGTTTGGAAATCTGTTCTAACATACAGCACTGTACATTAGAAGGTGTTCTGCTTTTTACAAATAAAAAGCACAGGTTTCTCTGTTGTTTTGTACAGATGTTTTCAAACAAATCGCGTCTTTACTGCAGATAACACACATGGATCTTGTCTCACACAGTAGAATTACTGAGTTTTGACAACTGTACTGCAGTTCCTGCATTCACCAGCACTCTTTAGACAACATATTTAAAGGACAATTCCGGTGAAAAATGAACCTAGGGGTAATTAACACATGGTTACCGAGCCAATCGTTCTCTGGGATGCGTTTTCATGATAATCGAATATAAAGAGTTTTATCTCTAAAAACAGATTAGCTTATAACGCTAGTATATGGGGCATATTTTAAGTAAAAGTAAATCGCTAGTTAATACCACTAACAAGGCTCAAAATAGCCTCGCACTAACACGGTAGCATAATGAGGGTTCCTACATGCAAACCGAAGCATTGAGAACTTTGTAAGTGTAAAGACAGTTTAATAAGAAGATACTTTATAAAGACAGTACACTTCGGTTATACAGACAGGATCCATCTTGGAAAACAGTCTTGACTAATCGAGTCACGAAAGCCGTGCACGACATTCCTCCCTACAAGCCTGTATCTTCTGTTGGGATGCCTCTTTAAGGTACTCTCTAGCACCAAAAAGCTGGGGTAGGGTGTACATCATTACTGGACGTCCACCTGGAGACACAGCATTTCTGGATGGGCGAATTCTGTGAGTGTTCCAGAGGTGAACAACATCCTGCAGTTCTCTCTAAATATAAATAAAAAGAGTGGGAAAGTAAGAAAATTAGTCCACACAGTTGCAATGCCACCTGCAGGCAAAATAAATGCTTATGGTCCAGTATGATACAGTAGAGCCGTTTCTCAAACAGTTTCATGCATGTTAAATTCTATATTTGAAAACAATAAATCTCTGTATGTTAAGATTTGTGTTATATGATCAGGGTCAGATAAGTCATCCCTCTCTCACATACTGTGTCCCACTAATGCCGAGAAACAATTTTCTTTCACCAAAATGTACATAAAAGTACCAGAATGAAATGAATAAAAGTAGGCTACTCGTAGTGCGGTCAATTTCCTTGTCAGTGTTTTACTATTATGATGTTTTTGGGTTAATATTACATAGCAGTTTGTGCAACATCCATATAACAGGATTAATATTACAGCTGCATTAATGTTTGTGTTGCATTTTATTGTTGTAGATGTAGGCTGCTGCTAATTCTAACTACTTATACTGAGGTCTACTTATCTCTTAAAAAGTCAACTATACTGTATGTAGGAAAAATTGTGATCTACAAATTAATTTAATAATCTAATTAAATAACAAATGGTTATCGCCCATTTGCTTCTGTTATGGAACAGTTGTTAGACCTATGAAATGAGATAATTATACTGCATGTCACAACATTTTGGCGTATTGACAAAATCTATAGCTGAATAACATATCACAATTTACATGTCTAAAGCACATTTCTTACCTCTATTATTTCAAGACATGTGAACTGTATTAGACTTTTGTCTAGGAAGTCACCGGAGAAGTCGTCAGAATCTTTTAGATCTTGAAATAGGTTGATCCAGAACTGTGCATGCTGCTTCCTCAAAAATCCCCACCAATGCTCTATCCGTTGGTTATGATTGCTTGAGTCATACAAATAGCAATTTCTCGAAAAGTCGTCCGTATGATCATGTCTCAAGAACATCTGCATCTGTTCCATGTAACAGTTCTCTGTCCCTAAGTCTGAGCGAATTCGGGTGGCTGTCCCATTCCTTGATAACACCGCATCAATAAAGTATCCAGCGATGACCTTGGGATCACTACTTGTAGAGTATGCATGTAGCCATATCATCATTCGTGAAAACCCGTCGATTGCACCATTGATGCAGATCCCATATGGTTTGAGTTTATCGTATGAATCAACATGCCATAAAAAGTTTGGGCCTGGATTATGATACAAACGTCGCCGAAGACGCTTCCGGCGCCTCAGTTGCACTCCATGGGGGTCCAGTATCTTCAACAATTGCCTGATTGTCTCTTGTGTCACCACGTAGCCAGCCTGAATGCATTTCAGATGCATCATCTTATATCTGTGAAGCATACCATATCGGTTCAACTGATCCTGGAGAAACACAGCAATGTCAAGCAGATCAGAATGTTCTTTTCGTCTGAACAGGCGCAAAGTCTTGAGGTGTCTGCGCAAAGTTGACACACTAATAACAATACCATTTATATTACTTAAAGACAGCAGTATCTCCCAATGTCTCAAACCCAAAGTAAAATAAAACCGGATTAAACTTGAAAAGCGGGACATGTTTACTTCCATGCAATCCAGCTAAAATAGAGCTCCTGGCAGGATTTTGAGGGATCTCATTAATTCAGAAAAACAGAACACATTTTTTTTTTCATGAAAAATGATCTCGTAATTCTGAGATAATTAAGTCGTTAATTCAGAAAAACAGAGCAAAAACTTTTTTTTCATGAAAAATGATCTCGTAATTCTGAGATAATTAAGTCGTTAATTCAGAAAAACAGAGCAAAAATTTTTTTTTCATGAAAAACTATCTCGTAATTCTGAGATAATTAAGTCGTTAATTCAGAAAAACAGAGCAAAAAAAATTTTTTTCATGAAAAATTAACTCGTTAATTCAGAAAAACAGAGCAAAACCTTTTTTTTTCATGAAAAATTATCTCGTAATTCTGAGATAATTAAGTTGTTAATTCAGAAAAACAGAGCAAAAACTTTTTTACATGAAAAATTATCTCGTAATTCTGAGATAATTAAGTCGTTAATTCAGAAAAACAGAGCAAAAACTTTTTTCCATGAAAAATTATCTCGTAATTCTGAGATAATTAAGTCGTTAATTCAGAAAAACAGAGTAGATTTTTTTTCCTCAAGTGAATGCAATGCGCTTCCGTAATAATTTCATCAAAAGCTGGATTTTTATTTTTATATTTTACTTATTATTATTATTATTATTTTTATATACTGTTCTAAAAGGACTTTTCATATATAAAATGCAATTTACAATTTTGTATATATTTTATTTCATGAATAATAGAAATACTTTGAGCAGTCTGAGTTAAAAAAGGGTGCATATTAGTACCTTAAAGGTACATATTAGTACCTAAAGTGTAAATATTATTACCTAAATGGTACACTTTTAAAAAGGTAATGGCCCAGTGACAGCTTTGTACTTTTATTTTTGAGACTTAATCATAAACAATTGCATTTATCAATATTCCCTGGGAGATGTCCCCAAATTAAGATAAATTTTTATTTCACTGTTGAACTGGCCTACAGCCAGTCCGTTTTATAATGATGACGATGCATTTATATATAGCGCTTTATTGTGTATTGCTGTACACCCAAAGTGCTTTACAATCATGTGTGTGTGTGTGGGGGGGGGGGGGGGGGGGGGGGGGTCTCTCCTCTACCACCACCAGTGTGCAGCATCCCCTTGGATGATGCGACGGCAGCCACAGGACAACGGCGCCAGTGCGCTCACCACACACCAGCTACAGGTGGAGAGGAGAGAGAGTCATTGAGCCATGATAGACAAGGGCCAGTAGAGGGAATTTGGCCAGGACACCGGGGTTACACCCCTACTCTTTACAAGAAGTGCCATGGGATTTTTAATGACCACAGAGAGTCAGGACCTCGGTTTAACGTCTCATCCGAAAGACGGTGCTTTTTGACAGTATAGTGTCCCCGTCACTATACTGGGGCGTTAAGACCCACACAGACCACAGGGTGAGCACCCCCTGCTGGCCTCACTAACACCTATTCCAACAGCAACCTAGTTTTCCCAGGAGGTCTCCCATCCAGGTACTGACCAGGCTCAACCCTGCTTAGCTTCAGTGGGCAACCGGTCTTGGGCGGCAGGGTGATATGGCTGTGGCAAATCAGGTTGTCATACTGTCTGAGGTTGACAGGACAGTTTACAGTACTCATGCAGACTGAAGCTTATTAGCTAATAACACATAACATGCTTTTATTAATTCAGACATGTAATAGTGACATTCAAATAAATTACTATTGGACCATCTGGCATGTGTCCTCCATCATATCTCTCAAGTTTTTGTGTTCATAATTTATCAGTTGGACAGTTGTTTTAAATTGTAGCACACTGTAAAACAATGAATTAATGCTTCTACTATGAGGACAACAAGGTTGCCTTTTGTGTTCCATTAACTGTATAATATATTATGGGCCATAAGAATAATGAATGTGGGATGTTGAATTGATCTTATGTACAAAATTAGATTTTAAATTGCTTTCATGGTTGAATATTTAAAACTACAGGGATAGTCTTTAAGGGGATCTTACATGTGTGAATTAATGCAGAAATGATTGGAAAACCTGCCACTGTAAATCACTGCATGTAATAAATCTGTCTGTGTCCAGTAAGGGGCTGTCACTAGGGGCTGGAAGGAAGAACAAAACCAAGTTTAATTTTCCTTTTCACTCGTCGGTATGACAAAGTCCAAGATGATTGACTTCCTCTTGGGATTAGACTATCATGGCCAATTTCCCTGCTAGCAGGCTGGATACACAACATTTTAAAGTCAACGTGAAGCTTGACTTTCTCAATAAATGGCACTGATTTTAGTTTGCTCACAGTAAATTGCCAAGGATAAAAAAACTAGCTTTTTTCAATATTACTAATGTCTGATGACGAGGATTACACCAAGTAATGTTTTGCTTTTGTTTCTGTATTGTATATTATTATTATTATTATTAGTAGTAGTAGTAGTAGTATTTCCTAGAAATGTTATTTTTAAATTGTGAAAGTACACGTACACAAATACTGAAACACAATGAAAACACAAACATGCTCAACATATCATTATATGCCCATAATACAGTTTTCTCTTTGGAGATTTGGACAACTCCTAGGTATTTATTTATTTATTTATTTTTATAATCTATCCCACCATAGCTGTTGTAGAGTTTACTTGGAAAATAAAGAAAAGACAAATAAAAATCTGAAAAAAATCTAAGGGTTTACACTGATTTTGCACAGAGTGCATCTGAATCCCTGCCGGCCGGGGACTCGAACCCACTCGTAATCGAAAGGTTGCGGGTTCGAGTCCCCGGCCGGCAGGGATTGTAGGTGGGGGGAGTGAATGTCCAGCGCTCTCTCCACCCTCAATACCACGACTGAGGTGCCCTTGAGCAAGGCACCGAACCCCCAACTGCTCCCCGGGCGCCGCAGCATAAATGGCTGCCCACTGCTCCGGGTGTGTGTTCACGGTGTGTGTGTTCACGGTGTGTGTGTGTTCACTGCTGTGTGTGTGCACGTTGGATGGGTTAAATGCAGAGCATGAATTCCGAGTATTGGTCACCATACTTGGCTGAATGTCACTTCACATTTATAACTCTAATGAGAGCAGTCTCAGTACTATGATACGGTCTAAAGCCTGACTGGAAATCCTCACAGATACCATTTTTCTCTAAGAGGCAATATATTTGTGAGGATACTACCTTTTCTAGAATCTTTGACAGAAAAGGGAGATTTGAGATTGGTCTGTAATTAACTAGGTCTTTGTGGTCAAGTTGTGTTTTTTTAATGAGAGGCTTAATAACAGCCAATTTGAAGGTTTTGGGAACGTACCCTAGTGACATATCCTAATAGCTGTCCAAACCAAACCAATTGAGTAATGGAACCTGCTTACTGTTAAAGCAATCTGATCAATGGTCTGTATGTACTATTAACAGTTCCTGTGATAGTTAATATTTTCCCCCTGGCAAAAGCAAGTTGTCCATGCCCTAGTGAATTCCAATACACAAATTCCTAATGCCAGCCAGTTTATCACTTACAAGTAATTACTGGAAGCTTTTCGGGGAAGTAATTGCGGGGGAAGTCGTGGCCTAATGGTTAGAGAGTCGGACTCGTAATCGAAAGGTTGCGAGTTCGAGCCCCCGGCCGGCAGGGATTGTAGGTGGGGGGAGGGAATGTACAGCGCTCTCTCTACCCTCAATACCACGACTGAGGTGCCCTTGAGCAAGGCACCGAACCCCCAACTGCTCCCCGGGCGCCGCAGCATGGCTGCCCACTGCTCCGGGTGTGTGTTCACGGTGTGTGTGTGTGTGTGTGTGTGTGTGTGTGGATTTGTTCACTACTCACTGTGTGTGTGCACTTGGATGGGTTAAAGGCAGAGCACCAATTTCGAGTATGGGTCACCATACTTGACAATACGTCACGACTTTACTTTACTTTACTTCTCTACAATGTTAATTTCACGAAATACTCCAATACTCCACTTCTAGAAGTAGACTGCACAGCTTGTGGACAAAGAAATAAACATCATTCAACTAGGAGAGTTTTGGCTGAAATCAGAAGGAAATTATGGATTCTCTGTGGTCGAGACTGGCATAAAAGTAGAAACAAACCAGAAGCCTCACAAATGTCAAAATGTATCCATAAATTTAAATATCCAAGCCTGCATTTTACTCCATGGCAATGGATTGCTTCTGGCTCTTTTTGGGTTAAGATTGAATGGCAAATGGGGTGGTGATGGCGCAGTGGATAAGACACATGCCTTTGGTGTGAGAGACCCGGGTTCGAATCCACTGTGAGACACCAATGTGTCCCTGAGCAAGACACTTAACCCCTAGTTGCTCCAGAGGCGTGCGACCTCTGACATATATAGCAATTGTAAGTCGCTTTGGATAAAAGCGTCAGCTAAATGAATAAATGTAAATGTAGAATAGAAAAAAGATGAGTGGATAATTTGAATTCCAATACACAAATTCCTGATGCCATCCAGTTTACTACCTATGAAGAATTATTGCAAGCTACTGCACAATGTGCTCATGTTCATTTCATACAAGAAGACATTTTACAGTGGAGAGCATATCGCTGGATAGTTTCTTTGAAGACTTACAATGCTTGAAACATAGTGAATCCTTTGCTTATCGCCGTAAACCGCTCAGTTTATGCACTGAAAAAAAAATTGGAGTGGCATTTACTTAAAAAAAGCTAGGCAACTTTTTCCACACAGAAAGTGCTTGTAATCTTTACTCGGGCTATTTCTAAGTAATATTTACTTACTAGAACCACTTATGTAAAATACACAAGTAAATTGCACTGGCAATACTCATCTATAGATTGTAACTTTCACTCAGATTACCATTGCATCCAATTACAAAACCCAAGTGAACATTGCTGATATTTCTTTGTGCTTCTTACTCATCTTTTCTTTATATTCTATGTAATTATTAAGTAATATTTATTATGAACGTACTAGTTAATATTAATCGAATTAAGTAAATATTTTTATTATTCTATTAAATAATAATTCAATATTTTCCAAAACAAATATTTGCAGCTTAAGGGACACTTTTATTTCACAGTTGAAATGGCCATAGATATATTTAAAATATCTACATAACATTATAACCACAAAAACATGGCCATAGAACTTCTTGCTCGCATATTTTAAAACAGAGCATATATACATATACATAGAGTCTATACATCAAGGGAGTTCAGAGACCGTTATAAAGCTCAAAAGTAAAGCAGTATTGAATTTGAAAAATTAAATGTGGAATAACAAAGCACCAACTGACTTTAGGACTGATATTCCAGCATACAAAAGGAATACAGTGTTAAGAGTTGACTTTTCCCTTCCAATTCTGTAATTCCATCAATTGGGCTCTATTACAAACAAGTTTCAACCAATCAGATAGCTGGCCTTAGCATGGAAAAACAAAACAAAAACATGCTATTCAAAAACTCAGTGTGCACTGTCCCCTTTCTTCTAATCAACTTTCAGAACAGTAAAGAATACATACATCAACTCTGTCCATTAACAGTTGCAATCACTACCTTTGCAGACATTCTCAGAACGTTCAGGACAGAAAGAACTTATATAAAACGGAATAACACTTGAAATCACTGTCAGAAAATAGACACAAAATGCAAACAATTTGTTTGTGCTGGACAAAAGCACAAATAACACTGGCAAGTTTCTTGTGGAGAGACTGGACATTTGCTGACATTCTCAGGTGATCAGAACAAACAGAGCTTATATAAAACTGACTAACACTTGAAATCACTGACAAAATCTAAAGAGATTGTTTGTGCTGGACAAAAGCACAAATAACACTGGCACACTCACGCTAAAAGTTTCTTGTGGAGAGACTGGACCTTTGGTGACATTTTAAGGATGTCAAGCTCAAGAAACAGCTTCTGAAATACTTCAAACGTATATTTCAGTTTCAGTGGGTAACTTAAGTTGACGGCATAGATGACACCCATGAGCAGGAGGCAAGCGTTTGTCACACTTCCGCAGTCCTCCAGAATTTCTGTCCCCTCAATGATGACTGACACGTTCACGGGATCTTGGCTTTCCTGTGCCACATTGGGATGGACGATGATCTTCATCATGTGATTACTGCAGTCCTCTTTCAATGCTTCTTGGCTGACGTCCTGTGAAAACAAACAAACCACAATTAGAAATAACTAGAATAGATTCCAAGTAAAAGAAAAGGTTAAGAGAAAAAAGTGAAAATAAAAACAAAGAGGTATACTCAATTTAGTATACTCAAATCAAACAGTATTCATATGGCACTTTTTATATGTAAAGTTACAGAACGTGCTTCACCGAGGCTGACCCGGAGACAAAGAAAGTCACTTTTGGGGGCCATCCAGACTGAGAGGGGTCAATGTCCACGACCACAGGGAGTGCCGACACAGTGACCACCCTGGCCCGGGCAGACAAGAGGTTCCACACAGAGGTGCAGAGCCCTCCAGCCACCCAGGCTGGAGCTGTCCATGGGACGGCACCCGTGTTGGTAGACCAGAACTACTCCCAGTGTGGAAGGTCCACATGGGGGAAACACTGGAGCTGAAAACTGCGGGATTAAATCAGTAAAATAGGTTATAAAGGTATAATCAAATTAAATACTCTTTTGCTCATAAAATAAAGTTAATAAGTGATCGTTAAATAGTCAGAAAAAAAGAGACAAAAGGCAAGTTAAAGTTTAAGGCAGATAAGATAAAGATTAAATATGATTTAAAAAATAAAGGGTAAGAGCATAAAAATTTAAGAAATCAGTTAAAAGCCTGATTAAAAATATTAATCTTGAGTCTTTTTTAAAAAACATCACAAGTGTAGAGAATCTTTGACCTTCAATATAATATCACAAGTGAAGACCAGATTATAAGGCTAGACCAGGGGTGCTCAATCCTGCTCCTGGAGATCTACCTTCCTGCAGAGTTCAGCTCCAACCCTGATTGAACACACCTGAACCAACCAATTAGGATCTGAAGGAGCACCTGATAATTACAGACAGGTGTGTTTGGACAGGGTTGGAACTAAACTGTGCAGGAAGGTAGATCTCCAAGAGCAGGATTGAGCACCCCTGGGCTAGACAACAATCACAAAAAGAACATTTATTGCAGAAAATACATAACATAACATATGTAACATACATACAGATACATACAGATGTAAACAGAAAGTTACCCATGGAGAATGTAAGCCTGCAACTGCATTCTAACGTTGTAAAGTGAGCAACTTAACATGAATTTCTCAACGATGTGTGTTGAGACAAGAGTCAATGTCTAGTGCATGTCATAATCTGTGGGTCCAGAAACCGTCTCTGCCCAGTGAGGGACGTTTTCTGCCTCATCACTGGACATGCAAATGAATTTTTCGCAACATAACAGTACCTCCTATCACAAAATGAACCAGGCAAAGACAGGAATTCCCACACACAAGAGTAATATTTTGGGAAATGATTGTATTGAGTCTATGGGCAGTAGGAAGGGATCTTGCTGCACTCAGAGGGTCACTTTGAAAATTCTGTAAATCTCTGCTTTTGAGCACATATTTAGGGAGAGATGACAGGTTTGTATACACTTGGAGAAAATCATGTGCATAAATTGTTAATTGTGGCCACAGTGACAGGATCAGGAGAACAGTTTCAGCCAACACAGACACTGATCAGATTAAAGGACAAGTTCGGTATTTTACACTTAAAGCCCTGTTTTCAGATTGTTTATGATGAAATAGAACGATTTTGATTAAAATTTGGACACATGCTGCTGGCCCGAGCTTTTTTGGTTTCTGTGGTAGCACACCCCCACCTCCACAATGGCTGCATAGGTGCACTGGAACAATCCTTCCTAAAACGCATTTAACTTTCGTTTACAAAAGACGTGAAACTCACAGAGTGGTCAGGAGTGTTCACTGATATGTTCACACAAAAATCGCTGCAAAAGATACTTTCCAACAGGTTTTATCGTATTTTTTGTCCAACTCCATTGACTTGTATTAGATGTGCTGTGATGTACGGTATTAGTCTGCCGCTATTCTATTCTATTATTCAAGCTCTCAGCGGAAGAATGTACGGGTGTGAGGCGTTTGGAAAAATAGGTCCACAGTCTTACAACGAATGGTAAAACACCTGTTGGAAAGCATCTTTTGCAGCAATTTTTGTGTGAACATATCAGTGAACACCCCTGACCACTCGGTGAGTTTCACGTCTTTGTAAACGAAAGTTTAATGCGTTTTAGGAAGGATTGTTCCAGTGCACCTATGCAGCCATTGTGGAGGTGGGGGTGTGCTACCACAGAAACCAAAAAAGCTCGGGCCAGCATCATGTGTCCAAATTTCAATCAAAATCGTTCTAGTTCATCATAAACAATCTGAAAACAGGGCTTTAAGTGTAAAATACCGAACTTGTCCTTTAAATAAGAGTGATACATTCTCAGTGTGTATGACCTCATCTCATCATTAGATTACGTAATTAAAATAATTTGAAATTTTACCTCATTCAGTGAGTCCAACATTGGTTTTATTTTGGTCCCTGCAGTCCCGAGCCCTTCCTCTGAAATATCTCCAGGAGTTTGGTGGTGTACCCGTCCAATCAAAAAACGTTCGCTCCAGATGAATTGTGGTTATTCGCTTAAACTCCTCTTTGATCTGAAATGAGAGATAAAAACACAAAATCATGTCAAAGATGACTCATGAGATCTCACATACACTTAGTTGCTGCACGAACAAGAACTGGATTTACCTGATTTTCACAGAACAGAGAAGGCCATCTCTCTAAGAGGTCTTGGATTGCGGGGAAATCCTTGACAACCTCTGTTCTTCTCATAGCGAAAGACTTCTCCATTTTCTCATTAATTGCCCTCTCATTGTTCTTCTTTATTTCCTTCAACAAATCTAGTCTCTCCTTCTCTAAGGTTTCCTAAGTCTCACCAAATGGCAGTGGTGGCAGATAGTTGACTTCAGCTTTTTTTGCCCTTTTAAAGCCTTTAAGTGAACCCTCTTCACTGGAGCATCGTCTCTTCAGTGTGTTCACCTCGAGCTCTGGAATGGCTAATTGGCGACCTCTTAACTTTGCCCTGTAGTTGCCCATTTTATACTTTATCCTCTGTTGCCAACCATATACAGTTGTGGTCAGAATTATTGGAAGCCTTGGTAAATATGATCAAAGAAGACTGTGAAAATTAACCTGCTTTGTTAATCTTTTTGATCTTTTATTTAAAAAAATTCACAAAAAGCTAACCTTTTATTGGATAATAAGAATTTAAAATGGGGGGGGGGGGTATCATTATGAAATAAATGTTTTTCTCAAACACACGTTGGACACAATTATTGGCACCCCTAGAAATTCTTAAGAGTAAAATATCTCTGAAGTATACTCCCATTCATATTCACAATTTTGAGCACTCTAGGGTGATTATGAACATGAAATTATCCAGCCATGGCTTCCTGTTTCACAGAAATATAAATAGGAGGGAAAACAAAGCCCAAATTCCCTTAATCATCCATCACAATGAGAAAAAACAAAGAATATATTTCTGATGTGCAGCAAAAGATAATTGAGCTTCACAAATTAGTGAAGTGGCTTTAAGAAAAGAGCTAGAGCAGTGAAAATCCCCATTTCCACCATCAGGGCAATAATTAAGAATTTCCAATCAACAGAAAATGTAATGAAACTGCCTGGAAGAGGACGTGTGTCTATATCGTCCTAATGCACGGTGAGAAGGAGCGTTTGAGTGGCTAAAGACTCTTCAAGGATCACAGCTGGAGAATTGCAGAAAATAGTTGAGTCTCGGGGTCAGAAAACCTTAACAAAAAAATTGTCAAACAGCCCCTACATCCCCACATGTTGTTTGGGAGGATTTCAAGAAAAATTCTCCTCACTCATCCAAAAACAATCTCCAGCATATTCAGTTATCAGACAGGACTGGCACTTCAAATGGGACTGGCTTCTATGGTAAGATGAAACTAAAAAATGAGCTTTTTAGCAGCAAACACTCAAGATGGGTGTGGTGAACACAGGGATGAAAAGTACCCCATGTGTACAATGAAATATACTGCTGTATTTGTGATGTTGTGGGCCTATATTTCTGCTGGAGGTCCTGGACATCTTGTTCAGACACATGGCATCACTGAGCACAAAACCAAGCTTCTGCTGGCCATTCCAGTCCTCTGACCTGAACCCTGTAGAAAATGAGTGAGGTGAACTGAAGAGAAGAAGCACTGTCATGGAGCTGGGAATCTAAAGGATCTGGAGTGATTCTGGATGAAGGAATGGTCTCTGATCTCTTGTCAGGTGTTCTCTAACCTCATCAGGCATTATAGGAGAAGATTTAGAGCTGTTAAACTGACAAATGGAGGTTTCAAAAAGTATTGAATAAAAAGGTGTCGTTAATTGTGACCAATGTGTATTAGAGAAAAACATTTATTTCATAATGATATTTCCCCCCATTTTAAATTCTTATTATCCAATGAAAGGTTAGCTTTTTGTGAATTTTTTAAATAAAAGATCAAAAGGATTAACAAAGCAGGTTAATTTTCACAGTCTTCTTTGATCATATTTACCAAGGGTTCCAATAATTCTGACCACAACTGTAGGCCATTAAAAGACCCTGGCTCTTTGAGGCATGGGTATTTTTCTACCAAGGCTTCAGCAACAGCTAAAATCTGGACACCAGTTGGATATGCTGTGAAGCCAAATACAGTCTCTGCAAGCTTCTCAAGAATGCTACTAGTTACACTTGGGTTGTTCAAAAGTGTGCCATCATTTTCATAAGCTTGCTTTCCTGCTTCCAGTGCAAGGTCTATATCATAAGAAAAGTCTGGTATTTCAAACTTAAATGGCCATGGCTTAGACCTGTAGGATGGTCCACTCTCATCTGGGGAGGAAAACAGGATTGTGTCGCATCCAGATGAGGAGGAGCTTGCTTCTGTAGATAGTGGAACTGCAGATTCGACTTCTGACATGTCCAAAGTAGTGAGACTCAAGATCACTGGTTCAGTTTTTACTACTTTGAGGTTAGCTTTATCTTGTACTTCCTCAATCGAGGTCAAAGTGAAGAACTGACCGTCGAAATCCATGTCCTGGTACATAACAGTGAATGGTCCTGTAATATCAAATGTCTCTCGAAGAACATCATTGAGGTCCTGAAGTGTGCTTGGGATGCCTGCAGGTAAAAGTAGTTTGCGGACATCATCCTCCCCAAAAATTATCCGCAGTTTCGCTGAGGGTGCCATATCAACAGGAAGAAGCTGCAACAACAGAAGAGAAATACACAGACATTTATTCACAAGCTTCTCTCCTCACACTTAAAAGGATAGGCAAATGTGGTGCTTCAAAGTTGTCAGGCGTCTTCCTGCAAGGGTGTATGAAGCCAAAGGATAAAAATCTTTAAGCTCTCTTTGCTCAAGTAACTGCACACTCCCTGTGTTCTCCAGCTCATAACTCCTCAAGTGTTCGTTGTCTCACAAAAAAGTCAGTTTGTTACAAATCACCATTATCTGTAACACTTCAGAAAAGTCAGGCAGTCCTGCAGTGGAACCACAACACAACAACATTCCCACTGCATAGTTGGTGCCTAAACTGCACACATTATTGGCAACATGCACAGCCGTAACAGCAGGGAATCTGCATTTCACCAGGTCTTTTAGATCATCCTTAATCACATCTAAAGAGACCTCTGTTGTTTTTGTGACTGCAAGTGATGGTTTGACAGAATGTGATTGATGGTATGCAACCATGAGCTGGTGCTTATTTGCAAGGGACAGCAAAATATTCCTGAAACAACCAGTGTGTCCGACCACCTTCTTGAAAAAGCTGTGTTTGGCCTCGAATCTCATTGTCCAGAGGGCAGCTAGGGGGCCAAATTCCCGAATGAGCTGAGGATTGTGCTCAAGGAAATGGTGCTTGGGAATGAGCTTATGTTGGGGGAAAACATCAAGGAATCTGCTACGGTGTTCTGAAATGATGCTGTCAAGATAGCAAATGCTTTCTTCGCTATGGGCTCGAGACATGACAAGGTCCACAATGTCTTTCAGTGTCATCAGCATCTGCCATACAGTCTCTTGTTCGGGTACTTTTAAACCTATAATCACAGGCAAAAGACGTAATAAGCACCAATTTTCATGTGCGTTGCCCCCTACTGATTTTCGAGTCGAAAAGTTAGCAGGAATGAGATGAGGGCGATTTGTTTTATCACTCCACTTGTATGGGAAATTGCAAATGGCATCATTCAGTTCCATGAGAGAAAAATATTTTTTCTTGATCAAGTTATCAAATGCCAAAGCCAGTTCCACTGGAACAATGCCCTCCAGCAGATCATGTAAAACATCTGGAGGGTAACCAGATGTAACATGAAAATGCTCAAGTTTTTCTGACAATGCACACTGCTTTTTTACACCATAACAATGATGGTGATCTGGACTAGACACAGCTGTCTGTACATGCAGTGTATGTTGATCTTTGGTTCTTTGATGAAAAGACCCAGATCTCACTTCATTGGACTGAAACTTGGATCGCTCCCCAACACAAAACCGGCAGACGTATGACCCTGCAAAGCTTTCGACAAATCCTGCCACAGAGGGCGCCCCCAAATTATCTGCCACCACACTGACCACAGTCCCTTTAATGGCTTTCCCTAACGCTGGAACAAAAAGACCATCTTTCTTCAAGCTTTGGATATCTGTTAAAAGTGGCTCTAAAACTCGCTGGAATCCAAACTGCTTGGTGTCTTCAGCCTTACACAGAATTGCAAGGTACATTGATGTCAATGTGGAACGTAACTGCACCGGAATGTTTCCCAACACCCAATAGACAGCTGTGACTTTGTGCTTTTTTCGAGATGTCTCAAGAGGATTACATACCTCAAAGTCATCAATGTACAGGATGAGACTCACTCTGTTCTCCTCTACAGAGAAAAACTTGTTTTTTTGATAGTGAGATCCATCACGAAATGTCTGGTACTTAAAGTCATTTTCAGATTTGTTTTCACCTTCAAATGTGTTTTCTTGAAAAGACTTACTTAGGACCTGCACCAAGGAGGGCAATATTGGGACATACTGGAAGGTTTTGCCCTTTTTTTTTTATCAAGTATGTGTTCTTCTGGTTCAACAACTGAAAAATGCTTCTTCATAAATTCTCTTCTCTTGTATGAAGTTGTGAAAGGGCCACCTGTCCCCAAGGCAGTACTTATAGGGTGTGTCTCACAAATATTTTTCACTAAGTCTGAGATAATGGCTGGATCCAGATCACAATTATGGCTTTTCAAGGTAGACACCACCACATCTCTTAAAAGTGGACCAGATGCAGAGGTGGATATAAACTGAAGCTCATCTACTATTTCATCAATGCATTTGTTTGGGACATTGAACATGCTTTCCAACTTTAAAAATAGATGGCCAAATTTCTCTTTTATATCTTGAGACAACTCCTGTGGTTCCCCATCCCAAAGCTCTAAGCTCTCTTCCACACAGGTCTCATCCTGAGCAAACATGGGTTCATTAGGTTGGCTTTTTAATACTTCAGTTTTAAAATCCTCAAGGGTGTGTGACTGGTGTTTTCTGTGTCTATGTGTAGCAAAGGTGGAATAAATATTTGTACTGAAGTTGCAGTTTTTGAAGACACATGCAACTGCTTCAAACTTCCTTAAGTGGTTGTTAAGATGCTCAAAATATTGCTTCTCTGAATCAAAAAAACCAGAGCAGCAAAGTAGACAAGTAAATGAAAGAGGTCCACTTTGTATGACCATCTCCACATGGTGTCGAGACAAATGGGTCTTAAGGGCATTAAATGTTTTAAACGAGCAAGGGCAATCAGTGTGAAGACAAGGGACTGACTGGCTGCGACCACCATTTCCATGCTTTAGTCTGTAGTGTTTTAACAATCCCAACCTCTTCTCTGACTCAAAGCTACATATCTTACACATCCATCTCATGTTGTGGCACCTTAAACAGACAAATTAACCATCTCAAAATTAAACCAAACTGCCACACATAAAGAAATTATGTAACAAGTTAAACCTAATCATTACTAATTTGATCTTACGTTGTGTCAGTCCTGGAGTTCAAATTAGCAGTCAGAAGGTCCTATGTTCTGTAAAAAAAAAAAAAGGGTATCTATATGCTTTTCAACTAATTTCTACTAACTCAAGGATGCACATTGATATTTCATTTTTTTAAATTTACATATGTCAGCTCGGTGTCGCATTTAAAACAGGTCAATATGAAGACTTGAGTGAAATCGAGTGCGTGTACACGGAGGCCACACATTTGTCCGCATCGAGTAGGTACATCGTTTTTTTTTTTTTTCTTCAAAATACACCTCATGGTAGCGGTGCAGCAATTATTTCAAACTGGACCGTGGTCGTTTTATTCACAAATACACATACACAATCATGAATTCCGTGCTGAAGTTCAGGCCCTGCATATTATATATATATATATATACACATTATTTTATTTTATTGTTTTTTTTTAAGACGTTAGTTAAGGCAGCAGGCGTGTTTTGTTTAGGCGGCCGTCTAAACTGTAAAGTGCTGTGGGAAATTCTGGACATACCTCATGCCAGCAAAGTTATTTAGCAAGTTAGCTAGCTAGCATGAAATTGCACTATTTGCTAGCGCAGCAAGCGCCAATGCTTTCAGTGCGGAGAAAATTACTTAAGTGAGCCACCAGGAACGTACAACGTTTGTTCCGCTTAAAACTTACCTTCATGGTTCCATGTTCACTTCTTCCCGTTTCGCCAACAAGTCTGCCAACCGTCGAAATGTGGACCATGGACTGTCTGAGAAAGACCGCTCAAATGTGGGGAGGGGCTTTGACGTCATGCTCCGAATGCAGAGAAGGTTGCCAGATTCACTGATGTCACTCCATTACATTTTACTTGGAAATATCAACTAATTAAGCCAATGAACTGGTTTACTAAATATTACTTAGATCGAATGATTCAATTTACATACAAAACTGAGGACACATAATTACAAACAATCACCAAGTAATGCGCTACACAAAAAAACTGCTATTTTAAAGTAATAGCACTGAATTGGTATTTTTTTGTAGAATTTATATAGATAATTGAAATAATAATTACAGGGCCAAAAAAACATTTTTTTCAGTGTCCTTAGTGTTTACTTTATGGGAATGGATTGATTTTGGTCCTTTTCTATTAAGATTGAATGGAGAGTAGAGAAAAGACGAGTGGATTATTTGAATTCCTATACACAAATTCTTGATTTTGGCAGTTAGTGTTAAAGTACCAGAAGCAAAGCACAGTATATCACTGTAAAAATAATCTACTTAAGAAAAGCTTGTAAATACAACTGATTTTGCCCAATTATTATTATTAGACTGTGTTATATGAACTTTCAGTTGGATGCGGTAGTTAAACTAAACATCTTAAGTAAACCGAACTTAAGAACATCTAGTGTATTGGACAAAGCTGTGGTTGGCACAAAAAAAACATGAATATAGTTTTATAATGAATACGATAAGAAATGATTGTCAGTAGCCTAATTATATAATATATATATATATATACATATATAGCTATTAACAACCATTTCTGATGGTATAATGGTTTATGGTTTGTAAATATGTATATTACTAATTGTGTTCTTAATCTTTCTCCCATTCGCGCTGTAAAAAAAAAGAACAACCAATAAGATTTAAGCTTATTGGCAGGTCTACTAGCTGCTGCTGCTTCCCAATACATCATAGAGCTTGGTATATTTAATGGGCTTTAGTAATTAAGTTACAAAATAGGACGAAACAATTAATATATGTTCCAGCACTCTTCTTCAACTCGGCCTGTAACTGCTAGAAAACTAAAAGAAGAAGAAGAAGAATTTCTTCAACTCATCTCGCTTGACGGAGTCTCTGCGCATGCGCCATGTGAATGTACTCAGGTGTTAGGAGACGACGACAAGATGAACTTCAGATCGTGTTTGACGTTTGGCAGCACAACTAGGTTTGTTGGTGACCTACTTATAAACCTCATTCTCACCATGTACAATTTATTTTGCTTGTTGTGTTGAAAGCGGAAAAGAACAATTTTATTAGTTTAAACGAAGAGTAGGCCTATTAGTTAACTTCATGTCTAACCGTCAGTTGAGACCAGTTTCTTATTTTCTACGTTACAGTCATCGATTTTTACTGAACATTGTTTTGAATATACAGTTTTTAAGAGATTTTAATCAGTTGTAAGGTCTTGATTTGGCATAGGCCTAACCGTGCGAACAGTCTTTCTAGAACATGTGGTGTGCACGTGTCGAAACAGCGTGAGATAACTTATGCAATAGCTTCATTAAGTCATTTCTGACTTTAATTTTTTATTTTGTGTATGCATTTTGGGGGACTTAAACTCATGCAGTGGAAGTGTAAATTCTGCTTGTTTTCGTGTGAAAAGAGGGCTCAGCTGCTAAAACACTATCGATTAAAACATGGAGGCTTCACTAGAAGTACTCCAATTCCATGTCTCTATGCCGATTGTCTATGCTCATTTAATTCACTTAGAGTGCACTTAACGAAAAATCATTCACATCAGGTACATGGTAGCCAGGCCACTGCACGTGAGAATACTCCTTTGATATTTCACCACCTACTTTGCAGTTAGGTTGATGTTTAAGTGATGTGTGTATATATAAGGTTGATGTTTAATTCATACTTGCATGTTTCATTGACTTGATTAATGTTAGTCTGGCCTATTTATTTTTTTTTTTTTGATTTTAGCAGAGTTCAGTCGCATATCTGGCAAAAACCTGCAAACCGAATTCTTTCAAGAACTGGACAGATTCACTCAACGGTTCATTGATATCTTCAAGGCCAAAGGGGGAGACATTGGATGTAAGCTTAAGAAGATTCTGCAACAGATTGAAAATGAAGTAAGCTACATAGACACACCATAATTTATTTTTTTTCTTCTGGTAAAACAACTATTGCTTTTGCGGTTGTTTTTTGCTCTTGTGTTGGTGCTATGAGTGTTATTAACTCTTACTTGGGAAAGTTGTGGCCTAATGGTTAGAGAGTTGGACTCGTGATCCAAAGGTTGCGGGTTCGAGTCTCGGGCCGGCAGGGATTGTAGGTGGGGGGAGTGAATGTCCAGCGCTCTCTCCACCCTCAATACCACGACTGAGGTGCCCTTGAGCAAGGCACCGAACCCCCAACTGCTCCCCGGGCGCTGCAGCATAAAATGGCTGCCCACTGCTCCGGGTGTATGTTCACAGTGTGTGTGTGTGTGTGTTCACTGCTGTGTGTGTGCACGTTGGATGGGTTAAATGCAGAGCACGAATTCCGAGTATGGGTCACCATACTTGGCTGAATGTCACTTCACTTAATCACTTCACTTACTTTTTACAATGTTACATAACTCTCCCCCACCTTTCTGTAATGTTACAGAAATCTGACATCGTTGGGAGGCGAACAGCCGTTCTTCATGGCCTTCCACTCCTCCTAATTATTTTTTTATTATTAATTTAGTTCCTTTGCTTTTTCTGTATCCTCAATTGTTTTTTATCTTTCTTCATTACGTTTCCTATCAGGTCGCAAAATTGGTTTAAGAAGTGTTTGCAACACATTAAATAGCCAGAATATCACAGACAAACCTACTTACAAAACCTGACCAATTTTTACAAGACATGTTTTGTAAGTAGCTTTGTCTGTGATATTCTGGCTATTTAAAAAAGCTACACACTGCACCAGTTATATAATAATCATAGCAATGATTCAAACACTTTGGTATTTGCTTATTTAAATCCAGACAGCAAGTTTTTTTTTTTTTTTGGGCCAGGCAATGTATATTTAATTTCTGTAGTGAAGACTATAGTGTTTTTTTTTTTTTTACAATTGATTATTCAATTTCTGTACCTGAATACTATTGTTAGAACTACCCGTAAAACTTAAACCACTGTTTATTTCATTTATGTCTTTGTTGTTTTGTATTTATTTGGTGCTACTGCTTGAGATTTGTTCATGAGTTCTTATTTTATTGCTGACCGGTCACTTGTCTTGAATGCACTCTGAACTTTATTTTAGTTAAATTTGTAGATTTTTGTGAGGTCAAAACAACAAAACTTGAATTACTTTTAATTTTCTTCTTATAGACATAAACAGAGAGAAGTAGCTCCGGCTACACCATTCTTCCACAAGACACATGCAGTTCTGTTTATTAAACACTTGAGTGCCAAGTTACGGACTGCAGCTTTAATAAAAATAATACATTTTATTTTATTGTGGCAGCACAAGTAAAAATTTTATATTGTGGGAAATTTAAAATAGCATATTGCAGGAAAACAAAATATTGTAATTTAATTTTTTTTTTCAGTATCATCCACTGCATCTGCTGCTGTATCCAATATGAAAAGTCCTTTACATAATAATACATTCATTAATTTTTTATCATAAATATATGCTCTTAAGGTATGATGTGACTTATTTTCACTTCATTCTTGTGATATGCTGCTCATGTTTTTAGGACTGTAATGACGAAGGAGAGATGTCCGGTGTTTCAATCGGCATATTGTCTGTGATCCCTGAGGACTCTGTAACCATACCTTACTCTCTGCATCTCGATGCCACATCCACTGCAATCATTTTGGAAGGTACAGTTGTAGTGGATGATCTGGGAAACCTTCCCAATGCAATGTACCTGCTTTTTGGGCTCATGTATGCT
The DNA here is from genome assembly GCF_936440315.1 of Barbus barbus. NCBI lineage: Eukaryota > Metazoa > Chordata > Actinopteri > Cypriniformes > Cyprinidae > Barbus > Barbus barbus. Next base: position 3,050,768 of record NC_136747.1, on the reverse strand, counting down.
CTGAATTTAGAGTATCCTGCTGTACTGAAGAACACGTTTGATTTCATTCAAAGGGTGATTCTGTCACTCGGGCACAATTCTCTCAAACCTAAGATACAATCTCTGAAAAATCGCCTGTTGCTGTAACATATTGTTGTGCCATGATGGATCATTTTTCAGTTTGTTTATAATTGACCATTGCAGAGTTACGAAAATGGTAATCAGGGCTGAAGAATGTTTGTTTTTTTTCCTATTGGAAAACGAGCAGTCTGCTCAATGTTAAGTAGCTGGTCTTAGAATAGAGTTAATTCTTTAAAAGAACTTCAAAATGAATAGGAAAGTTCTCAGTACTAAAAAACTGAAGAATATGTTTTGTTTCCTGTTGGAAAACTTGCAGTTTGCTTAACAGTGTTAAGTGGTTGGTTTTAGAAAATGTTAATTTTAGAACATTGTTTATATATATATATATATATATATATATATATAACTACTAAACTTGTTCACTCTGTTGTCCAATTGTGTTTCACCACTGTGTGAAAAAAAGGTAAAAAAAAATAAAAAAAAATAAAAAAAGGGGCATTGATTGTTGTATGTCATTGCAGTGTGTTGTTGATTTTAAAGGCATGACTTGAGTAACATTGTTTTATGGAACAAATAAATGTTTCAGTGTTGTGCCAAAAATCTTTTGTCTAACTTTGTGAGTACAACTTACTTGAGAAATTTAAGGTAATCAGTTTCCACACATTTTTCTAGTAATGTGAACAAGCAGCCTTGTTAAGATAACTATTTTGTTTGTACTAAACTTACCTTAAATTTGTGAGTTGGCTCAACTTGTCAGATTGAGTTACGAATACTCAAGTTTTCTAGTTACCACGACAAATACACAAGTTATATATACAAAGTTATAGTAAGTTGTATCAACTCAAAATTGATTAACTAATTTACTTGAGAAATTTGAGGTAATCAGTTTCCACAGGTTTTCTAAGTTAACTTTCTTTTTACAGTGTGGAGAGACAAACCAGAAGCCCCACATGCCCAAATTACCAGTAGCTCGACTTCAACTATTCAAGACAGCATTTTACTCCATGGGATTGAATCGCTTCTAGCCATTTTCTGTAAAGATTGGACAGAGAGTAGAAAAAAAGATAATTTGCAAATGTCTAATAACCAGATTTGTGAATCTATTCTAGACATACTCTCAAACAGTGTTGAGGTAACACATTACAAGTAACGCAAAATACGTAATTTATTTTAGTAGCTAGTAAAGTAACAAATGTTTTTTTTTTTTTTTTTTTTTTTTTAGAAGGCCATATCAGAGTTACTTTTTCTAAATAAATAGTGCCAATTACTTTGTTTTCCATGTATTGACTGATAGCTCTTGTGTCGAAAAAGAAACGTGCATTTTAAATTAAAAGAAAATCATAATTTAATAGAAAAAAACAAAAAAAAACTTTTTTTGGCCATTTTCCATTGTGGTACACGCGTTTTCCTAAATACCTCCCCAAAAATCTTTTATTTTTCTTTCAAAAATCAGTTTTGATTTGTACAATTGAAACTATTTAATGTAATAAAAACTTATGTGAAATATATATATATTTTTTTTTTGTTAAGTTATAAAAGTATCCAGCTTACATTTTACAGTTACAGTAACTGTGCAGTATTTTGTCAGCTTATTTAGGCTAATAATATAAGAAAATAAAAAATAATAAAATAAAAATAAATGATCAGGATGTTAAAAGAACAAAAATCTCATCTTATCTGTTGTGAGTATTTGCAGCACATGTGCTGTCAAACAGATGAAGAAAAACAATGTTTTCTTAATTTGCAGGTGTTTTTTGTTTATTTATTTATTTTTTGCAGCACGGTGAGCTCTCCGTCACCATACTTTTACATTTGTAAAAGAAGAACGTTTTTATATTAAAAACAAACAAGCAAGCCCTGCCCAGATTTAAAAAGTTACTCAAAAGTACTTCCCGTACTTACTTTTTTCTTTTTTTTTTTTCTTTTTTTTTTTTGTTGAGGAGGGGGGTTGCATTACTTTTAAAAGTAACTTTCCCCAGCACTGCTCTCAAATATTGACACTGATTTGTTCCTCATGGCATTGAGGGGATTGTGGGCTCATAAAGAACTCTGTTTGTGTTGTGGTCTGATCAAGGGAGCAACTTCAAAGGAGAGAGAGAGTTGCATGATGCATTCAAAGTGATCCAAATCCTTTAGCCTTATGTATGTGAATAGTGTTGCCCTGTTTAATGACGTCATACTATATTGCAGTTTAAAAATTATTTATTCATTGTATTTGTATTTAACAGATTCATATGTTCAATATCATGTGAATCATCATGTGCCACTCAAATGTGATATAAGAGTTATTGTGATCATTGAAAGGGCATGTTTATGCTGAATTAGTAGTAGTAATAGTAACAACAACAACAACAACAAAAATAATAATAATAATTATAAATGAACAGAGGGCTTAAGAATGAGACATGGATGTCCGTTTGTTCCATTTCTATGCTTACAGGGAATTTAGAGAACCCTTACACAGAATATTGAGTTTGGTGAAGATGTTGATGTACCTGATTCATCGTTCTATTTATACGAGGACAAATTACATTATTATACTTGGAAGAGACATAGTTAGAGTTATTGATTGTGACACTGGAACAATCGATCCCACTAAGAGCAGAGTATCTTTGTCTTGCTTTCCTTTAAAAAAAAAATCGAACATCCTTAAAATCTCCCAGTGCATTAAAACTAATACACATATTATTTGAAAAAAAAAAAAAAAAAAGTCAGTGCCTTATGCAGTTTTATTAGGGGATTTCAGTGTGTGTGTGTGTTTTTTTTTTTTTTGGTATGTTTTGTTTTTTTCTTTTTCATGAACAATTTATGCATTTAAGTATGTTTAGACTTTTTATTTGTTTTTAAAGATTGCCTCTTGTCCTTGGGTAGCCAGAGTGATTTATTTAAATATATAATGAAACCAATTACAGCACTGGGAGCCTCTAACGAGCTTTTATGTCTGGATTGTGGTTCAGTGTTTATTGACACTGACACATGCATCATAATGAACATATCTCAAAAGTTGCATTTCTGTGCACTTCTTTTGTAAATTCAACAATACTCAAACACAGCAGCATCATTAAAGTAAGCATGAATAAATAATCTCAACCTATCTGTCAATATTATTATTATTATTATTATTTATTTATTTTTATCAGTCCTCGTGTTTTTCCGACCACTTCAGCTTGTGAATCTTATTAAATGGGGGTCAAGTTTCATATTAAGTTCATGTTCAGTGTTGGTAGTTTGCAGTTCTGGACCATTGTGGCACTGGAGACTAAAGCGTTCTTAATGGTTAATTACATATACACTACATTTACTTTTAGTCATTTAGCAGACCCTTTTATCTGTTTCACACATACACACACACATATATGTATATACACTCACCTAAAGGATTATTAGGAACACCATACTAATACTGTGTTTGACCCCCTTTCGCCTTCAGAACTGGCTTAATTCTACGTGGCATTGATTCAACAAGGTGCTGAAAGCATTCTTTAGAAATGTTGGCCCATATTGATAGGATAGCATCTTGCAGTTGATGGAGATTTGTGGGATGCACATCCAGGGTACGAAGCTCCCGTTCCACCACATCCCAAAGATGCTCTATTGAGTTGAGATCTGGTGACTGTGGGGGCCATTTTAGTACAGTGAACTCATTGTCATGTTCAAGAAACCAATTTGAAATGATTCGAGCTTTGTGACATGGTGCATTATCCTGCTGGAAGTAGCCATCAGAGGATGGGTACATGGTGGTCATAAAGGGATGGACATGGTCAGAAACAATGCTCAGGTAGGCCGTGGCATTTAAACGATGCCCAATTGGCACTAAGGGGCCTAAAGTGTGCCAAGAAAACATCCCCCACACCATTACACCACCACCACCAGCCTGCACAGTGGTAACAAGGCATGATGGATCCATGTTCTCATTCTGTTTACGCCAAATTCTGACTCTACCATCTGAATGTCTCAACAGAAATCGAGACTCATCAGACCAGGCAACATTTTTCCAGTCTTCAACCGTCCAATTTTGGTGAGCTCGTGCAAATTGTAGCCTCTTTTTCCTATTTGTAGTGGAGATGAGTGGTACCCGGTGGGGTCTTCTGCTGTTGTAGCCCATCCGCCTCAAGGTTGTGCGTGTTGTGGCTTCACAAATGCTTTGCTGCATACCTCGGTTGTAACGAGTGGTTATTTCAGTCAAAGTTGCTCTTCTATCAGCTTGAATCAGTCGGCCCATTCTCCTATGACCTCTAGCATCAACAAGGCATTTTCGCCCACAGGACTGCCGCATACTGGATGTTTTTCCCTTTTCACACCATTATTTGTAAACCCTAGAAATGGTTGTGCGTGAAAATCCCAGTAACTGAGCAGATTTTGAAATACTCAGACCGGCCCGTCTGGCACCAACAACCATGCCACGCTCAAAATTGCTTAAATCACCTTTCTTTCCCATTCTGACATTGAGTTTGGAGTTCAGGAGATTGTCTTGACCAGGACCACACCCCTAAATGCATTGAAGCAACAGCCATGTGATTGGTTGATTAGATAATTGCATTAATGAGAAATTGAACAGGTGTTCCTAATAATCCTTTAGGTGAGTGTATATATATATATATATATATATATATATATATATATATATATAGTTCCCTTCCAGGAACGTCGAGCTGCGTCGGAAGACGCTATGGGAACGCTCTCAGCGTCATTCCGCTCTGAACATCCTATGTCATCAGTCCAATAGAAGGGCGATGCGTCACGGGCGGGGTGACGTCACGACCAGGAAGTATATAAGCACGTGCGGCGGCGCCCGCGTCAGCTTTCTGTCATTCAGCAAGCACTCTGTATGTTGTCAGTCCTATTCTCTGTTTGTGAGTCTTATTTAGTGTTCTCTGTCCTTTTTGAAGCTAGACATACCTAAGAGCAAGACCAAGACAGGGGGCGATTCCAGATCGCGCTTCAGATTGTGTGCTAGTCCTTGCCCACGCTACATTACTGGGGAGGACACACATAATCTGTGCGTGGTCTGCCTGGGTGCGGAGCATGCGGCAGCGGCTCTCGAGGGAGCCGACTGCCCGCATTGTGAGCGGCTCTCGCCTCTCGCTGCGCACACTCCGCACCCGGAGGGCTCTCTTCGAGGAGAGAGCCTTTGTGAGCGTCCCACGCGGTGCTGGCCCCGCTTTTGCCGAGGCAGAGCGGCGGCTGCACTCGTGGGGCTCACAGGCTGATCTGGCTGGCGAGGGTGAGACGGGCATGTCCCTATCTCCCCCCGTATCCGCCAGATCTGGTGTCCCGTCTCTCGAGGAAGCATTTCCTTCCTCCCGAGATGAGGACTTGACGCTTCGTCTCTCTTCCTCCGAGGAGGTTGGGACGGCGAGCGTCGATGAGGGTTCGCCGCCTCCGCCCCAGTATGAGGAGCTTTTAGAGGTGGTTACACGGGCAGTGGCCAAACTAGACATCAGTTGGCCCCCCGAGAAACTTCCTGTGCCGCGTGCTAGTTTACTCGATGAGCGTTTTCTGCGCGCGCGGCAGCCACCTCTGCGTAGGAGCCTCCCGTTTTTCCCCGATCTCCACATCGAGGTGTCGAGATCGTGGGCTAAACCATTCTTGTCCCGCCCGTTCGTCCCCGCGTCTCATTACTACGGCAATGTGCGGGAGCTGGACGTGCGCGGGTACAGAGCGATGCCCCGGGTCGAACAGACGCTCGCGAGCTATCTGTCACCCGCGGGGGCGTCAGCTCTGAAGGCTCCTACCCTGCCCACTAAGCCTCTGCGCCAGATTACGCGTCTTGTCCCGGTACCCCGCGTCGAGACAGCGGTCTGGCCGCTTCTCTAACACCAGAGGTCAGTCTCGAGAGACTGATTCCCTTAGTAGATAATTTTGCAGCCTGGCAGCACCTGCCACACGTGTCTCTTTGGGTCCTGCGGACGGTAGAGAGTGGTTACGCCATCCAGTTCGATGGGCCACCTCCGCCGTTCAACGGGGTTTGCGTGACCACGGTCCGCCCCGAGCAGGCTCTGGTCATGGAACAAGAGGTCGGCACTTTGCTGAGGAAGGAAGCCATCGAGTTGGTTCCGCCTCACGAAGTCCACGCCGGCTTCTACAGCCAGTACTTCATTGTTCCAAAGAAGGATGGGGGGCTGAGGCCCATATTGGATTTGCGCGTCCTGAACCGCTCAGCCAGAAAGCTGAAGTTCAAGATGCTCACTATCAGGCAGATTGTGTCTCAAATCAGGTCCGAGGACTGGTTTGTCACGATAGATCTCAAAGATGCCTATTTCCATATATCCATCCTTCCCTTTCACAGGAAGTTCCTGAGGTTCGCTTTCGGGGGCAAAGTGTATCAGTATCGGGTTCTTCCTTTCGGCCTAGCACTCTCACCCCGCACTTTCACCAAGTGTGTGGATGTGGCACTGGTCCCGTTGCGACTGCAGGGCATCCGCATACTCAATTATATCGATGATTGGTTGATTCTCGCTCAATCAGAGCAGTTGGCGGTTCGGCATCGAGATGTCGTTCTCGCCCACATGAAAGAGTTGGGGTTAAGACTAAACGCCAAGAAGAGTGTGCTTTCTCCAGTTCAGAGAACCACTTATCTAGGCGTAGTGTGGGATTCGACCACGATGCAGGCTCGTTTGACCCCTGCTCGGATCGAGTCGATCCGCACGGCAGTCAAGAGAGTGCGAGAAGGCCAGCCATTCACTGTCAAGCAGTTTCAGAGGCTGCTAGGGCTTATGGCAGCAGCGTCCAGCGTGATTCCTTCTGGCCTGCTGTACATGAGGCCCCTACAGTGGTGGCTCAAGAACAGGGGGGTCTCCTTGAGGGGAGACTCGCTCCGCGCTGTCAAAGTGTCACGCCGTGGTGTCCGTGCCTTAGACATGTGGAGAGATCCTCAGTTCTTGGTTCAGGGCCCGGTGCTGGGAGCTCCGTGTCGCCGCGTCTCGCTAGCGACGGACGCATCCCTCACCGGCTGGGGTGCGGTCATGAGTGGCCACCCTGCCCGCGGTCTGTGGAGTGGTTGCCATCTGACGTGGCATATCAACAAGCTAGAGATCCTAGCTGTGTTCCGTGCTCTCAAGTACTTCCTCCCAGACCTGAGAGATCGCCACGTGCTGGTCCGCACCGACAGCACGGCAGTGGTCTCTTACATCAACCACCAAGGAGGTCTGCGTTCGCGCCCCTTGTACAAGCTGGCACACCAGATCCTTGTGTGGTCCCAGGGCAAGCTCAAATCACTGAGAGCTGTGCACATTCCTGGGCATCTCAATGTGGGAGCAGACGTTCTGTCGAGACAGGGGCTGAGGCCCGGGGAATGGATGCTTCACCCTGAGGTGGTGAAGCAGATCTGGAAGGTCTTTGGCCAGGCACAGGTGGACCTCTTCGCCACTCGAGAGTCAGCGCAATGTCCCCTCTGGTTCTCTCTAGCTCCGCCAGCTCCGCTGGGTCTGGACGCTATGGTACAGACGTGGCCGAGGCTGCGTCTGTATGCCTTCCTCCCGATCGCTCTGCTCCCGGGAGTTCTGGCGAGAGTGCGCCGGGACGCGGTCAGCCTACTGTTAGTAGCACCGTTCTGGCCGGGCCGAGTATGGTTCTCGGACCTGATTTCTCTCCTCGACGGCACCCCGTGGCCGGTGCCGATCAGGAGCGATCTCCTCTCACAAGCCGGGGGCGCCATCGTGCACCCCCGGCCGGAGCTATGGAAGCTGTGGGTATGGCCTCTGAGGGGGCGCAACTCATAGCTTCCGGTCTATCAACCGAGGTTGTCGAGACCCTCCTTCAATCCAGAGCTCCCTCCACGAGGAAACTGTACGCCTTGAAGTGGAAGCTTTTCACTTCTTGGTGCGGAGATCGCCAGCTTGACCCAGTCAACTGTGCGCTGAGGCTGAGGCCTCCGGTACGATCACGGTTCCCCACGTGGGACCTAGCTGTGGTACTACAGGCTCTGAGTAGGGCGCCTTTTGAGCCTATAGAGGAGATAACAGACAGACTCCTCACGATCAAGACCGTCTTCCTGTTGGCCATCACCTCTCTGAGGAGGGTGGGTGACCTTCAGGCCCTATCTTCGGCCCCTTCTCATATTGACTTTGCGCCCGGTTTGGCCAAAGTGTTCCTCTATCCCCGTGCGGGGTATGTACCTAAGGTTCCGACGGTCGTAACACAGCCGGTCGTGCTTCAGGCCTTCTGTCCTCCTCCCTTCAGGGAGCCCGACCAGGAAAAGCACCACTGTGTGTGCCCAGTGCGAGCACTGGGTGCATACATCCACAGAGCTGCCCTGTGGAGGAAGTCGGACCAGCTGCTGGTGTGCTTTGGTCCGCCTAAGAGGGGTCTTCCTGCTACGAAGCCCACTCTTAGTAGGTGGATTGTGGATGCTGTCAATATTGCTTACGAGGCCTCTGGGCTTGCCCATCCGTTGGGAGTCAGAGCGCACTCAACCAGAGGTATGGCGGCCACCAAGGCCCTTTGGGCAGGCGTCTCTGTCCAAGACATCTGCGACGCTGCTGGGTGGTCCACGCCCCTGACATTCGCCAGGTTCTATGACCTCGACATTCGAGCCACTCCAGGCTCCTCTGTTCTCTCGTCCTGACATCAGGCAGGGACTTGTCAGTCTGGCGGCGTGGGCATAGCGTTCCCATAGCGTCTTCCGACGCAGCTCGACGTTCCTGGAAGGGAACGAACCAGGTTACGTATGTAACCCAGGTTCCCTGAAGGGAACGAGAGCTGCGTCTCGAAGCCATACGTCCGGCATCCCTGCCAGTGCTTGCTTCATGACATGAAGCTGACGCGGGCGCCGCCGCACGTGCTTATATACTTCCTGGTCGTGACGTCACCCCGCCCGTGACGCGTCGCCCTTCTATTGGACTGATGACATAGGATGTTCAGAGCGGAATGACGCTGAGAGCGTTCCCATAGCGTCTTCCGACGCAGCTCTCGTTCCCTTCAGGGAACCTGGGTTACATACGTAACCTGGTTCGTTTTCTCAACTTGTTTTTTTTTGTAGGAGATGTTTTCTCAACTTTTTGTTGTATAAACAGAATACAAGAAGTTGAGTAATCTCAAAAATCTCCTGAAGCTGGTTTTCTCATCTTTTGATTTTTTACAGTGTAGTTTGTTGCTTGAACCGCTTTATTTTCTTAGAAGTCTGCAGTATTGCATATACTGCTCAACTTTATAACTGTTCCAACATTACATAAGAAATACGTAAAACTGCATGCACTGTAAAAAAAACAAAAAAAAGTTGAGCCAACTTAAAAGTTTAAGGCAACCAGCTTCAGCAGATTTTTGAGTTTTCTCAATTTATTTTTTTAGGACATTTCTCAACTTTTTGTTGTATAAACTTAAAAGTTTAAGGCAACCAACTTCAGCAGATTTTTGAGTTTTCTCAATTTCTTGTTTTAAGTTGACAACTTTTTTTCTTTCTTTTTTTTACAGTGTGTGAGACTTTTTCTATTCAGTAACTTGTTACTGTTGGTTTTTCAGGGGGCAAAAAATAAATAAAACTTTCAAAGAGTCAGTTGCTTTAGGATATAGTCCACCATTATAAATCAGTCAGTTCGTTTTTCAGTACCTTGATGAAATGAAAATGAGAAACAGGGAGTAGGCTATGGGATACTATATCAGAGGATATAAACACACTGATGAGTGGCACCTGTTCTTTGCAGTCTCATATCTGTTGTTTTCTTTCTTTCTTTCTTTCTTTCTTTCTTTTTCTTTTTTCTTCCTTCCTTCCTCCGTATATAACTAACAATTTAGTTTTCTTCTCTGCAAAACAGTCAATACAAAATATATTTCATGCTATTTCCTCCTGAAAAACGTGAACATTTCAGTAATTCTATCCTTCACTACAAAGTTTCAATCTTTCACAGCTGTGCATTATTTGCGAGAAAACAATAATTTTTTAAGCAACATAGCGACACTACATATTGACGTAGCATACAAATGTGTGGTAAATTACTGCTGACTATCTGAGAGAATGAGCCGCTTACAAAGAAAATGAGAAAATCAAAGAGTATAGTTGAATGAAATGGATCATTCATCTAAGCACATGTGACAGCTGATGCTCCAGCGGCCTGTCTTTTAATCTGACACAGCGCTCTGGTGCAATGATATCACATTTAATGTGATATATTAACAAAAATTAATGTGTTAACTGGCAGTTTCTGGCCTCGTTTCATCAGTCTGGATGGTCAAGTTAAGCCACTTTTATGCTGCTTCTCATCGCTTTATAGAGGACAGTGCTTTATGAAGCGATGCAATTAAACAAAATGTGTTAATTACCATGTTCACATTTTCACTTAATGTAACTCGCTTTCCAGGGAAATCAAATCTTGATGTTATATTCATTAAAGAGCTATAAAGGAAGGTAGATAATGCTATATGTATATACCTCCCGTGCTAAATAAACACATTTGCAAGTAAATCATTCACAGTTATCGTGTTGTGTGTTGACATTAGTCAAACAGTGTTAACACACAGTCCAATCTGTGTACTTTTTAAAACGTATGAGCATACTGATGCCATTGTATCCTCATTGAGAATTTATGATGTACTAAACCTTTTTTTAAGGAGCACATAGCCTTGATTTCATAGCCGCGATTGCATGGTTTTTGACTACATAAACTCTACATACTGTATCTCAAATTCACACCGAAAAGCTTCTTGTAAGTGCTTTGTCCTTCTGCATCCTACTGCCTAACAACTATTAGGATTTTTTGATTGTCCATATTTCTTTAGTTGCAATGTCTTGTCATATTGGTGGACTGCACAACTCTCATGGCTGTGGAAATCTGTTCACAAATGAGATTTTTGCTGCTATAAATGAACATTCTGGAGGGGATACTCTTTTTATATAAAATGCATCCGTGCAAAGTACATATCATGAACAAGAATGAACGATTAACATTGCACGATTCAAACTCGTTTAGTATTCAGTTGCATTTTTTCAACTCTTTTCCCTTGAATAATTTGTTGCTGCAAATTATTATAAACGGTGTGTGTGAACACCGTTTAACAGTAGTGAGTTTATTACTTATCAAAAGATGAAATAAAATTCTTTATCATTTAAATATTCCTAACCCAGGTTATTATGAAAAGTTTAAATAAGCAATCGTTGTAGTATTTCCCTGAAAGGTGTAAACAACTATGCCAACTGTTCAACTATGCCTTAATAAAATAAGTGATATAATTTATAACTAATGCTTCACTAACTAGGCAGAAGACACTAACCATTTTTAAATTACCTTTGTGCCCCGCTATTATTAGAACTATTATCTTCTATGACATTAGCGATATCATTTGCAATTATTACTTTCATGTATTTAAATGAGAAACCATGAGAAATGGGTGAATGAAGACTGAGAGTCCATGTTCAGTGTTCAGAAATTATTATTTCAAGAAACGTGAAGCATTTAGGCATTTAACTAGTCTCATGTTCTGTGAGAGATGTGTGTGTAGGGAGGAAAGTAGAGTGTGTCCATCTCTGTGTTTTTCTGAATGGTTGAGTGTGTTTCTTCATCTATTTGTCCACTCTGTTTTGATGTCTGTTGTGATCAGGGCTTTTGCAATGTGTTGATTGCAATGTGAAATAAACAAATAAATAAATAAAGGCAGCGGCTATTTGCACTAAGTGTAAATAGCGATAGACACTATTTACACCAAGTGCAAATAGCATATTTTTTTAGTGACAGATGCTATTTACACTAAGTGCAAATAGCTATAGATTCTATTTACACTGTTAAAATAGCAAGATTTTCTGCTATTTATACTACTTACTGCAAATAGTGGCAATTCTCTGCACCTCAGTATTGTAGTACATTATAAAACAGTACGAGATAATAACGTACTGAGTGTAAATTATAATTTTAATTCAAATTTATTAAATGGATGCCACCTTATTGGAACAATAAAGCCCTCCCTACACCTACCCTAACCCTACCCGATACTTTATTTTCAACTTTTTGATTATTTCCTTCATTTTTATTGAAAACAAATGCCTTTCTGATGCGATATGAGATTTGAAAAGGGAGAAAAAAATGTTTGGCAAAAGGTGGGCTCGAACTCGGGTCGATCGCGTCAAAAAGCATGCACCTTACCATCTACGCCACTAAAACTGATGTTGAACTAACTTCTTTTTTTTATTGTTGACTAACCCAATCACACGTTAGTGGGCGGAGTTAGTGTAAATAGCCTTTGCCAACAAGATGGGCTATTTGCACTTAGTGTAAATAGACACTCCGATAAATAAATGCCTATCTATTGACATATCTTTTTGTAAGGATTCATACAGAATATGTGGCTTAAAAAAAGAGAAAAAAATGTAAGACTAGGCAGATTTCCAGAAGTTCTGGATTTTCTCTATACAATGTTAAAATACTTAATTTTTCCGAAGACTCCATGTGACATAAAAATCAAGAAAAAGCTGTCATCAGTTTTCACATAACCCTGATGACACCTTGCCAGGTTAGGTTCACATTTGTCCTCTCTGGTGTCTCTGTGGCCTTGCGGTCAAGACGTTGCCAACAAAAATGAAATCCCCTTTGCTTTAATAAGCCAGGTCTGAAGGCAGAGCTGGAGCTCACTGTCTGTTTACTTCACTATTATGTGCTGCAGCACAGCTGCGGGCGACTTCAATCTCACCTTGGCATGTCATTTCAATGGGCAGAAACGGCACCAAAGTTGGAGAAAGAAAAATCTCTTAAAGTGCTTTCTAACAAAACTGACATTATAGCAAATGTTTTCGGTGGAAAATGAATTTTGCAGAACTACTCAAAAGAGAGGTGACAAAGGCATGCTGAGAGCAGAAATATCGATTGCACTTACAAAAGTGTGGTAATGTCTTTCAGACAGCTTAGAGAAGAAATGAGAGCATTCTTTAAAAGAACTTCACTGGTGCCACAGCAACTTTTGTGTGTATGCGAATGTGAGAGCACAATAGATCACTCGGGTGAAAACTGGTCAGAATTGTTTTAGTCTTCGATATACAAAAGAAGAGATACAAAAGTATTAATGGGTCTTTCAATGTCTTTGAAAAATAGTTTGAAGAAGAAACTTCAGTGCTAGCAAAGACAAACCACAAACACTTTTAATATATTGCTTCAACTCCACTTCAAATGAGTTTTAAATAAAACTGTTTTTTTGTTCCCCTTGTAAAAACACCTCAATGTAAAGACTTTAATTCATTCATTCTTAATGGAAAGCGTATTTACATTTAATAACTTGCTACTATTAATGCAAGTACTAATCCTTGTTACAGTGTAATTATAAATATAAGTACTGAACTTGGTAACACTTTATTTTGATATTAAACTTTAGACATTCTACTAACTATAAGAACTGTACAACTACACGTCCACTTATTCTACTAAACCTAACATTCTAATAACATTTAAAGTCATACACAATGTAACATAAACATGTATTTCACTACTATGTACTGGCATTGAATATTAATAATTTGATACTGTCAGGAATATGGACCTGTTTTGTTGTGTTTTCTCCCATGTGCTCCCCATGACCCAGTTTTTCCTTCTTGTTGATTTGTCATTTGATTCACCTGTGTCTTGTAATTACCCCTCGTTTAGTCCTGTATTTAAAGTATTGTCTCTCTTGTGTCTACTTGTCCGGTGTTAAACGTCTTGATGTGCTACGTGTGTCTCTAGCCTGCCCCGTGTTTCCCTGCATTAGGATTATTAAAGACAGTTGTTTATGATTATCCATTGTCTCCATGTTCCTTGCAATTTTCCTTAGGAATTCATGACAGATACAATGCAGTTATGGTGTATTTCTTTTAAACATTGTTACACTTTATTTAGTGTCTTTGTTACAGTATTATTATAAATTTAAGTACTGAGCAATATTAATTAACTACATGAATTTACTATAGGATTAGGGATTAGGATTAGGGTTGTATGCATGCTTGAATGTAATTCTGCATAATTCATTGTTCTTATAATAGTAACGTGTAATAGTACATGTTACATACAACCCGAGTTCCGGAAATGTTGGGACATTTGACTAAAATGAAAACAAAAAGAATTTCAAATCACATGAGCCAATATTTTATTCACAATAGAACATAGATAACATAACAATTGTTTAAACTGAGAAATTGCACAATTTTATGCACAAAATTAGCTCATTTCAAATTTGATGCCTGCTAACAGGTCTCAAAATAGTTGGGACGGGGGCATGTTTACCATGGTGTAGCATCTCCTCTTCTTTTCAAAACAGTTTGAAGACATCTGGGCATCGGAGTTATGAGTTTCTGGAGTTTTGGTGTTGGAATTTGGTCCCATTCTTGCCTGATATAGGTCTCCTGCTGCTGAAGAGTTTGTGGTCGTCTTTGACATATTTTGTTTAATGATGCACCAAATGTTCTCTGTAGGTGAAAGATCTGTACTGCAGGCAGACCAATTCAGCACTCGGACTCTTCTACTACGAAGCCATGCTGTTGTAATAGCTGCAGTATGTGGTTTTGCATTGTCCTGTTGAAATACACGTCATCTGGAGGGGAGCATATGTTGCTCTAAAACCTTTATATACCTTTCAGCAATCATAGTGCCTTCTAAAACATGCAAGCTGCCCATACTGTATGCACTTACAGTATGTACCCCCATACCATCAGAGATGCTGGCTTTTGAACCGAATGCTGATGACATGCTGGAAGGTCTCCCTCCTCTTTAGCCCGGAGGACACGGCGTCCGTGATTTCCAACAAGAATGTCAAATTAGGACTCGTCTGACCATAGAACACCTTTCCACTTTGAAACACTCCATTTTAAATGAGCCTTGGCCCACAGGACACGACGGCGGTTCTGGATCATGTTCACATATGGCTCTTTTTTTGCATGATAGAGCTTTAGTTGGCATCTGCAGCTGGTACGGCGGATTGTTTACCGACAATTGTTTCCGGGCCCATTTAGTAATGTCAATGGCAGAATCATGCCAATAAGTGATGCAGTGTCATCTGAGGGCCCAAAGACCACGGGCATCCAACAAAGGTCTTCAGCCTTGTCCCTTACTCACAGAGATTTCTCCAGTTTCTCTGAATCTTTTGATGATGTTATGCACTGTAGATGATGCGATTTGCAAATCTTTTGCAATTTGACGTTGAGGAACGTTGTTTTTTTGGAGAGCCTCTGCCCAGCTTTACTTCTGAGAGACTTTGCCCTTCTAAGCCATCCCTTTTATAGATAATTATGTTACAAACCTGATGTCAATTAACTTAATTAGTTGCTAGATGTTCTCCCAGCTGAATACTTGCTTTTTTTTCAGCCATTTGTTGCCCCCGTGCCAACTTTTTTGAGACCAGGCATCCAATTTGAAATTAGCTCATTTAGTGGATAAAAGTGTAAAATTTCTCAGTTTAAATATGTGTAATGTTCTCTGTTCTATTTTGAATAAAATATTAGTGAATAAAATTTGAAAGTCTTTTAGTTTTCATTTTATTCAAATTTAAAAAACGTCCAAACATTTCCGGAATTCAGGTTGTAGTACATGTACCTGTAATATGGCTAACAATGACATCTTAAAATAAAGTATTATAATTAAATTAATTTCCATAATTATATTTGTAATTATTTATTTTTGTCTAAAAATCTAAAATGTCTAATTACACTGTCTTAGCTTTACACCTTAACCCACCCTTAAATTAACCATAGCACACAATCTGTATTTCCAATACATCATGATGATATTAAATAGACTGTACCAAAAAAAAAAAATTTTTTTGATGTAAGTGCATGTTATTTAACACATAATATAAAGTGGGACCTAATATTACAATGAAAGTTAGTTGACATAGTGAACTATCAAAATAAAGTGTTACTGAAAGTAATATTAATCATCAACATGTACTTACTATAGGGTTAGGGTTTGTTTTTTGGTTAGTTGCATGTAATTATGCTTTACTGTTATTACTTTATTAGTAAGTACTTGTAACAAGGACATTGTAAAACAAAGTACTACAACCATGAATTTGGCTCACATGCATTTATTGATGTATGGACAGACAGGAGATGAGTGACTCCTACTATATTATTTAGTGAAGTAATGATGGCTGAAATTGTATGTGTGTTGTTCTAACAGGCCGCCCCAGTGAGAACAGCTCAACTGAGTATAACAGAAAAACTGGAAAAGGAAAAAGGCCACATGCGCTGTGTACAAAATTGCTTTGTATCCCTATGTTGCCTTCACTATAAATTGTGAATAATTAATAAGTGAACAAATGAGCCATTTGTGACGCACAAACAGTGCATAACTGCATGTTTACATTCATGTTTTATGCCTATAATAAGCCATATGGCTTATTACTCCCCTGCTTTGCAAAGTGAAGTATTAATTTTTAGATTACAAACAATAAATCATAATAGCTTAATTATGAGCTGCTATGTAAACACAACTAACTGTATTAAATAAATGATTGTAAATAAATGTCAAATATATATTCAAATACTTATAAAGATTTTGTGTTTAAGCGTGTGAAAAAAGGCACGTCCAAACGGCATGTTTTTGCGTCTAGGCTTTCTTAAGGTGTTAATGAAAATTTAAGAAGATCAAGGAAAAGTAGTTTAACACAAGCTGTTTGTAATTCTCCTCTGGCCCTGTTACTGAGGTTGATATTTGTTAAAGGCACAAAGCACACTTTTATTATCACTTACTAACAAGCTTTGGACAAATTAGAATGCGATTCTCATTCATCAAGTATTGAAACTCATTTTGATGCTATAAACAAGGAGAATTGCGAATCACAGGAAAATAAATTGCCTTTTGAGGCTTCCATTCAGGTAGCTAAATCTTCAGACATGTCTCATCAACTACAAAGTGATCCAGAGATGAGACAGGCACCTTTTAAATCAGTTTGTAAAGAACGCTGGTTGCTCTTTAGCTCCGAACAAAAGATCAAAAATGAGTTTTCTTTTGTCAAGGGGCTTAAAAAATCCAAAAGGCTGACGTTGTTTGCATTTTCTGGAGATTTCGGGAAGGCTTTTGAGGAATGAGACAGAGGGGAAATGCATCCGAGCTGCGGGCGGCTTTTTCCTTTTGTTACTTGTGAATGTTAGAAGCCTTTTTAGGGTCAGTCATCATAAGCCACATATTCACTCACATTTTGCAGGGTAGAAATTCTGAAATTGCATTCACCTTTGTTCACGACTGAGGGCTTGCTTATTATGATGGCGAGGAATCTTTCGTAATTGCTTTTCTAAGTTGGAGTGCCATCATTTTACCATCATGTCTTCATTTAACACAGAAGATTTTGATAAAATCAGTTCAAAGACTAGCATTTTGCATTAAAGATGATTCCATTTCTTCTAAATGCTTCAAGGCCGTTGCTTTTTTATAAATATTAATTTGTGATTTTACAGAGACCTAAACTGAGGGACACTGAGGTTTGCAAACGGTGTGTTTTTCAACCCTTTCAAATCCTGACTGCATTTCAGTCAGCGCAAACTAATTTTGTCTTCCCCTGCCCTCTCACTGCAAGCTTCTCATTCATCGTCCTGTACAACATGTCAGGACTTATCGGGTGATGTGAAGGTCATGGACACTAACAAAATTGCAAGCACATTAAGCTCTTTTCCATCTTTTTTTTTTTAAGCTCAGGGCAATATTGAGTTATTCTCACTCAATCAATCAATCACAACAGGCCTCCGTCAGACCCAGAAAGATGCTTCACGAGAGATCCTTCAACGACAGGTAAATGAAACAGAATGGCAACACTGAAATATGTTTACATGAGAATATGTAATATATTAGGTCTGATTAAATGTCAGATCTTTGAGGTATGAATGCAAATATATTAATGTGTTGGGAGAAAATGACTATCTATCTATCTATCTATCTATCTATCTATCTATCTAATTTATATTTTTTATTATTTATTTATTTTCTGCACCAGTGGACTGGCATGGTATTCAAGTATAATAGTCAATTCATTTCTCCAGATGAAAAAAAATAAATAAAAGTAACTATTTAATTCTGGCAGTAGCAGTATGCTTGTGTCAAAGATTAAAGGTTATGCCTTTATGTGCACATGGCCAGTTCCTTATTTGTTTTCATTGATAGCTCCGCCCAATACTTGGATAAATGTGGTAATTCCCAATATATACAACATGATTGATTAAAACTGTTCAATTAATTTGTTATTTTCTTTCGTCGATTCTCAGCTCTTGTGTATTGTGTCTGAAAAAATGTTTGCCAAACAGAAGAACAAAGGACTTTCTCAGAACCACTGACTGTTCATTAAAAAGT
Organism: Barbus barbus; assembly: GCF_936440315.1. Classification (NCBI taxonomy): domain Eukaryota; kingdom Metazoa; phylum Chordata; class Actinopteri; order Cypriniformes; family Cyprinidae; genus Barbus; species Barbus barbus. Next base: position 3,032,481 of record NC_136747.1, on the reverse strand, counting down.
CATTTGGATGAGAGATGGATTACTGGAGCCAACAGCAATATGATATGAGAAAATACCTCGTATGATTAAACACTGTAATCACCTTTTCATTGGCTTCACTTCTGTCAAACACCCAACAAGACAGCATAAATAAAGGATGGAGGAACATGAGTCTCATGTTTTACAATGCATTACTAGCAAACTGCTTACTGTGCAGGATATACAGTACTGCATATTACATAAAAAATAAATATTAAGATTAAATAACGAATAAAGAAAAGTGTGACACATATCACAGATACTGTATCTATTGTCACTCATGACGATGACAAAAAAAAAAAAAGCCACATGAGAGAAAGCTGTGCTACACAATGTTTGATGACTTTCAACGAGTATATCTCACCTATCATGATCACAAGCTTTCCGAAATTCACCTGAATATGTCAGTCTGGTGGAAATGAAGTAAATAATTACACAGGTAAGTATTAATTTTCTCACTTTTGGTCATGTTCTAAAAATACTATATGTAGAGTGAGCTGTTTTAAGGAGCTACCAGCTTGATTAAATTAAAGCTGCACCTATGTGCCTGTGACTATTTCCGCACATACATATGATGTTTCTGTAAAGAAAAGGTGACTAATCAGAAATAAATTTAGAAAATTAGAAAGTTCATTGCACTGTTTCACTTTAAATGTGTTACTAATTAAGAAAATTAAAGAAAACTCAAATTAGTATGTCAAGTTAAGTCAATATATGCAGACACAAATACCAAAATTACATAAAGATGAGATGTTTATATTATTTGAATCTAGATTTAATTTAATTAATATGTTGTGATGTATCATTTATCCAAAAACGTTATGAAATCAGCTGCATGCTTAACTGGCAAATTATATAGTAAATTTAGTTTTGTATGCCATAAAACACGTCCACCACGTGGCACTTATCAAACACACACGCACACAAAAGAAGAAAAAAAATACACAATATACATATTGCAGAAATAAGGTGAGTAGTGTGAATGTGTATCACTAAAAACATACTTTTAGAGTCTTAATAATCTGAGGCTTTAAGAAGGTGAATGATATTGCATGCATCTTCTGTTTATCAGTGACTTATAATGATGATTGTTGAACTCAGTTACAATCCATATTCAGAGTCTTTATTTACAAATTCACGTTAATCCAAAAACCAAATAAGAATTATGCAAATGACATTACAATTCAAATAGAGAAGTAAAAGGAGGAGATGCAGATGCAGTGTTGCCTGTATAGTCCTCCTGGGAAATTTGTACTTACAAATGTGGAAGTTGTGATTAAGAAGCGATTATTTTAGACTGAATACATTTCTTTCTTCCTTTTTCAATTGAATTGAAGAGTGTGCAAGTGGTGAAACTGAAAGGCGTGTAACTGATGCTCTATCTATTATTATAAGTCATCACTGATGTTATTTCCAGTCAAAATAACATGGTCCCACTTTATATTAAGTGGCTTTAACTACTATTAGTAGTACTTGCATCAAAACATAAGTACAATGTGCTTATTGTGGTCATATTGTATTGCAAAACACTTTTGCTGCTATTGAGGTGGGATATGGATAAGGTTAGGGACAGGTTTGGTGGTGTGTGTAGGTTTAAGGATGGGTTAAGGTGTGAGGGATGGGTCTACAGTGTAATTATACATGTAATTACAGAAATTAATTACAGATGTAACTACATATAGGTATTTTTAAAAATATAAGTACAATGTAAAAAACATGTATGCACATCAGTGTTGGGTGTACTAAGTAACGCGTTACTGTAATTAAATTACTTATCCACTGAAAAAATAAAGTAAGGGATTACTGTTCATTTTTAGGTAATTTCATTACAGTTACTTATAAAGTACTTGCGTTACATACAGTAAATTATATCAACAGTTCTAAAATCAATATTGAATTTGAAATCTAAATATACCGTCTAAAGATAAAATTGAATGCAGCGGCTTTAACTCTCTGCGCGCCGGCTCCTTCACTTTCAGATTTTCCTGATTCACAGAAAAACCTTAAATACTCAGATACATATAAGACTATAATCAATAGAATCTAAAAAGTTTCTACTTTTAAATGAACAAATTCAAATCAAAAACTAATTTTTCTAATTATTTAATCCCTATGAAAGTAAAGCGAGATCAGATTTTCCCGTATCTGAAAGCTTGACATTTCTACTTTTAAATAAACTAATTCAAATCGAAAACAAGTATTCCTGTTTATGTAATTCATATGAAACTGAGGTACAATCTTTGCCACATCTAAAAGCTTGAAGTTTCTACTTTTAAATGAACGAATTCAAATCGAAAACGAATATTCCTGATTATGTAATCCGTATGAAACTAAAGCGAGGTACAGTCTTTCCTGTATCTGAAAGACTGAAGTGTCTACTTTTAAATGAACGAATTCATATCGAAAATGAATGTTATCTGATAATGTACTCCATATGAAACTGCCTACAGTCTTTCCCGTATTTGAGCTCATTATATGCAGTCACCTGCGTGCAAACGCCCTCACCTAGATACAAAAAATTTTAAATCAAGATTCATCTAATTTTCATCATTTTTGAAAGAAGACCTGCTATGAGTTATATATCTCTGTCAGATCAGTTCTTATGAGGTAAATAACTCATAGCAGGTCTTCTTTCAAAAATGATGAAAATTAGATTTGACAGAAATGATCCCTGTCGGCTTTATTCAGCAGAGAAGATAATTTCTGTCATTTATTCTTACCTACATTAGTAACGTGTTATTTTACATAAACATGTACGGATTTTACTAGTTGGGCTTTTCCTGAACATCTTGCCAAACTGAAATGCATTGTTTAACTTTTAAGCTTTTTTGTTATTCAGATATTTTGCAGAGTATTTATATTTGTTAACCAAAGAAGGTTACATTTTTTTTAAAAAATGTTTACAGTTGTTTTAAAGCTAAAAGGCTAAATTATTCTATGTTTGAGTCAAACTAAAATAATAAAGAGTTTAATTTCTATTAAGGTTTATAGGGATTTTAAGATAATTAGCAATTTGAATAATTAAGTTACTTATTGAGTAACTAAGTTACTTTTCAGACAGAGTAATTAGTAACGTAATTTAAATACAATATTGATGAAGTAATTAGTAACTGCAATTAATTACTTTTTGAAAGTAACTTACCCAACACTGATGCACACAATAAGTGCATTGTACCAAATTATTAATTTAAATGTAAGTAAATAGTAGTTAAGGCCACCTAATATAAAGTGGGACCATAACATTTCACACTGCAAAACTCTGAGTCGCAAACAGGTGTACGGTCTGTTTTGGGTTTTGTTTCATGTTCTTGTTTTCATGTCTTTTATTTTGAAGTTGTGTTATGGTTCCTGTTTGTGTCTTGCTTCACTTGCCCTCATGCCTCTTTGCTATTGGTTCCCTTGTTCTATGTGTCATGTTCTGATTGGTTCTCTTGTTCATTATGTCATGTCTTCATTGGTTTGCTCATGTCATGTGACCCTCTCTGTTTGCTATAAGTAGCCATGTCCTCACCTTTGTTTCTTGTCGTGTATTGATGTTGTAACCTACTATCGGTGAGTCTAGTCTGTTCATGCTACGTCTGTTTCATGTCAAGTCAAGTCTTCGTCTGTTTGGATTATGTTTGGATTTTGGATTTCATGTTTATAAATAAACTGCATTAGGGTTCTCACTACGCTCACCTTCAGTGGACTCTTTTCAGAATACATAAGCTGCACCATGAACCCAGCAGTTACACTGGGTTGCAAAGTTTAATCATGTCTTGTCTACCAAGTCACAGCCTGATCACATCATGTCTGCTAACGTCATGTCTGCTACCCCAGGGCCTGCTCACGTCATGCTGGCTACTCGAGATTCTTCACAACATGACTGCCATTCAAGAGTTCTGTTACAAGATGGTCGCCACTCAAGAGTGTTTTCGGAAAATGTTCGCCGTTCTAGAGTCTCATCACGTCTCAGCTGATCTTCCAGAGTCTCATCATAAAATGGCCACCATTTCAGAGTAGTACCCTACGGATGCGGAGCTTGGGCCAAGACTTAAAAGACTGATTGCCAGTGTGATGGACTCACCTCTGATGTCGGTGCGAGCAGCTGGCATCCCCAGGGCCTCAGCACTGGATGTCACGGAGACTGTTCCCCTAACCTTAGTGCTTCCTGTGATGGCAGTCACAATTCTGAGCGTGTGGGCTGCACGCTGCACTCCTGAGGCCTCTCCTGTCCACGAGTCTGCTCCTGAGGCCTCTCCTGTTCATGAATCTGCTCCAGAGGCCGCTCCTGTCCATGTATTCACCCCAGTGTCTCCAGAGGTGGCGGATTCCGCTGCAGAACCTCCAGAGGTGGCGGATTCCGCTGCAGAACCTCCAGAGATGGCGGATTCCGCTGCAGAACTTCCAGAGGTGGCGGCTTCCGCTGCAGAACCTCCAGAGGTGGTGGCGCCCACTCATGAACTCCCAGTCTGTCCTGTCATGGCCACGGAGGCCGTTCGTGAACTCACGGTCTGTCCTGTCACGGCCACGGAGGCATTCATGAACTCACGGTCTGTTCTGTCACGGCCATGGTGGCTGTTCCTGAACTCACTGCCTGTCTTGTCACGGCCACGGAGGCCGTTCATGAACTCACGGTCTGTCCTGTCATGGCCACGGAGGCAGATCCTGAACTCACTGCCTGTCCTGTCACGGCCACGGAGGCATTCATGAACTCACGGTCTGTTCTGTCACGGCCATGGTGGCTGTTCCTGAACTCACTGCCTATCTTGTCACGGCCACGGAGGCCGTTCATGAACTCACTGCCTGTCTTGTCACAGCCACGGAGGCCGTTCCTGAACTCACTGCCTGTCCTGTCACGGCCACGGAGGTCGTTCATGAACTCACTGCATGTCCTGTCACAGCCCCTGAGGTCCATGCTCTGCCTACTCCGCATGGCCCCCTGCTCTGCCTGCTTCACCATGACCCCCTGCTCTGCCTGCTTCACCATGGCTCCCTGCTCTGTCTGCTCCACCATTACTCCACGCACTAGGTCCTGTTCCCCTTCACGGGCCTGGCCCTCCATGGCTCCCTGCTCTGTCTGCTCCACCATTACTATACGCACTAGGTCCTGTTCCCCTTCACGGGCCTGGCCCTCCATGCCTCCCCCATTCTGCCTCTGCTCCACCACCCTCTTGGACTTTTTGGGGTCTGTTTTGGGTTTTGTTCAGGCTTCTGGAGCTGCCTTTTTTGAGGGGGGAAAATGTAAGGTCTGTTTTGGGTTTTGTTTCATGTTCTTGTTTTCATGTCTTTTATTTTGAAGTTATGTTATGGTTCCTGTTTGTGTCTTGCTTCCCTTGCCCTCATGCCTCTTTGCTATTGGTTCCCTTGTTCTATGTGTCATGTTCTGATTGGTTCTCTTATTCATTGTGTCATGTCTTCATTGGTTTGCTCATGTCATGTGACCCTCTCTGTTTGCTATAAGTAGCCATGTCCTTGCCATTGTTTCTTGTCGTGTATTGATGTTGTAACCTGCTGTCGGTGAGTCTATTCTGTTCATGCCACGTCCGTTCATGTCATGCCAAGTCTGTTTCTTAAGAGTCATTATACAGACCATGTAATCAGCCAATCACAGAGCGCTGCCTTCTCTCACGTAAATTTCTGCATGTTTTTTTTATTTTGTCTTTCCCTATATTCATCCCATGGTTATGACTGAGAAAACAGTACACTATAAAGAGGCAGAAGAGACACTGCCATTTTATGCAGTGGCGTCACTCTATCTCATAAAATGAGGGCCTAACACTGTCATCTTTCCTAAATTTTAATTTGTTTTAATTATGTGCTGCCTGTTATTTTCCCATCTTTTTTTATATTTTTTTTTTTAGGAAACACCATCTTTCTTTTCTTCTCAGAGAAAACATCTACATCTTGTGGCTGGGCTGCGAATTACAGGGTGAGAGAGGACATCCAGATGTGTCATCTTAAAAAATAAATAAAAAGAAAAAAGAAAAATGAAAACATAAATAAAAGAAAAAAGTATAATATAACAATATTTGTGCTCTTATTCATCCCTCACTCAGCTCAATCTCACTTGCGCCTACATTCTTCATGAACAGACACAAAACAATTTCCCTGCTAAATTGTCAGGAGGCACAGTCAAGGAGATGCAGTGTGCGGCGTGTTGATGCCGTCAGTCAACTATGCAGAATAGAAACACGATGGGACAAAAGATTCCTCTCGGATTCAAAATTTTAGGTTTGAGCAAAATATTGCATATGCATCAGTTATAATCACATTATCACAGGGTGTTCTGCACAAAACAATGCTAGAGCATCATCAGACTAAACTTTCCATCCTGAGAGTGATTCAAATAATAACAAAAAGAAAAAATCAAAATCATAATTTCTGAATATTCATCTTGTTAAACGGGTAAGTTAACTGACAGATCATTTTGATGTGAGATCATCCATCATGTCTTAAATAGATGGCAGTCTTTTTAACTGACAAAACGGAGAGGAGCAGCTTCAGTGGTACACATGTGGATCTAAAACCTTCTGATGAGACACAACTCTATATCTGAACCCCACATTCAATGACAAATGGGACCACAGAAATGCTGTTTTGATAAGATGATATTATCATTGGTAGTGTTAGCAGAGTACCTGACCTGGGATTGGTAACTAGTGGCTAGTCCATATTTGTAGCTACAAAAGCACAATCTGAGGCATTTCCAAATGTGGTTTTACATCAGATACATATCTGGATATCTGATTCACATCTGCACTCTTGGAAATAGATGGTTATAGGGACGCCGTAATTTTGCAGGTCAAAGCCCGGACACAAGTTTGCATTTTAGCACTACCGGGTCCATCATCCTGAAGTCGATGGGCAACCCAGGCTCATTGGAAATACGTGCCTCTCAATACATTTCTGCAGCACCGTTATTACTTACGTTACTGCACTTTTCGCAGAAGCTTCAAAGCTAAAATTCAATACGTGACCCTGGCACGTTTTTTGTTACATTGATATATGCACATATTGCTGTGTTTTTATTACATTGATTCAGGAACATACTGCGGTGGTTCATATTTCAAATATCCTAGGAGCGTCAATAAAAGTTAATGCTCTATCATGTTGGAGATATCCCCTATACCAACCCAACCCTAAACCTACCCAAAAGTGATATAAAAACGTATTTGTTGCTGCAGCCGTGCTATTTTAACTTCCTTATGTGGATTTGAGCTGTTTTGTTGAACCGTAGTTTCATGGGATTCGTACTGGAGCTCTTCATCAGACAAGTGCAACACAATATCGCATGAGCTACCGAGCAAACCTACTGAATCAGAAAACTCATGCATATGAAGCTGGATGTGTGATGCTAACCTTCAAATAAATCAGTTTTCAAATGTCAGAGCATGTTCAATTGTTTTGAATTCACAACATAATATTCCTCAAGTAATTATGCAAAAATTAGGCTTTACTGTAAATTAAAGGGGTCATCTGATACAAAATTCACTTTGCAAGTTGTTTGAACATAATGTGTGTTGGAAGTGTGTGTACACACATCCATCCTATAATGATAAAAATCCACCCGGTGATTTTTTTTTTTTTTTAATCGCTATTTTAAAATCCCCTTTCTCAAATCAGGTTGTTCTGAGATTCCAGTCAGAATGACATAGTTCTGTACAAGCCCCTCCCACGATAGTTTATTGACAAGGCTGTCTTACCTTAGACCCGCCCTGAGTGAGCTGAGTGAACTGAGTGAGCTGTAAACAGTCCGACCGCCATTGTGTCGACTCCGGTGCAGGAGAAGACAAGAATGTCTCCGATTAAGCGATTGAGGTGCTTTGTTGTTGTATGTAATAATGAACATAGCAGTCGTCATTTACTCCCAACATCTGAGCCACTGAAGACGGAGAGAATTAATGTTACTTTCGTTCTGAATGGAATGCTATGATCCCCAATATGCCTAATTGCGCACGAATCATTCGTGATCCAGCCTCACCTACAGAAGAAGTGAGTATAGTGTTTTTATGCATCTTTGCAAATCGCCTTTCCTAATAATGTGCTAGTTAGCTAGTTTTGCGGCTAAAGTAAACAGTACTGCTCCTCACCCTACAGATGAGAAGGGCGGGGTCAGCAGAGCTCATTAGCATTTAAAGCAACATGGACTAGAATGGCTTGCTAAAACAGAGCTGATTTTGACAGGTTTAGAAAGGTGTTTTTTACACTACTGTTGAGAAATTTTAACCAAAGTATGATATAGACTTTTAATTAAGACCCTAAAGAATCATATCAACTTGTGCAAATTGGGCATCCGATGACCCCTTTAAACAAATGCATGAAAGTTTGGAAAGAATGAATAGCATTTTTACATTGTATTTAAATTATTGTTTAAAACATACATCATTTGTCAGAAAGCAGTGTTACAGAAATGCATGTTTCATGTCTTTTGAAACTCATCTCATTACAATTCAATATCACAGTAAATTGAGAAAACGTAATACCATGCCAATGTATCAGATAAATTAAGGTCCTTCACCTAATCAGATGCCATTATGTGTAAATTGCAAAACCTGGCAAGTATGGTAAGTGTGGGAAATAGACTCAGGTCTTGTGAGGCCTGAAAACCACCGCTTTGTCTTTTATTGATTACAGATTTGTATCTAGCTGGTTGAAGGGTGGGAAATGGCAAGGCTATAATAAGCTGCCTTTGGCGAGCTCTAACAAGATTTTTGTGTTTTAATGATTCTGTCACCAATTAGTCATGACACAAGATAGCATCAGCATCCCCACCTCTGAGAGCATGAGTGCATTAATGTTTGACTGTCTAGATGCTTTTAGATTTATGATTAAAAGCATTACACCCTGCAAGATAATGAATCTGTTTGTCTTTATAAAGAATCACTAGCACAACAAGAACTCTTTAAGTTCAGTTCAGTTATTTATTTAAATCCATCTGTTTTACTTAATCATAGCAAAACACTTTTTGTGCATTTTAATGTTGAACGTAGAAAACTAAACTTTTTTTTTTTTTGCTGTTTTCAAGAAACATTTTCATTTAATGAATTAATGTAATGCCCTCGAAAGTTATACAAATGTAATGTAAAAAAAGTAAAACAGTAAGTTTCCACTTTATATTAGATGGCCTTAACTACTATGTGTTTATTTACATTTACATTAATCATTTGATACAATGCAATCATTGTGTACATACATGTTTTTACATTGTACTTATATATTTTTAAAAACTGTACATAATTACATATGTAATTAATATTTATAGTTACACCGTTGACCCACCTCTTACACCTTAACCCACCCTTAAACCTACCCATACCACCAAACCTGTCTATATATTTACATTTACATTTACATTTATTCATTTAGCTGACGCTTTTATCCAAAGCGACTTACAATTGCTATATATGTCAGAGGTCGCACGCCTCTGGAGCAACTAGGGGTTAAGTGTCTTGCTCAGGGACACATTGGTGTCTCACAGTGGATTCGAACCCTGGTCTCTCACACCAAAGGCATGTGTCTTATCCACTGCGCCATCACCACCCATATATCCCACCTCAATAGCAGCAGATGTGTTTTGCCATACAATATGAACACAATTAGTACATTGCACTTATTTGTTGATGTAAGTACAGTAATTAATGTCAGCTAATAGAAAGTGGGACCAAGAGTAATAATGTATTCCTTACATCATGAATGCAATATTTTTTCATTCTGATTTTATTACAAATAAAAATAAATTATAAATAATGTTTTAAGAGAGGTATTGACTTTCACACGCAGTAATGAGGATCCGCAGATGTCCTTTCTATATTTCCTGCTATGTAGTGTTTTATTTAATGATTTAGTAATTTTAGGTATGATCTGCATTTTAATGTAATTCCAGATTAATTCTTAGATGAAAAAATCAGTGTTGAAAAAAAAATCATTCCCTGATTTAAAAGGGTGAATGCAGGGATTGAAAAATTGTCAAGTAAATTCATAAATGCACTTTATCCTAATGATTTTAAGAAATCAACCGATTTAATTTAATCTTCATCCTAGACGTTCTAAACCAATTGGACTAACAAATGATTTATTTTGTTTTACAATCAACTAAAAGATAACATGAGTCAAGCCTCATTAACGTACTTGTGTGGAAAAGAATTGCTCTGACTATACTTTGCATTTCTCATTAACTGAAGTGTTTTTCGTCTTCTCTGGGAGTTTTAGTTATTCCTGAAGTCATCTTTTTCTAGAGAGTTATAATTGGTCATTTAAAAAGTAGAATATGTGTTCATGATCATCCTATGTCCATGTACTATTTAATTTATGGGTCCATATAATAGGTATGTCCAATGTGAAGACTTACAAAGACAGGATTTTGATAGTCTGAAACCTCGGACTTCTCCAAATGTCATCCTATGTTTGTTTCATATACAGGCAAATAGGAAGATACATCTTGGTGATTGGTTTACCACACCCATATGGAATTATTATTTTGGTTATATTCTCTTTACAGCTCGGTTTATGAGCACATCCATCTTGCATATTGTTTCTCCCTATTGAGCAGGACGTTTGTTTATCATGAGAACCGGCAGCATGAGTCAGACTGTAATGGTTGCAGAGAGACACTTGGTACACCCATACCACTGCACAGTAAATATTACAAATACAGATACCCGCTTGCTTTATTAAATGCAACTGATAGAAGATTCAGTGTGATTCATACATCTCCATAAGGATGATGCATTGCATCGTGTCAGTGTCTCTTTCTTATAAATAACCGTTTCATTTATTGTCACTGGAGGATAAATAGACAGTAATTGTTGTCTGATCATCAGAGAGCACTAGCAATTATTTATTTTTTTTGATAATGAATACCTGAAATGAAAAATAGAGCATACAAATCTGGAAACACTGATCAATGGCATAAATTTGCTCAGATTTGATGTGTGAATGCTAAACACTTCTTATCCATTTTATATAATAATATTTATTTTTCTTTTCTCTTTTAGGTTTATTTATTTATTTTAATCGTTTAACTTGTGTTCATTTACAGGGTTAAAACTAGATATTAAATTAGATTTCAGACCTTTGAAACTCATATATGGCAAGGCCAGTCAACTCCGCTCCTGTCTTGCAGATTTAAGTTCCAGATTTTATTTAGAATTTGAATAGATTTAGATCTAAACTTTAGTTGTGAAGTACATAATAAAAGAAACATGTGGGTTTAGATGCACTGATAAAAGAAAGAAAAAAAAACACTGCTCTTTAAGAACAAGAAAATAATGATGAGTACTAGTACATCAAGAAACATCTACTAGCAAGAGTACTAGCAAGAAACATCATCAAGGATGCCTCTCACCCTAACCATGGACTCTTCACCCTCCTTCCATCCGGCAGGCGTTACAGGTGCCTACGCTCTCGCACTAGTAGGCTCAGGAAGAGCTTCTTCCCCGAAGCTGTGACACTTCTGAACGCTACACCACAAATCTAACTCCTGCACCTGCTTATTACTGCACTGGTCACAGTACTTTACACACATGCATTTGCACTACTCATATTTTGCACAGACTGCACATTGTTAAAGTTATTACAATATAAACTGTTTAAAGTTGTTACTGTACAAAGCACAGTAAACTATTTCTATAAAATATTGCACTACTGTTATTTTGCATAGAATACATTGTTCTATCAATACTTGCACACACTCATCCAGCTGTATTTATTTATTTATTACCACTGTTCTCACGTCTCTGCTGTTCATAATGTGTATATATAATCCCACATTGCTCTGTTCATAATGTACAATCCCTACATTGCATTCCTATTTATATTCTGTATATACTCTGCTCAATACTGTATATAGCAATTCCACTGTACATTCTGTAAATCATATCCTCATTTACTCTGCACTTATATGTATATAAAACACTATATTCTTGCACTTCTGGTTAGATGCTAACTGCATTTCATTAGCTCTGTACTTGTACTCTGCATAAATGACAATAAAGTTGAATCTAATCTCATCTAATCTAATCTAATCACTTACACCACATGTTGAGATACTGTTTCAGCAAAAACAGTTGCAGTGTGTTGACTGAAACTACACTTTCTTGAATTCAACCCTTGAGTTTTGTTTTTGATGTGCTGAAAACAAACCATCTAAACGAAATGCTGGCACAGTTTTATCAATAAAACCAGAGAGAAGCAGCTGCCAAGATTCAAAATTAGTCTTTGTAATCATTCTGAAAGAAAGCTGTGATTTATTCAAGGCAAAAAATCTTCAAAGAAAAATGTATTTTCCATATGAAAACAGAGGGTTGTCCTTGTTATTCTGCTTTAATTCTTTATACGCTGATAATAATGCAGTGACACTAGTTGCAGGTTCAGTTTAGATAGCAGGGGAAAAGATTGTCAACAATCTACAAACTGAAACATTAATGTATTATTCTGCACGGCTTATCAATCCAGCCACTCTGTTTTCTTATTACAGCAATATATGTATCCTGAAGCTTGAAGGATTTGACCCTAAGTAAGTCGCCTCTTGAGTTTAAAGTAGCGAGGGGCAGTCTAGAGAATCTCATTATTTGGGTTGTAACCCAACCTTGTTTGTACTCTGTTTCACACATAATGAGCACAAGAAAATGATGCTATTTTCTTTCCAGCAGTATTTGAAAGAGTTCAGGTTATCCAACTGAAGAGACAACGATTTTGGTATAGCATGTTTTCTTTGTTGTATTATGTTTGATCTTTCCAATATAAGTTCCCTAGTTGTCTTTAAATGAATGGCATTACATATCTGCATCAATAATGAACAATATTGTGTTTTAGAATTAGATGTGGGTGTCATATATCAGTCTGACCTTTCAAACTGCACCAACCTAGCAGTAACAACTTCTCATATAAACAATATCTAAGACGAAATGGAATACAAACAGTCATCACAGTGTTCAAATGAAATCAACCTCTCAGACAAACAGGAAATCCCATGGGCCACAACACTGAACCAAGAGGTTAATCTAAACTCAAACACAGCACACAAAGAACATTTAGAGGTGACTGGGAATTTTTGAGGATTCTACAAACCCTGATGCATCAGCAGCATCCAGATAATCCTTTTCAAAACTTCTAAAAAGAAAGGCTTTGTCAAACGTGACCTGTGGAGCATTATGATAATTGACTTACATCTTTCATTACTGCTGCGCTATAGTCAGTATTCTTCAGTGGTTTTAAGGCCTGTTCACATCAAGAACAAAAAGAAAAAGCAGAAAAAAAATGCAGCTAGAAGGTCTATTCACACCAAATATGCAACGAGAACAACTTTACAAGATACAACCCATTTGATGACACACGATGTCGCTAACTTTAATATTAAATAACTTATCTGAGAAACAACATAAAACTCACCAGAAAATAAAGACTTCACTCCCTTTAATGCAATCATGTTGTGAAAGCGTGGTGGTCATTTTGGCCCAGAGAGGATTTTCTTTTTCCTGAAAAGGCTAGTTAACAATCAAGCGTAGCGTTAGTTCTGGCAGGTAATAGGTGCGTTCGACTTGAAGCACGGCTACAGACGGTGGTCAACGAGAATAGCCGCTTGCAGTTAGGGGCGGAGTTGATAACGGAGTCGTCAAGTCGGACACATCGGGGCTCTCGTAGTTTGCTGCATCTACCTCAGTCATGGCAGATCACGTGGCGTTTGCTTGCTTTATTGCAGACGAACTGGAAGCTATAGAAATGCCGTTATTGTTGTATGAAATTGAGCACAATGAGCAACGAAAGTGAGTAAAGGTTCAATGTAATAAGTATTGTTTTTATAAACAGTTTATGTGCTTGTATAAATAATTTTAAAAGGTACTACCTGATCTGAAATTGTTATTTTTACAGCGTTTAGTGGTGTAATGTTTGGCTTCTGTAATCAATAAATAGCTATGATTGCTATTGGTTTAAATACAGAGAGCTACTCGTTTTCTGTTTATGCATATAGGCCTAACCATGGAGTTTTATTCCAAGTTCAACATTCCTGTAAACCCTAACTATATGAAATCTATCCCAGTTCAACCTAAAACAGTGAAATGACAATTTTTCTGTTATGTAGATTGGTTCCAAAAATACTGAATTTTGTGGCGGAGGTTGTCCCTCTATACAGTCCCTCACAATTTCGAAGTCATTTCAGGCTTTCCAAACAACAAGTGGAGGTGCGTACTAGATAATGTAAAATTCAACTATTACAAGTGTTGGCATGTTGTCTTGATAACCTATGTTCTACCTGTACAGGATGTCATTACCACCCTTGGTCCTGTTTATATGAATTTACAGAAAACCAAACTGCCACTCACACCGGAGTGTTCTTGCCTGCCTTTGGACATTGGCCAATCAGGAGTCATACCGTGGTGTAGCAGACAGATTCAACATCTCAAAATCCACTATTGCCAAACATCTCCATGAGTTTTGTTGTTATGTTAATACATACATGGCCCACCACATCTCCTGGCCCATAGGCCAAAGGCTGCAGATGTCAAAGTTGAATTTTGACGCAGCAGGCTTCCCCAACACTGTATGTGCGGTGGATGGGTGTCACATTCCTATAAGGAGACCCCACTGTGATAATCCCCTAGCATACCTGAATAGGAAACAGTTCTATTCAGTCATTTTAATTGGGTTTTGTGACAGTCAGCAGCGTTTCTGTCACATCAGTGTGGGTCACCCTGGGAGTTGGCATGATGCCAGAGCATTTCGTCTAATGGAGGTTGGACGAGTTCTTGAAGAAGATCCTCATTCCCTTGTTCCACAGGGAATGCATATAATTGGAGATTCTGCCTATCCTCTGTTGCCTCAACTTATGAAGCCTTACAGAGACAATGGACACTTGACCGCTAGGCAAAGACGCTTTAATAGAAAGCTGAATGCTGCCCGTGTAGTCATTGAACATGCATTTGGCATTCTGAAGTCCAAGTTCAGGAGGCTCCAATTCCTGCAAATGCAAAGCATTTCAAATATCAGTTCTGCAGTCTCTGCTTGCTGCATTTTGCATAATGTTTGTTTAGAGCCCTGTGACCAAGATGTTGAGGTAGATGATCATTTTGATAATGAGCCACACCTCCCACAACCCCACAACCTTGATGCATGCATTATAGAGACCTGATTTGCAACAACATCTAACTTGAACAAAGAGTATTTTTCTGGACTAAAACTTTGTAATTTTTTTGTAATAAGGACATTTAATTATTTGACAAATGATACTAACTCGCATGGACTGCTTCACTGGCTAACCTTTGACAAATTCAGTTTCATTTTTTGTTTATTAAATGAGAATGATGTTTTTTTCAAGACTTGGTAACTTTTCCTTTACTTTCTGAATACACAGGACATTGGACTTCATTTGGTAAGTCTGAGTGGTGAAGTGGTGTGAAAAAACATTTTATATGGATATGTCGTCATTGACAACTGTTATATAGAATTTTATAGATAAATTAGTAAAAGATGGAATTGGGAGTATGGAGTGAATTGAATGGAAATAGTAACTAGTGTTACAGTGCAGAAAGATAAATACTGAACACCAGTTTCAGTACATAATTCAATGTGGCATAACCTCATTTCTTAATCTGAAAATCTATTGACACCTCTTGAATGGATGCTTACATGAAACAATACACAATCTGATATAAGTCTGTTGACACCTGTATCTTTGTTCTTTAAGCAGATTTTCGTTTACAACTTTAGCTTTGAAATACAATAGATTGCATGTTACAGTACCAACATGCAGTTGTTTCAGTCCAAGCTTGTAAAAGTAAACAGTTAAAATTGTGTAATTTATACTGTAATTGTAAGAGTTACTAGTTAAAGTTTAACACAGTGCAACAAAGTTAAAAGGCAAGAGGTGTTAAAAGTCACTTCAAAGTGGATATTTTTGAGTCATTAGAAATAGTGTAACTTGGTGAAAAAAATAAAAATAATATATATATATATATATATATATAACAAACACACTATGATAAAGAATGTTTTGGTAAAGATGCAAATCTAAATGGAGTTTTCATAAAGACATTTTATTGTCGTTCAAGTGGGTTTTTCAGTAACTGTACAATTTGCTCTTGTTGTCTTCCCATTTTCTTCAGCTCCTCCACAATCGTTCCCAAGCCGGTCAACATCTTTTTTTCAAAGGATCGTCTGCGCCTCTCCTTTAGTCGCCGCCATCTCTCCAGGTCAGGCCTCACAAGGGACTCAAGCACAGCTGTCCTTCTCTCTGCATGCGCTTCGTATGTCTCAAAAAATTGTGAGGGGTGTGACGGTCTCTGCCTGCTGGAGAGGCTTGTACTGGCAGAGGTCCCTGGCTGCTCGTCCACAGAAGCACCTGCTGCCTGAGCTTGAGGAAGAGAGATAGTTGGAGGCCTGTTTTGAGAAGGTGGATCTTCCAAACACAGAGGAGTGGCGCAGATTGTTCCAGGTGGTGCAGTTCCTATCCCAGAGGACCCAAATAACTCATCCATTAGCTGTAGAAAAAGCATGTCAATGTAAAATGAAAGTGACATTTTAATCTTCTAAGACATAACATGTTTGCTTATTCTGATGCTTAAAGTAATACAGTGCAGTTTTAAACTTACTGTGTAGTACTCCCAGGTTTGCTTCCCCTCCCCAGTTGCACGGCGGCAGTCCTTAACTCTCTTGTAAGTTGTTAGCATGTTTGCTAGTTTTTTTCTAATTTTCTCATTTGACAAGGTGTACCCTTTTTGTGAAAATGCGGTTTGTAGCTTTTTATAGAAAGCAGTTTTGTTGTGGAAGTAGAGTTGCTGATAAGCTCTTGTTAGGTCCAATAGTAGTAATGTAATTTTGTGTGTGATTTCTGTAAAAAAAAATTAACCACTGAAAAAAAAAAAAACATGAATTTTGTTATAGTCTTAGATGCAATACCTTGCGATTCATGGCTGTCTGACTGGATGGAGGATGGAGTTCTGGCTTCTGAAGGGTTTCCACACTCTGCACCAGTTTGCAGGGTGGTAGACGGTAGGTCCTTGCCAATGGGGGTAAGTTGCACAGGCGGCCTAGAGGTAGTAATGGGGCACTGGTTGGTTGGTAGTGGTGGTGGCGGCGGTGCCTTGACAAAACAGAGGTTTAGGGGTTTAGGTGACCCAGTGGAGGTAGAGGAACACAAAGTTGGAGGTTGGGGGAGCATCACAAGCTGGGCCACTGATGGGAACTGTTTGGAGAGAAGGCTAAATTTAGTTGTCACTCAAGAAATCTGTACAGTATGTGTTTGTTCATCACAAGTGTGTACCTTGTTTTGTTTCAACGGTTGTTACTTTGGCCATGACAGAGGAGAGGATCTTTTGATCTGGGGAATACTAAAAACGCTCACACATATCATTGGTAACTTGTAATTGTTCCACAGTTTTGCGGTTTACTCACCATTTTTCATCCTTTCTGCAATGTCCTTGGAAACCGTCAGAGTGAAAACTTTATATTTGCTGTCCTTCACGTTAATTGTTACGTTGTCCATTTTGTTGTGCTGCACTTGGTAATGCATGGTTTTTGCATATGCATATATCCAAAGGGACATGGGACCATACCCAACACCAGTGTGACTCGTTATTTCTAATACTAACCAATCAATGCAATTACACTTAACAATTTTCATTAGAAGTGATTCTTTTTTTATTACTATGTTGGTTTATGTTTTAATAAACCTTTAAGATGTATGTAATATTTTGAAAGGGTGTCATCACGACAGAAACAAGTAAAATAAACAGAACATATTGAAAATTTGACTTGTACAGTATGATTCATTATGTGTGTTTTTGCTACTGCAACTTAATAAAAATAATCTATGAAGATAATAATTGTATGTACTAAATGTGGTTTTCGTTACAGATAAAAGAATTAGGATGTTACATATTTGTTTACTTATTTTACTATTTCTCCAGTTAGGTAAGCACATTTTAGTAAGACAAAACACCATGAACATTCATACGGATAAGCCCAATTTATTTGCCTTTCTATTATGATTTATACCAGCTTATGAAAGTGATCTGAATGTTGTATTAAGTTGACATCCAGCCAGAGTTGTTGGCAGTAATCACATGCAAGTGAAGATGGATGAACCCAGCAACTAGACAATTAGTATCAATCAGAATCCATGATGACCACATTATATTAAAAGTCTGTAAGATTGACATTTGATTTATTCCATAAAAAAATTATTATCTAAATAGGTTATGCGGCTTAATACTGTAAAGGGTCTGTATGAAAAAGGTCCAAAATAAACCTATGCACAAAACCTATAAACGAATTAACAAAAAAGTGATTGCAGTAAAAATAATTGTAATCTTTTAATAAACGTGATTTACGAGATTTTTTTGAAAGTCCGTATATGAGCATTAGTGGGACTGAAGTTGTCAGAATAAACCCGAAATACACGTCGTTGTTGTCATGTGGTGAATTTGGCCAATCGTGAAATAGCTGTGTCGTCATCAGCGCTCCCGCAGTCGCTCTGGAGAAATTGCGACGGCTGAGTCAGCCGGCTGCTCTCGAAACGCTATCACGGTACTTTGATGCCACACGTGACAGTGACGTGTGGTTGGCGCCGGTTCAAGTCGGACTAAATTTCTAACCGGCATGCACTGCTTCAAGTCAGCCGCCGATCGGTCTGCTAAGTGCTGCATGAAGTCGAACGCACCTATTGTTAGTCAAGCTTACATCAGCTTACTCTCAGCTGATCCATGTCTATTGGAATATGACGCCTATCTCAGCTTTCCTATATAAGGTACTTCAGTATCATCAGCAGCTTTCGCGTTGCTCAATAGCTAATGACCTTCCTCCATCCCCAACTCCTCCTCTCATCCAGTCAGAATTTGGCTTTCTGATTCTCTTTTGAATCAGACAAATTTCTAAAATGTTACATTAAATGGTCACACTTTATATGAGGTGGCCTTAACTACTTTGTATTTACATCAAAAAATAAGTACAATGTACTTATTGTGGTCATATTGTATTGCAACAATATTTGCTGCCATTGAGGTGGGATATGGATAAGGTTATTTTTGTTGGTATTTGTGTGCACTCACAATACCAAAAAAAGGTAGTTCTTTTATAACACAATTTCTGCTGTCTTGAACAGGAGCGCTTCACAAAAATGAACCGAACCGGCCCTAGGGGCGTAAAAAAGTCGGGGCCCATTGGGCCTGGGCCGAAATGCAGGGCTCTAGTATGGGTAGGTTTAAGGGTGGGTTAAGGTGTAAGGGATGGGTCAACAGTGTAATTACAAATGTAATTACAGAAATGAATTACGGATGTAACTACATGCAGGTATTTTTAAAAAATATAAGTACAATGCAAGAACATGTATGTACACAATAAGTGCATTGTATCAAATTATTAATTTAAATGTAAGTACATAGTAGTTAAGGCCACCTAATATAAAGTGGGACCCATTAAATTATTGAACCTTAATGATATCTGCAATACATTTATGTTGGTTTTTTGTTTTGTTTAACTTTGGGGGGGGGTATTGCTGCTCTCCCTGCTCTTATCCGTGCTAGCCTGCATGGATTCACAGGGAGTTCTTGCCCAGAACAGAAGCATACCGCCAATCCAAACTGTGCTAACTATCAATCCTCTTTGACGATATCCTCCTGACAAAATTACTAAAGCTGACTTTGCTCACGCAGGGTATAACAACTTCCAAAAAGTGTTGATAGTTTTTTATGATTTTTTTTCCCTGACCTTGTTACACTTGTACAAAAATGACTGACCTACAAAAATGTGCCTGTAGATCTCTTGTTACATTTTACATTTACATTTAGTCATTTGGCAGACGCTTTTATCCAAAGCAACTTACAATTGGGGAATACAAAAAGTGATTAATCTTGAAGAGGCAATCAGACAGAGGAAGTGCTTGTAACACCAAGTCTCAGTCATTGTTCAAATAAGTACAAGCTAGTAATTGAAGGAGAGAAAGATAGAGGGAAAGATTAAGGTTTTTTTTTTTTTTTTTTTTTTTTTAGTACTGCCGAAAGAGATGAGTTTTCAGTTGTTGCTTTAAGATTGACAGGGATCCAGCATTCCGGATAGGGGTGTTCTGGAGAGTGATTTTGAGCCTTTCTGTGATGGTACCACAAGGCGTCGCTCAATAGCAGATCTCAGACTTCTGGAGGGGATTTAGGTTCGTAATAGTGAGTGGAAGTAGGAGGGTGCTGAGCCTGTGGTCGTTCTGTATGCAAGCATCAGTGTCTTGAACTTGATGCGAGCTGCCAATGGTAGCCAGTGCAAGGAGATGAAGAGAGGTGTAACATGGGCTCCTTTGGGCTCGTTGAAGACCAGTCGTGCCGCTGCATTCTGAATCATTTGTAGAGGTTTGATTGTGTTTGATGGCAGACCAGCCAGAAGAGCATTGCAGTAGTCCAGCCTAGAAACAACAAGGGCCTGGACAAGAAGTTGTGCAGCATGCTTTGTCAGAAAGGGCCTGATCTTTCTGATGTTGTGTAGTGCAAACCTGCAGGATTGAGCAGTCTTTGCAATGTGCTCTTTGAAGGACAGCTGGTCATAAAAGATTACACCAAGATTTCTGACCAAAGTTGATGGGGTAATCATTGATGAGCCTAACTGAATCGTGAAGTCATGCTGTAGAGTCGGCGTGGCAAGGAAGACAAGAAGCTCCGTCTTTGCCAGGTTGAGCTGTAGGAGATGTTCTTTCATACATGCCGAGATGTCCGCCAGGCAGCCTGAGATCCGTGCAGCTACCATTTTGGTCATCTGGTTGAAAAGAGAGATAGAGCTGTGTGTCATCGGCATAGCAGTGATAGGAGAAGCCATGTGCATGTATGATGGGACCCAGTGATGTAGTGTATGTGGAGAAGAGGAGGGGTCCAAGAACCAATCCCTGAGGAACTCCAGTGACCCGTTGATGTGGTTTGGATACCTCCCCTCCCCAGGCCAGGCTGGGGTTGCTGAGTCTTCTGGACGAATCCAGGTCTCAGTCAAGCCCAGGATGCTGAGTGTGGATTGTAAGGAAAAAGCAGAAATTAAGTCGGCTTTGTTGACAGCTGACTGGCAATTCCAAAGACCCACAAAGAAAGAAAGAGGTGCAGTGGAAGATGTAGAGATAGGGCGCAGGTTAGCAGGGTTACGTAGCCTTCTGTGCGTTTTTAGAGCGAGGTTGAGAGAGAACTGGAATGGTTTGGAAACACATGATAGAGGTGGAAGGATAGGGGACATCAAATAAATACAGTCTAGGAAACTAAAGTGAAAACAGCTGTGGCCGGCTTCTGATCAGCCCAGCCAATAAGGTTAAAGGACTGCTAATAGCTCAAGACGAAACTAACACTTCGCACAATCACACAGGCTCGTTCTCAGTTGAGGCGCCAATTATTCTAATTACCAGTAAGTGCAATAAAACTGTCATGCTGTTGCCAAATATTGGATAATTTTTTTTTTGTAAACTTAATTTCTTTCAATTAGGACAGGTTTTATATTTCTTTCTGGAACCGATTGATCCTAGGCCTCATTGATCTGGGCTTAAGCAACTCAGTTTTGTGAACATTTTTTTACTCAAACACTGAGGCGCATAGGCTCAGATCAAGGAGGCCTACGATCAATCAGCTCCGAAAAAATACAAAACCTGTGCTAATTGAAAGAATGCAAGTTGACAAAATGATTTAATCCAATATTTCAGGATGATATAGCATAATAAGGGATTTTCAATCAATTTAAAAGGCCAGTCATTTTTGAGCGGGAACACCAAATTTGGTAAAGGATTTTCAGCACAGCACAATGGTTAAAGGTGTTGCATGTAATTTTTTGACTATGCCAAATCATAAAAATACCGTAATACATTTGCAGATGTTTAGGAAATACGCTAAGTTCACATACATGTTTCTCTAAAAAAAAATAATGTAAGAGTATTTTATGTATATGTACTGTGAAATGTGTTTCTGTGCCAGAATGTCTGTTTTTGTTGCCAGTTTAAGTTAAGTCGAGTCACCTTTATTTATGTAGCGCTTTTAACAATACAGATTGTGTCAAAGCACTTAACAGTATCAAATTGGAGGATAGAGTGTCAGTAATGTATAATAATAAGATTAAACACTCAATTTTCAGTTAAAGGCATTTCATTATTGAATTCAGAGATGTCATTGTCTAACCTCAGTTTAGTTTAAATAGTATCTGTAAAATCAAATTGACGATAATCGCTAGAAATTAAGTGTCCCCAAATGAACAAGCCAAAGGCGACAGTGGCAAGGAACCAAAACGCCCTCTGTGACAGAATGGAGAAAAAACCTTGGGAGAAACCAGGCTCAGTCAGGGGGGCAATTCTTCTCTGGCCAGGATATTATTGTTTACTTATTGTTTTAATTAAAATGTTAAATGTATAAATGTATTATATTTCTATTTTTATATTGTTGCAATTTCTAACAATACTAGTAGTATGTAGTTAGGCATTTTATTATATTTTTAGTTATTTTGTTTTATTTTTAGTTTTATTGTGTTTTTAATCAAGGTCTTCACTGGGGATATGTCCCCGGCAGTGGCGGCTGCTGGTCTTTCAAAGAGGTGAAGCTCATTTTCGGCCTACATCATAAAAATTGTCCATTTATTTATACGTAAATTATGCCATTGTGTGCAGTTTGCTAGCTGGCTAGTTCACCGGCTGGCCTACTGTATGAATGAATGAATGAACAAACGATCTAAAAAAAAATTGAACTCAACGGAGGAAATGTGGGAATTAGGTTAAACTGAAACAAGGAATGTGGTGTATAATTCTGTGAAATGTATAATGAAAATTGGCCAGCAATTTCGCCAAGCAAATATCAAGAAATATTGATCCAGTTTGTCTTTTGACTACACTTGCAAAGTCCACTATGGGACTGAGCTCGAATCAGTGTTGCCAACTTCTTTCGATGGAAAGTAGCTGATGACGTCGTGCGCTAATTAGCATATTCATTACGTCATCGCGTCATATTGCCTTTTACATTTGTTTGTCTCTCTGTGCTCATACTGTATTGTAATGCAGCCAAATTCTCAATAAAACTGTTTTCCTTTATATATTTTACTGTTTATGTTGTCAGTCAACGAGATAAATATTAAATAGTGACTGAAACGCAGCCCTTTAAGAATACATAACCAGCTCTCCCTCCCAAGAAGTTAGTATGCAGAAAAATCCTAATTTATAATCGAGCCGTCGTCTGATTAAATCAAATAATACACACAATATAAGACAAGACAATTCCTGTGCTGTGATTTCGGCTATATTTGCATGTAAAATTAGAGAAGCAACATAATATCTATTTGAACTGAATGTGCTGCTCCTCTCAGCCACTCACTGAACAGAGAAAGAGAAGCGTGCGCGCTGACCTCGCGCCGTTGCGGCAGTACCAGCGATCACAGAGACTCGCTTAGGTTTGTCAAAGAAGTCGCTAGATTTGTCGCTAGTCACTTTTGGGGAAAAAGGTCGCTAGGGTGGTCTGAAAAGTCGCTAGTGTGGTCTGAAAAGTCACTAAGTTGGCAACACTGGCTCGAATAGCTTCAGCATCAGCGACTTCTTATAGGACACAATCGCTGTCAATCAAAAGGAGATGCAGTCTTTCGACAAACCCTCCAATCATCACGCAGAAGCCCGGAGTCCAGCCCCGCCCACTCCTCCATTCACCCCCAGAGACGCTGAGCGTCCGGGGGCGGGACATAATCACAGCATTTATCCAATGAGCATCTAGTTTCGAAGCACTGAAAAAAACTGTTCAAAGCAGCCCCATAGAAGTCAATGGACGCTGGGCTTCAACAGGCAAATACACTGATGCTACGGGAATATATGAGAAGGAAATCGAGTCACCTGCTATATGTAGCTGATTCTGAACGAACTCGTCTCTGAGATGAACGTGTTCTAACGCATTTTTAATCAATAAAATGTTAACACAATAGTACATGTTTGACCATTAATTTTTTGACATTATAGGGGAAGCCGAGCTTCCCTTGCAGTCTTAAAGAAATCCCCACTGGTCCCCGGGGCTCATCCAGGTGTCCGGCCTCTGCTGACGATCAGGGCCGCAGACATCATCTCCCGGCGCCGATCCACCATCTGATCCATACACAGACTGAGAAACAGAATAAGAAAGAAACAGACAAATATTAGCGTAGATGCCATTCTTCTTACGATGTAACAAGTACATTGTGTGTTATGGGGAGTGTTCCTGGTTCCGGTTGATCTAATTAATGCAGCCTAACAATCCTTCAACGGATTTGAATAATAGAAGTGTATTAGTGTGTTATGTAAGCCAGGTTAAAGAAATGTCTTAAATCACTCAGAAGATTTTAACTGACAAAGTGTCTGCCTCCCGAACAGTGTTAGATAGATTGTTCCAGAGTTTGGGTGCTAAATAGGAAAAGGATCTGCCGCCCGCAGTTGATTTTGATATTCTAGGTATTATCAAACGGCCAGAGTTTTGAGAATGCAGCGGACGTGGAGGACTATACTGTGATAAGAGTTCGCTGATTTACTGAGGAGCTAAGCCATTCAGGGCTTTATAAGTAATTAACAAGATTTTAAAATCTATACAATGTTTGATAGGGAACCAGTGCAGTTTTGACAGAACCGGGCTAATATGGTCATACTTCCTGTTTCTAGTAAGGACTCTAGCTGCTGCATTTTGGACCAACTGTAGTTTGTTGATCAAGCGTGCAGAACAACCACCCAGTAAAGCATTACAATAGTCTAACCTTGAGGTCATAAACGTATGAATTAGCATTCCTGCATTTGACGTTGAGAGCATAGATCGCAATTTAGATATGTTTTTGAGATGGAAAAACGCAGTTTTACAGATGCTAGAAACATGGCTTCCAAATGAAAGATTGATATCAAACAGCACACCTAGGTTCCTAACTGATGAAGAAGAATTGTCAGAGCAGCCGTCAAGTGTTAAATAGTTTTCTAGGTTATTGCATGTGGGGTTTTTAGGTACGATAATTAACACCTCTGTTATTTAAGAATTTAGCAGTAAGAAGTTACTCGTCATCCAGTTTTTTATATCGACTATGCATTCTGTTAGTTTCTCAATTTGGTGTGTTTCACCGGGCTGTGAAGAAATATAGAGCCGAGTATCATCAGCATAACAGTGAAAGCTAACACCATGTCTCCTGATAATATCTCCCAAGGGTAACATGTAAAGCGTGAAAAGTAAAGTCTTGAGGTACTCCATACTGCACTTATGATCGATATGATACCTCTTCATTCGCTGCTATGAACTGATGGTGGTCAGATAAGTACGATTTGAACCATGCTAAGGCACTTCCACTAATGCCAACAAAGTGCTCTAGTCTATTTAAAAGAATGTTGTGGTCGATAGTGTCGAATGTAGTGCTAAGATTCAGTAGAACTAATAAAGAGATACAGCCACAATAAGATGATAGAAGCAGTTCATTTGTAACTCTAATGAGAGCAGTCTCAGTACTATGATACGGTCTAAATCCTGACTGGAATTCCTCACAGATACCATTTTTCTCTAAGAAGGAATATAATTGTGAGGATACTACCTTTTCTAGTATCTTTAACAGAAAAGGGAGATTTGAGATCGGCCTGTAATTAACTAAATCTTTGGGGTCAAGTTGTGGTTTTTTAATGAGGCTTAATAACAGCCGATTTGAAGGTTTTGGGGACATATCCTAATGACAATGTTGAATTAATAATAGCCAAACGAGGATCTATGACTTCTGGAAGCAGCTCTTTTAGTAGTTTAGATGGAATAGGGTCTAACATACATGTTGTTGGTTTAGATGATTTAACAAGTTTATACAATTCTTCCTCTCCTATAGTAGAGAATGAGTGGAATTGTTCCTCAGGGGATCTATAGTGCATATATCTGATGTGATACTGTAGCTGACGGCTGCATGGTTACAATTTTATCTCTGATAGTATCGATCTTGGAAGTAAAGTAGTTCATAAAGTCATCACTGCTGTGCTCTTGAGAAATGCCAACACCTGTTGATGCTTTATTTTTCGTTAATTTAGTGACTGTATAGAATAAATACCAGGGGTTATGTTTGTTTTCTTCTAGAAGAGACAAAAAGTAATCAGATCTAGCAGTTTTTAATGCTTTTCTCTAGGATAGGGTACTTTCCCGCCAAGCTATATGAAATACCTCTAGTTTTGTTTTCCTCCAGCTGCGCTCCATTTTCCAGGCTGCTCTCTTTAGGGTGCAAGTGTTCTCATTATACCACAAAGTCAGACTGTTTTCTTTGATCTTCCTTAAGCATAAAAGAGCAACTGTATATAAAGTGCTAGAAAAGAGAGAGTCCATAGTTTCTGTTACATCATCAAGTTTTTTGTGTGCTGTTGGATATGCTGAGGAATTGAGATAAATCAGGAAGATTACTTACAAAGCAGTCTTTTGTGGTAGAGGTGATGGTTCTACCATACTTGTAAAAAGGAGTAGAATTTACAGTTTTAGCTACATGGAGTTTGCACAAGACTAGATAATGATCTGAGATATCATCGCTTTGCTGCAGAATTTCAACACCTCTAACATCAATTACATGTGACAGTATTAAATATAGAGTATGATTTCGACAATGCGTAGGTCCTGAAACGTGTTGTTTAACCCCAATAGAGTTCAGAATGTCTATGAATGCTGATCCTAATGCATCTTTTTCATTATCGACATGAATATTAAAATCGCCAACAATTAAGACTTTATCTGCAGCCAGTACTAACTCAGATAGAAGTTAGTACCACTTAGACATCCAGACCTTGAGTGACCACAGTCTGCTATGTATCTCATCACCCCGGTAAGCAGGGAGGGGGCCAGAGCATATTACAGTGTCTAACATCGTACTTGCAAGTTCACACACCTCTTTAACATTATTTTTTGTGATCTCCAACTGGCGAAGTCAAATATCATTAGCACCGATGTGGATGACAATCTTACTAAATTTACGTTTAGCATTAGCCAGCACTTTTAACTTTGCCAAGATGTCAGGCGCTCTGGCTCCCGGTAAACATTGGACTATGGTGGCTGGTGTCTCTATTTTCACGTTCCGTACAATAGAATCGTCAATAACTAGAGCACTTACATCAGGTTTCTCAGTGGGTGTCTCACTGAGTGGGGAGAACCTGTTTGATGTTTTGATCGGAACGGAAGAGTGGTTTTTTGACCCGCGACTAGGCCTCCTCACTGTCACCCAGTTGCCCTGCTGCATGGGCTCTATAATGCCGGAACCGAACAATGTACAGGACTCCCTGAGCTAGTCGCATCTGAGGCCGTATGTACAGCCCTCACATTTTTAATATCCTCAACTAAAGTTGGGATGCGTGTCTCTAGTTCTAAAATCTTCTCTGTCAGCCTAACTATTTCCCTGCATGTATCACATGTGAATCCCTCCTCACCGACAGACATAGATAAACTGTACAAGTGGCAAGCAGTGCAAACAACAATAGCAGGAGAAGAAGCCATTGCTCACCGTGATTGATGAATGATACCAACTTATCTTACCACTTACCACTGTTGTTTGATGAACTCGTGAAAAACGGAGCGAGAGAGAAATTAAAACGGAGCGAGAAAAAAAGAAAACAATAATAGGCGCGAATAGAAACGCGAATGGAACTGCGACTAACAAGCTAACTGGCTAACGAATGCTAACATGCTGCACTCACGGTTTTAAAAGCGAACGATCAAATTACTTAGATTAGTTTGATAGATAAAACCAGAAATATGGTGTGAATTAAGTTATGTATTATTACTTTAAACAACAGAGAATGAAAGATTCAATAAAAAAGCAGAGCTACAATCGCAAACCTCTCAGCAGCACAACAGACAGGAACAGACTGAAGTAGATGATCTCATGCCAAGTTTATCCAATAGGATTTCAACACCCCGGGTTGCCAGTCGATTGAAAACATAGCATATTCCAGCCATGGAAACAAGAGATTACAGATTCTACCTGACCTAAAAAAGCTCTATGACCAGACAGATAAATAAATCTATAAACTTACAGTATAAGGTTCGTCGCCTTCCATTGTCAGTTCACCCTTCGCCTGGAATGTGATTGACAGGCTATCATGTGATTGACAGGCTATCTGACCAAACATAATGTCAAATCTGCCCTTTTGTCCCACAAACAAACCAGACAGGAGTGCATATTAACGTTGGTGGACTTGAATTTGCAATACCCGTTTAAACCGCTAGCTGTCAATATTTCATATCGAAACTTTAAGAAAGAGGTCAACAGAGGTTGTTCTGAATATAGTCATAGATAGAGAGTAACTGAGGCCTTTTCAGGAGCAGAGTTGACAATCTTTGTCCAAGAAAATCTAGTGTATGACATGTAAACTAAGGTTATTAGTTGGTCTCTATGGGTGCTGCACATATGAATAGGTCCCTAGAAATGCATTTTGCTTAAGTTTAAAGTTTGCAGTGTTCAAAGTCACAAGAATCTTGACACTTATTCCCTCTTGGCATTAATAATAGAGTTCATGATTCTGGATTTAAACCACAATATCTATTACACATTACCAATATTTTCAGCTTACTCTACAGAGAGGACTGCTTCAGGACAGTCGAGACTCTTTTGTTTATATATTCATGCCATTAAAATCAGTCAAGAGTTTACTCTAAACTGATGCTTGTCAGAATGTGTGTATAAGACTGAAATATAAAGCAGCTAGCCAGCAAATCAAATAGGATTCCTGCCCAATGTGATTAAACTTTGCTGTGCAAATTTGACAGCAATTATGTGAGACGTGACACAGAGCAGTTATGGAAATAAGGGGAACACATAAGATGAGGCATGTATCATTTTTTCATTAGGCCAACAATAACTCTATTCTCAGCAGCACAGTCAGATCTCGCACTTACACTGACATGCAATTATTTGTGCTAGAGGGAAAAAGGGCAGAACACAGGCAGGTGAACACACTTTCATGGCTATTCGTAACTATTTTGCATTTTGGCAAATTGGTGGTAAATTTATATGAATCCGTTTTCATACAATCTACTTACACCCCACTGAGGGTTTGGTTTAGAAGTGGACATCATCCATACTGTTGTTTTAAATCATATGTTTTCAGATTAACACAAAAGCACAAAATGATAAAATACTTCGAGTTGGATCAATATATTATCCAGGCTAAAAAAAATAAATAAATATGCTTGCTGATTAACATTAGGTGTAGGTTACATGGTGTGTGTAATGTCCGACAAAGTGATCTTGTTCCGTAGACCTTTATTTTGTAGTTTTCCTTGTTCTGGTCCTGTTTCCTGTTCTCCTGTTCTTAGTCTTGATTGTATCCAGCTGTGTTTAGTTAGTCGTGTTATTCCTTGTGCATATATAGCCCTTGCATTCCCCTTGTGCTTTGCTTGGTGTTGTTCAGTTCTGTTTTCTTGTTATCCTCATTTCTGTGTTCCTTGGACTTTTTGCTTCTATTTATTCAAGTAATATCTGCATTTCATTATAATAATTTGCAAACAATGTTAATTTTTATTGTTATTAACATGTTAGAGGAATTATGAGTCAGGCCAAGCACCAAAAGAGCACCTGCTGATCATTTTTTAAACATGTTGGAAGAAATCCAGGAGTTGCTTCAAATTTGATCAGTGTTTACAGTGCGCCAGGGGTTCTCAACTCTGGCCCTTGAGGCCCAGTTTCCAGCAGAGTTTAGTTTCAACCTTGATAAAACTTATTTTCCTGTAATTTACTATTAATCCTGAAGACCTTGTTCAGGGTCTTCAAGTGTTTTTGATCAGTGTTGGAGATAAACTCTGCAGGAAAGTGGACTTCAAGTGCCAGAGTTGAGAACTCAGACACTATCAGAAAAAAAAATATGCACAGATTGTACCTTTAAAGCCAGAGACACACTGCACGATTTTCGGCCATCCCACATGAAAGATTGGCATCGTGAAACAATTATGGCGGATCAGAAATCACCACGATGCCAGTCTTTTGTCTGGGACAGAAATCATTCAGTGTGTCTCGGGCTTTAGGCTACAACAGCTTGTCACTGAGGCAGGGCCTTCAGAAGGACACCTTTGTACCTTACCCTTAAATGGCGCGTATTAGTAACTTAGAGAAGTAATGTACTCTTATGATACTATTATGAGCCCTTCAGGGGGTAATGAAGGTACAAAGGTGTCCTTCTGTGGATACTGCCCCAATGATAAGATGTTGTATCCCTAAAGGTACATTTTTTTGTACTTCTTCACCCAAGTCATCAATGCACAAAGACAAATCGAGTGTGTGCATACACTGATAAGACCCTACAAATTTTAGCTCCAATCCCAATCAAACACACCTGAACCAGCTAATCAATGTGTTCAGGGATACTTGATAATTATAGGCGGGTGTGTTGGATCAGGGTTGGAACTGAAGTCTGCAGGACAGTAGCTCTCCAGGAGCAGGGTTGAAAATCCCTACACTTTCTAGTTTAGAAGATAGTAATCCCGGTCCTGATACCCCCAGGATCAACACGTTTTGCATAATTGTGTCCTACACACTTCTTCAGTTAAAAAGTACATCATCTGGTTATTTAAACTGGACTTTTTCTTGTTCTCTAATGAAACATGCTTCTGGTGCCCCAGCAGAGTAACTGTAGATGTGAAGTTCATCACATTAAATATGATCATGCTCCATATGTTGCATGTTTTCTGTTGTTTTGTATCCCAGGACTCTTATTTTGATGTTATTCTGGATTTAGTTTCCTAGGTTACTCATTATGCTCATCTTAAGCATAGCCTTTTTTTGTTGTTGTTTTAATGTTGTCACATTTTGGATTTTTCTTCTTAATCTTCTTTCTGTTGTTTCGTGTATTATTCTCTGGAATTAGATCCATACCTCTCCCTCTCCTTCTGCAACCATGACATAATGTTTGACAACTATAAAATAAAACATCACTCATTACTTTTGCTTAATTAAAAAAAGTTATGTATTTATTTATTAAAGGGTCATATAATGCCATTTTTGTACAAGTTAATATGATTCTTTAGGGTTTAAATGACAAGTTTGTAATATAATTTAATTAAAAATTCACTTTAGTATTGTAAGAAAACTTATGTTGTTATATTGGAAAACATAAATTAGAGTATTTATAGTCTTGAATCATATGCATTTGCAGGATTTAAACAGTATTTTGCAGGTATTGTGTTAAAGTTACCATTCATCTTCATGCAGTTATAACTGTTACAGCACATTTTATTTTATTACTTATTAATCAGTAACAGACACCTTTATAAACCATCTACAAAAGTAAGCTTAATGTACTGTTACCACGTTAACTTTACCACAGCGTACACAGTTTATAATAACACAATAACCATAACGCGTTGTTCATTACAAACGTGGCATTATGAATTATATTGAGAACATCGTACATAAAAAAACATGCCGTAATGAGCACTTGATTTCACGTAATGAAAGTTAGTGTAAACTTTAGCCACATTCATGGTGAAACATGCAAGCGATTAGCAAAGATTAATATAAAGGTTAATAAAACGTTACAATCACTTCTTCTGGAGGTGCAGCAGGAACACGCTGGTACCAATCCTTTTTTCAGTAGCAGCTTCTTGGCAAAACCAGCTTTAAACTGACCCTCGTTTATAAAGCAGTCTGGTGAGAAATGATTTGCGCAAACATGAAATAATTGATGTTGATCTGGGGGACTATTCCCTTCGAAAACAAAACTCAGCGGTTCTGATTTAGGAACATCAAAATGACTGCTGTGTTCGTTGTTACACCCAAGAACAGAACACCACGATCGCTTAGACGCCATTCTGCTCCAGCGTATAAACAATGGCGGACTATGATGACAGCTCAGGGCGAGTCTGTGTTGAAACGCTCCTGTGAATTAACAATCGTGGGAGGGGCCTCCGATCTTGTGACGTCACAAGACGAACAGCTCGATTTAAGACAGGGGAAAACATATTAGGAGATAAAAAAAAACACTGGATGGATTTTTATCATTATAGGATGGTTCTGTATAGGCACTGCCAACACACATCTCAGTACAATCAATTTGTAAAAGTGGATATAGCATTATATGGCCCCTTTAAAGAGCTAAATACATATTAAGGACTTTTGTATATAGTATATCTCAAGTGCTATAAATGCCACCTACTGGCACAAATGTGCACAAAAAAGGCAAAACAAATACAAAATAAAATACTATTTAAAATACACAACTGAAAATACACAAATATGAAAGAATGTATTTAGCCAGAAATTATATGTTTTTTTGTTTTTTGTTTTTCTTAAATATTTCAAAATGCAAAGTAAAAAAAGTATTCTGTATGTCAAATACATGTATCTGAAATATTGCTCATCCCTGGCTATTGGTCACCTGTAGTTTTTTTAGCAGTATTGACCAATGAAAACCCCATATCACTAACATTCAACATATTCTGGGCATGGACGAGAACGTTGACATAAAGATGCAATTAAAGAAGCAAATTCTGAACTGTATGCACAACAAAGAAGCAATTAGTTAGACCTGAAAACCTTTGTTCGGCCAAGGCTTTATCTACTCTCACAGAAAGCCCGGTCGGTGTTCTGTTATTAGTTTTAGCCACGTAAAAACGTAAGACAAAGCACCTTGGTTGGACTTGTGTAGCAATGATACCTCGCTACTCACTACCACCGGGTTTTGCTTAAAGGTCAAGCGGAAGCTAATTATTCCCACAGCGTTATGGAATTACTCAAAGCCATCCTTGGCCTTTAGACAGCCCTGATAACTAATCCTCCACTTTCACATAGGCAAAGCTTTACCTTACATTATTACAAAGACTCAACTGAGCTTTGTACACATCTGAGTCTGTCACAGCCAGCGTCACTGAAAATTGCCTCTAGCCAGTCTATGTTTCTGCCCACAATTATATGCAGAAAGAATGTATGTAGGGGGCCGCACAAAAGATCAGATATTTCCACTTCCACAAGCAGGCAGTTCTACAGTAAATGCTCAGCTTCTTTTCCATGACACTGTTAGAGAACAGTTTGGCTCCAAAAGAGCGAGAACTGGAACCAAATAACATTTGATTATGTTGATGTGTTATGAGTCTGCATTCTTCTATTAAAGCAGACAGAACATCATACAAAAATACAGTGTTACAGTGTTTCCGCATCACTGCATCTACAGCATTACAGCAAATAAATTATATTTTAGCTGAGTTGTGAGCTTGCAGTTTGAATTGATGTGATGAAAGAAAAGGACTGACGCTTCTTTATATTGTGTTGTCCTCAGTGGTTTCACAGTGCACAACAAACCAGGAATTTACATTTGGGGTCATTCTGGGTGAATTGCGTAGAACTGTGCTTTGATGATGAATAGAAACTTTAGATATGAGTCCTTCATTGTGTTGAATGGCAGGACCTCCATCTGCAGAATAGTGTCATTGAAGATGAGCAGCCAAAAAGGACAAGGTGCTTAAAGAGGAACTAATTATAAGTATGTGACTCAAGCTTACTGATAAAAGGTTGCCCTTAGAGAAAAAGAGTAACTGCAATACAATATATTTAATACACCCATTAGACCATTTGTGATATTATTAATGCTCAGAAAATCACGTAGATGGCCGTAGTCCTTTATCTGATTGAATTGATTATGAAACTGGAAGGAAAAGCGATCTTGAGCATGAAAGTGCCAGCAGATATTGGTTCCAGCAAATCAATATGAAGCGGATATCCATCTTCACCATGAAAGACTTTGAATGAGGAAAGCTTTGAAAGAATATTTCCAGACGTTCTCTGAACTTGTCTAAATAGATAAAATACAATAGCTGCTTTTGGGTTTAGGGTAAATGTAGGCACCTATCAAGTGTCATTAGTTGTGAGCGTGGAGAGGTCATTTTGACAGGCAGAGGAAATGTGTTCTGTCCTGTCACGGCCATTCATTTTCTGGACCATAATGACCATAGTTGAGCATGACTGGAAAAAAAAAGGTCCTTAAGATGCAGCACTTTCCTGACCATTTGATTGATTTAATGCTGTACTTTTAGCAAAAAAGTTTTTTTTCTCCTGAACATTTTACCAAACTAAATCTCTAAAAAGGAGCTACAATCTCAAACATAAAAGTAGTCCTCACCACATGAGTTTCCAGGTCTTCTGAACTCATATGGTGAGAAACAGAATCAAATTTAAGTTACTTATTGAAATGCATCCACCTTGCAACAGCTCTCAAAACTTTTTATGATTCCAGATGATTGATTCCAAACATAATGCATGAATACATGTCAAGTTGGACATCAATGATTCTGAATGCCATTGGTTAATGCATGTCACATGACCAATTATTTACACCAGGTTGTAACACAACTCAGTTCAGGGTTGTGGAAGGAAGAGGACAAGGGTGGCTGTCGGAAACTCGTGTGGCTTTATTCAAACAATCAAACTCAAAATAAAGTTGGCCCAACGGCCCATATTAGCAAAAGCGCAGCTTTTGTCCGTACGTCTTTCTCCAGCGTTTCTCACAGCTCCTGGCAGTCACACACACACAAGTCTCCGTCTCTCTCTCTTCCTGTGCATCTCTCCCCGGCTTCTTAAGCAGTCTCTCCGCGCCAATCACTGCAATCAAACACAGGTGTTCATCATTTTGCACTTGACCCACTTTCTCCCCGCTCGTCTCCCAATGTTCTCTCCCGCTGCAGACTCCGCTGAACCACGCCCCCCTCGCCACATACCCCCACCGCCCGACTCAGGCCGGGGAGCCCTCCGGCCTGCAGCCCCCCCCCCCCCCATTCCTGGAGAGGAAGTCAGCCACCGCCATCTGCGCCCCCGGCCTGTGGATCACTTTGAACTTAAAGGGCTGTAGGGCCAGATACCAACGGGTGATCCGCGCGTTGGTATCCTTCATGCGGTGGAGCCACTGCAGGGGCGCGTGGTCCGAACAGAGAGTGAATTCCTGCCCCAGGAGATAATAGCGGAGGGTGAGCACGGCCCACCTGATGGCCAAACATTCCTTCTCAATGGTACTGTACATCGTCTCCCTCTTCGAGAGCTTCCGACTGATGTACAGCACCGGCCGCTCCTCACCCCCTATCTCCTGGGACAGAACTGCTCCAAGCCCCCTGTCCGACGCGTCTGTCTGCAGCAAGAAGGGGAGAGAAAAAATAGGAGAGTGTAAGAGTGGGCCGCCACACAGAGCAGCCTTCACCTGGGTAAAAGCCTGCTGACACCGCTCCATCCACTGGACTGGATCTGGGAATTCCTTTTTAGTGAGGTCAGTCAGCGGGCTGGTGAGCTCCGAATAATTAGGAATAAACCTTCTATAATATCCCGCCAGCCCCAGGAACTGCCTCACCTCCTTTTTGGTCTTGGGTCGTGGACAGGTCGCAATTGCTGCCGTCATATTAATTTGGGGACGCACCTGTCCATGACCCAAGTGGAATCCCAGATACCTGACCTCCACCCGCCCAACCGCACACTTCTTCGGGTTGGCCGTGAGACCGGCCCTTCTCAGCGACCGTAGGACCGCCCGCAAATGCGCCATATGACGCTGCCAGTCCTGACTGTAGATGATGATGTCATCCAGGTAGGCAGCGGCATAGGCAGCATGCGGACGGAGGATTCGGTCCATAAGATGCTGAAAAGTGGCCGGAGCCCCGAACAAACCGAACGGAAGCGTAACGAATTGCTGCAATCCGAACGGCGTGGTGAAAGCTGTTTTTTCTTTGGATAAGGGCGATAAGGGGATCTGCCAATACCCTTTTGTTAAGTCCAGAGTCGAATAAAAGCGAGCTGTACCCAGCCGGTGAAGCAATTCGTCAACCCGCGGCATTGGATAGGCGTCGAACTTCGACACCGCATTCACCTTTCGATAATCCACACAGAATCGCACCGAGCCGTCGGTTTTGGGTACCAAGACTATCGGGCTCGCCCAATCACTGTGGGATTCCTCTATTACTCCCATCTCTAGCATGGCGTCTAATTCTGCCTGAACTACCTGTTTTTTGTGTTCAGGTAGCCTGTACGGGCGACTGCGCACTATCACGCCCGGTTCCGTCTCAATATGGTACTGAATGAGGTCGGTTCGACCGGGCAGGGGAGAGAACACGTCAGCGAACTCCACCTGTAATCTTGCTACATCTGTGAGCTGGGAGGGCGAGAGGTGATCCCCACCCGGAGCCAGCGGGAGAGAATGGGTTTTTGTGTTCGCCTCTGGCCCGAGATCATCCTCTCCACTCACTGCCGTCGCCAGCATCACAGGCTCTACCTCTGCCCACTTTTTTAGGAGGTTGAGGTGATATATTTGACGTGCCCCGTTCCTGTCCGATCGAATCACCTCATAATTGAGATCCCCCATTCGCCGTGTGACCTCAAACGGCCCTTGCCACTTGGCGAGCAATTTAGAACTAGCAGTTGGGAGCAATACAAGTACTTTCTCTCCCGGTGCAAATTTGCGTAACTTGGCACCCCGATTGTACAACTGGCTTTGCTTGTCCTGGGCCTGTAACAAATTCTCCATCGAGAGCTGCCCCAAAGTGTGGAGTTTTGTTCTCAGGTCCAGCACAAGCTGAATTTCATTCTTGCTATCCGAAGGTCCCTCCTCCCAAGTTTCCCTCAGGACATCCAAAACCCCCCGGGGCTGGCGTCCGTACAGGAACTCGAAGGGGGAAAACCCCGTGGAGGCTTGCGGGACCTAGCGCACCGCGAACAAAAGGGGTTCCAGCCATTTATCCCAATTTTTTGTGTCCTCGTGAACGAACTTACGAATCATGGTTTTCAAAGTGCGATTAAATCGTTCCACCAGTCCGTCCGTTTGTGGGTGAAAGACGCTGGTGCGAACAGATTTAATGCCCAACAACTCGTACAGTGACATAAACGCTGTGCCTTGGTCAGTGAGAATCTCTTTCAGGATTCCCACTCGGGAGATTATACGAAACAGTGCCTCCGCCACACTTTTCACTGAAATGCTGCGGAACGCCACTGCTTCGGGGTATCGCGTTGCATAGTCCACCAGGACCAATGCAAAGCGATGCCCCCGTGCTGACCGTTCCAATGGCCCGATGAAGTCCATACCAATTCTCTCGAAGGGGACCTGCACAAGAGGAAGGGGGCGCAACGGCGCTTTTGGGGAGGCTGGGGGATTCATTAACTGACATTCTCTCGAATAGATCGATGAACGCCTCTGGATCATCCTGTGGACCCATCTTGTTCAGCGGCATGTGGGTGGGCGGGGCCGGTGTCGCTCCTCCGGCCCGAACCTCCAGGTCCATCCAGCTCCGGAACAGCTCGCGGTCCTCCTGCTGCGCCTGGACGAGGGTCTGGAAGCGACGTTCCTGGTCCTCCCTCATGTCCAGCAGCGCTTGGTGGTGCTCCTGGTGGAGGCCCGCGAGCGAATGGATGACCTCCGCAAACGGTGAACTCGACGGGGACGACATGATGGCAGCAGCCTTCCTTCTTCCTTCCCGGGTTTCGGCACCAGTGCAACACAACTCAGTTCAGGTTTGTGGAAGGAAGAGGACAAGGGTGGCTGTCGGAGACTTGTGTGGCTTTATTCAAACAATCAAACTCAAAATAAAGTTGGCCCAACGGCCCAGATTAGCAAATGCGCAGCTTTTGTCCGTACGTCTTTCTCCAGCGTTTCTCACAGCTCCTGGCAGTCACACACACACAAGTCTCCGTCTCTCTCTCCCTGTGCATCTCTCTCCGGCTTCTTAAGCAGTCTCTCCGCGCCAATCACTGCAATCAAACACAGGTGTTCATCATTTTGCACTTGACCCACTTTCTCCCCGCTCGTCTCCCAATGTTCTCTCCCGCTGCAGACTCCGCTGAACCACGCCCCCCTCGCCACACAGGTTATGTACATGTAGAGGGCCAATGTTAAATATAGAGCATGAGTCATGGGGACATTTTATGGTGCTTTTTTGAACATGACAATGTCAGTCTCTAGATCGAGATGAGGCATGTTACACTCCATACGCTGGAGATCTTGCAAGGAGACTACCATTCACATAACTGCCCCAGTGGAGCTCTGGCGAGCGGAGGCCTCTAAAACTCTCTGTAGGCAAGAGGAGGTCTGACGACAGTCACCGACCAGTCGAGCTCTTGGAGCGGAGGCCTTAGCATGATGACTCTTGAATTGAGAAGATGCCTACTACCCTCCACACACTAGACGTCTTGTAAGGAGACTCTGAAATCTCTGAGTGAGAGGAGGCATGCGACACTCGCCGAAACAGTCAGGCTCTAGGAGCAGAGGCCTCAGCAAGATGACTCTCTAGAACCGAGAGGAGGCCTGCTACACTCCACATGCTGGTATTTTGTAAGGAGGCTCACCTGGGGCCTACCGCTCACAGACTGTCCCAGCGGAGCTCTACCGTTTCGAGGGGAAACTAAGGGAACCAGTCTCCCGAAACTGGCCTCTGGTGCAATCAGAGCGGCTAGCTGCTCTAGAGACCCCCGAAAGGGTGGCAAGCATCCCAGTTCCGTTACGTTTCTGGGAGGAGGAAACTGGGATATATGCTCACTGGAGAGCGCTGCGCCCTGGAACACCGAACGTGGCAGGGTTGGCAGACCACTCCTGAGGGCACTGAGGTGTACACCGCTCTTCCCCAGTGGGACCTGCCCTCATGAGTCCTGGGCCATGGGCACCAGGACTGCCTCAGACAAAGTCTCCTATCAAAGCGACTGTCCTCAGACACGTCATCTTCTAGGAATACTAGACTGGTAGAACCAGAGCCTGCAACGCAGGACCCAATGAGACACGCTTGGCAGGGGCTCCCACACCGCCAGGTGCCCACTAAGGGACCCAGTCTCTGGAGACTGGCCTCTGGTGTAATCAGAGCGACTAGTTTGGTATCCTGGAACGGCACACCGGCAGGAGAAAGCCGAACTAGCTGCTCTAGAGACCCCCGAAGGGGTGGCGAGCATCTCAGCTCTGCTACGTTTCCGGGTGGAAGAAATTGAGATGTGTGCTCGCTGGAGATTGCTGCACCCTGGAACACCGTATGTGGCAGGGTTGGCAGACCAATCTCCTGAGGGCACTGAGGAGAGACGGGCACCGAGTACTGCGGTGTACACCATTCTTCCCCAGAGGGGCCGGCCCTCAGAAGTCCTGGGCAATAGGCAGCAGGATGTTTTAGCCGAAGACTATCCAGCAAGAATGACGGTCTGCAGATCCGCCTTCTGCTAGAAAGGAAGAAGATAGGGGACCGCCCGTCTTCATTCCCTCCACCTGATCCATCTGCGATACCCCGCCGCCCCGCCCTTTTCTACGAAAGTGGGGCCGGTACCACGAGAAACGCTGGTGAAAGCTCCCTCCTCAAAGAGAGCCCTCTGAGAGCAAGCATATGCAGTGACAAAGGCTCACAAAGCGGGCAGTCAGCTCCCTCAAGAGCTGACTCTGCGTGCTCTGCTCTCAAGCAGACCACACACAGACTGTGTGCATCCCCAGCAGTGAAGAACACACAGCCTGTAATGCGATCTGCTCTCGCACAAGTGCTAGTTCCCTGCACTTAAAGACATTGTGGAGCTTATTTCAAATGACTGTAAAACAAACAACGAACTGTAAAACAAACAACGACAAACCATGGTTCACTGCAAAACTCAGACAGCTCCGTCAGGCCAAAGAAGATGCTTACAGAAAGGGGGATAAAGTCTTGTACAAACAGATGCACACTGGAAAAAGAGATCAGAGTGGCAAAGAGGAATTATTCTGACAAGCTAAGGAAAAAAATATCTTCCAGTGATCCTGCTTCAGTGTGGAAAGGTATGAAGGTTATCACCAGTTACAAGTCCCATCCCCCAGCACTGTGGAGAATCAACACCTGGCAGACGACTTGAATAAGTTTTATTGTCGTTTTGAAAAATAACCCCACACCCGCCCTGAACACCTCTCCACACAACTATTAACACCTTCAGCAACCCTCCTCTCCCCCAGACCTACAATTCAAATCAGCGAAGAAGATGTGTGCCAGGTCTTCAGAAAGTACAAAAGAAGGAAAGCACCAGGCCCAGACGGTGTGTCACCAGCCTGTCTGAAAATCTGTGCTGACCAGCTGGCCCCCATCTTCACACAGATCTTCAAAAGATCACTGGAGCTGTGTGAAGTTCCCTTGTGCTTCAAACGCTCCACCATCATCCCCTACCCAAAGAAACCCAAAATTACTGGACTTAATGACTACAGACCTGTGGTCCTAACGTCTGTAGCCATGAAATCATTTGAAAGACTTCAGAGCAAACAGGTCTGTGGATGATGCAGTCAACATGGGACTGCACTTCATCCTGCAGCATCTGGACAGACCAGGGACTTATGTGAGGATCCTGTTTGTGGACTTCAGCTCCGCTTTTAACACCATCATCACAGACACCCTTCAGAATAAGCTGTCTCAGCTCTCCGTCCCCACCTCCGTCTGTCAGTGGATCAATAGCTTCCTGACAGACAGACAGCAGCTAGTAAAGCTTGGTAAATTCACATCCAGCACTCGTACCATCAGCACTGGAGCTCCTCAGGTCTGCGTACTCTCCCCACCACTCTTCTCCCTCTACACCAACGACTGCACATCTAAAAACCCCTCTGTCAAGCTCCTGAAGTTTGCAGACGACACCACACTGATCGGCCTCATCCAGGATGGTGACGAGTCTGCTTGCAGACAGGAGGTTAAGGAGCTGGCTGTCTGGTAATTAACAACCTGGAGCTTAACACGCTCACAACTGTGGCGATGATCATGGACTTCAGGAGAAACCCCCCTGCTCTCCCACAACTCACCATCATAAACAGCACTGTGACTGCAGTGGAGTCATTCAGATTCCTGGGCAACACCATCTCCCAGGACCTGAAGTGAGATATTCACATAGACTCCATTGTCAGAAAGGCCCAGCAGAGGTTGTACTTTCTTTGCAAGTTCAACCTGCCACAGGAGCTGCTGAAACAGTTCTACGCCGCCATCATTGAATCCATCCTCTACACTTCAATAACTGTCTGGTTCAGCTCAACTACCAAATCTGACCTCAGAAGACTACGGAGAGTAGTCCGGACTGCTGAGCGAATCATTGGTACAACCCTACCCACTCTCCAAGAGCTGTACTTATCCAGGGTGAGCAAAAGGGCTGGTAAAATCACTCTGGACCCCTCACATCCAGCACACTCCCTCTTTGAACTGTTACCGTCTGATCGACGTTACAGAGCTCTGAGCACCAGAACGACCAGACACAGAAACAGTTTCTTCCCTCAGGCAATCCATCTCATGAACACTCAACTATAAACGTGGAACACACAACTATAATACATTATCCATTCACCACACTCACTTATTTTATTTTTATTTTCTCATTTCTAATTTGCACATACTTGACCTGTACGTACATAGTTGTCTATATTATATATTGTGTTTTTGCTGCTTTGTACATTGCCTATTTGAATATTTGTATATAATTTTTTTTTTATCTGTGTCCTGTCCTGTTGCTGTCTTTCTGTTGCACTGTAGAGCTTCTGTCACTACAACAAAATCCTTGTATGTGTAAACATACTTGGCCAATAAAGCTCATTCTGATTCTGATTCTGATTCTGATTCTGAAATAAGACTTACCTCACAGATCGAAAGACACAGACAGAGTAGCGGTTGAAATGACAAAAGCTGATGCCGGTTCCACTGCATGTGCTTTTTTGCTTCCTGGCCATTACATCACCCACCTGTGACGTCTCGCCCATCCTTTGGACAGATTACACTTGTATCAGAGCGCGGTCATGCTGGAGGCGTTCCCCTAGCGTCTTCAGATGCAGCTCGAGTTCTTGAAGAGGAACACTAGTTATAATCAATCAAGTCTTCTACATGAACAAGTCATTGTCAGGAAACAGTGGCATTTGTGATTGAATTTGTAATTTATTTTATTTACATTTACATGTTGTTTATATGAAATGGTTAGCTACTGGTGAAATAATATATTTCCACATTCCCACAATTCAGTACATATGAACAGAATGTACTACGCCAAAGACAAATTATGTGAGTTCTCACAGAGTACTTTACACTCATAAACAATGTAAAAGCATTTTAATTACCAATCAGTAAAAGTTAAATTTAGTAAGAATTCAATATGCTATTCTATTTAACTAATTAAACTATAATATAATGAAATTAATTATGGTGTCATGTTACACTTGGTGTAATTATGGTGTTACACTTCTAAACCTTGAAATAGGCTACTAATTTTTAACAATGTATGGCTTATTTATAATAATTATTCAGGTTGTTTTATGAGCTAATTTTAATTGAGAGACTATATGGTGAAAAACACAAGCTAAAAGATCCAATACAGAATCTTTCCCTTTCAAATGTATATATAGCATACAACATTTTAGCCAGTTTCATTGGAAAAAGTATGGTGATTTCTAGAAAATGATACAGTTCATAGATAAAATGGCATTGCAAGGTTAATGCTGTTCCACCTTTGAAAGTAATCTATCACCTACACTAAATTCTACCCTAAACCTTGCTGAGAGATAAAAAATGCGTATGTTGAATCAGGACTCGTACCCAAGTGCTCCGCAAGTGCAGTGCTGTCCCAGGTGAGCTACCGAGCAAGTTTACTATGTTAGAAAAGTCAAATATATGTAGATGGGCTCACACTTTAGTTTGGGAATCAATTATCCTTGTTAAGTAATTATTAATTATGACTTCTGCCTCAGTAAACTCCTAATTTGCTGTTTATTAATGGTCAGTAAGGTAGTTGTTAAATTGAGGTATGGGGTGGATTAAGGAATGTAGAATATGGTCATGCAG
Organism: Barbus barbus; assembly: GCF_936440315.1. NCBI lineage: Eukaryota > Metazoa > Chordata > Actinopteri > Cypriniformes > Cyprinidae > Barbus > Barbus barbus. The sequence goes on along the minus strand of NC_136747.1, from coordinate 2,989,819 downwards.
AATAAGACATATGTGATTTATAGATACTAATAAACAGCCAATATGCTAGTAATATGCATGCTAATAAGTAACTAGATAGTGAGAACTGGTCCCTAATCTAAAGTGTTACTGGAGATGGTTATGTCATACAAACATTAAAATATATTAGTTTGTCTGTGTTTAAAATACTTTTCTGGAGTTCTTGAAAGAAGACAAGATGATGCAATGTACATTTGAACCAATACTGAGACTCAGGAGATGAATAACAAGAGACAGATGGAGAAAGAGGGCTGATAGAAGATTAAAGGTGGGAGTGTGTGGAAGGTCAAATTAGGAAATGGTCAGAGGAAATGTTGCTTAGTAATATAGTCCCTTCCTTGTTGCTTGGAGAGAAGTTATGCCATCAATTATACCTATGAGTCAACCAAGAACTAGCCTGTTTTCTACACAATTTCTTATAATGAAAATGCTTTAAACCCCTCAAAATTGACTTGAGGAGGCAGGAGCAACAAAATCAATACAGCAAACCAATATAAGCAATTAAAATTCTTGCTCTTATAGTTTTGAGAGGCGCACAATTTAAAAAAAAAAAAAAAAAAAAAAAGAAAAGTGCAGACATCTCAGGTTATGAAAAACTGGAGTTGGGCGATGGAAATGGCAGTACAGTGCTTTAAATGCATCATGGGGGCATTTACACTTGGCCTTTTCATTTGTTTAAACTTCTATATGAGATTAAAGTCTCACAATTTGAAGTAGTTTTTTAGTGGGGAGGCTAGTGGTGCAGGAATTGTTAATTTTATTAGAGGTTCACGCATGTATCACTGAAACCCTATTGCAGGGGTTCCTGGAGCCTCCCCAACACTGCACTTTTTGCATGTCTCCTTCATCATCACACCTGATTCAACTCATCAGCTCATTAGTAGCAACTCCAAGACCAGAAATTGGTGTGTCAGACAAAGGAGACATGCAAAATGTGCAGTGTTGGGGAGGCTCCAGGAACGTGTTTGGGAACCCCTGCCCTATTGTAATTGCCCTAAAAGTGATTGGGCAAACCAAACCATAAGCCACAGAGACTTGGAACTTTTAGGCATGGTAGTAGCCACCCCGTCTGCAGTGTCACCAAGGCTAGTCCCGATGGTGGCGCTACAATGATCAAAAGTACAAAATGACTCATAACTCCTAAACCGCTCATGAAAGACACAATCTTATATCATGACAATCCTTTGCTCTAGACAAACAAAACAGGTGTCAGATTTGATTGCCGCCAAAATGTTTTGCCTTTTTTGATTGATTTTAAAAACCTGCAAACTAGTTCTAAGTAGATTTTTTTTTTTTTATGGGGGGGCTTGGGTTTGCCTGATCGGAACCAAACCAGTGCAGAAAGGTTGCCTGGAGACTGAATACAAATGATTATCTCAAATAAAAGTAAAATTGTTGACATCACAAAGGAATGCAGCAAAACCTTTCAAAGGGGTGATGCCACTTTTACTAAAACAGCTATAACTTTGGAACAGAGTGAGATACTTACACCAGACTTGATACACATGTAAGACCTCAATCTGAAGGTTTTAAATAATAATAATTAAAAATGGTCCCACTTTATATTAGGTGGCCTTAACTACTATGCACTTACATTTAAATTAATCATTTGGTACAATGCACTTATTGTGTACATACATGCTTTTACATTGTACTTATATTGTTAAACATACCTATATGTAATTATATCTGTAATTAATTTCTGTAATTACATTTATAATTACACTGTTGACCCACCCCTTACACCTTAACCTACCCTTAAACCTACCCATACCACCAAACCTGTCCCTAACCTTACCCGTATCCCACCTCAATAGCAGCAATAGTGTTTTGCAATACAGTATGAACACAGTAATTACATTGTACTTATTTTTTAATGTAAGTACATAGTAGTTAAGGCCACCTAATATAAAGTGTGACCAAAATAATAATTAAATACACATTCTCCATTGTGAATGTGTTATTTAGTCAGTTCTGCATTTTGGGTCAGCCTAGATCCAAACAACATCCATGTCATGAAGGCCTTGAAACCTGATAATTGCTGCTCGCAGCTAGATTTTAATATTTAGTTTTGGATTTACAATCTAGAATATTTCCTTAATTTAAATAATAATTAACCCTAAATGTACAAAAAAAAAATGCTATGGGCAGTGATTTTCGACATACAAGATTTTCCTATTATCAATGTTATCACAGATGTCACTTGTCCTGTACATTGACAGATGCTATAATCGCTATTATCTCAGCTGACGTGCTGTAGGGTGGATGGTGAATGGACATGACTCCACAAAAGAGAGTCTGTGCTATTTTAGAAATCTATTTTCAAATCTCTGTATGATCTTTCGTGACAGACATTCTCTGGCTGATCTCTGATATGTCACACTTCTGCCTTATTATTCTACCACTGCACTGCATCTGCATTCAAATGATATCCACCATTTAATCAAAAAAAACAAAAAAACAGCAAATTTGCTGAAAATCAGGTTTGACGCCAAACTTCATTGCAATGTAAATTTGATTATGCAGAAGTGCACATGAAATGCATTGCAGAGGGGAGTGTCTGGCCGCATGGGCACAGAAAGCACACTGCCACGTTTCTACTTCATGGCAAATGATCAATAACACTTGTCATTGAACTTCACCAAACAAAGGCCTGCAGTGTCATATACGCCTGCATGGTGCTCATTATTTCTAATGCCCTTCTCATTTAGCCCAGCTGGCAGTCATCAGTCCAAATACCCTCAGTATTTCATCCTGCTTACTATGGATGAATCTTCACCACTGAAACATCGGGGAAGACAGCAGTCTCAAGCCAACCATCACTTGCAGTTCACTGACTGATTTGAGCAGAAACATTTCTATGAAAAGATGGCAGAAAGAGGTGGACGATTTGTCAGAAATCTTAAATGATGGTATCTAGAAATATTCACAGGTTTTGTTTGTTATTTGTCTTACATCATAATGTCATATCACAGCATACTTAAATATGGCTAATGCAGAATGTAGTGATGTTGTTTTTTTATATATAATATTATTAATATCAAGGGAATTACCTACATTGCAAATGAAAGGTGCTTCATCTCATTTGATCATTTTCTCTTTTTATTTGGAATTTGAATTGTTTTAAAATAGATGCATTGTATGAATCAAACAATACTGGGAAATTATTATTTTGTTGAAGACGGCCTCTGATTTTGCCGTCCTCCTCGTCTCAGTTCATACTCCATAGAAACAGAGATGTCTGTTATACCGCAGTCAATTTTCCAAGCAATTAGCCATAAAAACCACATAAATGTCATACAAGGAGAGATATTTCATTCTCATATTCTCCTGTATTGATTTACATGCTGTTACCAGCCACAGTGAACTGGATGGCCGATGAAGAGATTAGACTAAAGGTGATATTGAACACAGTGATAATTACGATGCATTAGCTGCTATCACAGATAGCTGTATACTGGGCTTTGTCTGGCTGTGGCTGCAGTGGAGCTGAAGCACTGCAGATCTGGGGTGTGTTTCCCAGAAGCATTGTTAGCAGACTATGGTCGCAAATTCTATTGAACTCTATCGGTAACAGTGGAACTTGCGACCGCTTTTGGAAAATGCACCCCTGTGAGGCTGGGTGGTGGTGAAATGAGCAATGCTAACTGCAAGTAATAAAATGCAACTGTCCATAATATAAATTGTTTATAGACTATCTATCTATCTATCTATCTATCTATCTATCTATCTATCTATCTATCTATCTATCTATCTATCTATCTATCTATCTATCTATCTATCTCTATTTTCAAAATGACTTATTTACTTTTGCAATATTTAGATTACTAAGAATCATTTACTTTTATTTTGTTCTTCTATTATTAAAGGAAAGGTTCTTCCAAAAATGAGAATTCTGTAATCATTTATTTTCCCTCATGTCGTTCCAAGTCTTCAATCTTCAAAACACATTTTAACATGTTTTAATGAAACCTGTGAGGATTTTGTCCTTCTATTGAAAGAACAAACAAATAAAAAGCTAAATATGTTTTTATGTAAATAAAAATTAAAAAAATAAGAGGAATAAAATAAAACAAAAAGTTAAATTTTTAAGTGAACTACCCCTTTAAGTGGCACACGGTCATCCATGATGCAGGTCATAGCAATATTAATACATTTCAATTTCAGTTTGTTTATTTATTAAAATTAATTTACTTTTAATGACGGTTTTGTTTCTTAATGCGATAAACAGTTTTCATACTTTGCTGGGCTGCTAGAAGTTCCATGGAAAATTTGAATCCTGAAGCAAGCTGAGAACCACATTCATGCAAACTGCACTGAATAAGAAATGGAAATAAAGAGGGCCATGTTGGTCAGTTCGGCTAAAGTTTGTAGTCTTGAGAAGTCAGCACCTCTTATAATGTATGAGTGTGACACATCATGCCTATACTTTGCGTTTGAATTGTATTTAATAAAAAAATAAAGGTAACACTTTATTTGAGGGTCTCTTAACGAGTTGCTTATTAGAATGCATATTACTAGAATATTAGCCATTTATTAGTAGTAATTAAGCACATATTAATGCCTTATTTTACATGACCTTACAATGCATCCCTAATCCTACCCAATATCTAAACTTAACAACTACCTTACTAACTATTAATAAGCACCAAATTAAGAATTAATTGAGGGAAAAGTCAGTTAATAGTGAATAAGTGTTCCCTATTCTAAAGTGTTACCAAAATAAAACTAAATCTAATAATTTGGCCCTATTCTCTTGTTTATAACACTTGTTTATGGTCACATATTTAGTCAGTTTGCAGCAAGTGTAGTCTTAATTAATCATGCAGACATTGTGTATCCTCCAGTGCATTAACAGGTAGATGCCGAGTGACCACCTGGTTATGGATGAGCTGTTGAGGTCTGATCTGCCCAGGGGGTGGCAAAACAACAGTGCTTTCACACAAGGCCAATGACAATGAGGAGATCAAGTGGCCCGCAGTGGACATTTTTCCTCATGGTTGATTGATGAGACATGATGGGTCATAAATAGGCCTTGGCTGCCTGTGGTAGCCGTGTGAGACCAGCCATCTTTTGAGGGAAGATCATCTTCTGAGCTGTCATGAAGCCGAGAGCTCCAGAGCAAGATGGAATGATATTGATAGGCATCCATCACATGGTGGATCAATGCTGGAGCACAGTTACCCAGCAACAGAGCACCTGCTGCTGGAGATCATCTGGAAAACCAGCTCTGCTACAAAGCCCAGCGAGACGCCTGTCAAGACGGAATTAAACCGCAGATACACCAGTGGCCTCAGACATTATACTGATGCAGCATCACATGAGTGCACTGTATTCATCCAGGGAACGTTGGATATCATTTGATATTATGAATTCAATAACTCATTTGAGGGATTAATTCATTATGTGGTGATATTGAGATACAAAACCTGTGAGGTTTTGTTTAATTTATAATAATTTGGTATAGCTACAAACCTGATTACAATTTGGTGTTGTGTATCGCTAATGGTTAAATGATGCAAATAAATGGCAGGGTAAAAATGTGTATCATAACACACAGGAGGAGTCAGGAGTTACTTAAAAGTAACTAAAGAGTTCATTACAAGTAGTTAAGGAGCAATACTTATACATAACACATTGTATATAATAGCAGTAGACACCAATTGTCCATGGCAAATCCATAAAGTGTAAAGTGAAGCCGTTTTTGCACTCATGTCAGATTATCATTCGTTCATTAAGATTGTGAAGATGATGTTGGAAATGTACACCTACTTTTTGGAATTAAATAATAACTTCATGAACTGTTAATTAAAACATAAAAACACCAGCAACAACATGCCACTGAGGACCTTCTGTCCCGTTTGACAACAAGAGTCTAACTTTATTCTGACTTCAGAATGAAAAAAAAAATAACTATATGATTTTAGACTAAATTAATGACTTTCCACTAAATCAATAAATAAATAAATAAAATAAAACTGTAAACAAACAAACATACACACAAACGAATGAACAAATTAATTAATGAATGAATGAATCTCACAAGAACAATAATATCATAGGAAAATGTTTATATGGACAAAATCACACAAATGTTGATGTTAGGATAATAAGTAAAAATCAATAAGACTGTAACCATTTAATAAATGTGTTCAGAGGAGATTTAGTCACCTCTATTGACAAGAAGAACATTTAAAGTAACTGAATATCTTACACAATCTTCTTCTATTTTCAGATCAGCTCTTGTTCACACCTGAGCTGTTTCTTATGTCACATGACACACTCTGAATAAAAGATTGCCAGGAAATAGTGTCAACAGAACAGGAAGACGTAGAATAATATGATAACAAATTGTGTACTTGATGCTTTTTATATGACACATTTGATTTAACTAAAAATTATTATAAAAAAAATAATAATTACGAGATCAAACAAAACAGAAAAGATGAATGGGATATTTTACATATGATTATATAATTAATATATCTATAACAACACCCTTAACAGTGAATGTGGATAAAACATATGGTATTTTCATATACATTAACTCATTTCCCTGTTTAGAAAAGCCACAATTTGTTAGGCTGTGTGAAAACGAATAAAACAATGCAATAAATCTGTTATTGTTTTCACATATGGGTGAGTCTCAAAAACGTAAAAACTGAAGCCAATTTTACAACCTTTTTTGCACTATTGTTTTTGCATTACAGGAAATTAAACTCTACGGTTCTTATCTATTTCACATTACTGTAATGTGGAAAAAAAAGTATAGTATTTTTTGCACTGACTTTAATTTCTGCTGATTTAACAAACATTGAAAAAATAAACAATAAAATGTCCAGACACATTACATTAATGTGAATCTGAAGGAGCAGTGTGTGGAGGATATGCCTAATGGTCATGAAACAGGCGTCATATTTTTTTGTGCAGAATATAATTTATTTTTCCAGATTTTGGGGTGAAATTGTTCTGGTAGGATGTTCCCGCTGAAGAAAGCATCAATCAGAAACAGTGACAGCTCTATTCCACCAGTCGCTGTTGCGCTGGTGCCAGGATCAGCTCCCAGAGTCACCGAATCTCCATGCAGAAACAATGGACTTTTCTGCTGTGATATCAAACTGATAGAATTGTGCTCTACTGCAAGCCTCAGGCTATTACCATGAGAAAACCCAATTCTCCCAGACAGCCTCAGCCGGTCTGAACACCACCTAAGGCTACTGGGCCAAACTCATCATGACTGTCATTAGCACTGTGCATTGTGTAGCAATGAAACTAATGTTGTGGTAAGACATAGATGCAGTGTGTGCTTCCTTGTGAGCTTATCTAGGGGAACTGCTGAAATGCACAATACTTCACAAAGCTGTTTGTGAGCTTTCGTCGTCCCATAACATCTAATCTCCTTTCATGTGCACTGTCTGCTATCGCTTCATCTATTTAATTTGCCCTCTCTGAGGCAGTCCTGTAGCATACAGATATGTGGGGAAGAGGGTGACTCTCAGGTTTTGTTCCAAGTAATTAGCCATAAAAATCTCATAAATGTCATACAAGGAGAGATATTTCATTCTCATATTCTCCTGTATTGATTTACATGCTGTTAACAACCACGATGAACTGTCTGACCGATGAAGAGATTAGACTAAAGGAGATATTGAACACAATGATCACTGTAACACATTAGCTGCTGTCACAGATTTTAATTCCTTCTGTGTATCAGCTCTGGCTTAGTCTGGCTGTGGCTGCATTTGCTTATGAAAGCTATTCTTAATGAACTGCCTTTCAGCATGAAGAAATGAGGTGAAATGACTACCATGCACGACCACAGTGAGGAGAATACGAGACATTTTAAGACTCATGGTAATTTGTAATAACATTTGCTCTAAATATTTACATACATGCATACATACATACATAAATAAAAAATGCATGCAGTAAATACATAAATAGTATTTTGGTCCTAAGTGTAAGTGTTTGTGTGTGTGTGTGTGTGTGTGTGAGAGAGAGAGTTAGATTTATTAGTTGTATTAATTTTTAGTAATATTAATCAAAATCCGTACATTTTCCCAAAGACAATTCAATTCAAGTTTATTTGTATAGCGCTTTTTACTGTAAGGTTTGGGTTTTGTTTCATGTTCTTGTTTTCATGTCTTTTATTTTTAAGTTTAGTTATGGTTCCTGTTTGTGTCATGCTTCCCTTGCCCTCATGTCTCTTTGCTATTGGTTCCCTTGTTCCTTGTGTCATGTCTTCATTGGTTTGCTCATGTCATGTGACCCTCACTGTTTGTTATAATTTGCCTTGTTATTGCCTTTGGTTATCCCAAAGTTTGGGAGCCAAATGTGGAAAAAGCTCTACCTCCTTCAGTGGACTTTGCTATCCTAGGTACTACCAAGAGTCCAAAGTTTTGCGACCTTAGAGAGCGGGTTGGATTGTAGCGTGATAGAAGACAAATTAGGTACGCAGGTGCTAAACCATTTAAGGCCTTATAGGCAAGTAATAATATTTTGTAAATGATATGGAACTGAATAGGTAGCCAGTGCAGAGACTGTAAAATTGGGGTAATATGATCATATTTTCTTGACCTGGTAAGAACTCTAGCCCGCTGCATTTTGGACTATCTGTAGCTTGTTTATTGAAGATGCAGGACAACCAGCTAGCAGTGCATTACAATAGTCCAGTCTAGAGGTCATGAATGCATGAACTAGCTTTTCTGCATCAGAAACAGGTAGCATGTTTCGAAGCTTGGCAATGTTTCTGAGATGAAAGAATGCTGTTTTTGTAACATTGGAAATATGATTTTCAAAGGGCAAGTTGCTGTCTAATATAACACCCAGATTTTTGACTGTAGAAGAAGTAACAGTACATCCGTCTAGTTGCAAATTGTAATCCAAGAGATTCTGTGTACTGTTTTTTGGTCCAATAAGTAATATCTCTGTTTTATCTGAATTTAATAGGAGGAAATTATTGGTCATCCAATCTTTTACATTTTAACACACTCTATTAGCTTAGATAGTTTAGAAATTTAATCTGGTCTTGTTGAGATATATAGTTGAGTATTATCAGCAAAACAACTGAAAATAATCATAATCGTAATAATGATAATGAATTAAAATATGAACCATTATAATATGCACCATATTTACATATGCATCTAAATAAATTAGATTAAATTAAATGAAATAAATACTTAAAATATAGCTGCAAGCAGCAATTAAGGGGCCAAGCACAACAGAGGCAAAATGAGGAGCTAAGCATGGCATGGAGCAACAGACCAGCTGCAACAATGAGTAATTAAAGCCATTTTAGAATGATAAAAGTTGAAATGGCTGAAAAAGCATATATACAACCACTAGTAATATGATTTAATGGGTTATGACTTTTGAATAATAGGTGGTGCTATCAAATCGATGTGGTGTGCTCTGTGTGAGGTGACAATGGCACATACAGTTTATATGTCAAAGCTTTGCAGAGATAAAGTCTCAAATTTGTTCCGTCAATATCAGATTCGTCTATCGACACAAAATCCATAACTTTTAGTCAGAACAGTCTGAAGATGATCTGACTCGAATTTGGTGAAAATCAGACAAATAATCGAGAAGTTTCACACCCATGGACATTTTGTTGTGTTTTCATTCCCCATGTGCTCTGTGTGACCTACTTTTTCCTCATGTTTTTCCTCATGTTTTTCCTCATTGTGTCATTATGTTCAGGTGTGTCTAGACATTATCCTCATTTACGTTTCCCATGTAAGTTGCATTCAGTTCTGTGTTTCTTCGTCCGGTCTCGTCTATGTGTACGTGTGTTTGCTGCCTTCCTGTGATTGATTACCCTTATGTGGATTATTAAAGACTGTTTATCGTTATCCTTCTTCTCCATGCGTTCACTCCTGCACAACACCGTGACAAGTCGGAGTTCGAAAAAGTGTGAGTTTTAAAGGAGTCATATGATGCGATTTTATGTTTTCCTTTGTCTTAGGAGTGTTACAAGCTGTGTGTGCATATATAAGATCTGTAAAGTTGCAAATATTAAAGTCTCAAACCCAAAGAGATATTCTTTATAAAAGTTAAGACTCTGCCACGTCTTCCTAAAACGGCTGATTCAAATACGCCCCCACATGTCTACGTCACGGTGTGGGAAGATTTGCATAACACCGCCCAAATGTATACGCAATGAAAGAAGGTGTAACTTTTATTTGTGCTGTAGTATTGTTGTTGCCGCTGCCATGTCGTGGAGACGATGTGTGTTTCGTTGGGAAATCAAAAGTGCTTTGTTTGGCCTTCCAAATGAGTACACAACTAGAAATCAGTGGTTAAGTTATATTTACAACACTGTTCCAGAACAGTACAATGCAAATATTGGAGTGTGTGCAGCGCATTTTACGGAGGACTGTTTCCTGAACCTAGAGTAGCCTACAATGTGAACACTATGAATGGCTGTGAACACTATAAAATGGGGCAATTCCAACATCGCAAGGACAGTCTTGTGCTTCTGACTCACAGCCTGTAAGTATGTTTCTGTATTTAAAGAATTTGCTACGGACTATTCAAACGTGAGTTTTGAGCAGTGTAGAGTAGTTCTTGTTTGGCGTTTCTGCAGTCACAAATGCAGACATGGTAATGTTCACGTGGTGCGGCGCAATGCGTAAAAAGACCGTATGAGTCATTACAATCAGTAATTATGTCCTCACTAAATGCAACAAATGCCTCGTTTGTAATGGGTTTTATTGTTTTAGTCTCATTGCGCCTAGTTTCAGAGCACACCTTGCTTCTCAGAACGATGAGCTTTGTAAAAATCGTTGCGTTTCAGAAAGGCGGAGCATAGAGGAGGAACAATAATGTACAGCATGTGGAAAATAATGTTTTTTTGAACTGCAAACCACTTAACCACAGTGCATTACACCAAATACACAAAATAATGTTCTTTTTAGCAACATCATAAAAAAATCAAAATGACAGATAGGAAGGTTGACCGACTAAGGCATAGTTAGCAAGTGTGCTTCATCCAACATCTATATAAACAAATATTTTGGGGATTTCTTGATGTAACGTAAACGTAATATGTAACTTAAAGGGAAAGCTCAAAGGGAATCATTTATGATTTTATAGGGAATTTGAACAGAATCACTGTTTTACGGCTGATCACTGAGTCAGCAGTGATTCACTGAACGAGCCATAACATCAACTCTGTACTGGATATTAAAATCCAAAATATATTGAAAACACTATTTAATAGCACAGTAACAAGATCAGCAGATTAAGACATTAACTTGTGAGCACAAAACACAAGCTGCGTCTCTTTTCAATATAAACAAGGCTTTATTTGATAAATCTAAGACATGTAAACTAATCTAACACATGAACACAAGCATTCACACATTCACACGTTGCAGAAGGAGAGAAAGTAAGGAAAGGATGAGTTTAGAGAATGAAAATGTGATATCCCAAGTTTACAGCAATATGTGCTATTGCATCGACCTGAACAACCTTCAATCACTTACTTAACCCTCGCTTTGAGTTTCTCAATGAGGCTAAAATTTGTATTAAACACACCGGCTCAGCAAAAATCTGGAGGTTGCTTGCATTGCCTGTGTTAAGGGATTCATATATTTACACGAAATCCATACATTTTTGTCAGCATGGTCTGAAGATGATCCATGAAGATGAATTCATAGATTTTCAAATTCAAAGATTTCATATTTAGTGAAAGTTGGACCAACGGTCTAGGAGGAGTTTGAAAAGTAGGTTTCCTTTTAAATCAAAATGGCAGACAAGACGTTTTGGCAAAATTGGTATCAATGTTCTCAGCATGACCCAAAGAATGTATTGAGACCAGTTTCATTGCAATAGGCCAATGTAATCAAATGTTATTAGCATTTTATTAAATTTATTTATAACTTTTTGCCACAAGGTGGTGCTGCCACCAAACTTTTTGAGAACTGTCAGAGCATGGTGCCGAAGACACATACTGAGTTTCATAAAATATAAAATTTTTACGACAAAATTCAAAATGGCCAACACCCAAAATGGCTCACATGGGAAAATTGGGTACGATTTGACTCGGCATGCTCCACCGAATCTAAAGAGACCAGTTTTTGTGATTTTTGCCAAAACCATTAAGAAGCTATAAAAATTTGCCATTTTTCATATCTCCTGACCACTTTGTGGTGTTGTGCCAAAACTGTGCAGGTAGCCTAAAGTCATGGTTATTATTACACTCACCATGCCACAATCGCTAGCTGGAGTCCCCATGAGCTCTGCTAGAGGACAGTCCATCCCATGCCATGCCCTGAGTGCCCATGTACTGTCACCACTCTCCCCGGACTCCATTTCCCATAATCTTTTGCCTGTATTCATCAGAACTCATTATCAGTTCACAACTGTCTCATATAAGTGGATTGTGTCTTATATGAGATGGACATACTCATATAAGTCCATCTACTCCATTGTCACAACGCCTAACGTTACAAACCAAGTTTGGTCTGAATACGACAAAGCGTTGCAAAGATATAGCCTCACATCCATTTTTGAATGCTCTTCGTCAAATTTGTTCACGCATTATTCGAGAACAGTTTGACTAATCAACTTTATTTCCACAATATTTTGCCAGCATGGTCTGAAGATGATCTGAGCCAATTTTGGTGAATATCAGACAAACCATCTAGGACGAGTTCAAAAAGTATAAAAAAACAGGAACCCAGTTGAAAAAAAAAGCTTATGCTGGTTAGGTATGTTTTGAAGCATTGCTGCTGGTTTAAGATAGTCCTTAGCTGGGCATGTGCTGGTTATGTGCTGGTCCTAAGCTTGTCCAAAGCAACTAGCTCCTGCTCAGGACCAGCACATGACCAGATAACACCAGCTCAAACCAGCAGCAATGCTTCAAAACATGCCTTACCAACATATGCATTTTTTGTTTGTTTGTTTTTTTCAACAGGGAGGAAGAAGAAGAAGAAGAATGCCAAAGGATACAATAGGTGCCTAAGCACCTTCGGAGCTTGGCCCCTAATAAATAAATAAACCCACCATAATTTTTGCAGTCAGTAAAGCTAGCCAGTGTTCTGTACACAACAATGGTGTCGAACTAAAATGCTATTTAAATACTATTAATTGGTATAATTGGCTAGATTGTCAATTGCACCAATATAAAAATGCACTTTAAATAAATAAATGGGAATGTAAATTAATCCCCTAGCTACTACTTAGAAATGTCCTAGCAAACACCCAGAACACCCTGGATGCCACTATCCATAGAACCACTCAAATATTTGCCTAAAAATTGCAACCACCGAGACCGCATTAACATTCGCCGAGCAATATGCTAGCAAAAATCATCAATTTTATCCTATAAACAGGTTCAAGTAAAGTATTTCCACAGCTTCATACTTCTCAAAAGGACAATTAATTTTCTTCAAAGGACAGCTGCTTCACAAACAGTGCATTCTTAAAAATGAATTGCTTTTGCAGAACAGAATTGTGTGATTATGCCTGAGTAATAGATCATACACTGCACTGTCATAAACCAAGACAAATGACAGGCTGATAGATAGATAGATTTATGCATGAATGAATCTGATGGTAAGATTTATAGATAGACGCCGCAGAATAACAGAGGTGATGAAAAGGGTGCATTTACTGGCCGCCTTCACTGCTTCATGACTGTTTGGGCACAAAGAGGGATACAAATGATCTAATTTGCAAATGCAGCATAGCATAATAACAGTGTCTATCATAATAGCTGACATAAATGTGGAAACAAAGAAGAAACCAAACCTCCCAAGCACATTTATCACACGTGAAAACACACATTTACACAAACCACCTGCTGTACCTTCCTTCACAGCCATTCTGTCATTTTTCCCTAAATCACTGCATCATTTGTTTTTAGTGAGCAGGGCGGAAGCAATACATGCCTTTAACACTGCACCATTGGATGTAATTTTGTTTAATTAGCGATGGGGAACAAATACAAGGCCGGCGCTTGCATGCAAAGTGATGTGATTAACCAGCAGCTTTGTTTAACAAAGGCCTGTCAATCACGCCATCCTTTGTCTGTACCGCTAATCGTCATTTCATTGTTGAGCAAACACAATTTCCCTTTTCCTAAATAAATAGATTAAAAATAAGATGAATAATTCATCAACTATTCCATGGTCAATTGCTGCTTTCCTTGTTGCAGATGCCACATTGTTATTAAAAGAACAAATGTGTCGCTGCTCGTATTAGAGCTATTAAACAGACAATCTTCACAGCTTTGCATTCTATTCTTAAACAGAAAAGAAGGAAAGTCTGGTAGCTGGAGCTGTAACATCGTGTTTCGTGATGTTTTCCTACAGTTCTCTGAAAACTGCAATTTTATACTTAGGCAATGGCAAAATTGCGCTACATGAAAAGGTTTCTCTTGAAACAGCTTGGCTGTCAGTTTGAGGCAAAGTGTATTTTTGCAGAATAACAGAAGACAGACAAATAGTCTCGTGTTCGCAGATGCTGGGGTTCTGCATTAATCAGAATCTCAGATGCAAAAAGCAAGCAGAAAAGACACGAGAAAAAAGAGCTGCACGCGGCTTTATTTGTTGATCAGTTTAAAGTCTCAAGCTCGTCCCCTGAAGGGTTATGGCCGAGTCTGTTTAGAGCTGAACTGATGCCAAAGTGTGAAAAATAGGACCTTTGAAATGGTGAATAAATGGGACAAAACATAAAAGAAATCTTAAGCTTTCAGCAAAGACTCAAGACTTTGTTGCTTAAGCGATATCAAACTAGCTGGTAATCATTGTGATAACACTTTATAATAATGAATATGTTATACAGCATGTGTATTAGTTAATTAGTAAATACTTTTATTGGACAGTAACAAGACAAATATCTTGACTAAATGATGACAGAATTTTAATTTTTGGGTGGACTATGTTACTTAATGTTGCACCATAAGTCTAAGTGAAAGTTTGTTAGTTAACAGCTCAAACCAGGGAGCAGATCAAAATAAGTAGTCAAATGAATGTGTAAACTGGAATGGAACGTTTTTTTGTATAATGCATGACTGATCTGTTGTAGATGATTCATAGAGGTTTAATGAAGATTGAACATCTCTCTCTGTACAGATGCACTCACCTTCTCTGTCTTCCTTGCTTCAAAAGAGTCTCTTTGTGACAGATTTTTATCCTACAACTCCCCTGCCATGCTATTAGTTTATTTTTTATATATTCTGTTTTCTCTCACACACCTCCTGTCTTTTGATTAAACTTTTTTTTTTTTTTTTTTTTGCAGTTTGATATTTTTTTTGTCATATGATCAAATACACAAATTTTAAAAAAAAAAAAATCTACAAATATTAATAATAAATGCTTTGGTTGAAATAAACACTTCTTCCATCAAATAATGCAGTTCATTTGTCTACATTTGCTTAGAAGCTGTCTCTATGCTTTAATTACTGACACTTTCTATGAAAGAGAAAACGAAAAATCCAATAAAACAGTTGTTACAGAAAGATTATATGTAAAACAAATGGAGAATTTATGTACGTCTCGCTTCATTTATCAAAACAATGTAATATAAACATACTTAACAGTGTTCCTTGTAATGAAACAGACCCCGCACACTTTTGACCCCTTAACCAACCACAAAACCAAATAAAAAGTTTAAGTAACACTTTATTTTGACGATCCTTTTTGAGCATTCTGTTAACAATATGTAAATTAGCACCTACTGTACATGTCTATTAACTTTCATTAGAGTATTAATAGAGAATGAGCTCCTGAAAAATTACCAAAGATTAAGCAGAAAAAGTAAGACAGAGAGTGAGATAATTACAACAAACAAGTAAAAACAACAGAGGAACAACTTGGATTGTTATACTAAAGACACCCTCTTACTGCAAGGCAATGAAGCAAGCCTGAACTCGTTTGAGGAGATTTTCCCCCTGCTAAAAGCCAGAGTAGAAAAGGAGAGAGATGAGACCCATGTGAACTGCACAGACTCTGAGGAAGAAGGCCCAGTGAATCCTTCACCTTCACCACCTTCACCATCTGAACGTCAGCTGAGAGACAGTTTAGCCCTACTAGAACTGGACTTCACTGAATTCAGAGAACACACTCAGGCCAAACTCTCAGACAAACACAACACAAACATTTACATCCAGGAGCTCAAAGATGAACTCCAGCAGCTGAAGAAAAACACCAGCTCCTCCATCGGTGGACTTATAAGAGCTCTCGGAGAACTTCAAGAAGAAAACCAAACTTTTTGCTTACAGTTATACAAACTAGAAGAGGACACAGAGAAAAAGGAAGTGAACTTTTCCAGACAAGAAATGAGAAAACAGTTACAGAATAACACAAAACACAATACACTACAATACAGCTCCAGACAAACCAAACTACACAAACACAGAATGCGTGCCTACGACAAACACACAGACACCTGCAGCAACACAGGCCTCACCTGACCAGACTCCAGAACCTGATCCAGATGTTCTCCTCCTCATGGACCCCCAGAAACTCTTTCCACACCAAAAAGTCACTGCAAAGCGATGTAGCACAACAGGCCACGCCCACCAGATCATCAGAGACTTCACAGGACACCCCTCATGTATTATCATTCACACTGGGACTAATGACCTTCGCTCGTTGAGCAACAATACTTCTGATGCAGTGAGGAAAATGGCAGAAATCACCAGCAAAAAGTTCCCAGAATCCCAAATCATAATCTCCACACTTCTCCCGAGACACGACACACCACCACACATCATCTACAGCATCAATGCTGAAATTTGCCATGGCTGTTCTGCGGTCCCCAATGTACACGTGGCCCACCACCACCACATCGGCCTCCTACATCTGTACGATGGACTTCACCTACACAAAGACGCATTCCGTATTTTTGCAAAGACTCTAAAAGATGCAGTCCAGTATCACTGAGACACCTGTTACCAACTCCACAATACCACTGGCCCATTCACCCCTACATGCCCAGACATCCCCCTCCGGCTCTGATGAGCACAGACATCGCCTGGACAAACACCACACGTCGTCCAACACACCCACCAATGGCTCCCTACACACCTGTAAACCTACAGTCACCAACTTCACATCCACCTGCTGCCCATCAAACCCCTGTAAGAAAGAAGAAATCAAAAACCACCCCCAGGGCTGGACTGGGACAAAAAATTGGCCCTGGCATTTTGGCCCAGACTGGCCCACTACATACGATCAGAATACTACCCATCTTTGCACGCCCTTGAATATGTATACCAGCTCCTATACATAAAAGCACTAAAGCCATATAATAATAGGTAGGAAACAGTGAGAGTTGACACATTAAAAACTTCTAAAAAGTGTAATTTATTAATATAATAAAACTATAATCCACACTGATGAATCCTAAAACTATAGGCCTATATAGTTATGACATCCTGTGTATGTGCCTGTGTGTTTGAGGGAGGTATTTTACCAAAAATTTACTTTGGTAGAAGTTGAAGTCTTCGTTTAGAATATTACTTGAGTAAAAGTCTTAAAGTATATTTTATTATAAATATAAGTATATTTATTGATATTTAAACGTACTTAAGTATTGAAAGTAAAAGTACAATTAAATGCAAAATGGAAAAGAAGCAAATAAATATATATATATATATATATATTTTCATACAGCTTTAGTAGCAAGATTGTGTTCAGTTTGAACTCTTTCTTCCATTTTGTATTTTTGGGTAAGAATAAGAAGCACTTCATCTGGTACTTAGTGTCTTTCATTCCAACATAAGAAAACATCTCTGGAATTTGCATCTGAAATAGCATTAAGATGTATTTATTTTTACACAGTTTATGTATCTCAGAGGGGACATGGATGCATTTAAACTGCAGTTACAGATGCATGAATAGGCCTAATGTTGTGTTTTTAACATAAAACATCGAAATTAAAACCGCTAGTAGGTGACAGCAAAAATTTGGTGACAGAAAGTGATCATTAATGAGTGAGTCATTGAGATTCAACCGATTCATTCAAACGACTGATTCATTCAGGAACATAGCATTTGACTGTGTTAATGAGTGAATCACTGAATCATTTATTCAACCGATTCATTCAAACGACTGATTCATTCAAACGACTGATTCATTCAGGCACAGAGCATTTGAATGTGTTAATGAGTGAATCACTGAATCATTTTTCAACTGATTCGTTCAAACGACTGATTCATTCAGGAACAGAGCATTTGAATGTGTTAATGAGTGAATCACTGAATCATTTATTCAACCGATTCGTTCAAAAATCGGATTCATTCAATAAGTACACCGTCCATTGCTCAGAGACGCAAAACAGTGCTGTGATCTTTCTTTGGAACTATTTCGTTGGAAAAATTGAGCAAAAACAAGCAATAAGTCTAAAATTTAAGTCAATTATTGCTTTACTGAACTTGTATGAAATGATTATTAAATGTGTTCATGTTGATATCTGCAGAAAAACGGTACTCTTTGTGTGATATAGATATAGAAGTTAACTATATTATATAAATATAAAAAACATACAGAAGCATTTTTGCCGTCAACAATTTAGAATGCCTGGAATTTTTTAATACATTAATAAATCAACGTGCGTGCACCCTGTGTGTGATTTGATGATATAGCCTAATTGATAATGTCAGATCACACATCATTACAACAACACTTACCCTATTATTGCAGAAGATATACTGTATATCACACACCCCAGACTCCACTTTGAGCGGAAAATGAATCATTCGCGATTGTGTGCGCACTTGTTTGCATGTATCAGAGTAAAAGTATATGTTTTAATTAGGAAATGAAGTGGAGTAAAAGTAAAAGTTGGCTGAAATGTAAAAACTCAAGTAGGCTACAGAAGTATTATGACTTCGTTACAATACACCACTGTGTGTGTCTGTCTGTCTGTGTGTGTGTGTGTGTGTGTGTGTGTGTGAGAGAGAGAGAGAGAGAGAGAGAGAGAGAGCGAGCCCAAAAGGGGAGTTGTTTAAAGATGTGATTGGGTCAGCCCAATGTCAATTAAGAAAATAACCAATGGGCTGCTGATTAAATGTCTCATGGGCCGGTCTGTCTGGGGGGAAAAAATCCTAAACCAACTTTTTTTGACAAATACATTAAACAGCCGCAAAGACCACAGCGCCCTCAACTATTTAGGCAGAAAAAACTATAGGCTGCTAAGAGTTTTATGGGCCGATCAGACAAACATGTAAGAAGATGTATAGGCCCGGCCCAAAAAGTACGTCGGCCCAGCGGGAAAATGCCCGGTCTGCCAGATGGCCAGTCCGCCCCTGACCACCCCACACCAAGAGAAGCCCCCACAGCCGAGAGCACAGAGCTATACTGAAGCTGCAGCCCGGCCCCCTGCTCCACCCAGCACCTCCACACCTGCCAGTGAACTGAGCCAGATCAGAGAGATGCTGCAGACACTGTGCAACCAGCTCCTCAACAGATAAGGACAATATACACAAACAGTGCACTAATATATTTTAAAAAAAGTGCACTAGATGTAAATTGCCTACCATATATACACTCACCTAAAGGATTATTAGGAACACCATACTAATACTGTGTTTGACCCCCTTTCGCCTTCAGAACTGCCTTAATTAGGGGCCAAGCCCGAAGGGCTATAGCCCCTATTGTATCTGTATGTTTTATTATTATTATTATTATTTTTGGCCCATGGGGCTCTATGGCAGCCCTATGAACGGAACATAGGAAAATGATGAAATTTGGCATACTTATAGAGATGGCCATGAATAGTGACCTGACCAACTTTGGGGTCTCTAGAAACAACTCTATAGCGCCACCACCAGTTCAAAAATTCAACATTGAAATGGTAATAACTCTTGAACCCCTTGTTCTATAAAAATTAAACTTAGTACACCTGATTACTCTCTTCATGTTGATCCCATTCAATAGCTTACAGTAAGACTCCACCCATTACAGTAGCGGCCATTTTGAAAAGTACAGTATTCTGTCTGTTCGCTACTACTCCTTGAAAATTGATTCAATTCTTCCCAAAATTGACTCAAATGATCTTTGGACTGAGCCGCACAGAAATGACTGAACAGATTTTTTTTATCCATCTTTGTTCAAAAGTTATGATTTTGTGAACTTAACGAAGTCGACCCAAAATTGGTTCAGAGCCTCTATCTCGGCCAAACTTGGATCAATCGAAACGAAACTTGGTACGCTTCATCAACACCATGATCTGAGGGGCCACGCCAAAGTTGGGAACAGCGCCACCTATGGGTCCTGAGATACCAGAAATTCATATTTTTGCTTATAACTTTTGAACAGTCAGTCAGAAAATTATAATCTTTGTGTCTATGGATTCCTTGGGTCATGACGAAACAGAGGATGTCACATTTTCCAGGATTGGCTGAACCACGTGTCCGCCATTTTGATATTTGGTATAAATTGCAATATCTTTTGAACCATTTAACATATCGGCACAAATATCGGTAGGGATCATCAACACCATGTCCCGTAGGGACCACAGAAGTCTGATGACAGCGCCCCCTAGTGTTCCAGAGATATAACTATTCTAACAAAAACACATAACTTTTGCAAATGTTGTCCAAAATGTGTCATTTTTATGTCGTTTCGTTCCCTGGGTTATGCCGATTCTGACAATGTCTCATTTGTCATTTTCCAACATGGTGTCTGTCCGCCATTTTGAAGCAAATGAAAACCAGTCTTTTCGCTACTCCTCCTTCAAAATCTGTCCAATTCTTCCCAAAATTGACTCAGATGATCTTTGGACCGAGCCGCACAGAAATGACTGAACAGAATTTTTTGAGTACTAGTGAAAAAAAAAGTTATGATGCTGTGAACATAACGGGCTCGACCAAAATTGGTTCAGAGGCTGTATCTCAGCCAAGCTATGATCAATCAAAACAAAACTTGGTACACTTCTTCAACTCCATGATCTGAGGATCCATGCCAAATTTGGGAACAGCGCCACCTATGGGTCGTGAGATACCAAACAAATCACATTTTCACTTATAACTTTTGAACAGTCAGTCAGAATATTATAAGGATGTCAATTTTGCCAGGATTGGCTGAACCACGTGTCCATCACTTTGAAATTTGTTGGCTTATACTAGTGATCTTAGCATTCTTCTAAGTTACAGGCTAAACAATTACCATTCTGTTTAAAGTGACTCTTCAGCTATCGAATTAACCATAAGCTGCGTTACAATTAACTTTACTTTGTGTTACACTGGTTAAAATGCTAAATAACTTTTTTTGTCAGCTCATTCTCTCACCTAAACCTCTCCTCGGCAGCTTGTCAAATGTGCAGCGACTGAGTGGCTCACTCTGCTAAACCGCTTTCACCGAACCTTTTAGGGCGTGGGTTCGAATCCCGGTTGGCTCAAGCCCAGACCGCGAGAGGTCCTGTGGCCAAAAGCGGTTCAAACATTGCTTTTGTTCCAGACGTTGGATCTTCTGTGCGTTTGTTCTTCTCATCCCAACTTCTGTTCAGTTTTGAACTTCTGTGCTTCTGAACCAATCTGTTTTTTCTATGTACGTTCTTTTTCAGCTTTTTATTCTCTTCCCGCTCTGCGCCTCGCTACGGGCCATTCGCTGGCTTGGCCCCGGTAATCGCTGCTTGCAGCTATATTTCTACGTGGCATTGATTCAACAAGGTGCTGAAAGCATTCTTTAAAAATGTTGGCCCATATTGATAGGATAGCATCTTGCGGTTGATGGAGATTTGTGGGATGCACATCCAGGGCACGAAGCTCCCGTTCCACCACATCCCAAAGATGCTCTATTGGGTTGAGATCTGGTGACTGTGGGGGCCATTTTAGTACAGTGAACTCATTGTCATGTTCAAGAAACAAATTTGAAATGATTCGAGCTTTGTGACATGGTGCATTATCCTGCTAGAAGTAGCCATCAGAGGATGGGTACATGGTGGTCATAAAGGGATGGACATGGTCAGAAACAATGCTCAGGTAGGCCGTGGCATTTAAACGATGCCCAATTGGCACTAAGGGGCCTAAAATGTGCCAAGAAAACATCCCCCACACCATTACACCACCACCACCAGCCTGCACAGTGGTAACAAGGCATGATGGATCCATGTTCTAATTTTGTTTACTCTACCATCTGAATGTCTCAACAGAAATCGAGACTCATCAGACCAGGCAACATTTTTCCAGTCTTCAACCGTCCAATTTTGATGAGCTCGTGCAAATTGTAGCCTCTTTTTCCTATTTGTAGTGGAGATGAGTGGTACCCGGTGGGGTCTTCTGCTGTTGTAGCCCATCCGCCTCAAGGTTGTGCGTGTTGTGGCTTCACAAATGCTTTGCTGCATACCTCGGTTGTAACGAGTGGTTATTTCAGTCAAAGTTGCTCTTCTATCAGCTTGAATCAGTCGGCCCATTCTCTTCTGACCTCTAGCATCAACAAGGCATTTTCGCCCACAGGACTGCCGCATACTGGATGTTTTTCCCTTTTCACACCATTCTTTGTAAACCCTAGAAATGGTTGTGTGTGAAAATCCCAGTAACTGAGCAAATTGTGAAATACTCAGACCGGCCCGTCTGGCACCAACAACCATGCCACGCTCAAAATTGCTTAAATCACCTTTCTTTCCCATTCTGACATTCAGTTTGGAGTTCAGGAGATTGTCTTGACCAGGACCACACCCCTAAATGCACTGAAGCAACTGCCATGTGATTGGTAGATTAGATAATTGCATTAATGAGAAATTGAACAGGTGTTCCTAATAATCCTTTAGGTGAGTGTATTCTCACAGGTTATTTTCTCTCTGTCTTACCAAATAGGTTTATCTTTAATATTACTAAAATACTAATGCGTTCACTTCATATAAGTTATTGGAATATTCAGGGTCTTCATTCTTCGAATTTTGGTCCTGCACAGACCCAACTGTTCTAAAAAATAACAAAGATGCTTACATTATCATTCTCACTGAAACCTGGTGTCGAAAGGATGCGCTTACCTACTGTCCCTCAGGCTACTATGAAGTAATTGTACCCTCAGTTAAATTAAGTACAGTCCACCGTAGACGAGACTCGGGAGGAATTTTGGTGTGGTACAGGGAAGCTCTGGCCAAACACATTTCTATTATTACACTAAGTAAATTTCATTGTTGGTTAAAACTAAACAATCAAATTGGCATTTCAACCACTGACACTTATCTTTGTGCCATCTACATTCCTCCAGCAGAATCCCCTTACCATGATGAGGAATATCTGAACAACATCCACACAGAGATCAGCCATTTCCAGGCCCAGGGAAACGTACTGCTGTGTGGAGACTTTAACGCAAGACCTGGATCTGAACCTGATAACATAGATCCAAAGGGCAATGAACTTGTCTTTGGCCAAAACCCCCTTAGTCTCACAAAAAACCTCCCATCAAGAAACAATCTTGACCAAACTGTAAATAAAAACGGTAGAGAATTAGTGCAGCTCTGCCGAGCCTCAGGCCTGTACATACTTAATGGCAGGATCAGAGGGGACTCTTTAGGGAGGTTCACGTGTTGTTCAGGTCTTGGAGCTAGTGTAGTGGACTATACCATCACTGACATGGACCCCTCCTCCTTCAGTGCATTCACTGTCAAACAACAAACTCCACTGTCTGACCATAACCAAATTAACATTTATATTAAAACACATCACTCACTAACACAAAACATACCCGAAACCTGTCAAATGTATCAAATCCAACCAGGATACAGATGGGCTTCAGACAGCACAGACAAATTTATTCAAGCCCTCAATTCTGAAGAAATTAAAAATCTAATCACTACATTAACAACAAATTTGAAACCACTAAAGATGGTGTTAATTTGGCTATAAATTAAATAAATTGTATATATAAAAAGCAGCTTGCAAAACTGAGTTGAAAAAAATGAGTAAAAATACATCAAAAGATGAAAAATGGTTTGACTCAGACTGCAAAACATTAAGAAAACAACTTAGAAAATGATCAAACATGAAACATAAACAACCAAACAACGCTGACATAAGAACTGAATACTGTTCAAAATTAAAACAATTCAAAGACACTATCAGAGCAAAAAAAGCACCATCTGACCAAAAGTTTACAAGAAATAGAACATTCAATGAATCATAATAAGTTCTGGGATATGTGGAATAATCTGAGCACAACAAAACCTCAAGACTTGCCAATACAAGATGGAAACATTTGGACAAAACATTTTGAAAATTTATATAAAGAAATCCCTTACAAACTTTGTAGACATAATTAAAAATAATCAAACATAATTAAAAATAATCAAAACCCTCTCGACTTCCCAATTACACATGAAGAATTGATGAAAAAACTCAAAAGCCAAAAATGTAAAAAATCTTGTGGTCCTGACAACATTCTGTGTGAAATGCTGATACACAGCACACCTGAGCTTCAGACAGCTGTGCTCAAATTATTCAACCTTGTACTTAGTTCAGGCTGTTTTCCTGACATCTGGAGCCAAGGACTTATTACCCCTATTCACAAGAGTGGAGACAAATTGGACCCTTATAATTTCAGAGGCATTTGTGTGAGCAGAAATCTGGGGAACTTATTTAGCAGTATTTTAAACAATAGAATAGTAAACTTCCTTAACGAACACAGTGTCCTGAGTCCTAGTCAGATTGGCTTTCTTCCTAATTATAGAACTACTGACCACATTTACACCCTACACACCCTAATCAATAAACACGTAAAACAGACTAAACACGGGAAAATATTTGCATGCTTTGTCGATTTAAAAAAAGCATTTGATTCTATTTGGCACGACGGATTAAATTACAAACTTTTACAAAGTGGTGTAAGGGGTAAAGTTTATGACATTATTAAATCAATGTATTCAAGCAACAAATGTGCAATCCGAACTGGCAACAAACATACAGAATTCTTCTCCCAGAAGAGAGTAGTACGGCAGGGTCCAACACTGTTCAACATCTACATTAATGAATTAGCGGTGCAGTTTGAACAGTCTACAGCCCCTGGACTCACTCTACAAGACAAAAATATCAAGCTTTTGCTGTACGCAGATGATCTAGTGCTGCTGTCATCCACCCCACAGGGACTACAGAAGCACCTAGACCTGCTGGAGAACTACTGCCAGAACTGGGCCCTGGCAGTAAACCTCAAAAAGACCAGCATTATGGTCTTTCAGAAAAAGCTCAGATGTCAGGAACACAGATACCAGTTCAGTCTAGGTAGCACCGCCCTAGAACACACAATGCAGTACGGCCTCGGCCTGATCATCACTGCATCGGGAAGTTTCAGTATGGCAGTGAATGCAAAGATAAAGCTCGAAGAGCTCTATACGCAATCAAGAAAAAATTACAAAATATTGAAATACCGCTTCCAATTTGGTGTAAAATCTTTGATAGTGTAATTCAGCCCATAGCGCTGTATGGAAGTGAGGTTTGGGGTCCACTCAGTGATCAGAGCTACACTAGACGGGACAGGCATCCAACAGAAGCCCTACACAGAATTCTACAAAATTACAAAGAAGAACACCTAATAATGCATGTAAGGCAGAATTAGGCCGTTTCCCATTGATGATAAATATACAAAAAAGATCCCTCAAATTCTGGATGCATCTAAAATCAAGTCCCACAGAATCACTACATTTTAAAGCTCTACAAACCCAAGAACTGGACCCTGAAAAGAGTCCACTCAGTCAGCTGGTTCTGAGACTTACTAACCTGACTAACTCTACTAACACTAACCAGTCTCAGACCAGCACTGCTTCTCACACAAACATCAAAATAAATCAAATTATCAAACAATCTAAAAATATATATCTGGAACATTGGGATAAAGAAACCAAAACACAAAGTAAATTACAACTCCATCGAACTATAAAATTAAAATTTGAATTAGAAGAATATCTCCAGAGTGTCAAAGACACAAAGCAGAGACAGATCCTGAGCAAGTACAGGCTCAGTGAGCACAGACTAGCCATCGAGACCGGCAGACATAGAAAGAGCTGGTTACCCAGAGAGCAAAGAGTGTGTGTTCACTGTGAGACAGGAGAGATCGAGACAGAGACACACTTCCTACTTCACTGTTACCAATTTAAATCAATCAGAGACATATACATCAACAAATTCACAAACATCATTTACAGAAATTTACAGCCATGACTGAAGAGGAACAAATAAAGATAATACTAGGAGAGGGACAGACAGGAGCACTGGCTGCGAGATACGCGTGGATGTGCCACAGTCTGAGAGACAGCAGGTGAACATGTGTAATGTGTGTAATGTGTGTATTACGTCTGACCTCAGTGTGTTTCCCTACTGTCTACCACAGTTACCCTCAGCCTGTGTGTGTTTATATGTTAAACACTGTGGTATGACATGTTCACACAAGTTCTTATTTGTTACACTGTGTATTTAAGTTTATATTGTTATAATGGTTTTATTCTATAATTTTTATATTTTCATTGTTATTATATTTCTCTATATATATTTCAAGCTTTGGCAATATTGTATTTTGTTTTTACAGTCATGCCAATAAAGCAATATTGAATTGAATTGAATTAATAGACTGTCTGATTAATATAATCAGACAGTCTTAATATAGTATAATAATATAGTCTTAAGTCGCTGGGGAATATTTGTAGCAATAGCCAAAAATGCATTGTATGGGTCAAAATGATCAATTTTTCTTTTATGCAAAAAATCATTAGGATATTAACTAAAGTTGATGTTCCATGAAGATATTTTGTAAATTTCTACAATATATCAAAACTTCATTTTTGATTAGTAATATGCATTGCTAAGAACATCATCTGGACAACTTTATAGAAGATTTTCTCAATATTTAGATTTTTTTGCTCCCTCAGATTCCAGATTTTCAAATAGTTGCATATCAGCCAAATATTGTCTGATCTTGACCAACCATATGGAAAGCTTATTTATTCAGCTTTCAGATTATGTATACATCTCAATTTCGAAAAATTGACACTTAAGACTGGTTTTGTGGTCCAGGGTCACATATATGCTACTCTTTATTGTGTTGGTTTCCCAGCAGACATTCTACTGACTATAAGTAGCTTTGCAAGAATATGTCAACTTATTCTAACCCTAGCCCTACCAGTCTACTAACACTCTACTAACACTAATGAAAGTCAGTAGATATGTAGGTGCAACCTTATAGTTAACAGAATGTGTTACAGGGAACATTAAATAAAGTGAAACCAAAGTTTAATGACATTTGTTAGCATTTTAAATTACATTAAATAATTATCTGTTAATCCTTAGTGTCACATGTCTGGTTTTCTGTTTTCCCCTGTGACCTAGTTTTCCCCATTCTGTTTAATTAGTCATTCAGTTCACCTGTGTTTTGTAATCATCTCCTTAATCTCCTGTGTTTGGTCCATCCTTTATAAGTCCTCAGTTCTCCCTTTGTATTTGGCCGTTCTCGTCAATGTAAGCTTGTTTTATTGTCTGCCTCTTGGATATTCTTATTAAAATACCTTTTGTTTGACTACCTTCGTCTTCCTGAGCCTGTGCCTCATCAGCGCATGACAGAAGAACGAACCATACAGATTTATTGCAGCATTTTTTGGTTCCAGTATTTGTTTTCTCACTCCCCGTCACCATGGATAATCCCAACGTTGCCCTGCTATGCCTGGAGCAGAGGGACCGCTCCCTAGAGATTTATACAAGGGAATTTGTTGAATTGGCGTGCCTAACGCACTATCCTGACCGCTCGCTTTGTGTGTTTTACATCGTTAGCCTTAGCGAGCGGTCTAAGGCACGCCTCCCCCCAGGAGCGGTCCTCGGAACAACTTTGCCGCATGTGTGGAGTGGGTGCTAGAGAAGAATGGACTATACTTCTCCGTCTGCCCCGCTGATGAGGACATCTCCAGCCCCACTCCCAAACCAGTGACCAGCCAGCCATCATCCTACTGCACGGAGATTTCGCCGGAGCCCACTCCAGACAGAGAGCCAGAGCCTGCTGTGACGTATGAGCCAGATCCGAGACCCGCGACTGAGCCTATCGTCACCCCGGAGCCTAAGCCTCAGGAGTGGTCTGACCAAGTGCGTGAGCCGGCAACATCGTTTGTCCCCGAGGGAGTCTTAGTGGAGATCGAGGGCTTGGAGGGAAGCCCCGCCTACGCTGAGGGTGAGCTGCAACTGGCCACTGCCAATTATACTGAGGAACTTAAGGACATCTTCGAATGGGATCTGATTGACTGGTTTGGAGAGGTATTACCCAGCCCTGAATCTCCTGTGTCTCCGCTGGTTCCGTTCAGCCCTGAATCTCCTGTGTCTCCGCGGGTTCCATCCAGCTCAAGTCCCTCCCAGCCTCCCTCTCCCGCCTCCTCTCCAGCCAGTCAGTTCCTCAGCCCAAGTCCCGCTGGTGCCTGTCAGCCCCTCAGCTCACCCTCAGTCTGCGCCAGCCTGGCGCCTTGATCCATCGCCGCGGGACTTCCAGCCTCCAGCTCTGCCAAGGTGTGAGGATCCCCTGTCTCCACCTCCAGCTTCTGAACCCTGGACTCCATCTCGGCCCTCCGAACCATCGGCTCCACCTTGGCTCATAGCTCCCTTGTCTCCACCGTGGCCCGTCCTCCCACCAGCTCCGCCGGGCTGCCTCGTGCCTCCGGCTCCGCCTTGGTCAGTCGTCGACCATCCGCCGCCTTGGGGCTCCATTCCTCCGGCTACGCCTTGTCACTCCTCCCCTCCGGCTCTGTCAGGCTCCTCCTTCCCTTCAGCGTCACCTTCGTCCTCCGTCACTCCGGCTTCGCCGCCGCATTTTTTGACTACCTTTTGTTTGACTACCTTCGTCTTCCTGAGCCTGTGCCTCATCACCCCGTGACACTTAGGTAATATTTAATAAGTTTATTAGTAAACATTAACAAGCACATTATCTCATGTGTTTAGCTATTTGAATATACATTAACTAATGATCCATAAATCATTACATAATGTTTGTTAATGATTTATTAATGAAAGTAAGTTATTATAAAGTCTTACCCGTCTCAGATTTGCCAATATACCAACATCTGCAAAGTCAGGGATCGAAATAAACTCAAAGACCAAAAAATCTGAACTTTTATACAATTTTAACTTTTACTGTATATCAACCATTGCCTCATTTATGCCAATCATTTCTTCCCTTAAAGAATTTTAGAGACTCAGATGATGCTTAAAACATTTAAGCAGCACTCCATTAAGTCTCTCAAGGGATGTAAAAGCAATCTCTGAACAGTAAGACCTTCCTCTGGGTAATAACCATCATGATCCATCCCCTCCATGCACAGCAGACAATCTTCAGCCGTCAAACCTGCCAGTTTTGCATTCACATTTGATTGGCACACTGCGCAATGTGCATGGAGAACGCGTCTCCACAATACAACACTGATATGACATCAAATGCATTCACTCATGCCACAAGACATTTGCAGTTCGTAAGGCTTAATGAAAAGAAGAAAGAAGAGCGCAAACACAAGAAGACCGGCGGGTAATCTATGTAACCAGCTGGCAGGATTATTTATGCACATAAACAGTGCATTTCTCTGCCTCATAATTACTTTTTAAGAAGTGCACTTAAATGTTGCTAATTAGTATCATGTTTACGCATTCTTCACTTTATTTTAAAACTTTTACTCTGTCATTTTGCTTTTGGCCAGCAGCGCAGGCGTGTGTGATTAACCACAGAGTTTAATTAGCTAGGTGCCGCTAACCCAAAAATGCTTTTGTGAGAGGGGGGCGGAGAGGGCCAAAACACGACCAGTGTTTTAGGGGTAAGGAAGCTGCCGTGCTGAAAAAACACCAGAGAGCTAGTGTGAAGTATGGAAGACTTAACAGATGATACGCATTTTTAAGAGAGGAGAAGAGTGGATTAGTGATCTCGCTCTTCTCCGTGATGTAATTAGAGTTTTGCATGGATCTTGAGCTGAGGTGCTGTTCGCTCACCGATTCACGGAGGTAACTGAGTTTAAAGGGGAATGAAGATCAAATGGTGTAAAATCTCACTTTTCCATCCTCTCTCTTTATTTATCTCTTTGCATGGGCATTAAACAATAATAACAAATCGAAAGTAATTTTTAAAAGCCCCTGGTTCAGGGCTGTGTTTTTAAAGGTTTACATCCAAATTTTAATTTCCCCAAAATGAAAATTTTGTCATTAATCACTTACCCCCATGTCGTTCCAAACCCGTAAAAGCTTTGTTCATCTTCGGAACACAATTTAAGATATTTTGGATGAAAACAGGGGAGGCTTGTGACTGTCCCATTGACTGCCAAGTAAATTACATTGTCAAGGTCCAGAAAAGTATGAAAAGCATTGTCAAAATAGTCCATCCATACAAAAATTATTCCCGTCACTTCATAACAGTCAGATTTAACTACTTATGGCAGATGGACTATTTTGACAATGTCTTTCATAATTTTCTGTGCCTTGACAGTGTAATTTACTTAGCAGTCAATGGGACAGTCACAAGCCTCCTGGTTTTCATCCAAAATATAGACGAACAAATTTTTACGGGTTTGGAGCGACATGGGGGTAAGTGATCCATTCATTCATTTAAATAACTCAATTTTATTAGAAACAGAATACTTTTTTTTAAAAATTAAAAGAAATACCAATAAATACTTTACACTAAATGTTAATGTATTACACTTTATGTGACACAATTTCATAAAAGTGGCCCATAGTTTACTAACCATTAAAATAATTCACACAGTGTTGCTGCACAAACACATTTCGGCATGTAGCATGTATAAATCACTCACAAATGTGCATATTTTGGTCAGTTTTCCAAAGCAAAAATCATCACACCATGCACTTTTTTTCTTTTTTTTCTTTTTTTTTGGTAATGAAAAATTATCCCTGCAATAATAAATATGTATTTGCTATCTCATTTGTTGTTGCAAAGGGCAGCTAATGAGGCAAACTTCAGGACTGGTATCTCAGGAAGCCTTTATCTCAGACGCTCAGAGCTGTATATACCAGATTTATGTTAGTTTATTAATTGGATTAGCATTGTGATAAAGTCTTTACGTGTAGAGATACAAGTGAAATGTGGTAATGTGTTCAGGAAACAATTTCTCGCTGAACATGAGTAAGTCTATAGAGATGATCCTGGACTACAGAAAACACAAGGATGGAAGCTACACACACATCCACATCAAGACTAGGAGTAAACATCCCTGGAGGCTTCATTTGATCTCTCCACCAACAGAAACCACACAGCAGCAGCTTTTCTCTCTTTAAAGGCTAGTAAAGTTTCAGGTGCACTATAAAGTGCAACAGTTACTGTCCACATTTACTGTCTTGGTTCTGAAAACACATTCACTTTTTTTTTCCTCCTTAAGCATTAAAAAATAAATAAAATCAATATAAAGTTCTAAGCCACGAACTGAAACAACCAGCTTTGATGTGAATCACAACACTGTAAACTCTGATTTAAAGCAAAAAATATTTGAAAACTGGAAAAAAAGACAAAACTACAAGCCTCAACCTATTCCGCTATTTTGCGAGGCATTGAACTTCATAAAGCATTTGTAAAGACATAACCAGCATGTACACTGGTAACAAAAAAGGAACAAGTGAATATATGAATATATAACATAAAAACTATCATATATTTGAAATGAATTGCAAAAAAAAAAAAAAACTCTGTCTTGAGAGACTTGAGAGAGTGTTGAGTAAGGTTAGGTAATCAAAGCCAGTATGGTATATTGTCAATATACTGTATATATTGACAATGAGTTGCCAGTCTTACAGGACTCTGATGCCTTAGGAAGGACAAGTCTATCTTCACAGAGCCCAGTCAGTCCGGTCTTAAGCTGTCTGATCTCTGAAAATCTGGCAAACGGTACAAATGCATTTAATCTAGATAAAACCGACTTCAAAACAGTTTCTACTTGCACTTCTACTAGTCGCTGCCTTTCACACCAACCCTGACAGCATTCTCCTAGACTTCTAGCCATCATTTTACACATGTATTATATGGTACACTGCATATCTGTTATGATAATTGAACCACTCTTTCATACAATCAAGAAGGAGTTTTTTGAATTAATAAATACCATGAATGGTATGGTAAAAAAAAAGTACATAAGATGTAAGCAATTAAGTTGAATGTTGCTGAGGCAGAGTATCTTGTGGAAAGATAAACGGTTGTTTCTATAAAACAAATTAATTGAGAAATCTTTTCCACAAAACAAACAACTGAATGATTATTTATTATCTGACATTAGCTATACAACACATAATGCAAATTATACAATTATATACACTAATGCCAAGGTTTCATGAAAGAAGTTTGGTTCGATTATATTTATGTTCCACACGGTCAAGTGATGAGTCAGGCGGCGATGGATGAGTCAGAATGGGGGTTTTGAAGGTTATCATGCTCTCAGTCTGCTGTTCACTACGTAAGAAACTATTGATTGCTTTTTAAAGTAGCATTTCATTCCAAATAAGAGGTTATGAATAATGTGTATCCCAATAGAAAGTGCAGATGCAATTAGCCACTATTTAATAATTTTGCCAAAGCCAGGTAAGGACCAGATGAAATCTAGCAAGGAGATTTATAAAAATAGAAATTGTTTTGTGCAGGAGAGGACAAGTGTGAATCTTGAATTCCTCTTGCCCTTTATGAATAATGGTCTCCCATTTTAGGGGACTTTAATGGGGTCACTTTTAGTACGGAATTCATGCGTGAAGTTTTTTGGAGAGCAGAGCAGTGTGTAATACTGTAAATAAAGTGACCTAACAAATCATTTGAAACTTTTTCAGGGCAGACGTGAGCTCATTGCAGAGTGTTTTACAGACTTTAAAACACCTGAAGTGACTGCATTTGCTGCACTGATGACACGTTCAAGTCCATTAGCATCATTTTTTCTCAGTTTAAAAAAAAAGGTCACAGAAAGGGTCACCCGAGAAGCGAAGCTGCTTCATCATTGCAATGGCCCCACAAAAGGTCACAGATTTCAGGCAGACAACAAGCTCTTCTAGACCTTGAGCTTGGTGCGATTTAGTCATTTTGCTAGTGTGATTTAGTCATTTAAAAGTGATTTCGTCATTTTTCTATCTTCTGAAATAAATTGATAATGATAAAAATACATCTGCTTGTACACATCCATCAAAATAGACTTTAAGCTGTTATTAATCATTAATGTTATCTAATGTCTCTTAAAAATGTCACTTTGTTGCATGTATGAAAATATGTTTCTAGGTAGAAAAAAAATAAAATTCCCCACTACTGTGCTGTTGTCACAGAAGCAGCCGGTCACAAAGGTAAGTGATAACACGGTGACTATTTCCAAAGTGAAGGTGCAGGAGATCGTGATGAGAGGTGAGTACTATATCTTGAGGATTGATGTCTGAGAGTCAGGCAACTGAACTGATACTGTCCTTTTGCTTCACAGGTTGACGGAGCGAGACAGATGAAGAGAGCCGGAGTCAGATGAGGTAATTCCCAACAGAGACGAGTCTGCAGACAGGGGAGACAACAGGACGGAGAACAGAAGGTAAGTCTAAGAGGTAAGTAGTCAGAAGGTATACTCATTGGCTTGTGGTGCGTTGTAGAGGAGTCCACGTTGAAGCAACGAGATCAGACAGCTACTGTGACTGAGGTGAGTGATTTTAAAGTGTCCTTGATGATGGTGGTGACGAAGTGCAGGTGTGAGTGATTAAGAATGCAGGTGAGGCTGATCGTGGGAGTTGAGTAGGATGAGAGCCTGGCCGTGCTGTTACAGCTGTAACAATTGTTTAGTTTTTTGTTCATTTTTGTTCGTTTTGTTCATAATGTTTTCAATTCAGGTTTAGTCATGATGTATTGATACTCTAAACAGCGATCAGCAATGCAGTGATTGGCTGGCAGCAAGACAGCAACATAATAACATCATGTCATTATAAAAGACACCTGGGGCACGTTAAAGCTCAGACTGGTGCCCAACGTTTTGCTACGGTTTCCGGGTTGAACAACAAGTTTCCTGAAAACGGTGTGCAACGGGATTTGAGATACGTTTTCTCTTGTTTGGTGGGTGTGTCAAAAATATCAGCCCAATCAGCAGCAATATGTGTAAGCCACGTGGTATTAAAGAGACAGCTCGCACAATGGGTCCAAGTGAAGTCATTCACAAATGTGTCCGCTGCAGCTCGGTATGCACAACAATAGACGATATTAGAGGACATGTTTGTCGTAAGAGTTTTCAAAATTAGAAGATCTTATTTCAAATAATTTCAGATGTATTAAGCGAGGCACGAAGAACGGGCCCCTATTCTCTTGTTGGTTCATGTTATTTTGTTTTACTGTTCCGTTCTGTCATTGGTTTACCCCTGTCAATATTTTCTGCTCTTTCACTTCTGTTGATGCACTGAGCAGTTCAACCCAATCTCATGGCAATTCATGCATATTTTACGAGGTGGCTAATTCATATGAATTCGTACACCCTCACTCATACAAATTTGTACGATTTTAGCTAAATCGTACGTATTTTACGAGCTCTCCAATTCTTATGAATTCATACAAATGACCTACCCCCACACCTAAACCTACCTGTCACTAGGGTCTAGACAAATTGTACAAAATCGTACAAATGAGTTTGTACGAATTCATGCAAATTAGCCACCTCGTAAAATACATACAAATTGGTCATGAGATAGCGTTGAGCAGTCATATTGGATTCTAAATTCTGGGTTGTTGTAGTTCCTGCTCTTAGGTTTTCTAAAGCATCATCCTCGTCTTCATGCCTGGTACACCTGCGATCATAAAATGGATTTCAGAACAATATCACTACACCGACTTGCCATTGTAGAGCCTAATATGATTCATTTACTCATGATGAAGGTAAAAAAATTATAAGATACCTATCCATATGATAAAGTTTTCCTAACAGATACAATCAGTATGTTTACATGGACATCAATACTCCGATTTTAATATGATTAATATAATACTCTGATTAAGAGTCTACCATGTAAACAGAGATTTTTGATTACCTTAATCCGGCTAAAGTCATAATCGAAATAAACACAAATTGAATTAAGACGTGGAGTAGTCCTATTTTAGTCGCATTACTGAAGTGCAGTACAGACATGTAAACACCTTAAACTATTACCGTCGTGTAGGACTTTTCTCCGCATTTTGCGACAGGGTACACACACGGCAGTGGTCAACCATTTGATGGCAAATAAAAGAGCTTCAACACCATCGTCTTCTGTATGCTCGTACAAATAATTAACTGCACTTGAAGCTTTCATAAAATTAAAAATTAAACACCCAAAACGGTATATGGCATCATCACGAAGACGAACTATATATTTATACGTGAAATTCTGGAGGGGACGTCGGATGGCGTCGAGTGGTGACGTAATGATGCATGCCATTAATCGATCTATGTATAACATGTAAAACGGGAACATGAAAGGATTATTCTAAAAGAAACTCATGTAAACACCTTAATCATAATATTGTCTTATTCAGAATAAGGTAAATAATTAGATTACTGATGTCCATGTAAATGTAGTCAATGATTACGAAATGCCTGGACAGTCTGCACAAGATTGCCAGAAAATGATCAGGCATGAAAAAGAAATCCTTTCCCCAGTTGTATTAGCAGACAGGACATATGGCGTGATGTAGATGAGCACTTGTGGCCAAATGAAAAAGGCTTTGTTGAATATGCTAACTGGGCAGGATTTTATGTTAAAAATAGAGATATTTTGTATGATGTATGTAATGTAAAAACTTCTTTGTAAAATTTAAAAACTGCTTCATTACTTAAGTTTCGTTTTGTGTGTTGGACTTCCTAGTACAAAATAGTGAGGGGCACGGAGACTGATTTTGAGACGTATGAAAAGTTTGGTGGTTTTATTTCATTTTTGAACTGCTGTGTGAAGCTGCGAGAGTTAGGAAAAAGTATTATCAGTGTTAAGAAGTGCACTGTAACTCTGCCTCCCATTTTATCTGTGAATTCAAATTCAGCTGAGCTGGTCTTTCATTTAAAAAAAACTCAAGCTGCTTACTAGTCCAGGGATGTCACAGAGACAAGTGTGATTTCTCAGGACACATATTTCAGCATCAGGTGAAATAATAAATCTCTCACAGTAGGTATAAGCCTGGTATATATGATGCATATTTACAGGTGCAAGGGTGCATGGCAGTGTGTATTAGCTGCTCAAGGCTCTGCTGCACATTCCAATTTTGTAAGCAGCCACTGTCTTTTCTCTCTGGTTCAGTTGATATTCTTCTCACTTCTGCCTCTCATTTTGAAGAATATTTCAGGAGAGAAAGCACAGAGCAGAGATATCCAATTAAAGTCCCAAGAAGGTCCAGTCACTAAATTTACTTCTCAGCAACAGCCAGAGCAGTCTGCCAAAAATAATTGTATCGGGGTCAGTATGTTGAATGTATATGAAAACGAGTAAACAATATACATTTTAGGAAAATTCATCAGCTATTATAAAGCTAAATTACCAAGCTACAGCTTGTAAATATGTAAAAAGACAAAAAGACAACATTAAATGATCAAAACTGTCTTTTCATGACCACTGCGACCACATGACCACTGTCCAGAATAGAAAGCCCTAGCAAAAAAAAAAAAAAAAAAAAACTCCTGTAGATAAACATTTACGTTTATGCATATAACAAAGTTTTATCCAAGGTGACTTCCAATAGAGGAACAAAAGCAATTTGTCACAGAGGTAATATTCACAGAATGAAATGCCAGGTTTATTAGAAAACTAAATTAGGAAACAAGAGAGATGGAGAGAGTTGAAATGCAGAAAAGAAAGAGTAATATCTCTCTCTCTGTTTGTTTGTGTGTGTGTGTGGTCCTGGTAAACCCTACATTAAGGGGACAAAACAGTGGTACAGCAGCCGTGGCAACGGGATGTGACGTTTCCGTTCCCTCCTTCAGGGAACGAGGGTTACATACGTAACCAAGATGTTCCCTATCAGTCGGTCACTCCGAGTCACGTCGGTGACCGACGAATTGGGATCCCTACCAAAGGGCCACGGATACTGCCCCTTCCAGTGTCCTGTGGAAGCCTCCTGTGCCCCTATTTTCTGGCGCAGGTCAGGGCTTAGCACAGAAGACCAGTTACTGTTGCTATGGCACTACCCGCTCAGTAAGACTGGATAACACTGGGAAAAAGTACCCGTTCTACTTGGAACTGGACGCTGTGGAAGCCCACCCTTCCCGAAGGAGGTTCAGAAGCACTTACACATACGAACAACCATTTAGGTGTATATGGAAGATCAGAGGTGACTGTAGCCTCTTGGACAATGGCAGAACATCTGCCGGGGAAACATGGGCTCTAAGGCTATACCGTGGACTTCACACATATGGGATCCAATTAGGTCTCACATATGGAACCCAGCCCTCTACCGGTTCTCACGGATTCATCAAGTGAGGGCCTGGCATCAGACGCTCCACCACGTCTGGCAGCCGAGGGAATGGAGGAGCTCGACAGGGTCTACAGTACAGACTCTCTGGAGCAGTTTTAGCAAGCTGACCCGAAACCAGAGCCTCTCAGTGCCTCTACCCGTTTGAGGTGAGAACACAGGAGGAAACCAGTTCCACACGAAGGCCATAGAACCTAGCGAACGTGTTAGGGGTCGCCCGGCCCGTAGCTCTACAAATAAGCTCTACAAAAGCGCCACGAGCCAACGCCCAGGAAGATGCAACACTTCTAGTAGAGTGGGCTCTCAACCTGAACGGGCAGGGCACACCCTGTGCCTGATAAGCCAGGGTGATAGCGTCCACTATCCAGTGGGCCATCCTCTGCTTGGAGACGGCATTCCCCTTCTGCCGGCCTTCGTGACAGACAAACAGCTGGTCTGAGGTCCTGAAGCTTTGCGTCCTGTCAGCGTAGCATCTCAATGCTCGGACGGGACAAAGCAAAGATAGGGCTGGGTCTGCTTCTTCCGAGGGCAGCGCTTGCAGGCTCACCACCTGGTCCCTGAAGGGAGTAGTGGGAACCTTGGGCACATAGCCGGGCCGGGGCCTCAGGATTACCTGGGAGTCAGCCGGCACAAACTCTAGGCACGAATAGTCGACCGAAAATGCGTGCAGGTCCCCTACCCTCTTGATGGAGGCTAATGCAAGGAGCAGAGGCTTCATTGAAAGAAACTTCATGTCAACTGTCTGCAAAGACTAGAATGAGCCCTGCTGTAGTGCTCTGAGCACTAGAGACAGGTCCCAAGAGGGTATAGAGGGAGGCCTTAGAGGATTTAACCTTATTGCCCCCCTAAGGAACCTGATGACCAAGTCATGCTTACCCACCGACTTCCCTTCCATGGGGTTGTGGTTGGCAGCAATCGCAGCCACATAGACTTTAAGGGTGGAGGGAGACAGCCTTCGCTCCAACCCCTGCTGCAAAAAGGACAGCACAACTCTGATCGGGCACTTCTGTGGGTCTTCTCGGTGAGAAGAACACCACTCGATGAACAGGTTCCACTTCAAGGCGTAAGCATGTCTCGTAGACCAACTACCTCTTGGGGTAGGTCACCTAGAACCTCCGTGTCCCGTCCAGGGACCAGACATGAAGTTTCCAGAGGTCTGGACGCGGGTGCCATAAGGTGTCCCATCTCTGAGTCAGTAGATCCTTCAGAGGAATCTGCCAAGGAGGGGCTGTCACGAGAAGCATCAGTTCTGGGAACTAAGTCCGAGTGGGCCAGTATGGTGCCACGAGCAGGACCTGCTCCTTGTCCTCCCTGATCTTGCACAGTGTCTGTGCGATAAGGCTCACTGGGGGGAATGCATACTTGCGAAGGCCCCGCGGCCAGCTGTGTGCCAGTGCGTCTGTGCCGAGTGTTCCCTCGGTCAGGGAGTAAAACAAGCCGGTATGTGAATGGCACGAAGCGACCTCAGATGCTTCTGACTCCAGAGGAGGAGGTGGCGGGCAAGTTGCGACAGGAGCGTAGACCACCTTGTCGTTTGATGTACGCAACGGTCGCAGTGTTGTCCGTGCGGACCAGTACGTGCTTGCCTCATAAGTGCCTCTTGAGACGGATCAAGGCCAGGCGTACTGCTAGCAACTCTAGGCAATTGATGTGCCAGTGCAGTTGGGGGCCCGTCCAAACCCCCGACACTGCAAGCCCGTCGAACGTGGCATCCCAGCCGGTGGTGGAGGCATCCGTGTAAACCACAGCATGCCTGGAGACCTGTTCCAGGGGCACTCCCACCCGAAGAAACGAGAGTTCTGACCACAGGGTGACGGTTCGGCGGCAGGCCGGTGTGACTTGGACCCGGTGAGTGCCACGTTGCCACGCCCACCTCGGGACTCGGCCATGGAGCCAGGGTTGAAGCGGTCTCATATGAAGCAGTCCCAGCGGCGTGACTGCCGCTGCAGCTGCCATATGCCCTAGGAGCCTCTGAAATTGTTTAAGTGGGACCGCTGTCCTGTTCTTGAACGTATTCAAGCAATTCAACACCCACTGAGCATGTTCATGCGTGAGGCGGGCTGTCTGATTGACCGAATCCAACTCCATACCGAGAAAAGAGTTCCTCTGTGTCGGAGAGAGTTTGCTCTTTTCCCAGTTGACCCGAAGGCCCAACTGGCTGAGGTGTGAGAGCACCAAGTCCCTGTGTTCGAACAACTGGTCCTGAGACTGAGCCAGTATGAGCCAGTCGTCGAGGTAGTTGAGAATGCGAGCGCTCTCATGGGAACAAGGGCTGCCTCCGCAACTTCCATGAAGACACGGAGCGATAAGGACAAGCCCGAAGGGCAGGATCTTGTACTGGTATGCGCGTCCTTCGAACGCAACCCGCAGGAATGACCTGTGGCGCGGAAGGATCAACACATAGGCATCCTTCAGGTCGATCGCTGCAAACAGATCTTGGGGACGAATGCACCCGAAGATGCGCTTCTGCGTGAGCATCTTGAATGGAGGCTTGTTTGAAAGGCCTGGTTCAAGATGCGCAGATCCAAGATCGGTCGTAACCCACCGCTTTTCTTGGGCACAATGAAGTAAGGGTTGTAAACCCTGTCTTCCTATCGACTGGAGGGACCGACTCCATCGCGTCCTTCGCCAGTAGGACAGCGATCTCTCCACACGAGACATGAGCATCAGCTGCCTTCACTGCTGTGAGGTGGATGCCCCTGAACTTGGGAGGGTACTGAACCACATAGCCGAGTCAGATGGTCCACCGGAGCCAGCAAGATTGGCTGGGTAGCGCTACCAGGCACCTAGACACCGTACAAGTGAACCAACATGACTACCAACGTACCCACGGTGGGGCAGCGCGGTGGAACGCAGGGACACGGCCCGTGACGGACCAAAGAGGGGTCTGAGTGTGCAGTGCACACTTACCTGGTTCCGTTGTTTGGCAGAGGGTGCATGAGTAGGGCCTTTAATGACGCTCTCGAACCGCCCACTGCTGCCAGCTGGCGAAAGAGGATGAGTGTGATCCGGTGTTGGTCCGTCCGTGACTCTCCATGCCCTCTTGGGACCCAGAGGCAGAGACAACTGCTTTTTGTCAAGATTTTTTAAAACTAAATATTCTCCACCCGGCCCTCCTCCGGGGGAGGTGCATCCACCACCTCCCGAAGCAGTCCTCTATCTCTCTGGGTTGACCTCTTGCACTTCCGCTCACCACCAGGTTTGACGGGGGCCAGGACAGGCGGGGCGGCCTGCCTACGCCCAGCTCAACAGCACCGCTGCTGGAGGCTGCTGCGGACATGGTGCGGGAGCGGGGATGGATGCAGGGGTCTGCCCTCGGCGACGAGCAGGCTGGGGCGCTGCAGCCGGCGGACGGGTTAAGGCAGCAGCTGCCCGCCGGGGCAGGACGTGTTGGATTGCCTCAGTCTGCTCCTGAGCAGCCGAGAACTGCTGGGCCATGTTCTTGACTGCGTCGCCAAAGAGTCCAGTCTGGGACACAGGGCCCTTGAGGAGCCGAACTTTGTCGGCATCCCCATGTCGACCAGACAGCCAGATGTGATGGTCCTGGACAACAAATGTGGACATTGCACTACCCAGAGACCGCGCAATGACCTTTGTCGCTCGTAGCGCGAGGTCAGAAGCGGTACAAAGCTCTCAGAAGTTCCGGACCATGACCACCCTCGTGCATGTCCCTCAGTGCTTTTAGCCTGAAGAACCTGCATTAACGCTGTAGCGTAACGTGGAGGCAGCTTCTCCACAGGCCACATAAGAATTGCCGGACAGACCAGACGAGAACCTACAGGCCCAGAAGAGGAGGCACGGTTTGACCTGCCAGGTGGAGACGGTATTAGGACACAACTGCATGGCAACCGACCGCTCCACCAGGGGGACCCCCGTATACACCCTAGCTGCACCACCATCGAGGGTGGTGAGGGAGGAGGAGCTAGCAGGACAGTTTCTGGCAGTAAAAGGTGCCGTCCACGACCTGGTAAGCTCCCCATGCACCTCCGGGAAGAGAGGCACTGGGGCAGGGCGTTGAGAACCAGCGCAAGCTACCCTGAGAAACCAGTCGTCCAACCTCGAGGGCTCGGGACACGGTGGATATTTCCACTCGAGCCCTACCCTCTCAGTGGCCCGGGAAAGCATAGCTGTGATTTCTGGATCCGACTCAGGCATTGCTACTTCCAGAGCAGCAGCGCAACCGAATCTTCTTCCATAGAACGCTCCGGCTCACCCTCCGATGCAGCGATCGACATCTGCTCGTCGGGAGCAGCGCCAAGTAAACTGCTGGTGTGCCCCTTGTACATTCCACTGGCAGCTCAACTGGTTTCGGAGCTCAAGAGGAGCGATGGTCTCTCGAGGGCTGGTGCCCTGGAGGGTTTGCCACCACTATAATCCTCAGACCACCCATACCACCGCCTGAAGTAGTCCTGATCTGTCTGCACCTGCTGCCTACTTATACTCACGCTGTGATCAGCGGCAGCTGGATGCAATAATCGCATGCCAATGTTCATTGGCTCGTTTAGTTACACTCGAAGTGGATTGGTCTCTCTAAGCGAGATCCCAATTCGTTGGTCACTAACTAACTACGGCGGGGTGGCGATGGCGCAGTGGATAAGACACATGCCTTTGGTGTGAGAGACCCGGGTTCGAATCCACTGTGAGACACCAATGTGTCCCTGAGCAAGACACTTAACCCCTAGTTGCTCCAGAGGCGTGCGACCTCTCACATATATATAGCAATTGTAAGTTGCTTTGGATAAAAGCGTCAGCTAAATGAATAAATGTAAATGTAAATGTAACTAGCTAATCTAGGTCTTCAGGAAACTTCCAGGCCAGTGTTGGCGCTATACTCTGTATGACAGTAAGCTGGTTATGAGCTGATCCTGAGCATGAACTAGTTGCTCAGGACCAAACAAGGACCAGCTTTTACCAGCTCAAACCAGCTGCCATACTTCAGAACATACCTAACCAGTATATGCTGTTTTTTTTGTTGTTTTTTTTTCAACAGGTCTCCAGGACTGAGTTTAACACACATGCAGTAGATCATGGCAGTAGACCAATCTTAAAATGACAAGGGCTTAGACGAGAAACTGCAGAGCACACTCTGGCAGAAAGGCCCCAGTGGCTATAGTGTTGTAGACCACTTCTGAACTTCGATGTTGTGGTCAGCGGTAG
This sequence comes from Barbus barbus, assembly GCF_936440315.1. NCBI lineage: Eukaryota > Metazoa > Chordata > Actinopteri > Cypriniformes > Cyprinidae > Barbus > Barbus barbus. The sequence goes on along the minus strand of NC_136747.1, from coordinate 2,947,301 downwards.
GTTTTCAGGGATTACAAGGAGAGAGAGATGACACTTCATCCAAGCTGAGATGCCTGAAAGGTAGGCAGAGATAGGAGATAGGAGCTGAGACAGTGGGAACATCAGGTTTAAATGACACATTAAGGTGTGTATCATCTGCATAGCAGTGGTAAGAGAAATCAAGTGCCTTTGTTATATTTCCAAGTGAGGTTTATAGAGTAAAGAAGAGGGCAAGCACTGAACCTTGAGGCACCCCCTAAATTAGCTAATGTAACAAATTATATAGCTGATGAAAAAAAAAATAATAATATATATATATATATGTAACACCCCTACCCACCCCCACAAAAGCAGGATAATAGTGATCTCACACACTCTGACTGTGTACACATCTATGTGTAGCCCTTCATCCACATTTGAACAGAGTGGACAGTGAAATTGCTGTAAATGCAGAGAGATAAGGAATAAAAAAAAAAAACACACCTGCTTTAAAACCCAGCAACACGTCTGTAGCTGTTGTGACACGTGTCCCGGGCACCTATCAGCGTCGCCCTGGAAACGGAGGAGATTCACCTGCTCCCAATCACCGCGGGCTGATCGGTCCCAGCTGACACGGCTTAGGGGAGGGTTACAAAAGCCGCAAGAAGACACAATTTGGTGAGCAACGACTCCAGAAAGGAAGCCGACTAATGTTGTGTGTTTTGTCCTCACAGACAGCAGCTAACCGATCAGCCCGCCACCCGAGCACAGGATATCGAGCACCCTGCACTCCGCCGGCCGGCCCACGGGATCACCAAGCACTGAAGAAGGACACAAGACACGTTGGCACTTTCACCTATTTTATTTTTGCTCAATAAACACACCCTCCGGGGACTTTATTGCAATTCACCCTGTCGTGTGATTCTTCAGCCCGCTACACTGTATAACTTTACAGCAGCAACACTGCTTTAACAAAAAAGCAAAACAGCAAGACTTCTTTGACATCAAAACAAAAAATTTCAAATTGCTCTCGCTGTACTTTGATGTCACACGCAGAACAGTCCAACACCTGTTGTGTTTTATTAGGAGACGCACAAAAGTTCTTCTGTGCTTCATATGTAATATTTTCACTAACACAATTTATTAAATTGTAGTAAATAAATATCACAGTTGCAACTTGTCAGTGTTAAAAAATGCTGGGAATTCACTTCATGTAGCCCTACAAGAGTGATTACTGAAGTCTAAAGTCACGTTTTAAAGAAGAAAAAAAAATCACCCACTGAAGCTGCTACATAGTAACGACTTTCTTCTTTGAAGACCTTGATAGAAATGTAGTGGAGTGAAAAGTAAAATATTTGTCTTTAATATGTAGTGAAGTTAAAGTCATACGTTTCCAAAAAAAATAATAATAATAGTCAAGTAAAGTACAGATACTCAAAAAGTGTACTTAAGTACAATACTCAATTAAATGTACTTAGTTACTTTCCTTGAACCAGGCAAGGAAATGACCATAAACACGGATAAAGCTTGATTGTGAACCGAAGCCACAAGAAAATATGATTGGAATGCACTATTTACAATTGCTGGAACGTATATAATAAGAAGAATAATAATTATAAAAAAATGGAATCAACGGCAAATTACCAAAATGAAATTACCACTAATATAGGGAAAAGGAACTTGAGTAGCCCCCAAATATAATAAAAATAAATAAATAAAACTAAATTCCCATAAAGCACCCCAAATCCCCTAACCTAACTAACAAGTTCAAGTTAGTATACACTACTAACCTACTGACAGATTTAACTATAAGTATACTATATAAGTATTTACCCTATACAAACTAAAGAATAAAGGATAAAAAATACAAACTATACGAATGCTTCACATAAATATTTACCCTATACAAACTAAAAAAATAGAAGATAAAAAAAACAAACTATACGAATGCTTCACAAATACTGTACATGTGCAAAGAGAGACATTTGAGTCAGCAGCTGGTTGGGGAACAGTGCAGGATGATTTGTAGTGCATGAGCATGTAAACATACATATATTGCTGAGTCTTTTGTGGGATTGTGTTCACGCAGCAGTGTGTGTAAAGTGTCCATAGTGCACATAGTGTAAAGTGTCCATAGTGCACATAGTGTAAAGTGTCCATAGTGCACATAGTGTAAAGTGTCCATAGTGCACATAGAGGAGAGTGTGGTTTGTACAGGCCCACTCACCTGTGTGTAGCACACTTCGAATTGCTCACAAAAAAATAAAAATAAAGAAAATTTTCTTTTGGTGTGGTAAGGTTGGGGGGTGTGGTCCATGTTACAGGAGGTAGGGGTTTGCATGGGGTTTCAGAGGGGGGCGGGGTGGTTTGAGTTCAGGGCTCTCACAGCCTGGGGGAAAAAGCTGTTAAGCAGTCTGGCGGAGCGGGCTCTGATGCTCCGATACCGTCTTCCTGTTGGTAGGAGCTGGAAGAGACTGTGGGAGGGATGGGTGGATTCCTTCACGATGCTGTTGGTTTTGCTGGAGCATCGTGTAAGGAAGATGTCCAGGATGGAGGGGAGAGGGGCACCGATGATCTTAGCAGCTGTGTTCACTGTCCGCTGGAGGGTCCTGCGGTCAGCAGCACTGCAGTTGCCGTACCAGACAGTGATGCAGCTGGTCAGCACACTTTCAATGGTGCCTCTGTAGAATGTGGTGAGGATGGGTGGAGGGAGACTTGCTCTTTTCAGCCGACGGAGAAAGTGTAGGCGCTGTTGTCTCTAACAAATGAAAAATGTAGAAAAGAAACCGAGATCTTCAGCGTATCGACGCTCTAAATTTCCTATTCTCTCCAATAATAACCAAAGTACAAGGATGGTGCACAACACTTCCCTAATGCATCTAAACACTCATTGCTACATGCAAAGTGTATATTGCACGATATGCTAACCTGTTCTCTTTTCCCTAATCAAGGAGAAAACGAAACGTAACTCAAAAACACAGCCAACTAAGTGTTAAACACATCGCATCAAAGAATAGGATACAAAAGACTTCATTTCAGCATTCGACACGTCCAATCAGGAACCTGAGAGCAAGCAGCAGAGCAATAACAAAAAAGGGAGGGACAAGAAAGAAAACAAGCACACACACGCATAGCACATAACACTTTGTACAGTAAAGGTTGCAGCTCAAACCATTCTGAATGGCAGGAAAAGAAAGTTCAGCAGTCTTCAACGATTAAATAAAAATATAAACACAAATGTCATGTTTATCTAACTTTCATATTAATGCATTGTACTCTTTTATCTGCATTATTATTTGGGTATCATTATCATGTCAAGTCACCTTTATTTATATAGTGCTTTTAACAATAACGATTGTGTCAAAGCACTTAACGGTATCAAACTGAAGGACAGAGTTTCAGTAATGTTCAATTTTCAGTTAAAGGCATTTCGTTATTGAATTCAGAGATGTCATTGTTTAGCTCAGTTTAGTTTAAATAGTATCTATGAAATCAAATTGACGATAGTCACTAGAAATTAAGTGTCCCCAACTGAGCAAGCCAGAGGCGACAGCGGCAAGGAACCAAAAACTCCCTCTGTGACAGAAAGGAGAAAAAACCTTGGGAAAAACCAGGATCAGTCAGGGGGCCAGTTCTCCTCTGGCCAGACGAAACTCGCAGTTCAATTCCCCAGCCATGTCAGATTGTGCAAACGGCTTATCTTATTCCCGAGGTCTTGTCAATTTAATTTAATGTATTTGTTATATATGTGTTTTATTCATTATTTGAAGTTTTTCATTTATATGATTAATTAATTTGCTATAATTGTAATATATAGTTTAATGCATTTATTGTTTCTTGGTCTATTTTTATAATATATATTTGTTTATTATAATTCAAGTTTATAGTTTAATTCATTTAATATATTTCTGTTGTATATACACACATATTATATATATATATATATATATATATATATATATATATATATATATATATATAAAAAATGTCATGAATCCGGTTCGTGGTCTTCCGTCCACTCGCTATCAGAGGTCGCTCTTCCATCATATTGACTCTCACACTACACGGACTGTTACATATTACCCTGGACTACATTTCCGATCATCCATTGCACTGATCACAGCTGTCACCAATCACAAATTACACTGATTACACAGCTGATCCCATCAGACACGCTTTATAAGCCTTGGACTTCCTCTCTGTCATCGCTGAGTATTGTATAGCGTATATCACTCTCCTAGCGATAGCTACTCTACGGAGCCCACTTAGGCTATGTCCACACGAAGCCAGATTTCTCCCTATCCGATCTTTTTTTTTGCCTCAAATTCCGTAAACACGGAGTCGTCTCAGGAAATATCTGTGTCCACACGGAATCACTGAAAATGACTGAAAACGATGTAGTACACATGCCAGACCAATATGTGGCGCTGTAATTCTGCCACAGAGATACACAAAAAAACAGAGAAGAAGACTTGGACCATGTGCGTAAACCTTGCGCGCTGAATATAAACTAACACACAAAGCAGAAGATTTTGCTTTAATAAAACTAATGAGCTCAGTAGGTTCTGCAGCACGAACACAGGCACGTAGTCTGACATTGTTGTTGTTGTTGTCGCTGTTATGTGACACAGCGGTGTCTGATTAGGGGCGAGATGTGGGCTGATGACGTCATCGTTTCAGAAAATATACGGATTCGCCATCCACACGAAAACGGCGTTTTCAAATTTATCCACCCTGGGACCCGGTTTCAAAAATGATCGGTTTCACTCTTCGAAAACGCCAGTTTCGTGTGGACGAAACGCCTATACAGTAAAAAATGTATGCGTATACAGAGAAACGCGTCTTCGTGTGGACGGGGCCTAAGTTGCCTTGCCTTGTGTCTTTTCTAGTGTTTTGATTCTTGCCCGTGTTTTCTGGATTAACCCTTTGCCTTGCCATTCATACTCTGTTTGCACCTCTCTTGAACTACTGCTCGTGTACCTGGATTATCTCTCTGCCTTGCCCTGTTGTTTATTGTTTGCTAATCGTAGACCCACGCTTGCCCTAGGATTACTCTTTGTCTTGCCTGTGTTGTACCTGTTTGCCATTGCATGAACCTTGCTTGTTTTGTGACCACGTCCCTGAATGAAAGCCTTGCAAATGTTTTTTATTATTATTGTTTTAAAATGTATTTATTTATTTTTCATATTAGTTATTGTTTTAATACATTTTTTAAATGTATTCTATTTTCTATTTTTTATATTGTTGCAATTTCTAACAATAATAGTATTATGTAGTTAGGTATTTTATTATATATATAGTTTTTTGTTATTTTGTTTTTATTTTTATTGTATTTTTAGTCAAGGTCTTCACTGGGGAAATGCACATACTCATAATAAGTATTAACACTTCACAAAATGATTTTCCAAAATGTCTACCAAATGCAAAAATGTAAATGTGGTTTGCCAATGGAAATAGGACTAATTGTGTATAAGGGACCATGCAAGAAGTCCACACATTGCATTTAAATTAACATGCATTTTGGTCATGATAGTCATAGGTCATGATGACAGACATAACACGACACTGTCATTTTACACCACTAGAGGGCGTTTAACTTTAACGCATAAATATAGGTCATAAGAAGGTGTTTGCACAAACAACCTATAGGGTCATTTTTTGGAGGAGGACTGTTTCTCATACAATACCTCAGCACTTAACTGTACAAAGTAAAGTGGTGTCACTTATTTGAAAAAGCAACTTAGATATTTTCTTGTAAATTAAACTGTAATTTGTACTAGTTACTTGAAACTGATTACATAACTCACATTATTTGTAATGTTACCCCCAACACTGGTCAAAGGCAGCAGACAGTTCCAGTTGAATAGTGACAGATGATTTTGAGTTTGCTCTTACCAACCAAAGAGTTTCCATAAAGAACAGTATGGTGGTCTCTGTAGAATATCTGCTTTTAAAGCCAGACTTGATGCTGTCAAGTAGGCTGTTTTGTGAGGGGAATATTAATATTAATTTATGATAAATGTTTTGTAGTCTGAGGGGAATCAAACTTGCTGTGCTCTGAGGTACACGTGTTGTCTGTGGTGTAGTTGCAGCATTGATCTAACCTAACATTCCTAGTGTATGTCACAAGAGCAGCTATTAAATTACAGTGAGTCATGGAGAGAGAGTCTTGCGTTATGAGAACTCGGACACAGACACTAGAGATCAGTTGTCTTTCTCTCTAAGGTGCTTCAGCAAGGTGTGTGGAGAAGAGACTCATAGTTAATCTTGTCAATCACACAACTCCTCTCCCACCAGGAGCTAAAGCAGGGGAGCCGGATGTGACAGATGGTTTTCAGCAAGCACTCAGTGAGAGAAGGAGAGAGAGAGAGACTTGCCAGTAACGGAATAGAGTGGGGAGCTGAGTAAGGCATGTGGGTATTAGGGGAACCCAAGATCAACAAAATGGCCTTATCCCTGAGAAGTCACTTCCCCTCTGTGCCTCTCTGACAGGAAGTGTGAACTGTTCAGTGGAGTTGGGTGCATACAGAGACAGAGAATAGAGCAAGTGAGCAGCACGATGACGCAGTAAGCAAGCAGGTTATGTGTCATACCTGAGTACGTTTACGGATACTGTGCTGAGACTCAAGTGACACTGTGTAAAATTAATCAGAAGTGTTGTTATTTGGCTCAAATCAGTTTGATGTTGATTCAGTTCAGTTTAGTAACTGTGTTAATGTTCAACTGTGTCAATCAATTATGAAATAAATTCAAATCAGCTCTGCAGAAGATATTAGCATCATTATCCAGCTCATTTCAGTTCTTGAAGTTAGAGTATTTTAAACCCTAACGAAGTAAGCCAAAGGTGACAAACCCCAATCAAGTGAGAGAAATGAAGACAAGAAACCTTGGAGAAATCAGTGTCAGTCAGTGTCTGACCTAAATGGCCAATAGCACATTGTTAAAGTCTTGTTGGGGTCCTAGCTTGTCTTGGCTTGACATGTTCATAGCTGGCCATAGGGATCTGTGCCAAGGACTTGTCTTAAGGGCCTTTCTCACTGGTTTAGTTCTAGAACTAAAAGTACAGTACTAAAGTACTGAGACGATTTTGCGCGAACTATTTCCCAGTACCATTTAAAGGGTTGCATTCGCATTGACAGTGGGTACTAGGAATTGACGTAAGCCGGTCGATAGCAGCTTCATTTGTTTGCGGCGTTCAGCAATGTAAACAAAGAAGAACAACGTTAACAACAGGAGCATGAAGGATGCTGTGATCTGAGCTGTGTTTTTGTTGTGTCTCGCACGCTTCACAATAATGGACATGGAATTTTGACGTATAGTCTGTGGCAGATCATAGAACTGTTTACGGGAAAGTTCTGAAATTTGGCCATAGTGAGATTGGTGTATCTAATGAAAACCCTCTAGCACCACCAGCAGCTCAACTGTTCACTCATATTTATGCAAATAACGTTTGAACTGTAAAGTTTAGAAGCAAAATTATAATTTGTGACCCTGGACCATAAAACCAGTAATTTTTTTTTTTAAGATTTATACATAATTGTAAAGCTGTTAAAGTCACATGAAAAGAGGCAACACTGTTCATACGCTATTAACACAATTTTTATTATTAATGGTTAATAGCTTCATATAAATTGTTGGTAACACTTTATTTTAGGGTCTCTTAACTAGTTGCGTATTAGCTTGCACATTTATTAGTAGTAATTAAGCACATATTAATGCTTTATTCTAAATGACCTTATTCTACAGCCCTAATCCTACCCAATACCTAAACTTAACAACTATCTTACTAACTATTAATAAGCAACAAATAAGGAATTTATTGAGGGAAAAGTCTTAGTTAATAGTGAATAAGTGTTCCCTATTCTAAAGTGTTACCAAATTGTTCATCACTTTTGACCAATAAGTGGTGTTGTTACCGAAATTGATGTATCATGTTCAGTGTTGACAATGACACACACAAAGTTTGATGAAAATATATATAAAGCTTTGCAGAGATACAGCCTCAGATGCAGTTTGCACTATTCCAGCAAATGTGCTGATGCTGTTTCGTATATCAACACGAAATCCATAACTTTTTGCCTGCATTTTCTGAAGATGTAGTCAAATTTGGAGAAAATTAGACGTCTAAGTGTAAAGTTAAAAATTGTTTTTTCTAATAATTAAAAATTATGAATCGTGATCCATATAAATGTACATTTTGGTCTCCATTTGACTTGACATGAGCTGAGGAATCAGAGGACAAATGTGACCCTGGAGCACAAAACCAGTCTTAAGTAGCATGGGTATATATGTAGCAATAGCCAACAATACATTGTATGAAATTATGTCACAACTTAGAATAAGGCTCTGTGTTTAAAGGCACTTCAGGGGACCTTTAAAGGGATCAGTGGGTATTAAGACTTGTATGGCTTAATATAACATAAATTATGTCTCTTACTGAAATATGTAGTAGAAAACCCATTAAAGAGTTATGTTATTTTAAAAAATCACATCGTTTTATACATATTTTGGACTATGGGGGCGCCATTATTCTGATGACGTAAAATGGTTGCACTCGGTGAGCTACTAGCATTACCTGTTGCTATTTTTACACAACTCGGAATAGACAACTTGGAAAATAAACTACTGATATGATGACAACAGTTATTGAAAGAGCTTACAGGTGGCAATGAATATAAGTATAGGTTTAAACCAAATGCTGTTACATGGATTTTTCACCACAAGGAGACTAAACGCCCCGGATATCGAGGGAAATCAGCGCTGAGAAACTCCTCTAGAGCCCGCGCGTCATGATTAGCGTCGACATGTTTACATCCTAACAGATGGCATCTAGCGTTTCTTGTCTCAGCCGTTTGTAAGATCTTTCAGTAGCTGTGGTCTACTAAAAGACTCAAAGTCATCAGGACTAAAGTGGAGAGAAAAAAGAAGCGGGTCTTTAGCAAGTTTTATTCGTCCTCAGGCATCTTCCCATTGTTTTCTCCTCTTCTTATCGCTAGGAAAGCAGTGAATTCTTACATCACTTCTCTTGATGCCCTTCAACTGAAAATTACAACCAAAAGCCACACAATGTGGTATTGTATCAGTATTTTATTTTCTGAGTTGTGTATTCTGAGTTGTGTTGTGGTAAAAAGCACCAGTAGCTCACTGAGTGCAACCATTTGACGTCATTGACGCAGAATGTACTGTGCACATAAAATAATTGCGCCCCCCCATAGTCCAAAAACGATGTTGATTTTTCTTTAAATAACATACATTTTCATGGGTTTTCTACTACGTATTTAAATAAGAGACATTATTTACGTTATAGTAAGCTATACATGTCTTAATACCCGGGGATCCCTTTAAGTAATTAAATCAATAAAAAGACAGCAACTGTATAGCAGCAAGTATGACCCATGCCTTAATTTATTCACTTAATTGTAAAGTTATAAATATATAATTAATCACAAACATTAGACTATGTTTTTAAACCATTTTCCCTCATGCTTAATATTTATAGTCATTAACCAATTTTTCACCGAGTCAAATACAGTGCATCTTCCCCTCTGTGATTTACTCTCTTTCAGTCATTCTCCTCTCAGCTGAAGACTCACTCAGTTCTATTACTACTGTCTCTTTCTCTCTTTCTCTGCATATGAGATTAGACTAGCTCTTCTTTGCAGCACCATTTTTACTCCATTTTCAGCTCTTCTTTTATAGAGCGCCAGAGCTCTTTTAGGGCCACCAGCGCACACTTGATGGAAACAGCCTCCCGGCAGATGGGGTCTGAGAGGAACTGAATTACCAGCTCAGGGTCCGTCGCCCACCCCCACTCTGCCTCACCTCATTTCAGGAAAGCCTTGTATCCAAAGCTGAGACTGATCTATATTTGCCAGTGTCTTTTGATGAGGTGAAAAAGGCAGATCAGTGTGCCATTGCAATCTGAATGAACACTAACAGGTGAGGAGGAGCATGGTGGGGGGGCCTTTTTTTTATTTTTGAAGAGGCTGAGAGCAATAAAATTATGGATCAATATAAATATGCATAAAAGAGTATGACAACAACAGAATTAACTGAATATGACCAATGTACAGGAGGTGTCAGTCATGTGGTCTGTTATGAAGAGTGAATATTTCTGATTAAAAAAAAAATCCAACATATTTTGTGGTACAAATACCTAAATCCATTGTACACTAAACAATTCAAATATCCCCATGCCAAGTGAAGTGTCCATCATTATTGGTCAATTTGAATGAATCATAATACAAAACAAAAATCAAAACATGCATGATAAAAGAGAGCCTACAGAGATAAGCACTTGTTTGTTAGCTCATCCAAATCTCTTTTTTTTTGTCTTTCTTTTTGAGAGATACAATACAAATATAAGTTGTTTGCTAATTCCTTTTGTTCAGTGTTTACTGTGTGCACCTCACTTTCTTGTTACCTAGCAACACCCTTCCGTGATGCACTGTGCAAAGGACAAGAAAAAAAAAAAGGTTTCCATATACTTTCTAAGGGGATTTTTTTAAGTGTGAATTTTTGGTGCTTACCATTGACCACAGTTCCTTGAGCAAGAGAAGAACATTTTTTGCCTGGCTTTTATCAATTCGAGTTGAAGAAAAAGCCCAAAAATGAGAAAATTATGTTGTCGTAGTTGCAAAAACACAAAACCTACATTCATTTAAAATGTAGCTAATGCTGACATTATTTTGTGATAATGGTTAGCTGGCTGCATAATATCCTGCTAATGCATGGTTACTTGCCAAACAAATAAATTAACGAAGACATGAAATTCTGATTTAGGTGTTGTTATTTTTTATATTTTTTATGCAAGAAGAGAGAATGAGTTGAACAGGACACATGAAGCAAATTTTTATTTATTGTCTGGTACTGCAGGCAATTAAACAGTTTTGTGTCATAGAAAAAACACTTGAAGAGTTAATTTGCAAAAATAGATAAGTCTGTTTTTAACCATTTTTAAAAATCATGTTTTTTCATTATGCATTCCAATTAATCTCAGTCAAACTGCAGTCAGGATATTTTGATTAGGTTAAAAAATTTAAAAATACAGCTAATTAACACAGATGCCAACAGTTGCCACCTAAATCTCTATTATGCTAAAAGGAAGCCATATGTGAACATGGTCCAGAAGCGCTGTCCTGTACTGTCGGCCAAGGCTCATTTAAGTTTCAAAGTGGAAAAGTGGAAAGGTGTTCTATGGTCAGACGAGTCCAAATTTGGCATTCTTGTTGGAAATGACGGACGCCGTGTCCTCCGGGCTAAAGAGGAGGGAGACCTTCCAGCATGTCATCAGCGTTCAGTTCAAAAGCCATCATCTCTGATGGTATGGGGGTGCATACTGTAAATGCATACAGTATGGGCAGCTTGCATTTTTTAGAAAGCACTACGAATGCTGAAAGGTATATAAAGGTTTTAGAGCAACATATGCTCCCCTCCAGATGACGTGTATTTCAGCAGGACAATGCAAAACCACATACTTCTGCTATTACAAAAGCATGGCCTCATAGTAGAAGAGTCCAGGTGCTGAATTGGACTGTCTGTTGTCCAGATCTTTCACCTATAGAGAACATTAGGTACATCATTAAATGAAAAATACGTCAAAGACGACCACAAACTCTTCAGCAGCTGGAAACCTATATCGGACAAAAATGAAAAAAGAAAACTCCAGAAATTCATAACCTCGATGCCCAGACATCTTCAAACTGAAAAGTAGAGGAGATGCTACACCATGGTAAACATGCCTCTGTCCCAACTATTTTGAGACCTGTAGCAGGCATCAAATTTGAAATGAGCTCGTTTTGTGCATAAAATTGTAAAATTTCTCAGTTAAAACATTTCTTATGTTATCTATGTTCTATTGAGAATAAAATATTGGCTCACGTGATTTGAAATTATTTTATTTTTCATTTTATTCAAATTTAAAAAAACGTCCCAACATTTCCGGAATTCGGGTTGTAATAAAAAACATGATTTTTGAAAATTGAAAAAAACGGAGTTATCTGTTTTTGCAAATAAACTCTTCACTTGATAATGCAGTGATCAACTAAACAAATCAAGTATTCCAGAGAACTGTCTAGTAAATTAACATATTAATATACATTTTTCCACAGAATTCATAAAAAGTTTAAGTATGAATGAAATCAAACAACAGCTCTGAAATGAGAATCAAGACCATGGACCGAGATGTGTGAATCTCTGAATTTTAATGAGGATAAGCTGCTGTACATTGAAAAGACTGGCCAGAGTGTTTCATCTTCTGTACTGAAGTGTGTAATAGCTATTCTGTGCTCTTAGATCAGAGGTGATTAGGTGTTAAGCAATAAGATGAAATTCATTAATACTTGAACAGTACTGTTGTAAATCAATACTCTACATCAATAAAATCAATTAATGCAACGGAAAGTTTCAAAAACGAGTGAGCTGCCTGCAGAGGCAGAATTTTATGGCACTGTGGGCAAGCTCATGCATTTGAATTATGTTGCCTCCTAAGACACCTCATTTCAGCTACATCCTAAAGTGCATTGCAACAAGCTCAGTTAATGGAAAAGGCAAGAGAAATATTGTATTTCATTCAGTACTCAATGTGTTGATAAAAATAAAAAAATAAGTGTAAACAAAATTGATTATTGTATGCAATATTGTGTGTTCTACATGTGTATTTTAAGCACATTAAGGGAAGGAGGAAATATGTTCATATTCTGCTGTTTTATGATGCCGTGAACTTTAACACTAGTGCTGTATCACTTGGATAAGGCAAATCTATATAAAAATAAAATACGGTGAAAATATTGGCTTATTCAAGTGAATTCCACAAAAGTTTATTTTTTATTTTTTATTCTTAATTAATAATTTATTTCCTAATTAATTTCTTAAATATGTGCTTTGTTGCTTTCCCTCTTCATGTCACTGCCATGAATGATAATAGTAGCAAAATAAAGGTGCTTAAAAGGTTCTTTCACAGCGATGCCATAGAAGAACCATGTTTGGTTCTACAAAGAGCCATTCAGTCAAAAGTTTTGAAGAACCATCTCTTTCTTACCTTTTTATAAACTGAAGATCCTTCTTTTGCTATAAATAACCTTTTGTGAATGGTTCTTCACATATTAAAGGTTCTTTATGGAACCATTTAGACAAAAAAGGTTCTTCTGGGTAATTCTAGATTGAGGGTACATTTTGCGTCTCCCAGGTAAACCTTCTGTTATTTTTCAAAAACAAAACTTCACTGAATCAGTTTTGAGTAATAACACAAATTATATTAAGCTATCACCAAAACAATGCTTTTATGTATATTAAGGCACATTTTGTCTTGACAATAATACCTGAAAGACTGCCACTACACCTATTATTTGCCTCCTGATTCATAGATTCAGCTTGAATTATCATGAAATAATTAAGTCTAATTTTCATATATTTGTTTACTTTATCAAGTTACATAAACAATTGCATAAAATATCAAATTTCTGTAATATTTGTAATTTAATTAATAAAAATAATTTCATTTTGTGTCTGTCCCTACATTCTGGTTAACTCTGTTACCTCAGTTATAAAAAGGCATAACAATATTTAAAGCATGCATAGAAAAAAACATGTTACTTGCACCAAGTGATGTCACTTCCTTTGGTAGAAATCTTTGGAAGGCATTGATGTCTTTATTCTTTAATTTATTCTTTATCTATTTAATTCTTTATTTCTTTATTTATTTGTATTTAATTTAATTTATTCTTCTTAATTTGTACAAAATGTTTAGGATACACCAATAGTAGATTAATTATTTGTCAATTCTGTTATTGTGATTTTGCAGTGAATCTCTCATTCACTTTTTAAAAACAATAATATGATGGAAATCCATAAAATTCTGTTTTAGATATGCCATGTGGTATCTGGTTTGAGGGTTAGCATCTTGAGCTAAAGCACAAAATGGTGGAAAACATCAAGTCTGTTATTGTCAACACTGTAAGTGGTTTAAAAAGTTTAATGATTGTGACAGTAAGCCCTTTCACACATACAGACTTTTCCGGAAAATTACCGGTAAATTGCCGTAAAGAGATCATGTGTGAACAGGACCTTTTCAAAAATACCGGTAAATTCGTTCTGGCAATTTACCGGTATGAGAAGTTGTAACATTACCAGTAAATTGCCAGAATTCTGCTGTGTGTGAACGCAGAAGAAAAATTACCGGTATGAGCACGTACGAGTTCAGAACGCGCTGACGTAAGACTCTACTCCGGGCCAATCATAACACACTGACACCGATGACGCATTCACTCCACACTTTCCCATGTATCCGCCCATGTCCGTCGCACAGACCGCTGCATTTGTGTAAACATAACTGTTTTTTTTTTTTTCAACTGTTCACATTTACTTAAGAAAAAACCTGGATACTCGCCAGGACGGCCATTTTTGCGTAATTTTGTGTGTGTTTGGCCACCACTTAAGTTCAACAACAAACTAACTTACGTGAAATAACTCCATATGATACTCGCTATAGGCGGCTTTGGATGTAACTGTGAGCGCTCAGCCTTGAAACAGCCTCTGCAGAGCGCGAGTACCTATTGGCTTTAAAAGACGTGCAAATTATACATTTTTGTGACTATGCAACAATGACCCGATTAAGCAAGTTACAATTTTGTCAACTGTCCCGAAATGCGAGCGAAAGTCTTGGATTGGTGTGCAGCAGCTCGATGCAGACGAGATGCACTGATGTGAAGCCGCTTTGATAGAGTGAAAGAGAGAAGACGTGGTCCAGCTGAATCACTCACACTGTTTTCAAATGACTGATTTAATCTGCTAGTTTGTATGGATTTATTTACTCATATAACCTACTTGCTATCTTGAATAAATGTTTGCAGGAATTCCCCTCATTATAAACTTGAAAGCTGCGGGAATGAGTAAAACTATGAAATATACACACAATCCCCCACGAAATTCTGGACAGGATTAATTATAACTCTATTACAGAGATTTGTGAAATAAAATTTCATTATTTTTTGGTATTTTTTTTCCCCCCAGGCCTGGAAATTGCTGTTTTCAAAATGTAATAAAAGCAAGTGATGCACGCTGTTAATCACTTAAACTGGCCACCAATGTGATCGGCTGAATGCTCCGTTACCTCTCCTCCTCTAATCACATGCTGGATCCATCACCCCGCTTTGTTCCGGGACCTCGAAATTTACAAATTAAGCACTGGTTTGTAGTCATCTATTACGATGTCTCTGGGACAAAAGCAGCTGCATGAATGCAAAATTTGAAACAAAAATGAAAGCATCAACAAAAAGACTGATCGCATATACCCCTCCATGTTTACAAATACAAGCGCAGTCATTGGAGGTTAATGATGTCACGGAATTTACCAGTATTTTGGAATGGATGTGTGAATGGTGCTTTTCCGGAAAAAAGACGGAATGTTGTTGCCTGTGTGAACGGCGCATTTTTTAATTTACCGGTAAAGTAGTTCCGGTAATTTTATGGCAATTTACTGTTATTACTGTGTGAAAGGGGCTAATGAGTAACAGAGCCAAATGTTCCCAATCACATTTAAGTATTTTGCATTATTATTATGTTTATTTTGGATTCTGGGTCATTTTACTGTAAATTATACATTTGTTTTTTATCATTACTGGCTAAAGAAATTGAATTACAGGTAAATTAAACTCTCAGCAGCAGAAAGGCAAGCGCAACAGAGGGCACAGCGACATACTGACCCTATAAGGTAGGCAGAAAATAGACAGAGATATTGCATGCCCCTATTGCATGAGATATATACATGCATGCAGCTATGTCGTTTCATTTTCTAGATCTGTAATGCATGAGACACATGAAGTTAATTTTCATGAATTTCATGAAAGATCTGTAATTCACATGTATTTGATAAAATTAAATGCGTGTTACTTTTAAAATGGTTTCAGTTTCAGAATCTGGCAGAAAATCTTGCTGTTTTTGTTTTTTTAACTACAGGTGGTCAACTCTGTTTTCTGATGTCAACTCTGTTACCATGAATGTCAACTCTGTTTGTTTAAAATTTTGCTTTAAAAATTATAATTAAATGTGTTTTAATTGTTAACAAATTGATCAGAATCTAATTAGTCTAAATTGTACTACTACTACATGAAGTGTTAAAGAATTTCATTCATTTTTAAAGCTATGTTTAGAGAAAATGCACACTATGTTGGCAACTTTTCAGTGAAACGTGTTGATATTTTTACTCTAAAACAAAAAAGTCTATATATTTTTAGGATTAAATTTCAATTAATGGATTAAGAGACAGATGTTCTCCTAGGGAGGACAGGAGGACAGGGTTTTAAATTGTGTTACATTTGTTAACTGTATATGTTCGACCCAATTTGTCTACAACATAGTTGACAGATTTTTCTGTTAGTACAGTATATTGATTTTCAGAATAAATATTTAAAATCTTACCAGTTTAAGATCAGCAAATATAGAAAATATTAAATTTAAAATGTTCTATGAAACTAAAAAAAAATTCATTCCGCAATTCTGGAATGAATCTTCTATGGCATTATGAAGCACCTTTATTTTTAAGAGTTTACAGTATGAATGTGTAGCATATGCATTAAAAATGCATTAAATGCATTAAAGTGAAGTGAGTGAAGTGAAGTGACATTCAGCCAAGTATGGTGACCCATACTCGGAATTCGTGCTCTGCATTTAACCCATCCAATGTGCACACACACAGCAGTGAACACACACACACCGTGAACACACACCCGGAGCAGTGGGCAGCCATTTTATGCAGCAGCGCCCGGGGAGCAGTTGGGGGTTCGGTGCCTTGCTCAAGGGCACCTCAGTCGTGGTATTGAGGGTGGAGAGAGCGCTGGACATTCACTCCCCCCCACCTACAATTCCTGTCGGCCGGAGACTCGAACCCGCAACCTTCGGATTACAACTCCGACTCTCTAACCATTAGGCCACGACTTCCCCAAAAATGTCTCAGGTAATCCATGTAACCATGGTTCCCTGAAGGGAACGTGATGCTGCATCGGAAACGCTATGGGAACGCCTTCCAGTGTGACCACGCTCTGAATCACATGTGTAATCTGTCCAGTGGATGGGCGAGACATCACGGGCGGGTGACGTAATCGACCAGGAAGCTTAAAAGCATGTGCGGTGGAACCGGCGTCAGCTTCGAGAAGCGAAGCAACTGCTCACAGGGATGCTGGAAGTATGGCTCCGAGACGAAGCGTCTCGTTCCCTTCGGGGAACCATGGTTACATGCCTAACCTGAGATGTTCCCCTTCAGGAACTCGAGCTGCGTCGTAAACGCTATGGGAACAAGATGCCCACAGCGCCAGACTTGCAAATCCCTGCCTAGTGTGGAAGAGCACAACTAAGGTGAGAGAAAAAGGGGCCACGAGTGGCTATGGAACAGCATCCTGATCCACCACATAGCATAAGCTTGCTGGCCGGAGGCCTCAGCCTCTGGTGGAAACATGTAACTAGGGGGTGTAACCCACTAACTGTCCACCGAGAGAGGTGCGGTAGGCCGGTAAAGCTGCCACGTAGACCTTCAGGGTGGAGTGGGTTAACCCTGAGGAGGAACAGGCCTGTACGAACTCCAGAACTGTACCAATAGGGCAGTTGACTGGGTCGAGATGGCAACCTCCACACCATGAAGTGACACTTTCACTTCAGGGCATACAAGTTCCTCATGCTGTGGAGGAAACGTGTAACTAGAGGGTGTCTACCCACTGACTGACCAGAGGAGCGTGGTAGGCCGCAATGGCCGCCACGTAAACTTTAATGGTGGAGTGGATTAACCCTGCAGAGAATCGAGCCTCCAGAAACTCCAGAACTGTACCAATCGGGCAGTTGACTGAGTCAAGCCGGCGATCTCCGCACCATGAAGTGAAAAATTTCCACTTCAGGGTGTACCGTTTCCTCGTTGAGGGAGCTCTGGGATGGAGGATGGTCTCAACAACCTCGGTTGAGAGACCAGAAGCTATGAGCTGTGCCCACTCAAAGGCCACACCCACAGCTTCCATAGCTCTGGGCGAGGGTGGACAATAGTGCCCTCCGCCTGTGAAAGGAGATCCCTCCTGATGGGAATCTCCCATGGAGAGCCGTTGAG
Source organism: Barbus barbus (assembly GCF_936440315.1). Taxonomy (NCBI): domain Eukaryota; kingdom Metazoa; phylum Chordata; class Actinopteri; order Cypriniformes; family Cyprinidae; genus Barbus; species Barbus barbus. The sequence continues at coordinate 2,929,258 of NC_136747.1, read as the reverse complement.
GAGAGAAATTAGGTCCGAGAGCCATACTTGGCCTGGCCAGAACGGTGCTACCAGTAGTAGACGGACCTCGTCCTGGCGCACCACCACATGGTGATCTCTTAAGTCTGGGAGGAAGTGTTTCAGTGCTCGAAACACAGCCAGCATCTCCGGCCAGTTGATGTGCCACATAAGATGGCGGCTGCTCCACAGACCACAGGCAGGGTGGCCATTCATGACCGCTCCCCAACCAGTGAGGGATGCGTCCATCGCTAGTGTTACACGGCGACAAGGAGCTCCCTGCACCGGGCCCTGAGACAAGAACCAAGGTTTCCTCCACATGTCTAAGGCACGTATGCATCGCCTCGTGACCTTGATAGTGTGGGGACACTGTGGGGGTCTCATGTACAACAGGCCAAGAGGTATCACGTTGGACGCAGCTGCCATCAGACCCAGCAGTCTCTGAAACTGCTTGACAGTGAGTGACTGGCCTTCTTTCACTCTCTTGACTGCCGTTGTCACGGTTTGGTTTCTGTTTAGTTCCTGTTTGTCCTTATTTGGTCGGTTTCCTGTCATTAGTTAATCATCGTTTATTCCATTCACCTGTCTTGTAGTAATCATCTTCTTTCCTCATTAGTTTGTGTTCTTTATAAGCCTTGAGTTCAGTAATCTTCTTCGTCGTGTCTTAAAGTTATGTTTCTGCTGTTTATTCTGTTGTTGAATACGTTTGCACGATTAAAGAACCTGATTATTCTGAATCCCTCGTCTTCCTGCCTTCTTGATCAGCATCTCGTAACAGAAGACACAACCAAGACCGAAAATGAGGAAGCTGCGATTAGTTCCATGCGAGGTTGGCACGGGGAAAATCAACCAACCGCTGCCTGCGGCGATGTTTGTACCGCCACCTGGGAAGAAGTTTGTGGCGGTGCCCATAGCTATGATTGTGCCGCCACCCGCGGTGAAGTCCTTGCCACCGCCGTCCACGGAGAAACCAAGCCTGCCACCAGAGAGTAAGGCAAGGTCGCACACTAATGTTCATGTGCCTTTGGGGGTACTCATAATTTATGAGGGGATGTCTTGGACTCCTGTGTCCGCTTCTCGACAGCGCCCTCCTGTGCCCGCTCCTCGTCAGCATTCTCCAGTGCTCGCTTCTCCAGGGCCAGTCTCTCCAGTGCCCGCTTCTCCAGGGCCAGTCCCTCCTGTGAAAGTGCTGACAGAACGCCCCCAGGAATACGCGCTGCCCGAGTGGCCCCAAGAGCCTGCTCCTCACAAGTGCCATCCTTCGACTCTGCTGGTCCTGTCCAGCCCTCCTGCGTCTCCGCTGGTCCTGTGCAGTCCTCCTGCGTCTCCTACGTCTTCGCTAGTTCCGTCAAGCTCCGCGCCTCCAGAGTGCCCTCCTATGTCTCCGCTGGTCCCGTCCAGCTCCGCACTACCCGAGTGCCCCCAAGTGTCTATGTTTCCAGAGCGCCCTCCTATGTCTCCGCTGCTCCCGTCCAGCTCCGTGCTGCCCGAGCGCCCCCAAGTGTCCGCGCTTCCAGAGCGCCCTCCTATGTCTCTGCTGGTCACGTCCAGCTCCGCGCTGGCCGAGCGCCCCCAAGTGTCCGCGCTTCCAGAGTGCCCTCCTATGTCTCCGCTGGTCCCATCCAGCTCCGCACTGCCTGAGCGCCCCTAAGAGTCCGTGCTTCCAGAGCGCCCCCAAGAGTCCGTGCTTCCAGAGCGCCCCCAAAAGCCCGCTTCTCCTAAATTATTCCCAGAGGGGAACCTCGCCAAGAAAATTTGGGGGGGGGGGGGGCGGGGGGGGGGGGGGGCATATAGTCACAGCCTGTGTGGCCAGGCCAAGGGCCAAGGCCACGGAGCTCCCTAATCCGCCATGGTCTCCTGGAAAAATAATATGGCCATGGCTCCTTAGTCCCCTGATCTGCCATGGCTGCCCGAGTCCCCGGATCCGCCATGGCCGCCCGAGTCTCCTGTCCTGCCATGGCCTCCCGAGTCTCCTGATCCGCCCTGGAGGCTTCCCTTGTCTCCTCCCTGTCCTGGCCCTGCTTCAGCCTCCAGGGCGCCCGCCCCCCCGAAATCTGTCATGGTTTGGTTTCTGTTTAGTTCCTGTTTGTCTTTATTTGGTCGGTTTCCTGTCATTAGTTAATCATTGTTTATTCCATTCACCTGTCTTGTATTAATCATCTTGTTTCCTCATTAGTTTGTGTTCTTTATAAGCCTTGAGTTCAGTAATCTTCTTCGTCGTGTCTTAAAGTTACGTTTCTGCTGTTTATTATGTCGTTGAATACGTTTGCACGATTAAAGAACCTGATTATTCTGAATCCCTCGTCTTCTTGCCTTCTTGATCAGCATCTCATAACAGCGGTGAGGATCAACTCGATACAAGCAGGGGACAGATGTGCCTTCATCGCGGTCGAATCCCACAGCACACCTAGATAAGTGGTTCTCTGTAATGGAGAAAGCACACTTTTCTTGGCATTTAGGTTTAACCCCAGCTCTTTCATGTGGACGAGAATGACATCTCGATGTCATGCCGCCATCTGCTCTGATCAAGCTAAAATCAATCAATCGTCGATGTAATTCAGTATGTGGATGCCCTGGTGCCGCAGCGGAGCCAGCGGAGCCAGCGCAGCATCCACACACTTCGTGAAATCGAGACTGATCTCTGGTGTAACTAGAGAGGCTAAGTAAAGTAAAAAGTAAAGTCGTGACGTATTGTCAGGTATGGTGACCCATACTCGAAATTGGTGCTCTGCGTTTAACCCATCCAAGTGCACACACACAGCAGTGAGTAGTGAACAAATGCGCACACGCACACACACACACACACACACCGTGAACACACACCCGGAGCAGTGGGCAGCCATGCTGCGGCGCCCGGGGAGCAGTTGGGGGTTCGGTGCCTTGCTCAAGGGCACCTCAGTCGTGGTATTGAGGGTGGAGAGAGCGCTGGACATTCACTCCCCCCACCTACAATTCCTGCCGGCCGGGGACTCGAACTCGCAACCTTTCGATTACGAGTCCGACTCTCTAACCATTAGGCCACGACTTTCCCACGGTTAAATCGGTGCCCTGAAGCAGCGCACTGTCCAAACTAGCTGCCCTAGAGACCTCTGAAGAGGTGGCGAGCCTCTCAGCTCCGCTACGTTTCCGGGCGGAAGTAACTAAGAGAAGCGCTCGCTGGAGACCGCTGCGCCCTGAAACACTGGCAGGGTTGGCAGACCGATCTCCTGAGGGCACTGAGGAGAGACAGGCACCGTGTAATGCGGTGCACGCTGCTCTCCCCCAGAGGGGCCGGCCCTCAGAATTCCTGGGCCATAGGCAGTAGGACGTTTTAGCCTAAGACTATCCAGCAAGAATGGTCCGCAGATCCGCCTTCTGCTAGAAGCCTTCAGCCTGACTCGAATATTATGGGAAGTACGAGAAGTGATGCTCCCTAAATGAGGAGCTGGAACACATCCCCTGCTGACCACCTCAACCTCCTCAGAGGAAGAGAGGTAAATCATTGTGCTCTCACTCAAGATATGTCCTAAGAGGCTCCTATACACACACACACACATATTTATTTATTTATATATATATCTTCTCCTAGTTAGATGAAATACATAATTTAATTCCTCAAAATTAAATGCAGAAATACAACCAGATGAGTAAACACGGTCTGATATGAAAAGGATTCATAATATGAACGAGAATAACGTAATGCATGCGTCGCCTCGGTAATGCGCTCTGCAACAGCAGCTCTTACTCAAAGGGGGAAGAACCGCACCGTGGGCTTCCAGCCCAGAGCGAGAGCGCTAGATCTGGGGAATGCAGGTGGAGATAGGGAAAAACCCGTCTCCAACCCGTCCGCCAGATCTATATGCGATCCCCGCGATATCACTTGCCACCGTGCCTCAGCAGCGGCGAGATCATACAGCAGGGAGAAGCACAATCAGCCCCTTATGTCTCTAGAGCTGACAGCGCAAACTCTGTTTCTATGCAGAAACGCTAATATAATGATATCCTCGTTCACAATATGCTTGTGCAAACAATGCTTGTGCAAACACTGCAACTTTACAAAAGCTCATCCTTCATCCTTCACGAGGAAGACAGGCGGAGCGTCGAGTCCTCTCTCTGGGGGGAGAGAAACCGCGTTTTTTTAGGGCGGGCTTCCGATCCCAGAGAGCGGGCATTGGATCTGATGGGAAAGGAAGGAGATCTTCATTCCCTCCACCTGATCCATCCGCGATTACCACAAGTGCAGCCCCCACTCCGCCTCAGCGAAAGCGGGGCCAGCACCGCAAGGAACCGTGGTGAAAGCTCCCACGTAAAAGAGAGCCCTCTGAGAGTAAGCATAGGCAGTGACAAACGCTCACAAAGCGGGCAGTCGGCTCCCTCGAGAGCTGACTCTGCGTGCTCTGCTCTCAAGCAGACCACACACAGACTGTGTGTATCCCCAGCAGTGATGACCGTTTGCAGGGAGGAACACACAGCCTGTATTGAGATCTGCTCTTGCCCATGTGCTAGTTTTCTGCACTTTTAGACATTGTGGAGCTTATTTCAAGTGATTGTGTAGGGACAAACAACACTAAATAAGACTCACCACACAGATCGACAGACACACACACACACACAGAGTAGCGGTTGCTGAATGACAAAAAGCTGACGCCTGTTCCACTGCATGTGCTTTTAAGCTTCCTGGCCGATTATGTCATGCGCCTGTGATGTCTCGTCCATCCATTGGACAGATTACACATGTGATTCAGAGCGTGGCCATGCTGGAAGACATTCCCATAGCGTTTCCGACACAGCTCGAGTTCCTGAAGGGGAACTGTATTAACTAAAGGTGCAGCATGAATATGTGGATAATATCACTGAATTTCTGCAGTGTTCTTCTCGGTTTCTTTCATGGCACGACTCCTTCCAACTACTTGCCACAGTTTGAGCTTCAAAATTACAAACGTAGTAATACGTAATTTGTGTTCAAGCCCAGCATTTTTTTTTTATTATTATTCTGGAAAATTATTTCTGAAAATGTCCTCTTTTTCTTTCTTTGCATGATTATTTTCATCAAGTTATGGTTTGGGCAGTAACAATGGTTCGCTTGGTAAAAAACTGTTATATGACAGCAATAAAAAGTAAGTCAAATCTCAAGGTTTTATATGAATACTGTATTAACTGATTTTAGGTTCCAGCATCAACCTTTAATCGTATAAATCATTGTATTTCTGAATATGTTCTTCTCTTTGTTTCTGTGCATTGCTCTTTCCATCTTCATGCCTCTGTTTGATCTTTTGTAATTGTAAATGTGATAAAAAAGTTCATGTAATAAAAAGGCATGTACAATCTGAATTTGTTGTTAATGAATACATCAACAAACTGTATTAACTATCAAATCTTATATTCTAGAAAATCACTGTATTTCTGAACGTTCTTCTATTTTTCTTACTTTACATGACTGTTTCAAGAGTGATTCGAAAATATAAGGAGCCATCTGCTGTGCTCTTTATGCCATACATTGATCGATCTATGCAGCGCAAACAGCCAAAACCTGGTTATATTAGGCATTATAGAAATCCTGGCCAGAACGTGTCATCTTATCATATACAATAAAAGAGGAAAATGCTGAATTTGGTGGCTTTAGTCTCACTCTACCCATTAAACGAGACTATTTTTTACTGTTTGTTTACTCTTGAATGTGCATGTGTATTAGCTGTAAAATACGAAAGAAACTAAAGCTTAATTTATGATACCACTGCTGACAGAGAAGAGCTAAGTGTGCACTTTTGTTTGCCCTGAGATGACAGACATAAACACACACACACACGCACAGTTATTGTTTTTATATAACTGTCAGATAAAATATCCAAGGTGCTTTATTTCAGCTGCTTTATCAGTGCAGTATGACACAAAAGTCAGACTGCCAGCTTACAATTCTGTCTATTCAGACAACAGTGAAGTCAACAAACCCATCTAAAACTATTACATCATCAGAATAAAACACAGCCGATATAAACGCTCACGATCTGATGTGTGCAGTGAAGCTGCCTCAGACTGATGGTGAATGTTTTACACAGATGTCAGCCGGCAAAAATCAGACATCTCTAATTATTTCCTTCCTCCCCTGCTGCTTTCAAGTCCTCTTGAGGATTTCCTATTCATGAGCTCACAAGTTGTAATTACGATATTGTGTATGTTCATATGCTGAATGGACGCATTGCTACAATTTAATGAAGAGCAAGCAACTAACTAACTGATAAGTTGCTAGCTATCACAAAGCTTTCACAAGACTTTCACTAATGGTTAATGACAGCATGTGTCATTTGACATATTGTCATTTGGCTTGTAGTGAACTACTGACACTGCAACATTTTGATTTACTTGTGAAGGTATTTCAACTATAATCATTTGAAAAGTTTGATCAAACTTTCCTGGAAAAGTCCCTCGATTGACCAATGCTTTTACACAGATATGCACCTGTCCCGGTTGCTTTCCCATTCTCAATGACTCTTGAATGATTTCTGTGAAAGAACAGTAGCTATGCTCAGAAAATCAAGTCCAGTCGTGCATGAAAAAAGCCAAGTAAACAGTCTCCAACATCCCAACTTCATCAAAGAAAGTAAATCTTTTAATTCGTGTTCATTTTAGATTATCCATATTCAATCACTTACTGCTTGCTCTTAAGGACTAATGGCCTTCAGTTGCCAGCTGTACTCTTTTAAGAAGAGGAACTTTACAAGTCAGCAATGGCTGATCAATGGTCTGGATATGGTTGTTTGTTAAATATGGCTTCCAAATAGAGCAATTAGTCCTTTCTGGACCACCTGGTAGAAAATCTGCTCAAATACACATCAAGTAAACAATAATTTTTAATTTTTCAATAAGAGTTTTTTTTTTTTTTTTTACCTTGACAACATTTTATGAAATAGTACTTTCGCAACAAATAAGCACAAATAGGAATAACAAACAGAAGTTCATCCAAAATATCTTGTCAATATCTATGTATCATATGTCAAGTCAACGCACCTTTATTTATGCAATACAGATAAAATAGCAATATTAATGTTGCAAAATTAATCGGTTACAAAATAACTTTAATTTCAGCTGTAATGCAGTAGACAATAGTGTCATTATTCAGCTCAGTTTAGTTCAATGTTGTTTCAACTTAATGTTGTTTCAATAACAGTGTCTATGTTATAAAGATCATCAATTATGAAGCAAATTCAATTTCATCTGTAAAGAAGCCCTTACAGGACAATAGTCTCATTATTAAAGGTGGGGTATGTCATTTTTCAAAAACTCTTTAGAAAACTGAGTCAGGGCCGAGCTCCAAAACAAACTTGTTGCCAATCAGCAGTAAGGGGTGTGTCTACTCATGATGTGGAGGAGAGAGCGTTCAGTGAACAGCTGAGCCGAGTGACAGAAAGATAGAGATGGCGGATAAAAAACAAAAAGAGGAAAACGTCTGAACAATAAGGCAAGAAGTAGGACCCATGTAAATATCGGATCAGCTTTCCAGCGCTGGAGATAACTCAAGGAGCAGAAGGCCTGCGATCGGAATGTTGCTTTCTCAAATGTGTTGTGTGATAATGCATTAAGTTAGTGGTCAGTGATGCATCGAGTTTGATTGTGCTGCAAGCATTCTGTCATGCCTGAACAATGTAGGTGTTCGTTTACTGGGGTCTGGGACAAAAAGTGGAAGTAAAGAGTTACGAGAAGTTGATGCTACTCGCTGTCGGTTTGATCTTTTTCAAACGCAACATTTGGCAATGAGGATGGCTGATATCGCACTACCACCTCTTGCTCCTTTCCTTGCTCTACCTGGCGAGCCTCCGATTCCCTGGACTTTCATCTTGGCAGTGGGGCTGACTGACATGAGCGCAGCCCGCAAAAAAGCATTGTTACTACACTGCTTGGGAGCCGAGGATTAGCGTGTGCTGGGAGCGCTTGAGTCGGGCACCACAAGTGATTATGACACAGCTGTGGAACTACTGACCGCACACTTTGCAGCCCCACAGAGCTCTCTCTTGCGATATTTTTTGTTCCGCCAAAGACACCAGCTGCCCGGTGAGTCTGTGCAACAGTATGTAGCCAACTTGCGGGGATTGGCCAGCACATGCAAGTTTGGTGCGTTGCAGGATGAAATGATTCGTGACCAGTTAATTGAACATACCAATGATGCAAAAGTGCGTGAAACTTTGCTGTTAGAACCGGATGATTTATCACTGTCCCAGGCAATCACAATTGCATTACGAATAGAGAGTGCAGCTGCATGTGCGTCGGCTCTGATCGACAGCTAGCAATCGCGGACTGCCCGGCCCCCTTCCCCATGCCACCATTGATGTTACAACCCAGCCAGAACGATACATTAGCGGCAGCAGATTCCTCTGCAGTTATGCTACTGAGGCGCCAGCAGCGGTCTCGGCCAATCCCACAAGCACAAGCATCACAGCCCTGTGATAACTGTGGATCTTCATCATATCTGTCTAGAGCACAGAACTGCCCAGCCCATGGCCAGACATGCCGCAACTGTGGTAAACGCAATCATTTTGCCTCAGTCTGCCGCTCCGCTCCAGCTGTGTTAGCCCAAGCACCCACTATCATTCACAATGTTTACTCTGGACCAGTCTCATTTAAAACATGTTCAGTGTGCTTAAATGATGTGTGTATCCCACTTCTTTTGGACACTGGTGCCAGTGTGTCTCTCCTGAATATGCAAACATACAGCACATTTTTCAGAGCACTACCACTTTCGGCACCCTCTGTTTCGCTCTGTGGCTATGGTGACTCAAAGATTGACTTAGTGGGTTCCCTGCAAGTAACTGTTGGGTATGGCAAAAAGATGGTGCCCAGCTTTACCTTCCATGCTGCCCGTCGCGGGGCCAACCTGATGGGTCTGGATTTGTTCTCGGCTCTGGGATTTTCTCTGGTTGACACAATACGATCCTGACAGTCTCAACGCCTTGGCAGCAAAAGTGGCCGTCCCTGTTTGAAGGTTTGGGGTGCCTTACAGCTTTTGCCCACCAACCTCTCCTGAACCCCGCCATTAAACCAGTCATCCAACCACTCCGACACATTCCCTTGGCTCTCCATGATGGTGTCTCAGCTGAGCTCAAGCAGCTGCTGGACGTTGGCATTATTGAACTAGTGGATGCGTCGCCCTGGGTCTTAAAGCTGGTGATAGCGCAGAAGAAATCAGGGGCCCTACCGGTGTGTGTCGACCTGCGAGTGGTGAATAAGGCAGTGATCTCGGACAGATTCCCTCTGCCTACCTCAGAAGAACTCACTGCTCAGTTCCATGGCTCAACCGTGTTCTCTAAACTGCATCTTAGACAGGGCTACCTACAAGTGCCTCTCCACCACAGCAACAGAAACCTCACAGCCTTCGTGACCCATGCAGGTGTGTTTCGCTACACGCATATGCCGTTTGGACTCAGTACACCCCAGCTGTTTCCAAAAAATCATGGTGCTGATACATTGGCTGGTATACCGGGGGTGGCCATTTACCTTGATGATGTAGTTATCCATGGTGATTATGTATCATTACAAGAACTGTTGTATCATTACAAGAACTGAAGGAGACGTCAGAATAGGACCCGGTCCTTTCTCAGCTCTGAGTCTATATTCTGAATGGCTGGCCTCAGGAGGTACCAGAGGGGCTGACAGCATTTTCCAGAATAAAGCAAGAGCTTTCCTGTTGGAACGACACCTGTGTGGCACGCAGCCTCTGCACAGTCATCCCCAGCACCCTACGTGCCTGTGTCTTGGCAATGGCTCACGAGGGCCACCTGGGTATTGTGAAGTTGAAGCAGCGCTGCAGAGACCGGGTTTGGTGGCCAGGGATACATAAAGATATTGAGGCCCTGGTGAAAGATTATGCTGCTTGTCTCTTAAGCGGTAAGACTGGTCATCATGCCCCCCCACCCTTACAGCCTCTTGCTTGGCCATCGCAGCCCTGGGACCACCTGCAGCTGGACATGTGTGGTGAGATACAGGGAGTTCCTCATCACCAACGCTTCCTAGTGGTTGTCTATGACCGGCATTCGAAATGGCCTGAGCTCATTGCCACTGGCTCTGTGACTTCTCAGGTCATAATTAACTTCCTGGACTCTCTGTTTTCCCGCTGGGACCTTCCGATCACGATCACTACTGACAATGGTCTGCAGCTAATCTCAGCTGAGTTCACAACATACCTAAAAAATAAAGGTATTCATCACATCCGCACAGCATACTATCACCCCCAAGCTAATGGTGGCGCTGAAAACTTCCATCAGTCACTAGAAAAACAGTCTCAGAGCGCACTTGTTATGGGTTGTTATACTTGCCTGGGTTGTGTAGGCTGCGTATGTGTGGGGCGGGGCTATCAAAATAGGGCTGATACCCTTTTGGGGTAGGGGCGTGTTTGTTTTGGTGATTTTCAATATCAACACTGGCTTCCAGAAATTGCTTACCCCACATTTAAGCTCAAGTTTTCTTCTCATCCGTGTCATGAGCATGAGAATGAGAATGAGCTTTATTGGCCAAGTATGTTTACACATACAAGGAATTTGTTGTAGTGACAGAAGCTCCACAATGCAACAGAAAGACAGTAACAGGACAGGACACAGATAATAAAAACAAAATAACAACAAATAGCCAATAACCAATGTACAAAGCAGCCAAAAAAAAAAATATATATATATATATATAATATAGACAACTATGTATGTACAGGTCAAGTATGTGCAAATTAGAAATTAGAAATGAGAAAAATAAAAATGAAATTAGTGAGTGTGGTGAATGGATAATGTATTAGTTGTGTGTTCCACGTTTATTGTTGAGTGTTCATGAGATGTATTGACTGAGGGAAGAAACTGTTTCTGTGTCTGGTCGTTCTGGTGTACAGAGCTCTGTGGCGTCGACCAGACAGTAACAGTTCAAAGAGGCAGTGTGCTGGGTGTGAGGGGTCCAGAGTGATTTTACCAGCCCTTTTGCTCACTCTGGATGAGAGCAGTTCTTGGAGAGTGGGGAGGGTTGTACCAATGATTCCAGGGGCGTAGCCATCATTTCAAAAGTGGGGGGGACGGAATGTCTAGTGTTATACCTGTTTTTTTGGGGGGTTTTTTCAGTTAACCGTTTTTTATTTTTAATCATACCTTTTTGCTTAATATGCTTTATGATTATATTATTATATATGATTATAAAATAGAAGGAAAGAAAGATAGAAAAAAGAAAAAGAAAGAAAGAAATACAACAGCTTGTCACTGGGACAGTACCCTTAAAAGCACATCTTTGTACCTTATTTACCCCAAAAATTTTCATAGTTGTACATTACGGTACATATTGGTACTCTAATGTACTAATATGCACCTTTTTGAGTATAAGTTACAAAGATGTCCTTATAAGGGTACTATTGTTTACATATTTCAGATTGTATTTTGTGTGTGTTGTATGTACAGTACATGGCACACAGTAATGGATACTTGCACATTCACATACTTTATTCTGTTCTGTTCTATTATACATTAGTCTGATTAGTCTATGTTAAAAGGTCTAAGAAATATCTTATCATAGACAATGCTGTAAATAATCTTTACCTCTGAAGCCTCACTGAAACTTTCTGCCTCATTCACTCCCTCTGTCTATAGCAAATAAAGTAGTGTTTGAAACATCTACATACAGGGAATAGTGATATACAGAAGAAAATAACACATTAAGTACACTGCTGGACAATAACCAATCATTTGTATCCTAAATTATTTTTTCACACTTTAGAATGGGGAACACATTCACTATTAACTATGACTTTTGCCTCAAAAAAACTCTTCATTTACTGCTGTAGAAAATGAATCCTACAAAAATATTTATTTTATTATTTAGCTTTTAGGGAATCACTCTTAAGAGTTGATCTTCATATGATTAATTGTTATTAATCAGAATGTACAACTTATGCCTTGTTAACGACTTGTCCAGCAAGCATTAATAACAGCAAGTTATCTTTTAACACGTTTATTTCATTCGTGGCCAACGATTAAAATAAATCAAATAGTTAAATTGAGTTAATTTAATTAGCTCCTGAGCGTAGGTAAAACGCGATCTTTTTGGCAAATAGTTACGACATGTTAAATCACATAACACAGACAAAGATTTCTTAATAAAGTCAAAGTTTTATTCACTATTCTAACACAACATTAACTAGACATAAACACACATACGTTGCAATGAATTGTTCCTATCTGAAGAGAGTCTTAGGTTCTAACTTAATGCTCGTTTTTCAACCTGAGGAAACTCATAGACAGAACCATGCTATATTTAAACAGCAACCGAGAGGAATCCCGGTTTCAGTCAGTAAAGAGATTTTGCGTTACTTTGTCTTTTGCGTCCGGTTCAAAGTCAGGCTTTTTTCCTCCTTTGATGTTCGTTCTTTCAAGTGATGTCCGTTCTTTGCTCAGCTTGAGACGGATCGCGTGCGGATTGGTCGTGTGACGCGGTTGCTCTTCAGTGGTTGGTCGTGCTTTCAGGTCTTAGAAGTTTAATGTTAAAGTTCTTTGGTCGTTTGCAGTACTCAGCCGTGGTGTTAAGAGGCGAGAAGCGCTTTGCAGCGTGAGCAGACCGAGAGACTCGCAGGCGTGCGTGGCCTCCTGTTGTTTTCAAACTCCAACACAACTTTTTTTCGGTTGTGCATCTGGTTTTAAGCGAGCCGATTTGGGGTCCGCCTTTTGGGCGCGTGGTCCAATCGCAAGCGTTTCTGTGGGCGGAGCCCCGCCCTGCACAGTTACGTGTTGCATACATTATCTGCGCAAGTATTTTATCACATAAAAACTTATAACAGCAGACTTCCATTCGTCTTGTAAATAGGTGTTAATGAAAAACAGATAAGATTTCATTCATACCACAATATTATTATTCATTAAATCAGCTTTCTAAAGAAACCAAACACTTATATTTTGATATGCACAAAAATACACGTGACCACAGAGGATATTACTGGGTTAAATACATTGATTAAACCATCCCCAAATTCTAAACGACACAAATAGCAGGTGAACTAACATCTAGTGATCAGGTAAACTTATACATTCTGGAAGATTACGACACCCATAGGTTTAAAATAACGCAACAAGCTTATAAACATAGAAAAACATTCTTTACACATGTTGTAACTATATTGTCTATGTTGTTTTTGTATTAGAGTATAATTTGTTTAGCAGGAACTTATTATAACTCGTTCCCTTTCCAAAACACACAATATCCATAATCCAAGCTGTGGCTCCCTTTGTCCGTCTCTGTTGGTTCAGAGAACGCAACAGGAAAAACGCATTCCTTTCTTGGGCGAACGCGAGGTCATAATGTCACTTCTTGGGGAGCTCTGGAGCTCGTCTTAGCTCCGAGTTGGCTGTAAAACTTTCTTCGTCCAGACGTTTTCATGATTTACTGCAAACTTAATGGATAGAGATTTAGGGAATATGGCGCCAGTAAAGTTTAGGCTCCGGGAAGGGGAGTTCTGTTTTCTTTCAAAATGACAAAACGTGAATTTCCTGAGCTGGACCCTGGTTTATGATCCCAGGAAGAAAAGGGGAGTTTGGAGCGATAGGTTCCGCTGGAATGCGAGCTTTGAGCCATCCTTGCATCAGGAATGTGTTGAACCTAGATGTTCGGTATCCTGATCAGGCATTACACTGCTTATTAACAGCTTGTAAGGTAGTCGTTGTAGTTGTTAAATTTAGGATTATGGGATGCAGAATATGGTCATGAAGAATACAGAATTATTATGTGCTTAAGTACTAATAAACAACCAATATATGCAAGCTAATAATTACCTACTGTAGTTAAAAATGATAGCTGAGAAGTTGTTCATCATACTAATGTTATTTTTTATTTTTCTATATTTGACTAATTATGTGTTTTTTATGATTGGTCCATATATAATCCTACAAACGCTTGTGTATTATAGACGTTATACAATGTAAAAACAGCCAGGTGTTAAAAGCCACTCTTCTCAACTGTCACTGTGTCGTCCTAATTCTGCTCTAACAAACCTAGGCTGACTGTTTCTTGTTCATTCTTGACAACAGATAAAAACGTAAAATTAGTGCAATAATGACAGAGCACCCCTAAATGAAGATCGGTCCTGTATCAGATCAGTGCTTGCAGACTTGATTGAAATACATCATGTATAGTATTGGCAGAGTTAAACATGTCACAATGCTGCAAACGCTGTAAAATCTCAGTTCAACATTATCTTTATTCTTATTTGAAGGGTTCTGATAACATACATACGTGTTAAAATAAAAGACGTTACAAAAGTGTTATGGAAAAATAATAATTATTCAACAAGAGCAATAGGCAGAGTCACTCAACATTGTGCAACACTATTCGGATCACACATGCCAACTTACGCTGCTTGACTTTTTCGTAAAAGAGGAGTGAAGAGTTTCTTGCCGCTTTGAACTCATCTCGACCTCCAATGAATGATGGATACAGCGCGGGACCGCGGGCGCGAGCCTGGGCATGTCGTGACGTCACAGACTGCGTGACTGATTGCCATGGAAACGTAAACGTCATGTATAAATGATCTTGTCTCTTTGAATTTTAAATCATTCTGCATTTATATACATTGCTCCATTAAAACCTCAACATGTCGAGAACACAACTGTCCAATGAAAAAGTGCGGGGGACGAATTTACTTTTTATAAAAAGTGGGGGGGACACGTCCCCCGCGTAATCTACGCCCCTGAATGATTCGCTCAGCAGTCTGGACTACCCTCCGTAGTCTTCTGAGGTCAGATTTGGTCGCTGAGCTGAACCAGACAGTTATTGAAGTGCAGAGGATGGATTCAATGATGGCGGAGTAGAACTGTTTCAGCAGCTCCTGTGGCAAGTTGAACTTCCTCAGCTGGCGAAGAAAGTACAACCTCTGCTGGGCCTTCCTGACAATGGAGTCTATGTGAATGTCCCACTTCAGGTCCTGAGAGATGGTGGTGCCCAGGAATCTGAATGACTCCACTGCAGTCACAGTGCTGTTCATGATGGTGAGTGGGGGGAGAGCAGGGGGGTTTCTCCTGAAGTCCACGATCATCTCCACAGTTTTGAGCGTGTTAAGCTCCAGGTTGTTGAGACGGCACCAGACAGCCAGCTCCTTAACCTCCTGTCTGTAAGCAGACTCGTCACCGTCCTGGATGAGGCCGATCAGTGTGGTGTCGTCTGCGAACTTCAGGAGCTTGACAGAGGGGTCTTTAGAGGTACAGTCGTTGGTGTAGAGGGAGAAGAGCAGTGGGGAGAGAACGCAGCCCTGAGGCATCAGCCTCCAGTGCTGATGGTGCGGGTGTTAGATGTGAATTTACCAAGCTTTACTAACTGCTGTCTGTCTGTCAGGAAGCTGTTGATCCACTGGCAGACGGAGGTGGGGACGGAGAGCTGAGACAGTTTATTTTGAAGGGTTTCCGTGATGATGGTGTTAAAAGCGGAGCTGAAGTCCACAAACAGGATCCTCACATAAGTCCCTAGTCTGTCCAGATGCTGCAGGATGAAGTGCAGTCCCATGTTGACTGCATCATCCACAGACCTGTTTGCTCTGTAGGCAAACTGCAGGGGGTCCAGTAAGGGTCCAGTGATGTCCTTCAGATAAGCCAAAACCAGTCATTGCAGTCAAACAATAATCATATTTATGAATATTAGTTATAATAATAAATAGGTACGTTTTATAGGTCTTTCTAAAAAGATAGATTCACACTACACTCAAATATTAGCTTTTTTGTGTGAAAATATTTACCTCCTAGATGTTCTCTCATTTACAGTATATGTACAGTATCTATTGCAGAAAAGTCAATCCCTGAATGCATTCCCATTGGATTACATGCAAGCTCTCCATCATCGGATCTCAGAACAGGAAGCTTGTTAATAGTTTCAGTTGTATACTGTATACTTGTATAATTGTTATAATTGTTTACTGA
This sequence comes from Barbus barbus, assembly GCF_936440315.1. NCBI lineage: Eukaryota > Metazoa > Chordata > Actinopteri > Cypriniformes > Cyprinidae > Barbus > Barbus barbus. Next base: position 2,913,371 of record NC_136747.1, on the reverse strand, counting down.
TTAGCTATTAGTGGTCCCACTTTATATTAGGTGACCCTATTAACTACCGCTTTCAAATGAGCACTATTTCTTACAAATTCATTAATCAGAGTTTCCTGTTAGTTAATAGTAGTTGCTGTAGTTTAAAAAATGTGTTACTCATGTGTGCCCATGTAATTATTCATTAATGACAGAACAGCATTCTAAAGTGTCACTGTTTTGTTGAGGAAACTGATAATGACTGACGCATCACACAAAGGCTGGGAGTCATTGTTTAAGGGTAAAATGTTGATGAGCACGACACACATGAATTTCCTTACTGATGGTGTTTCTGGCCAATTTGTTATTTTTTTTCAAAACCAACACATTCTAGTCACATGGGACAGCACAACATTGGTGGCATATATAAACCCGCAGGGGAGCACAGACTCGCTGTATATGCACAGCCCACTGCAGAACCTGATTGTGTAGAGCAGAGGGCAATTTGGTTTCATTGTGTTACCATTCTTTATGAACGACATCCAGGGAGTAATAAATACAGATACAGACCAACATGTGGCAGATCTCCCTGTTTGGAGGATGGGGACTCCATCTGCAAGTGCTGAATCAGGTGTGATAGAGCCGAGAAACAAGTGAGCTGCCATATTGGCATCATGAAAAGATGTCTTTCTTTTATATTAGCTATAATGTGGAGATCCAGCTTTACTGCTTGAGAGATTGAGGAAGATAACCCATTATTAGAGAGGGCATGACATGCTATTTTTAAAGTATAAATAGATCATTAATTTACAAGAAAATATCTGAGTTACTATTTCAAATACTTAATGCCAGTATCTTTGTTGAATTGACTGACAGCTCTTGTGTTGCCATGTTGAGAGAAATTGGAAGTGCAGAGGCTTTGTGTGCCCTGCTGTGTGAACATGATGCTTACTGTAGATCTACACTTAAAAAAAGAAAAGTTGGGCAAACTTAAAAGTTTAAGGCAAGTTTTCACAGAAAAACTTAGAAAGTTCCTAAAAAATAAGTTGAGGAAACTCAAAAATCTGCTGAAGCTGGTTGTCTTGAACTTTTAAGTTTGCTCTTTTTTTTTCAGTGTACACTAAATGTGACCGTGCTTTTAACCATCTTACCCGCTAGATTCAGTATTCCTCAAAATGAATAAAAACAATGAAATGCAAACTCAGAATATGATACAAAGCTGCAATAATTAAATGCTAAATAATGCAAATATCCTTTATGTGTTTAATCCCATTTCATTAACCAACATGCTGACCCTCAATGATCCAATTCAACCACACTAATAAGCAAACATGACTTTAAATACAGTATAAAATGTTTTTCTTTTCTCATTCTTCATGCAGTCCAGAATGGCAGCACAACTGAAAGGTTTGTGTGAGCTTTTTGAATCTGCATTTCCTTCAGCCTGACGCTTATTCATTTCACTTTTGGTGTGAAATGGCTTTTACATTTACCAAAAAATATAACTTGTTATATTAAAAACAGACAAGCAAGCCCAGGCCAGATGGGAAAAAGTAATGCAAAAGAAACAGTGACACAAAAGTTACTTTTAGGGAGTAATGCACTAATGTAATGCATTACTTTTAAAAGTAACTATGCCCCACCATGACACATAGAACTGTAATGAAAACTGCATGATGAATAATTGTATTTGTTTGAACCAGAGCATATAGAAACACCATGATTCCCTTCACAATTATAACAAACGATTTTCAAAGGGGTTTATTACAACTCGGCCCAGAAGATGAAGTGTTAAATATAAATAAATATATAAATACAATATATAATATATACATGTTTATGGTGCAACAGTCTGAAGCAGCAAAACACATTGCAGTCATCAAACGCTTCTGTGTAACATAGTTTATTACACACACACACACACACACACAGAGAGAGATAGAGAATTCAGTCCCACAACACATTTGGACTGCCTCTCAAACACTAACACACCTCATTTAACTCATCAGCACAAGTTGAGCACTGTGCATGGATTGAGCTTTCCCTCTTTTTCCTCTTAATAATCTCAACAATAATCTCTTTTGTTTCACAGAAGTTCAGGATTAGATTGCTGTTCTAGTCAAACATGGTGCAGGGAGAACATAATGTGCTACACAAGATGCATAAATTGCCAGTCAGCACTATTTCCATGCTATAAAGAAAGACATTTAGTCCAAGGACTCTTTTGAAAAGCATTTGAGAACTATATGTTCCTCTACTCATTTTTGTCTCTTTAAGGCTGCAAGGTCAGGAGAAAAGCAAAAGGCTGTATGCAGTTCACTTGCTCTTATGTGTTATCCTTGAATGCATCTACAAGTTCATATTCTTCCATATTTGAAATATTTGAGCATGTTGTTTGTTTGATTGCCTTTTCCATTTTTATTCATCTCACTATGACCATCCCTTCTCAATGTTTGTCACAAAACAAAACAGAACAGTGGACTGGCATTGGCTGAATTCCTTTCACCGTATTTTCAAAAGCTCATGGGCACCAAATCAAAAGCACAAGTAACTGCGGACGTGATTACAGCAGAGCTTCCCTCTATTGATTTAAAGCGCTCCCTCCGAAGACGAAGTGCATCAAGGGCAGCAAGGAGGTTTCAAAGTTTACCTGTTGCTATGACACCTATCTCAAAGGTCAGATACTCTCTACCAAGGGTCACAGACAACTCAACAATAATAAAATCAAATTTATCCACAGCAGAGCAAGTTTAACACCCACACATCAATGCCTCCTTTCAGGCCACAGGTGCTGCACTGTAACAAAAACAAGGAGCAAGAAACTACATTTTGACATTTACAGTTCTTGGTGGTTTCTATAGACTCAAGTCAAAAGAGTCAAGCTGAAGTCTCTATTATATTCTGCTCTCTAAATATTCATCCTAACGCCTTAAAACAATGTCTATTTATTCTTTTGTTGTTGTTACACTTTATTTGAAGGTTCAGTTTCATATTAACTATTAAATATGACTTCCGCCTTATTAAACTCCTAACTTGCTGCTTATTAGTTAGTAAGGTAGTTAAGTTTAGGAATGGGGTCGATTAAGGGATCTAAAATATGGTCATGCAGTATAAAGCTAGAATGCTAGTAAATAGTGAGATTCGGACCTTAAAATAAAGTGTTACCTTTATATTATAGTGTGTTTGTTGATGTTCACTGTGGCAGTGTGAAGGTCTTTGTACCATTAAAACATCCTGCAAGTTTCATAGCTTAAAATGTCATCCTCGTTATACACAAAGCATTTATTTAATCAAGCCCCAAAAATGGCTCATTTGAATCTGAGGTGCAAGACGACATCACCCAGGCACAAACTTCATATTAAATAATAATAATAATAATAATAATAAAAATCCATGTCATGACCTCTATAATTACCTGTCAGCTGCTTTATTTTTTAACTTGTCTGTTTGTGGAGTGCAGCCTGGACTACAAAACTGATGGAAGCAGTTCTAAAGAAAAACAGTGACTAGATGAAACCTTGGGAAGATCCAGGGGCGTAGTTTGTGTAACCAATAACCAACACTAGCAAGTACAATTATATACAAGTATAACAAATGCTACAGTCAAGAACTACGGTACTTTTTCATAAGAGCAAGTACAAGTCAGAATCAAGAGCCAATGGGTTCTAGTGATGAGTGATGGAAAAACCTTCAGATATTCCAATGATGGCACAGATTAAATCATTAAGAGCCTGATGAACTGTTAAGGAGTAAGAAATAAACAAAAGCAATATAAGAAAATGTGTTAAGTTAAAATGTTAAGTTAGATGAACTTCCCATGCCATGTTGAATTAGAACATTCTGTCTAACTATAGCCTAAGTGTCTAAATAATATAAAATACATTATATATCCCATGTCAACAAGTAATTGTTAACTAGCCTATTACTTTATTGCAGTTAAGCAATCAACCAACTTTGCATGTGTGGTGGATAGCACAAAAGACCATTTTACAAAAAATAAACATTTAAGCAAACGAACAAATAAACCTTTAGAGGGAGCATGAGCCGGGGTCCAATTCAACCCCCCCCCCCAAAATGTTCAAACCAAAAATGCACCCTTGCTCAGACCGCACATGAAACCACACACCGTGAGTGCAGCGTGAGTGACTGACTGTATAATGTGACTGACATTTTGACAGCTCAGGTTGACTGAACTCACGCTGAAAATTTCAGCTGTGCATATCGAAAATGTAAGGTCAGTTCGGTTACAGAATATAGTTGTCGTTTCAACCATGTGACATAACCATATTTAGCACTCTAAAACATGACTGACAACTGCATTCTGCCACTGTGTGAATGCATCAATATCCATAGAAAACAAATTATTGCTCAGGTGTTGCTTTTCCTACGCTCAGGACACTTGATGATAATTCTCATTTAGCTCTCAATTCAGCATTAACAGTATCTCAGATGCTTCCTCCAAAATTCCTTAGAAGAAATACAGTGCCTTCCACTGATATTGGCACCCTTGATAAATATGAGCAAAGTCGGCTGTGAAAATAAATCTACATTGTTTATCTTTTTGATCTTTCATTCAAAAAAAATCACAAAAATTCTAACCTTTTATTGAAGTAAAACAATTGAAAGTGGAGAGAAAATCTCATGATGAAATAAATGTTTTTTCTCCAAAGCATGTTGGCCATAATTATTGGCACACCTAGAAAATCTTAGGAGTAAAATATCTCTGAAGTATATTCCCATTCATATTTACATTTTTTAGCACACCAGGATGGAGCATGAAATTATCCAGCCATGGTTTCCTGTTCCACAGGATTATAAATATGAGGATCACAAAGGCCAAATTCCCTTAATCATCCATCACAAGGAGTAAAACTGATGTGCAGAACAAGATAAGAAAAGAGCTAAAGCATTGAAAATTCCCATTTCCCCCATCAGGGTAATTATTAAGAGGTTCCAATCAACTAAAGATGTTACAAATCTGCCTGGAAGAGGACATGTCTATATCGTCATAATGCACGGTGAGGAGGAGAGTTTGAGTGGCCAAAGACTCTCCAAGGACCACAGCTTGTGTCACAAACAGCATTTCCGTCTCACGCTTGAGGTATTCGGCCAATCACAATGCACGGGATAGCTGGCCAATCAGAGCACACCCGCTTCTCAGAACGATGAGCTTTGTAAAAATTGATGCGTTTCAAAAAGGCGGAGCATAGAGGAGCAACAATAATGTACAGCATGTGGAAAATAATGTTTTGGGGTTTTTTACCTTAAACCACATAAACACATTGCATTACACTAAATACACTAAATAATATTCTTTTTAGCAACGTCATATGACCCCATTAAAATGTAAATCATTTGCTAAATCATTGTGTAACACTGTTATCTTCTGAAATTTAAGAAACAATTTTCCTAAAGAGAATAATGTGAGAAGCAGGTGGAGTCAAAAGCAAAAATCTCCATTTGATGTTTATGTAACCTTAGGCCAGGTCCAGGAGAAACATTTCAGATGTTTCATTTTTTATTTTCATTAATGTTTTCTTATGAAACACCACTACCAAACACAAAACTGCATCTTATTACAATATCACTAAAATGTAAGTATATTAAAACAAACAGTTTGCTGACTTATGTCCAACCCCAGCATGCTCATCCTCAGATCTTCCTTCCAGTGGGGTGAAGGCTCTCTCAGCATTCAGCATTTCATGCTTTTTAACAGCCCTGTCACAGACATACTCCTCAGACCTTGAGGATGCAGAATGAATCTCTTTCAAAGCGCTCGCTTCAAAGCCGAGACATTTTCAACTGCTTGCTCGAAAACTGCTCTCAGAATATAATTTCCACAGATGAAAGAGACCCCACTTATCTTACTAAAGAAAACGTTAGAAACATTCATCATTTCTAATGTTAACATCCTGCAGAATAACAGCAAGCAAAAGTACAAGGCGTCTGATTAAATCACAGCGAATGATACCTCATTTCTTGTAGACATCAGAGCTTATGCAAAACATACGATTAAAAAATACTTTGTACATATGATAATACTTTAACACACAATGCACAACAGAGTAATAACTTTAGTAATAAAGAAAGATCATGTTTTTGTCAGATTCTGCTTTGAAGCCCTCCTGGAAAATGATTTTGGTCTGGATGTGCTAATTTTATATTTATTTCTCTCTTTTTCAGTTCCCAGCAGACAGGATGATTTTAGCAAAGGATATACATTTGGTAATAATACATAATGTTATTCTTTATCAACAATAGACCTATATATTAGCTACTGTTTCAAATAGAGAAGTATGATATCATAACTGTTGAATAATGTGAAGCAACAGCAATTACAGTCCAACAGCGTCTTGGCACTTTTTATGCTTTGATCCTTTTTGTTTCTCTTTTGCATGTAACCAGTAAATATATAATTTTAGCTCATAACAATATTTTCCTCTACAGGGTTTACTGAACAGCATTATTCCATCTTCTCACTGCAATCACGTTGAACTGATAGCGGCTCCAGCGATGTGTTTTCCAAATAGCCTGACATGTTCATTTAGGTACAATTACTTACACCAGTCAGGTCTGCTGCAGGCATTTGTCACAGAGGCATTCACATTACCGGATTAATTCCTCACAATTTGCATGACATGTATTTTCCCTCACTGTGGCACCATTGTAAGCTCTGGACCCTACAGAAGAAATGAGGCTTCAGGTCTTTTGCCCCTGCAGGTCTCTGTCGTCCTCTGGTCCTGCAAAACAAATGCTGTGGGCTTCTGGATCCTCCCAATGGCACCTGATGAGTCGATCTGGCTCTGGCTGCCCTGCCTTTGGTTGGTTAAACTAGTATGTGCCCTCTAGCTATTATGGCAATAGCTTCTTAATGAACCTCGCCCTGTAGGGGGAAGAGATTAATAGTATTGGCGACTGTGCATTACTTCAGCCTGTTCTCACAGAGCTGATACCATTCTTAAACTCAGAACATGCAGAAGAGTTTAAGGGAAGGTTGAGCACTCGCATTCTAATCATCTGGACAAATGCACTGCTGCAGGCCAAGGGTCTAATAGGGAACGTTGCAGGCTATTAGTGCCGAGAGAGGGCTTTAGATAAGCAGTTTGCACTAAAAGGTCCCACGGAGTGACCTTCCCAACTTGGACCGGCGCCACAATGTCCCTTCGATCAGTACCCTGCAGGCAGGGTCACGATTGGAAAGGAGGGGCGTCATAATGAACATTGCTGGCAGTGATGAGGAGCAATGCACAATGGCGTCCTCGTAGGTCTAGAGGGAGAAACTAAGGTACAAAGCTGTCAGACCTGCACCCCACAGATGGAAGAATGCATTGTGACTGAATTGAAAAATAGTAGTTTGAAACAGTACAACCATGCCCTATGGCAAATGAACTTAGCATGAACTTACTTTTGAAACGAACTTACTTAATAAAAAAATAATTAATTAATAATTAAATAAATACATTATTAACTAATTAAAAATACTACTACTAATACTAATAATAAGGTCACACTTTATTTTAAGGCCCAATTTTCTCTTAACAAATCATTATCTGCCACTTTTGCCTCAGTGAACTACTAATTTTCTGCTTATTAATAATTAGTAAGATAGTTGTTAAGTTTAGGGATGTAGAGTATGGTCATGTAGAATATGGTCATGTAGAATATGTGCTTTATTAGTACTAATAAACAGCCAGTATATTAATAATAGGAATGCTAATAAGCAACTAGTTTACAGTGAAAATTGGTCCCTATACTGAAGCGTTACTACTAATAATAATAATATCCATATCAAAATATTTTAATCTCTTTGTTTTCTTTTTTTTTTTGCATTGTCTATTAAATGCATTTCTTATTTAAAGGTCCCATGAAATCATAATTGAAGTTTTTTGGGTGTTAGTATCAGTATATTCTCATCAAACTTTCTGTGCAATCAAATGCTCTCTAGAATTCGAAGCGCCTGCCCCCTATACTATAAATAGACGCTGAAGCCGCAGCTGAAATAGGTCACTTGTTCACAGAATTAGTATTTTCTGTATGGTGAATGGCACGTAGTGCACAATATAGGGGACAGGGAACAATTCAGACAGTGTAAATATGCTTTCCATTGAGGAAAAAAAGAAGCCTGGTTTTGCGCTGTGTCACGCTAACCACCGCACCGCACATAGTCTCCGGTCCAGAAACACGATAGCACAAGTGCGAGTCGGCACAGACCACAAAATGTATCGGACCTATTTGAATTCTACACAGAATGCTATATTTATAGCAATATGGATGAGATTGTGGTTGTCATACCCTGTCAAATGCGATAAAAGCCAGTCTAAATAAATGAGTTTTAAGCTTAGCTTTAAAAAGACCCAGGTCAGTAATGGTGCGCACATCCAGGGGAAGCTTATTCCAAAGTCTGGGCCCAGCTACAGAAAAAGCCCGATCACCCCAGTGTTTGTACCGTGACCTCGGTACTTCCAGCAAAAGTTGATTTGTTGACCTAAGAACCCTGTTTGGCTGACGAAAAGCCAGCATCTCAGTTACATACAATGGAGAAAGGCCATTGAGAGCTTTAAAAACAAACAATACAATTTTAAAATCAACTCTAAAAGAAACTGGAAGCCAGTGGAGTAAATAAAGAATTGAGGTGATGTGCTCGCGTTTACGTGTATTAGTTAGAAGACGGGCCGCAGGATTCTGCACCAAAATAAAGTGCATTACAGTAATCTAATCTTGAACTGATAAAAGCATGAATAGCTTTCTCAAGGTCAGAGTGATTCAAAAAGTTTTGACCTTGGCCAAAAGACGTAGCTGAAAAAAACTAGCTTTAACCACGCTGTCTATCTGTTTATCAAATTTCAGGCTACTATCAAAAGTCACCCCGAGATTTCTGACAGTTGGTCGAAGCTTGGAAGTCAGCGCATCAATGTCAGAAGTTACAGACTCTCCAAATAACATATATTCAGTTTTTTCCTCATTTAGGTGAAGGAAATTTTGCTCTAAACATAATTTAATGTCATTAATGCAATTAATTAATGACCTAGCTGCGTCAGCATTTTTTTTGTCTCATTGGCAAATAAATTTGCAAATCATCAGCATAGCAATGAAAAGCTATATCGTGCCTAGCTATAATGGATCCAAGAGGCAGGGGTGCAGATGGGATTTTTTAACTGGGGGGGACCAAGCTGTCAGCAGTCCAGTTGTCGCGGGGTGGGGGGGGGGGTTGTGCCCGAAGTGTGAATCTAGCTTCATAGTACTGGCTTAGTACTGCTGCTCCATGGTATAAACAGAGTATGTGCGATTGCGAATCTCGAAAGTTAAAGTGAAACTAAAAAAAATCTCAGCATCCACATGTAGGCCTAGCCCACATACACAACCATGGCAACGACAATCGCGGAAACAAGCAAAGATGACACAAAAGCATATTCAAGCAAAAGCCAACAAGGATGAGTTGTGTGAGACAAAGCAAAATCAATGTTACTCACCTACCAAAAAGAAACAACACAACCACGGTGTCCAATTCGATCCTTTCCTGCTCCTTGAGTTTCTCTCCACCGCTGGAAAGCTGCTCTGATCTATACTTACACGGGTCCTAACTCTTGCCTGATCGTAACCCTTCTTTTTAATGTTTTGTTTCTATGATATTTTCCTCTTTTTTTTATCTGCCATCTCTCTCTATCTTTAGTTGATCTGCTAATATACATCCTGACTCCTGTGCACTCAAATAGAGCGCTCTCTTCTCTCTATCAGTACAAGACACGGCCCCTTACTGCTGATTGGCTACACGTGTTTTGGGACTCGGTCAAAAGCGTTTTTCAAAAATGGCTTGGCGCATGTGGCCTGGCCGCCACTACTTAGGCTAATGTACATAGCGGAAACCCTGATTTATCCTCCGTATACTGATATTGCCTTTCGTAGAGACAGTGAGGGGGACAGATCGGGTCACTATGAATCTGGGGGTGTCATGTCCCCCCCGTCCCTAGTGCCATCTGTGCGCCTGCCAAGAGGCAGCATATAAAGTGAAAATAAAATGGGCCCGAGAATAGAGCCTTGTGGCACCCCGCAAGAGAGAGAAGTGGTGAAGGAGGACGAGTCCCCAATCATTACAGAAAAGGTTCTGTTAGTCCAATATGACGAGAACCACTGAAGTGCAGTACCCCGAATGCCAACAACATGATTAAGGCGAGACAGAAGGACTTCATGGTCCACTGTATCAAAAGCCGCTGTGAGATCAAGTAGCACTAGAATAACAGGGCACTTAGCATCAACAGACCGAGCAATATCGTTGTGCACCTTTAACAGTGCAGACTCAGTGCTGTGCCGCGATCTGAATCCAGACTGAAATTTCTCAAAAATAGATTTACTTTCTAAAAAATTAATAAAGCCAACAGAAAAGGCCCTAAAGTAGTAAAAACTTCCTTTAGCAATTTGGTTGGAACAAGGTCTAAGGGACAGTTTGTAATTTTCATATGTTGCACTACTTCATTAAGAAACGATAATGAGACCGGTTCAAACTGTTCAAACACCACAGAATGTGCTGCAGTGACAACTAAGTCAGTTTCAGAGATCTTACTAGTGAGTTGTCTGAGTATATAAATGGTGCTTCAAGTATTCTGAACGAATCTTTTAGTGTGATTTTCCTTTGTAAAGCACTGCATCCCGTCAGGTACATGCTGGGGAGAAATGCTGTCCGGCTTGATGTGATGTCATGCTGACGTGCTAAAGTACTTTCATAAAAGTGAAGCAACCACAGAGCCAGGTGACTTTCACTCAAAACTCTACACTTTTATAGCGCAATATCTGTATAGAATATTTGTCAAAATAATGTAATAAAACATGTCACTTTTGAAAGACAAGTCAATATGACATGTTTTTCTGTTTTTCTGTTTTTTTTTGTGTGTAAATAAGATTGCAACCCTAAAAACCTTGAGTTACAATGTGCATCAAGGTAATATACATTTTTTTTACCAGTTTTTACAATATGTACATTACAATACCACTAATCTCCTTTAAAGTTGATTAAATGTTGTTAATTGAAAACAATAAGAGCGCCTGAGATGTTTATCTACAATGAAAACTTGTAAATGTGTTGTATTGTTTATCAGTGATGGATCAGAACTTTATTGTTCCTGTGCCTTGTGAATGATTCTTTGTTGTAGGTAAAGACAGTTTAATCGCCATATTTATCCATTACATGACCCAAAAAAATAAATTAATAAATACTGACACCCAAAAGATACAGTACACCAACCTATATGCAAGTCACACTGTAAAAAAAAAAAAAAAGTGCTCCAAAACCAGAAATGCTTTAAGACTAGTGCTTATCACATGACACAAAAAGTTAAGGACACACAATCAGGGAGCTCCAGATGTTCCATCTAAGCATGATCAAGAGGAGGGTGAGTAAACGGTGACAGGATTTTTGGGTAAACTATGCCTTTAATTAAGTACTGGTGAGATAACTAATCTACTGTTAACTACAATTCCCACAGCACTTAACATTTTTCTAGAGAAAATAACAAACAGAGGAAATCTTCCAGGACTGCTCACTTATCTATGCTTTATATCTATTCTTATTCAACTAAATAAACAAGAGCAACTCACCATTGTGTAACAACAGTAAAACAAACACTAAAACAACAGCAATGGGTTTCCTGGGATAGGCCACTATGAAGTGTCACCATCAGCTCTAAAATAGGCTCAGGTCTCAGGTGTTAGCAGTAATCAGGCTCTGCCCTCATCCAATCGCCAACTGTGCACAACAGAGGAAAGGAAAACAAGAAAGAAAACATCAGGGGCTCATAACATAGTTTCAGCATTCAGCAGTACTAATAAGTCATCCTAAAGATGGGACATTTAGTCCACAAACACGTACAGAGGTTTAAGGATTTTCTCTTCAGGGCTCCTGATTGCAAGTGGTTGCTTCATAAAACTTTATGCACATTCTGATTTGCAGCATTGCATCTTAAAACCCACAGTGGTGTTCTATAGGGTTGTATAGACCACAGAAGCTGATTTTGTCAAATATTCTATAAGTTCTATATATTCTATACTGATGCACAGACTAAGCTGGGGATGTGAACAACTAATGGAGATGGTCTGTGTTTTGGCTTCTGGTGTGCCAATCATCTGTGAGGGAGGCAGGTTCTGGATTCAGTTTTGACTGTTATTTTGCTGAATTAAATTTTGAGGATCAAAAATGATTTGTGTTGTCGTAGGACAAAATCAGCAGTCTTTGATGGTTCTGATTCTGACCAATGGTCGAGTAATTGCCTTTGTGATAAATCGTAGGGTCCCAGTGAAATTCTGGCATCACAGTTGTTTAATGTGATTGAAAGATCCCACAGGCGAGTCCCGTAGAGAAACCTTTATAATTCATGCATATAGTCTCATTATTATCCATCACTACTGTTAATCAAGAGGGCGAGTGCTAAGTGGGATTTGTGCGGTTGAGATTTTTGGGCTTCTGCTTGATTAGATATGAGTCTGCTGCCCGCTGACTGCATTGGAGAGCAGACCTCTGTATCTACATGTATGGAAAGTTGATAAATAATATCTGCACAAATAATGGAATAAGAACTATATCTATATCTAAATATTTCTACTGGATTTCCACTTAGAAATGATTGTATAATGCATATTAATGTAAACTGTATAATTTATATTTTGTGTATTATTTTGTACATTCTCTGTCATATAGGCTATATAGACAAAAAAATATATACACTGGCACTGGCAAAATGCTGTTCTTTTTTATCAAAGAATCCTGAGGGGGGAAAAATGTGTCCGTTTCCACATACACATACACACACACACACACAAGGCAGCAGAACTGTTTTCAACATTGATAATAATCAAAAATATATATCATATATATCAAAACAACATGATGGGGAACTCTTCACAATATTATGAAAGTCTTTCTTCTTTTGTTACCAGTTGCCAATTCATTAAAGTGTGTTTTCTCTAGTGTTCTTATGTTAGTTTCAAACATTTCCTTTTAAACTGTCTTAATGTCACGAATCCGGTCCGTGGCTTTCTGTCTGATTGTCACCAGAGGTCGCCCTTCCAACATATTGACTCTCACACTACACAGACTGTTACACTTGCCCTGGACTTCAGTTCCCACAATCCATTTCACTCTGATTACACACACGGCTGCAGCCAATCACACACTCTACATAAGCTATGGACTTCCTCCTTCTCAATGCCGAGTATTGTTTGCACATATCACTCTCCTAGCGATAGCTACATTACAGAGCCAGTATAAGTTTTCCAGTCTTAGTTCATAGTCTAGTCTAGTCCTGTATTACCTGTTACCTGATTCTTGTGTATCTTAGATTTGTCCCTTTGCCTTGCTGTTTCGGACTGTGTTTGCACCTCGCCTGGACTTTGCTCTTGTTATTGGATTACCCCTCTTGTCAAGCCCTCTGGATATTGTTTGCTGATTGAAGACCCACGCTTGCCCTAGGATTACTCTTTGTCTTGCTCTCAATATACCCATTTGTCATTGTCTGAACCTTACCTGTTTCATGACCACGTCTCTGAATAAAAGCTCTGCATATGGATCCGTATGTCTCTCGTCCCTGTCGCCTCGTAACACTTAAATTAATTTATAATGATTCTTCTGGATTTCTTCATCCAAACAAAATTCCAGGATTATTATATGTTAATATTTAAGTTCTAAATGAAATCTTGAGAGCACAAAGGCAGGCTTTTCCAGCTGCTTATATTATCACTCCTGTAAAAAGAAATTCAGGAGTCCCTCCATCACTTCAGTATATACAGTACATCACCCCATGTCATTTGACAACATGCTCCACAAAGTGTTAAATCAACCGTGGCTTTTTTTCCTGCTCAGTTATGATATAACTGTCAATATATCTGCCACTTCAATAACTGTCTTTCACTTCAATAACTGTCTCACTTCAAAAACTGTCTGGTTCAGCTCAGCTATCAAATCTGACCTCAGAAGACTATGGAGGGTAGTCCGGACTGCTGAGCGAATCATTGGTACAACCCTCCCCACTCTCCAAGAGCTGTACTTATCCAGAGTGAGCAAAAGGGCTGGTAAAATCACTCTGGACCTCTCACATCCAGCACACTCCCTCTTTGAACTGTTACCGTCTGGTGGACGCTACAGAGCTCTGAGCACCAGAACGGCCAGGCACAGAAACAGTTTCTTCCCTCAGGCAATCCATCTCATGAACACTTGAACTCTTAACAATAAACATGAAACACACAACACTATCATACTTTTTATTTTACACACATAGTTATTACATTTCAAATTTGCACCCAACATACCTGTACGTACTGAATTGTCTATTTTGTATATTGTGTTTGTGCTATTTGGAACATTATCCATTTTTGTATATTTGTACATTATTTTTTTATATTATTTTTTTTTTTTTTTTACTACCCGTGTCCTGTCCTGTTGCTGTCATTCTGTAGCACTGTGGAGCTACTGTCACTAAAACAAATTCCTCGTATGTGCAAACCTGGCAATAAAGCTCATTCTGATTCTGATTCTTATATAAATGTATCTATACAGAACCAAATGTCCAAGAATAAACCTACTAAAATATTATTCCCAAAATAATATACAAGAGGGCAATGGTCTAGGCTAAATCAATCTAATGAATAAATATTATCTGTCTTTATTTGTTTATTTATTTATGAATTATTACTGAACTGTATGCCTGGATGTCATATAACATGCTATTAATTATACATAGCATGTAGTGTTTAGTTTTTTTTTTTTGCAATTTATTTGCAAACAGAATACAACTAACCATATTACCTTCAGCAGGATATGATTTGCAGCTACATTTTTATAGTTGTGCTCTGTGCCGGTAAGAAGTAATGAGTGTGATAACTAGCCCTGGTCTCCACTGTATACTAGCTTGTTAGATACCTGTAAAAAGAAATCGCAAGTCTCTTAACACTACCTTTAAGTAATAAAGGCCAATGACCAATTTATAATCATCTGTTCTAGGAAACAGGCGAGAGGTGTATTTAGTCAGAATGACTGTGTTACACAAAAACAGTTTGTCCGCCTATACAGTTCCATTACACGGTTCATTAAACATTGTGTTTGAGCTGCCTATCACAATCGACAGAGGATCATCCGGGACCATTTCAGGTTTGTAGTGATCCTAAAGCAAGCTAAGTTTGTGTGTGATGGAATTTGTGGTGAAGATTGTTCCCCTTAAGAGTATTGCTCAGTGTAAAGACACATTAGCAGTGTCTAAATGAAGTACTATTGATGAAAACGCTCATGTTCATCCTCATTATTTCCCTCCTCTCTATACTTGGCCTAAATGACTGACAGCATGATGTTTAGAGTGAAAAAAGACACGCAGAGCTTATTTCCAGTTATAAATGAATCTGGCCTTGCGTTGCTCCACTCCTTCTCATGCACACACTCAGTGCTTTTATACCCTATGGAACAATCAATACTCTATGCAAATGCTGGAGGAATCACTTCATACCATCTCTCATTGTCTAAATATACTCACATAACAGTTTTATACAAGTAGCTGGTCCATGTAACTTCGTAAAATGATCCTCAAATCTAACAAAACGCTTCTCTCCATCTCTCATGAATACGGTGGCCGAGAGAGCTCAACGCGCTGCAACTTCAGAAAACACATGCAAATAGACAAAACACCAGCAAATCAAGAAAACATCTTCATCATTTTGACAACACATGCGCTGCAAATGCTCACAACACATGCAAATTGAGAAACGCTGCAAATGCTCACAACACATGCAAATTGAGAAACGCTGCAAATGCTCACAACACATGCAAATTGAGAAACGCTGCAAATGCTCACAACACATGCAAATTGAGAAACGCTGCAAATCCTCACAACACATGCAAATGTCCTTTCTTTCATTAGCCTACTAAAAGGGCCTGAATAAATTTTAAAATATTATTCTTACTGACATTTTTATTTTGACCTGGTTTTAACAATTAATGAAGCATTGCAAATGTATTTTCATTAACCTTGAAATTATATTTAGTTGAGGATAAGTTAGCCATCTTACATAATAACGTTAATCGTGTAATTTGTCATTATTAATCTAATAATATCCAAAAGATAAAGAAATCATGCAATCAGGGTGTTAAAATAAACAACAACAACAAAAAAACACTCACCTTTCAGTTCACCAACAACTCAACCAATAGCCACTGCACAATAAGCAAATCCCAGCTGGTCCGTCACTTTTTTTGGGTCCCCTTGAAACATTTCCATTGTGGTCTTCTTCTTCTTCTTGTTGTTTAATGGCAATTAACTCCTAAGGAGCATTATCGTCACCTACTGTGCTGGATTCCATTGTGGTCCATGCAGCGTTTCTTAATTTGCATGTGTTGTGAGCATTTGCAGCGTTTCTCAATTTGCATGTGTTGTGAGGATTTGCATTGTTTCTCAATTTGCATGTGTTGTGAGGATTTGCAGCGTTTCTCAATTTGCATGTGTTGTGAGCATTTGCAGCGTTTCTCAATTTGCATGTGTTGTGAGCATTTGCAGCGTTTCTCAATTTGCATGTGTTGTGAGCATTTGCATTGTTTTTCAATTTGCATGTGTTGTGAGCATTTGCAGCGCATGTGTTGTCAAAATGATGAAGATGTTTTCTTGATTTGCTCGTGTTTTGTCTATTTGCATGTGTTTTCTGAAGTTGCAGCGCGTTGAGCTCTCTCGGCCACCGTACATGAAATATCTCTGAAGTAACGTGGTTGGTGCGGCGCTGTGCCTTCTCATTCCAGTCATAAGCACACAGAGGTTGCTTTGTGTGAGCGGCTAATTAAAGCCATATTCTTCCTCTTAACTTTGTGGAGGGGAGCCAATCAGCACAATTGGCAATTAACACATATCTGTAAACATAGACTCTAATTCATTATGCTCTGAAATAGCAATTAAGTCTCAAACACAATGAACCCAGACCAGAGCGCCGCAGTCAGTCATCGGATGGCGTTTATTTGAAGAGATCGTAACCTCATGTTCAACACAGCACTTATTTATCCAGCTACTTTCCTGACATCATTCAGTTCATTTTAATTTACCGAAACAATGAGAAGACAACAGGAGGAGGGTGAAACCATCTGTCTGGTTTTAGAGCGGACAATATGGTTTTGAAATACTCAGGTTAAGATCATCACTATTTTATACTTTATTCAATGGTACTTTTGTTAACATTAGTTAACTAATTAACTACATTAGTAAACTAACAATGAAAAATACTTCTAAAGCATTAATTAATCTTAGTTTATGTTGATTCCAACATTTACTAATACAATATTAAAAACAAAAGTCGTATCTATTAATATTATGTAAAGGACCTGAGCTAAATAACAATGAACAGTTATATTTTTATTAACTACCATTGGCAAAAAATTTATAAACACTGTAACAAATGTATTGCTTGTTGTTAGTTAATGTTAGTTAATGTATTAAATATAATTAACAGTCACACTTTATATTAGGTGGCCTTAACTAGTATGTACTTACATCAGTTAATAAGTACAATATACTAACTGTGTTCATATTGTATTGTAAAACACTTTTGCTGCTATTGGGGTGGGATACGGGTAAGGTTAGGGATAGGTTTGGTGGTGCGTGTAGGTTTAATTGCAATTAATCACGATTAAATGTGGTTAATCCATTAAACATTAAAGTTTTTAAATATATATATTGCAATAATTTCACATTCAATCTCCAAATTAATGTAGAAACAACATAAAGACAGTATATTTTTAATATTTGTTTAATGCCATCTTTTTTTTTTATAACTGAAGGCAAGTATCACTGATACCAATACTACTTACGTATGTCTCTAGGAAATTTCTTCTAATATTTAACCACTATCATCATTCAACATTACAGTATAATTGAGAGTTACCAATTTTAACATTTATTAAACTTTAAAAAATAACAACAACTAATTTAAGTGAACCTAAAACAATATTCACATATACCCATTATAATAAATGTTATATCTGCCTGTGCTCTTCAGCAAGTAGGAATAATAAAGAAATTGAATAAAGTTATCAAACACTAATTTCCAAATTAAATATCGATGAATCCTTAAAGCTACAAAAGTTATTGATTTCCTCTTTTTTCTTTTGTTCTTTGATAAACAAACATCACAGCAGCTGGGTGGTTATTTGGCTGATATTACTTTAAGTGTCGCGCTAACCCGGTGGAGGTGTGGCTGTCTTCCGTGTACTCGTCATTTCTTTCTCCTGCATGCCGCCTCCCCTGCGCGCGCTCTGCATTGTTAGCCCGCACGTGACTGTGCGCGCACTTTGGTGCGGGCTCAACCAGGTGAACTGAGTTGGGGAAATTAGAAGTTCGCGCCCAGTTCAGTGTTTCAAATATGTGCATTAGTCATTTGACTGGTGTGCGACGGACAGAGGTCGGCAGAGGCACAAACTCATTCACTGTGAGGAACTGGGACTTTTTGATTATGACGGGCTATCGGTAAGCTCACGTGGACTCTTGTTTAATAGACTCTCGTTTGGATACTTTGTTTGTTTGGTATTTAATGTGGGGAATGTGTAAATGTTACAGATAACGTTTGAAAGTAATTATTACTGCATGGTTTAAAGAGATACTGATAACTGATAAGACCAAATGCTTAGAATTGGTATAGTGTTGCTTGTAACATGCAGAGTAAAAGACCAAGCTGTGTTGCCTGTAAAAATGCATTTGACCTTTTCTGTGTTGCTGTGTTTCTGTGTATTTAAAATGTTTGTGTTTTATTTACTTAAAGGTTTTTCACCTGTTACATCTGATCCTACTACATTGCCACATGAAGTGATCAAAATAAATATTGCTCTGAGTGAAATCCCAAGTCTGGTCCTTTTCAAGTGTGGGCACCTCACAGTAAAATACACTTGACAGTGAAAAACCGCTGCAACGTCAGTGAAGACTCCACAAAAAGCCTGCCATAAGAGGGGAAAATTCCACCTGGGGGCCTGGAGGAAAGCCAATTATCTGCCGTCCATCCGTCCGTCCATCTGTTCGTCCAACAGCTAGAAGAGCAACATGGCCGAGTCTAAGTCACTTGAAGAGTTGAAAATGGAGCGAACAACAGTGAAGAGACTTTTTTCTCGACTTACCAACAATATAATGAGGACCCACATGGAGATGTCTGTGGAGGAGCTACAAAGTAATTTCAAAAGACTCACAACAGAGGGCTCCAAAGTGATGGATGTAAATGAGGAGATTGAGGCTGTTTACATTGCGCAGTGCGAGGAGACTGATGCAGAGGGCGCACCTGAGTTAAGCGACCAGCAGAGAGCCGACCTCGAGAAGACGGAGAAAGAGTGTGAGCAGAAGTTAAAAGAGGTAAAGCACCTAATCCAAGAGACACTATGGGCCTCATTTGGTGAGAGGGAATTGATTCTCGCTCTAGAAACTGCAGAGGCAGAGTGCGAGAATGTCTCTTCCATTCAGCCTGACACACCCCTGGAGGCATATGACTTTATGCTCCACCATTTAGAGAAGTTGGTGCATAAAGCCAAAGAAGCGCACCAGACCTGGAACCGTTGGGCTCCACTAGTCGAGAAGCAAAACTTAAATTGTCGGCTAAGGAAGCTAGAAACCCGCCTTCCTAAGCTGGTGTCAGGAAAGGCCACCCTGATTAAAGCAGCAAGAATTAAAGAGGACACTAACAGAGTACCTGTCACAGCCCACAGCGCAGCCTCTGTTGCTGCAATAAAGCTTAAAGCCAGAGCTTTACCAAAGTTTACTGGCAGCCAGCGTGAGTATTACAGATGGAGAAAAGAATGGGAGGCTCTGCAGAAGCAAGGCGAACCAACTGGGTCCATGGAGGTGAAGAAATTCCAACTGCTTGATAGCCTCGATGAAAGAGTGGCCAAAGATCTGCGCCTGTCTACTTACACCTCAGCAGACGAGATCTTCAGAGTCCTGGAGAACCGCTATGGGAACCAAGCCACTATCGCCATAGAGGTTGTCGAAGAGCTATATGCTATCCCACCTGTTCGTGGTAACCAGCCGAGAAGAATCGTAGAGCTCATCCAAGCAGTTGGAAAAGCCCTCTATGATTTAAATGAATTGGACAATGCAGATGCCATAAAAAACCCATTAGTAATAAAATCTATCGAAAGCAAATTGCCAGAGTCCCTAAAGAAAGATTGGCTTACACACGCTGCTGACCAGAACAACGCTGTGAATCACCAGAACCGTTTTGACAAGTTATTTGCATATCTCCAATCCCAAGAGTCCATTTATGAGCAGTTAGAGCAGTTAAGAGACATCGACTTTACCAAGGAAAAGACCAGGTTTCAAACAAAGTATGCCCGAACAAAGACAACCAACTCCAGCAGTGGATCAGCAGGCTGCATTATCTGTGGAGACCCAAAGCACAAAAGAAAGCTCTATATCTGCAGAAGGTTTAGAACCACCACAAAGCTTCAGGAGAAGAAGGACGCAGTGCAACAGCTCGGAGCTTGTAAGAGGTGCCTCGAAGTCCACGACGAACCCTGCAGAAAATCTACTTACCTGTGTGGGAATCCAGAGTGCAGAGACCAACACCATTACCTTCTCTGTCCCTTGTCCAGACATCTGTCCCAAAGACCCAAGTTTGGTCTAGTGAGAGCTGAGGGGAGAAGATGCACAGAGGCCCAGGAAGAGTTCCTCTCTAAACTTCCACCTGAACTTGCGCAGCAGGGTCGCGATGCCTTCTGCAACATCGCATCCCGAGCATACAACTCTACTGCAGCAAAGAGAGGCCTTCTGGAGGAGCTTGGTCTGCACGAGTACCCCGTGATCCTGATGCTCCTTGACGTCACCGCCAATGACGGGCAAAGAATCGGGACACTTATTGACCTGGCATCTGACACGAATTATATAACTCATAAAGCTGCAAACAAACTGAATCTCCGCAGTGAAGATGTCGAACTAGTCGTCCATGGCGTCGGGGGGATGAAGGTGTCTGTTGCAACCAAGCGTTACCTCCTCAAGATCCGTATCAGCACGTTAAGAGGGACCCTCAAGTCTCACCAACTGATCTGCTACGGACTTGACAGAATTGCAGAAGTGCACAGACATATTCCACCTAATAAGCTGCAGGAGATCTTCCCTGATGTTCCACTCAAAGACCTTATTAGACCCAGAGAGATCCAGCTTTTGATCAGCCATAAAGAAGGCCAGCTGGTGCCCCAAAAAGTCCGCTCTATTGGTGACTTGGTGCTCTGGGATGGTCCACTCGGCAAGACAATAGGGGGCACGCATCCAGATCTCTTCGAGGAAGTCATCCTTAAGGCCCACACGTCTAAGACTCACTTTGCGAGATCTATGAGAACTGCAGCAGTTAAGTATCGAGAGTTTGCAGCAGACCCAGCTCCCTGCCAGTATCCTGACCACCACGAAGCCCAGTCTAACACCGCCACCAGCAGCAGAGACTTTCTGAAGTGGTGGAGGTGGGAAAGTATTGGAGCCGCCTGCCAGCCGAGATGTGGAGGGTGTCGTTGTGGGAACTGCCAGCCAGGGGGTAAAGAAATGACGCTTGCAGAAGAAAGGGAGATGGAGCTTGTGAAAAATGGCTTGACATACACAACTGGAGATGATCACAGCACTGAACCACACTGGCACGCTAAGTATCCGTGGGCAGAAGATCCAGCAACTCTACCAAACAACAAGAAAGCAGTAGAAGCAACATTCCTCAGAATTGAGAAGCAGCTGTCTAAAGAACCTGAGTGGAAGACGGCCTATACTGCGCAAATCCATGAGATGGTGAACAACAGAGCTGCAATAAAGCTGTCCGAAGACGTCCTGCAAAGTTGGACCGGGCCAGTGTGGTACATAAGCCATCTCATCGCACCGAATCCACACTCAGTCTCTACCCCAATCAGACTAGTGTGGAACAGCAGCCAAAAGTACAGGGGTCTTAGTTTGAACGACATTCTCATCAAAGGTCCTGATGTCCTGAACCCTATCAGAGCTGTCCTGCTGAGGTTCCGAACTGGTGTCTATGCTGCCCTTGGTGACATCCGCAAGATGTATAACTCCGTCTGGCTGGAAGATCGAGAGGTCCACCTGCACAGATTCTTGTGGCGTAACAGTGAAGATGCTGAAATAGAGGATTATGCCATTACAAGAGTCAACATCGGAGATAAACCTGCCGGTTGCATAGCCCAAGTCGCCATGCGAGAGACTGCAAACTTGCCTTCATTCAGTCACTTCAAAGAAGAGAGACGTGTGCTGGAAGAAGATGCCTACGTCGATGACATTCTGACTTCGTACAACGACCTTGACCATCTGAAATGCCTCACAGCTAACATCAAGCACATCCTGAAAGCTGGAGGATTTTACATGAAGCCCTGGGTCTACTCTTTTCAAAGTGGGAGGAAAGATCCCAAGAGTGAGATGCCCAGAACAGGACCAGAGACTATGATCCTGCCAAACCAGCTGATGGGAGACGACAACAAAGCCCTTGGCCTTGGTTACACCATCGATGATGACAAGCTTCATGTTATGGTTGCAGTGAACTTTTCGAAGAAAAAGAGGAAGATGCGTCTTGGTCAAAATCTGTTGAGAGAAGAAGTTAGAAGTCAAACTCCTGATCCACTCACTAGAAGAGAGCTTCTAAGCCAAGTTTCTGGCCTGTACGACCCACTCGGCCTTGTGACTCCTGTTAAGCAAAAGGGTGCCATTCTGGTCAGGAGAGCTTTTCAAGAAGCCAAAGTAAGGTACTGCTTAGAAGATACGTGGGACGCTGCCTTGTCTGAAGGTCTCCGAGAAGATGCTATAAAGCTATTAGAAGAATATGCTGACCTGAGCCAACTTCGCTTCGCCAGATCCCTGACTCCGCCAGATTTCTGTGCAAAGCCCAGTGCCATCACTTTCTCTGATGGCAGCGAACACTCATACGGAGCAGTGATGTATCTTCGCTGGAGCTGTAGCCATGATGTCGTTGTGAGACTGGTCGAATCTAAAGCCAAGCTGACCCCTCTCGACCACAGAGGCGATCCTGTGAAAGCTGAGATGTGTGGAGCCGTATTTGCAGCCCGCCTCAAGACCTACTTCCAGAGACACTGCCGACTCCAGGTCGAGAAATGGTATCATCTTGTCGATAGTCAGACCGTCCTAGGCGCAATACAGCGTGAGAGTTATGGCTACCAGACCTTCTTCGCAAACCGTGTTGGCGAGATTCAGAGCAGCACCGACGTCCAGGACTGGTGGTGGATTCCAGGGCTAGCAAACATTGCAGACATCATTACTAGAGGGGCCAATCCAGATACCCTAACTGAGGACTCCGAGTGGCAGTCGGGTCCGAAGTTCCTCCAACTTCCTGACGATGAGTGGCCGAAGAAATCCGCTAGAGATGTCGCAGCCCAAGCCCGAGACAAAGTTACAAAGATCCAGAAAAAGACCTTTGTAGCAGTACTTACCAGAAGTCGCCTGAAGACTGCACACGATCCAGCATACGATCTAGCCCGGGTAGAGTCCAGAAGACCACTAGCAGGAGGCGCAATTCGACAGCTCATCGATAATAGGCGCTTCAGCAACCTGAGAAGGCTGGTCGGGACCGTGGCGTGGATCTGGAGAGCAGCTAAAAAGTTCCTGAGTGCCAAGAGTAGAGACCAAGAAAAGTGGGAGGCAGTACCATCCTCAGGTGTCCTTACAGTCAATGAGAGACGAGACGTGTTCCGAGATCTTTGCTTAGCAGCACAAGAGGGTGTTGATTTCCCAAGTGCCACAATAGACAGACTAGTCGTCTACAGGGACCAGACAAGTGGACTTCTGGTTTGTGGTGGCAGAGTCCAGACCTTCGGAAAAGACCACAAAGCTGTTCCTCTTCTACCATTCCAAGCTTGGTTATCCACCCTGCTAGCCAGAGAAGCACACAGTGAGGGACATGATGGAGTGGCGGGAACTCTACTGCGTATAAGAAAGAAGGCGTGGGTCATAAGAGGAAGAATTATTGCCCGAAAAGTCGTTGACAAGTGTATCGTCTGCAGGAAAGTAAAAGCAAGAACCTGCAGGCAGATAATGGGAAGCTTACCTGAAGAGAGGTTAGGTCCTGCTGCACCATTTGAGTTCACGTCTGTTGACCTGTTTGGACCTTACCTTGTAAAGGATGATGTCAAAAAGAGAGTAACTATGAAAGTATGGGGCGTCGTATTTTGCTGTATGGCCAGCCGAGCCGTCCATGTTGAGTTGGCAAACACATTATCAACAGGGAGCTTTCTGCTTACCTACCAGAGGTTCACCGCTGTCCGAGGCCATCCCCGGAAAATCTGGTCTGATCCTGGTACGAACTTTGTTGGAGCAAAATCTGTCCTAAAAGAAATGTACACTTACCTGAATCAACAGAATAAAGAATCGCTTGAAGAGTATGCTGCCAGAAATGAGACCACCTGGACGTGGAAAATTCTCCCAGCTGATTCACCTCACCGAAATGGGGCCGCTGAAGCTGCTGTTAGAGTCACTAAGAGAGCTCTCCAAAGTCTTGGAAATGTAGAAGGCCTTACCTTTAGTGAGTTCCTGACTGCGCTCCAGCTAGCTGCCAATCTTGCTAATGAGAGACCCATCGACGCTAGAGTTCAGAGCCGAGAAGAGCGTATCCAGTACATCACGCCGAATAATCTGTTGCTTGGTCGAGCCACACAGAGTGGAGACTTTAAAATTGTCGACTACACCATTTTTCCATTCAAAAGACTCCAAGAAGTACAAACTATAGTCAACAACTTCTGGAAGTCCTGGAGCCAACTCGCTGGTCCGAACCTGTTCATTCGCAGTAAGTGGCATACTGCTGAAAGGAACGTTGCCGTTGGAGACATAGTTTGGCTCTGTGACCAAAACGCACTGAGAGGGCAGTTCAAACTTGGAAGAGTCGTCGGCGTGAATTCTGATTCCAGAAGTATTGTTCGAGATGTTTATGTGAGGGTCTCTCTAAGCTCCAGCATTTCGGTGAGAAATCCAAAACCGGGTACCAGAGATCCCGGATCGAGTACCATTTTGCATCGGGATGTCCGGCGCCTTGTGGTCCTCGTACCGGTGGAAGATCAGGTCGGAGACCAGCCCAATTAAGAGTGCGACCTTTCCGGGCATCGCCACGTAAAAGATCGAGTGGGAGGTGTCGCGCTAACCCGGTGGAGGTGTGGCTGTCTTCCGTGTACTCGTCATTTCTTTCTCCTGCATGCCGCCTCCCCTGCGCGCGCTCTGCATTGTTAGCCCGCACGTGACTGTGCGCGCACTTTGGTGCGGGCTCAACCAGGTGAACTGAGTTGGGGAAATTAGAAGTTCGCGCCCAGTTCAGTGTTTCAAATATGTGCATTAGTCATTTGACTGGTGTGCGACGGACAGAGGTCGGCAGAGGCACAAACTCATTCACTGTGAGGAACTGGGACTTTTTGATTATGACGGGCTATCGGTAAGCTCACGTGGACTCTTGTTTAATAGACTCTCGTTTGGATACTTTGTTTGTTTGGTATTTAATGTGGGGAATGTGTAAATGTTACAGATAACGTTTGAAAGTAATTATTACTGCATGGTTTAAAGAGATACTGATAACTGATAAGACCAAATGCTTAGAATTGGTATAGTGTTGCTTGTAACATGCAGAGTAAAAGACCAAGCTGTGTTGCCTGTAAAAATGCATTTGACCTTTTCTGTGTTGCTGTGTTTCTGTGTATTTAAAATGTTTGTGTTTTATTTACTTAAAGGTTTTTCACCTGTTACATCTGATCCTACTACATTGCCACATGAAGTGATCAAAATAAATATTGCTCTGAGTGAAATCCCAAGTCTGGTCCTTTTCAAGTGTGGGCACCTCACAGTAAAATACACTTGACATTAAGAGCTGCCGCTGCTGAACACATACTCATAGTTTCATTCCAGCTTTAATAGGAAATAATACAGCCTACAACGCTCACTGCAGTATTTGTGCGTGCATGCGCTATGAGCACAGTATACCAGCTGACAGGAGATGAAAATGTGTTGTTATTGACATATGACCTGACAACATCTCATCTGACTGATGTTACTGAAGCTCCTCATCACCTGTACCTTTTCCACGCTCGTTTGACTAGCGCCTGTGCTGAGGCGAAGTGAAGTGCGTGTCTGAACAGTTTTCTGTTTGATGTGCTCATAAAGACATTCTGCGTCTAAATAAAAACAAATCTTGTCAAGAAAAAAGAAAAAAAGTGTGTTGCCCAACCCTAGCCCCGCCCCTGCGTTAACTGCGTTACATATTTTGAATGCCGTTTAAAAAATTATTTTGACAGCACTATTCTATATTCAATAAATGTTATGTATTTAAATCTTTAATCTCATGACATTATTTGTGCAACTGTAAACTGTAATGTAAATACATTCATGGCATCTCAGAGCTGCATCAAACAGTCTGAATGGATTTGTTTGTTTGTTTGTTTATGCTAATTTAGTTTGATTGGTAACAGCCCGATAGTGTTATTATATTATTCGAATAACATTTATTGAATAAATGTAATAATTTATATTCCAAATAAGAACACATTCATTTAGAAAGTTAGAAAGGTAAATAAAGAAGGGGGAAAATATCACTCCCTAATGGAAAAGTTAATTTATATCACTGCTTATATTTGTTTGTGGTTATTATTGTTTTTAGCTTTTATCATGGCTTCACTGAATATTGCAGTTTCCTCCTTTTTGTTGTTATTGAAATGACCACCCTAGGAGGAAGACAGAAAGAACGAACAGCAGAAAAAGAGAGAAGTATAAGAAGTCAAAAAAGCCTTCTCACCTCCTGCAGTCAGTGACGCACCTGAAACAGAGGTTGATCTACAAGTGCTTTGCAGTCTTACAGTTAAAGTATCAGAGAGTTTTGGCATCTCTGATGGAGAAGACAGTTTCCTGCAGATATTCCGGCAGTTTTTCTCCTTATTAATGCTAATTCATCTTTTTTATACCCTTTTTTTTTAGGACGCTGCCTCGGGCTATTGGTAATGGGAACAGAACGGTCCTGATTGATAGGTTTAGGTGAAGGTGGAAATTTTTAAACGAATAATCCACCTAAAATTCAAGTTCTATCATTATTTATTCACTATGATGTTGTTCAGATATGCTGAAATGCATTTTTTTTCAGCAGGGTATTGTTACGCCCTTGGGCGTTTGATTTACTATAAATGTAGGCCTTGTACCTTTTGTATTGTGTTTTGTGCTCTTTTCTGCCTCTTCCTCACTATCTCTCTCAGGTTAATTACCCCCAGCTGTTACTCGTTGTGAGCATGCCTGAGAGAGAGTGGAGCAGTATAAATGGAGCCTCTAGACACTGCTAAGGAGGATCACTTCTCCTCAGCTCTTGACTGAAACGCCTTGTCTGCTTATGAGGGTAGCCTGTTGTTCTTTGTCTAGGAATATTTTCTCTTTTGTGAGAACTGCCCAATAGTTAAGTCCTTGTGAGGGGGTAACTAAAAAGTACTGTGATTATTCCTTTTTATTGACTGTGTGTTGCTAACTAACTTACCTAGCCTGTGTGGGTAGCTGCAAGGGGGTAGTGGGCTGCGTGTGTTACGTACCCCACTTAATCAGAGCAGATAACTAGTAGCTTTTCTTTTGTTTAAACCTGAATTTGTATATAATTACTTAAGTAGCCAACTTGGAGTGAGTGCCTTGTTTATTTTTGAATATCTTTTCTCCTGGTTATTGTTAAGAGCGGGAGCTGAGGGAAGTTCATGTGTTTTCGGTTTTCATCTTTTTGTGTATAGGTTAGTCAGCTCCTTTAATCCTTTAGTTAGCTGTGTTTTGTTTGTTATTTTTGGCTACGCTCACTCTAATTAAACCTTGTTTTCTGTTACAACCCATGTTCCGTACTTAATAAATGGCAGTTACTGTTTCTTTAAAGAATTGTTGCGTTTTCACTCCAGGGCTGAGGCTTGAAGTGTTTCTCTTCTTGTTTTTCTTTATCTGCCTTTATTTGTTTTTTTAATTTGGCTAATTTCTTTCTTTGTTACGCCTCACAATACCTCTAGACTAAAAAGAGGACGTAACAGTATGTATGAAAAGATGTCCAGCATTAAAAGTGAACACTTTCACTCTGAAAATGAACATTGTCTACTTAAGTGTGGACTAAAGTGTATCACCTCAGCTAACACAGTTCATCCACACACAGCTTTGGCTCGGCTTCAGTGTTTCAGACGCATGTGGATGTACGTTCTACACACATCTTCAACCAGGCTCCATCTCAGGCATGTGTTCATAACCTCTGGCCTGCTACTGCCCCCTGCTGTTTGCAATTTAAACTGTTTAGTCTCTCACAGTAGTCATGTACTTGCATTTCTTAGCAACTGGCTTTCAAAAATGCAGAACTGAAGAGAACAAATAACATCTTTGATTACACATTGAAGAGAATGCATATAGAAAATTCATGTAGTATGACAAAAATCTGATTCGAAAGCATTTTGTAAGGCTGGAGTTATTGAAGGAGAGAATTATAGCATCTGACAGACCAAATACAGTCATTTAAAACCACTTGCATCTGGTCAAAGCATCACTTCCAAGAGACTGAAATTGCAAGAGATTACTGAAAAAAGAGAAACATATACTGCCAGTGAAATATTTCTGTCATCTCATGCCTGGAAGAAGAAGAAAACAGAATCTTTCAAATACTGGCTAAAGGAAACTTCAGAAGCAAATGTCAAACTGTTGTAATATCTGTAGATGTAGTGAGATGCTCATGGATTAATGTGTTGATTCTGGTGTCTGATGTATAACATCGAGAGAAGGAATCATTTCTGATGCTTCTATTACACTAGAAACCGGCCGTATGTAAACCACCACAAGTACTCAAATTTGGACAAAAGGTCTAAAATTCAGAGTTTATTAAGCAGTGCAATGAGACATTAGCTTCAGTTATGGTATATAACAAAAGCAGGTAATTTGTTCAATAAATCTGATTGAGATATGTGAGGAAAAACACAGACATGCATGTTTGATGTCTGAGTACATCTGTGAAGCACAAATATATGCGTGTGTGTGTGTAATATATATATATATATATATATATAATTCTATAAGTAATAAGCATAGAGGGATTTTGTTCTTGTTTTCTTCCTTAGATTTTGTCCTAGTCATTTCTTGACAATGTTTCTAAAATTCAACCTTAAATTCCTACTACAGTATATCTGTCAGTCTATTTGTGGTTCAGGTAACACTCCTGCATCAATTATTAATTGTATTTTTAACAGAGGATAAATTGACCAAACAAACTTTGTTTCAGGAGAGAAGCCAAACTGTTTAGATGTGAATGAGTCAGGTCAGAGAGGACAAATGCTCCTCAACACACTGACAGATGCTTTACCGGGATTTCAAAGGCTCCATCTCTCGTTTCTTTTTTTTTTCTGTCTGAGTTAGATGGCCTGAGGGTGTGGGTTCAGACATAGAGGCACAGAGGGCTTGGATGGGGAGAGCTCAAAGTCAGCGAGATCCAACATCGACTGCTTGAACGTATGCATTCATTTTAAACTTCACTTCTGGCTCTGTAGTCTCCCAGACCTAGTGGACATCTGAAAAACTCATTCTGAACTCTGAATAAGCTTAATTTACATAGTGGTTGGAAATCAGAGCGAGCCGGTTCACTTGGCCGCATGTTAACAGCCCCAGTGACTGCACTCAGTGCTGAGTTAATGGCCCCATTGACTCTCACACAACTTCCAACGTGCTAGAAATTATCGCTGGCAGTTGGTGGGATGGACTCTCATAGACTTTAGTCAGGGCAGACGTCATATTCAATGATATGCAGGCTGTGATGAATAGATTGTAGACTTTACAATGGTACTGCACATACTATATAAAGGTCTACTGTCCACTAAAAGTGTCTTGGAAAATTTTTGTCAACTGAACTACTGGAATTTTGTTAAATCATAGTACAAATCCACTGAACACCCTGCACATCTATCCCTCACAGACTCATATTCAGATATATAAAACTGATGTATCAATATAAGCAACTCAAAGAGCACAGTATTAATTATAATATATATAATATGACGGTCCCACTTTTAAGGTGGCCTTAACTACTATGTACTTAAAAAATATGATTAATACTGTAATTTTTATTAATCATATTAATTCTTTGAGTTCTTTGAGTTGCTTTCCCTACCAAATCATGCGATTTAGGGCATAAGATTTTAAAGGGCAAGAAGTTTGATATTTTATGTGAAAAAGAATAAATTAATGTATAGCTTATAGTTGAGAAATCCACTTATTACTTAAACTAAGCATTAGGAAATTACGACGGCGTTTTAGTGCCACGTTAAAAATAAAAAAATCTAAGATATTATATTATGAGACTAAAGTTGAAATACTACGAGAATAAAGTCTAAATATTACGAGAATAAAGTCGATATGTTTCGAGAATGAAGATTAAAGTTATAATATTTTGAGATATTCTAGTCTTTTGCACATGCAAATTGGGAGCATCGGCAGATAAAAAGTCTGAGGTCAGTTTTATAGCAAAACATATTATATTTGTCATGCTCTTGAATATGGCGTGACAGATTGCTGTATTCGCTTCCGTTTAAGCGGCATGTGAGTCAATCATCTTTCCGATTACAAAAATGACATTATTTTCATTAGAAATTAGGCTATTGTTTTTTTGTATTTTTTTATGCCTTCTGATGTTCATAAACTTGAAATAAAGAGGAAAAGCACATTTATAATTTGTATTTCATGATAACACTGACAGAATTTGAAAGCTGTGTTATTAAAAGCAACAAGCACAAAATTGTTGTGATTACTACATGGGTGGCTGGCGTGCTACAAACAATGAATGGAAGACGTTAAATATTATGTCCATTATTTACTGTAGCCTATTATACCATTAATAAAACAGCTTGTGAATACTCAATGTTATAGCCTACAGCCTATACCTCAGAAAAGAAAACAATATAGTTTATGTTAATGAGTTGGAGTCTACTTCAACCTTTAGAAAGTTGAGGAATGAAAGTTTGGACGCCACAGACGTTTATGCAGAGTAGGTGGAATTTTCACAATGAATTGACACATGGCTGTTTCCACGAGTCCTTAAAATTGACTCCTCATCCCAGAAAGATGATGTGGCTGCTCGGACGCAACAATATTAAAACAGGCCTAAATTCCGGTGCCCTTGCAACTTCTTCCGGTGCTCCTAATCCAGGCCATTTGCATACGCAATAGGCTATACTCTCAAAATATTATAACTTTAATTTCTACGATTTAAATTCTCGAAGCATTTCGACTTTATTCTCTCAAAGCATTTCGACTTTAATCTAGTAATCTTAGATTTGGGTTTTTTTTTTGTTTTTTGTTTTATGTGGCATTAAAACGCTGTCGTAGGAAGTTAATAGGACATATGCATGGAGCAACAATGTCTTGGAACTGACCCACAGTATGAGATTTTTTTTTTTTTGCAAAACTGCTGTTTTGCTCGTTTCTGGCACAAACATTTTCTTAACAAATGCAAAACCATATAAAGCAAATGCAGACTGTTATCCATGGTGATTGTATAACCAAGCATTTTTTTCTGAGGATCCTCTACACTTAGATAAAAAAAAGACAATAAATGAAATATCAATGTGGAGGACGTTGAACCATATCCATTCTCTTTCTTTGCAGAGGATCTGTGCAGTGTTGAAAGCAACCAGAATACATAATACGCATGATAAACGTTGATAAATAGATATATACATAATAAAAAAATATCAAAGTTTATGTTGTGTATTATGTATTCTGGTTGCTTTCAACACGGCACAAATTATCTACAATGCTTATAAAGACAGACATCTTGTTTTATCTCAAACAAGAGAAACAAGTTGTTTTGCAAATCAAGAAAAATGACTTCCTTGTGATTGTAAAAATATCTATGCTCTGTGAACTGTGGGCAGCCTGGTTTTAAGAAATGTTAGACATGAAATGCACTCTGGTGTAAATGTCATAGCTGTGAAATCATACACCGTTGGATGTGTGAGAAGTGAGTGAAGTGCTCTGTGTGACAGAATGAGAAAAAACACTGGTAATTACTCTGGACTGAAAAACATGTACAAATTACCATATTAGCATACCCACTGCAGCTTCTTGTCAACAAATTCATTATTTGACTAATTAGCATCGAACACTGGTTCTCAAACTTTTCAGGCCAAGCACCTTCTCCCATCAGCACATCTAAGTAAGTGCCCACTAGTCACTGCTAATGTTCACTCTGCATTTTCAGCATTAGGAAAACAGAAATCTCTTTGACTGCATGTGAAAACACACATACAATGCCGCATTTTAATTATTTTAATTGGAACAACAGCAATTTCTCTAATCATTCCACCCCAGCTCCACTCCAGATTTTCCATTTCTTGCTCACTAGCATTTACTTTACAGTTGTCTGTGAATATCTGTGAATACTATATATGTGGATGTTCATTAGCCATTAATTTTTGAGTTTATACATTTTGCATAATTATTTGCAATTATTAGATTAGAACTGAGCTGGATGATGACGTCACTGTTTTCTCCAGAGCTGCTTTATAGATGAATTCAACTCAGATTGGCAGAATTTACATAGTTATTAAACTGAATTGACTCAGCAATTAACTGATTTGAAATGAATAATGACTGTTTACTGTTGTACTCTTTTTAGAACTGCTTCACAGCAGAAATGAATTTTGTTTGCATTATTGACACTATTTCCTTGTTGCACGTAAAGCTGCTTTGAAACAATCAGTATTGTATACAGTGCTATATAAATAAAAGTGACATTGGCATTAATTGTTGTGATGGGGCAATGTGTAAGCAATTTGCAGAAACGTTCCTTATTGAAATCATGCACCTCTGGATGCCTGATACTGTTAAGGTTAACGAAGAAACTGAAGAAGCAAAATAAGGAGTTTTTCCAGACAGTGATCTTGTGTACCCATCTCAGCTCACAGAAAAACATTACTGATTGCAGTTATCAGCCCGAGGCAATATTCCAATAAAAGTGAACACATGAGCTGCTTATAGAACTTGATTTGCATTTCCTGAAGGAAATAACTGTTTGTAATGCACAAAAAAACAATAATGTTAAAGGTTAAGTGTGTAATTTCTATGCCATGGTGGCTCCGTGGCTGTAAAGATGCAAATTTACCAAAACAGATTTGTATGGCTTCAAATTTGTTACTGCAGTTATTGATTTTAATATTTATTATAATAATGATGTCTCCATTTTTTAAATTACATTTTATAGTTAATAAGCCACAAAATGTTGAGAAAATGTTGTGAATGAATGACAAAAATGTAAACAAGCAATGCTTTATGCTGCTCATTTCATATTTATGTTGTTTTTGTTGGAGTTCTTCTTCTTCTTTTGCTCTTGAGTCTATGGCAGCCCATAGAACCGTTTGCGGGAAAGTTGTAAAATTTGGCACACTGATAGAGGATAGTCTCAAAACTGACCACAGCGAATTTGAAGTCTCTGTCTCAACCTCTCTAGCACCACCACTTGTCCAAATTTTCACTCGTTTATGCTAATAACTTTTGAACTGTAAGCTACAAATTTAAAATAATTTTTCCTCTGAATCCTTGGCTCAAGCTGAGTCGAATGAAGTCCAAAGTTCAAAAATTGCAAGGTTCAGTTTTGTCGCTATTTTCAATTGTTCGCAAAACCTACTTTTTCAAACTCGTCCTAGACGGTTCGTCCGATTTTCATCTAAATTGGCTCAGATCATCTACAGACCATGATGGCAAAAAGTTATGGAATTCAAGTTGATTCGCTTAGCCGTTCTCATATAACGCGCAAACGAATTTGCCGAAAAGCACACAAAAATGGATCTGAGGTTATATCTCTGCAACAGTTTGGCATATTGAGACCAAACTTTGTGTGTGTTATAACAAGCATGACCTGAGGCTACCAGCAGTGATTCGGCACTGTGCCACCTAGTGGTCAGGAGATATGAAAAATGCATAGTTTTGCTTATAACTTGTGAAAATCATAAAACTGGTCTCTTTGGATTCGATGCATCATGCCGAGTTTAACCATATCCAATTTTCCTGTGTCAGCCATTTTACTATATTTTATAAATACTATATTTTACGAACACATTAACATATCATTACAAAACTTGGTATGGGTCATCAGCACGATGCCCTGAAGGAGTCTGAGAAGTTTTGAGACAAATATTCACATGCTTATAACTTTGGGTGTGGTCGACTTATTTTCACGGGAGTCACCTTTTTAGACTCCTGAATCCTTGCCGGGTCCAGCAATACCATGCCAGGTTTTGGCTTATGGTTTGTGCTATGTTGCATTTTAGCACTTAAAAAATATTTGCCAATATCTTAGAAACCGTTACTCCGATTGACACGAAACCACCGTAGGAAATTCGAAAACATAGCGTGCCGGTTATATTAATGCCCAATTGCCAAAATTTTGATAGTAAGTGGCACAAAAATGCAAACAGTCAACAGTCAGTCATTTTCATCTACAAATATGTCTATAACTCCAAAACAAAACTAATTTGACACATGTATGGGCACACTCTAAGGACACATAACAAATTTGGTGAGATTGTGCCTCTTGGTGGCGCTATAATTGAACAAAACATGAAGTTGCCATTGACTACAATGGAGTATTATGTACGGTGGCTGAGAAGTGCAAAACAAATCACGATTCTGAAAACAAAATAATTCAGAAAACACAACAACAATTCAGAAAACATTATAACAAGTCAGAAAACACAACGACAAATCAGACAAACCGGAAGAGGTAGGCATAGTTTGAGACCGCGCCATTGGTTTGGGAATATATTACTCACCGCTGAAGAACAGTAGAGTCAACTATTGGGAGTATCAGCTCCAATGTTGCAGGTGATAGAGCCCATGTCATTGTGTTTTTTGACACGATCGACCCAGGTCCGATCCCACCTTTTGCCGAACTTTGTTTCCCTCCCTTTTCAAATCTCATATCACATCAGAAAGGCATTTATTTTCAATAAAAATGAATTAAATAATCAAAAAGTTGAAAAAGTATCGGGTAGGGTTAGGATAGGTGTAGAGAGGGCTTTATTGTACCAATAAGGTGGCATCAATTTGAATTAAAATTATAATTTACACTCAGTACGTTATTATTGCATACAGTTTTTTTTACTACAATACTGAGGTGCAGATAATTGCCACTATTCGCAACAAGTAGTATTGATATTTGTGAAATTGATATTTTGTTTTTTAGATTTGCATTTGCGTTTGTAATTTTTGTTTTCAGAATTGTGATTTGTTTTGCACTTCTCGGCCACCGTAATTATGACATAAAATGCTATATTTTATGAATACATTGATGTACTATTACGGAACTGTGTACGTACCATCGTCACCATGACCTGAAAGTAGTCAGAGTTTTGAGTTAGTGCCACCTTATGGTCAAAAGTTACAATGAAATTTCAAATAAATGCTAATTAGATTTCTTGGGTCATGCTGAGAACAGTGATACCAATGTTGCCATAGTCGAATTTTCTGTCTGCCATTCTGATTTTCTTTTAAAACCTACTTTTAACACCTTCTGTCAGGGTTTCTAAGAAACAGGACTCAAATGCAGGATTGAGTTGACAGTTCATTGACAAAACAACTGGCAAGACAAGAGATGGTGAGGAGGGGTGAGAACACAGTCCAGACAATAGACGGAACGAATGACGACAGGTGGCCTAGGTGAGCGGCCACAGAGTCCAATCCAGGAGGGCAGGCCACCAGAGGGTAGAGAAGGCAGCAAAGCTGGAGGTTAAGCAGCGGTGGCCAGACACGCCACGCCACACTAGTGATGTCACAGGCTCAGCACAGGCCTAGCAGCGTGGCAGACCCAGGGAGGGGACCGGTTGCCCAATCCGCTGGACAGGAGAAGACGAGACGAGACTAGACTGGGGACTGACGAGAGACAAAATCTACAAACAACTAGGTAGGGAATAAGCGGTATCACAGGACTGGTAAGACAGAGCAAGTAAACACTGAGGTAGCACAACAAACTGGCAAAACAAGAGGGAAAGGGAGAACAATATAAAGGGACAGGACAACATGAGGAACAGGTGACAACTCTCAGACAAACAAGAGAGAACGAAAGGGGCAGGTGACAATACTCAGACAAATGAGGACTAAACAAGGGGGCGTGGTAACAAGCCACAAGGAGGCAGGACAGGGGAGCACATGGCAAAAAACAAAGACAGAGCCATGTGCTCAAACACAAAACAAACAAAGAAACATGAAACAACGACAAGACAGACAACACAGTGAGGGCAGGATCCTGACACCTCCTAGACCGGTGGGCCGATTTTCACCAAAATCGAATCGTATCATCTTCAGACCATGCTGATAAAAAGTTATGGATTTTGTGTTGATAGACAAAACCATTTTCACATACCACAGCAAAGAATTGAGGCTGTATCTCTGCAATGCTTTGGCATATTGACACCAAACTTTGTGTGTGCCATTGTCACCTAACGCAGAACACACCACATCACTTTCATAATGGTGCCACCTGTTGGTCAAAAGTGATAAGCCCTTTAATCACATTACTTGAGGTTGTATTTATGATTTTTCAGCCATTCCAATTGAAATCATCCTAAAATTGCTTTTAGTACTCGTTGCCCTTGGTCTGATGCTCCATGCTACGCTTAGCTCCTCATTTTGCTGCTGGAGTGCTTGGCCCCGTAATTGCTGCTTGCAGCTATATTTGTTAATATTGTAGTTGAGGTAATCGGAAATTGCAGTTTAAAACACAATTTCTTATTTATGTTCTTGTTATAGCGGGGTGGCCAGAATAGCCAAGCACCTAAACTGAACTATGAGCAACATTTCTGTTTAATGTCACTCAACGTTGTTGTTACACAGTTTTAGTGTTCAATCCAGCTCCTACATCATATAACGACAGCATTTTAGGATATGTAACGGCATCTAGGTTAGTGATAGATACATATTTCTTCTTCACTTTATCTTAAGGGTGTTATGGTTATGGGTGTTTTAATGCCATCATAATCAAACATGTCTGTGTTCTTCTCACACAAGCAAAGAAATTCATTCAGATAGGGACATCTGTGTTTTCAGTTTATTATCAGACATAACAAGCACATCACATTCTGACCTCAACACTTGCATACAAAGAAACACTTGTGCTAGTGTTGGAAATGTTCTCCCTTGAAGAAGAGGGGGACAGAATTGCGGCTGAGCAAATAGGAATTTGTCAACTGCTCATTTTTTACAGCAAATTCAGGGTCATTTCCACAGTACAAACACTGACACATAAATATCACAAAAGTATTTGTTGAAAAATAATTAGTAGAAATTAGTTTTTATGAAGAAAAAAAATGATGTTCCTCCACCAAAAATACCAGTAAACACACACCATATTAAGGATAAATTCACATGATTTAGCACAAATATGAGAACATGAACATACGTCTGCCTTGTACACCTCTATTGTCCAATGTATCCCCATTTTAAGTGATTGAAATTACTTAAAAACATGTGAGGGATGAGTCCAAATATTTTTGTGGTATTCACCATTATGTTAGAAAGACTGTTGATTGACCCCAACTTTTGTAGTGAATCTGGAACGTTCCTTTAAAATAAAAGAGACTCTCTCTGTCTGTCATTCCTGTGAGTAAAGATTGGCAGTGTTGCTCCAAACCTGCATGCTGATTGATAGGAAATGAGTATGTTAATGAGCCATTGTTTTAAGATCCCCAGTGGCTCAGAGTTTAGTTTTCATTAAAGTCTTTATTGCCCTTCCATTAATGTGTCATGTCAAAGTCAAAAGGGGAGTACCTTTCTCAACTCTTAATATCAATTGCTGTGCACTGATCTGTCTGACATTTTGGTATGTGATGGAAAACGTGTTGTTGTTTTTTTTTTTGCCTTTCTCATTTAGGCAATGGGCATTAATCTAAGATGCAAATACCCTCAAGATTCACCTTTAGCTTGCACTGCACTACAATTCCAACAACATGATCAAAACTGACCCTTACATCAGAGTTTCTCAAATATATTTTGACTAAAAACTTTTTGATACTGACATATTATAGAATTATTACAATGTTCAGAACTTACATTAAAACCAAGAATGACAGGTGCAGATCTGAGGACGCTAACAATACATTCACAATTGAGGAGACTCAACCAAGAACACAGAAAACACTGGGGTTTACAT
The DNA here is from genome assembly GCF_936440315.1 of Barbus barbus. Classification (NCBI taxonomy): domain Eukaryota; kingdom Metazoa; phylum Chordata; class Actinopteri; order Cypriniformes; family Cyprinidae; genus Barbus; species Barbus barbus. The sequence goes on along the minus strand of NC_136747.1, from coordinate 2,875,280 downwards.
ACACAAGGGTTAAAAGGCAAACAAGACACACATAGTACAATCAACAAGGAAACTACAACATAACTACAAAATGTGGGACCAGACAGAAAATAATGGTAATACTTTATTTTAGTGTCTTTTAACTAGTTGCTTATTAGCATGCATATCACTAGAATATTAGCCATTTATTAGTACTAATTTAGCACATATTAATGCCTTATTCTACATCCCTAATCCTACCCAATTCCTGAACTTACTAACTAGTAATAAGCAGCAAATTAGGAATTTATTGAAGTCAAAAGTTGTAGTTAATAGTGAATAAGTGTTTCCTATTCTAAAGTGTTACCGTTTCCACTAACACATTGAGATGTAAACTTAAGTAAAACATCCATATGAGGTGAAGTAATACTTTCTATGTGATGGAGAAAAACAATAAACAGTTCTTGCTGCACACACCACAGATTTCAAGCTACCTCTACATGTGCATCAGTGGAGTCTGATGGAAAGTATAACCAGATTTCTCTCACTGTTAGAATGCAAAAGCAGAAAGCAAATGCGTCTGACGTTATGCCTCTGATAGACTCTGAAGAGATTACTAAACAAAGAAGCCAACGGTGCCCAGAGGTGAAACACAGAATCAGTACTAGAACATAAACACATAAAGAACGCATGAAGTCCAGCAACACTGATCAAATATAGTGTCTCTCTCTGGTGTGTATAATTTACTGGACACACAGACATGATAGAACTTCAAATAGGTTAAAGCTCTGTCTAACATACACTGCTCTCCAAAAGTTTGGAAACACCCTAGAAAAGTGGGGTTTTGGACAATATTGGCATGAATCCTTTTTAATTTGTGATAATTTTGCACTGCTAAGGTACAACACAAACTACAAAAAACTATTTTATTACATAAACAGTTTACAGTGTTGGGGGTAACGCATTACATGTAACACGTGTATTTCTGCAATGAACTGAACCGACAGGAATATTTTAAGGAATAACCTGGGGTGGTGATGGCGCAGTGGATAAGACACATGCCTTTGGTGTGAGAGACCCGGGTTCGAATCCACTGTGAGACACCAATGTGTCCCTGAGCAAGACACTTAACCCCTAGTTGCTCCAGAGGCGTGCGGCCTCTGACATATATAGCAATTGGAAGTCGCTTTGGATAAAAGCGTCAGCTAAATGAATAAATGTAAATGTAAATAACCTTAAAATGTCACTTCCTGGTGGATGACCCTGCAGCACATGAGAAGTTCAACTACTTTTTAACACTTTTTTGGATTTGATTTAGTTCTAAATCCTCATGTATCATTCATTTTGTGATTGATGTGTAGTCATTTGGATGGTTTGTGGCAGTGGATTGAGAAACTGAAGGGTGATATTTGGTGGATTGAGTTGGGCCTGCCTGTGGTAGTGGAGCCATCTTCCTCTACCAGCTCCAGCCTTCCAGCCATTATCACCAGGCCGGCTCCAGGCTTCTAGCCACCGCCAACAGGCCGGTTTCAGGCTTCCAGCCACCACCACCAGGCCAGCTCCAGGCTTCCAGCTTCCAGGGCTAGCAGAACATGGCTCCTCCAAAGTTGAGGAACACAGAGGAGGAATATGCAACCATCATTCAGGTAAATGAACTGCTACAACAGCAGAAAGATATGTTCATGGCTCTGCTACAGCAACAACAGGAAATGTTCAAGGACTTTGTTAAAATTATTATGGACTCAGTGAATGCCAGAATGGATAATGTTTCCAAAGAATTACAAGAGCTAAAAGTAAGTTTACAATATACACAGAAGGACGTAGATGAACTTAAAGTCACTCAAGCTAAACAGTCTGAGCATGGAAAAATTATAGAAACTGATATAGTGAAACTGTGTGAGAGTCTGCAAGTTATGATTGACAAACAAGAATATCTCGAAGGTCAATCAAGGAGAAATAATATTCTGATTGATGGAGTTCCTGAATCCACTGGTGAATCCTGGGCAGACTCTGAAGAAAAAGTGAAGGACATTTTCAGGCAAAAACTACAACTACAGAGAGACATGGAGATAGAGCGTGCACACCGAATAGGAAAACCTGAAGCTGCTAGAAATAGACCAAGATCTATTGTTGTCAAATTTCTGAACTTCAAGGACAAAGTTGCGGTTATGCAAAGAACAAAGAACCTCAAGAGCACAACATTTTTTATTAATGATGATTACACTGATGCTGTGCGGTTAAAAAGAAAGGAATTGATGCCAAAGCTGAAAGAAGCACGTGACAAAGGAGACATTGCCTACCTCAGATACGACAAACTCATCATCCATTCCCGCACTAGCACTCCTAAGTAGTCTCTGCGCAACTTTGAAGGTATGACAGCACATAAAACTCATGTACTCATTACCAAGAAAAGGCTTAAGACTAGCACATATTAATATAAACAGTCTCAGGAATAAAATCAATGAAGTTGCTGAACTGCTAAATGAGTATAAAATACACATTCTTGCTATCTCTGAGACTCACCTGGACTCTTCCTTTGATGACACAGAACTATTTATTGAAGGTTACAACATATACAGAAATGACAGAAATGGTTTTGGTGGTGGAGTAGCTTTTTATATTCAAAACCACTTGCCAGTAAAAATAAGAACTGATTTAATGAGTTTTAACATCGAAATATTATGGTTGCAAGTGCATCTACCTCACCGAAAGTCGATACTTTTGTGCTGCTGTTACCGGTCACCAAGTGCCAACTGTGAATATCTTGACACTATCTGTAAAATGCTGGATATAAATACTAATGTAAGTCAGGACATATATTTTATGGGTGACTTAAACATTGACTGGTTCTCTAAAGACTGCCACTTGAAAAAAGAAATTGTTAACTACTGCAAATGCATGTGGACTTACTCAACTTATAAATAAGCCTACAAGAACATGTTTTAAGAGCGACGGCTCCAGAACATCTACCTGTATAGATCATATTTTCACAAACCGCCCTGAACTGTGTAAAAAGGTACTGTCTATTCCTACTGGTAGCAGTGATCATAATCTGATCATTTCTGTGTTAATAACCAAGCTGAGTGGATCTGGAACCGTAGTCTTATTTAAAAGATCTTATAAATTGTTTAAAAATGATAAGTTTATTGAAGATGTTCAAGCTATATGTTGGTCTGATGTGTTGGCAGCTAGTAATCCAGAAATTGCTCTCTTTAAATTTAACAATTTATTCTTGCCATTGATTGAGAAACATGCGCCTTTAAAGAAGTTTACTGTCAGGAACAACATCACACCTTGGTTGGATGATGAACTGAAAAATTCTATGAAAATAAGAGATCAAATGAAAAGAATAGCAGTTACTACATGAAATAAATGTGATTGGGACCTATATCGTAAAATGAGAAACTCTGTTACTAAATTTAACAAAAAAGAAGAAGAATTTTTTTTTGACAATCATGTTAAAAACATAGGTAATGATAGTAGGAAGTTATGGAATGTTTTAAATCAACTGACTGGTAAGAAAAATAAAATAATTCCATCTTTTCTGGAAACAGGGGATAAATTTATAACTAAGTCAATAGATATTGCAAATTATTTTAATGATTATTTTATAAGTAAATTAGATAAACTAAGAGAAAATATGTCTAATTTAAGTAATGATATATCTCATCTATTAATAAGAAATGAACTGATGAAAAATAAAAATTCAAGGTTTAAATTAGAAAGTGTAAATATAGATCAAGTAAAGAATCTTTTAAAATCCTGTAAAAACAAACCACCGGGTGTTGACGGTCTTGACAGCAGGCTTCTTAAACTAGCTGCTGACTCTATTGCCCCTGTTCTAACCCACATTATCAACCTCAGTTTTATCTGCTGTACCTGCCCATATGCATGGAAGCAGGCTAAAATAGTTCTTCTACCCAAAGATAAAAAACTGCCTTTCTCTGGTCCCAACAGTCGCCCGATAAGTATATTACCTGTATTATCTAAAATAATGGAATCTATAGTATATGATCAAATTAACAATTATTTTTATACAAATGATTTATTAACAGATTTTCAGCATGCATACAGAAAAAGTCACTCCACTGCCACTGCACTGACTCACATGTCTGATGATTGGCTTAGAGGGATTGAAAATAGAAATGTTGTAGGTGCTGTATTTTTAGATTTTTCTGCTGCCTTTGACATCATAGATCATAAACTGTTATTAACAAAATTATCTCGTTATGGTTATGAGCAGTCAGCAATCACATGGATGTATAGTTATCTGTCAAATAGAACACAGACAGTGTTTTTTAATGGCAGTTTTTCAGGTATCAGAAATATCACATGTGGAGTACCCCAAGGCAGTTGTCTGGGTCCATTATTATTTAATATTTTTACTAATGATTTACCGTACATTTTACATAAGGCTAATATTGTCATGTATGCTGACGATTCAACTATATATATATCAGCAAGTACACAAACGGAACTAGAAACTGTTTTAAATATAGAATTACAAGATGTAGTAGATTGGATCAAATTAAATAAATTGGCACTAAACGCAGTAAAAACTAACTGTATGATTATAGGTTCTAATTATAACATTAATCAAATTCCTGTAATTAATATTAAAATTTATAACGCAACCATTAAACAAGTGCACGAGACCAAACTGCTGGGTGTAATAGTAGACTCTAGATTATCATGGAAAAAATATATTAATAATATTATTGCAAAAATGGGAAGAGGTATATCTATTATGAGAAGACATGCACATTTTTTAACTTCAAATATTATGAATTATGCGATGAAAGTACTAATATTGACATACCTCGACTATTGCCCAGCAGTTTGGTCAAACGCCACTGGTGAATATATGAATAAATTACAACTTATACAGAATAGAGCTGCTCATGTAGCACTTAGGTGCAGCTATAGGAGAAATATTATACTAATGCACAAAGATCTTAACTGGTTGCTGGTCAAAGATAGACTGTTGTATTCACTATTAATTTTCATAAGAAACATTTCCATTTCAAAACTGCCTTTTGTTTTGTTCAAGCATCTTTTTTTCAGTGTAGACAATCATCAGTACAGTACCAGACATGCAACTAATGGCAACTTTACCTTACCCATAGCAAGAATAAATGCCGTAAAGATTTGTATTTTCATGCCCGTATGAGGGTACATATGTACGTTGATATGTGTATATACATGTGTGTACGTAGGTGTATGCATATGTGTGTATGTATTGTTTATATGTATGGATGTGTATATGTGTGTGTGTGGATATATGTATGTGTGTATGTGTTAGTATATTTATGTTTCAAGTATGCATGTTAATATTACATAATGACAGGGTTACATCCCCTTGGTTTGTTTTTATTTGCTTTACTTATTATTGCATCTTTTTCATTTATTTTTTTCTGTATTTTTAATGATTTTTTTCTTTATGTATATATTTTTCTAGGACCCCAGGAAGAATAGCTGCAGCACAGCTGTAGCTAATGGGGATCCTTTCAATAAAACAAAACAATAAAAACAAGTTACGTAATCAGATTACTTTTTTCAAGTAACTAGTAAAGTTACGCATTACTTTTCAATTTACAAGAAAATATCTGAGTTGCTTTTTCAAAAAAGTAACGCCAGTTCCTTTTTTTCCCATTTCTTGACTGACAAGTCTCCTGTCCCCATGTCGGGAGAAATCAGAAGTGCAGAGGCGTTGTGTGTGATGTGTGAACATGATGTTACTGTAGTTCTACACTAAATGTGAATGTGCATTAATTCATCTCACTCGCAAAAAAAAATTATTTAGTATTCATCAAAATGAATTAAAACTGTGAAATGCAAACTCAGAATATGACGCAAACCAGCAATAATTAAATATGTTAAACAACACAAATGTATCTAATCCCATTTTATTAACCAGTGTCTTTGCTGCTGACCTTTGATGATACAGTTCAACCATACTAATAAGCAAAAATGACTTTAGATAATGTTTTATTGCGAAGAGTGTTGAACCTTCTCCTGCAGTCTACTTTACAGACGTGAATTTACTTTTCCTTCAGCCTGAGGTTTATTCATTAAACTTTTTGTTGTGAAAGGGCTTTTACATTTGCTCTAAATAGAACTTCTTATATTAAAAACAATCAAGCCCTGCTCATATTTAAAAAGTAACGCAAAAGTAACGTAACGCATTACTTTCCATAAAAAGTAACTAAGTAAAGTAATTCGTTAATTTTTTAGGGAGTAACGCAATATTGTAATGCATTACTTTTAAAAGTAACTTTCCCCAACACTGACAGTTTATACATAGAAAAACTTAAATTTTCGATTTAAAATATCCACCATTAGCAGCTATTACAGCTCTGCATAATCTGGGCATCCGAGCTGTCAGTTTATTTAAACATTGACTTGATACAGTATATTATTCCAAGCCTCCTGAAGGATTGCCCATAGATTATTCACACTGGTCGGACACTTCTTACGGACATCACGGTCCAGTTCCTCCCATAGTAGCTCAATTGGGTTGAGGTCTGGTGATTGGGGAGGCCATTCCATGACAGACATGATGCCAGCTGACTGTTTCCTCTCCAAATAGGATTTGCACAGCTTGGAAGTCTGATTGGGGTTATTGTCTTGTTGAAAGGTTTAGGAAGGTTCGGTTGTTTCCAAACTTTTGGAGGGCAGTGTAATTATGAATTATCATTATTTTGTCAGCCGGCCATAAAAGGTGTATGGTCTACACTACAGTCTCCAGGCTCACAGTATCCCAGACACCAATGTGTTAACAACTCATAAAAGATGAATCACTGACTGGCCAACTGAGATAAAGGTTAAGATCATGGTTTCTCTGTAGTACCACAGCACATTGTGACTTGTGTTAACACTGTTAAAGTTAACATTATCAAAAGTAAACTGTATATTTTCCAACATTGGAATCCAGTGGCCTTGTATTTGCTCTTTTCTAAAGTGGACTTAATTTATTAGAATGTATCTTCATTTTGATTCTAGCTGTGTGCTTATTAATCTGATGCCAATTTCAAATAATTATCATATTTGAATGGCGTTAGTTGTGTTTTATATATTTGAATATTCACTAACACTTTAGTATAGGGACCTCACTATTAACTAGTTGTATATTAGCATGCCTATTATTAACATATCGGCTGTTTATTAGTACGTATAAAGCACATATTCTGCATGGCCATATTCTACTGTACATCCCCAATCCGGCCAATACTTAAACTTAACAACTACCTTACTAACTATTAATAAGCAGCAAATTATGAGTTTACTGAGGCAAAAGTCGTAGTTAATTGTTTGTTAAAGGCAAGAATTGGACCTTAAAATGAAATGTGACCAAATATTCTAGTATTCTCTTATTCATTTATTAAGTTGATTGACATATAGTTGCAAAGTTGCTTATAGTTAGTTGAATGTCTAAAGCGGACTATCAAAATAACTGTGACAGCATCCTGTGAAACCCTGAAATGGAGACATTCACACTTATCTCTCACTTGTGAAGATAAATATCCTTTGAAACCACATAACCTAAGGATTAAACAACAATAAAAACAATGAATATGATATAATTGTCACGAGTCTGTTCTGTTTTTGTCACGTTTTCCATTGACCCAGTTTCCCCGATTAGTTAATTGGCTCCTCACCTGTTTCTGTTCTCCCTTAATGATGACCTGCCTTTATAAGCCTGAGTTCTCCCTGGTTCCTATGTTCGTTATTGTTTGATGTTACACGTTTAAAGTTCTCGTCATTAAAACCTCTCTATTTTTGGATACTCCTGTCTACCCATGTGTTTGTTCTGCCTTCCTGGAGGCACGTCTCGTAACAGAATAACGGACCACAACAGTTTAGTTAGCGGCGTTTTTTTCTTTTGTTTATTTTTTGGTTTCCCCTTCTCCTGACATGGATCCTGCCATGCTACTCCTGTGCCTGGAGCAGAAGGACCGTTCGCTGGTGGAACACACCAAGGACTTCATCAACCTGGCATGCCTTACACACTTCGAAGACCGCTCGCTCTGTGTTTTCTACATCGCCAACCTGAGCGAGCAGTGTAAGGCACGCCTGCCAGCGAACGGTCCCAAGGAGAATTTCGCCGCTTGCGTGGAGTGGGTGCTGGAAAATAATAATCTGTTTATCTTCGGTGACCCTGCTGAGGACAGCTCCAGCCCCACTCCCGATCCAGAGCCCAGCCAGCCCTCACCTTCTCGCTGCACGGAGAGTTCGCCAGAGCCCACCGCAGTCGCAGAGCCCGAGCCGGTCGCGTGGATAGAGCCGTCACCACGGAGAGTGACAGAGCCACTCATCGCCCCGGAAACTGAACTCGACGCGACTGACCAGGTGTGTGAGCCGGCAACATCGTGCGTCGTGGGAGTCTTAGTGGAGATCGAGGGAATGGATAAATCCCCAGCCCACACATCCACCACTGAGGGTGAGCAACCGTTGGCTTCTGGAAGCTATTTTGAGGAACTGTTGGGCCTATTCGAAGAAGATCTGATTGGCTGGTTTGGGGAGGCATTACCCAGCCCTGTATCTCATGTGTCTCCGCTGGTTCCGTCCAGCCCTGAATCTCCTTTGCCTCTGCTGGTTCCGTCCAGCCCTGAATCTCCTGTGCCTCCGCTGGTTCCGTCCAGCCTGGAATCTCCTGTGTCTCCGCTGGTTCCGTCCAGCTCGAATCCTCCCGTGTTCCCTCCCAGCCTCCCTCTCCCGCCTCCTCGATACCAGTCAGCCAACCCATCAGTCTCTCCTCAGCCACATCAGGAAGACCCCTCAGCTCATCCTCAGCACGCCATGCCCGGTGGATCGGTTGAGCTTCGGGTCTCCCTGCAATCTGCCACCTCGGGGTTGGAGGATCCCCAGTCTTCGCCTCCAGCCTGCGAGACCCGGACTCCACCTCGGCCCTCCGATCCATCGGCTCCACCTTGGCTCGTGGCTCCCTCATCTCCACCGTGGCCCCTCACTCCACCAGCTCCGCCGGGCTCCCTCGTCCCTCCGGCTCCGCCTTGGTCAGTCGTCCCCCTGCCTACTCCACGGAATTCCACTCCTCCAGCTCCGCTTCGTCCCTCCATTCCTCTGGCTCCGTCGTGTTCCTCCCTCCCTCCGGCTCTACCGTTGTCCTCTGTCACTCCGGCTCCACCGCGTCACTCGGGATCCCCGCCTCCGCCTCTCTCGCCTGAGCCGCCGGCTCCGCCGTGGCCCTCCGGCCCATCCGTGTCACCCTGGCTCTGCGGCTGCTCTGCTCCATCCTGGGCTCCTTCTCCACCGGCGTCATCTCTGGCAGTCGGCCCCATGGTGTCGGTGTTCCCATCCCCACCATGGCTCCTCCCGCCATCGACTCCGCTGTGGGCCGCCATCCTGGCTGGCCTCTGGACTGCCATCTGGCTTCCCCTGCTCCGGTCTCCTCCTTGGCTCCTCCCACCCTCCACTCCCCCTTGGACTCATTTTTTGAACTGTTTTTGTTTTTTCCTGCTCCCTATTGCCCGGATCCCTCCTACTCCATGCCCGCCTCCTGAACCCCCACCCTCCCTCCTCTGTTGGTCTGCATTTTTCGGTGCGAGGACGCACCGTTCCGGGAGGGGGCGAACTGTCACGAGTCTGTTCTGTTTTTGTCACGTTTTCCATTGACCCAGTTTCCCCGATTAGTTAATTGGCTCCTCACCTGTTTCTGTTCTCCCTTAATGATGACCTGCCTTTATAAGCCTGAGTTCTCCCTGGTTCCTATGTTCGTTATTGTTTGATGTTACACGTTTAAAGTTCTCGTCATTAAAACCTCTCTATTTTTGGATACTCCTGTCTACCCATGTGTTTGTTCTGCCTTCCTGGAGGCACGTCTCGTAACAATAATATATTGAAAAAATATATATAATAAATGGATAAATAACTGCATGCTTTACCCAAAAAGGGGAAATTACAGCATGGAATAATAAATGTTCAGTGGTGTATTTTGAAACTTCACAGACACGTTCTGGGGACACCTGAGACTTACTACATAATAGGACCCCTTTAACCCTTTCAATCACACACAGTGGTTTTAGTTGTTTTGTAAAATGAACAATGTAGAAAATCAAATTGGGACTCTGTTCTTACTGTATGTTCACTACTCACTGCTGTGTGTGTGTGCACTTGGATGGGTGAAATGCAGAGCTGAGTATGGGACACCATACTTGGCCACACGCACTTTTTTATGAATTCTTCATTTCATATATTTATGTAACATATATTCTGCACCAAAAATACATTAAGAATTAACAATGAGGGCTGTACAAAGAGTAAAAAAAAAACAAAAAAACAAGCTGCACTCTGAAAAGGTTTGGATATTTGTCCTTCCATACTTCATCTTTAAGTTTCTCAAGAGTGATTGGTGATTCAATCGCACATTTCACAAGATCCATTTCAGCTGTCACAAGCCCAGGGCAAATATTAAGGGTTGTGTATATGCTTAGTAGAGGACTGATGCCGTTTTAGTCACAACTGAATACTGAATCACACGCCACACTCAAGGTCTTCGCTTCATGTGAAAAACCCCCGTCAGATTCAGAGACTCAGTCCACCACATTTTAATTAGCAGGTTTATTAAAAAAAAAACAATAAATATCAATTTTTCTGTTAACTTGTTACAGAGGGAAAATAACAATATTAGAGTCCTCTTGTATCAAAACAAGTTCAGAATCATGTGTTGATATGGGGCTTAAGTGTAATTGAAATTTAGCCCAATACATACTTATTCTGTCCAATAAGATAATACAAATAAAATGATAAAATATAAATTCTTAAATTTTTATATTTTATTCATAGCTCAGACAAAATCATGACTGACTCTCGAATGGGGGGCATTGCCCAGCCCAAACTCCACCTATGGCCACACGTCACATGCTTTGCTTTGCTTTGCTTTCCCTTTCCTTTATCTTTCCTTTACCAGGCTGTCTGAACTACACATCAGCGCAACCCTTAACCTTGAGTCATGGTGTCAGGTTGCTTTAAAAAATACCCCATAGTTTATTCTGATTTCTCTTTTCTTGAGTTAACATGTCATGAAACAAAAGTCAAAGAGTTTCTGTAAAATATTTGTATGATCTGACAAGTGCAAGTTCTATACACACAAATGCTGTTTCAATTCCTCAAAAACTATTCTAGCCTCAGGGGTCCAGGCATTGAACTTGAGCTTTTTCAACAATTTATTTAAAGCTACATTTCCTGCATTGTTTAACGCTATATATGTGTGTGTGTGATTTAAATTCCATTTTACATACAAATACCTACAAATACTAATGAGATCACATTGGTCTGTGAGCAACACAAGGAACAAAGATATTATAATCACAGAATAAAAAGACAGAAACACCAAAGATCTGTGGTACTGTGTACTTTTGAATTGCATATTGAAATTTTACACAGAGCTCAAACTGTAGAGCACTGAATCAGAAGTGCGGTGAGCTGAATGATTACAGGCCAGACTAAACGTCCCAGCATGGCTGATAAACGTCGCCCTGCAGTCACATTTCTCTGACTTTAGCTGGGTGTTTTGTCTTTGCTGTGACAGTGAAGTTAGGTTTAGGCCCCTCAGGTGTTCACATTGTCTCAAGACAGCCTCTCATTTGCCATGACAGAATTGTATCTGCGGAACAGGGAGTACGTTAGGAAAAGTGCATCTCTGCTGTCATTCACTGTCCTACAGGGCTTTTCCAGCCCGAATCTATTCCATCACCTTTACCCTCAGTTCCAGCGATGAGTAAGATTTAACTTATATCTGCATTACAGCATTCTTCCAGAACTCAAAAACAAACTTTTAGAAACTATATACTTGTCGTATATGTGCGTGTGTTTACATATAGTGTGAATTTCTATATATATATATATATAGCCTATATATATATATATATATATATATATATATATATATATATATATATATATATATATATATATATATATATATTAGTTGTTTGTTTGTTCATATTTAGTATATGACTAAGACTAAAATTCGCAAAATGACAAATAAAAAAATACTAAAATTAAATGATTAAACATATTAACAAAAACTATAATATTGTCTTGCTGGAACTACTAGAACACTGCTCGACACTCAATTATGCATCCACTGTTGGTTAACTTTACATTAACTTAAACCTTTTTAAATGTAAATTCAGTTTAATAGTGCTTTTCAAAATACACATTGTTTCAAAGCAACTGACTGTCACAGAATGGCCCGTCTCCACCTTCACTGATCACGTTCACCTGCACTTCATCACTAATCATGCGCACCTGATCCTTGTCACCATCATTCAGAACTGGATATAAGCACTCACCTCAGTCACCACGATCGTCCGTTCTTGAAGTAACACTGCTGCAATGACATTGATCCAACAAGGACCCACGCTTCACAGAAGCTGCTAGCTGAGTATACTTCCCTGAATTCCTTACCAGATTATACTTACCTTCTGTTTTGCTCCTCTTCATCTTCCTCGCCTCCAGATTGCCATCATAGCGTGGAACTCTTGGATTACACTGGCCTTTCGGGATTCCTGTTCGTCACGATCCTGCAAGGAACAGAAGCTCAGTTAGAATCCCAGCTCACTCCCTTCATTCCTACCAAGAATAACTACTTCCCTCACTCGAAGACTTTCACCTTTGTTGTTCTTGAGAATACCTGTAATAAACTCACTCGCTTCAACACTTACCTGTGTCTGACAGTTCCGTTACAGAAGAACGGACCCACACCGACGCTCAACAGTATGGAGGACAGGATGAAATTCATTGCCCTTGCCTCTTCATCTTTGGACCCACTAGAGTTCACGAAGGCGTTCATTCCCCTCACCCTTTCTAGTTCCCTGGAGGATCAAGTCCTCAAAACCCTGTTCTGGCTCGGGATCATATCTAACCTTCCCATGAAGCTGCCAGACACCACCAACCTAAACTGGAAGGAAACTCATCCGGTGTCTGGAGTTTCTTAGATCCCGAGCCGGAGAGGACCCCGTACTCGCCAATTCTCTTCCAGTTGAAGGAATCTCCCTTTTAAAGTAACACTCAGACCTGATAGTGACCAAGAGGGTGCAGCCGCCGCAGTCAGCGGTACCCTCGCGTGCCCGTAAATGGGTTTCCCACAGTGCTGACCTGGGGGCTAAAGTTTGACCCATGCTTAACATCTGTCCGGTCAGCGCTGAAGTCTGCCCCTATTTTCTCAAACCCGTCGCCGATCGCGGCTAAGGCAAGCCCACCTGAGTCCCCGCTGGTATCGTCCAGCCCACCTGAGTCCCCGCTGGTATCGTCCAGCCCACCTGAGTCCCCGCTGGTATCGTCCAGCCCACCTGAGTCCCCGCTGGTATCGTCCAGCCCACCTGAGTCCCCGCTGGTATCGTCCAGCCCACCTGAGTCCCCGCTGGTCCCGTCCAGCCCACCTGAGTCTCCGCTGATTCCGTCCAGCTCCGCGCAACAAGAGCGCCCTTCTGAATCCGCGCTTGCAGAGCGCCCCCGAGAATCTAGTTCTCAAGTCACGGCCAGGAGTGCCGATCCCGAATCCAGATCTCAAGCCAGGGCCAGGAGTGCCGATCCCGAATCCAGTTCTCAAGTCACGGCCAGGAAAGCCGATCCCGATCCCCGAGAATCCAGTTCTCAGACCACGGCCAGGAGTGCCGATCCCGATCCCCGAGAATCCAGACCACGGCCAGGAGTGCCGATACCGATCCTCGGAGATCCGCGCTGTCGAAGCGCCCCACAGAGTCCGCGCTGTGAGAGCGCCCTCGGGTGGCCGCTCCTCCAGTGTGCCTCCTAGTGTCCACCCCTCCTGAGTGTCCCACGGAGCCCGCAGCTCCAGTATGGCCCCTAGTGGGGAACATTCCCAAAAACATTCCCAAGGCCAAGAAGCTCCCTGATCCACCATGGCCATCCGAGCTTCCTGATCCACCATGGCCATCCAAGCTCCCTGATCCTCCACCATGGCCATCCAAGCTCCCTGATCCTCCACCATGGCCATCCAAGCTCCCTGATCCTCCACCATGGCCATCCAAGCTCCCTGATCCTCCACCATGGCCACCCAAGCTCCCCGATCCGCCAGGGCCACCCAAGCTCCCCGATCCGCCAGGGCCACCCAAGCTCCCCGATCCGCCATGGCCACCCAAGCTCCCCGATCCGCCAGGGCTCCCTGAATCTCCTGATCTGCCGCAGCTCCCGAATCTCCGGATCTGCCATGGCTCCCGGTATCTTCTGATCTGCCGCAGCTCCCCGAGTCTCTTGATCCACCTTGGCCTCCCGAGCATCCAGTCCCACCTTGGCCTCCCGAGCATCCAGTCCCGCCATGGCCTCCCGTGTCCCCGGATCCGCCATGGCCTCCCGAGTCTCCAGTCCCGCCATGGCCTCCCAAGGCTCCTGATCCGCCCTGGAGGCTTCCCTGGTCTCCTCCCTGTCCTGGCCCTGTTCTAGCCTCCAGAGCGCCCACCCCCCCTCCCCGGTATTGTTGTTACGTTGCGAGACGCGCCGTCCGGGAGGGGGAGGTAATGTCGCAGAGTGGCCCGTCTCCACCTTCACTGATCACGTTCACCTGCACTTCATCACTAATCATGCGCACCTGATCCTTGTCACCATCATTCAGAACTGGATATAACCACTCACCTCAGTCACCACGATCGTCCGTTCTTGAAGTAACACTGCTGCAACGACGTTGATCCAATAAGGACCCACGCTTCACAGAAGCTGCTAGCTGAGTATACTTCCCTGAATTCCTTACCAGATTATACTTGCCTTCTGTTTTGCTCCTCTTCATCTTCCTCGCCTCCAGATTGCCATCATAGCGTGGAACTCTTGGATTACACTGGCCTTTTGGGATTGGGATTTTCGTCACGATCCTGCAAGGAACAGAAGCTCAGTTAGAATCCCAGCTCACTCCCTTCATTCCTACCAAGAATAACTACTTGCCTCACTCGAAGACTTTTACCTTTGTTGTTCTTGAGAATACCTGTAATAAACTCACTCGCTTCAACACTTACCTGTGTCTGACAGTTCCGTTACACTGACAATCATGATGAACATTTTAATATCTTCATGCCTTTTATAGTTACATTTAGCATATTAGATCTATGCAATACACATAATGTGACAACATAAACAAAGCAGTTTAGATTTGCTATATAGTGTATATCATTTTAAGTAAGTTTATGGGTAAAGTTGAATATACTGGCTGTTGTTGTAAGTTGGAGGGTTTTTATTTATTTATTGCCTTGAAGATCATGAAGGTTGTTTAATTTATAAAAAAATTGCTGTATTGACAAGCCTAATTGCTATTTTGGTGAAATGCTATTTAAAATTTACAGTTTTAAATAAAACTTTGCATATAAAATACATGGTTATAATTTTGATCACATCGCCCACCCCTAAATAGTTTAAATAAGAAGTTAATTGTAAGTCATACCAAAATATTTATATATTGCACACTATACATAATACATTTAGTCCCCCAGTGTGCAAACCAAGCTACTGGAGTATTCGGACCACTCCAGTAAGATGTTGTATGAACAGGACAATTCAAGAATCAAACTGATGGTTGCCAGTCTCAAACACTGATTGTGTGCACAAACAGTATCTTGTAATATATTTAGAGTGAGGTCTGCTAGAGCCAGATAGAGAGGCTGATGCAGCTCGTCTTGTTTAATTTGTGATATTTTGAAGCATTTGGGTCACACACAGCCACAAAACTAATGGCAGCACTGAGCAACTTTCTAAAACTTCAGATGTTCCACATAAATTAAAAATAATAACAACAATAGCAACCAACAGGGGCCCGTTTCAGAAAGGAGGTTAAGTGAAAACTCTGAGTATGTTAACCCTGAAATGAGGGAAACTCTGGGTTTTCGGTTTCAGAATGGGAGGTATGTTAAACCTGAGAAAGCAGAGTAAGTCAAGCCCGTTTCTGAAAGAGAGGTAACTTATACTCAGAGTCAGTTACCATGGCAACTTACTCTGTGAACCTAACCTGGTCGGGAGCAGGTTTTCTTCGGGAAACCCAGAGTTTCTTTCGGTCTCCTCCCCCTTTTTAAAGTGTAAGCAATGTTTTAATACCTCATTCATTCATTCACGCCGCAAAATTGCTTTTCTTACTGTGTATTTTTGTCTTATTTCAAGTACAAACATTTAAAATTTAAGTTAAGATGCATTTTCTATACATGAAAATAATTTTTTTAGATATTTAGTCTTGTTAAAATATAAAATTGTTCTACAGAGTGTAAAAAAAAGTAATCTTAATGCAAAAGGAAACAAGAATAGGCTAATTTTAATTTCTTACCCCATTGCCAGATAATTTGGAAAATAAAATAATATTTTAATTTTCTTTTCCTTCATGGAAACAAGACTAAATACCTTATAGCCTATTATTTATGTTATTATATGTTTTTTTACACCGTATACATGTGCATATTTATTTGAGCGGTACCATCTTAAATGGTAGTTTTCTTTTAAACATCAGAGATGCAGAGCACATTATAAGATATGCAGATTTTAAGTAAAGTGTGCATCGCTCTCACGCTCTTTCTGGGAATTTTTTCCTGGGCACAAATCCGTCAAAGAGGAGTATCACAGGACTGTAGGTCAATGGTGTAGCAATGGGTTTAAATGAGACTAATCTGATAAATGATGTTCACTTGATAACATCTTTCTGTGACCTGTGGAAGTAACCTGAAATAATCAGAATTTCCTTCAGGGTTTCCAGTGTGGTTGGATGCATTGATGTCAAGCATGATTACTGTATGAAATGGAAGGATGCCAGATGGAGGGGTAGTATGAGCCATAACCACCACTACAGCTGTTAAATAAGCAAATTATTAAAAATTTTTGGTCATCTTTATTTCCTAATACAAAAGCAAAAGTTATTATTTTTACTTTTGGATTTTAGAAATCTTCCAATACTTGACCATCTCCTCTTCATCTGTCAGTGGTGCTGGTCCAGGTTCTCCTTCTGCCTTCTTGTCAGTAGTTAATTTTATTACTCTAATTAAGAAATGTAACAGGTTGGATTAGAGAATATTTAATTATGTGAAAAGAGTGCTAGACTATGTGGAAAAAGCTGCAGCGCATTGAAATAGACACTGAATGATATTTAATGTCAAATGTCTGTAAAGTCATTTAGCCCACACCCATGAACCTTTCATGTTTAAAGCTTTACCTTGATTCAATTGTGTTTTTATACTTAATTTTTAGCTGCTGCCACGTTCTTGTTTCTTTTTCTGTCTTTTTCTTTTTTTTTTGTGGCCATGAGATACCATTAAAATTAATATTAGTTCAATAATTTACAGTTTTCACCTCAGATATTATAACAGTTATTAAGTTATAGACAGTTATTAAGAATTAATGTTACGCATTGACGGAGGTACGCGCGCTGACATCTTTTTGGCGGGAGCTGTTGCATGGTGAATCGTAATTTCGGCGCTCCGCTGATCATGACTTTTCATAGTCGTGGTGCACGTGCTTAACTCAGAGTCAGTCAACTCAGAGTTGATTGAACTAACTCATTTCAGCTGTTCTGTAACCGAAAACTCAGAGTTTCCCATCTCAGGGTAAGTCAACTCAGAGTTCAAGTTTAAACTCCGAGTTGGTTGAACCTCCTTATTGAAACAGGCCCCAGGTTTACAGTACCAAACTATCAAAAATTGTTTGGGATATCTAACAATTCCCAGCAAAAAATGGTCAAAGAATAAACCGGTCACAAATGTAGGTTTATTTATTCACTCATTGTGCAGCAGAAGAAAAGTTTGGTGTGAAAGGGGAAAAAAGTCATATTTACGTATTCATTGTTAAGTTAACCTGCATTGAAACTGAAAAGCTATTGTGTCTAGATGCACATATTTACTGTGTTTGAGTGGTGTTTGCCTGTGCAAACTTCGGTCCCATGCCACTCGATACTGATTTGGGTGTTTGCCAGACTATTGCCGTGCAGTTTGTTCTGAGTAGGAAGTACCTGACATTTTTAACTGCCAATAATAGACTTTTATGAGCAATCATTGGCATGCTTGAGCATGTAGTTTCTTCTTTCAAGAAAAGCTCTAAACCTCTATTTCTAGATGTTTTGGGTTGCCATATTTTTACTGAATCCCCTCTCCGAAATTGGTCAAGTACACCCCTTTTTATTGACCACAGACAGTCTGGAGTGCTTTTCCCAAAAGCAACTATGGTCGCAAGTTACGTCATTACCAATAGAGTTCAATGGGACTTACCACCATAGTTAGATAACAATGCTTTTGGGACCACAACTTCTCACCTGAAGAACAGCACCTTTTTTACAGTACAGCGTCACTGTAAAAAGAACAGGAACATGTATTTCATTCAGGACCTGATCATGTTCAAAGTCGCACAGTTTCAGTAGTTAACACTTGTGAAGGCCAGTCATTCTTCAACTATGCTCATTTGTCATCCTTTGTCCTTTTACACTGGCTTCATTCTTGTAATAAATCTGTCAAATATTCAAACTGGATGAAATATGTATACTAGAGGTTACAAGTCCATGTTAATTTAAGCAAACAAAAGGCAAGTTGAAGAACCCATTACATTTTTAAGTTACAATTAGGCCAGAAATATACATGACGCAAGTACAAGTGAGTGCTTCACCAACGCAATGCAAGCATGTGGTCCTATTATGAACAGTAAAAACTGGGAAAAGCAACAACTCATGAAATCAAGTTTGCATAGCTAAGTGCTTTCATTGACGTGTAGAGTATTTATGACCTTGGTTGATTATAATATTTCATTCATCAGCTTCCGTTTCTGTTGAGGTATTTAAGGATGACAATGATAGTAAGCAATAACAATAAACAGCAATTAGTGTGATGAAAATGTCCTTGATGAAATGGAACACAACTTCTGTCCACATCTACGGCTCTGTTAATGATAACACCAACTATTTTTGCAACACGAATGTCTGGATCTGATGAATGTTGTACTAGTGTGCTATTATCATTAGACTTTGCGTGCTAGTGCATAATAACCCTGCATCCTTTTTAACCCCCTACCATGACGACTGCTAAATTTGAACGCAAAATCAGTAGCTCATTTCCATGATTTAGTGAATAATCTGTGCGAAAAGTGAACATGAATCTCTACTTTATCTTGCACAATGAAACACTTAAGACCAAATAAAATCTCTGATGTTTAGTTTTATAAATATACTCTTAATTATGCATTTACTTTAAATACCTAATTGGTGCACAAGATAAAAAAAAAAAAAGTCCTTACAGGCTAAATATTCACAGACATAGTATACATAATTCATATAATAATTCTACACTCTTGAATTTTTTCAAGATGCCATAGAAGATCCATTTTGGGTTCCCACAATAACATTTCAGTGATTAGTTCTTAAAATAAACATTTTGTTTCCCCCTCAGTGTGAAGAATATATAGAGAATGTTCACTACTGTAATGAGGGGTCAGAAGCATGTGGATCCATTTGCAGATTATCATATATATATATATAAATGCATCATCATTCATTAGTCTCTGTACGGGGTGCATGGGAAATGGAGTCCGTGAAAGTCAATACTCAGGTGAGGGTGCCCTCCGGTGGCCATCGGAGAGCCACAGAGGTCTGATTCATGACAACTACAAAGAAACTTTTGTGCAATAAAAAATATGTATATATAATTCCACGGATATTAAAGGGTCTTTATGGAACCATATGCAAATAAACAACATTTAATTTACAGAGTGTAGTGGAAAAAAATAAAACCTTAATGCTACACCATACAATGAAACTTTTGATAATTCTGTCCCATTCAGACACGTGAGCATTAGTTAGCACTGACAGCAGGTGATGAGGCCTGGTCTTCTTTTCCAGATCATCTCAGAGGTGTTAAATGGGTTTAGATCTGGACCAGTTTTCGTCCTAAATTTTCGCACGACACCTGCACTCAAAGCTGCTGCCAAAAAAGGCAGAAGTGGTGAAGACCAAGGAAGTATGTTTTGGGGGAAGACCATGTTTTTTCTGGGCCAAGCTGCCACAACATATTTGTGCTGACCTTCTGTAAGTATAATTTCCTCCGTGGTTGCTACTACCTAGTGCTGGGTAAAATATGGATGAACCCAGCGATTGGGTTGTTTAGACCCAGCGGTCGGGTTACTGCCCAGAAGGATGGGGTTAAACATTTAACCCAACTTTTGGTTGAAAACAACCCAGCATGTGCTCTGTCCAATATTTACCCAGCACTGGGTTGTATTTAACCCAGCATTTTTTAGAGTGTACACGTTTTTATGTAAAAAATCGTAAGAGACAAATACACAGTCTTCTGCCATTTACAATATACACAAAAAAGAACAACAGATTAGAAGTAAAAAAAGAAGCTAAAGAAACAACCAGAAAAGGCACAACTAATGGCCACTATTGTGCCACTGTGTATAGGGTATTATTTATCTTTTGTACAACCATAATCATTTTTGTTGCATTACCCTATTATGTTGAGTGGTAAAAACAAACAAAAATAATACAAATACCTAAAGTAGCATCTTCTTCCCTCTGTGTCCTTCAGTGCATAAAAACACCATTGGGAATCTTGACTAGACAATATTTCTCTGAACTTATTTCTCCCGTTAAATCAACTGTATAAACTTGATTTTGAAAAGTATGCCAGCCCAAACGTTGAGTGGCCCTCTGGGAAAAGTCTTAGTGCTATCTATTGCCAGCCCATCCCTGCCTTCTTACAAAAAAAAAAAACAGCTTGTTGAATTTTAAGGATGAAATAGATAGTGGAAAGTGACTTTTTAATTAAAAAAAATTCTAATTAAAGGGATAGTTCACCCAAAAATGAAAATTTGATGTTTATCTGCTTACCCCCAGGGCATCCAAGATGTAGGGGACTTTGTTTCTTCAGTAGAACACAAACGAAGATTTTTAACTCAAACCGTTGCATTTTGTCAGTCATATAATTGCAGTCAATGGGACTCGCGGCTTTGAGAGACAAAAAAGCATACAAAGTCAAAACCAAATTAAACCCTGCGGCTCGTGACGATACATTGAGGTCTTAAGACACGAAACAATTGGTCTGTGCAAGAAACTGAACAGTATTTATATCATTTTTTACCTCTGACCCAACGCAATGTCCAAATGATCCTGAGCACGTTCACAACACCTGGCACGTGACCCTGCTCTGGCATAGTAGACGCATGCGCGGAAACGATTTGTTGCGCATATCCGTCACTCGTTGTTTAGATCGCTTCTGCATTTATTTAGTTTCCTGAGGGACTATGTCCAACTCGTAGTTTTCAATGAGTTGGACATTGCGGTGGATCAGAGGTAAAACATGATAGAGTCGAAGGTTTTAATTTGGTTTTGTCTGTGTATGTTTTTTTGTCTCTCAAAGCCATGGGTCCCATTGTCTGCCATTATATGACTGACAGACTGCAACGGTTTGAGTTAAAAATCTTCGTTTGTGTTCTACTGAAGAAACAAAGTCCCCTACATCTTGGATGCCCTGGGGGTAAGCAGATACACATCAATTTTCATTTTTAGGTGAACTATCCCTTTAAAAATAAAACAACCCCTTTTGAATCTAGATTTGTTTTTTTTAGCGAGAATCCTGCTTATCAATGTGTAACATCCCTGACAATGCTCTCATATTCATGTGGTGTCACTGTGCCGAATGATGGCAAACACAATTACATTTCTGAAAGGTCTGGAGTGAAAACCTCATCCTGTTTGATGTCTGTGGACTGATGATGTGGTCCTGAATCTGCTGTGAAATGGCCCCATGTCAGATGTGTGTGATGAATTTCAAAGTCCAGGGTCAAAGTGTGCAAAGAAGAGATGTATCATGGTGTGAATGACTGAGGCAGAAACATATCCACCCACTGAGGCTGAGCAGAAAGCTCTGTGAAACAGAATATCCAAACATGCTCTAAGAGACTGTTGAACTCAGCTCCTAGAACAGAGAAACTGAATTAGAGCAGAGGTTAGTTCTCCAGCTGTAGCAAACAAACCTTAGCTTTTACCATCTGCTTGAACGATTCTGCCTTCATAACCTTTTAATGCACATGGATAAGATACATTTTGTTGTATGGGGACTCTTGCTTTCTGAGACGAAGAAGAGATATATAAATGTCAAGAACTGCTACTTTTGTTTGTTTTTTGTGTTTTTTAGCCTTCTTAAGCATACGAGTGTGTGTGTGTGATGTGTAAAGAAAACGAAACATCACTTGTGCACAGAATTTATTTTTTGTTTGTGGATTTTCTACTTAAGCTGTATTAAGGAACCTGCCTTAATACTTACAGTACACTGTAAAAAAAAAAAAAAGTGCAAACTTCAAAGAAGCTGGCAACCAGCTTCAGCAAATGTTTTGAGTTTTATCAACTTATTTTTTAGGAGATTGAGTTTTTTTCAACTTTTTGTTGTATTTAACCTAGAACAACAAGTTGAGAAAACTCACAAATCTGCTGCAGCTGGTTGCCTTAAACTTTGAAGTTTGCTCAACTTTTCTTTTCTTTTTTTACAGTGTCCTTTTCAATTTCACTTCAGTAAAGGTAAAAAAAAAAAAAGGATTTGATTTAATGTACTTAAGTATAAAAGTAAATAAAAGTACAGATGTATTGTCATGCTTCGGCTGCTACAGTGCATGAACGAGGAGACGAAGGAGATTCACAATCACAGACTTTAATGGACAAGATAGCCAGGAACATACATGTAGAGCAGGGTGTAGACAATTCAATACCAGACAAGAAACACAGGGCAGAACACACTATCAATACTAAACATAATGAGGGGAAGACTAGACACATCTGGAACCAAATGAACAGATAATCAAACTAAACCAGGACAAGAAACAGGAAGGACCAAATATGGGCATATGGGGACAAGACACAACAAACACAAGCCTGACATCTATGAGTAATTGTTTTGTCATTTTAATTTATATATGTTTATATTTAATAGTTTTATATTATATATTTTGTATAATCGTTCTACTCAAAATTCCCAGTGGGGGGAGGTGTCTTGTCATAGACTATCAAAACGTTAAATATATAAAAATATCAATGTAGGTTATATTTCATTTCCACTTCAAGTGTGCAAACAAGTGGGGGGAAAACAAAACAAAATATTTTTTTTTATATAATCAAAACAATATGTGCATTGGCAAACAATATAGTGCAAAACAGACGTCGTATATGGCAAAATGCATAACATTTTAAGAACTCTCAAAAGTACAATAAAATGCTTTGGAATGTAGTGAAATAAACATTTAAAAAATACTCTGAAAAAGTACAGATAAGTAAACATACTTATTTACTCTGTCCACCTCCGAATGCCACCACAGAACATTAGTAAACACAATGGTTGATTTCAGATGTTAAATGACACTGTCAGAAACTTCCAGAAAAAAATGATTCAGAGATGTTCAGAAATCATTTAGAAAACAAATGACAAAAAATCTTCTGTGATGCACGTCCACAGCCAGAGTGTGGGGAAAAGTATTTTAAGTGAATTAATAAGACCGAAAAGTGCCCATAGTTGAAGAAACGCCCACATACACAAATTTATTTCCTGAACATATTAGAAACCTTCTCTTCACACTCATCTCTGCCATCATCCATCCAGAGAACATGTGAAGCCTCCGCACATCTCTCCTACAGTACTTCATCCCTCGCTTCATTAAGATGCCTCCCAGTTTGATGGGAGACTATTCAGCCCTTATGGACATATATTACTAATGTTATGAGCGTACTTCACAGAATACTGTATCCCACAATGTGTTTAACTTAACCTTTACATTTAATTTGAAATAATATGCAACCATGTCTGAAATGAAATGTATATCACTACTGTCAAAAACTATGTTTTTGTATACTTGTATATGAATAGTAATGCACTAAATACACTAGTATTCCAAACACAGTCTACTTGTTTCTATACTACTTCCAGAGCTGGGCAGAAGACAGACCTGAATCATACGAGAGTAACAGTAAATCACTCCTAGGATAGGTGCAATTCTGAGATTGCTAGTAAACATGTCATCACTTTTGCTTGCTTGCTTTCTTTCATCAGGGCCAGCACACTCAAAGGGCTGAGAGAAGGCAACATTACAAAGAATTCTGGGAAAATCAATTTCAAGTTTGACATGAAAAGGACATATCCCACAAAGATGTTGTCCACTGTCCTCAGACTAATGTCAGGCCTGTTGAAATGTGGGCTGAAGCTTTTAGCAATTGTGAATTCTGATCTGGTTTGTTCGTGGAATGTGTGTAGTCTGTAAGAAAGTAAAATACTTTTTAAAAAAAGTTTTTACTTTTAAGTTTAATATATTAAACTCAACTTGACTAAACTTGAGTTTAATATAAATGAAGAAACTAATTAAAAAGTTGAAAATAAGTATTGGGTAGTGGTAGGGTAGGTGTAGGGAGGGCATTATTGTCTCAACAAGGTGGCATCCATTTCATTTGAATTAGAATTAAATTATAATTTACACTCAGTACGTTATTATCTCGTACTGTTTTATAATGTACTACAATACTGAGGTGCAGATAATTGCCACTATTTGCAATAAATAGCCTAGTATAAACAGCAGAAAACACTGATATTTGCACTTAGTGTAAACAGCCTCTATCGCTATTTACACTTTAATGGCAACAGCACTCCAGATGAAATGACCAAAACACGATGATCGGCATGATTTGAGAATATTCCAGAAAGCAGTTTGCATATTAAAAGCAAAGACATGTACATGCTCATTGGCAGAAATTTTCTTTCCTTTTTTTTAGTGACATTTACATTTATTCATTTAGCTGACGCTTTTAACCAAAGCGACTTACAATTGCTATATATGTCAGAGGTCGCACGCCTCTGGAGCAACTAGGGGTTAAGTGTCTTGCTCAGGGACACATTGGTGTCTCACAGTGGATTCGAACCCGGGTCTCTCACACCAAAGGCATGTGTCTTATCCACTGCGCCATCACCACCCCGAGTGACCTTTAAGCCCTAGAATATACATATATTATATAATTTTATTTCATTTTAAATCATAACCGTCCTTTGTTATCCATCTTTCAGAATCCAAGATTTGACCTAACATCTATGAAGCCTAACCCAGTGCGGTCTCAGACATTATGGCTTTTCTTAAAGCTGATGTTCAGTTTTCAGCTGACACAACCTCATCTAGTGAATAACAAACCATGACGTGATGTGCACTTACTGTTGTGGGATGTATTTATGTAGATTTTTCAATTTCATTCCAAATATACGAAGGCGAAATTTTGTTTACGTGTGCATCAGTAAGCAACGTATGGCTGTAGATGATTTGTATGCAGGCTTTTATGGTTGCGAGAGCTACTTTCTGAAAGCACTAGCAAACATTAGCAGCATGACTATGGATGCAAAGTATTTCTATAAAATGCTAACAACATAATTGAGGTGCTGCAGTTTGAAGCACCTGGCAGAACTCAGACAGGCAGTAAAATTCTGGCCGAGTCCCAACAGAGACATTGTTTGGACCGGTGTGGGCTGAGAGCGGATAGTTCACAAGGGCTTACAAGGTCAAAGATGCTATACACTTTCTTTACAGAGCGCATTTAAGTGCAGTTTGACCAGATTTTTACATTCTACACAGAAAATGTGAGTGGTTTTTGTCCGAGCAAAATGGCACAGTGTTATAGGGAGCTGCAGGCAGTTGTGATTGTATCTGGCTGTTCACTGGCCCAAATCAAAACGTGTCTCCAAGTCTTTTCACACTGCACTTAACCCCGGGTTATCGTCTTTTTTAAACGTTGCTTTTAACCCTGGCTAAAGCATGGGTGTAATTTGGAAGAGGATTAGCAGCACTTTTAACCCTGGGTTTTGAAATCCTGCTCTGAAGCATTAACCCCTGCAAGAGAGAAATAATCCGTTGTTCAAACAGGTCTCATACTGTATATGATTAATAATATCAAATATGCAAATAAGAGTGTTAACTCAACCCCAAAACCTGAACCACCAAGATTAACTGAACAGTGACTGAATGGTGTAAACATGGGAAAAAATAATCCACGATACTGTTACTCACTTATGATATTTATGACTGATATGGCTAAAGTACATTATTATTTAAAAAAGCATTAAAATGTATCAAAACTCATTTGTATATATTTTTTGCAATAATGTAAACAATGTCAGAGTGATACAGCTATACTAGTAGTTTCTAGTAATTGTTAAAAAGAGAAAAGAAACTAAAGAAAGACAAGAAACTAAAGAAAAAAAGAATAACAAAATTGATTTTCTGCTTAGTTATAAAGTAAAATCAGGTACAACCAATATATATATATATACTGTATTTTTCT
The DNA here is from genome assembly GCF_936440315.1 of Barbus barbus. Taxonomy (NCBI): domain Eukaryota; kingdom Metazoa; phylum Chordata; class Actinopteri; order Cypriniformes; family Cyprinidae; genus Barbus; species Barbus barbus. The sequence continues at coordinate 2,849,044 of NC_136747.1, read as the reverse complement.
TCTTTTTTTATATGGCTATTGAAGTTCACCATGTGAAATCAGCATGAATACATTTCTAAGAAGCTGTTTTAAAAGATGTTTCCTTTTCTTTATCATGAAAGTACTGTACTGTGTATCTTGTCATCAGATGTGTATTTGTTCCTTTATCTGCATCCGGGTCATGTGGGGGCAACTTGACTTCTTTTTGAGATTTTGTTGACCTGTATGAAATGAAATCTGAGGGGGATGTCAGCTTTTGAGAGGACATCTGAAAGCTTTGCTGTCAGAGTGAGTGGCGGAAAGGTAAATAGACTAGAAAAAAAACAAGCTCAGAGAAAAAGCTGAAGTGACATAGCCTGCAGTGATTATAACCTTCAGTTCATTCACTGCTGGGACTGCTCCAGACATTATCATGACACACACGAGAGCCGTGCTGCTGCATCGATGTTACACTGACCCCAGCAATTGCCTGCATGACCTTTGACCTCTGTGTTCACTCCACTCATGAAAATGTATTGAATATACTTTACAAAGACACCTACACAGCGGTGTAGGACAAGGAATGTGAATTCTCTTTCAGTTCTCTTTAAAGCCATATTTGTGCGCATTAGAGGAGCAATCCACGATAAAATCTGACATAATGAGTGCAAGTTGCTAATATCAGCAAAGCAGCCGAATGAAGAGGTATTTGACAGGCCTGTCAGGAGCTGCAGCGGTGCATTTTGTCAGCAGTGTCTCAACATTACAGCATCTGCCCTTATATTGGAAGTGCTTGTGCAATGCTCCCCCCCAGTGGATCAACACTGAACACCATTCCCTAGTTACACTTTTCCTCTGAAACATTCAAAATGCTTTACATTTAAAAGGTCTAAACGAATCAAACTTCAAAGATACACCAATAAATAAAAATCAGATGGAGTGCATGTGTTGCCATAAATACTTGTACTTGCCTACTTATATACTGAGAAGCTTTACGAGTTTCACATGACTGGTCTATAATGGTATTGGTACCCAATGCTGAAACTACATTTAAATGCAAAAATGAAAACTCTCATAATTTACTGTCCCTCATGTTGTACCAAATGTGTACGAGTTTCTTTCTTCCGATAAACAAAGAAGATATTTTGAAGAATTTGAGTAACCAGTTGCTGGTAGCCATTGACTGCCATATTTTATTAATTCTGTCATTTCCATATTGTTTGGTACCCCACTTTTTTTTTTTCTGCTCAACAGAACAGGTCTCTCTAACAGGTTAAAGACAGCTAAATGGCATTTTTCAAGGGTGCAGGGAAGAGCTCAGAAATGTACATGCAATAAACTTAAACTTGAATAGTAATGTGGGAGTAATGTGTACACGCTGTTAAAGAGACACCATTCACCAAAGGCAATACAGATGTTAACAGATGTTAAAGAACAGCATTATGGTTCCTTCACCTTCAAAATCTAATTTACCCCACAGGCTCAAAATGTGCATGGAGTGTGTAAGACCCTCCAGCCATAATAACTGATCAAAATATCCCCTATATTTTTCCAAAGCATGTTTAGAAATAATGTCAAAGACATGATTATCTAGTATCATTTCAGGCAAGACATCCACCTTTGACTAGTTATACGTGTGGCCACTTAACTCAAGATCTCTTGACATTTTTGGACACCTTCAAGTAGCAAGGAATTAAAAAAAAAAATTTCCCTTACTATATTTCCTTAATTCCTAACACTAGCAGATGCTTTTATCCAAAGCAAATTACAAATGAGGCCAATAGAAGCTATCAAAATCATCAAAAGAGCAACGATAGGCAACTGCTAGAACAAGTCTCATTTAGCCTAACGCAGTACATGTAGCAAGGTTTTTGGTTGCTTTTTAATTATATAATAAAAAGAAAACAGACAGAATAGAGCAAGCTAGTGTTCGAGGCCTTTTTGCTTTTAATTGTATAATAAAATAAGAAATAGAATACAAAAACAACTAGTTTTAGTACTTTTTATTTGGTACAACCTTTAAGTTAACCGTCAAAGATGTCAACATGTATTGCATGTCACATGTAAAGCCCTCTAATACCCAGTCTAAACTCGTACAAAGAACAGTCATGTGCTTGAAGCGAAAACACAAACAAGCTGCTAACCTCAAGAAGAGCAAAAAGCTCATGAAATACAGTACATCACATCAGCTTGAGGAGACCGCTAATATTAGGCAATGAAAGCTGCAGTCGAAACAGTGAAGAAGAGTTAATCAAAGTGTAAAACCACGGCTATATACAAACCAAAACCTGCACTTGTTTGTTTCCTGAACATGGACCTATGATGACACCTCATTTTTCCCCTTCTCATGTGAACTCAAAAGAAAAGCTAAATCTTTGGATAAGTAAAAAACTCCACCAGAATCTCCTCTAACAGTAGGTTTCAGTTTTCTTCACAGGTGACCTCTTTGCTTTCTTTGTTTTTTCGAACCTCTTCCAGCTTCTTGTCCTAAAATAGAAGCAAGAATTGATTATTTTTGTCACCATAAAAACCCATTTATGAAAACACACGGTCACTTTTACCTTCTCTTTGAACTTCTCGCTCATGGCTGCCATGATGGCCGAACGGTTTTCTTTGTTGGCTTCCATTTTCTGGTTCAGTTTCTCTTCTGCCATCTTGCTGAAATTGCTGTTTTCTTCCAGAGCTTTCTGAAGCACCTCCTTCTCATGCTCACGCTTCTCTGCTAAGTGTTTCAGAACCTCGGCTTCATGAGACTAGAGAAGAGGAAAAAAACAGCATTTAGATACATGACCCTTTGAAGCTAGGGATATGAAATTGTCAGATTAAAAGCAGTCAATTAACAGACTGAACAAAACCCACACGCACACATACAGAAACATGACCCTTTATATGCAAACTCTTTGCTTCTGGAGAATATAGTTTACATATGTTTATTACTGCCTAACATGTTTTAGAAAGACTTCAATGTTAACTAGCATGAATATTTTATAAAACGTCTGTGAGAAGGGTAGGGATGCACCTTGCGTCTCTCTTCTGCAGCCTCTAGTTTTCTCCGGATCTCCTCCAAGGAAAGGTCCTTCTTCTTTGGAGGGGAGAGAGGGAACTCACCCTTGGCATCTGGAGCAGGACTCCCGAGGATGACCTCAAAAGCTTGTCCTGAGGCACGCTTGTCCAGCTCCTTAACCTGAATATCTGAAAACAAGCTTTACTTGTTCACTGCAGAAGTCAAGGATCATCTGTGCCTCATCTGCTACAAACAAATATGTCCACATGCCTAGGTTTTACACATGTATAAATACAGTTCTTACCACCTGAAGATGCCATTGTTGCAGAAGACTAGAGGGTTCGACGGATGCCTGAAAACAAAATCAGTGGCATTAGTGTTAAACAAGTTGAACATAATCCTGATCGTGTGTGTGTGTGTAATATATATATATATACACACAATTTTTATTTATTTTTTTCTCTCGATGGGGTATATTTGTAGCAAACCAAAAATAAATTGTATGGGTGAAAATTATCTATTTTTCTTTCATGCCAACAATCATCAGGACATTAAGATCATGTTCCATATAGATATTTTGTTAACTTCCTAACATAAATACATCAAAACTTGATTTTTTTTTTGCCCCCTCAGATTCCAGATTTTCAAATAGTTGCATCTCAGCCAAATATTGTGATCCTAACAAATCATACATCAATAGAAAGATTACTTATTCAGCTTTCAGATGATGTTTTAATATCAATTTCGAAAAATTGACCCTTATGCCCCCGGGTCACACACACCTTTTTACACATTTTTTTTTTAAGAAAATAAAGTGTTGTCTCGATGCCTCTTGATGTGCCCAACAGGAGGTCTCGTCACTTTTTCAAACTGGATTCCCAAGTTACTGCCAACTAACGTTAATTCAGTAAATGTAGATGACGAGATTTTAGCGCGCAAAGGTTTGCAACAGCTTCGCGGGAAAAAAAAAAAAAAAACTGGCGCGTTTTCTTCAAAAACACACACAGCCCCCTCCCCTAAACACACCACCTGCACGTGTGAAAACCACAGAGAAAAATAAAATAAAATACACAAATGGCAGACTTATAACGACAAAGTGTGTGTTCTTGCTGCAAAATGACCAACGATATTGAAGTACATTTTGTGGAGAGACAGGCGCTTTTATTAGAGACCAGATCCAAACAAAGACGAGCTCCACCCTGCTCTTACTACATCTCCATGACCTCATGCACACTACAAAACGTTATGCAATCTGACTATTCACGCTGTACTCGAACCTGAAACGGTCTGATGCACGAACAATGCATCATGAATGCAAAACCATGGAGGCATAAAGTATATGAAGACGAAGATGCATGAGAAAGCGTGTCGCATTAAAGCTCAGATATCGTGACTTTCCAATATTCTTATCAGCTTATACCAACATATTGATTTAAACGTGGCCTAAATTAAGACATAAGCCTTTAAAGGCGGGTCGGAGTAAACCATGCAGGTGTTAGATAAACTTCAGGCATTAATAATAATAATCACGCACGGTGTAAACTAGTATGCATATCATGCCACAGAAATATACATCTTCAATACTTCTACTCATGCAGACGCATCGCACACATTTATAAAATCGTGTCCATTTTACCATAACAATGCAAGCACACCCACCTTCAGACAAACCGATCCAGCTTTCAATGATGGCTAAGCTCGTCTCGCGCCGTTTCTCAGTTCAACGCATGTCAAGTTCGCGCATAAAAGGATCGAATTTATGTCGTCACATCCTGTTCTTGACGCTCATTGGCTGCGCTGAGCGCGCTCACTGACTCCCGGGAAATGTAGTTCTGTCTCAAACAAGACGCTTAAACAAAACCACGAGGCGGAATAGTTGTATTTCTTTGCTATTTTTGCAACTCCTCATATGTAATAGGCAGAATATAGGCAAGAATATATAAAATAGAGTCTGGTCAAACCAGTCACACTGTTGATGATGAATGTTTTGAGTGGTATGACAGCTCTTGTTTTATTGAGAGGGTTATGTAAGAGTGGCTGATGGTGGTGGTGGTCAACCATGGTGAATATTACTCAAAACTTGTCTTATGGATGTTTATGTAAAAGGAAAGTCTGTAAGTTTGCTCTTTTGATAGCCTAGTATTTTAAATAGTAAGTCTAAATGCTACCAATGCATCTACATCAAATAAATAAATTAAATAATTAACTTTTGTTGCAAGCATTTCAAATAGTGATCTATTGTGTCGGTGTCAGTCAATATGATCAATATTACTTAGAGCAAAAAAAAGATGGTTGTTGTGAATCGTGCATACAATAAACTGATAACAAGTAACAACTGATTAAATAAACTGATTTGTGTTCTGGCAGTATTGCATGTCATGTTACAAGCCAAGTCTGTCATCTTTTTTTCTTTTCTGTTTTTTCACCCACATGTCATAACCATGACTGATTACCTCATCTTCCACATTTGGAACTGCATCATGTTGCAGTGCCAAGGGAAGTGACTCATCATATCAGCATGAAATAATTTAGCACAGGGAATAATACCTTTACCTTAAATTTAGTCACCTTGCGTTCACTGATTTGAGTCTGGATCTATTTTGAGACCACAGATGAAAACATTAATGCTGTGTTGTTCAAATATGTCTGAAGTGATCTGAAATGAAACCCAAATGGATTGTGAATGCCCATGCTATGTTCTCAGTGTGACACTATGCCTGTTAGAAAATGGGCTGGAAATCTGAAAATAGCTCCTGGTTACTCTTAAACTCTTCGCGCTCTCTGACAGTTGTTACATAGCAGTTTTGGGAGAGAAGGATGAAAGAAGAATGTGTAGCTTTGTAAAACAAAGCATGATATATTTAGCATCTCCTCCTGTTCCCAGACACAGCATGGCAGAGTTCAGTATTGTGCTAATCATGATGCTGTGAATACTTACAGTAAAATCTCTTGATTTTGCTTCTGATTTTGTACACAGTTCACGTTTGAAGCATAATGAATGTAGAACAGGTTATGCACTGACGCGAAAGACTCAAAGCTATTAAACTAGTGGCATGAGCAATTTGTAGTAGTTATGCTTGCCTTAGCAAGCGGCGGTAATCAGTTTATATGCATATACCTTCATGTATATGTGGCAGTCAACATCTATCCGTACCTCTGCATTCATATGCAATCTGAGAAATGCTGATCAATATAAAGTGTATCCAGGCACACTGGTGGAGGAACAGATGGTATTGGGCAGCTCCATGCCAACAAACCACAAGCCCTGTCTGTGTGGGGCAAAAACAGGCAGGCTTGAAGGGAAGGGTGCATTTTGGTGACCTAAAACAGCAGATAGTAGTCTATTATACAATCAAGGTAAACAAAATGTACATGAAATCAATCATAAAATGTATTTATTTTATGTAAACTCCATGGGACATTATCATGTGATATCAGATGAAGTCTGCGTCATAATTTTACAGTATATCGTGAAATGGTAAACAGAGGAATTGGCAGCCAACTTGTTATAACTGAGCGGTGATATGACCAGGGCCTGATGAGGAAGGGTCTTGATTAATCAATTCTGTACACCTGCCCTATAAATACTGTTATACTCTTAAAAATCACCCACACTGAAAATACAGTAGGTCAGAAAAATCTGGTGAAGAAGAGAGATGACATTATGTAAAGCCTGAGTAAAACTGTGTGAAAATTAACCTACTGCAATACTGTATGATGTCTCCTAACAAATTAATCTGCAGCTGGGAGGAAGGGAGGAAAAGGGAAAAGTAAATGCATGTGTGTGTGTGTGTGTGTGTGTGCGTGTGTGTGTGTGTGTGTGTGTGATCCATTTTTTTTATGAGCACAGGCCATTTCAGTTGTGTCCCACAGGGGCAATGGGATTCTTCGTGCTCATTTTCTAAAACCTTCTATTGGCCTACATGATGGTCACATTTTGCTACACAGAAAATGCTCATTACTGTAGATATGCAGGTTAGAAACCACAGAGGTTTTGACAGCTGACAATCATGAGCCCTATTAAGGTGTAGAAATCTCTTGCATTAAGTTTTGATGGTTAGCCCAAATAAATGATTAAATTTATTTTTTTAATTACATTTCATTTCTTTGTACATATGTGTGTGCATGCATAATTATTAGGCAAGTTGATATTCTGCTCATATTTCTTTTTTTTATCAATTCCAAACAACGTCAATCTTAATAACAACTATTAATTTTATATGTTTCAATTTATAAGTGATATAAAATTGTGCATGAATGCTGGAAGTGAAAAACTCCTCATATTCAGGTGTGCATAATTATTAAGCAGGTTTTCTTTTACAGATAAATTGAGCAAAAAAAAAAGAGATTTAACTCAGACTGAAAAGTGAAAAATTATTAAATCTGTATGAAAAAATATTTGAAATAATGCAATACAAGAAATGACAATGTTAAGCCATGAGTCATGACCATTGGCATTGGACAGCAAAATGCTTATTGGGTCATGGGGTCAAAAGTAAAGGACTCAAAACAAAACCCTGAGGAATACCCCTGGCAGTCTGCAAAGGTGCCTTTCATTCACACCCATTGTGTTCTATTAGATACTTTCTGAACCAGCATATGTTAGACATTCCTATATTTGAGTCTGGTTTTCAATATATCATGATAAACCAAAGGCTTATAGATTAGGGGTGTCCAAACTCAATCCTCAAGGGCCACTGTCCTGAAGAGTTTAGCTCCAACTTGCTTCAGCACACCTGCCTGGAAGTTTCTAGTATGTCTAGTAAGACCTTGTTTAGCTGGTTCAAGAGTGTTTAATTTGTGTTGGTGCTAAACTTTGCTGGACCGTTAACCTCCAGGAGCAGGACTGGACATCCCTGACTGTGATGAAAGTGGTGCACAATGATGACCTGAGAGCCTCAGAAAAAAAGACCTTTTTTTTCCCATAGCTTGATGTGATAAAATGTTATGTTCAGTTAAAAATAAGACAACTATCACTAATAAGAGTTTCAAAACCCTTCAAATCAAAGTTTAGAAAATCTTTTCCCAATTATCCATTTTTGTTGGATCACCTTCTTTAAATAATTAATGAATTAATCCAAACTATTAATAATTATGAATTAAATACAAATGTTCTGTCCTAATTAAGATACAGTAATAACTTTCTAAGGCATATGTAATGTGCCTATCTCATGACTACAGCTATCTTTTCAGTAAAGCAAATTAATATCAAAGTTGCATGATTTTAATATATTAGTATTGATGCGTATGCTTAATTAATGCTGTCTACCGCAGAGCAACATCTGTGGATGGGGAGGAGCACTGTTACTGTGTACAGTATGTTGCTAATAATGGTTCTCCCTAGTGCTGTTTCACATGTATCAGTGAAGCTCATTGGCTTTCTTTTGCTATAGCAATTGTGCATTGTCTCAGAGGAGCTCTCAGAGCAGTCGGCTACAGATTTCCTGTCTATATTTTACAATTGGGCTAACATATCACTTTGTGAAGGTAGGATGCTAGAAAGAGCATAAGTAATGTGCTGTCAGTTTGATTTGTGCTGTACAGTTTCAGATCTAAACTACTGACAATATTAAATGCTACACATTCTTTTAATGAGAAAAAATGTTGATGTTTTAAATAGATCTGTTTAAACAGTCCGGGCTGTTTCTTTTATGTTATGTTGACTAATGTTTTTTTTTTTAACTTGTCTGAATCTGTGGACTCTGAGGAAGCAAAATCAGTGTATTAACTTTGTAAAAAGTAAAAATGACTGTGTTACCCACACTTTACTGCTCACTGCTCATATGCTCAGACTAGACTTTAAATAGGGCCAGAGCACCAATGGTGCGATGACCCTATTGGAATTATCTTCTTCTTCTTCTCCAAAATGAATCGCTAAACATGCATCAGAACTCGCATCAGAACTGGCGGAAATTTACACCTGATATGGGTTTCAGTAGAGGTGTGGCAAAATGGCTCAATAGCTTCACCTATACAATTTCAAGGAAGTGTCCGTCAAGCTGTATTTCACATCCATGTACAAAATTCGGTAGACACATGTAAAACACCAATACCTACAAAAAAGTATTATGGTACATAGTTTGAAACCGAACTACTGTTATTTTGAATTTTCTCTGCAAGTTTTGTGCAGTTTTTGCCATTTACAGGCGGTTTATTTAAACTAACTCCTCCTAGAGATTTAAACAGATCAACACCAAATTTGGTCAGTGTAATCTAAAGCCCTTTGTGACATTAAATTGCAAAGATCTTAAGTTTTCGTTGAAGGTCGTGTCTGTGGCGGCCTGGCAAACTTCAGTGTTTCGCCATGAAATAGGAAGTCGTTATAGGCATACAATGTCCGATCTGCATCAAAATTCACAAGTGTGATAAGACTCCTGTCCTGAAGAGATCTACATGCTCATATTCAGTTACAGTCATAGCGCCACCTACTGGAAACAAGAAGTGACATGTTTTATTCTCTAACAAATTACTCCTAGAGATTTAATAACATCAACATTATGTGAGGTGAAGTGACGTGTGGCCAAGTATGGTGACCCATACTCGGAATTGGTGCTCTGCATTTAACCCAGTCATATATATATATATATATATATTTATAAAGTTATATTTGAACAGTCTACTCTAAAGGTCTTTGCGATGTTAAATTGCGAAGCTCTTGAGTTTTTGTTAAAGGGCGTGTCCGTGGCGGCCTGACAAAATTTGATGTTTTGCCATGGAAAAAAACTTGTTGTAACTCAGCCGTACAATGTCCAATCTGCCCCAAACTTCACATGTTCGATAAGAGTCCTACCGCTTTCCTGTAGCTCAAATAGTAGAGCATGGCGCTAGCAACGCTAAGATCATGGGTTCGATTCCCAGGGAAAGCAAGAGCTGATAAAATGTAGAAACTGTAACTTGAATGCAATTTAAGTCTGCTAAATGCATAAATGTAAATGTCCTGACTTGAACACTTCTGAAGGCCAATATTCTGTTATAATAATAGCGCCACCTGCTGGCAACAGGAAATTACTTGTTTTATACTAACTTAAACTTGCAATGTCCAATTTGCACCAAACTTCACATGTTTGGTAGAGTCCTGGCCTGAAGACATCTAAAGGCTAATATACATTTATAATCATAGCGCCACCTGTTGGAAACAGGATATGTCATGCTTTACACTAACTTAAACATGCCATGTTCAATCTGCACCAAACTTCATATGTTTGATCAAAGTCCTGGCCTGAAGACATCTACATGCCATTAATTTATAGTCATAGCGCCACCTGCTGGCAGGAAGTTTTGCACATGTAAATAACTTTGATATTTACCACTTTAATGCATATTGCTAACCTGTTTTCCTAAAGCCACCAGGTGGCTGCTGTCAGATTAATAATGTACAATTTGTAACAGAGTCAGTAACACAAGATATTCCGAGTGGGATGCTGAGTCAGTCAACATTGCCATCAACAACAACCCTAAGAGTATGGTGTCACCCAATCAGATGAAGCCATGAGAGGAGGAGCACTGTGTTATGCTATAAAATGGATAGTTCTGGTACTTGATTATGATTGCCTTGTAACTTATCTGCTAATTGCCAATCTTACTCATCAAACACCATTTTGATATTACAAAAAAAATGATGTTTTCCCTGGTTTGTCAACTATGTTACAGGTAAACTTTGTGGATTGACAGGTAACATTGACTGTTTCACTATTACCACTGGAGAAAAGAGAAAAAAAATAGAAGAAAGGTGGGTGCACAACATATATTTGTGAGATTATAGTATATATTCTCTCAATGGATAAAATATATTTCTGGTGAAAATTGGTGAATAGACTAATTCGGTGTTTGCAAAGAGTGATGTTTTTTTTTTTTTTTTCAAGTAGCCGTCTATGGAAGCCATGGACTAAGAGAAATTAAAAAAAAAGCAAATTTGAGTTTACATTTCAAAATTCTGACTTTATTCTCACAATTCCAAGATTATATCTCACAATCCTGATGAGGCAAAACAACTCGTCATTCTTGCTTTTCCCCAGAATCATGAGTTTATGTCCCACACTTCTGGATTTTTTTCCCCCTCAGAATTGACAAACTCACTATTGTTGAGTTAAATTGAGTCATAAAGTCCAAACCAGGAGATATAAACTTGCATTTGTGAGAAAGAAAAAAAAAAAGTCAGAATTGTGAGAAAAATAGGTAAATGTTATAAAAAATTTAATAGTTTAAAATAGTATTTCATGCTGTAACTGTAGGGCTAATGCAATATGTCCCCTATATGAACTGCATATATGAGTATTATGTAGACCTATTGGTCAAATTAAATTAATGTTTTAAAGTAGAGTAATCATAGCAGTTTTCCTCCATAGTCTGTCCATTTAAACATCTGCGTTTAGCTTTAAATGGCGTCTTTGATATAGGGATATACTGGGCTGTACCACTCCTGTTGCCAAACTGAGCTCCAGTCATTCAGGTGGTAATATCACTGCTACAGGATCTTAGTGTGTGTGTGTGTGTGTGTGTGCGCGTGTGTGTGCGCGTGTGTGTGTGCACGCGTGTGTGTGTGCGTGTGCGTGTGCGTGTGTGTGTTCTGTTCACAGCTTTGTGATCCAAATCAGGACAAAGGATGAAGTCACCACCCAGAATTTCCCAAAATATAGAAGAGGGAAGAGACCTGATACATGAGCAAAACAACTGAAATCAAATCCAATCCTCTCAAAAAAAATCCATTTGAATCAGTATGACAACATATAAATATATGTAAACATAAGCAAAATCTATTCAGATTATCCTCTGTTAGTAATTAGTGCCATGAGTGTTTGCTCTGCCCCACTCTATCAGGAATGGTTTGATCTGTTGAGTCAAACAGTGAAAGGATGTAAATGCACCACATGAGGGACTTCTGAAGGGCTTGAGGGTTTGATCACTGCAGGTCACTGAATCAGCTTGTGAATCAGATTCATTAATGACTGCCTGTGTCTGGTCTGGTTTGGGATGAGTTGGGCAAAATTGTTGAAAATAAGTCTTCAGCAGTCTATAAAATGAAAATTTGAAATACATTGAAGTAAAAATTGACTCAGATTGAAATGAATGGCAACACTTTATTTTAAGGACCAATTCTTACTATTAACTAACATATTGTCACGAATCCTGGCCATGCACTTCCACTCATTCACCACCAGAGGTCACCCGTTCACCACATGGACTTTTCACACTACACAGCACATTGAACTCCATTTCCCATAATCCATTGCACTGACGACACGCACAGCTGTTCACAATTATCACGCCCACACCTGATATCCATCTCGCAATCACCATCACCCAATCACTCACTATTTAAGCCTGGGACTTGCTCTTGCTCTGGGCCGAGTATTGTTTAGCATTTATCACTCCCCAAGCGATAGCTACTTTACAGAGCCATAGTCTTAGTCTTGCCTTGCCTTGTTTATCTTGCCGTGTCTGACCCTGCCTTTGTTTCCTGGATTTACCTCTTTGCCTTGCCGTTTGGACTCTGTTCGCTCCCCGTTTGGATTATTGCTCTCGTCTCTGGATTATCTCTCTGCCTTGCCCCTTTGGATACTGTTCGCTGATCATCGACCCACGCTTGCTCCACGGATTGCTCTGTCTTGCCCTTGCCATACCTGTTTACCCCTGTCTAACCCTGCCTGTTTTCTGACCATGTTTTGTAATAAAGCTTTGCATATGGATCCGCACGTTTCACGTCTCGTCAGCCCCGTAACAGAATACTCGGCCACTCAAGGATCCAGCGGCTGTTCAGAAGATCAGGAGAATGGTATGGACATCGCTTTTCTTTTGTTACGGTTTAAGCAGGGTACCCGATCACTTGAGGAGTGCATCGAGGAATTTTTAATGTTAGCTAATGACTCTGATTTGCCGGACTGTTTTTTGATCATCTGTTTGGGGATGGCCTTAATAGACCTCTCAGAGCGAAACTCTTTAGAGAGGGTCCGCGTTCGTCACTTGCGCAGTTCATGGACTATGCCTTGCTGTGTGTGGGCTCTCCGTTCACTGTGGGTGTCGCGGAGGAACCCGACACCGCACTCACTCACGTCATGCCTGCCAAGCCAGAGTCTGCTCACGTCATGCCTGCCAAGCCAGAGTCTGCTCACGTCATGCCTGCCAAGCCAGAGTCTGCTCACGTCATGCCTGCCAAGCCAGAGTCTGCTCACGTCATGCCTGCCAAGCCAGAGTCTGCTCACGTCATGCCTGCCAAGCCAGAGTCTGCTCACGTCATGCCTGCCAAGCCAGAGTCACAGCACGTCTCAGTGCTCCAGCCAGAGTCACAGCACGTCTCAGTGCTCCAGCCAGAGTCTCTCACACCCAAGGATTTAAGGTCAGTCCTTCGAGTTCCCTGTCTGGTTTCCAGCATAAGGGATCCACCACTGATATCAGTGCGAGCAGCTGGAATTCCCAGGGCCTCAACCCTGGCTGTTACAGAGACTGTTCCCCTGACCTCAGTGCTTCCCGTTATGGCGGTTGCCATTTTGAGTGTGTGGGCTGCACACTGTGCTCCTGAGGCCTCACCTGTCCACGAGTCTGCTCCTGAGGCCTCTTCTATTCACGAGTCTGCTCCAGTGCCTCCAGAGGTGGCGGCTTCCGCTGCAGAACCTCCCGAAGTGGTGGCACCTACTCCTGAACTCACGGTCTGCCCTGTCACAGCCAAGGAGGCCGTCCCTGAACTCGCTGTCTACCCTGTCACGGCCAAGGAGGCCGTCCCTGAACTCGCTGTCTGCCCTGTCACGGCCACGGAGGCCGTTCCTGTACTCACTGTCTGCCTTGTCACGGCCACGGAGGCCGTTCCTGAACTCACGGTCTGCCCTGTTACGGCCACGGAGGCCATTCCTGACCTCATGGTCTGCCCTGTCACGGCCATGGAGGCTGTTCCTGAACTCACTGTCTGTCCTGTCACGGCCATGGAGGCCGTTCCTGAGCTCACGCCCTGTCCTGTCACGGCCATGGAGGCCGTTCCTGAGCTCTCGCCCTGTCCTGTCACGGCTGAAGAGGCCGTCTGTGAACCCTCGCCCTGTCCTGTCATGGCTGAAGAGGCCGTCTGTGAGCTCTCGCCCTGTCCTGTCACGACTAAAGAAGCCGTCTGTGTACCCTCACCCTGTCCTGTCACGGCTAAAAACACCGTCTATGAATCCTCGTCCTGCCCTGCCACGCCCTCTGTGATCATGAATGCTCTCCCTGTATTGTCTGTCTCTGCTCTCCCTGTGTTGTCTGTCTCTGTTTCCCCCAGATCTCAGACTCTGCCATGGTTTCCTGCCCAGTCTGCTTCCTGGCTAGGGTTTTCTGCTCAGGTCTGGTGGTCCTCTGCCCCGCCGTGGTGGTCTTCTGCCCGGGTCTGTTGGTCGTCTGTCCCGCTGTGGTGGTCTTCTGGTGGTCGTCTGCCCCGCCGTGGTGGTCTTATGCTCGGGTCTGGTGGTCTTCTGCTCCGCCCTGGTGGGCTCTGGTCCCGTCTGCTCCGCCCTGTTGGGCTCTGGTCCCGTCTGCTCCGCCCTGTTGGGCTCTGGTCCCGTCTGCTCCGCCCTGGTGGGCTCTGGTCCCGTCTGCTCCGCCCTGGTGGGCTCTGGTCCCGTCTGCTTCGCCCTGGTGGGCTCCGGTCCCGTCTACTTCGCCCTGGTGGGCTCCCGTGCCGTCTGCTCCGCCCTGGTGGGCCTCTGCTCTGTCGGTCCTGACCTGGCCTCTGGCTCCGCCCTGGTTTCCTGCTCTGCCGGTTCTGCCTCTATCCCCGGTCTTCCCACGTCCTCAAGGACCTGGCCCTCCGTCCCTCCCCCTGTTCCGCCTCCGCGCCACCGCCCTCCTGGATTGTTTAGGAGCGTCTGGAAGCCGCTCCTTTGGGGGGGGGGCTATGTCACGAATCCTGGCCATGCACTTCCACTCATTCACCACCAGAGGTCACCCGTTCACCACATGGACTTTTCACACTACACAGCACATTGGACTCCATTTCCCATAATCCATTGCACTGACGACACGCACAGCTGTTCACAATTATCACGCCCACACCTGATATCCATCTCGCAATCACCATCACCCAATCACTCACTATTTAAGCCTGGGACTTGCTCTTGCTCTGGGCCGAGTATTGTTTAGCATTTATCACTCCCCAAGCGATAGCTACTTTACAGAGCCATAGTCTTAGTCTTGCCTTGCCTTGTTTATCTTGCCGTGTCTGACCCTGCCTTTGTTTCCTGGATTTACCCCTTTGCCTTGCCGTTTGGACTCTGTTCGCTCCCCGTTTGGATTATTGCTCTCGTCTCTGGATTATCTCTCTGCCTTGCCCCTTTGGATACTGTTCGCTGATCATCGACCCACGCTTGCTCCACGGATTGCTCTGTCTTGCCCTTGCCATACCTGTTTGCCCCTGTCTAACCCTGCCTGTTTTCTGACCATGTTTTGTAATAAAGCTTTGCATATGGATCCGCACGTTTCACGTCTCGTCAGCCCCGTAACACATATTGTCTGTTTATTAGTACTCGTATTCTGCATGAGATCTCTTAATCCACCCCATACTTAAACTTAACAAACACCATATTAACCATTAATAAGCAGCAAATGAATAGTTTATTGAGGCAAAAGGCATAGTTAATAGTGATAAATGGCCAAACTAAAGTGTGACCAAATAAGCAGAATTAAAATACCTATATGTGAAATTTCAAACACTGATTATTAATAATATCATCAACATTTTGTCTAACATTACAAGGAAAAACTCTGTTAGAGGATGTGTATCTGTATAACACATTTATTCATACTGAAAAAAAAAATTATATATACAAATATTATGAAAAACTCTCTTTCATTAAATTTTTTACTGCCTTGAATTTAAATTTGCATTCTGTTTACATACTAAATTCATGTTTCAAATTTTTTTTTTTTTAATCTGTAAAATGTTTTTCAAGTTAACCTGTGCTTCATCGAAGTCTAATTTCACTTATGACTGTAAAACATGGTCACATTAATGACTGTCATTCTTAAGGCCCAAACCAGGTTGAAAGCACTCTTTAAAAGCATTTTTTTATATAGTTTGTTATATAATATTATGATAACGTGCTGTATATTGAATATCTTAAATGAGAAAGCTGACTGCTAATGATGTGCAAATGTCCTGAGCAGCTCTCCAAAATAGTCAGTTTCTTCTGGACGAGACAGTATCCTAAGAGGATGTTACTATAGCAATAAGTTACAGAGCAACCGTCCATCAGACGCTGCCTTGCATGGCTGAGGCTGTGTCAACTTTCAGAGGACAGTAACTGAAGAACAGCGTCAAACTGTAATATCTGAGAAGTGATTTGGGTGCATAAGAAGCATCCGTCCTTGTGTCATGTCCCATCAAAAACAGCTAGAAGACAATCACTGCTGTGACCTTTCCAGGGAATATTTGGGAATTAGAATTTTACACTGATGCAGACACAGGAGTCTAGACAAGAGCAGTCTAGAAACACCTCAGCAGGGGGAGAGTCTCACCGAGCTGCTTTACTCTTCTTCAAACGCACACTTCCACTAAAGCAACAGAGAACAAACAATGCCCCAGTGAGTCATTATCTAGTTTATTCAGTTCACATGTATTCCTGATGTCAAGCTGTCAGGTTTATGACAGTTTAATATCCTCCCCAGTGTCTTCTCTCTCTCTCTATCTCTGTCTCTCTCCCTCTCTCTCTCTCTATCTCTCTGTGGTTAAAGATGGTTTCGTCCACAGCTGTGTGATAAGAGTAAACATGTCTCAATGTGTGAGAAAGAGGACACCTAGAGGACAAACAGGGACATACACTATCATCACCTCAATCATAATAGCAGACATTATAAAACATTCAGAAGCAATCTGTTCTGGGATAAATTACTTTCTTAAAGCAAAACATGTACGTTTTCTGTTTGTTTGTCTCCTAACAGGATAAAACATTAATAGGCTACAGAGGTTTGTTTAAATCTCAGCACTATGTATCAGGAACAACAAAGAGCCATAGCCATTTTTCTTTTGCTTTTTTTTAATAAACCAAGCAAATTAACACTTTGATATTATCTCCTAATGTGATTTCTATGGAAGCCCGTTTCCGCCACTGAATAAAAAATAAAAAAGGTTATTGAGACTTTTTTAACATATCAGTCTTTTTCCCCCTCAAAACTGGACTTTAACTCACAATTGTGAGTTTATATCTCACAATTATAAGAAAAAAAGTCAGAATTGTGAGATTTGCAATATCATCCTGTAATATGAACAGTCACCCAGTAAGGCTGTTCAGCGATACTGGCATTATCATTGAGACATTGTTCTATTGCATGGATATAATGAATATTAATATTTTGTTATGTGGCACACTACTAATTTGGCCCATTTACTAAATGCCCCCCCAACCCCCCCACCCGCGAGCGCAATTAGACAAACTTAGGGGGGCGCATGTCCTAAAAGGTTGAAAACCCCTGCTCTACAACCTTTTAGGACATGCGCCCCCCTAAGTTTGTCTAATTGCACTCGCAATTGCCCCCCCCCCCCCCCCCCCCCCCCCCCCCCCCCCCACCCGCGAGCCCAAAGTGTGCGAATATCATTCACATATTGTTTGCTGCGTTTCCAGTGCGTAGCATTAAGAAACATAAAAATATAACCAGTTCACCTGATTCAGTGTGATGGCTGAGACAGGACACTAAACTGTATTAAAGATTTTCAGTCAAGAATAGTGAGTGATTTTTCTCTTTGCGTTTTGTTGTTTTGTTAACGTTACATGACTAGTTCCCCCAAAAATAAATATTCTGTCATCTGTCTGTCAATTCTGTCATAATGTTTTATTTTTATACCATCATTTACTCAAAAGTTGTTTTAAACCTGAATGAGTTTCTTTCTTCTGCTGAACATAAATACTATTTTGAAGGTGGAAAACCAAACAGTTGCTGGTCCTCAGTGACTTCCATAGGATTTTTCTTTCCTACTATCAAATTCAATGTGGACCAGCAACTGTTTGGTTACCCTCATTCTTCAAAATATCTTATTTTGGGTTCAGCACAAGAAATTAATAGAGGTTTGGGACAACGTGAGTGAGTAAATAATGACAGAAATTAACATTTAGGGTGAATTATCCCTTTAATGACAGTCGACAGCATGTTTAGTGTCCTGTCTCTTTAAGAGCTGCACGCATATACAGGCACGCATCCGTTTCTCTCTTAACTATTTACTTTCATTTTAGAGATAACCAACTGAGTCTGTATGTAAACCTTGTGTGTTTTGACAGTATTAGCGCAAAAGATAAGTTAGTTGCGTAATCTGGCGCTGTTAGACAGGCTTTTTAGTGCGCGCGCTTCAGGTGTATGCGCTCAGAAAAAGGGCACCTCAGACCAGCGCGCGAATTAAACATTTAACCAGCAAGGCTTGTGTGCAAATAATGTACTTTTGCGATCGCGAATAAGTGCAGTGTCCTGTCAGAGTAACTCTACTGCTGTATGTCGTGTTGTACAGTATATAGAGACGGAGGCGCCAGAACTGTATTTGACAGAATGTGTGCTGTAGCACGATACTACGATATTTCTTCAAAAAGCAGATCGTGGAGGACATTTTTATCGTCCACGATCAAAAATCGTCATATCGCACACCCCTATTTTACACCATTCTCACTGTCGCCGAACAGCAGGAGTCAGATTGCCCCCTAGCGGATGGCTGAAGAATTGAAAGCTCGTATTCATAAATCTTCAAGGCAATGTCTCTGAATTAATTGATGCTCGCGCCCCCCCTTGACAGGTGCTGGCGCCCCCCTGGGGGGGGCGCGCCCCACAGGTTGAAAACCCCTGGTCTAACCGTGAGGTCATAAACGCATGAATAAACATTTCTTCATTTTACGTTTAGAGCATAGGTCGCAATTTAGATATGTTTTTGAGATGGAAAAGCTTAGTTTTACAGATGCTAGAAACATGGCTTTCAAATGAAAGATCACTATCAAACAGCACACCTAGGTTCCTAACCGATGAAGAAAAATTGACAGAGCAGCCGTCAAGTGTTAGATAGTTTTCTAGGTTATTACATGTGGGGTTTTTGGTCTGATAATTAACACCTCTGTTTTTTCAGAATTTAGCAGTAAGAAGTTACTCGTCATCCAGTTTTTTATATCGACTATGCATTCCGTTAGTTTCTCAATTTGGTGTGTTTCACCGGGCCGTGAAGAAATATAGAGCTGAGTATCATCAGCATAACAGTGAAAACTAACACCATGTCTCCTGATAATATCTCCCAAGGGTAACATGTAAAGCGGGAAAAGTAACGGCGCTAGTACTGAGCCTTGAGGTACTCCGTACTGCACTTGTGATCCATATGATACCTCTTCATTCACTGCTACGAACTGATGGCGTTCAGATAAGTATGATTTGAACCATGCTAATGCACTTCCACTAATGCCAACAAAGTGTTGAAGTCTATTTAAAAGAATGTTGTGGTCGATAGTGTCGAATGCAGCACTAAGATCCAGTAGAACTAATAAAGAGATACAACCACGATCAGATGATAGAAGCAGGTCCTTTGTAACTCTAATGAGAGCAGTCTCGGTACTATGATACGGTCTAAATACTGACTGGAATTCCTCACAAATACTATAAATACAGTGGCTTCAAAAATTTATTGGACATTTACAACACACTTAAAAAATATACCTTGCACTGCATACAAAATATCAAAGAAAGTGTTGTTTATTTTAAAGAAAGAAACACAAGCGCACTGTCAAACAAATGCTCAGGCTTGAAATGATAAAGCAGTGGATTAATATGACAACAGTTGAACAAGTTAACAAAAAGAAAAAGCATTCTCTTGTGAGAAAGGAAGTACACTTTTGGTAGACATTTTAAAAAAGAGTAGCTATCTAGTACGGCCATAATATACTTTAAAAGTATATACTATTATATACTATATACTATTATATAGGTGTGAACTGAATGTAATGTTTTCAAACACATAACTGCATTTCTTTTTTTACTAAAATGTATTATAGTTTACATTTATATTAAATGCAATTGATTGCACATAAGAGTGCCTTTTGACCGACTTAAGTAGACTTAAATATGTTATCTTTGAAATGTTGTTAAGTGTGCTGCTGCACTGTACTGACAAGCATTTATGGTAAAGTAATATATACACTGAACAAAATTATAAACACAACACTTTTGTTTGTGCCCCCATTTTTCATGAGCTGAACTCAAAGATCTAAGACTTTTTCTATGTACACAAAAGGCCTATTTCTGTCAACTATTGTTCACAAATCTGTCTAAATCTGTGTTAGTTAGCACTTCTCCTTTGCCGAGATAATCCATCCACCTCACAGGTGTGGCATATCAAGATACTGATTAGACAGCATGATTATTGCACAGGTGTGCCTTAGGCTGGCCACAATAAAAGGCCACTCTAAAATGTGCAGTTTTACTGTAATGGGGGGGGGGGGGTATCTGGTGTGAGCACCATTTTCCTCACGCAGTGCAACACATCTCCTTCGCATAGAGTTGATCAGGTTGTCCACTCCTCTTCAATGGCTGTGCTGGACATATACATATACTTGTATGTCATATATTTAAATATATTTGTAATTACACATTTGTAATAATGATGTTTTGGTACATCAAAAATATGTCCACAAAACCGGTCATAAGGGTACATTTTTCAAAATTGAGATTTATACACCATCTGAAAACTGAATAAATAAGCTTCCCAGTGATGTATGGCTTGTTAGGACAATATTTGGCCGAGATTCAACTGAGATTCAAATCTGGAATGTGAGGGTACAAAAAAAAATCTAAATATTGAGAAAATCGCCTTTAAAGTTGTCCAAATAAAGTTCTTAGCAATGCATATTACTAATCAAAAATGAAGTTTTGATATGTTTACGGTAGGAAATTTACAAAATATCTTCATGGAACATGATCTTTACTTAATATCCCAATGATTTTTGGCATAAAAGAAAAATCGATAATTTTGACCCATACAATGTATTTTTGGCTATTGCTAGAAATATACCCCAGAGACTTAAGACTGCTTTTGTGCTCCAGGGTCACATATTTACTTTAAATATAATATCAATACAACAGTTTAAATGGTAATCATTTATAATTGATAATTGTTGTATTGATATTATATTTCAAGTATTTTTGATGTACCAAAACTTCATCATACTTGTTTGTGTGCTTTAGTGTGTTAGTCAGCACATTAAAATAAGGGTACTTCTTTAACGCATGACAAGAGATTACAACATAATGACTCTGTGGTTATGACAACTGCTGTGAGATTTATTTTAAACCTAATGCAATGACATCAAATACACTAATAACATATTAGGGGTTGCTAAACATTCCCTTGAAGTAATTTCAATGAAAGACTGACTAGAAAACAGCAGTTTAAAATATCTAAAAGAAGTATAGTTGAGTATGGCTTGAGCCTAAATAGGCAGAATCAGACATACAGACAGAACAATAAACATACTTCCACTAATATCTCAATTCTGATTTTTGAGAAAGTTACTATAAACAGACAACCTGCTGTAGTTTGCATTTGTAAAATATTGAATATAAACATGTAGGACATTTAATCGCCCAAATGTATAAATAAATGCAAATACCCCTCATCCTATACCCCAAATTACACTATGTACAAAATCCCATGCAGATCAGTGATGGCTCGAGCCAGCGAGCGCAGTCCCATTTGTAAGGTCACGTCTGTGGTCTCTAGATTGGCACGTCTGTTAATGTACTAATAGCTGTGAACGAGACAGCCGTCTCATGCTGCTGACTGGCAGAAGGTGACATTGAAAGCTGTGTTTTCAGACATGATGCATACTGTGTGGCAACAGCAGAGACGGTGCCAGTTCACCCAACATATGCTGAAAATATACATACTACTTAGATTTACATTAAAATGACACTTAGAAGGTTAAGTAGATATTTGAAGGTAAATATTATATTAATATGAATATTATAATATACGTTTATAGTTTATGGCACCTAAAAAGTACTTGTTTTTCAAATGCTCTGGGCTGCATTAGTGGATAATAGAGAGCATTCGTGCCAGTGGTTTCTATAATCTTGGTTTATTCGCCCCGATGAATCATCATTGACAACATGCCTGCTTGCTTATATTTAAGTAAACTAGATCACATTCATCATAATTAGCAGAGCTGTCCACACTGAGACAGATGTCCATTTCCATGTCCAGTTACAACCACTTTCATTTGCCTGTCTATTTGAAATAAAATGAGTTTGGTTACAAACCAAATGAAGTAATTCATTTGTAATTTAGTCATTTATGGCCGTTGCTTCAAGTGTTGTATTACTATTACTATAGTAATAATACTATTAATATTTCTTAATAATTTGAATTTTGGCTAGTATTTTATATTTTCAGTTTTCATTTATGTTAGTAATTTTTGGTTATGTGTTTTTGTCATCTTTATTTTTTTAAGATATATATTTCTATTGATTGACTGATTGTAATACTTATTTAAATTGCCAAAGCAACTCATTTTCATTTTCCTTTCTTTATTGCATTTTAGCTGTTCACATGATAATTACACTTTATTTTATTACAAAAATGATGGACCCACTTTATATTAATTGTTTTTAATTATGATGTACTTCCATAATTATTTGATACAATATGTTTTTACATTGTACTTATAAAGATTTCTGTAGTTGCATCTATAATTAATTGGAAAATGAAGTAAAAATTAATGCAATAAGTATTTTTTTTTTTTTTTTTTTTTTTTAAATGAAAACACAGTAGTTAAAGACACCTAATATAAAGTGGGACCAAAATAATTATTAATATTTTAAATTTTAGTTTTAGTTAAAAATAAGAACTCTGGTGGATTCAAAGCCACGTTCTGATGTTTCTGCTCACTTAATGTTACTCCTACCTGCTTAATCTGCAGTGAGAGTTTGACTGACCATAAATGGACAACACCATGTGACCAGTGACAGAGTAATCTGAGACATCTGCCCTATGGTCTCACTGGAATAACACACACACAGCCTACATGTGTGTCACGTGACACAGGGCCACAGCGTGTGCAGTAATCCAGTCTTGTCCCTGAGGTATTGCCACCTTAATATTTCCTTTTCTTTCTCTCTCCATTGATTATGTTGGACATGCGTTCACTGAGGGAGGTGATGAGAAGTTTTCAGGATCCCTGTTTCTCCTCTGAGCTCTCTGGAGGGAGCGGAGCCTCCTGTGATGTTGGAGACTGAGCTCCTCCAGGACCGTCTGCAGAGCAAACGCCAGGTTAATGCACAGAGCACCAAATCTGTGTGTGTGTGTGTGTCAGTGAATCTGGCTGACCTGTTAGTGAGAGCTCGGCTAGTTTGAGGGGCAGGTCCGTGGGACTGACACCGGCAGGAGAGCCCAGGATGTCAGGAAGAGCATTACGTCGACCTGATCGACCCGATGACGCAAAATCCAACACCGGCTCCACCTCCGTCATCTCACCACTGCCATTCTATAATAAAAAACAGCCGAGTTCAGCAAGAACAATAAAAGCTGTTTTCAAAAAGTAGTGGGTCACATAAGTTTCTTTAAGTGCTTTAAAAGCAACAAATTTTATTTGTTTGAAAAACAAAAGGCAGTGAAACAGAACAAAATAAAACAAAAACTAAGCAAAATTAAACAAAATTAAAACAAGAATCTAACACAATCTGAAGTTTAACAATACTACTATGTAATGGTAACCTAAAAATGTTAATTAGGCATGCGTGATATTGGATTTTTTCCAATATGCCGATATTTTTCAACTCATTTTGGTCGATACCGATACCGATATATTTATTTTTGTTTGGAAACAACACCAAGTCTCTCCTGTGCAGAAAGTATAAGCAAAATATATATTTTTTTATTTTGGTTAGTTTTTAACAAGAACTTATATGTTAGAATTAAATAAACAATAATGAAGGTTTTTTGACAGCACACTGAAGCTTTGAAAATAACTATAAATAAACTATATATCAATCGCTGCATTTTTCCCCAGAAAGATGCAGTTAACCCCAACAATTTTATTTTATTTACAAATTTAACATTTGTAAATGGTCTACAGCAAAAGAGTTGTAAAAATTTTATTTGTTTAAAAAAATAAAACATATTACACATTAATGAATAAATCAGTATATATAAAATTATGTAATTTACAATAATCATGTCATGTTTGTGATTTCTTTTTTTTATGTAAGCTATAGCTTCTGGCTTTTAAATCAAAACATACTCATTATTTTATGACATCAATTACTTCTTTATTTAATCAGAAACACAGTCTAAATGTTATTTGTGTAGGCCAGGGCTGTCCAAACTCGGTCCTGGCGGAAACTCTGCAGGATCGAGTTTGAACAGCCCTGGTGTTGGCTATTTTACTTTTAATTGAATTAGAAGTAGGCCAACAGTGCCCCCTACAGATTAAAACTCCTTACCGAACGGGCATTAGGACCCTGGCGTTTACTCTATCACACACCAAACGCCTCATTCTGTAGGTTCTTTCACAGATTAAATTCAGTGATCCAAACGAGTGAATCTAATCATCATTCAGACAAAACTTTGCTTCAAGAATGAGCCACAATGTTGGCTTGATCTAATCACTAGCACACCCTGAGCACATGTTAGTTAAGGGATTCCTCTTATAGGCAAGGCATATTATATAATTTTTCATATCGGGCCAATGCCGATATTTACATTTAAAGCCATTATCGGCCAATTCCGATATCAGTCCGATAATATCGTGCATCACTAATGGTAATATATAAATTAACTGTTTTTCAAAAATGTTATTTAGCATCATTGAACCAACCTGTATAGATTAATTTATACCAGCAGGTTTTATAGGTTAAATCAGGTAAAAATATCTATATAAAGGTAACAATTGCAAGTTACCACTTTTTACAGTATATGATACATATTTAATGTACTTTATTGCATATAGTGTTATATCTGTTCACACCAAAGCCTACTGAGGATAGTACACATACTTGAACAAATGCAGAAACTGTTTTTTCTATGGTAATTGATAATAAAAAAAACTCTTCTAGACAAACATGTAACCATCTCTCTTCCTGTTTAGTGGCTCTTTGTGAACTCTCTGCCCTTGTGTCTTTTCACCGATTGGTTTGCATTATAGCAATGAGAATTGGAGGAAATATTCATAAAAATAGGAATGTGAAAAAGTAGGAATATAGTAAAAAAGAAAAAAAAAACTTAAGTAACAATCAAAAATGTTGATACCTTCCCCAAACTGACATTAACTTCTTTCAAAAGTCGGCTCTTGTCTGAATGCATCAAGTGTAATATTATGCAAAATATAACTTCTATGTCTGTAAGATTCACCCACAGAAATGTACAAACACACACAGAGAGATAGCATGCCATCTGTTCTCACTCTGGCCTCACACCAAAAGAGTTCATCTAGTCTACTGTAGGTCTGGAGGGCATCATCTCCCCATCCTGTCCTCTGTGGGAATGCCCTTCTTGCCAAAACTTAAAACTCAACAATCTTTTTTAATTGTTTTTTTATTTACATGCATTCATTTAGCAGATGATTTTATCCAAAAAGATTTGCAAAAATAAGTGAAAAAAAAAAAATAACAAATACAAAGTTAGCTAGAAAAGTACAAGTGAGTATGTTAGAAGGATTCTTAAATACAACATATACAATTATATACAGTGCCTTGTGAAAGTATTCATACCCCTTCATTTTCTTCACATTTTATGTTGCTGCCTTATGTTAAAATGCTTTAAATTACTTTTTTCCCCCACATCAATCTACACTCCATACACAAAATCAGCTTCTCTAGATAGTAAAGGAGATATATATATAGCTAAAGCTACCTAGTGATGATTTTCTTGAACAATTTGTTCATTTCGAATCTTTAATATTAACAAATTATCTCAGAGAGGGATTCATTCATTTCATGTTGACCGTGCATACACAGCAACGTAATTTTACTTGAACGATGTGACATCAACACGACACATACAAAACACAACAATAACACCCAACAAATAAAAACAACACTTACAACATAAACCAACATTACAAATGAAACAAACAACACAAACGGCTAAAAGTGAACCAAAAACAAGTTCAACAGCACAAATAAAACCAACAAGTTTATATTTTCTACAGCATGATCCATTCGTGCTGCATTGCATGCTGGGAATGTTCATAGCACTTATGTACTGTAGAAACACAGATTGATGCTGTTTGTTTACAATAAATTTCTGAGAGTGCAATTAGATACAAGATAAGTCCAACTGTGAAATTGCTGTGAAAGTAACGCAATTATTAACCTGGAATTTACAGTGTAAATTCAGGGAAAGTCAGTTTACATTTTTTTCCCCTGTAAATTTCACAGGAACTTACCGATAACCATTTAACAAGTTTTTATTGTGGCATTTTCACAGTTTTTTACTGTTAAAATTGCGTCGTTTTTTTACTGTAATTTCTCACTAAAATGTTTAACAGTGTAGTAAGAAGGAACAGGCGGTGTACAAAGTGAAGTGCATTTGTCAGTGTGCCATTGTATGCTTGTGTTTGTGTTTCATCAGTGATGAGCATATTTAGACAGATTAAACTCCTATGGTCATTCACAATGAACAAATAAAACCAATCAAAAATAAACAGCAACAGCAACACAACTCATAATCAACCATTCATAAACTGTGTGCTTTAACGCAGTGTGAATTGTTAATGTTCCCACAATCCCATGATGTTACAGAGGTCCATTCAAAGGTATTTAATTACTGTCCCTCTATTTATAGAATGTTAGAGCATGAGCATGTGTCTGGTCCCCTTGTTCCGCTTCCATGGCAACCGCCACATTATCATCCACAGAAATGTAAAGCACAGACTTCATCATCCATTTACACAAAACCTCCCAGTCATTACAAATAAATAAAAATCATTTCATTTCATTTTTTTTATTATTATTATTATTATTATTACAGTTAATTACAGAGGTAATTTATATCAAACCATTAAATGTACAAATATTTTTGTTTGTTTGTTTTTATAATCTTTATACTTAAAAAAAGTTCATACAGTTCAAAAATTTCCCATTCACTCCCATTCTTCCATTTTACAGTTAAAAGAAAAGAAAAAGATTGGGGGGGGGGGGGGGGGGGGGGGGGCACGTCTTATGAAAGCATGGGAAAGGGAGAGAAATAAAGAGACGATTAAACGAATCCTCTGGGATGGATTAGACATTTCTCTGTCTGTTTAACTCTTAACTCTTTTTTTCTTCATCTCACCTTCTTACTTTCTCTGAAGGATCAAAGTCTGCTTTCACACTTTCAGGCAGATTAATGCCCCCGGCTAAAACTCTGAATTACACACACACACACACATAATGTCCTAATATCCCCAAAGACAATACAAATTGAAATACACTACTTTGTGGGGTCCTTCAGCTACAGAAAACCTGTTTACATTGTTACACTTTCAGATAAACATCATTTACTATTTTTAATAGCAGGCCGGTCCCCACAAAATTTCAGGTTTTACTATCCTTGTGTATCCACAATGTAGCATAAACAAGTACACACACACACACACACACACACACACACACAGAATGAGCACAGCACCTTGATAGTTGTTCAATCAGAATAAATATATTTTGTTCCTTTTACTTTAAGTGCAAGTCCCCTAAACGTCCCCATTAGATATCTATTGTTTCGATTCAAAAGCGTCATCGCGCAGAACATCCACCTGATTTTCGCGTTCAGTGTGAAAAGGCCTTTACAAACATTTACCATGGATGTAATGTAATAACGTAATGAATGCATGATTTTGCAAACATGTAATTTTATTTAGCCAGGTCATCTGATTAGGGTATGTTTCACAATTCTATATCTCTATTTAATTTTCAAATTATGACAGTACAGTGAATGATATGTACACTCTTATAGTTTTATAGTTTTTTTCAATTGCTAGGAAGCGTTTACCAATGCTTAAAGTACTTTTTCTAAACTCTTAATACAGCCAATTAGCCAAAGAGTTAATTTAGGGAAGTCGTGGCCTAATGGTTAGAGAGTCGGACTCGTAATCCAAAGGTTGTGGGTTTGAGTCTCGGGCCAGCAGGAATTGTAGGTGGGGGCAGTGAATGTCCAGCGCTCTCTCCACCCTCAATACCACGACTGAGGTGCCCTTGAGCAAGGCACCGAACCCCCAACTGCTCCCCGGACGCCGCAGCATAAATGGCTGCCCACTGCTCCGGGTGTGCATTAGCATTAGCACTTCTATCCAACAGAAGCATATAGTCAATCATAGCACAGTGACTGTCAAAATACTAACAGTTGATGGCTTTACAAAAACTGCATTACTCGGCATTTTTTCAGTTCTACCTGCATATAACAGACAATATAAAAATCCATAGTTTTTTTTGTAATTTTAGCCTTCAGTTTACCTTCAACTGAAACCCATTTTACATTTTTAAGTGTTGAATGTGTTTGTTCTTGGCAACATACTATCTAAAACTGATTGAGTCATTACTTTATAGAATGTACAATAGAAAAAATAGGGTCCCCTATTCAGAAATTCAATTGGAGCCTTGATTGAAATTGCTTTCCGGTGTGGGGGTTGGATGTGGATGGTGCCCCCATGGTAGATGATGCCAGGGATCAACAAAAATTCCAACATACATGGCCTTTGGTTACTATGCAAGCTTGTTTCCTTCACAGAATATAAAAGTAAAAACAGTAATTTTAACCTTTTTATCTCACAAATTGGACTTCCATTATAGTAATTGCGAGTTTATGTCTTGCAATTCAGACTTGATCAGAATTGTGAGATACTGTAAATTCACAATTGCAAGAAAAAAGTCAGAATTCTAAGATAAAGTCATAATTACCCTTTACCCTTTATATTCCATGGCAGAAATAAGCTTTTACAGCAGCTAAACAGCTATCACTGTGTTATGAAATCAGTTGTGCCAGACAGTTTGAGACAGAGACAGATTGTGGGGGGTACTAATAGGGAAAAACTTAAACTGCTGGAATAAAAGAGTTTTAAAGGTTTAGTGAAGGAAGACTTGCAGGTCAATGGCATCAATGTTTAAGGTATAGTGGATAGTGCACCTGAGACCGTCATCATCCCTGAGAAGGACAGTGCACCTGAGACCGTCATCACCCCTGAGATGGACAGTGCACCTGAGACGGACAGTGCGCCTGAGAGCGCCATCACCCCTGAGACGGACAGTGCACCTGAGACCGTCATCACCCCTGAGACGGACAGTGCACCTGAGACCGTCATCATCCCTGAGAAGGACAGTGCACCTGAGACCGTCATCATCCCTGAGATAGACAGTGCAACTGAGACGGACAGTGCGCCTGAGACCGCCATCACCCCTGAGACGGACAGTGCACCTGAGACCGTCATCACCCCTGAGACGGACAGTGCGCCCGAGACGGACAGTGCACCTGAGACCGCCATCACCCCTGAGACGGCCAGTGCACCTGAGAGCGTCATCATCCCTAAGATAGACAGTGCACCTGAGACGGACAGTGCGCCTGAGAACGCCATCACCCCTGAGATGGACAGTGCACCCGAGACGGACAGTGCACCTGAGACCGTCATCATCCCTGAGATAGACAGTGCACCTGAGACGGACAGTGCGCCTGAGACCGCCATCACCCCTGAGATAGACAGTGCACCTGAGACGGGCAGTGCGCCTGAGAACGTCATCACCCCTGAGATAGACAGTGCACCTGAGATGGACAGTGCGCCTGAGAACGTCATCACCCCTGAGATGGACAGTGCACCCGAGACGGACAGTGCACCTGAGACCGTCATCATCCCTGAGATAGACAGTGCACCTGAGACGGACAGTGCGCATGAGACCGCCATCACCCCTGAGATAGACAGCGCACCTGAGACGGAGAATGCGCCTGAGAACGTCATCACCCCTGAGATAGACAGTGCACCTGAGACCGTCATCATCCCTGAGACGGACAGTGCACCTGAGACCGTCATCATCCCTGAGATAGACAGTGCACCTGAGACGGACAGTGCGCCTGAGAACGTCATCACCCCTGAAATGGACAGTGCACCCGAGACGGACAGTGCACCTGAGACCGTCATCATCCCTGAGATAGACAGTGCACCTGAGACGGACAGTGCACCTGAGACCGTCATCATCCCTGAGATAGACAGTGCACCTGAGACGGACAGTGCCCCTTGGACCGTCATCACCCCTGAGATGGACAGTGCACCTGAGACGGACAGTGCACCTGAGACCGTCATCATCCCTGAGATAGACAGTGCACCTGAGACGGACAGTGCGCCTGAGACCGTCATCATCCCTGAGATAGACAGTGCACCTGAGACGGACAGTGCGCCTGAGAACGTCATCATCCCTGAGATGGACAGTGCACCCGAGACGGACAGTGCACCTGAGACCGTCATCATCCCTGAGATAGACAGTGCACCTGAGACGGACAGTGCGCCTGAGACCGCCATCACCCCTGAGATAGACAATGCACCTGAGACAGACAGTGCGCCTGAGAACGTCATCACCCCTGAGATAGACAGTGCACCTGAGACGGACAGTGCGTCTGAGACCGTCATCATCCCTGAGATAGACAGTGCACCTGAGACGGACAGTGCACCTGAGACCGTCATCATCCCTGAGATAGACAGTGCACCTGAGATGGACAGTGTGCCTGAGACCGCCATCACCCCTGAGATAGACAGTGCACCTGAGACGGACAGTGCGCCTGAAAACGTCATCACCCCTGAGATAGACAGTGCACCTGAGACGGACAGTGCGCCTGAGAACGTCATCACCCCTGAGATGGACAGTGCACCTGAGACGGACAGTGCACCTGAGACCGTCATCATCCCTGAGACGGACAGTGCACCTGAGACGGACAGTGCACCTTGGACCGTCATCACCCCTGAGATAGACAGTGCACCCGAGACGGACAGTGCACCTGAGACTGTCATCATCCCTGAGATAGACAGTGCACCTGAGACGGACAGTGCACCTGAGACCGTCATCATCCCTGAGATAGACAGTGCACCTGAGACGGACAGTGCCCCTTGGACCGTCATCACCCCTGAGATGGACAGTGCACCTGAGACGTTATCATCTTTGAGACGGACAGTGCACCTGAGACGGACAGTGCACCTGAGACCATCATCATCCCTGAGACGAACAGTGCACCTGAGATGAACAGTGTGCCAGAGACTGAAACTGCCTCAGAGATAACACTGCCCTTGAGACTGGCACTGCCTCTGAGAATTTCACTGCCTATCAGTCTCAAACAGCCTCTGAGCCCGAAACTTCCTCTGAGACTGGCCCTGCGTCTGAGAATGACACTTCCACTGAAAGTGACACTGCCTGTCAGACTAACAATGCCTTTCAAATTAAGTCTGCTTCTCAAATTGAGACTACCTCATAGACTACATCTCAGAGTGACAGTACATTTCACACTGACAGTACGTCTCAGCCTGACACTGCCTCGAAGACAACACTGCCTCTTAACTTCCAGTGCTTTGGAGCCTTCCACTGCCTCTGAGACTGCCAATACCTCTGAGACTGACACTACCGCGGAGACTGCCCTCGAATATGAGGGTACCACTGCCTCTGAGACTGACACTACCTCTGAGACTAACACTGCCTCTGAGACTGACACTACCTCGCAGACTGCCCTTGAATATGAGGGTGCCACTGCCTCTGAGACTGACACTACATCGCAGACTGCCCTTGAATATGAGGGTGCCACTGCCTCTGAGACTGACACTACATCGCAGACTGCCCTTGAATATGAGGGTGCCACTGCCTCTGAGACTGACACTACCTCGGAGACTGACACTACCTTTGAGACTGCCACTGCCTCTGAGACTGACACTACCTCAGAGACCGACACGACCTCTGAAGCTTCCACTGTCTCTGAGTCTGACTTTGAATATCAGACAGCCACTGCCTCTGAACTACCCTTGAAAAAAATGACCCTTATGACTGGTTCAGGGTCACATATATGCTGTATGTCCTGGGATATTAATTGTAATTGACAATTACATACAAATTATTATATAACATTAATCATGTGTGAGCAAACGTGCCAGAAGGTGAAAGAAACACAATGTTCAGAGTGATTTTTTTTACCCCCATGAATATCCTCTCTCATTTTGCATTGCTGTAAAAGTTTAATGTTGTTTGTCTGGCAAAACTTTAGCTCAAAACAGTTCTTAAGGCAGAGGTTAACCTCAGCTAACAGAGCCTTGAATACATTAATCAAACACATAAGAGCTTGACTCACATGGTTGCACTGCACAAAAGTTTTTATTAAACTAAAACACAAACACGTAACTAGTCTAAACAAGCACAAACATACACTCACACATGCACAGGTTAACTGGAAGGTGAAAGTAAGAGTGAATGAACAAAAAAAGCCCACATACACTGGCCCATAGACCCTCCGCTCAACAGAAATCAGGACAGAAGTGGTCAAAAGAGTACAGAAGGTGTGAATGGGAATGTGTCTCCCTCTTCTGCTTGTGATCCGATCACCCAAAGTGCATCTTAAGACCAGGTGTAAACAAAGCTGTAGACTTCTGCTCTGCACAGTGAATGAGACACTAAATACCAACACATCTCAAATGAATCTCTACACAGCTGTCACTTCACTCTTTCAAGCCTTTTATACTGCTAGATCTCCAAACAGAACAAGCACACACGTCACACAATCATCACAAACCCTAAAGGATTTCCTATTTCAAGACTAATACAGAGAATGTAATCCTTGGTAAGTCACAATAAAAGATACTCACATCAAATATTCAGGCCTCTAATACTCTTTTATCTTGTAATCTTGCACTGTTGTTTGATAAGAGTATCTCTGAGGAAATAAAGCCTTTCATCCAAGTGTTCAAGAATTTGTTCTTTCTGGTAATTCTTGTTGAGCCCAATATTTAGGGTGTTAATTTCTTGGCTAGTATAAACAAATAATAGACCATACAAGCCATAATAAACTACACTCTCTCTAGTGTGCACTGGGTGGTCGCTTTACCAAGCCAAAAGAAACACAGAAAACAGCAGAAATGTCTTGAAATGGCCAGTCCAAACACAACACACACCATGTCCTCTCAGAGTTTCGAACCTTGATCTGCAGTTTGGTCATTTAGCATATGTGCAGCAGCCTCAGATGCCATCTGGCTCAAAGCACTGGCGCAGACCCACAAGTCTGTACAACAAGGGTTATCAAGCTTGTGTTAGCCCTGTGGCATAAATCAGTTTGTCTCTGAGCATCTTTTTCAAAGAGAAAAAAAGGTTTAAATACAAAGATTGGAGGATTGATGGATAGGGAAAAACTGCACTGCACACATCCCAAACACATAAGGCATACAGTCATGGCAGAGGAGTTCTGTAGCATGATGGGAAATGCATTGCATGCTATTGTTAGCAAACCAACATCAGCATTTCAGCTGCAGTCTCACTAAAGCTTATTAAGAACATTTTCATGTCATATTTCACCCAAAAATAAAAATAAAGATTTATTTATTTATCAGCTTTAAAGAAGTGAAAGATACCTCACATGTGCTCCGTTTTGTAAGTTTTGAATAAAAAACTTTGAATCCATTGTGAAAAAGAAGCATGCTTAACTGTATTGAATGAGCACTTCTGGTGAACTTCAAATCTTGAAAGTATACTGTATTTAAAAGACTGTACTTGCAGATAAAGAGACATTATTTTCATAATTATGTTTCTTAACACACTTAAGTTAACTTTTAATAAGTGCTCTGTGTAATAATGTCAAATTAAACATTTTATGTTAAAGTACATTTTAAATCATTTTTAATGATTTAATCTTTAGGTTAAAGTACACTTATTTTGATGTGTTGATACTGAAGCAAATGTAAAGTACTTGATTAACATTTTAACTAGTGTTGTTCAATGTTGCATTTAAAGTTAATATATTTTAATGTACAAAACTGCAACTGGATTTTTACAAATTCATAATTGCAAATATATTTAAATACAAGACATATAAGTTTCAGTAGAAATTACATTAAAGTATATTTTAGTTTACAACAAATGCTTGTCATTACATTCAGCAATTCACTTTAACCATATTTCAGAGACAATAGAAGGAATCAAGAATATATAACATAGGCCTAAAGATGTGTTTTATAAAGTCCTACTTAAGTGGGTCAAAAATGCCATTTGCATTTAATATACTTATAACTATATAAGTAAAGTAAAGTTAAATATATTTACTTATTTAACTTATATTTAACTAACTTAAGTTAAATAACTAATATTTACCATATTAAATGCAAACTAAAATACATTCTCATTTAATTAACATGCACTTGAGTGTCTGAAAACACTGCTTTCAGATTGCACTTAAGTATACTGTTTTAAACTATATTATTCCCATAATAGGTTTTTATTAATATGCTAAAATAAGGGCTGGTAATATATTAATACTGATTCATCAGTCATTTTTGATTACTGCCATTGGCTCACAATTGTGCCAAATGGACTGGTTAACATAAATGACCATTCTGTCTAGTGTAAAATAAGTGTTTATTTAGAGTTTATTTAAAGCAATTTTGTACATCTTATGTCCTCTTATATCATCTGCATTGTATTGATTATTGGCCAGATGTCATTACTGGCATCAACCCTGTCTGTAACTCAGTCAATCTTATCTTGTGTAATATACTAAAAGGAACCCATTGATCATGGCTGGTGTTTTAGTAAATTAAAAAAGGCTTTCTGTCTCTGTAGAAACATCCTTCTATCTTGACAGTATAATTAAAGGAAAGAGATAGAGTGTTTCTTCCTGTGCCACTGAGAAACCTTAAACCCCTAAACAGTTTGTGTTAATGTGTGCATTCAATTATAAATGTGTAAATGTGCAAGTGCATAATACTGTCTGTCTTTGTCTCTGTGTGTGTGTGTGTGTGTGTGTGTGCGCTGGCAGCATTTGTGGTCAAGTTTACATTATCACAGTTAAGAAATGCTAGAAGACTCATGATTGAGCAACACAAAACACTTTTAGTGCTTATTTAACAAGTTTGTGGCAAGATTCATGTTCATAGCACATGGTGCGAGCCTGAGTAATAGGCTGCTTAGGATGAAGGAGTTTGGAAAAAAACTAAAGTCTAGTAATAACAAGGCTTGTTATTACTAGAGTTGAGTTTTTCCAAACTCCTTCATCCTAAGTATTACTCAGGCTCGCACCATGTGCTATGAACATGAATCATGCCACGAACTGAGTGACTTACTGTACACTGTAAAAAATGATCATGATTTTAACGGTAAAAAACTGTGAACATGCTACGGTAAAAACCTGTTACATGGTTAACGGAAAGTTCCTGTAAAATTTACAGGGAAAAACCGTAAACTGACGTTCCCAGAATTCCCTGCATTCCATTTCAAATTCTGCTTGAATTTGACGTTTTTTTCTTTGAAATAACTATGTTTCTTCCTAGTTTTTTCTTATCGGTTATGTTTATTAGGGTTGTATGTTACATCTAATGTTGTTAAATTGATGTTTATAGCATATTTCAGTTTAATGAGTCTCACCATGATGGTGTTTAGTGCTTGTGTGAATGACACTGTGCACCTTCTGTATATTCTATTCTATGTGACTTTCTCATCATCACCTGCCTGCATTTGGTGGATATCAGTGTATTTCAAAGGAACAAAACAGATTTCAGTACTTTAATAGGTTGGTATATTAAGATTATATCAGTTAAAGAAATTACGGTATTTAACTGTAAATTTAAGTTAAAACCTTAAACCTAAAACATTGCTACCGTATTTTTTTACGGTAGAATTCTGGTAACCACAGCTGCCAGTTTTTTACCGTAAATTTTACGGAATTTTTTTTACAGTGTATGCTATTACTTTTCTACGGAGCCTTGAACATGACATTAAGAACTAATTCCCACAATGTATGCATTTCCTATTTTAGTTACATTTTGGATACCTCTGATTAATTTGTTCGCTTGTTTTAGGTGAATTGTGGCTACACTGTTCCCTTAAATTTGGAGGAACACATTATTTTTGTCTTTTTTTTCCCCTCTGCATGTAGTGTGTGGTGCTCTGTATGCTTTTCTAAGCAATCCGAAAATATTTATCTGGCAGATGATAAAATGTGGGGAAAAAGGTTTTTACTGATGGAGGGACCCAGGTCATCGGTAGGATATCACAGAGCCTTAGTCGTGAGCCAGTAAACAACCAAAAAGGACACATCCATAGAAATGCCCTGATAACCATTAAGTTGACTTAACTTAAAAAAATTGAGGAAACTTGTTGCGTGAGGCTTCAGATTGAAGGAGAAGGAGAGAAGCTGGAAGATTATTAAATGTCTTGTCAAGGTGAACACAAAGAGGCAGCAAACACAGTGTGACTCTAGGCATCTCACAAAGCCAGGAAAAGCGTGGGCTGACTGTGCTGAATTACCCAGAATACCACACTGAGACATCTTACACAACAACCACATGTTGCTGGGAATCAAAAGTACCAACAGCACATTTATGCATCCCTTGCTCTTCTCCGCTGCACAGCATAATAGCTGCATGTCCTAGAACACCAGGCGGCGGGTGAAGAGACAAGCATGATGAGATACTTATTCTGCTCTGCAGTGACTCACTCGGGTAAAGAGATGGCTCCAGAACGAGAACAGCAGCTCTGAGGAGGCTTGTTTGACTGCTTTATGATTATGAAGTCCTCTCTGAATCTGCTGGACACTGGCAGAGATATTTCTAAACTGCTGTACGGCTGTAAATTAGTTATTTCAATTCTGCAGTATGACTCTCATTAAGGAGGGAGTGTTATAAGACCATCAGTCAACACAATTAGAAATGAGCTACAGGACTGAAATCACTATGTGTTCAACAACCTGTTGAGACAGAAATTGGGAGGTAGGTTGTAACAACAGCATGTTTTTCTCGACACAAAATGAACAGTTATGGGATAAGTACCACATTACTACAATTAGACGCAGATACATATGGCAATATTGTATCAATGTTTGTGATAAACAGTGCAAAAAGTTAAAGAAAATATTACAACACACCCCAAACCTCCTTTTTTTATTTATTCTTGAACTTTTCAGCACTTTATAATGGTATAGTTTTAATAGTTTTATATTTTATCAGCACTTTTTTCATGCGTATAATACTATGCAGTGTTTATATATATATATATATATACACACAAAATAATAATAATTAATAAAATATATATATATATTTATTTATTTATTATTCAGACTCAGTGGCTTCTAAAATATTAATGTACAACATTTAAAAAATATATATATTTTTAAGATGATTTTCACTGACATTTACTCTCAAACAACGGCAAATATGTTAAAGTATCTATATTTCAAAACTGCACTAATAAGCAAATGTCAACTGGATTTACAACTGCTGTAATATTTATAGTATATTGTATTTGTATATGCTATAATATATAATTGCTGTCATATCTTTACATGCATGAATTTTAATAGTCAAATTAACAAAAAAAATATTTTTTTTTTATTCTCATGTTAAATGGTCAATATTAAGACTTCAGTATTCTAGATAAAAGCTCCACTTACCAATAATGAGCAGGCCTACAGCAGGATGGTTTTCATTTCTGCGTTCATCATGTTTGTCTCCGGCAGAACAGGTGTGTATCAGGACATCTTCAGTGTGTGTGTGTGTGTGTGTGTGTGGCTTTAGTCTCTTGAACAGTTCACACAGCGTTCGGAAGCAGACTGTACCATCTCCAGCACTCTGAGGGGGAGGACAGATGAAATCAGATTGGTTTATTTTTGAGTTTATTGCTTCAACAGGAGTTCCACCCATGCAGTCTAAATAATTCAGTGGCTTTGTAAATATCACAACAACAAATAACTATAATCTCTGAATATGACAAAAAGTGGTTGTTGAGTTGTACATACCACAATGAAATATAACTCAAAATCCATATATGCTTGCCAAAGCATTTAATGGGATAGTTCATGCAAAAATTTTAATTGTCATAATTTACTCACTCTCAGGCTGTTCCAGACCTTTATGATTTCCTTTCTTCTGCTGAACATAAGATAAGATATTTGAAAGAATGTGAGTAACCAAACATCTTATGGACCTCATTGACTTTAACTGTATTGTTGTTTAAATGCAAAAAAAAAAAAAAAAAAAAAAAAAAAAAAAAAAAAAAAATTAATTTAAATTAAATTAATAAAAAGAAAGAAAGAAAATACATTATATCAAAGTTTGAGATAAATAGCACAAAAAATCTGATCTGATATGATCTTTTACAGTAGGACAAAATCTGTCCTCATCATGAACTGAATTTTGCGCCATCTATTTTTATTTATTTATTTATTTTTTTAAATGATAATTAAAATGTTCTGTTCTCACATTAGGCCTAAATGTTGCTTGGATTATTGTGATCTCATTTTATATTTGTGACCCTGGAGCACAAAACCAGTCTTAAGTCTCTGGGGTATATTTGTAGCAATAGCCAACAATACATTGTATGGGTCAAAATTATCGATTTTTCTTTTATGCCAAAAATCATTAGTATATTAAGTAGAGATCATGTTCCTTGGATATATTTTGTACATTTCCTAACTATTTTAAAACTTAATTTTTGATTAGTAATATGCATTGCTAAGAACTTCATTTGGACAACTTTAAAGGAGATTTTCTCAATATTTAGATGTTTTTGCACCCTCAGATTGCAGATTTTCAAATAGTTGTATCTCGGCTAAATATTGTCAGATCTTAACAAACCATACATCAATGGAAAGACAAACCATACATACATCAATATTTATTCAGCTCTCAGATGATGTATAAATCTCAATTTCGAAAAATTGACCATGATGACTGGTTTTGTGGTCCAGGGTCACATATTATCTAAGGTATTCGAAGACGCTTCATCTACCAAACCATCGTGGACATCAAGAGACTGACAGACGGACTGGATCTTCTGAATGACTGGACTGTGAATTCACTCAGAAAGAGCCGCTCGATGCATTATTCTCCACTAGATGTCGACGCAGGACATTAAATGTGATCAAACAACATTTAACCGGAAGATGGAAAATCTATTGGGATTGAAAATCTCTCATAAACTATGAATTATATGAATGATGGATGAGTCAACATCAGTTGTTGCTTTATAGGGACATTTTAGCCTGATGATAACAGATATGATTCTGCACTGAATGTAGCCTACTGTAATCTCTGAGAGCTGTAGCCCATGCTATAGCCATATTTCCCATGTTACAAAAACAGCATTCTTCCATCTTAGAAACATTGCCAAGCTTCAAAACATGCTACCTGTTTCTGATGCAGAAAGGCTAGTTCATGCATTCATGACCTCTAGACTGGACTATTGTAATGCACTGCTAGTTGGTTGTCCTGCTCCCTAAGGTCGCAGAACTCTGGACTTTTGGTAGTACCTAGGACAGCAAAGTCCACTAAAGGAGGTAGAGCTTTTTCACATTTGGCTCCCAAACTCTGGAATAGCCTTCCTGATAACGTTCGGGGTTCAGACACACTCTCTATGTTTAAATCTAGATTAAAGACACATCTTTAGCCAAGCATTCACATAATGCATCTTATAATCTTGTACTGCAGTTATATCTGATCAAATGTACATTATTATTATTCTTTAGCTTGGGTTGAACAAATCATTTTTGCTTAGATGGAACAGCAGCTACGCTAATTATGTCTCTATTTGTTTCTCTGTTGATTAACATCCCATGGTAATTAGGAATGACAGAAGCTTCAGTCTGGATCCAACCCTTAAATGATCTGAGACGACCGAACACCTGAGAAAAGATGATGCCAACCCCTCAGAGGACCTCAGAGGATGCCAACGCTCAGACAACATACAGAATTACCACATTTTGCCATAAGTTAAATATATTAAGGTTCTGCAATATATAAATAAAGATTTCATGCGGGCGGGGTTGTGGACTTCAGAAATATAGATTAGTGTTAGTTATATATTTTCTATAAATAGGGTGACCATATTGTGCTTTTCAGAAATTAGGAAACTGTCTTTGGGCGGCGGGATAGGGTGGTATATAGAACCACCCCATAGCAAAAAGCAGGTCAATAGAAAAGTCAAAACCCAGACAATTTAGGAAAATAAATCCTGATTGGAGGCCTTTTTAAGGTCTGCAAAAGAGGACATGACTAAGAAAAAGAGGACGGGTCACCCTATCTATAATTCTAATGAGTATAAAACACCCTAATCAGGCTAATGTGTTTCTAATTTCACATGATAAAAGGAATGGTTCTAATCTGTTAAGCACCAGTGTAAAAATGTTCAGTCTTCATGTGAAAGCAATGTTTGACATGTTTGTTAGTTTCAGATACTGTTAGGGTTAGGGATACAGTGGATAGTATTTAGTATATACTAAAATACAGTATTCTGAGCAATAAGCTTTTCTTTATCTTTTTTTTTTTTTTTTTTGTGAGTGTGCATTTTGATTAATGTTCTGGCAGTAATACCAGGTGCATTTTGTGTGTGTGTGTGTGTGTGTGTGTGTGTGTGTGTGTGTGTGTGTGACGTATCCAACGTTTTCACTTCATACTGCATTTTTATTAAAAAGGCAAAATAACCATATGAGCTGATAGCTAGAATCAAGTATACAAACGAGGTAAACAAATGTATAACATACTACAGATTTAAATGCATATCGTTGTATAACAAACATTATTTTGCATATTACTCTTTAAAAAAAAAAAAAGTATGCCGTATTCAGTATATACTGTTCAGTATGCAGCCAGCATCACGACATTGTGAACACAGCCAGTGTCCTTGTTTGAGCATGCGTGCGTGGTGACAAATCTACGAGACTCCACCTTCCAGTAACAAGAGATGATTTATCATCAGCACACTGGCGACAGAGAGGCACAGAAATCAGCCGATGCTTTCACAAAGCCACTGCATCTGATGTGAAAGTGTTTTATACTGCGCAAAAGGATTAGAATAAAGATCCACGCGTGGGAGAGCACGAGAGAGAAGACGGCGTTCAGTTTGCCAGTCGGGAGAAGCGCAAATGAAGCGATGGAGAAGGATGTACTGGTGCATGTGATAAATGCATGATTGCATGGATGCTTTTCCGTCGAATTCAAACGGGCTTGTGCTACTTAACAAAAACACATCTATGCAATGTTGAGTTTGAAATATAGCATGCTCTGTCAGGTTATGAATATTCCGTGATAAATAATGCGGGCTGGGTTTGTCAGTTTAGTATCTTCGTTGCATGTTCAGAAATTTATCAAAGCATCTTTTTCCAAATTTTTACAGTTTGTTAATGTAATGAAGATAATGGCTTCCTGACAAGGACCAAGCAACCAATGCAGAGTGCCAAATGCAAGTCTGATAGAGGGCCAACTGGAATTGGAAATGGAACACAAGCATTTGACAATCCACTTTTGGAGGACTCTGTCATATTAACCTCTGTGTGAACTGCTGTTTCCAGCACCGCGGACAGCAACCATGAACAGGTTACGCAGGAAAGCTTGTGTGGCTCTTCTATTGTTCACCTTGTTTATTTTTGGTACTATGATGGGCCTACGAACCCTCAAACCCACTGATGGCTTCTCGGATCTTGCTCCAGGAATGGAGTTGATGCCTTTGGTTGGAGAGCGAATGGACCAGAGACCCAATCACATAGATGAATCAGTGGGTCAGAATGGTGTTGTGGGCAGTGACACCAAGATAGTGTTCTCCAACTCTGGTCCCGACCACAGCATATTCTATGACATTCACATCTTCTATTATTTATGGTATGGCTCTCCACAGATGGATGCTAGTTATATACACTGGGACCATGTACTGGTGCCGCACTGGGACCCCAAAATAGCTTCCAGTCACCCTAAAGGACGACACAATCCTCCAGATGACATTGCGTCCAGTTATTACCCTGAACTGGGACCCTACAGCTCCAGCGATCCAGATGTCATTGAATCCCACATGGCACAAGTCGAAGCTGCGGCTGCAGGTTTTACGGCCAAGACACAATTTGATGAATTGTGCTTGTCATTTATTATATTTCTGTTTATTTGGTTATTATAGTACAATATAGATGGTCGGTCATCATTAAAAACCTTAAAAGAGACTAAATGTTGCTTGTAGAGCAATGTATTTCCACTTTTGATGTCAGGTGTGGTGGTCCTGTCCTGGTACCCGCCTGGTGTGGCAGATGAACATGGCAAACCCACAGAGGATCTAGTGCCAGCTGTAATGGACGCTGCCCATAGACACAGTATCAAGGTAACTGGTGAGAGATCCATCAATCTGCTTACACAAAACACTTGGTTTATGGAGTTTTATTCTGATGTATTGTTATGTTTTAAACACTGTCAGAAAAGAATGTGAATGTGCATATACATACACACACAACAGTTCTTTCTGGTACTCAAATCTGATTGGCTAATAAGAGTGTTGCTATTAGAGGCCAACAGAACTTCAACAGCCGTGTCACCGTTTGTATTGTTTGCCGAAGTTGCCATGTTTCTCACAGCGAGTGTCATGGCGGATGCCCAAATCCACTATAATGACGAACCAGCAGTAAAGACTTTATATTGGAAAAATGGAAACGGAAGTTATTTTTACTTTTAACAACAGCTTGTAAGACATAACCAACAAATGCACAGACTAGCGCTGTCATCAAATCACCCTAAACAGCCTATCGGACAATTAAACTAATGTTTTATTGAGAATGTGAGATTGAATGCTGGATCAGATGCAGGTAATCACTATCGATCAGTCAATCTTTCTCTCATAATACTCTACTCCACATAATACACTGCTTTAATATGGTAATATAATAAGCTTTTAATGAAACAACTCAACGTTCCTTCGTTACTAGTTCTAAAGTGACGTTTTCGAATTAGTAACTGAGGCTTGGGTTCAGCTGTTAAACTGTCAACTTTAGATTTGAATCCGTGGTGGAAGAAAGTAGTTTTGCACAAAAGAGGGATTTTAAAGACACTCTAGTGTTGTTCCTAATTTATTTACACACTCGTGTCGTCTGACTGTTAAATGCGATATCACTCTCGTAGACGTGATATATGGCTGTATATCGGCATGCTGTGATTTTATATATATAGTAAGAATATGAACATATATATATATATATATATATAAGACTCTATAATGGAAACAGTGTGTTTAAACGTGGCTTCACTCTTTACAAGAGCAAACCAGCAAGGGACAATACACATTTTTGTCTTAAGTTCCACATTTCCCAGTGTTTACACCCTCATGCTTTTAACATGTCAGATCCTCTAGCTTTTATTTTGGTGGAATTTTGGTAATATTCTGCCAATTATGTATGCATGTAAA
The DNA here is from genome assembly GCF_936440315.1 of Barbus barbus. NCBI lineage: Eukaryota > Metazoa > Chordata > Actinopteri > Cypriniformes > Cyprinidae > Barbus > Barbus barbus. Next base: position 2,805,768 of record NC_136747.1, on the reverse strand, counting down.
TAAAACGAGCATGCACTTGCAAAGGTGAGTTTGTCAGAGCAGCATTTACAGTAAACCAAGCTGCTCTGAAAACACAGTATTACAAGCTGCCTGTGTGTAAATGAACACAGTGCTGCACTTCACTCTGAAGCATGCAGTGCAACTATATAGCAACTTTTTAAACTATATAGCTGCTGCTTTAGATCACAGTATGTTTAAGATATATTGCTGTTTCAGTTTTATTGATTAACTGAAGACTCATTTGTTTATTTTAATGTTAAATATTTTTCATCAACTCACAAACCACATGCAGTTCCCTCACAATCCCCTAGGGATTTGTAAACCTCTGCCTTCAAATAGTACCCTTAAGTGAATCTTTTATGAACCTTTAGATACAAAGATCTTTAAGGTGCCCCAGTGACCAGCTGTTGTACCTATAATTATACGCATTTTTGCACTTTTTTTATTGTTCTGTGAGTGAAGGTACAGTATATCTGAGCTTTATGTGGATACGTCATTTCATGACAATGTAGTGACCCTTACCTGATACCTTAAAGTCAGTGCACATTATTCTAAAGGTATTCACCTTGAACGGTAAACATGACTTCCATGTTAAAATAACAAATATATAACCTAGGTTAAAAGAGCTTGTATTAATACCCCTGATCTCTATTGCAGTTTTCACATTACAACACCAATATTGCGTATAAATGTCAGGAGATAACCCTGATATTATATATTATTTTGTATCTTATCAGTTTCATTGAATATAATTTTACATATGATCATTCCTTGAACAATCTATTTAAAAACTCAACAAGATATTAGCTACTAAAAATAGTAGGTAGGCACTAAAAAAGTTTTCAGTTTTGCTACAACAGCTGAATTGTTTGTGCTTTGGATGAGCCACTGACTGTAATTTTTTGAGCTCATTAGTGGTTGCATAAGTCTCTGTGTTTACTGCCTATAGCTGTGTTCACCATTTCTGCCTGATGAGAGGAGCTCAGACTCTAAGCTGTTACTGGGCCTCTTTGTCCATGATATTTTATAAGCCCAGAATCCCCTGGTGTCTAGAGAAGCAAGTCTGTAACACCATGCCTGTGATTACTGTCATGTTGTCAGTGTATGAGTTATGTTTTCGTCCAATGTGTCATGGAATGGTTGAATTTTAGCTGCAACATTGGGACTTTTAGTTTTTAAACAGCTTCATCAGTATGCCCTTTATCAGTAAAGTAACGTGCAAAATGTCATGCTGTTTGCCAAATGCCTTGACTTTATCAACTGCTTTGTTTTGGGTAAACAAAGCATAGTATTCTGTGGCGCAGATGTAGATTTAAGTCTTAAAATGCACAAGGGACTGCATTGCAAGGAGATTGCACAATCTTTGAAGAAAATGTTTGAATTAGTTTGGAAACAGAAAGCAATACCAGTCATCTGTACTCATTCATGAATGCTCGCAGTGGCGGCTTGGGCAGTGGGATGGAATGAAGCGTATTGCTATATGTGCTTCGTTTCCCATCAGAATTGATAGTGTTGGAGTCTGGGCTTTATGTTTAACAATGATGATGACAATTCTCACAACAAAACTGAGCTTTTCTACAATCCCGGTTGCCATTGTACATCCTTTTGGTGAGGTCCTTTTTATTTTATTTTTTATTTTTTAAAAGACGTGTCTTGCTGATTAACACAGTTTATGTGATCTGGTGAACCATGTCCGATTAATTTGCTCTCCACTTGTGGCTGCACATTCATGCTAGCAGCAAGTTGTCTAATGGTGTACATGAATTATGGAGTCTAATGTGTTGTGTATGTTGAGAAAATGAAGGGGCCAAACACTGAACCCTGATGTACCCCAATGGTCAATAGATGTGATTTAGACACCTTTCCTTCCAGAAACCTTGAAGAACCTGTACATGAATGTCACATTTGAGTTTTCACTCTGACTTAGGGGTGAGCTGTCAGCTAGTTTGTTGATTTATTTTTCATTCTATGTGCTGTGATTTGCCTTTTTTGAGAAAGACTGTCTGAGCAATCTACTTTTTTGACCAATCATGTACTGTAGCATTGATTTACAATTGTTTCTTTGGCATTTCAGCTTTATCTTGGTGTCACACATTTAGATCTCAGGGCACAGCAAGCCTTATAGCCTGAGTGAGTGGATTGACGTCATGCCAGTGCTTATACAACAACCACTGTATCTTTGTAACTGCGCTCAAGGCCATGCCTCATTCTAGACAGACACATTCAGCCACTGAAATGAACAATGATTTATTAGTACTTTAGTCTTTCTGAGAATTTCAGAATATGTTTAAATCTTTCCAACCAACAAAGCACTACATTTTATCCTAAAGTAGAAATTATAAACTCATTTGCATTTCATGTTTAACACATTTCTTAAAGAGACCTTTCATGCTTGGCTGTTAGATGGCAGTGCATAAGAGATTTCAGCAAGAATTTGACACCTCTGATTTGCAAAAATGTGTCAAAGCAAATTCACAATTCAGCAGAACATATTCCCCTGTCATACAGCATAAATAATGAGAAGAAAGGCAGAGAAAAAGACTTAGTTGAGACAGGCATCACAAACCAGATTTTTTGCCATATCCAATTCAAATCTCTTTAGTTCTTTGAAACTAAAGAAAGAAGAAAAAAAAGATTTATAGTGTAGCATTCGCTGTGCAGTGAATAAAGTGAGTGAACAAATGATGGTAAATTCGGTAATGGCACCATCATTTTTTATGCATATAATGAGTTTGTCACCTTTGTGAGGTGAGTAACAATGTACATGGGTAGAGGTATTTTCTTTCCATCTTCTCTTTCTGCAACCATTAAAAGTCATGATTATAGCAATCAGTGTAGCTGTAACCAGTTATTGACTACATTGGCAGTCAGTCCTCAAGAAACAGAGAGACAATGGAACTTTCCAGGTGTCGAGTACCTGTAATTTGTATTTTTAGCAACCTCCTTCTCAAAACACTAGTGTAGTGAAGATGTTCATGTCCAAAATGTCTGATGTCAAACTGTCCATGACAGAGATGTGTCGCTAAATGCAGGTTGCCATGGAAACAGTTTATGAAGACATTCCGGATTGGCGTTGTGGAAAATGATGGGTGTTTGTGCTTGGCTTTTCGGCCAATCTGGTTTCATCCGTTAAAGTTAACCTTTTCAAATAACAATCGTGGTCCTGGACAGTGCATCTATACCTTACATATGCAGGTAAAATCGGAATTTCTTCAGTTATTATTAAAAAACAAGCTAAACAGACTTCATAGCTAGCATTAGTGAAGCGGTCAGTGGAATCTTTCTGCCAGCTAAGCTCCGCCCACAGAAAAAATGTCACAATGTTTACTAACAGAAAAAGGGTCTATTGGCTGTTTATTAGGCAAGGCAAGGCAAGTTTATTTATATAGCACATTTCATACACAATGGTAATTCAAAGTGTTTTACAAGAAAGAAAGTAAAATAGTCATAAAAAATAATAATAATAATATTGATCACAGTAATAAAACTAAGGAGTTGAAAAAAAAGAGAAAAAAAAGAAAAATTGTAATAATAATAAAAACAAGAAACTCTTCCGCACTAAGTGAGCGGGGAAAAAAAAACCTAACTATTCCACTACTTCACCCCCTACTTACTTTGACCATCATATCTGACCTATTCGCTAAAACTAAATAGAACTCAGAGGTCCTACTTTAAACTTATTAACCAACACACTTGTCTTTCTTTGCCCACATTCTCTTTACCAGCACAGCACTTACTTTAGCCTTCAGTTTAAACTTTTAAAACGATATAAAATTGATTTAAAATTTATTTAAAACAAGTAAGAATAGAAAATGATTATCACAGCAATAAAAACAAGGAATAATAATCACAACAATAAAAACAAGGAAAATTATATAAAGTGAAAGTACAGTGCAATCAGTTCGGACGTAGCACAGTGCTTATTCAAGAAATGCACAGCTAAACAGATGAGTTTTTAGTCTGGATTTAATTAAATGTGGTTAATGTTTTAGCACATCTGATCTCTTCTGGAAGCTGGTTCCAGCTGCGGGTGGCATAATAGCTAAAAGCTGACTCCCCTTGTTTTGTGTGAACCCTTGGTGTTTCTAACTGACTCGATCCTAATGATCTGATTGGTCTGTTAGGTTTATATTCAGTGAGCATATCTGCAATGTATTTGGGTCCTAGGCCATTGAGTGACTTATAAACAAGTAAAAGTACTTTAAAATCAATCCTAAATGTAACTGGAAGCCAGTGTAAGGACCTGAGGACTGGTGTGATATGCTCAGATTTTCTGGTTCTAGTCAGAATCCTGGCAGCAGCGTTCTGGATGAGCTGCAGTTGTCTAATGGTCTTCTTGGGAAGGCCGGTGAGGAGACCATTACAGTAATCCACCCTGCTGGTGATAAAGGCATGAACAAGTTTCTCCAAATCATGACTGGAAACAAAACATCTAATTCTTGCAATGTTTTTGAGATGATAGTATGCTGATTTAGCTACTGCTTTGCCATGACTACTAAAACTAAGGTCTGTCTCCAAATTTTTAGTTGTTTGACCCCTAGAGTCAAGGTATGCATTCACCTTGAGAACTTCATCTTTGTTTTCAAATGCAATGACTTCAGTTTTCTCCTTGTTTAACTGAAGAACGTTTTGGCACATCCAACTGTTAATTTCATCAATGCATTGGCAGAGGGAGTCAATGGGGCTGTAGTCATTTGGAGATAAGGCCAGGTAAATCTGGGTATCATCAGCATAGCTGTGATAGGCAATTTGGTTCTTCCTCATTATCTGACTTAGTGGGAGCATATACAGGTTAAACAAGAGCGGTGCAAGAATTGAGCCTTGTGGGACTCCACATGTCATGGCCGTCCACTTAGACTTATGCTCTCCTATACTCACATAATAACCTCTCCCTTCTAAGTATGACCTGAACCATTTGAGTACCAACCCAGAAAGCCCGACCCAGTTTTCCAGTCTCTCTAGAAGTATGTTATGATCGACAGTGTCAAAGTATTAGTATTAGACAGTGTATTAGACAAAGTAAAGTATTAGACAGTGTCAAAGTATTAGTATTAGTATTAGTACTAATAATGCATATTTTAATGTCTTATTCTGCATGGCCATATTTTATATCCATTAATCCTACCTCATGCCTAAAATTAAAGGTTCAGTTCACCTAAAAATGAAAATTCTGTCAGTAATTACACACCCTCATGTCGTCCCAAACTCGAAAAAGCTTTGTTCATCTTCAGAACACAAAATAAGATATTTTGATGAAATCCGAGAGCTTTCTGACCCTCCATAGACAGCAATGTAACTGAAACACTCCCAAGCCCAGAAACATAGTAAGAACATTGTTAAAATAGTCCATGTGACATCAATGATTCAACCGTAATTTTACAAAGCTACAAGAATACTTTTTGTGCACAAAGACAACAAAGATAACGACTTTATTAAATAATTAATCTCCTCTGCGTGCATAGGCGATATTAATGAGATTAGCATGCGTTGTTACATTGCTGTCAATGGAGGGTCGGAAAGCTTTCTGATTTAATCAAAAATATCTTTATTTGTGTTTTGAAGATGAATGAAGGTCTCGCGGGTTGGGAATGAAAGGATTGTAATTAATGACAGAATTTTCATTTTTAGGTAAACTAACACTTTAACGACTACCTTACTAACAATTAATAAGCAGTAAAATAGTTTTTTTAAAGGCAAAAGTTGTAGTTAATAGTCTCCTTTCTAGTTGCTTATTAGCATGCATATTACTAGAATATTAGCCATTTATTAGTAGTAATTAAGCACATATTAATGCCTTATTCTACATGACCTTATTCTACATCCCTAATCCTACCCAATACCTAAACTTAACAACTACCTTACTAACTATTAATAAGCTGTAAATTAGGAATTTATTGAGGGAAAAGTCGTAGTTAATAGTGAATAAGTGCTCCCTATTCCAAAGTGCTACCTAATTGGACATTAAAATAAAGTGTGACCAATAAATGTATATATTGTTCAAAGTAAATCACAAGTATTTGAACGTACATGTTCATTGTTCATTTAATGAACTACACCTGTGATTTATCTGCTAGGACTCCTGCATGAACTTGAGAGAAGCAATTTCCTACATCTACTAAAAATCATTGACACACGAGTACAAAGACAACACTTGTTTTGATATCTTGCATTTACTACAGTGACATTAGCACATTTTTAAGTGTCCAAATACATTTTTGTTGCTTTTATATGCACACTACGGTATCTTTATCAATGTATGTATCGGTTTATTACGGACATACAGTATGTGTTGTATATTTGAATGATACATGATTTAGAAGCTACTAGAAATGGTTTTATTCCTTACTTCATTACCTTTGGTTCTTTACAGGTTGCGTTTCACCTGCAGCCCTACAAAGGCCGGACGGACCTCAGTGTGCATGACAACATCAAATACATCATTGACAAGTAAGTTGCACCTCTTCAATACCTCCATGCCTCCTGCACTGTTCCAAAACTAAAGATCAGAGCGATCCTGTCTGCTAACCTGAAAGTTGGGGTGAAATTCAATCCAGCCTGGTGAACAGAAAAGAGAGTGGTGTTTTCTTATATTAATCATTCATGAAACAGAACCTATAACATGGCCAGATGGTATTGCAGCTAACTCACTCAGGTTCAAGAGAACAATGGCCGCAGTAACACTATAACAATCTACTGACTGCAACATGCCGAGTAATTTTTTGCAAATATATTAAAGTTATTTGTCCTTGAATTGTTCTCTAGCAACAGGTATGCCTTGGAATGAAAGACATTATGTAAAACCGAGCCAAGTAAAGTATAGGTTTACATGGTATCTGAGTATCAGGTAATACAGTCATCTGTACTGCTGTGAGAGGCTTACTTTCAGAACAAGGACACATAACATTCCAGAAAGCACAAAACGCTTTTATAACACTGTACAATGATGCATTTTGGTTATAATTAGCATTAAAGGGGTCATGACATGGATTTTATTTTCATTATACAAATAAGTATGTGGAAAAATAATTATTTTTCAACCCTCATTCTAAAACAACCTGTTTTAAGGGGTGGGTCCTTTAAGACTTCTCAGTAATCGGCCACTGTTATGTTTGGCTAACATCATTGCATTGGAAACCATATCAATGCCCCCTTGCTATCGCATGTGAGTGTTTTGACAACATCAATCCTCACATGATCCGGGGACGCCATTAAAAATAAACTATCCACTTGTTCCTTACACTGGAACCCTTCTGATATCTCTATGCAAACGAGCTGTTTAAACCAAACGCGTCAAAGCGAACGTTCTTTCTCACCATTTGTCTGATTGATGACAGACTAAAGCGTGTGGACTGTTTCAGAAAGTGAACACGCATCTGTGTACTGTATCCAGTGAAGACAAGATAGTGGCAGTGATTGTAATTTCTATTTGCTTTTGACACAACGCCACACTCACATTCAGCGTAATCAATTGTCCAGGTGACGTCATCTTGCACCTCAGATCCAAACAAGCCGTTTTTGGAGCTCGATTAAATAAATGATTTGTTTATAACGAGGAGGACGTTTTAAGCTATGAAACTTGCAGGATGTTTTAATGGTACAAAGACCTCTTATATGCCAAAAGTTCAAGGCAAATTTGATTTCTCATGTCATGACCCATTTAACTAACAACAAGCAATACATTTGTTACAGTATTTATTAATCTGTGCTAACATTATAATAAATACACCTGTTCATTATTAGTTCACATTTACTATTGATAGATACAACTTTTGATTTTAATAATTTATTAATAAATGTTGAAATAAGATTAAAAGGATATTTTACCCCAAAATTAAAATTCTGTCATCATTTACTGCTCCTCAAACAGTTCCAACCTGTATGGCTTTATTTTATTTTGAGAAATTAATGTTTTGTTTTGTTTGTCCACACATTGGAAGTCAATGGTAACCAGAACTGTTTGGTTACCAAAATTTACTATGTGTTCCACAGAAGAAAGAAATGTATACCAGTTTGGAACAACATTAGGTTTGAGAAAATTGACATTTTGAACTGTCCTTTCAATAAATGCATTAGAAGTATTTTCACTGTTAGTTCACATTAACTAGAGTAACTAACTAATGTTAACAAATTCAATCTTATTGTAACGTATTAACATTTTTATATATTATACTTTATATAACTCTTTACAATAAGGTTTATTCCATTAATATAATGCATTAGGTATCATGAACTAACAATGAGCAAGACGTTTTTTATGTACAGTAGGTTAACGTTATACATTTTCAGCATTTTAAACTGTAAAAACTAACATTAATTTATTATGAACACACAGCAATTAAAAATTAATATATATAATATACCCTATGTAAAACAATACATTATGCTTTGATTCATAAATGCTGTAAAAATCTCATTGTTAGTTCATAATATCTAATGTATTCAGTAATTTTAACAAACTGAGTCTTACTGTAGTGTAATTCCTAAATTTAATGTGGCTTTATGTAAAAAGTATATTATAAATGATAACCAATAACTGTATGTATAGATATCTAAAAAATAACTAACTTAATATATATTAAATATATATATTACAACCCGAATTCCGGAAATGTTGGGACATTTTTAAATTTGAATAAAATAAAAACTGAACGAATTTCAAATCACATGAGCCAATATTTTATTTTCCCAATAGAACATAGATAGCATAACAAATGTTTAAACTGATAAATTGTACTGCTCCTCATGCAGTTCCAAACCTGTATGAGATTATTTTATTTTGAGAAACAATTTTGAGAAACAAAAAAAAGTTTTGTTTTGTTCGTCCACACATTGGAAGTCAATTGTAACCAGAACTGTTTGGTTACCAAAATATCTTGATAACCAAATATCATATATCTTTAAATGTTTAAACTGAGAAATTTTTTAAAAAATTTGCACAAAATGAGCTCATTTCAAATTTGATGCCTGCTACAGATCTCAAAATAGTTGGGACGGGGGCATGTTTACCATGGTGTAGCATCTCCTCTTCTTTTCAAAACAGTTTGAATATGTCTGGGCATCGAGTTTATGAATTTCTGGAGTTTTTGTGTTGGAATTTGGTCCAATTCTTGTCTAATATAGGTTTCCAGCTGCTGAAGAGTTTGTGGTCGTCTTTGACGTATTTTTTGTTGAATATCGTGCTAAATGTTCTCTATAGGTGAAAGATCTGGGGCCTCATTTATAAAACGCTCCGTAGATTTCATCCTAAAAGTGTATGTACACACAAAAGCTAGATTTTGCGCATGCACAAAAGTTTTCAGATTTACAGTGGGTACGGAAAGTATTCAGACCCCCTTAAATTGTTCACTCTTTGTTATATTGCAGCCATTTGCTAAAATCATTTAAGTTATTTTTTTTTCCTCATTAATGTACACACAGCACCCCATATTGACAGAAAAACACAGAATTGTTGACATTTTTGCAGATTTATTAAAAGAGAAAAACTGAAATATCACACGGTCCTAAGTATTCAGACCCTTTGCTCCGTATTTAGTAGAAGCACCCTTTTGATCTAATACAGCCATGAGTCTTTTTGGGAAAGATGCAACAAGTTTTTCACACCTGGATTTGGGAAATCCTCTGCCATTCCTCCTTGCAGATCCTCTCCGGTTCTGTCAGGTTGGATGGTAAATGTTGGTGGACAGCCATTTTTAGGTCTCTCCAGAGATGCTCAATTGGTTTTAAGTCAGGGCTCTGGCTGGGCCATTCAAGAACAGTCACGGAGTTGTTGTGAAGCCACTCCTTCGTTATTTTAGCTGTGTGCTTAGGGTCATTGTCTTGTTGGAAGGTAAACCTTCGGCCCAGTCTGAGGTCCTGAGCACTCTGGAGAAGGTTTTCGTCCAGGATATCCCTGTACTTGGCCGCATTCATCTTTCCTTCGATTGCAACCAGTCGTCCTGTCCCTGCAGCTGAAAAACACCCCCACAGCATGATGCTGCCACCACCATGCTTCACTGTTGGGACTGTATTGGACAGGTGATGAGCTGTGCCTGGTTTTCTCCACACATACCGCTTAGAATTAAGGCCAAAAAGTTCTATCTTGGTCTCATCAGACCGGAGAATCTTGTCACCATCTTGGAGTCCTTCAGGTGTTTTTTTGTGTCTTGCACTGAGGAGAGGCTTCCGCCGGGCCACTCTGCCATAAAGCTCCGACTGGTGGAGGGCTGCAGTGATGGTTGACTTTCTACAACTTTCTCCCATCTCCCGACTGCATCTCTGGAGGTCAGCCACAGTGATCTTTGGGTTCTTCTTTACCTCTCTCACCAAGGCTCTTCTCCCCCGATAGCTCAGTTTGGCCGGACGGCCAGCTCTAGGAAGGGTTCTGGTCGTCCCAAACGTCTTCCATTTAAGGATTATGGAGGCCACTGTGCTCTTAGGAACCTTAAGTGCAGCAGAATTTTTTTTGTAACCTTGGCCAGATCTGTGCCTTGCCACAATTCTGTCTCTGAGCTCTTCAGGCAGTTCCTTTGACCTCATGATTCTCATTTGCTCTGACATGCACTGTGAGCTGTAAGGTCTTATATAGACAGGTGTGTGGCTTTCCTAATCAAGTCCAGTCAGTATAATCAAACACAGCTGGACTCAAATGAAGGTGTAGAACCATCTCAAGGATGATCAGAAGAAATGGACAGCACCTGAGTTAAATATATGAGTGTCACAGCAAAGGGTCTGAATACTTAGGACCATGTGATATTTCAGTTTTTCTTTTTTAATAAATCTGCAAAAATGTCAACAATTCTGTGTTTTTCTGTCAATATGGGGTGCTGTGTGTACATTAATGAGGAAAAAAATTAACTTAAATGATTTTAGCAAATGGCTGCAATATAACAAAGAGTGAAAAATTAAAGGGGTCTGAATACTTTCCGTACCCACTGTATAAACGCTTAAGTATGCCAGAACATGCGCAAAAATCCCATTATAAATCCCAGTCAGGGGAAGATTGTGCGTACGTGCATCTCCACCCCATCTCCTCCCAGAAATCACCATATATGGAGCTTACAACGCCTAGTTTTACGATGCATAACCTCATCTGCATATCATTTCCATGCATATTCCCATCCACGTGACACCATGTTTAACACCGTCAAAGGTACAAGACGTTAAGGAAATATGAGATACAGATTAAATGCCATTTGTGCCACATTCATTTTTATTGCCAAAACTGTTTTAGAATATATCAAAATATCCATAAAAACAAAACTGTTTAGTTCTCAGATAAATAGCCTATTTTACAAACCCGATTCCAAAAAAGTTGGAACACTGTACAAATTGTGAATAAAAACAGAATGCAATGATGTGGAAGTTTCAAATTTCAATATTTTATTCAGAATACAACATAGATGACATATCAAATGTTTAAACTGAGAAAATGTATAATTTTAAGGGAAAAATACGTTTATTTTAAATTTCATGGCATCAACACATCTCAAAAAAGTTGGGACAAGGCCATGTTTACCACTGTGTGGCATCCCCTCTTCTTTTTATAACAGTCTGCAAACGTCTGGGGACTGAGGAGACAAGTTGCTCAAGTTTAGGAATAGGAATGTTGTCTCATTCTTGTCTAATACAGGCTTCTAGTTGTTCAACTGTCTTAGGTCTTCTTTGTCGCATCTTCCTCTTTATGATGCGCCAAATGTTTTCTATGGGTGAAAGATCTGGACTGCAGGCTGGCCATTTCAGTACCCGGATCCTCCTTCTACGCAGCCATGATGTTGTAATTGATGCAGTATGTGGTCTGGCATTGTCATGTTGGAAAATGCAAGGTCTTCCCTGAAAGAGACAACGTCTGGATGGGAGCATATGTTGTTCTAGAACTTGGATATACCTTTCAGCATTGATGGTGCCTTTCCAGATGTGTAAGCTGCCCATGCCACACGCACTCATGCAACCCCATACCATCAGAGATGCAGGCTTCTGAACTGAGCGCTGATAACAACTTGGGTTGTCCTTGTCCTCTTTAGTCCGGATGACATGGCGTCCCAATTTTCCAAAAAGAACTTCAAATTGTGATTTCCATTACAGTAGCATTCCTGTATGTGATGCAGTGCCGTCTAAGGGCCCGAAGATCACGGGCATCCAGTATGGTTTTCCGGTCTTGACCCTTACGCACAGAGATTGTTCCAGATTCTCTGAATCTTTGGATGATATTATGCACTGTAGATGATGATAACTTCAAACTCTTTGCAATTTTTCTCTGAGAAACTCCTTTCTGATATTGCTCCACTATTTTTCGCCGCAGCATTGGGGGAATTAGTGATCCTCTTGCCATCTTGACTTCTGAGAGACACTGCCACTCTGAGAGGCTCTTTTCATACCCAATCATGTTGCCAATTGACCTAATAAGTTGCAAATTGGTCCTCCAGCTGTTCCTTATATCGACATTTAACTTTTCCGGCCTCTTATTGCTACCTGTCCCAACTTTTTTGGAATGTGTAGCTCTCATGAAATCCAAAATGAGCCAATATTTGGCATGACATTTCAAAATGTCTCACTTTCCACATTTGATATGTTATCTATATTCTATTGTGAATAAAATATAAGTTTATGAGATTTGTAAATTATTGCATTCCTTTTTTATTCGTAATTTGTACAGTGTCCCAACTTTTTTGGAATCGGGTTTGTAGAATATAATTGACAAAATAGTATATTAACTGTTTTAAACAACTCAAATCAAATAAAATGTATTTATTATGTAGGTTTGATGAAAAGGTGAATATCTTTTAGCTATTTTTAGTGGAAACAGGTAAGCTATTTATTGCAGTGTAAATACAATTGTCCGACTCGCGTGTCACTGACAAAGTATTTTAAAAAGGAAACAGGCAAATCTTACTGTCCCCCCAAGTTTTATCCTTCAAATACAGTGGTATTTTTCATAATGTTGTGGAGATGCCTTCACACGACATCAACACCTCTATGCAGCTGCGCTTGTACAGTAGCTATTATTCAAACCGGGCAATGAACCGTTCCACCGAATCCAGCAGTGTCCGCCATAATATCGAAGTAAGTGTGCATCATTGATCATTGTTCTCGCTAAAAGAAATTTCATAACATGAGATCCACAGTTTAGTTTAAATATATGAATTATTATAGCACTCATCGTTGTCATTAAAACATTGCATGCCACAGGAAAGTGATTAAGCGTATCAACTAAAAATATGTCTAAATTCATATAGTTTTGGTTTAACTTCTGTGTGATGACTTTATATAATTTCAGTGCTTATCTCCATTGATGAGAGTGGAATAGGCTATTTAATGTAAATGTGTATATCGAAATGAAAACAGTTTAAAATCATTGTTTACTTCATTACTCCAGGAAAAAGAGTGTGTACGCACAGTCAAGAGCATCCGTACGGTGCACACATATTTACGCCAAGTTTATTTTTTATAAATCCAGATATGTGCTTGGAAAACAGCGTATGCACATTTCTATGCTCATTTTGTGCGTACGCAACGTTACATGAGGCGCCTGGAAAGCAGGTAGGCCAATTCAGCACCCGGACTCTTCTACTACGAAGCAATGCTGTAATAGCTGCAGTATGTGGTTTTGCATTGTCCTGCTGAAATACACAAGGCCTTCCCTGAAATAGACGTCGTCTGGAGGGGAGCATATGTTGCTCTAAAACCTTTATATACCTTTCAGCATTCATAGTGCCTTCCAAAACATGCAAGCTGCCCATAACGTATGGACTTATGCAAAGCCGATCCTCCCTATACGCAGAATACGCAAGCTGTGTAGGGCCCCCCGAAACACCAGGGGGCCTCCTTGCTCTCAAAGATGTTTTAATTTTAGTTTCGTTTTTGAGTTTGGCCAGCAGTTATTGAAAATATGAATGATCATTTCTTTTAAATCGGTGCGCTGTCACCCTCCCAACGTAAAAAAATCAGTCAAATCATGTAACGCGAATGACGTATAGTCTCTTACTTGAGACTAGAAAACGAGTTGAAAGTGCACTGAGCCGCGGAAGAGATACTGTTTCTCGAGCGCTATTCGAGATGGCGTGAAACACGGACAAATGCATTACATCCATTCTTTCAACAAATACCCAACTCCCCCCACCCCACCCCCCGCCGGCGACAAAGTTTTGCGTAGGGCCCACAGAAGTCTAGGATTGGCACTGCACTTATGCACCCCCATACCATCAGAGATACTAGCTTTTGAACTGAACACTGATAACACACTGGAAGGTCTCTCTCCTCTTTACCCCAGAGGGCACGACGTCCGTGATTTCCAACAAGAATGTCAAATTTGGACTCGTCTGACCATAGAACACTTTTCCACTTTGAAACAGTCCATTTTAAATGAGCCTTGGCCCCACAGGACATGACTCCGCTTCTGGACCATGTTCACATATGGCTTCCTTTTTGCATAATAGAGCTTTAGTTGGCATCTGCAGATGGCATGGAGGATTGTGTTTACCAACAGTGGTTGGTAATTCCTGGGCCCATTTAGTAATGTCAATGACAGAATCATGCAGAGGAGTGATGCAGTGTCGCCTGAGGGCCTGAAGACCAGGAGCATCCAACAAAGGTCTTCCGCCTTGTTCCTTACGCACAGAGATTCCTCCAGTTTCTCTGAATCTTTTGGTGATGTTAAGCACTGTAGATTATGAGATTTATGATCTTTACTTCTAAGACATCCCTTTTATAGCTAATCATGTTACAGACCTGATGTCAATTAACTCAATTAGTTTCTAGATGTTCTCCCAGCTGAATCTTTTCAAGATTTCTTGCTTTTTCAGCCCTTTGTTGCCCCCGTGCCAACTTTTTTGAGACCTGTTACAGGCATCAAATTTGAAATGAGCTCATTTAGTGGATAAAAGTGTAAAATTTCTCTGTTTAAACATTTATGTTCTCTATGTTCTATTGTGAATAAAATATTGGCTTACTTATGTGATTTGAAAGTCTTTTAGTTTTCATTTCATTCAAATTTAAAAAACGTCCCAGCATTTCCGGAATTTGGGTTGTATTATATTACAAATAAACACATTGCTCCACAAATCTTTTCACAGATACGGGAAACATGGGGCTTTCTACAGGTACAAGTCCAGCACTGGGAAGATCCTTCCACTCTTTTATGTGTACGACTCCTACCTTACCCCACCGGAAGCCTGGGCTGAGCTGCTGACCATCAGGGGCTCTCACAGTCTCCGAGGAACTCCTTACGATGGCATCTTCATTGCTCTCATTGTGGAGGAGCGTCACAAGCAGGACATCCTGGCTGGCGGGTTTGACGGCATGTACACCTACTTTGCTTCTAATGGCTTCTCCTTTGGATCTTCTCACCAGAACTGGAAAGCAATCAAAGCTTTCTGCGACAAGAACAACTTGCTGTTTGTGCCGAGCGCTGGACCTGGTTATATGGACACCGCCATCCGGCCGTGGAATAACCACAACACACGCAACCGAGTGAATGGACGATATTACGAGACCTCTTTGCAGGCAGCGATGTCCATAAGGCCTGATATCATCACAGTAACGTCATTTAATGAGTGGCATGAAGGAACTCAGATTGAGAGGGCCATGCCCAAGAAGACTGTGGCCCGTCTGTATTTGGACTACAAACCCCATCAGCCAGACCACTATCTGGAGCTCACCAGGAAGTGGGCAGAACATTTCAGTAAGGAGAAAGAGCAGTGGCTTATGTGATTGGACCTTGTAATGTCTTACCATTGTTGAGCTTTGAGTTTAGAATTTTTTCACATTATTGACGTTATCAACACTACCGATTACTGTCTTTCAATTTATGCATACATTTTAAAGGCAGCTAATTAGCAAGGACAAGCCACCTTCTTTTTCTCTCACTCGGTCTATTGATAAATGATTGATTTCAATGCAAGTACTTACAAGAACAGTTCACCCAAAAATGAACATTCTGTCATAATTTTTGTGATTACAAATCTATATTTGATTTGGGAATATTTTTTGGAAGCTGAAAACCCCTTTGCATCTATCCAGTCTCATTCAGTCAAGTGCACTACATTCATACATGGGATATCACAGACAGCCCAAGACGTGAGAACCAATGCTGTTTGGCATCACTGTCATCAGACCTGGCTGGAAATGTCTTGATGTGGCATATTTGAGTGAATATGAATTTAAACACAAGGCTAATACACAGTTTTTATGGTATGCTTTAATGCTTTTTATGTTTTCTGTTTTTTCTCTTGTTAATTTTGGGCCTCAGCAGCATCCTTTCTCATTCCCCGTCATTGTATGGAGAACAGAAGTGTGAACATTGTGTTATATGCCTCCTTTTGTATTCCAAGTAGTTTGGAAGTGCATGGGGTTGAGTGAATTTGATATTTTAACTATTCCTTTAACATCAGGCATTGAATCTGACTTCTGCTAGCAGCAACAGTGTGGCCTCAGTATTCAAAGAGTACTTTTATTGTGTGTTTGGATGACATTTACAAAATGGTTGGCTGTTGTGGATATGGTTTGTTTGAATAATGACTGATTTATTATGTTAAGTAAATCCTAATTATGCATATTGTAACTCATGTTTAATATTAAACAATAAAAGGAAATCAACTATTTTGCCATAATGCTGTATTTTACATACAATAACAGACTGAGCAGAATTCATTTCTGTCTAAAGCTATGGTTAAACCATTTTTCTGTAAATTGTCACATATAAGTCAGTGTCTCAGTTTAAATGAGAATGCTTTTATAAACAAGTTACACTAAAATTTGTTGTACTCATTTCTCATTAGTCAATATTATGTTATGCAGTATACTCTTAAATTAACACTTACATTTATACTGATGTGAGGTAAACTAATCTGAATTTCACTAACTTTACCCCTCTAGGACATAGCACAACATTGACATTTTATGACTAGAGGACGGTGTTGTCATGTATGATGAATGATGCTTAGTGTAATGATCACAACACTGTAATTAATCAAACTGTGTCTGGACAGATTTTGGCTGCATGTTGAGCTAATGTTAGCCAGTGCTGTTATAGCAGTCTATGAATGTCAGCCTCAAACAAAGCAACACTTCAACGATGATGCATTACCGGAGTACAAATTGCACCACACATAACACAATCAACACTATGCTAAAATAACCACAGAAGAAAAACAAACACTTTTGGAAAGGTGATTCAAGAACAAAGAAATTGTTATACAATGTGGATGTTTTCTGTAGCCCAGGCAGTGGCTAAATAGTATACATTAAAATAATTTCTTGTATTTTAATGCAAAGTTGATTTTAAGTCATATGTAGCTTGATTTTATAAAACAATTGTGCTGTTTTAAAAACATTGATTTGTTCATTTGATCAACCCAAGGTAAAGTTTTTACTTTAACGTGACAGTGACACATCACATGCATTTACTATAGTTATATTGTAACAGTAAATTATGCATAATTATAAACAACTAACCCTAAACCAAACCCTAACCTTACAGTAAGTACTGTACATGTAGTCAATTAATACTACTCAGTACATATTTGTGTAATTACACTGTAACAAATTCACCTTGAAATAATGGGTTACAATTTATTTTAAGATGTCCTTGTTACAGTAAATTTAAGTACTGAGTAATATTAATTAACTATCCCCCGGTTTCACAGACAAGGTGTAAGCCTGATCCTATACTAAAATGTAAATATGAGCTGTTTCAACTGAAAGAAACTTGCACTGACTGATCTTAAAACATGTCAGTGCCTTCGTTTTGTCATAAGATGCACACCAGTTATGCTTTTTTCTAAGGCATGTTTATAAAAATTACTTAAATGTCCTAAATTAACTATGGCCTAATCCTGTCTTAGGCCAAAACGTGTCTATGAAACCGGGCCTATATGGTTAGGGCTAGGATTAGGATTTGTCTTAGGGTTACTTGCATGTAATTATGCATAATGTATTGTTATAGTAAGTACACGTAACTTGTGGACCCCTTAAAATAAAGTGTTACCAAATAATGTGTGACCATTAATGGCACAAAAACTACACATTTTAAGTGTTTTAAGATGAAAATCATTATATACAACAAGCAAAGTGTACTTTGAGAGCAACAGTACTTCTGATGTTAATGCCCAGAGGCACTTGTTCCCAGTCCTATAGTTTCTGGCCCGTTGGACTGATCACTCAGGACAGTGGAATGACACGATTAGTTGATTGTTTTTCATATAATTTCTTTCAAGCACATATAACCAACTTACACCATACACATAATAATGTCAGACCTAATCATAATTGCGGGTAATGTTTTTTTCCTTGGGTGACAAGCCTGTGCTCTCAGCCTTCCATCAACAATTCTCAGTAAGACTAGAGATGAACAAACAGCACAGGAATGAGAACATGATATGCAACAAATAGAGAGCACTTTTTAATGTTTTAGTGGTATGTTGTGATTTATAATACAGCTAGATGGAGGAAAACAAAGGCATATTTTGATTTCAAAACAAAAGTTCCCTTTCATAGGTTTACTCAATGCTGTGCCAGTAGCTGACACTATGAGAACACCCTCCAGGTGTGATTATTGTCTGAAGTATAGAATAACACCAATTCATTGGTTAATGGTGCTTGCAGCGGCCACTGAGATGCTTTGTCACTGATGCCAAAAAATACAAGGTTCATGTTTCTGCTTGTCCAATAAAAACACAAACACCTTCACAAAAGAACTGTTTTCTCCTCATCCTATTGATACGGCATTGCTTGCTCTGCCTCAGATCAGCGCAGAGCCACTGTATGTGCCTGTTATGGCCTCCCAGTGTTGTCCCTCATGAGCCATTTCCCCGTCATACCAACATTTCTTAATAACAGACTCAGTACAGGGAAATGACAAAGGCAGGATGCACTCAGAGAGCGTCTCCATAGTGTCAGTTACTGACACAGCATCTTGTCCTACTCTGAGAACCAAAGATACATACATAACCATGATGTTTTGCACCAGACTCCAGTGTGAGGGGTAACATATTATAAGTCACGCAAGTTATGTAATCAGATTACTTTTTTTAAATTAAATAACTAGTAAAGTAATGCATTACTTTTTAATGTAGAAGGAAATATCTGAGTTACTTTTTCAAAAGTAACTCCAGTTACACTGAAAAAAATGATACTAATTTTTTTTTAAGGTAAGTGGTTGCAATCAATCTATTTTAGCTACATTTAAATAATAAAATTTAGTTGACTAACTTTCAGCAAAATTTGTTTATTTAAATGTAGCTAAAATAAATTGATTGCAACCACGTACCTTAAAAAAATGAGTAAATTCAATGTATCATTTTATTCAGTGTACTTTGTTTTCCATGTACTGACTGACTGCTCTCGTGTTGCCATGTTGAGAGAAATCAGGAGTAAGTGCAGAGGCTTTGTGTGCGCTGTGTGAACATGATGCTTACTGGAGTTCTAGACTAAATATGGACATGTATTTATCATCTCACCTGCACAAAAACAGATTCAGTATTCCTCAAAATGATTAAAAACAGTCGAATGCAAACTCAGAATATTATTCAAACCTGCAAATATCATTTTTGTATTTAATCCCATTTTATTAACCAGTGTCTTTGCTACTGGCCTTCAATGATCCATTCCAATTCAACTATACTAATAAGAAAAAATTACACATTTGTGTTTCTTTTTTTTTTCAGCCACTTGAATCTGCAGTCTCGTTATTTCAGGTCACTACCCAAAGCACATGACCACAGGTGATGTCATCATAAGTTATGACGCAACTGAGAAACATGTATATAGCCTACATATATGTGTGTTCTGAATAATACATACAGTAAATATAATAATCATTGGTTTCCAGTGTACTAAAGTAATGTGAAAAAAAAAATAAAAAAATCTACAAATACTGGATCAGCAAAATTGCGAAACACAAAATTGATGTCACTTTGGCCATGGATGTACAGTATACTACTGTAATGTTAATATAATATTATCAACTAAAAAGTGGGCCAATTTAATGCTATACTAGTGCATTGATGTTAGTGTGCTTACTGCAGAGTATACTTGGAAAATATACTTGAATTTATGTAAAGCTGACTTGTTACTATGAACATGAACATTTTAATAGTCTACTCTATTAAAAAGCAGTAATCAGAACAAAACCAAGTATATTTAGAACCCTTAATTATGCTTTTTATTAAGTATATCTTAATCGAAAGATTAGATTGAGCTGCATTACAGACTGCTGGGATCAAGAGGATCAGAAGAGAGTCTACAGCTGCCCTCAGTGCAGACAGACCTTCAGTCCAAGACCTGCTTTAGCTAAAAACACCATGCTGGCTGAAGTGGTGGAGAAACTGAAGAAGACCAAACTAACAGCTGCTGTTCCTGCTGGACCTGGAGATGTGGAGTGTGACGTCTGTACTGGAAGAAAACACAAAGCTGTCAATGTAACAGAGTTAGGATTTTATTTAGTTTTATTATGAATTCTTATGAATTCAGCAATGGTTAATTTCATGTTGTACTGGTGTCCTCGTGTGGTTCGTGTGAGAACGTCTCGGTTACGTACGTAACCCTCGTTCCCTGATGGAGGGAACGGAGACGTTATGTCGTGACGACATTAGGGGATTTACTTGGAAGCCCCGACTGCCTCTGATAAGAGAAAACGCCAATGAAATTTGGCTAGTGGATTTTGCATACCTGAGCCACTCCCCGTGCATACGGGTATAAAAGAGCGACAGGTGCATCCACTCATCAGGTTTTCCGCTGAGGAGCCGAGAACGTGTCCCTGGCAACCAGCGATGGTTCAAGATTGTGGCATGGGGACATAACGTCTCCGTTCCCTCCATCAGGGAACGAGGGTTACGTACGTAACCGAGACGTTCCCTATCTGTCGGTCACTACGAGTTATGTCGTGACGACATTAGGGGTCTATGGAAAGCGCCACAACCTGAACCCCGTCACGACCTTGTGGCATGCAGATGTTGACAAGCCAGCGCGTGACAGACAAATGCGATGCGAAGGTCGCAACCTTCCCGTCGCCCCAGCGCAAATTCGCTAACCTTGGCGCCCGCAGGGACCACTGAGTACATTGCTGCTGGAGATAGCCAAGCCGCTGTTCCTTTCCCCAGAAATCGGAAGGGATTTCGACCTTCTATGAAAGACTGCTTCAAGTCTTTCCTGTTTGTTGTTACAGCCCGGCAGTAACGACGGGGAAGCGAGCCTTCCGGAGAAGGGCGCTACAGAGGCCACACCCTGCCCGAAGGGAGGTAACGTGTGGAGACACTGGTATGGACTGGCCCAAGCCTGGGGCAGTGCTACATACGCCTGGACCCTGGGGCAGATCCTACCTAGGAGAAGGGAGGAAGGCTGCCAGCAGGGTCTGACAGAGCTCTGTCAAAGGGAAGACACGGGTTTACCGTGAGGGAAACCGTACCGTGGATGAATACACGTGTGGGATCACCCGAAGGGAATCAGGCCACACGGGCACCTAGCCGAGTACAGGGGCTGACCGGAGACCCGGGCAAGCTAACACCGGTACTGGGCCTGGCGTCAGACTGCTCCGCCCAGCCTGACTGCCGGGGGTGCTGCAGGAACTCCGCCAGGGTTCGCCGTCCGGGGAACTAACTGGAGGAGAGAATAGGCGCTCGTATCCCCGGGTAAGGGGGAATGACGCAGCAAGCGTGACACCGGCCAACTCTTCCCGCCACTTACCTGTTACCCAACACACGGGAAGAGACTGGCTCAACGCGGAGACTGTAAAATCTCGCGAAGGTGTTCGGTGTCGCCCAGCCCGCAGCTCTACAGATGTCTGCCAAAGAGGCGCCGTGCGCCAGCGCATAGGAGGAGGCAACACTCCGTGTGGAGTGAGCCCTCACCCCGAGGGGGCACGGCTCGCTTTGGGATTGGTACGCCAAGGCGATGGCATCCACTATCCAGTGGGCCAACCTCTGCTTGGAGACAGCCTTCCCTTTCTGCTGACCTCCGTGGCAGACAAAGAGCTGCTCAGAGCCTCTGAAGCTCCGGGTGCGGTCCACGTATATGCGCAGCGCTCTTACGGGACACAGCAACGCCAAGGCTGTGTCTGCCTCCTCCGAGGGCAGTGCTTGCAGGATCACCACCTGATCGCGGAAGGGCGTGGTGGGAACCTTAGGCACGTATCCAGGCCGGGGTCTCAGGACAACGTGAGAGTAGGCCGGCCCAAACACAAGGCACTCTTTGCTTACCGAAAATGCTTGGAGGTCCCCGACCCTCTTGATGGAAGTGAGCGCGGTCAGGAGTGCTGTCTTGGCCGACAGGAATTTCAGCTCGACTGAGTCCAGCGGCTCAAAGGGACCCCTCTGCAGTCCAGCCAGGACAATAGAGAGATCCCAGGAGGGCATCAGGGGTGGCCTAGGAGGATTTAACCTTCTGGCACCCCTCAGGAACCTCACGATGAGATCGTGCTTCCCCAGGGACCGGCCGTCCACTGCATCGTGATGGGCCGCAATAGCAGCCACGTACACTTTCAAGGTGGAGGGCGACAGCCTGCGCTCCAACCTCTCTTGCAGGAAAGAAAGCACCACTCCAATCGTGCATCTTCGGGGGTCCTCCCGACGAGAAGAACACCAGTCCGCGAACAGACTCCACTTCAGCCTGTGGCAGGCCACTCAAGTCTGCCGCGTCCCATCCAGGAGCCACACATGGAGGTTCCACAGATCTGGACGCGGGTGCCATATGGTGCCGAGCCCCTGAGAAAGAAGGTCCTTCCTCAGAGGGATGCGCCAGGGAGGGGCTGTCGAGGGTGAGTTCCGGAAACCAGGTCCGGGTGGGCCAATATGGCGCAACCAACAAGACCTGCTCCTCGTCCTCCCTGACCTTGCACAGTGTCTGTGCGATCAGGCTCACTGGGGGAAACGCATACTTGCGCAGAGCCCGAGGCCAGCTGTGTGCCAGTGCGTCCGTGCCGAGGGGGGCCTCGGCCAGGGAGAAATACAGCTGGCAGTGGGAGGACTCGCGGGAAGCAAACAGGTCTACCTGAGCTTCCCCGAATCGACTCCAAATCAGCCGGATCGTCTCGGGATGGAGTCGCCATTCTCTGGGGAACGTGAGCTGTCGTGAGAGCGCGTCGGCTGCACGATTGAGCTCCCCCAGAATGTGGACGGCGCGCAGCGATTTGAGCTGTGACTGACTCCAGAGGAGGAGATGGCGGGCGAGCTGTGACATGCGGCGTGATCGTAGACCTCCCTGCCGGTTGATGTACGAAACAGCCTCAGTGTTGTCCGTGCGGACCAACACGTGCTGGCCTAGGAGCAGTGGCCGGAACTGCTTTAAGGCCAGATGCACTGCCAACAGCTCTAGGCAGTTGATGTGCCAAAGCAGTCGAGGCCCCGTCCAGAGCCCCGAGGCTGCCTGCCCGTTGCATGTAGCGCCCCAGCCCATGCTGGAGGCATCTGTTGTGACAACAACATGCCGGGACACTTGTCCTAAGGGCACCCCGGCCCGTAGGAAGGCAAGGTCCGACCAGGGGCTGAAAGAGCGGCGACACGATTGCGTGATGGTCACACAACGTGTCCCGCGGCGCCATGCCCATCTTGGGACCCGTGAGTGTAACCAGTGCTGAAGTGGTCTCATATGAAGCAACCCGAGCGGCGTGACTGCGGCTACGGATGCCATATGCCCCAGGAGCTGCTGAAACTGTTTCAGCCGAACCACTGTCCTGCCTCTGAAGGAACTCAGGCAGTTCAGCACTGATTGGGCACGCTCGTCCGTGAGACGTGCCGTCATACTCACGGAGTCTAACTCCACACCGAGAAAAGAGATTCTCTGCACAGGGGAGAGCTTGCTCTTTTCCCAGTTGACCCGAAGCCCCAACTGGCTGAGGTGCCGGAGCACCAGGTCCCTGTGACCACACAACTGTTCTCGCGACCGGGCCAGGATGAGCCAATCGTCGAGATAGTTGAGGATCCTGACGCCCACTTCCCGTAACGGGGCAAGGGCGCCCTCCACCATCTTCGTGAAGGCACGGGAAGACAGGGAGAGCCCGAAGGGGAGGACCCTGTACTGCCATGCCCGCCCCTCGAACGCAAACCGTAGGAACGGCCTGTGTCGAGGGAGAATCGAGACATGAAAGTAAGCGTCGTTCAGGTCGATCGCTGCAAACCAATCCGCGGACTGAACGCATTTGACGATGCGCTTCTGTGTCAACATCTTGAACGGGAGCTTGTGTAGGGCCCGATTCAAGACTCGCAGGTCCAGTATTGGCCGGAGGCCACCGCCTTTCTTGGGCACGATGAAGTAGGGGCTGTAAAACCCCTGCCTCATCTCGGCTGGAGGGACCGGCTCGATTGCAACCTTTGCCAGAAGGACAGCAATCTCCTCGCGCAGGACAGGTGCATCTCGGACTGCCACCGAAGTCTCGAGGATGCCACTGAACCTGGGAGGCCGCCTGGCGAACTGAATCGCATAGCCGAGTCGAACTGTGCGAATGAGCCAGCGAGACGGGCTGGGTAGCGCAAGCCACGCCCCCAGATACCGTGCAAGTGGCACCAAAGGCACAATCGACGTGCCCGCAGTGGTGCAGCGAGGGGGAGTAAGGTTGGATGGAACAGAAGGCGGTGCGTTCTGACTCATCCCCACAAAACTCCCTAAGTCCCCGGGGGGACTGGCTAGAGGTGCGCGGGGAGGCATCGCGTCCCCAGACCGCACTCTCTTGGCCACTGGCAATATGGGTCTCGGGTGAGAGTGAGGAGGCAGTGCGTCGCACACTGTCAGCCCGCAGACCTGGGAACCCGGAGGAAAGGGAAATTGCTCTTTCTTTGACAATGTGGGTACCACTGGCCCTTGAGCCAGTGGCGGAACAGAAACAAAATAAAACACAGGATTCTCCACCCAGCCCTCCTCCGGGGGAAGGAGCGACGCTAGCCTCGTCGTCTCCTGGGAAAGAGCAAATTCCTCCATCTCCGGGTTGTGCGCGTCAGGGCCGCTTTGTCGTCTTCCTGGAGGACTTGGCGGCCGGCTGAGGCGCAGGGGGCGCCGCACTCCTGCGAGAGGCTCGACGCACCGGCCTAGGTGACGACTCAGCACGGGGCGGAGCAGCTCTGGAGGACGCAGGAGGGCGCCCACGGCGACCAGCAGACTGGGGCCTGGCCCTTGGGCCAGGGGTGGCAGCTGGAGCATCCCGCCGTTTAGGGAGGATGTGCTGAATTGCCTCCGTCTGCTTTTGTACTGCCAAGAATTGCTGGGCAAAACCCTCGACAGTGTCGCCAAATAGCCCCGTCTGGGAGATGGAGGCGTCGAGAAAGCGTACTTTGTCGACGTCCTTCATCTCGGCCAGATTGAGCCAGAGATGGCGCTCTTGGACCACTAACGTGGACATCGCCTTCCCGAGGGACCGCGCCGTGACTTTCGTCGCCCGGAGAGCGAAGTCAGTCGCCGTGCGCAGCTCCTGCATCAACCCCGGGTCGGGACTACCCTCGTGCATTTGTTTCAGTGCCTTGGCCTGGTGAACTTGCAGGATGGCCATGGCATGCAGGGCAGAGGCATGGCCCGCAGCGCTGTAAGCCTTGGCGGCAAGTGCGGCCGTCAGCTTTCAGGCTTTGGACGGGAGACGCGGACGATTCCTCCAGGTGGCGGCGTTTTGCGGGCACAGGTGCACCGCAACCGCTCTCTCCACCTGGGGAATATCCACGTACCCCCTGGCCGCCCCGCCATCGAGGGTAGTGAGGACGGAGGAGGGAGATGAGCGGCTTCTGGCCGAGAAAGGGGCCGTCCACGACTTCGTCAGCTCCTCATGCACCTTCGGGAAGAAAGGCACCGGGGCAAAGTGCGGCCGCTGGTCGCGTTTTGCGCCGATGAACCAATCATCCAGCCGCGAAGGCTCAGGACTGGGCGGTCTGTTGACCTCCAGCCCGATACTCACGGCTGCCCGGGCAAGCATGGCCGTCAGCTCTGGGTCCGGATCAGCAGTGGCGACAACACCCTAGGGGGGCAGCCCCGCCGATCGTTCATCCTCAGAGGACGAAAGCCCATCCCCCGATGCCGCGATCGACATCTGATCCTCGGGCGGCGCACCGAATGAAATGCTGGCGGCCCCGTGAGGCGAACCAGCGAAATCACTCGGGAACCGGACGGAACAAGCGCTGCGGGAGGAGTAAGAGGTCCGCGGGGACGTGCCCGGCGGAGAAGCTCTTACTGTCACCCTCAGATCTCCCAGAGCGCCAGCCGGCGGTCCTCTGCTCGAGCCAGAGAGACCGGGACGGGTGGCGGCAGAGGGTGCCAATCCTTTCAGAAAGGAAAGGCGAGATCGCAGCGTTGCCATGTACATACGCCCACAACAGGCGCATGACTCATCCACAAACGCATCTTCAGCGTGCTGGATGCCCAGACACTGAAGACAACGCTCGTGACCGTCATCCGAGGACAGGAAGCGACCGCAACCAAGAGAACACGGACGGAACGGCATCTTTAAAAAGACGCGAACCGCCCAGTGTTTTAGAAATTTGCTATTTCAGGTGAATTGCCCAGGGGAATCGCTGCTGCAGGGACACCGCTGTCTGCACCGTAACGCCACTCAGGAACAAACTTCGAGGCAGACGGCTTTGTGGAGATCTGATCTGTTTCAAGACTTCTCATCCACTCGGCTCCGAAGCAAAAATCTGATGAGTGGATGCACCTGTCGCCCTTTTATACCCGTATGCACGGGGAGTGGCTCAGGTATGCAAAATCCACTAGCCAAATTTCATTGGCGTTTTCTCTTATCAGAGGCAGTCGGGGCTTCCAAGTAAATCCCCTAATGTCGTCACGACATAACTCGTAGTGACCGACAGATAGGGAACTGCAGTACAGATGTTGTAATGTTCGGTAAGACAGGAGATGACGCAACACAGCAGTTGTGTACTGCACGCTGTGGGTGGGTATGCTTATGCTCCGTCTCAATTTAGTTATATATATTCGATTATAAGGCAAAATAAGTTAAGTTTTCAAGTATTTGATGTTTATGTTTTAGTTAGGGTAATATTTTGACCATTTTATTTGACTATGAACATATATTTTATAAGTTAATTGGCCGTTTGTGAACTCTCGTTAGCAAGGCCACCATGTTAATTTTATTTTACATTTTATTTAGGTCACTTATGCCTGCAGCAAAGCAACCACTTAAAGGGTGTTTTATTTCATTTTACAGGTATGTCTATTGGTATGTTTTTGTTTATTATTACTATTGTTATGTGTAAACTGTGGTCGCGTGTTGCGTTGTTATTGCTCTTATGACGCAATACTGAGTTTTGTTTTTTTGTTTTTTTATTATTATTTTTTTTTTCATTTGAAGAACTATAACATACAACATGTTATCAAGAAACAAAATAATAAAAAAAAGGAACAGAAAGACAAATTACAACAAACAAAACAGTTGCCAGGGGGAGGAAAGTATTAAACTTAAAAAAAAAACAAAAAAAATCAAGAAATACATATATACACGCATATATAAAATCAAATAAGTAAATTGTAAATTTCACATTTTCAAAGTTCTTACAGCTTTCTTATTCACAGAGTCTCTGATACTGTCAATATAAATACATATTTCAGTTAACAAAACCATAAAATTATGTTTTTTATTGGTAAATTTACACTTATGAATGTGAAATTTGGTCAACAGAATAAGTTAATTCATTAAGTAAAAGTACTGTTCCTCTTGGTCAGGATACTCAGTAAAGCCAACACGTTTCCTCATATTCATTACAAAAAGTACAATTTACCTTTATTCCTTTTTTAAATTTTTGTAAATAATGATTTTCTGGATACAATCTGTGAATAAGTTTATAAAAAATTTCTTTAACCTTTTTTCTAATATGATATTTTTGTGGTAACAACCACACTTTCCTCCAGCAAATCAATTTTCCATTTAATAAGGAGACCCAGTGAGACTAAATATAAGGTACAGTAACAATTTCTCTTTGGAAAAGAGTAAGAATAGCTCTATTATTACTCTTGAGGTATGATGAAAAACTAATTTTACCAACATAAGATTTAGTAACATCAAAAGTCACTAGCGCAACACTGAGTTGCAATGTGTACTGCACGCTGTGGGTCACTTATGCCTGCAGCAAAGCAACCACTAAAAGGTTGTTTTATTTCATTTTACAGCCTGCAGTAAAGAACAAGAAAGATTACACCAGCCAGCATTGTGTCCGAGCATTTATTGGAGAGGGGGGTTTCGGACAGAGCTTGAGTCCGTCGTACAGAACGGTGTCTTATCGGATGCCGGTGGTGTTCGTCCAAGACCGTAGAGTGGAGGAGATAGACCACATCCGTCACATCAAGTCCTGTCTGGTGTGTCTGGAGTCTTACTGTCAAACTCATTTTGAGCATCATGAGGAGTTTCGCTCAGGAAAGAGACACAAAGCGTTGATCTGCCATCAACACGATAAGCTTCTGGAGGTTTTCTGTCGTACTGACCAGCAGTGTGTTTGCATGCTGTGTGCAATGGATGAACATCAAAACCATGAGACTGTATCAACTGCAGCAGAGAGAAAAGAGAAAGAGGTATGAACTGAAATGAATTCTGACACTTCAAGTGTTTCTCCTCACTGCAGTATCCAGCTGTATCATGGTGCATCATGTGATCTACTCTCCGATTGAGTGTTACTACACGACAGCTCTGTGCATTTGAGCAGGAGTTGAACTTTGCTAATTTTTGTAACATTGCTCAAGTTCTCTGCTCAGTAATAATCATATATGTCCCCTTCATGTGAAAGGACTTCATGTCTAACCTAAATTCATATAATGATCTTACAACTCTTGAGAAACGCTGTAAAGAAGAAAACAGGCACCTTTTTACATGATGAATTTGTGATAGTTTTATGTAATAAGTCTTGGGTTTGCTTTTAATTTCTCCTGCAGAAACACTTGAAGGAGACACAGAGTGAAATCCAGCAGAGAATCCAGCAGAGACAGAAAGATCTTGAGCAGCTGAGAGCGGCTGTGGAGTCTAATAAGGTGAGTTTGGAGAAGAAGAGAAGTTTGAGTCTCCTCTTTCAGTCCCACTGAAGCCGCTGTGGCTCTCAGGCTGTGAGGAAGCAGTAAGAGCTGATTGTGATGTGTGTCTAACAGCGCTCTGCACAGACAGCAGTGGAGGACAGTGAGAGGATCTTTA
This sequence comes from Barbus barbus, assembly GCF_936440315.1. NCBI lineage: Eukaryota > Metazoa > Chordata > Actinopteri > Cypriniformes > Cyprinidae > Barbus > Barbus barbus. Next base: position 2,776,697 of record NC_136747.1, on the reverse strand, counting down.
CTGAGCTCATCCGCTCCATTGAGAGAAGCCGCTCTGACGTGACACAGCGGATCAGAGATCAGGAAAAGACTGCAGTGAGTCGAGCTGAAGGACAAATGGAGCGACTGGAGCAGGAGATTGATGATCTGAAGAAGAGAAACACTGAGCTGGAGCAGCTTTCACACACAGACGATCACATCCATTTCCTGCAGGTAGCCTAACTGTAGTGCAGGTTATTGAGGACAGTGTGAGATAATGAGGTCTTTGAGTCATTTATATTGTTTTTCTGAGTCTTCAGTCTCTCTCAGCTCCTCCTGAATCTACAGACAACATCTCTGTCAGTTTGCTCTTTTCGTTTGAAGATGTGAAAGAAACTGTCTGTCAGCTGAGACACAAACTGGAGGATTTCTGCACAGTGGAGATAAAAAAGATATTGGGTAAAGATTTATCTGCTCTCTGAAAACAGTCTTTAGGTCTAAGGTTTGCCTGTGTTTTAATCTATTCACGTCTGTTGATTCCCACAGTCACTCACAGTAACGTTGTTCCCAGGACCAGAGAGGACTTCCTACAGTGTAAGTCACTTAAGTCAAGAACATTTACACAATAAAAAAGTTTACTTTCTAATTTTGGTCAAACACCAATTCTCACTATTAACTAACTATTAACTACAACATTTCCTTCAATAAACTCATATATTTGCTGCTTATTAATAGTTAGTGAGGTAGTTGCTAAGTCTAGGCATGGGGTGGATTAAGGGTTAAGGATTTATTTAGTCCTTCATCTAGTAAATATGTCTGTAATGAGACAAACAGCATCTAATATTATCATGAAAATGTTAGAAATGTCTGAGGAATGGATACAGGCATCGTTTTCTCTCTGTGTTTATATCTGTTATTTTCTCAGTCACTCACAGTAACATTGTTCCCAGGACCAGAGAGGACTTCCTACAATGTAAGTCACTAACAAACACAATAACACACACTGAGATACTTCATCTAGTAAGTTTAGTTTAAAGTGACAGAAAACATTATCAGTGTTTTTATTAATCATGTGCAGTTTAGGCAAATTTATTACAGAATATTGCAGTTTACTTCCCTAAGGTTCGAATCAACTTACTTACAGCTTACTCTGCCTTCTTGGAGGCTATTTACAGTAACTCCGCCAGCCAACGTTTGGTTGAGCTGGACAACATTACAAAACATGATCTTCTGACAACAGCTCACGTGGCATTGGTGGTAAATCACGGGCCATTTTTGATGCCATCGACCCGCGTTTGAATCTGTCTTTTGCTGAACTTTCTTTTCTCCCTTTTCAAATCTCATATCACATCAGAAAGACGTTTATTTTCAATAAAAATGAAGGAAATAATCGAAAAGTTGAAAATAAAGTATCAGGTAGGGTTAGTTTAGGTGTAAGAAGGGCTTTATTGTCTCAATAAGGTGTCATTCATTCAATAATTTGAATCAAAATTATAATTTATTCTCAGTACGTTATTATTGCATACTGTTTCATAATGTACTGCAATACTGATTAACACTCATTTAATTTTAAGTTACTTTCTTAAAATCACTACAAACCAACATACAAATAAATAACGTGATAATAAATTGATATCCAATAGAGGAGAGCGGGGCACAGAGTAACACTTTTTAACTTTCTCAAATTGTGTAAATTCACATGGGGTTCGTAGCCAGACCTTCATTGGCCAAGCCCCGCCCATGAGGCCGTTTGACCGACATGTCAAACAACCAAACACAGTTCGTTTCGTTTCGGGGCGTGGAAATGTCGCCACAATAACAGTTTTGTGTGAAACTCTCGATGTATTTAAACGATTCTATGCCGCGAACTTTAAATATTTCACATACTTTTGAAAATCCAGCGTTTAGTTGACCCTGATAAGCGCTCGTCGTCTCATTTGTAAACACCACAGCTTTCTTCTTTCTTGAGCGAGTTTGGCGCCACGGCATCTTTGTTTCCCGGCGGACCGAAAATAAACGCGACACTCGCGTCTCCCGGAAATCCGGTTTAATTCAACCAGTCAGATGACGACTTCGACATTCCTGAAGTGTTTCTAGAAAAGTTTCCGTGGGAGTGACTTCTGAGGCTGACCCTGTGTTACTTTGTGCCCCGTGCTGCCCAATAGTTCATTCATACTTTAATACTGACTGATCATCATAGCAACAATACAACAAATCCAGTACTTTTCTGAAAATGCAGCTTGACTTGTTTGTCTGTTCTGTCCAGATATCTGCAGCTTTCTGTGCTTGTGTGTGAATTGTAGACCTGCATGTGAATGTGTGAGCATTTGTGTTCATGTAAAAGAAAAGAAAAGCATAACCAAATAAAATGAATCCATTTTCAAAAAAAATTACTTTTTCAGTCTGAGCAAAGAGTTTTTTACAGTTTAACTTTAACAACCACTGATTACAGTTAGTTTTATGTGTTTTTCTTCATCAGATTCCCATCAGTTCACTCTGGATCCAAACACTGCATATAAACTCCTCCGTCTGTCTGAAGAGAACAGAGTGGTGACTTACACTGAGACACCTCAGCCGTATCCTGATCATCCAGACAGATTTGATAGTTATTCTCAGGTGTTGTGTAGAGAGAGTGTGAGTGGACGCTGTTACTGGGAGATTGAGTGGAGTGGGAGTAATGTGTGTATATCAGTGTCATATAAGAGCATCAGCAGGAAGGGATCTGGTTATGAGTGTGTGTTTGGACGTAATGATCAGTCCTGGAGATTGTACTGCTCTCCCTCCAGTTTCTCATTCTGTCACAATAACAATCAGACTGAACTCCCTGTTCCCTCCAGCTGCAGGAGAATAGGAGTGTATGTGGATCTCAGTGCAGGAACTCTGTCCTTCTACAGCGTCTCTGACACAATGAACCTCATCCACTCAGTCCAGACCACATTCACTCAGACGCTCTATCCTGGGTTTACTGTTTGTCGTAAATCATCAGTGAAACTGATATAGTTTCCTCATCTCTCAAACTGTCTGAAAAGTAAGATTTTATTATGCCACGTTTTACCTGAATATTTTTGTCTTACTGTTATAAAATTTGAGAAAACAACTTGTGTAAACTTTGTAGATTTTAATGTAACAATTTTGAGTAAAACTTAAATGTCCAGTATACTGACATATGCAGTTTATTTTACATCCATATTACATGTTTTCATGATTTCAGATATTATGTTAAAATAGCAAGATTTTCTGCTGTTTATACTAGGCTACTTATTGCAAATAGTGGCAATTATCTGCACCTCAGTATTGTAGTACATTATAAAACAGTACGAGATAATAACGTACTGAGTGTAAATTATAGTTTTAATAAATATGTAAATAGTCTTTGCCAACAAGGCGGGCTATTTGCTCTTAGTATGAATAGACACTCCGTATAATAAAGTCCTTTCATGTCACCATTTCTCCAGCCTACACTTCACACAATAGGCCGATAGGTGGCACTTGGGCTTCAGGAACTATGAGGGTTTCATCAAATAGTAAACGGTGTATATATCATACATAAATATAAGTGAATTTACTGATTACCATTATTGCCACTTTTGGTGCTGCACGGTTTTGTGCTTTTGTAGTCATTTAACATACATTTTCCCAGAGATGTCATTTGATTTATAAAATGAGACAAACAGCGGATCCAGATCGCTCCACAAATAAGCTCGTAATTGATATAAATATGTAGAGAAAGAATATCAAAACATAAGTTAATCAAGGTCATGTACTTACTAGTCCAAGGTCAGCAGTTTGCACAATTCCCTAAAATGGCCAAAATGTCAACTGTGTTACCCATCAGCTGTAACACAGTTGACAAGGATTAACACGGTTGACATTGTTGCCAATTCAGGGTCAATTTATGCAATTTATACACACCGAAGAAGGCCTTTGAGCCGAAACGTATGTGTCCTTGTCCTATTGGTGATAAAATGTTGAATAAAACAAAAAGAAAAGAGTATTTCATGCGAGTGTGGATCATGGTTTTGTGTAATAAGTGATTTAATGGATCAATGCGCCTAAACGAAAGATCAAGCGGCGAAAGAGTGCAGTGCAAACAACTTTTGTGGGCAATTTATGCTCCCACTGAGTGCTGTTAATAAAAAAAAAAAATATTCACAAACTATTGTCATTATATGGAAATTACATAGGAATTGCCTAAATACCATGATTTGCATTACAATGGATAAACTTAACTGATCTAATCACGGCCACACTTTCTATGAATCACTTTGCATTCAGAATTCCTCATGATTGACTGAAACCTATATAATATTATATATTTGGCATATATCTGTTTCTGTAGGGTGACCATATGTGCCATTTTTCCCGGACATGTACTGGCCAGGATTTCTACATTGCCTAAAATATCTAGGTTTTGGCTTTATTTGCGTGTGGTGTATGACTTTGGTTCCTTATGTTTTCGAAACGCTCTCGAGGTACTTTGAATCAAAGCAATATAGAAATCCTGGCCAGGACATGTCTGGGAAGAATGGCATGTATGGTCACCCTAATTTTCCGCATAGTCATGACTGATAAAGTGTTATGATGTTATTGAACAAGTCCTTACAACTTGAAGTGTCATGATGCATTATAAAACTTCATTTAACTTTATAATGTAATATAGTCATTAACTTTATAATGTATGTGTAGCGTAGTTCAAGATAGCACAAAGGACGAGGAAGTCAGGGGTGGCGAGCAGGGTGTCTTTTAATGGTATTAACTGAAAAAATAAACCAACAAATAGTCTGTAGTCGAGACACATAAGGCAAACACGCGTTCCGCACTCCTCCGGCTCTGCCGCTCACTCTCCTCTCTCAATGATCTGCGGGCGCTTTTCAGTCATCTCTCCCCAATCACTGGAACCAGACACAGGTGTTAGTCATCATTCACTTGACCTCCTTTTTACCACTCGTCTCCGTACTCGTTCTCCCGCCACAGCCGACGTCTTTCCACGCCCCCCTCGCTACATACCCCCACCGCCCGACTCAGGCCGGGGAGCCATCTGGCCTGCAGCCCCCCCCCCCCCCATTTCTAGAGAGGAAGTCCGCCACAGCCATCCGCGCCCCCGGCCTGTGGACCACTCTGAATTTAAAAGGCTGTAAAGCTAGATACCAACGGGTGATCCGCGCGTTGGTATCCTTCATACGGTGGAGCCACTGGAGGGGCGCGTGGTCCGAACAGAGGGTGAATTCCCATCCCAGGAGGTAATAGCGGAGGGTAAGGACGGCCCAGCGAATGGCTAAGCATTCCTTTTCAATGGTGCTGTATCTGGCCTCTCTCTTTGAGAGCTTCCGGCTCAGATACAGCACCGGCCGTTCCTCCCCTCCGACCACCTGGGCCAGGACTGCCCCCAGCCCCCTGTCCGACGCGTCCGTCTGCAACAAAAAGGGGAGATCAAAGTTAGGAGAGTGCAAGAGTGGCCCGCCGCACAGGGCAGCCTTTACGTCGGTTAGGGCCTGTTGGCACAGCTCCGTCCACTGGACCGGATCTGGGGCTTCCTTTTTAGTGAGATCCGTCAACGGGCTGGTGAGCTCCGAATAATTAGGAATAAACCTTCTATAATACCCCGCCAGCCCTAAGAACTGTCTCACCTCCTTTTTGGTCTTGGGACTTGGACAGGCCGCAATCGCTGCCGTCTTATCAATTTGGGGTCGCACCTGCCCATGTCCCAAGTGGAAGCCCAGATACCGTACCTCCACCCGCCCAATTGCACACTTCCGCGGGTTCGCCGTGAGTCCAACCACCCTCAGGGACCTCAGGACAGCGCGCAGATGTTCCATATGCCGCTGCCAATCATTACTGTGTATAATGATGTCATCGAGATGGCAGCAGCGTACGCGCTATGAGGCCGGAGGATTTTGTCCATGAGCCGCTGAAAGGTGGCGGGAGCCCCGAACAAACCGAATGGAAGCGTAACAAATTGGTGTAACCCGAACGGCGTGGTGAAGGCTGTCTTTTCCTTGGATAATGGCGACAAGGGGATCTGCCAATACCCTTTCGTTAAATCCAGTGTCGAATAAAAGCGAGCCGAACCTAACCGATCAAGCAGCTCGTCAACCCGGGGCATTGGATAAGTGAAGTGACATTCAGCGTCGAATTTCGACACAGCGTTCACCTTCCTGTAATCCACACAGAAACGGACGGAGCCGTCCGTCTTCGGCACTAACACTATCGGGCTCGCCCAGTCGCTATGCGATTCTTCTATGACTCCCAACTTAAGCATGGCCTTTAATTCGTCCTGGACCACCTTTTTCTTGTGTTCCGGTAATCGATAAGGATGGCTACGTGCCACTACCCCGGGGACCGTTTCGATATGATGCTGTATGAGGTCTGTGCGCCCGGGCAGGGGTGAAAACACATCAGCAAAATCTGCTTGCAACTTGGCTACATCTGTGAGCTGCCGCGGTGAGAGGTGATCTCCCCTGGGGACCAGAGCCAGCGGATTGGTTTTGATAGCTGCTTCTGGCCCGAGATCCTCCTCCGCCGAAACGGCCGCGGCTAACTCAACCGATGTCACCTCATTCCAGCGTTTTAGGAGATTGAGATGATAAATTTGACGTGAATCACCCCTGTCTGTTCGCTTTACCTCATAATCGAGATCCCCAACTCGCCGTGTAACCACAAAAGGTCCTTGCCACTTTGCGAGTAATTTTGAACTAGAGGTTGGGAGTAATACAAGCACTTTATCTCCCGGTGCAAATTGACGTTCTCGTGTGCCCCGGTTGTACAGCCGACTCTGCCTGTCCTGGGCCTGGAGCAAATTTTCCATCGAGAGCCGCCCCAATGTGTGGAGTTTTGCTCGGAGGTCCAGGACATACTGAATTTCACTACGACTGTTTGAAGGCCCCTCCTCCCAAGCTTCTCTAATGACGTCAAGTACCCCTCGGGGCTGACGCCCATAGAGGAGCTCGAATGGGGAAAACCCAGTGGAGGCTTGCGGAACCTCCCGCACCGCGAACAACAGGGGCTCGAGCCATTTATCCCAATTTTTGGCGTCTTCCTTTACAAACTTACGAACCATGGATTTCAATGTGCGATTAAATCGTTCCACCAGGCCGTCCGTCTGTGGGTGGTAGACGCTGGTGCGGATCGATTTAATGCCCAACAGTTCGTATAGTTCGCTTAACGTGCGTGACATAAACGCCGTGCCCTGATCAGTGAGAATCTCTTTCGGGATCCCCACTCGGGAGATAACTCGAAACAGCGCCTCCGCTACACTCTTTGCCGAAATGGTGCACAGCGGCACTGCTTCCGGATATCGAGTGGCATAGTCCACCAGAACTAATGCAAAACGATGTCCCCGTGCAGACCGTTCTAATGGCCCGATGAGGTCCATACCAATTCTCTCGAAAGGGGCCTCTACCAGTGGTAATGGGCGCAATGGCGCTTTTGAAGTGGCCGGTGGATTAACCAGCTGACATTCACGACACGCCGCACACCACCGGCGTACGTTCTCGTGAATGCCCGGCCAAAAAAATCGGGCCATGAGACGTTCGCGTGTCTTTGCCTCCCCCAAGTGGCCTGCCATGGGACTACAATGAGCCGCCTGGAAAAGCATTTCCCGACGGCTTCTTGGGACTAACAATTGGGTTGTATTTCCTTTTACCTGGGTATCTTGGGTCTCCCGATACAACCTATCTCTGATAAGGGAAAAATAGGGATAGGAGAGTGGCTGGTCAGGCTGGAGCAGCTGTCCGTCGATGGAGCGGACCTGGTTATACGCGTTTTTGAGCGACTCATCACGCGACTGCTCCAGAGGAAAGTCATCCCGCTCAGGGGGCTTAAGCTCCACCCTTGCTCTCGTTTCCTCCGAGCCAGTCGGCGAAGGTCCCAGACCCGCATCTCCAGCCTGAGCCAGAGCCTCACCGTCTCCCCGCCCTGTCCCCCAAGAAGCATCCGCACACAAAACCCCCAATAATTGTGCAAAAGGTGGCCAATCTGTACCCAGAATCAGCGGATGCCTGAGGTGGGAATTAACAGCCACCTTCACTCTATGCGTTTTCCCCCGAAATTGAATACTAACAGGCACTAACGGGTAGTTCACCACCTCCCCATGCACACACCTCACCTTAACCTCGCGGCTCGTATCCAATGCCCCTGATTGCATCAGGCTTTGATGAATAGAGGTTTGGTTGCAGCCTGAATCCACCAAAGCCTGATATGTACCCCCCTTGATACTCACAGGTATTTGGTACTGCCCGGCTTGATCGGGGGCAGCCCCCGGGGAGTCGGGGACCCGGATCAACACTCCCACCTCCATCATCGGACACCGATCCTGAAAATGACCCGGGTCCCCGCATCTCCAGCAGACCGGCCCAGGCTTTCCCGCCACCCCAGCGGCAGGAGGAGAGCCCAGAGATTGGCGGAGAGATGGAAAAGGGGCCACGGGAGCGGTGGCCCCTGCAGTCTCCGCCACGCCCCCTCGTGTCCACGCCCTGTTCCCCTGGAGGACGCTTCCCCGCTGTGGGGTTCGAGGGGGCGCGTTGCTACGCGACCTAGGAGCAGGAATAGGGCGAGAGAGAGTCGATAGGGAAGGAGATGGGTTGGAGAGAGAGAGGTTAATAAGGGGCTCGCCGACCCCAGGGCACGCCACCAGATGATCTTCAGCCAGCTGGATGGCCTGCGTCAGCGACGTCGGGCGGTGGCACTGGACCCACTCGGCCGTTGGACTGGGTAGCCGGGCGATGAACTGTTCCAGGACCACCAAGTCGACAACCTCCTCGACGTCGCGATCTTCGGCCATCAGCCACTTGCGGCAAGCGTCTCGGAGCTGTTGGGCCAACACAAATGGTCGGCCGTTATCCCCCAGTTCCACGGAGCGGAAGCGTTGCCGATGCTGCTCGGGGGTACGGCCGACTCGTTGAAGGATGGCCCGCTTGAGATCGTCGTAGGCCAGGAGGCTCGTTACCGGCAGCTGTTGGGCTGCCACCTGTGCCTCACCAGTCAGCAGCGGGATCAAGCGCACCGGCCATTGGGTGCGCGCCCAGCCACATGCCTCCGCTGTTTTTTCAAAGAGGTCCACAAACGCCTCTGGATCGTCCTGTGGACCCATCTTCATCAGCGGGATGTGGGCGGTGGAGGGGGCCGCGACCTGCCGATCTTCATCCTGCACCTGGACCAACAAGCGGAACCGATCCTCCTGTTCCCGCCTGAGGTCCATGAGCGCCTGGTGTTGAGATTGGTGAAGACTGGCAAGGGACTTCACCAGCTCCGCAAGTGGCGTGGGTGATGCTGGCTGCATGGCGGCGTACCGGCTTCCCCGTCCCGGGTTTCGGCACCAGTGTAGCGTAGTTCAAGATAGCACAAAGGACGAGGAAGTCAGGGGTGGCGAGCAGGGTGTCTTTTAATGGTATTAACTGAAAAAATAAGCCAACAAATAGTCTGTCGTCGAGACACATAAGGCAAACACGCGTTCCGCATCCTCCGGCTCTGCCGCTCACTGTCCTCTCTCAATGATCTGCGGGCGCTTTTCAGTCATCTCTCCCCAATCACTGGAACCAGACACAGGTGTTAGTCATCATTCACTTGACCTCCTTTTTACCACTCGTCTCCGTACTCGTTCTCCCGCCGCAGCCGACGTCTTCCCACGCCCCCCTCGCCACAGTATGTTATTATAATGTGTGTGTGTTTAAATGGCTTTATACCTGCTTTATAAATTCATACCTGTCAACTATGTTATGTGTGGTTTTTATGTTATAAATCTTTTAAATGTGAACTAAACCGTCAGACAGATGAGGATATCTCTGGAGATGGATGTCTTTGATAAGGATGGCGAATAACGCTAAATTCAGCATACTTTGGATTTAAGTTTGAAAGTTTCATCCTTCATGATAGCATCTCACAGAACGGCCATTATGATGCCCCAAATTCATATTTTCAAATCAGTTAGACAGATAACATCAAAAACTCTGGTGAATAGACTCAAAAACCTTCAAACCCACATGTTAAACGTGGTACTTCATTCATGTTTCATTTGACACAGCATTTGTCCGTAACACAGTTGACAAAATAATGAATCAAACGTTAATTTCATTAACATATTTAAAAAGACATTAGAGCTTAAGCTTTCCAAATAATTAATTTAGCACATTAAGGGGATATATTATTCAACCACCTAGTTTATTTATCATAAAAGAATACAAATTTTCTGACTTCTGACCCCTAAATATAGAATGACTCACTGTTCCCGGGTCAATTTGACCCGCCTATTTTGATGTTCTTAGGCAACTCTACAGACCCAAAATAACATTTATTGGTTAGATTTTGTTATTTTTATTTTTTTTACTATCTTATGAAGCTACAAAGGTGTTTTTCCCCACTTATTTCAATGCAGAATATGTTTGAAATAATGATGTTGGTTTGCTAACAATAGCTTGCAATGCATTTCCCATCAGGCTACAGAACTCCTCTGCCATGCCTGTATGCCTTATGTGTTTGGGATGTGTGCAGTGCAGTTTTTTCCCTATCCATCAATCCATCCAATTTTTTATTTAAACATATTTGCTCATAAAAAAGATGACCAGAGACAAACTGATTTATGCCACAGGGAAAACACAAGCTTGATAACCCTTGTTGTACAGATTTGTGGGGCTGCACCAGTGCTTTGAGCCAGATGGCATCTGAAGGCTGCTGCACATATGCTAAATGACCAAACTGCAGATCAAGGTTCGAAACTCTGAGAGGACATGGTGTGTGTTGTGTTTGGACTGGCCATTTCAAGGCATTTCTGCTGTTTTCTGTGTTTCTTTTCGCTTGGATCAGTAAAGCGACCACCCAGTGCACACTAGAGAGAGTGTAGTTTATTATGGCTTGTATGGTCTATTATTTGTTTATACTAGTCAAGACATTAACACCCTAAATATTGGGCTCAACAAGAATTACCTGAAAGAACAAATTCTTGAACACTTGGATGAAAGGCTTTATTTCCTCAGAGATACTCTTATCAAACAACAGTGCAAGATTACAAGATAAAAAAAGAGTATTAGAGGCGTGAATATTTGATGTATATTTTCTTGTGACTTACAAAGTATGTATGTACAGGTCAAGTATGTGCAAATTAGAAATGAGAAATTAAAGATAAAATTAGTGAGTGTGGTGAATGGATAGTGTATTATAGTTGTGTGTTCCACGTTTATTGTTGAGTGTTCATGAGATGGATAGCCTGAGGGAATAAACTGTTCCTGTGTCTGGTCATTCTGGTGCACAGAGCTCTGTAGCGTCGACCAGACGGTAACAGTTCAAAGAGGGAGTGTGATGGGTGTGAGGGGTCCAGAGTGATTTTACCAGCCCTTTTGCTCACTCTGGATAAGTACAGTTCTTGGAGAGTGGGGTAGGTTGTACCAATGATTCGCTCAGCAGTCCGGACTACCCTCCGTAGTCTTCTGAGGTCAGATTTGGTAGCTGAGCTGAACCAGACAGTTATTGAAGTGCAGAGGATGGATTCAATGATGGCGGAGTAGAACTGTTTCAGCAGCTCCTGTGGCAGGTTGAACTTCCTCAGCTGGCGAAGAAAGTACAACCCCTGCTGGGCCTTCCTGAAAATGGAGTCTATGTGAATATCCCACTTCAGGTCCTGGGAGATGGTGGTGCCCAGGAATCTGAATGACTCCACTGCAGTCACAGTGCTGTTCATTATGGTGAGTGGGGGGAGAGCAGGGGGGTTTCTCCTGAAGTCCACAATCATCTCCACAGTTTTGAGCGTATTAAGCTCCAGGTTGTTAAGACTGCACCAGACAGCCAGCTCCTTAACCTCCTGTCTGTAAGCAGACTCGTCACCGTCCTGGGTGAGGCCGATCAGTGTGGTGTCATCTGCAAACTTAAGGAGCTTGACAGAGGGGTCTTTAGGTGTGCAGTCGTTGGTGTAGAGGAAGAAGAGCAGTGGGGAGAGGAGCTCCAGTGCTGATGGTTCGAGTGCTGGATGTGAATTTACCAAGCTTTACTAACTGCTGTCTGTCTGTCTGTCAGGAAGCTGTTGATCCACCTGCAGACGGAGGTGGGGACGGAGAGCTTGGTTAATTTATTCTGAAGTGTTTCTGTGATGATGGTGTTAAAAGCGGAGCTGAAGTCCACAAACAGCATCCTCACATAAGTCCCTGGTCTGTCCAGATGCTGCAGGGTGAAGTGCAGTCCCATGTTGACTGCATCATCCACAGACCTGTTTGCTCTGTAGGCAAACTGCAGGGGGTCCAGTAAGGGTCCAGTGATGTCCTTCAGATAAGCCAGAACCAGTCTTTCAAATGATTTCATGGCTACAGACGTTAGAGCCACAGGTCTGTAGTCATTAAGTCCAGTAATTTTGGGTTTCTTTGGGACGGGGATAATGGTGGAGCGTTTGAAGCATGAGGGGACTTCACACAGCTTCAGTGATCTGTTGAAGATCTGTGTGAAGATGGGGGCCAGCTGATCAGCACAGGTTTTTAGGCAGGCTGGTGACACACCATTTGGGCCTGGTGCTTTCCTTCTTTTGTTCTTCCTGAAGACCTGGCACACATCATCTTCGCTGATTTGAATCGTAGGTGTGGGGGAGAGAGGGGTTGATGGAGGTGTAAATGGTTGTGTGGAGAGGTGTTCAGAGCGGGTGTGGGGTGATCTTTCAAAACGACAAAAGAACTCGTACAAGTCGTCTGCCAGGTGTTGATTTTCCACAGTGCTGGGGGATGGTGACTTGTAACTGGTGATATCATTCATTCCTATCCACACTGAAGCAGGGTCACTGGAAGAATTTTTTTTCCTGAGCTTGTCAGAATAATTCCTCTTTGCCACTCTGATCTCCTTTTCCAGTGTGTATGTGGCCTGTTTGTACAAGACTTTATCCCCCTTTCTGTAAGCATCTTCTTTGGCCTGATGGAGCTGTCTGAGTTTTGCAGTGAACCATGGTTTGTCATTGTTGTAGATTAGATGAGTCCTATTAGGAATGCACATATCCTCACAGAAACTGATATAAGATGTTACAGTCTCTGTGAACTCGTCCAGATCGGTGGCAGCAGCTTCAAAAACAGACCAATCAGTGAGGTCGAAACAAGGTTGTAGATCCCGCTCTGTTTCATTTAACAGATCTTAATACAGGCTTTGCAGACTTAAGTTTCTGCCTGTAGGACGAAATAAGATGAACCAAACAGTGATCAGAGAGTCCTAAAGCTGCTCGTGGAACCGAGTGATATGCATCCTTTATTGTTGTGTAACAGTGATCCAATATATTACTGTCTCTGGTGGGACATGTGATGTGCTGTCTGTATTTTGGCAGTTCGCGGGAGAGATTTGCTTAATTAAAGTCCCCGAGAATGATTAAAACAGAGTCCGGGTGTTGTTGCTCACTCTCTGTGATCAGATCAGCGAGTTTCTGTAGAGCTGTGCTCACATGCGCTTGCGGTGGAATGTAAACACTCACAAGAATAAACGAGCAGAACTCCCGCGGCGAATAGAACGGCTTGCAGTTAATGAAGAGCGTTTTTAGATCTGAACAGCACATCTTCTTTAACACAGTTACATCTGTACACCACCTCTCATTGATGTAAAAGCATGTCCCGCCGCCGCGCGATTTCCCTGTTGATTCTGCGTCCCGATCTGCTCTGATCAGCTGGTAATTAGGCAGATGTAGCACGCTGTCCGGTATGTCGCCATTCAGCCAGGTTTTCATGAAACAGAGCAGCAGAGTTACAAAAGTCCTTGTTTTTTCCGGGAGAGCAGAAGGACTTCATCCGTTTTGTTGGGTAGAGAGCGGAGATTCGCCAGATGGATGCTAGGCAACGCCGTTCGAAATCCGCGCTGACGAAGCTTCACGAGCGCTCCGGCTCTCTTCCCCCACCGCCTGCGCCTCCTGTAGCGTTTGACCAGAGCTACGGCTCCGCCAACTACAATGTCCAGCAAAACGTCCGAAAAATCCAAATCCGGTAAAAGATTTTGGGGTGTTCTGACGAATGTTCAGCAGGTCATCCCTGGTAAAACTGATCGTATTTGAAAAACAAAAAACAGGAAAAACAAACAAAAACAGTACAAACACTGAAGAGCAATGCACAATAGCTGCCATCATTGGCGCCATTTTTTTCACATTTCATGGGGGTATATCAAATGTACAAGGAGAATTTATGTTGAGAAGATCATAAATGTGCAGAGAGAAAGAGAGATGTTAAATTATTTGATTTTTAGGTACGAATAACAAATATGAGAATAACATGTTTTAGAAAAAGAAAAAAAATCACTCTGAACATTGTGTTTCTTTCACCTTCTGGCACTTTTGCTCACATATGATTAATGTTATATAATAATTTGTATGTAATTGTCAATTACAATTAATATCCCAGCATATTCCATTACACCAGTGTCTTTTTGAGTGAATCATTGAATTGTTCAATCAACCAATTTCATTCAAAACTCTGATTCATTCAGGAACTAAATGACCGTCTTTAAGAGTGAAATGAATCATTGAACCTGTAAAAATGAGTTAGCTTTAATAGCAAAGTCTCATTTGGTAATCTGCTGGTTAGGTTTGAAACCCGCCACAGGGTGTCCGGTAAGAGACTTGGTCAAAGATGGTTGAAATATGGGAGTAACCCGTTTATTTGTCACCACAACAACTCAGTGATTAACAAGGGTTTGTGTGGTTTTTCTATAAAACAGAAAATGAAGAGTAAATATGAATATACATGATGAATATTCAGTAAAATAAACAATTGAACAGATTAATAAATTAAAGAAAACAAACTCACCATGCCATATAAACAGTGCACCGCTTTATATGATGCATATGGCATCAGCGGTGCTCTGTCTGGATATGTTCTGCGCACATTCGCATTAAGATGTTTACAACTTTAGAATAACTCAATAATGAGCACTTAGTGAATGTTACACTAAAATACAAAGGAAATGTATATAGATAACATTAATATAAACAACTACGAATAAAGGCAATATATATACACAGCGCAACATTGTGCTAAAGACATGTTAATATCTTAGTATTAGCCATAACAATTGAAGCACATCAGATAGCGAAATATAATAGACAGCTAATTCAAGCATATCACACACGCGATCGTTACAAAGATCAGATATTTTACACTTACTTTGTGTCGAGGCACAACACCCGTAAAATGAGTAGAACTATTATGACTGTCACGTGTCGGTTTCCTTTCAGTTCTGTTTTGCCCTAATTTGGTTTTTCCTGTCCTAGTTTACTTAATCATCCTTTATTCCATTCACCTGTTTTGTATTAATCATCTTGTTTGCTCTTTTGTTCTTGTTCCTTTATAAGTCCTCAGTTCTCCCTTTGTCTTTGCCGGAGTTATTTAATGTTCATTAAAGGAAAGAGTGTGTTGATGCTACTTCGTTCTCGTGATCCTTTGTTTTATTTTACTACAACCACTAAATCTCATAACAGAAACTCAGGACAAATACAGAAGATGAGGAGGCGGCTGATTTTGGTTCCTCGCAAGGGAGGTCCGGGGATATTCAGCCTGCTTCCGACGCCCGCAACAAAGATGGTTCCGCCACCCGCAACGATGATAATTCGGTCCGCGGCGATGATGATACAGCCGCCCGTGGCGAAGAGTGTGCCGCCACCCGCGGCAAGGTTTACGGCACTGCCCGTGGCTCTCCCAAACCCGCCTGTTCCTAATTTGGAGCTTATGGACACGGCTATACCCCCTGAGTTCCTGGTTCCTGTCCTCTCCCCAGAGCCCGCTCCTCGACAGCGCCCTCCTGTGCCTGCTCCACACCAGCGCTTTCCAGTGCCCGCTTTTAGTCAGCATTCCCCAGTGCTCGCTTCTCCAGAGCCAGTCCCTCCAGTGCCTGCTTCTCCAGGGCCAGTCTCTCCAGTGCCCGATTCTCCAGGGCCAGTCCCTCCTGTGCCTATGCTGACAGAGCGCCCCCAGGAAATTGCGGAAATTCCCTGAGTCTCCTATCCTGCCATGGCTTCCAGAATCCCCTGATCCGCCCTGGAGGCTTCCCGTGTCTCCTCCCTGTCCTGGCTCTGCTCCAGCCTCCTGTCCTGGCTCTGCTCCCCCTCCCCTATGTGTATGCTACTGTGCGGGATGCACCTTCCGGGAGGGGGGCGATATCGGTCACGTGTCGGTTTCCTTTCAGCTCTGTTTTGCCCTTATTTGGTTTTTCCTGTCCTAGTTTAGTTAATCATCGTTTATTCCATTCACCTGTTTTGTATTAATCATCTTGTTTGCTCTTTTGTTCTTGTTCCTTTATAAGTCTTCAGTTCTCCCTTTGTCTTTGCCTGAATTTAATGTTATTTAATGTTCATTAAAGGAAAGAGTGTGTTGGTGCTACTTCGATTTCGTGATCCTTTGTTTTATTTTACTACAACCACTAAATCCTGTAACAATGACATGCAAAGGCAAAGTTTAGAAAGTGAGTTAAACATATATGCTTGCCTTCTTTCAACAATTTCATTGAAGTTTAGCGTCCGCTTCAGCGCTCCGATGGTTTTATTCAGGAATGAATCAAGTGACTGGCTGCTTCCAAAAATGGATACTCTCTGAATAAGTACTTCTTTTGAGTAATAATTGTGTATTATTTATGCATACTAAAATGTAGATATACCACTGTTTTTGTTTTTTTGCCCACTATATAGTTTTTGCCCACTATTACAAAAAGTCATGGGAGAGCAATCGGTTTCCAATCTTCTGTAAAGTTTTCGCTGCATTCACCACTCATCACACCACAGCTGTTTCCTTCAGCGAAAGCCCTTAACACATTATACGGATACTTTATAAAACGATCACGTTATTGCTATTTTCATTTGAAAATTTAGCTTTCAATATAGAACTTAATATTACAGTGCATGTGGCATTAACTACCATACAGTTATGCATAGAAGTGATGAAAGACAGTTACAGACAGCACTCAAGTCAGTGCACTCATTTTTAATTGCATATCAGAGTGATTGACAGAGATTGAAACATTGTGTCCTTCTCACAGACTGCTTCAGTTTTGCGGTTGTTTTATTTTAATTTTTTTTACTTTTAAAAGTTAATCACAGCACCCACATAGTTTAATCCATTGTCCAGCCTTATAGCTGTGTTGTTTATATTGCTAATATGGATAGTCAGTGTAAGTTTAAAGTGATATGTTTTATGTTTACAATTTTCTGTTTGTACTTGAGCATAGAAAAAGATTTGTACTAGTAATGCAAACAGTAACATTTTTGGTTTGTACAGTAAACAAGTGTGTGTGTGTGTGAGATCAAATAGACTTGTATTTGGCTTGTACTCGGATGTTATACCCATCTATGCAATACAGTGGAATACTGCAATAAGTTTAGTATACCATCCTACCCTATTAATAAATTTTTTTGTAAATATTTATTTATTTTTTATTATTATACCATCATAGGGGGCTGAGCCCTCCTAAAATGAAAATCCTAGCATCGCCCTTGGTCATCGCTCAAAAAAAAAATAAAATAAAAATAAAAACCTATCCAGATAAATCGCGCCATCCGGATAGAGTGAATTGTGGTTGGATGAGAATATAAACCTATACCATTCCGACACCCTATTGGTTTGTACGCGATCCATCGCACCTGTACATGACACAAATCACATCACACTCAAAAAAGATTATTTCTTAAAAGTTATTATTTCTCCACTACTGGCTCATTTATCAAACGGGTGCTTTCTCTTCGTCCGTTGCCCTCACAGATTCCTGCAGCTAAGCTTGGATGTACATTTACATTCCAATAAAGTTTACCCAGATAGCACATGTACGTCTGCAAGATGTCTGTTAAAGATCTCTTGATCTGGAAAGCATCTGTTGTCTACAAACATCTGACAGACGTCTTTCAGATGTCAGTTTTACATACATTCTAAATCATAAACATCTTAACCCTTTAGGCGCCAGGGTTTTTTGGAAAAAATGCTGGATTTTGACATCAAGATTTCAAAAGCTTGTGGCTTGAAATGGCTTAAAGATAGAGATCTACTGTAAATTAGAAAAATGTTGGGCATGACTGTAAGTTTATGTGGGGTGTAAATATACTCATCTAATTTGCATATTATGACGTCATCAGGGGCGGCCCTCTTGAATTTCATAATATTTAGGAAATAGTAGATATTGAATTGATGTTTGATTTTTTTGTTTGTTTTTTTGTCTTTTTCTCCTCATTCCAAATGATCAGAAAAGAGGAAACCAACAATAAAACAGGAGAAAGTACTAAATTATTACTATATTACTATACTATATAGTAGTAAAACGCATGTGAACAGTAGCCTACTTTTTGATCAGTTCATCAGTAATATTCAGGAAATAATAGATATTGAATGGATGTTTGAACTTATTTGCATGTTGTTGTTGTTTTTTTGTCTTTTTATCCTCATTCCAAATGATCAGGAAAAGAGGAAATCAACAGTAAAACAGGAGAAAGTAGTAAATTATTCTTATATTACTGTGCCATGGTAAAATACATGTGCCTATTTTTTGATCAGTTGACCAGCTATCTGTCCAATCAGGTATCTAGGTGACAGTTTATAGTTCTTGAGAGTATGGTACCTCTCATTGTATGGCACAGCGCACAGATCTATCCCAAACCGACTGCACCTGTACTGTCTGCCGGCGGCCCTTGAGCGCGCGCGATCAGAACAAACAGCGCAATCTGGCCGATCATCAGAGAGCAACAGCTCTCCTATGGACACTAAGACCACGTCCACCCCTGCCACCCCCATCCCCGTTGGGCAAAGTGTTGAAATGATCACTTGTTTGTGCTTTGTGAACGATCGCGCCTTGAGCGCGGCACCATGGCACCATTGGAGAAGCGCGATCATTAGACGGCCGATCGTCATTTCCAAAAGGCAAATATTCCCCTTCAGAGTCAGAATCGGCGAATAACATTTGCAACACATCCTCACAGTACAACTTTTTATTAGCCGTTTGGCGATTTTCTCTCACAAATCTCACAATTTACTCAGACGCTATGAACTGAATTGCTTCCGCATCAATAACACGATAGCTCACTTACTCTGCTATTTCCTCGAACAATTTTGGTCTAGAATCGAAGTACTACATGTCTGCCATCTAGTGGAAGGGAATACAAATAAGCCATTACACTAGATTAGGAACTACAGCCCATTTCATGAAGTATGACATCTTGTCGCAATTTTGCGACTTTGGCGCTTAGAGGGTTAAAGACATCTAATAGACGTCTATTTGACATCTAAAATGAAACGTCCTATAGACGTATTGCAGATGAGCAAACACCCTAAATAATACGTCTTGCAGATGTAAATGCAGATGTCATATAGACGTCTCCGAGATGTACTTGTGCTATCAGGGGATTGATGACATGCCTCTGAAGTTTGACTTTTTGCACCATTACAATACTTACAGGCAACTAGTCATCATATCTTCCGCTCCATGAAACACATTAATGCTCAGAAGTACACATATGGTTTTTTAATGTATTTGCATTGTACTAAAATGCGTTCATTTTCAGTGGGCACATATCCGGCTGAAACAGGTAGCCTAGTGCATCCCACATTTTTCAACATTAACATTTTAATATAACATTATAGTCATTATGGCCTTTAGAAAAATGTTTTTTTGAGGAGGTGGGGTAGTGCACAATAGGCCCCTGTGCCGCGGCCTAAGCTTTTGTCCTTAATGGCATTTTTTTTCCTTCCATTACTTTTACTTTTATACTTTAAGTAGTTTTGAAACCAGTACTTTTACTTGAGTAAAAAAACTTGAGTTGATACTTCAACTTCTACAGAAGTCTTTTTAAACCCTAGTATCTATACTTCTACTTGAGTAATGAATGTGAATACTTTTGACACCACTGCTGCTATTGAAGCAATATACTGGAAAAACACTATATATATTATATTCACTACATATATTAAGGTTGTCACGACATGTATAAACTTTACTGTGTTATTGGAACGTATGATATTGTTGTAATCTTCTGATGCATAACGCCACCTGATGCCTAGTGTTCAGTTCACATGCTGGATGTGTTTGTGTAGAATTTAGGATCGTTTAATCAATGCATTAACCACTTAATGAATACAAAGGATATATGCATTTTTGTGCATATCAAATACGTAGGTGTTTGGTTTCAGATGAAAGCTGATTTCATTAATAGTACGCTGGGGTGGATGAAATTTGTTTGTTCTCATCAATGCATGATTACAATACGAATAGAAATCTGCTGTTAATAACTTTTCATGTGATAAATAACTGAACAGATAAGGTATGCGCACAGATAGAAGCTGTGCAGGGCAGGGCTCCGCCCCACAGGAAGAATCCGATTGGGTCAGTCGCCCGGGGGGCAGATCCCAAATCGTCCCGTTAAAAACAGATGCCCAACTGTTGTTGGAAATTGAAAAGAAAAGCTTAAGCTCAGCGCTCCTTGCTCGACGCTCTCAGTCATTTAACATCACAATCGAGCAGTAAACTGTGATCAAGACTCAAGCTTCCAAAGAACTTTAACATCTAAAAGTCTCCGAAACTAAACCAACTTCTGGGAGCGTCATCAAGTCAGAACGAGGCCAACCAACCACTGAAGAGTGTTCTCGTGACAGCAACCTACCAAGCCACCATCAGCGCGCAATCTTTTCTGAGCCGGGAAGGAAGAAATTCAACTGAAAGCAGAAAAGTTGAAGTAGAGACTCCTTGAACCGAAAAAAAAGACTGAACTCGACCGAAAGCAAAGTAAGACAAAAATCTCCTGAATTGGCTGAACGGGTTGTATTTATCTTTTAAGAGTAAAGATAGAAGAGTTCCATGCGTGTGTGATTTCCCTCAGGTTGAAAACGAGCATTAGAACCTAAGACTCTCTTCAGATCAAAACAATCCATTGCAACGAATATATGTGTTTGTTTACGTCTTGTGTTGTGTTGTTTAGCTTAGTATTGTGTTAGAGTAGTGAAATAAACTTTGATTCTATTAAGAAATCTCATGTCTGTTGCTATGTGATTTTCCAAGTCTTGAAACTACTTGCCAAGATCGTGTTACCTGTGCTCATGAGCTTGATAACTAACTATTTGGTTTGTTTTATCGTTGGCCGCGAATAAGATAAACAAAATTGTTAAGAGATAACGTGCTGATTTTAATGCTTGCTGGTCGCTAATAAGGTATCGTTAACAAGGTATAAGTTGGACATTCTGATTAATCTCAATTAATCATATAAATATCGAATCTTAACCCTCTAAGCGCCAAAGTCGCAAAATTGCGACAAGACGTCATACTTCATGAAATGGGCTGTAGTTCCTAATCTGGTGTAATGGCTCATTTGTATTCCCTTCCACTAGATGGCAGACATGTAGTACTTCGATTCTAGACCAAAATTGTTTGAGGAAATAGCAGAGTAAGTGAGCTATCGTGTCATTGATGCGGAAGCAATTCAGTTCATAGCGTGTGAGTAAATTGTGAGATTTGTGAGAGAAAATTGCCAAACGGCTAATAAAAAGTTGTACTGTGAGGATGTGTTGCAAATGTCATTCGCCGATTCTGACTCTGAAGGGGAATATTTGCCTTTTGGAAATGACGATCGGCCGTCTAATGATCGCGCTTCTCCAATGGTGCCGCGCGCAAGGCGCGATCGTTCACAAAGCACAAACAAGTGATCATTTCAACACTTTGCCCAACGGGGATGGGGGTGGCAGGGGTGGACGTGGTCTTAGTGTCCATAGGAGAGCTGTTGCTCTCTGATAATCGGCCAGATTGCGCTGTTTGTTCTGATCGCGCACGCGCTCTAAGGGCTGCCGGCAGACAGTACAGGTGCAGTCAGTTTGGGGTAGGTCTGTGCGCTGTGCCATGCAATGAGAGGTACCATACTCTCAAGAATAAACTGTCACATAGATACCTGATTGGACAGATAGCTGGTCAACTGATCAAAAAATAGGCACATGTATTTTACCATGGCACAGTAATATAAGAATAATTTACTACTTTCTCCTGTTTTACTGTTGATTTCCTCTTTTCCTGATCATTTGGAATGAGGATAAAAAGACAAAAAAACAACAACAACATGCAAATAAGTTCAAACATCCATTCAATATCTATTATTTCCTGAATATTACTGATGAACTGATCAAAAAGTAGGCTACTGTTCACATGCGTTTTACTACTATATAGTATAGTAATATAGTAATAATTTAGTACTTTCTCCTGTTTTATTGTTGGTTTCCTCTTTTCTGATCATTTGGAATGAGGAGAAAAAGACAAAAAAACAAACAAAAAAATCAAACATCAATTCAATATCTACTATTTCCTAAATATTATGAAATTCAAGAGGGCCGCCCCTGATGACGTCATAATATGCAAATTAGATGAGTATATTTACACCCCACATAAACTTTCGGTCATGCCCAACATTTTTCTAATTTACAGTAGATCTCTATCTTTAAGCCATTTCAAGCCACAAGCTTTTGAAATCTTGATGTCAAAATCCAGCATTTTTTCCAAAAAACCCTGGCGCCTAAAGGGTTAAGAGTGATTCCCTAAAAGCTAAAGTTAGAACAATGATTACTACACATTTTGGTGGAGAATGCGGGCATTAGTTTGATTTGAAAATTCATAGCACATTCATAAATAATAAATTTGTGTGTTTTTCTATTTTTAACTGGAAAGAAATAGTTGATACACAGAAAGCCAAAGTTGTTTTCACTATACTGTACACGTACTTGTGGCAATGTGTTTTGAATGAAAGTGCAATGTGTGTTGTTGTTGTTTAAGAAAATAAGAAACTGCAGTAAAATTAAAAGGTGTCCGTGAGACATAAGTCGCTCCTAGCGCAGAGGAAAAAAATAAAAGGAGAGAATTTAAGCATGTTCCTTTGTTCTCTTTCATAAGGCCTTCATAGTGTTAATATTTTGTGTGAGTTCCACGTCTATTCACCTATGGTTAATAAATCTCCCTGTCACTTGTGATTCACTAAAGAGTGAACTCAGCGCGCGGTGCTCAGAAGGAGCGGCCGAAACGCGTCTGTAAGGGAGCATTGCATCTTGTTGAAAATAAATAGTGTGATAGAAAATCCACTGTGTTTTGTCTGTGAAGTTACACAGAGAACTACGGCCCGCCGCGGCCAAAGTGTTAGATTGAAAATTAATCTGTGGGTTAATTTAATTCGGTCTAAATGAGTTGAGATTGTTAGCGCTATAAGAAAGAAACAAATCTAAATAGGGCTTTTGTGGCTGTTGAAACCTGAGATACCCTGAGACCAGGTGTGTCACCATGGTAACGGCCTGACTGGAGGTCGTCAGAGACTCTCTCGGAAATTTTCTTGTGCTCACGTTGTAACCCAGGTTCGACGACAGCAGTTGATTGGAGATGACCAGACAGCTTGGTCATAGCGGGTTTGTATTTTTGACATGTGGTACATTCCTTGCAATACTTCCATACATCATTTCTCACATTAGGCTAATATGCAATATGAAGTAATTTTAATAGAGTTTTCAATCTCCCCAAATGTCCACTAAGGGGACTGTCATGTGTGTAGTGTAACAGAGCTTCACGTTGACTGGACGGGATCATCAGTTGGAGTTTTTGTCCTTGTTGTCCTTTAGGTAGACTACGGAACAGAAAACCGTTCTTCATTACGTAGTGGATGCGGGTAGGATCAGCAACTTCATTGCCCTGTGCCTCTTGAATCAGTTCTTGTAATTCTGGATCTTTTTGTTGATCTGTGGCAATTTGTGCTAGATCTACTTGCAAGTTGCTTGATAATACTTCAGTGGCTTTGATTACTGCAATCATTTCCTGAGGAGTGTGATTGGTATGCACTCTGGACAATATGTCAGGCACTACATTGCATTGACCTTTACGATACTTTACGGTGAAGTGAAAATCTTGTAATCTCAAGGTCCAACGGGTGAGGCGTGATGATGGCTTTGGGTGCTGAAAGACCCATGTCAGCGCTGAATGGTCCGTGATAACTGTAAATGGTCGTCCCTCCAAATACGGCCTCCCCTACAGCCCAGATTGCCGCTAAACATTCCTTTTCAGAAACAGAGTATGCCTTTTCTGCTCCTCGTAATAAACAGGAGGCATAGGCGATGACCTTTTCTTCACCTGCTGTTTCCTGAGTAAGCACCGCACCTAACCCAACCTCACTAGCATCTGTTTGCACTGTGAATGGTTTACTGAAATCTGGGGGTATCAACACTGGTGCTTGAGTTAAATCCTGTTTTATAGTGTTGAATGCATGTTGACATTGTTCTGACCATAACCAAGTGGATTTTTTTTGTTTCAGTGCATGAAGTGGGGCAACTTTCTCAGAGAAATTAGAAATATAGCGGTGGTACCAACCAGCGAGTCCTAGGAATCGTTGCACATCTTTGATTGACTGATGGGTTGGAAAAGAAGCGACTGCCTCTACTTTTGCTGGATCTGTTTTTATTCCACTGCTTGACACAATGTGCCCTAAGAAGGTGAGAGTCTGTTGCATGAAGTTACATTTGTTCAAGTTGAGGGTTAGACCAGCTTTATGGAGACAATGGAAAACTTGCTGCAGGTGGCAAAGATGTTCTTCCTCATTCTTGGAGAACACCACAACGTCATCAATGTAAATGAAACAGCACTTACACTTGATTTCTCTAAGCACCTGTTCCATTAGTCTCTGGAAAGTTGCAGCAGCATTTTTAAGCCCGAAAGGAAGACGACAAAATTCGTATAGCCCAGATGAAGTGACAAAGGTAGTTTTCTGGATGCATCGAGGTGAGTTTTAGCATTCCAACCCCGATAGTCTACACACAATCTTGAACTACCATCCTTCTTAGGCACTACTACGACAGGTGCTGCCCATGGAGACGCTGATGGCCTGACAATCTTCTTGGTTAGCAGATTATTGATTTCAGATTCAATGAACTGCTGCTTGTCCAGAGACACTTTATATGGGCGTTTTCTGACTGTACTTCATCAGTTGTGAGGATTTGGTGTTTTACCATGTTGGAATGTCCTATTTCATGAGTGCATACTGCGGGCCATTGCAACATTAACTTTTCCAATTGTATTCTGAACTGACCATTAGTATTAGCTTGCTGAACCAGTTTTTGAATGATCAACTGGGTTTCGTTAGATGTAGGAGGGATGGGTACAGCTATATAAAAATGTGCTGTTGCTTGGGATCCATGTGGCAAGAAAGGGAAAGTTTCTTCAGCTCTTCCTTCTCTGGCGGGTATGGTGTATTGTGATCTCTGAAAGTCTAAAGTCAATCCAGAATCCATCAGAAAGTCCATCCCTAGGATGATTGGCACAGTCAAATCCACATCACTCATTATGTATAATGTTAGCTCCATCTTACATCCTTGGATCTCACACTTCCAAGTCACTCTTCCAATTGCAGTCTGCTGCTGTCCATTGGCGAGAAGAAATGCTTGTCCACCACAGAGCTGATATGACTCATTCTTGCTCATCTGGTCCCAGGTTGACTTTTTAATGAGCGAGAGTGTGCTACCAGTATCTACCATTGCTGTACAGTATCGATCTTGTAAAATAATAGGGATGGTTACAGTCTTGACTCCAGTTATGGCTGGATTATGGGAAGGTTGGACTATGCTCGTACTAGTATGACATGGTCCTACTTGGAGACAGCGAGCTGGTTGAACTTTCTTCTTTTGGTCAGCTGTATTAACTTGACTCCAATACTTCTTGGACTCTTCAAAATCCCTTTCGATTTGTGTGCCAATCCTTACTAGTTCAGCAACATCCTTCACTGTCCCTCTTAACAGACTAGCTAGACGAGGGTTACAGTTTCTTAGGACAGCCTGGACAATGTCTCTCTCACTCATTCCACTTTTCCATTTCATACACAACGCTCGATACCGGTAAGCAAAGTCCCGAATACATTCCTTCACCCTTTGTTTTCTTTCCTGCAATCTACTAATAGCTACGTCTTCGTAGTCTTCACTTAAGAAGGACTGCAAGAAGACTTCTCGGAACTGCTTCCAACTCCTCACGTGTTTCCGTTCTGCCAGCCACCAGTCTTTAGCGGTACCTTTGAGCACAGCAGTCAAAGCAGCCAGAACTTCAGCATCACTAAGAGGTCGAACTGCAAAGTACTCTTCACATCGCTCAATGAAGTTAACAGGATCCTCTTCCTGAGCATCACAGAAGCTAGGGAACTCAAGTTTAACCGGGGGATTGTACTGTAAGGATGTATGACTTTCTGAATACATTGATGGAATGTTCTGTACATTATAAGTTTGATTTTGAGAAGCTGTATGAGGAGTAGAGCAATTGGGAACAGTCTGTGTGGAGTTATACAAGCGAGTATTACATGATTTGAATTTTTGTTCAATTTGGACATCCCTCCATTTCAAACAGTCTATCATGGATTGTCCTAAGTCCCTTATTGCTAGTTCCAACTGGTCCTTCATTCTATCTCTCTCTCTATCAAAACGGTAGTTCATTTTTTCCTTCAGCGTTTGAACCTTGGATTCCAACAACTCTTGAGAAACACACTCATCTAACCGCCGTTTATTCTCTTCCCAGCTGCCTTCAAGTGTAGTTAGTCGATCTGATAGCCTCTCTACTATCATTGTTGTTGATATTGGTGTGGCTTGGTTATGCTCACGTTCCCATTAAAGGGGGGGTGGGGGTAGACACCTTTCCTGCACATCATCCAAGATATTTCCCTCCTCTTCTCCTGGATCAATGTACAAGTTGCTGAATGTGTGCATTAACTCACCCAACGGGTCTCTTCGGGTAATAAATGCCTCAGATGAGAAATCCAGTTCAGGACCATATTCATCCTCTCCCAGAGCAGCCTCACTTGCCATATTGAAATATCTGAAATCTATACTGAACACAAGAGCTTATAAATGCCTGCAGGTCCCTGTTCGGGCGCCACTATGTAACACTTCGTCTAGTAATCACACCCAGACTAATTGCCACAAAATTTATATTAGGGAGGGAACCACCGGCTATGGTCTGTGTTAGTTCAAATACTCAAAAAGACAAGAAATAGATGCAATAATGAGTATTATTCACAAAAAAAGAGGTAAAGAATACATACAATCATCAATACCTGATAGGAAATCACACATATAATACCCAGAGTCAAAGCATTTCAACATAGAAGGACAAAGTCATGCATCAACAATATTATTTACAAAAGTAGTTCAAATGTTCTTATCTGGATAGGCAGAAATGACAAAGTCCTTTCTGCTGTACTCAAGTGCACAACAGTCTGGAAATGAAATGGCCGGCACCAATCTGATATAATCCGTCATCAAGCAACGAGGATAGAAGATAACGAGGAGAATAGGAGTAAGGTGTCCTGGGGTTAAACAGTCCTTTTGAAGTACAATCCTCCTGGATATTATCAGGAAGGACTAAAGAGTCCTTCTACAATCAAACAAACAAAAATCAACATCATACCATATATGAATCCACACAGGCCAACAATAACCATGAATAAAACATACACAAAACACCAGATCTTACATTGACTGAGCAGAAAATCCCATAGATTCCCAGTCTGGACTCTAAGAGTGGTAAGCCATGCTGCTGGTCCCCAAACACATCTCACTTCTTCTATCCTTGCCTTACTGATATGGTAGAGCAATAAGCACACTACCTCCCCCTAATGTCAGGTAATAGCCTTACATACCAAAGGGAAACTAATGTGACAGGTCAAGACTGTTACAACGTGCAGCCTGTGAGCGCCATTTTGAAGCTGTTTGTAAACAAATAGCATAGCACGGAGCTAACTGAAGCTAGTAGGTAGCATTGAAGCTTATCTAAAGCTGGTAGCATTGAAGGCTAGCGATTAGCACCTAGCAGTGTGTACCCTGTGGGTTGACAGCAGTGTGTGCTGTGCAGTGTGTGTGTTAAACGGTTAACTCTTTTACTGCTGAACTTTAACTCACACTAAGAGTGTTCACATAATTTCTCTCTCTCTCCTTTGCATTTATTCATGCTATACCTCTCCTCCCATTTCAAAGGACTTTAACAAATGCAGACTTAGATAAACCATTGCTAAAGCAAGGCAGCTAATTTTTATAGGAATAAAGGTATTTAACGTTAGTCAGGATTGGTCTTTTTCCCTTTGAGTTAGACAGTTAATGTTGGACCTTAGCCTCATTGCTTTGATAGGAAGATAATTAATTTAATTATAATTGCGATCATGATTTTTAAGGATATCAGCGGGTGAATCGCTACGAAATATTTGAAACTGATAATTTGATTTCATAACTAATCCCAGATGTGAAATTAAAATAATTTCATTAAAATAATTTCAGCTCCAGATTCCATATAGACTGATTGAGATAATTATGCGTGCTTTGATAATTTACCAATAACATTAAGATCTTAATTATCAACTATCAATGTGTTTGATTGTCGGTCCGGGAAAATTTGAGAATTTCTTTTACAAATTGAGATGGTAAAAATTAATTTGTTCTGAAGGTTCTAATGACACAAGGAATTAGTAACCTGTGAGATTTAGGGATGTGGAATTTGTAATTTAATTTCATAATTAATTACAGTTCCTGTTTCATACTGGGTCCAGTTGTAATTGTGCTTGTAATTTTAATGACAAACCTCATTAAGATCTTAATACTTAACTGCCAATAATACTCTGCAACTAGGAAGACCATTATAATATTATAATATAATTATATCCCTCTGAAAGTTAATCTGAATCAATCCTATCAATTTTAACCTGTTAACCTTCGCCCCCATTGTGGGCCTCGCAGGTGAAAATAACCTACCTAAATTAAAATGGTAACAGTTTGTGACAAAGTGTGCTTACACAAACAAATTAGGTATCTTTGGAAAGAAGACACTCTCTGCTTTACTATCCATCATCCAGAGTTGATAATGTTCAAAAAGATAAAAAGTTATAAACACTGACATGCCTTGAAAAATATTTTTCCACACTGAATGTTTTTTTATTTCATATACAAATACATAACATAAGTCCTGGAGCAATCCAGAAAAGTAATGGTTGAAAGCCATGTGTCTCATGAGTTTATATTTCAAATTTGAAGAAGATACCATGAAAAATGAGATTCCTGCAATATTTTTTCTGAAACTATTTATAGTCCCCCCACCCCCCTGTTTGAGGAAAAATAACCACAAAATGGATTGCAGAATTATACAAGCAATTTTAGTCATTATACATGTTCCTGCATAGTCAACTATAAAATAATAGACAGATTTATTTGAGCACTAAAAAATACAAAAATAATTATTTGAGTAATAAAAAAGGAAAAAAAAAATAGAAAAAGAATGCTTTGTATATAGTATGTATACTGAAGTATTCTGTTTGCCAGACATGAAGTGATATTGCCAGACATTGTCATACAGTCAGTAATCACACGCTGATGTGCTTCCATTCAGATGATAATCATACAGATGGGCCATATAATGGATAAAGCAGATCGCTAAGTTACGCCCCGCTCAGAGGACAGCGTGCGTGTCACAGCGTGCGTCAGAGCTGGCAGGAGGGAGCGCTTTTATTCTGCCTGTTTTGATGTGTACTGCTTACACAAATGTAGCAAATACATTCCTTATTAGCTTTCCATCGGAAAACAGCGATCTGTCGTCGATGCTTGAGGCTTAGACCTTCAAATTGATATATAGTTTGTCAAGATTAACTTTGTCCCGTTTCATTTATTCTATTAGAAAACAATGACACATGCAAACAAAGAGCGTTCAGTGCGACGTCGCTCTGGTAAACGTTAACAGGTTAAACTGTGGAGTTAATTTGAGCCGCACCATCACCGGACTGAGCACTTTAGAAATCATAAACGGTCCAACAAATTTGGGTCCCAGTTTACGCGAGGGAAGTCTGAAGTTGATGTCCTTAGAAGACAACCAGACCCTCTGACCACACACGTAAAGTGGGGGCTTGGTACGGTGACGGTCCGCCGACGCCTTGTTCCTCTCGCCAGTCCGAGTGAGGGCTTCTCTGGCGATCCTCCAAGTACGGAGGCATCTCTGAATAAACGCGTGCGCGGAAGGATCGCTGAGGGTAATTTGGGGAGGGGAATAAAGTGGGCCGCCTTTGAGAACCTGTCTACCACAGTGAGGACTACCGTCTTGCCATTAGAAGGGGGCAAGCCAGTAACAAAGTCCATCGCTATGTGGCTGGAGTAGCCCTACTGGGGGTCGATTGGAGCCCTTACCCGCAGCGCAAATCGGACAGGCCGACACGAACAGTCGAGTATCCCGGGCCGCGGACGGCCACCAAAAACGCTGCTTGATTAACCTATACGTACGAGTCGCTCCAGGGTGGCACACAAGGCTAGAGGAGTGGCCCCACTGTAGGACGGCCGTTCGGACTGACTCGGGCACGTACAGCAGGCTCTCTGGGCATCCTGCGGGAACAGTGGCGTCGCGTAGCGACCTTGGACTCCACCCCCCAGGTGACTGCCGCCACAACCCGTTCGGGATGCAGAATAGCCACAGGGGGGGAGGGACTAGCCTTAGCCTCAAAGATGCGCGACAGCGCGTCAGGTTTACCATTCTTAGATCCTGGGCGATACGAAATGGTAAACCTGAAACGTCCAAAAAACAATGCCCAGCGAGCCTGTCTGGAATTTATTCTCTTAGCGGTGCGGATATACTCCAGATTTTTATGGTCAGTCCAAACGATAAATGGAAACCCCACACCCTCTAACCAGTGACGCCACTCCTCCAGCGCCAGCTTGACAGCTTGACCCTATTCCCAATGTCGTAGTTCCGTTCCGTGAGGGTTAAACGATGAGGAAAAAAGGCGCAGGGATGTATTTTCTCGTCTGAAGATGATCTCTGAGACAAAACTGCCCCAACCCCCACCTCGGACGCATCCACCTCCACCATGAACTGCAGAGACGGGTCGGGTGTCGTTAAGATGGGAGCCGAAATAAACCGACTCTTCAAGTTCTCAAAAGCAGTTTGGGCTTGCGACGACCAACAGAATCGCTTCTTAGTGGAGGTGAGATCCGTCAAAGGAAGGGCGACCTGACTAAAGTTCCGAATGAACCGCCTGTAAAAATTGGCAAACCCCAGAAAACGCCGGACCGCTCTACGGCTGTCTGGGGTGGGCCAATCAGCAACAGCTTTTACCTTGGCAAGATCCATTCGGATACCTTCTGTTGGAAACTTTTCCTTCGTCAAAGCAGAGACCAGGAGACTTTGGGATAAGTTACTCTTTATTGAGAACTCGCTGTAGTCGCTGTAGTCATCCAAGTCTGACTCAAACAGTATACATTGTAGTTTATATACATTTCAAGGGGGAGGGATACATAGAGGTGGAGACAATCTAAACAAAGCATGCAAATACAGTACAGGAATCGGCCCATTACCAGAATTTCCCCAGCCATGACATCATCAGCATAACAGTGTGATTCAAATGCATAGGTGCTAATCCAATCAGCATAGAGACAAAAGGTTAATGTCAGACACCTGGATTGTTTGACTTCATCATCTATGCCTCAAATGCTAAATTCAGTCTACTAAACTTTCTCAGATTATATACTATTGTATTGGAACCTAAATTAAACATTTAATAAATTTGTAATACAACAGTTCCCCCTTTGAGAGTTCTAATAACTCTCACAAAATACAAATTTAGACACTTAAAAGTTCATTCTTGTAACTTGTGATCGTTACAGGCACATAGCACATGCTCTGTGTTGATTTTCTGTAATTGCATGCTGACACAGAAACAAACATGCAATTAGGGTTCGTGAAGTTCTTACGGGTAATAGTCTTTTCTGGTTGGAACTGTCATTTTCTCGTGAGAGGCGTGAGTCATTTGTTGAATGAAACACTTGATACTGTGGACGCATAGATAGTATGCCAGTAGGAGAAACAACAGAAGAATTGCTATTTGCTTGATCCACAGCCAGGGTTTACCTAACAAGTTTCTGAACCATGAAGAATTATCTTCAGTCATCTTGTGTATTTTTTTCTGAAAGATCAAGAATGTCTTGTTGGATTTTGTTAGTAGTACGACAATCTTGATCATGTTGATGGATGACTGAAGTTCCCGTATGTGAGTCTCTGCGTTGTGTATTTTTTTTGTTTGTTCTGTCTTCCGTGACAGTTGGCTCGGCAGTGGGTCTAGTTGTCTTTTAGAGGTTGTGGCTTCATACGCAGGTGAGGAGGTCGGTGCGTATGGGTCTCGGGACAGCCATCAAGCGGTATCTGCACAGAGTAAGAAAGAAAACAAAAGACAACAGAGCCGTATTTGTTGTAAAAGACTAGGGTTGTATCCTTTGTTCGATCCGAGTCTGCTATTGTTGTTCCTTCTTTCCCTATTTCTTAATTGCTGCGATACCTAAAGAACAGTGAGGTAAGGATGGACTAGTGGATGGGGAAGGCCTATGAAGGAGTCTTCACCGCAGGGTTGGTCCCCGAGGCCTGTTGCATTCGGTTCTTCCCTGGGCTCCTCACTGGTCTGTGTGTCCTAGTCTGTCCCTGTAGTTGGTGTATGAACTTTACTGTGTGACATCTCCATCCTCTAATGGAACATCAGTCATAACAAACATCATAACCCAGAGAGGATAGGTGAGTGACTGGAGTGTGCTGTAGTATAGCTTTGAAGGCTGGGAGTGTACTTAGCTAGCATTCTCTCAATGGAAGAAAGTGACAGTCACCTTCCTGTAGTTTAATTTACAAAGGATCTTTCATCTTTGCTGTACATTACTGGTGAAGTTAAGCACTCACAGCCCTAACAGTTAACACCTGAGCAAGCTGCTCCAACAGTTCGGTGAAGTGGGGAGGGGCTGCTTCAGAGAAGCAAGTAGATTGAGTAGGAGCTGAGTAAAGCTGTTAATTTCTCCTAATGTCTTTTTACTTTTCCTACACTCTTTCATCCAGTGTCTAGGTTTACCACAGTAATGACAACTGCCCTCCTTCTTAGGACATTTACGCTTCTGTCGGTTCTCTGCGTTGACCTTATAGGATGCTGCTGCAATCTTTACTCTGGCTTTAACATCAAAGTCTCTTTCCCAAGTAGCTAACCTGTCCAAGTTGTTTTGCAGGCTTCCAGTGGACCATGTGAGATCTAAGAATGGCAAAGCAGATCTGTGCTCTGATAAAAGGCCATCAAACCATGTTCGAACTAGTGGTCCTTTATGATCCAGTACCTTCTCTGGAGTGTCAGCTATTCCACTGTATGCTGCAGCTGACTGACAAAACCTTTCAGTGTATTCACTTACAGTTTCTTCTTTCCTTTGCAAACAGTTAGTGATTCTGGACCAGTCTATTTTGGGTCCCATGATATTCTTTAGAATTTTCAAAACACCTTCTCTCAAATTGCCTTTACTGGCATATTGTAGTTCAGAAGTAACAGCGGACTCAAAACTGTTGAATTCAGATTCAGTTAGAATTTCTGACATTAGCTGTGTGACTTCTGCCAACGACATGTCATAGAGACGCATTTTGCTGATCAATGCTCTTCTAAATTCAGAAAAATTTGTGCGTGCTGAGGGTAAACTCTGGGATAGTCTCTCTATATCTTTAGGTCCTAGCACTTTGGCAACAGTTTGTATTTGGACAAAGAGTTGGGAGGAACACTTTCAGTTCCCTCAATTCCCTGAGATCTTCTCCTAGCGCCACATACCTTCACTGAATCTACAGGCTCATCAGTTACTGATTGGCTGGTTACATCTGTTTCAAAGAAAGCTTGTAAGTCAGGATAATTGTTATCAGGCTGACTAACTTCTTCCACATCAGTTTTTGCTGAAGCTTTGTTGCGGTTCAATTTCTTAGTCAAAGAGGATACTCTAGCACGGAGCTCTTTGTTCTGTTCCTCTAGCTCTGAGTTACGCTGAGACTGTTGTGTAGCTAGCGCTAAACCAAATTCTCTGTGGCAGCATATAATGCCTTTCACGTTGTTCTTGCGAATACATGCTCCTAGTACCTTTTTACACTCATTTACAGACCAAGTCTTGTCTGGATGCATCTCATATTTCTGAGTTAGTTCTTGTCTAACTTTCTCAGTGACTATTAAGTTCATTTGCACTCCTAACAGTGATTTGAATTCGCTATCTGACCACAAAGGAGTCGCTAGACCACCTTTTTCAGTTGTGGGGATCAGTCTAGCATTCTTTCTAAACATTTTGTGAGTTTCTTTGTTACCACACAATCAAAACACTAAAACTTCTCTGTTCAACAGAGGGTATGCTTGTTAACACATCAACTATTGTTAACCTTCCTTGCCAGAGCAACGGATAACGCAAATTACTATCACTTTACGCTAATCTTCTCTGCCGAAACAGAGGATAACAAATTCTTCCCTGCCTGAACAGAGGATAACCAATTCTTCCCTGCCGAAACAGAGGGTAACAAATATTAGCACGTAATGCTAATCTTCCCTGCCTGAACAGAGGATGAATCTTCTCTGACTACACAGAGGATAAATCACCTTCCCTGGTAAAGCAGAGGATAAATCTTCCCTAACTTTACAGAGGATAAACCTTCTCTAGCAACATAGAGGATAAACTAGTCTATTAAACAACCTTCCCTGATTAGACAGAGGATAACGAATATTAACATGTAATGCTAAACTTCCCTGCCTGAACAGAGGATAAATTTCATCTCTAAAAGAAAACTTTAGAGGATAGCTTAGTTAACCAAACCCTACAGCTGTCTGTTAACTCTTCTCTGACGGCGCAGAGGATAATACATTTGTACTGGTCTTAAAGGTTCTTTTGGATAGAGTGGCACTCACCAACCCTTGGTTTTACAGAAAGATTCAGTCTGGAACACAGTCAGATCTTTGTTGAGCTTGAAGTTTCAATCTGGATTCAGAAGATTCAGTCTGGAATGCAGTCAGATCTTTGAGCTTGAAGTTTCAGTTTGGATTCAGAAGATTCAGTCTGGAATGCAGTCAGATCTTTGTTGAGCTTGAAGTTTCAATTTGGATTCAGGTGAGGAGCTCTATCCGGGTCACGGCGCCAAAACTGTTGGAAAATTTTTCCTTCGTCAAAGCAGAGACCAGGAGACTTTGGGATAAGTTACTCTTTATTGAGAACTCGCTGTAGTCGCTGTAGTCATCCAAGTCTGACTCAAACAGTATACATTGTAGTTTATATACATTTCGAGGGGGAGGGATACATAGAGGTGGAGACAATCTAAACAAAGCATGCAAATACAGTACAGGAATCGGCCCATTACCAGAATTTCCCCAGCCATGACATCATCAGCATAACAGTGTGATTCAAATTCATAGGTGCTAATCCAATCAGCATAGAGACAAAAGGTTAATGTCAGACACCTGGATTGTTTGACTTCATCATCTATGCCTCAAATGCTAAATTCAGTCTACTAAACTTTCTCAGTTTATATACTATTGTATTGGAACCTAAATTAAACATTTAATAAATTTGTAATACAACACTTCAGGCGAGAGAATAAACCCCAGGAATGGAACCGACCGTGCGTGAAACTCACACTTCTCCACCTTGGCGAATAAACGATTCTCCAGCAGCCGCTGGAGCACTCGCCTGACGTGCTGGACATGATCACGCTCGTTCTGGGAGAAGATCAGGATGTCATCGATGTAAACAAAAACAAACCGATCGACCATGTCTCTGAGCACGTCGTTGACGAGTGCCTGGAAGACCGCTGGGTAATTAGAAAGGCCAAACGGCATAACCAGGTATTCAAAATGCCCAGAATGGGTGTTAAAGGCGGTCTTCCATTCGTCCCCCTCCCTAATCTGAACCAAGTGATAAGCACTGCGGAGGTCCAACTTCGTAAAGATGGTTGCCCCCTGCAAGAGTTCAAAGGCCGACGATATCAACGGCAAAGGATAACGATTCTTTACCGTGATGTCATTCAACCCCCGATAGTCTATACAGGGGCGCAGCGAACCATCCTTCTTCTCCACGAAGAAGAACCCTGCCCCAGCTGGAGAGGAAGAGGGACGGATAATGCCTGCTACCAGAGAATCCTGTATATATCTCTCCATGGCCTCCCTCTCTGGTCTGGACAGAGAGTAAAGGCGCCCCTTAGGTGGGGAAGTGCCTGGCAACAGGTCAATCGCACAGTCGTACGGGCGGTGCAGAGGCAGAGATGAAGCTCGGGACTTACTGAACACCGCTCTCAAGTCATGGTAAGCCTCCGGTACATCTGCCAGGCTCACCGGCTCCTCCTGCAACACAGAACAAGACATGACCGGGGAAAATGCAGCACCCAATCATTGAGCTAAACAGAAAGGGCTCCAAGCCAAAACAGAACTGCGAGCCCAATCGATATGGGGGTTATGTTTGACCAACCACGAGTGACCCAACACCACTGGAGTGGTGGGCGAGTGAATAAGGAGGAAACGGATCTCCTCCGCATGATTACCAGATAGTGTTAACGTGACAAACTTAGTGACATGTGTAATATTAGTCAGTAGTGTGCCACAAAGAGTTCTGGCAGAAATGGGTTCGGCCAGGGCAACAGCCGAAATCCCCAGGCGTGTGGCCAATCCAGAATCCATGAAATCGCCCTCCGCTCCAGAGTCGATTAAGGCAGAAATCTGGGAAACAGCTCCCCCGAACCGTAACGAAGTCTGAAACTCTAAACGACCACCAGATGGCAGTCGAGTGGCAGTCACGCTCACCCTATGCTCTCCCCTGCGTGATGAGCGTCGCCCCGCTACAGGGCACGCAGCTGCCACATGACTCGCCTCCCCGCAATAGAGACACAGCTGATTGACCAAGCGACGGTGTCGCTCCCCCACAGTCAACCGTGCTCCTCCGACCTGCATAGGCTCCTCCTCCGGGAGGACGAGGCGGTGAGACAGCGTGTCACCAGCTGTTGTCGACTCGGCGCCCGTGACGCGCTCGCGGGGAAATCCCCCTCTTCGGTGCTGGGAATGGAGCGCGATCCGGTCGTCGACTCAAATGGCGAGGTCGATCAACCCATCCAAGCCAGCAGGCAGCTCAAGGGAATAAATCTTGTCCTTTACATGCTCTGCCAAGCCGTGGAGGAAGTGATCCCAGAGTGCCTTCTCGTTCCAGCCACAGGAGGCGGTGAGCGTACGGAATGCAATGGAGTAACCGGACACGGACTGCTCGCCTTGCTGAAGCAGTGACAAGGCGCGTGCCGCCTCAAATCCCCGAGCCGAACGATCGAACACCTTGCGTAGCTCCTCCGAGAACGCCTCCAATTTCTGACAGCAGGCATGCTCGCTATCCCACATGGCCGTGCCCCACTCCCTCGCTTGACCCACCAAGAGCATAATGATATACGCTACCCTGGAAAGCTCCGTGGGAAAACAGGATTGTTGGAGATTGAAGACGAGTGAGCATTGGGACAAAAATGACCGGCATGAATTGGGCTCACCCGAGTACGGAGTGGGCGGATTAAGCCGCGGCCATTATAGAAAAGTGAAGCCAAAACATCTCAGTATGGCCACTGCCATCGTGAGTAAATGACGTCATTTGGAGCCCGAGTCTGCGCAATAGAGCTTCGTTTGGAGCCCGAGTCTGCGCAGTAGAGCTTCGTTTGGAGCCCGAGTCTGCGCAGTAGAGATTCGTTTGGAGCCCGAGTCTGTGCAGTAGAGATTCGTTTGGATGAAGGCCTCGTGGAGGAGGCGGGGCTGGAAAGCCCCGGTGTAGAGGCTAAAGCCCTCGTGGAGGAGGCGGGGCTGGAAAGCCCCGGTGTAGAGGCTGAAGGCCTCGTGGAGGAGGCGGGGCTGGAAGGCCTAGTGGAGGAGGCAGAGCTGGAAGGCCCAGCTGTGGAGACTGAAGGCCTTGTGGAGGAGGCGGGGCTGGAAGGCCCAGCTGTGGAGACGGCAGGCCTTTTGGAGAAGGTGGGGCTGGAAAGCCCTGCTGTGGAGGCTGAAGGCCTCATGGAGGAGGCGGGTGAAATATATCTACCTAAAAAAGGTAACTCTTACAGCTAACTTTTAAAGCTCTTAAAGCAACATTCCGCCGTGTTTTGGTTAATTTGCTCACTTGCTGTCTACCAGAGAGTTAGATTAGGGAGGGACATATAATTTTTTTGTATTTGCATGCAACATCCCAGTTCGACATATCCCCCTATTAGCCTAATTCAATTGAAGTCGGAGGGGCCGACTAGCATGTAAGCTAAAGGCTAGTTGTCTCCAACTGAAATCATTAGCTTAGCTTGGCCCAAGTACTCCTGTGATTTGGCCAAGCTAAGCTAATGATGTCAGTTGTTACAATGGAGGTTATTGCACACATAAGAAAGATTATGGTATGTACTGTATCCAACAACTTTTTCAGCAATTTTGCTGGGCAACTTCTCAACCGATTGATTTAGTTCTGATTGGGTCAAGATGATAATTTTTGTGGTATGACATAGGTTACACATGAGGGTTTGTGTGCGTATTGTTGTGTGTGTGTGTGTGTGTGTGTGTGTGTGTGTGTGTGAGCGAGCAAGTGAGTGTGTGAATATGTGCCTGTTTTAATGAACATGTATAAAAAGACATACATAGATAGTCCTTAATTGTTTGCCACTCCATACTTAGTTTGACATCTGACTTCTTCAAAACCACAGGGTCAACAGGGAAGAGAAAGCAGAAGTCAGGCATGTTTTGCATTTGTCAGGTTTTTTTAATGATATTGATATTTGTAATAAATGAGGCAGAAATGGATAAAAGAAAAAAAAAGAAAAAAAAAGTAAGTTTAAATGACATACTACATTTGTATTCAGACTTAATATTTGATCATTTACATTTACGCATTTAACAGACGCTTTTATCCAAAGCGATTTACATTGCATTCAAGTTACAGTTCTTACATTTTATCAGCTCTTGCTTTTCCTGGGAATCGAACCCATGACCTTGGCGTTGCTAGCGCAATGCTCTACTATTGATGTGAATGATTGACCTGAATATGTTAATGATGTTGTTGTGTTCCTAATCTGAGTTTTCAGATTGCTCCTACCACACAGGCCTAGGTGTTTATCCAATTAGGATAATTCTGAAAGAAAGAGTGAGAAAGGCAAGACATGCATAACAGAACACCATACTACTCTTTATTTGTTCTATTTACATCAAACTAAAGTCAAGATGTTAAGTTAAAATACCTGTCAATCACAGAAGTAAAGCTGGCAAATAGTCAAACAATGTAAATATTGTATACAGTATATACTATAGTCTCTTGACTAAAATACTTTAAATATCATGGTAAAACATGAAACAGGAAACATGGCGGCTGTTACCAAAGCCTAATGCAAAAAATATGTAAGCATGTATTGTTGTTCCTGTCATAGGGCCAAACAGAATTGCTGATTGACTGGGAGCCTTGTGCTGCTGGCAAGTCAAGGGCCCAGACAT
Source organism: Barbus barbus (assembly GCF_936440315.1). Taxonomy (NCBI): domain Eukaryota; kingdom Metazoa; phylum Chordata; class Actinopteri; order Cypriniformes; family Cyprinidae; genus Barbus; species Barbus barbus. Next base: position 2,737,532 of record NC_136747.1, on the reverse strand, counting down.
CCTCGGATCATAAGACAGCATGTGGGCAGTAATTTTTCAACAATTCTCCAACCATTGACAGAACATTTACAGGCTATAGGCTTTTAGAAAAATATATGGTTTTGGTGGTTGAATCAGCTGTCCCTCATTGGTAAATAGGCCAAAATGTACCACCTGTAAAGATGGTTCCACAATCTACAATATGGGGCTATGTAAACTGTAACCCATATGCTAAAAGCCTGTGCATGTCAATTCATATGAATTAAGACATGTTCCATCTTCCTGCTTACTTCGGTGCATCATACTGCATACATAGCCCTGTATTCTATATTGATGAACTGACTGTCCAATGCATCAATCTCATCCATGCCCTCATCACCTCCAGACTGGACTACTGCAACAGTACTCTCTATGGCAGTGTTTCCCAACCCTGCTTCTGAAGGACCCTCAACACTGCATGTATTCTTTGTCTCCCTAATCAAACACACCTGAGTCAACTCATCAGCTCATTATCACATGGGTTGAATCAGGTGTGTTTGATTAGGGAGACAAAGAAAATGTGCAGTGTTGGGAAACTTTATACCCTATATATTTGGGGGGGGGGGGGGGGGGGGGGGATCAAGTAAGAATCCTTGATCAATGCATTCAGTTTGGCTGGACCAATGAGTTCAAAAGTAAAAAACAACTCTACACCCCTTTCATGAAAATGTTTGACAATTGAGAGCAGCTAGATGCAATCACAGACTGAATGAGTCTGAGGTACCTAGGCTTATATAATAGCCTTATATAATACTGTTTTCTGATAAGCTACAGAGTGATTATTATAGCCTAAATATTTCTTCAACCATTAAGATACAATGGATAGTTGTTTTATGTACGTGGCAATACATAGAATAGGCCCCGATGTAGGCACTGTAAAGCACCTACCCTGGCTTCAGTCAGAACATGTTCTAAGCTCATTTCAAGAGCCATCCGTCTCCCCTCCATGTAATGGCCATCTCGACAGTCGGTGACACGTGTAGTGTTCATCAGACAGAAAAAGAAGAACAGACACTGAGATGGACAGAGATATGAGACACAGACAGCCCGAAAGACAAACAGTGCAGAAATCCAGAGAGGTTGGCGTTTAAAAGGGCCTTTAGTTGTGGTGATCTACTGGTGATCTACTGGTGATCTACTAGTGATCTACTGGTGATCTACTGGTGATCTACTAGTGATCTACTGGTGATCTACTGGTGATCTACTGGTGATCTACTAGTGATCTACTGGTGATCTACTGGTGATCTACTAGTGATCTACTGGTGATCTACTGGTGATCTACTGGTGATCTACTGGTAGGTAGGTTGGTAGAATCTAAAAAACCAAAAAAAAACACTTGTTTAGGGGAAGGGAGTTAATGGGACAGAGACAATAAACTAAACTCCTTTGTAAAATCAATATTTTGTGTCAAATGATTGATTTATTTGGTAAGTAGCCATGTAATAGGATAATGTAGAGAGATGCGGTTGATATAGTGAATGCTGGTGACAAAAACACAGATTAAATGTAATTTTATTTTAATTCTTTTTGCTGTAAGATGCGCAATGGTTCTTTTGTTTACTTTTTTATTTTTATTTTTAAAATTACAGAATTAAATATCAAGTCCTTGACACATTACTTTTACACATTTTAACATTTAGTAACAATATAGTTTAAATAAAAAGAACCAAAAAAAAAAACTTAAAATAAAGGGCATCACAAACGTATGTTAAATTCTTTTAGCAGAGATAGGCCTACAGATCTTTGGGACTGTAAATATATTGTAAAGGCTGCTTGTGAATGCAATCGCCTCTACTGTGGTTAATGACCCGCTGATCGCTGTCAGATTCTGTGATATGAATGCATTGCATTGAGGCTAATGGGCTTAGAATGAGCCCCGCTCGGCCCATGTTCTGGCTTACTGTAAATGTTGATTAAACAGCTTCTCTGCTGCAGCCCGGCTGGCAGAAATAATCGTTTTCGGTGCATGTCAGTTCCTGAACATGTATGATGAGATACACTTAAGTCTCAAATACCGTTCTGAAATGTGGATTTAGTATTCATTAATAGCCATGAGCTTTGCCAATTTTTTAGAATTGGGACACTTACTTACTGTCACGTGCAGATACTCTCAAGTGGCCAAGACCACAAGTGTGGATATTATAACAGGCCCATACTTATGCTTGTCTGTATACTTGCTGGTATGACAAAAGATTACTTAACTTTCATTTTAAATATATCTTTGAATAGCAAATATGAGGTAGACTTAAAGTATACTCTCTTACTTTAATATAAGTATACTAATAGCATATTTAAATAAACTTCTTTTTTGTAAGGGTAACATAAAAATAACACTCTGCATTTCAGTGTGAGACTGACATCTAGTGGACATTTCAGTATGAGAGTTTACAGACTTACAGACGAACTTGTTTTGCACACGTCTCTCAAACACAGAACCAGGAAACTCAGTTAAAAGAAACTGAAACTGATCTGCTGTTGAGCTGTTGTTTGTGTGTCTGTTTTGCTGTAGACGGTGAAATGGCTGAAGCCGGTGTTTTTTCAGTGGAGCAGTTCTTGTGTCCAGTGTGTCTGGATCTCCTGAAGGATCCAGTGGCCATTCCCTGTGGACACAGTTACTGTATGAGCTGCATTACAGACTGCTGGGATCAAGAGGATCAGAAGAGAGTCTACAGCTGCCCTCAGTGCAGACAGACCTTCAGTCCAAGACCTGCTTTAGGTAAAAACACCATGCTGGCTGAAGTGGTGGAGAAACTGAAGAAGACCAAACTAACAGCTGCTGTTCCTGCTGGACCTGGAGACGTGGAGTGTGACATCTGTACTGGAAGAAAACACAAAGCTGTCAAGTCCTGTCTGGTGTGTCTGGAGTCTTACTGTCAAACTCATTTTGAGCGTCATGAGGAGTTTCGCTCAGGAAAGAGACACAAAGTGATTGATGCCACTGGACGACTGCAGCAGATGATCTGCCATCAACATGATATGCCTCTATTGGTTTTCTGTCGTACTGACCAGCAGTGTGTTTGCATGCTGTGTGCAATGGATGAACATCAAAACCATGAGACTGTATCAACTGCAGCAGAGAGAAAAGAGAAAGAGGTATGAACTGAAATGAATGCTGACACTTCAAGTGTTTCTCCTCACTGCAGTATCCAGCTGTATCATGGGTGCATCATGTGATCTACTCTCCCATTGGGTGTTACTACACGACAGCTCTGTGCATTTGAGCAGGAGTTGAACTTTGATCATTTTTGTAACATTGCTCAAGTTCTCTGCTCAGTAATAATCATATATGTCCCCTTCATGTGAAAGGACTTCATGTCTAACCTAAATTCATATAATGATCTTGCAAACGCTGTAAAGAAGAAATCAAACAGGCACCTTTTTACATGATGAATTTGTGATAGTTTTATGTAATAAGTCTTGGGTTTGCTTTTAATTTCTCCTCCAGAAACACTTGAAGGAGACACAGAGTGAAATCCAGCAGAGAATCCAGCAGAGACAGAAAGATCTTGAGCAGCTGAGAGCGGCTGTGGAGTCTCATAAGGTGAGTTTGGAGAAGAAGAGAAGTTTGAGACTCAGTTTGAGTCTCCTCTTTCAGTCCCACTGAAGCCGCTGTGGCTCTCAGGCTGTGAGGAAGCAGTAAGAGCTGATTGTGATGTGTGTCTAACAGCGCTCTGCACAGACAGCAGTGGAGGACAGTGAGAGGATCTTTACTGAGCTCATCCGCTCCATTGAGAGAAGCCGCTCTGAGGTGACACAGCGGATCAGAGATCAGGAAAAGACTGCAGTGAGTCGAGCTGAAGGACAAATGGAGCGACTGGAGCAGGAGATTGATGATCTGAAGAAGAGAAACACTGAGCTGGAGCAGCTTTCACACACAGACGATCACATCCATTTCCTGCAGGTAACAGAGATCTAGAAAAAAACAGAGTAGACTTTAGCAAGATCTGCTGTTACAGCAACTAAATTAGTCTTTAATTAACTGACATTTATTATCTGAAGCACACTGATTGACTGATTGAATAAGAATCATTCTGCTGCTGGGAATGTAGTCAGGAATATTGTCTCGTGATGTTGTTTTTACTGTAAAACTGGTTTCAGTCAGGTACTCTGCAGCAGTGAGGTGACCTGATGAAACATGCTAATAATAGAGACCAATACGCATTATATGACTCTTTTATTTGCCCAATTAAGCATTAGTTTTAAGCATGTTTAACCCTCTGTTTCTCTTAGATCATTTTGTCCAATAATGTTTACATTTTGTTTGTTTCTTTAGATTTTTTTATTATTATTATTATTATTTTTCTTCATTGGAATGGTACGAAGCTTGGTAAAGGTTTTGGCTCTTGCTACATGAACACACACCAAAAAATGAATGGAGATGATTTGAAAAGGTTAAATGATCCTGAAACAAACAGTCACACTTGTACTCATCACAGACACAAAATATGGTCTTGAAATGGAAACAAATGGGAAACTAATTTCATCTAGAGGACACAATTGGGTCTGCAACCAAACATTTCACTTAAAGCTTGTGCTGTATATCATCCTGAAATTTAAAACACAACTTTTTAAGATGTATGGCTTTGATTTTCTCACAGGTTTAGACCAGTGGTTCTCAAACCTCTCCGTGAAGTACCCCCAGCACGGCACATTTTGTATGTCTCCCGATATCTGACACACACACTTCAGGTCTTGCACTAATGAGCTGATGAGTTGAATCAGGTGTGATAGATGAGGGAGATGTACAGAATGTGAAGGACAGGTTTGAGAACCACTGTACAAAACATGTTTTAAGCCCGAGATACACGGCACGATTTCTGATTGGCCACGATTGTTTCATGATGCCAATCTTTCGTGCAGTGTGTTTAGGGCTTTAGAGTAAAATATGATTTTTTGAAAATTTCATATCAAATTTTGCATTGTTCGTAACAATAAACTTCTATAACTTTTTTTCTATTTTACTTTTTTCTACTTCTGAAAAAATCTGGCAAGTGTCTTTTTTAAAAAGAGATAAAACTTTATCTGATTTATGACAGTTTCAGATAGAAATGTAATTTTCAGGTCTGTGCTCAAACAGTGGTAAAGAGGTAATAAATTAATTATAATTACTGCATAAATATAATTTATAAACTTTAACCTAACCTGAAAATACAAAATATTAAAAACAAACAAAAAAATAACTAAAACATAGTACATTAATTTGAATGAAATTGAAAAAACAAAAACAATCATCGCCATGTGAGGATCACCAGAGGGTTAAACTTCTCTCAATGATGCATCATGACACAGTAAATATTTATTCACATATTATTTAATGTAGTGTTTTAAGTGGGCAGCTAAACATTACATTATTGAGGAATTAATTGAAAGAAAGCAGGTGTTTTTCTAGGCAGTCATGTTTGGAAGCTGGAACAAGAGACTTGTGAACTTTTACCAGAAATGTCTCTCACTCTATTTACTATTTCTTTGCACTCACTATTATTTTATAATTTCTTTTTTTTAATAATCAGATGTATTTCTGGTTTATTGATTGTTATTCCTGCAGAGTCTTCAGTCTCTCTCAGATCCTCCTGAATCTACAGAAAACATCTCTGTCAGTTTCCTCTCTTCTTTTGATGCTGTGAGAGAATCTGTCCGTCAGCTGAGACACAAACTGGAGGATTTCTGCAAAGAGGAGATGAAAAAGATATCTGGTAAAATATTAGAGATTCATCTGCTGTCTGTAATGAGACAAACAGCATCTAATATTATCATGAAAATGTTAGAAATGTCTGAGGAATGGATACAGGCATGGTTTTCTCTCTGTGTTTATATCTGTTATTTTCTCAGTCACTCACAGTAACATTGTTCCCAGGACCAGAGAGGACTTCCTACAATGTAAGTCACTAACAAACACAATAACACACACTGAGATACTTCATCTAGTAAGTTTAGTTTAAAGTGACAGAAAACATTATCAGTGTTTTTATTAATCATGTGCAGTTTAGGCAAATTTATTACAGAATATTGCAGTTTACTAATTACTTCCCTAAGGTTCGAATCAACTTACTTACAGCTTACTCTGCCTTCTTGGAGGCTATTTACAGTAACTCCGCCAGCCAACGTTTGGTTGAGCTGGACAACATTACAAAACATGATCTTCTGACAACAGCTCACGTGGCATTGGTGGTAAATCACGGGCCATTTTTGATGCCATCGACCCGCGTTTGAATCTGTCTTTTGCTGAACTTTCTTTTCTCCTTTTCAAATCTCATATCACATCAGAAAGACGTTTATTTTCAATAAAAATGAAGGAAATAATCGAAAAGTTGAAAATAAAGTATCAGGTAGGGCACCGACATGTCAAACAATAGGGATGGGCGATACCTCTTATTTTATTTTCGATCCGATACCGATATTTTCAAGCCCAGTATCGGCGATATTGATACCAATACCGATACCTGTAAACTAAAATGATATTTTAAATTATTAAACGAATATAAGCCATTTTTTAAAGCCATGTTTGTTTGTTTTTTTATATTTCACAGGCCTTTTGTTTATACTGTCAGAAATTAGATATACTAAAATTGTATTTTAGCCCTTTACTGGGGCAGTAACCTCAAAACATCAGTACCTTTGAGGGTACCTCATGAAAAATAAACATGGTGTTACATATAGTAAGTACTAAAATGTATTATTATTATTATAATTACCATGGTAAATTTGTGGTTACTACAGTTTTACTACAAATACTGTGGTAAACTGTGTTTACTGTAATAAAACCATGGTTAATTTTTTTAAAAGGCTGCCAGAATGCTGTACTCCTAAAAGTGAAACTTTAGCATATTGTTTTCTGACAGATTTATTAACAGCAATTACAGAAGATAACAGAATCCATTTGAACTTTTAACAACAGTTTAAATTGACTTACACAAACTAGCCTATTTAAAACATTTCACTGCTGGTTATACTCTGTATTATTGTGTATGTGACGAATACAAATCTTGAATCTTTAAAATAAATATTACATGTACACAAAAGTTTGGGGTTAGTAAGATTTAGTAATATTTTTTAAATAAGTCTCATGCTCACCAAGGCTGCACTTATTTGAACAAAAATACAGTAAAAACAGCAATATTGTGAAATATAACCATTAAAATAACTATTTTCTATTTTAATGTAGGCCTATTTTAAAAATGTAATTTAAATGCATCTGTGATCAAAGCTGTATTTTCAGCATCATTATTCCAGTCTTCAGTGTCACATGATCTTCAGAAATAAATCTCATATCATTTGCTGCTCAGGAAACCTTTCTGATTATTATTGCTGCTTCATATTTGTGTATGAATCGTGAATCAGAATTAATTGTATATATAGTAATAATGATATTTAATGTAATGTAATAATGTGGCAATGGTTTCTTAGGCTCTACTTCTGCTTCTGATGCTTTTGGGAAACGCAGCTCTATTTGAACAAACACTGACTGAGCCATGCGTCAGCAGCGAACGCTGTCTGTGATTGGTTGGTTCTGTCTTTCAGCATTTGCTTTGTTCCAATGAGCAGGAGAAATAGCTCTATCCAACACTATGGTTCGCTAATATAGTCTATTTTTCCATTTAGAAGCTTATTTTATGCACAGAGTTTCTTGATAAATAAAATTAGTGGTTAAAAAATGCACTTTAGAATCGATATTTTTATGTGAGGATCGATCCTTTCGATACAACACCAGTATCTAAAGTATCCATACCCTAGGATCGATCCGCCCATCCCTAATTAATAATATCAAACAACCAATCACAGTTCGTTTCGTTGCGGGGCGTGGAAATGTCGTCACAATAACAGACCGGTGTGTGAAACTCTTGATGTATTTAAACGATTCTTACTTTTCTGAAAATGCAGCTTGACTTGTTTGTCTGTTCTGTCCAGATATCTGCAGCTTTCTGTGCTTGTGTGTGAATTGTAGACCTGCATGTGAATGTGTGAGCATTTGTGTTCATGTACAAGAAAAGAGAAGCATAACCAAATAAAATTAATCCATTTAAAAAAAACAAAAAAAAACACTCAAAGAGTTTTTTACAGTTTAACTTTAATAACCACTGATTACAGTTAGTTTTGTGTGTTTTTCTTCATCAGATTCCCATCAGTTCACTCTGGATCCAAACACTGCATATAAACACCTCCGTCTGTCTGAAGAGAACAGAGTGGTGACTTACACTAACACACCTCAGCCGTATCCTGATCATCCAGACAGATTTGATAGTTATCTTCAGGTGTTGTGTAGAGAGAGTGTGAGTGGACGCTGTTACTGGGAGATTGAGTGGAGTGGGAGTTATGTGTATATATCAGTGTCATATAAGAGCATCAGCAGGAAGGGATCTATGTATGAGTGTGTGTTTGGACGTAATGATCAGTCCTGGAGTTTGTCCTGCTCTCCCTCCAGTTTCTCATTCTGGCACAATAATAAAGAGACTAAACTCCCTGTTGGCTCCAGCTGCAGGAGAATAGGAGTGTATGTGGATCTCAGTGCAGGAACTCTCTCCTTCTACAGCGTCTCTGACACAATGAACCTCATCCACTCAGTCCAGACCACATTCACTCAGACGCTCTGTCCTGGGTTTAGTGTTTGGGGTCGTCAGTCATCAGCAAAGCTATTATAACTATCTAGATTATAGAGAGATCTACACATTGTACTGTTATATGCTAACTCTGAGATGCATGATAAATCTGAATATTTATATTTTATGTGTATTCAGTTACCATGCACTTTTATCCAAAGTGGTTCACAAAAGAGAAACAGTGAAATGTTGTAGGTCTTTTATTTTATAATCGTTAAAGGGGTCATAACATGTGAAATCAACTTTTTGTATTAACATTATACTGCAAGTAAACCTCGAGGAACATGTTGAAATTGTCACGACCCCTTTAAAACAAAACTACAGCTGAACTTCTGTCACTGACAGTAACATATTATACAGTACTATAACTGAGCAAATACTTTATCACATTCATCTAATATTGATTGTAAAATTGTTTGTCTATGAAAAAATTGTTAAAATGTCATTCTATAACCAAAGTCCCTATTTTAATTATTCAGGAGTCCCAACTGAGTCTTAAAAACAAAGAGTTAATCTTATCACCCAAACTCAGTTCAATTGATGAAGATACATTAAAACATCTTGGCCAAAAGACTGAAGATGCAGAATGGGGTTGTTGTTTCATGATCCTGTAGGAAGGGATCTGATACAGCTGTGCTCGAATTACACATAAGAGGACCTTTAATAAGGTGAACTCAACATTGAAACACAGTGGAAATCTGCATTTGAAGATGTTTTATCTCAATGATGATCCAGAGAACTTGGGTGCATCTGAACTAAATTCAGTCAAAGCAATAATACTTCATTCTTATGTCAATGTGATACTGTTTTTCAGTTTGTTTTTTTCCTTCTTTCAATACATTTGCAGTTATCACATCTGATTTTTCTTTTCATTATGATGTATGGAGTGTAGATTGATGTGAATGAAGAATAAAGGATTTTAGCATTAGGCTGCAACATAAAATGTTGGGAAAAATGAAGGGGTCTGAATATATTTTAGTACAGTGACAGATGCCTACTGAAATAAAACCATCTCACTGTTTGATTTTATTGTACAGCAGGTTTAAAAAGTCTCCAGACTGGTTAAAAACAGCATGCTGCACAAGACAACATTTTTCACACAACGTACTAAAATTTATTGATTAATGAACGTCTCTGTTTCATATTTAAGACAGCAAATGAGACAATGGGGAATAATCAAAGTGTAATAAAAATGTACAAACTGATGATTTTCAAAAAGACATCACATTTGTCAAACTGTGTGAAAGACAAGAGGACTAAACTCAGGATCACATTTCTGCTTCAGTATTTACACTGCGAGTATTTATGTTCAGAGATCTTGTCTGTTGTGCTACAGAAGCCCCTGTCGTTTCAGATCCTCATAAGTCTTCTTGTTGACCACGTTTCCGCTGGAGTCTTCATATTCCTCCTGCAAGATAAAAACATATGTTCTTTCTGATCTCATAAACATCCAGTCTCAAGATTTATTCCTGCTTGAAAACTTCACTAATCTCTCTCCAAAAGGATCGAATCAAGCAGCTGAAGCAGAGTTTTAACAGCTGATTAGCGTTGGTTAAAGCAGATGCTTCAGTCAGAGCAGAGCTGTACAGCTGAATGTGACTTCCCTCACCGTAATGTCTGACTACTGAATGTGTTTCAGAATAACTCACCTCTGTGTCTGGCTGCCAGCGCTCTAATGCTTTCTGTGACTTCAGCTTTGACCAGACTATTCCAGAGAAGAGAGAAAAATGCATTTTAATACAGGGACAGATACCATTAGGGACAGTTTCCAGAGCCGGGCCCTTTTGTGTCGTTTATTAACATGCATCAATATTCATTTATAGGTATTTTTCTCAGCTTTTAAATGGTTTAATATGGTAGTTTGTCTTTCTGTATATTTTCAATATATTTTGTAAAGCTCAGTGATATATGTTGTGCTCCATGCAACAATCTGGTCTTTTTTTCCCCCATTTATTAAAATGTGTTCTTCTCTTATCATGGACAATTAAAATTTGTCAGGGGGACAATTATAACCCCGTTATTTTTTTTTATTAAATGATTACTGAAAATAGATATTGGTAAAAATGTATCTCCAACAAATAGCTTGTAGTGTCTTGAGTTTGAGCAGAAGGCTAGTAATGTCAAACTACAACAAAACTGTTAATCCTGTTAGCAATTAAATAACAGCATGATTGGAGATTGAAGAATGCTTTTTAATCATTTATTAACATAATTCATAGTATACATTGCATGAATTGGGTGATTTATGTACTGTATATCTGTGAGGAACTATTGTACTCACGGGACACTGCGTCCTCAATCTGGGTGACGTTGGCGAAGTGGGCTGTATTAGGAATGCCCAAACAGCGCATGCCGTGAGCGTGACGCCACTCCTGAAACACAGAAAACCAGGAACACCAAAGCTGTTATAGGCTTTTCAATACAGCACAACGGTTAAGAGTCAAATTACAAATACTTGTTACATTACATTTACATTTAGTCATTTAGCAGATGCTTTTATCCAAAGCGACTTACAAATGAGGACAATGCAGGGCTTGACGCTTACCTTTTCCCCAAGGAGCACATGTGCTCCTAAGTCAAAAAATTTAGGAGCGCATTAAAAAAATTTAGGGGCGCAATGCAAATTTTTCAAATTAGGTGTTTAGCTTAATAAGGGGATACAAAGAGACATTTACAAGCACAATTATTTAATTTATCAGAATACAGAAAGTACACAAGGTTTTTAAATAATTTTACTTCAGACACTATTTAATAGGCTAATTATGTAATTAGTTATAATCCTATTAAACTGTGTCGGTAAAACAATTTCACAATAAATCATTGAAGCTTTTGTCACGGTATATGTTTTTGTTTTTAAATCACAATATATAATTTCTAAGTGAAAAAAAGTGTTGTCCTCCTAACAGGTTAAATAACTTTATTAAAGATAATTTACTAAAATACATAAAAATATAAAGTAAACAAGTGTTTCAAGATTAGAGTGCAAAAAAAAGTTCAAATGAATGAAAGAACAATAGGTAAGTAAGTCCCATTTGTTAACATTAGTTAAAGCAGGTTAACATTAACTAAAAATGTGCAATAGCTAATTGTTGCAGTAGTTAATATTCTTTGTTAATGTTGATTAATAAAAAATACAACTATGTTAGTTAATGTTAGCTCCATTGAATTATATTAAGACAACTTTTGATTTTATAATGTATTATTAAAAGTTGAAATTAAGATAGCATTATTAATAAATGCAGTCATAGTTTTTTTCATGTTAACTAATGGAACTTGTGTTACTGAACAATAATAACGAATCAGTCGTTGATGTATAGATAGGCCCACTGTTCTCTATTATAGATCAGTGGATGGGCCATGCTTTAGCTTAGAAACAATGTTTGAAAATAAATAGCTCATTAAGTAAGAATTATTTGATGCTATTGTGAAGACTAAAGCGAATATAAATATCTAAATGACTGAGTGTGAAACATTATTTACACAGTTTTAGGAGTAGCGCAGCTGATTTGTTTACTGGGTTACCGGGGTAACGGCAGCGGCAGCGCCCTCTAGTGACGAATATGCGTCATTCAGCGCGTCTTCACTTTAACTCGCTCCGCTTTTCTTCTCATCTGTGCTCATTTAAATCAAACCGTTGCCTTTTTAAAGTTCTAAAGTAATCATATGAGGCTGCATCGAAGTTTTTCCATAAATAAACAGAATAAATTAATACGTTTGTTATAGGCTACTGTATAAGTTAGGCTGTTTTGTATTCGCACTTGTGCTCCTAAATACATTTTCCAGTTCGCACACATCTATTTTTAGTCGCAAATGCGAGTGAAATGCTCGCACTGTCGAGCCCTGCAATGGAAGCAATCAAAACCAACAAAACAGCAATATGCAAGTGCTATGACAAGTACAGCTTAATGCAGTACATGTAGCAAGGGTTTTTTGTTTTTTTTAAATTATATAATAATTTTTTAAAAAACTAATAGAAAAAGAAGAGGAAGCTAGTGTAAGAGGCCTTTTTTGCCAATTGTATTATAATAAATAAAAAGACAACTAATAGATAGAATACAAAAACAATAGAGAAGCTAGTGTTAGTTAGTTTTTTTTTTTTTAAGAAAACAAGCAGTTATTTAATGAATGAAGTGCAAGCCTAAAAGTATTTTTTTTTTTTTTTTTTTTTAAGAATAGAGTGCTAGAGTTAGAGGGTCAAATAAATATGGAAGAGATGTGTTTTTAGGCATTTCTTGAAGATGGATAAGGATTCAGCTGCTGGGATTGAGTTGAGCAGGTCAATCCGCACCAGGAGGGAACATTTCATTTAAAAGTCTGTGAAAGTGATTTTGTGCCTCTTTGGGATGAACAATAAAGCGATATTCACTTGCAGAACTCAAGCTTCTAGAGGCACAGAAGTCTGAAGTAATGAAATTAGGTAAAGGGGTGCAGAGCCAGTGGTGGTTTTGTAGGGAAACCTCAATGTTAAAATTAATCTTGCTGCCGTGTTCTGGATTAATTGTAAAGGTTTGATAGAACTGGCTGGAAGACCTGCCAAGTCCATTGCAATAGTCCAGCCTGGACAGAACAAGGAGTTGTGAAGCATGTTCCGGAAGAAAGGGCCTAATCTTCTTGATGTTGAATAAAGCAAATCTGCAGTTTTAGCAATGTGGTCAAAGAAAGATTTTGGCTGTTTTTGAAGGAGTTATGGTTGATGTGCCTAACTGGATGGTGAAATTGTTATGAAACGATGGGTTTGATAGAACCACAATCAGTTCTTTCTTGGCAAGGTTGAGTTGAAAGTGGTGGTCCTTCATCCAACAAGAAATGTCTGTTAGACAAGCTGAGATGTGAGCAGCTATCGTCGGATCCTCAGGATGGAATGAGAGATAGAGTTGAGCATCAGCATAGCAGTGATATGAAAAGCCATCTTTCTGAATGACAGAACCTAGTGATGCCATGTAGACAGAGATGAGAAGTGGTGCAAGGACTGAGCCCTGAGGCACCCCAGTAGTTAGATGTTGCGACTTGGACACCTCGCCTCTCCAAGATACCTTGAAGGACCTATCTGATAGGCAAGACTCGAACCACTGGAGTGCGGTTCCTGAGATGCCCTTTGCCAATGGGTTGACAGGATGAGCTGGTGGTTAACCGTGTCAAAAGCAGCGGACAGATCCAACAAGATAAGTATAGAATATTTGAAATCCACTCTTGCCAGTCTTAGGGCTTAAACAACAGAGTCTCGGCTGAATGTCCACTTCTGAAACCAGACTCTTCATTTACATTTGTTTCTTTACAGTGTAACATACTAGCAGGTATTTTATTTCACATTAAGAGTAGATCTCTCAGTGCATGATTAGACCCAAGTAAAGATGGCAGAAAACATGGGGAAACTGCATTAAAAGTCTGTAAAATCACTAACTAAATTATAACTTGGATCTTGCTCCATTAATACATCTGCTACATAGAATATGTTTTCTTGCAAACTTACTGCAAAGTGTCTCTGGAAGGCTTTGGGTCCTCTGTACGTGTAATTCCCACAGATCTCACAGTTGTAATTGATGTTCAGGCCGTGCAGCTTGTACAGCCAGTATGGAATCGGCTACAGACAAACAAAAGATTAAGTTAATGACACACTAGAAGCGTTTTATCACTAGAGCTGAGTGATACATGTGAACTAGTAAAGAGTTCAAATTTACTAAGGAGTAAAAAGAGTTATTTACTAAGGCCCAGTTTTAATGATTACTACTGTTCATTATGTTTTGGAGGGACTGGAATCCTCTCAATGTCTAATTTGAATTTAAAAAACATTTGTGTTCTTTAGAGATCGAATCAGAAAACTAACTACAATAAATCTAAACACACCTTTCCGTCCCAGCCGAGTGGCAGGTTTTTGGGGTTGTATATGATCTCATTATCTTCATCTTCACTCTCACTCTCACTGGGCTGCTCTTCATCCTCCTCGTCACGCTCCTCTCCTGTGCGCGCCTGCTTCCTCTGGACGTTCTCATGGGTCAGCTGCCTTTGCTCCTGCAGCACACAACAAAACACCCCAGCTTCAGCAACATCACTGTAGAGAATTCACACCAACGTCAGCAAACCAAAACCATTAAACCAAAACTCAGTTAGTAGGAAAAACACTACAATACATACTGAAGGGGACCTGACATCAATGTTAGACATCTCTTATTGACAAATTTGGATTAAAAATTATATATATTCTAGCTGACTAATATATCACACCCCTTCACAGATGCCACTGTAACGATATAATCAATGTTATTCACTTCATCTCGCCGTGGTTTTAATGTTGTGGTTGTGTATATATTCAGTCTAAATATTTTGCAAATATTATAGTATAATGTGAAATGAGGGGAGACTAAACAAAACTACAACAGGCAGACTGCTTACCCCCAAAATCTCCACATATTCATAAATCTGAGCTTCAAGAAAAGCAGTTTCCTTGTTGCGCTCCGAGTCTCTGCAGACAAAAGACAAGACAAAAGAACAAATGAAGAGCATTCAAACAAATACATGTAACTTACAAAATTAAAAGTTCATTGAAAGTAGCTGTTTTTTATAAATTAAAAATTTGTTTTATAATAAAAGCAGATAACTCCAGTTGTTTTTTGGCAAAAGCATATAACCTCACATTTCATGTTTCAGAGATTTCAAACAAAACCACTCGTTTAATCTTTAATAGCCTCAGCTGAGTGTCACCTGACCTGAATACAGTGCACTGATTCGCTAAAACAGACTCATCTGCTTCTGTTCACAAACAAGAGCCCTTGCTGGCTGTAAAACATGAACTTGCGATGCTTTGAAAATGGACAATACTGGCTTTTTGTTCAGATCGCACTATATGTGGAGAATAATGCACTGCACCCAGTCCACATTTTCTGAAAGTGGCGTTTATCGGTTTTTGCAAATTAACTCTTTAAATATTACATAAGACAAGACCAAATAAATAAACAAAAGTTACATTATACAAGCAAATAATGCATATAAATAGGGCTTCATCTACAACAAAATTAACAAATATTTAGTAAACAAGTCACTTGTTTCTGAACTAATTTAAACCTGAATGCATTGCATTATACAGTTTATCAAATTAAAATAGGCTTACTTCTTTGGTCCCTTGGCTTTTGGGTTTTTGGCAAACAGTGAGGGGTCCAGCGACTCCAGAGACTTGCCTTTAGTGCTGAACAGACGCTGGGCCCTCTCTTCTAGTGTGCTACAAACAAAACACACAAAAATAACATGTTTGGACATTACGAACAGACTCAAGAATCAGGGACTACCAGTCCTATGAATGTTTTATTTGCGATCCAGTTAAATGTGAAACTACAGTTAAACAAGAGCAGGACAGTGTTCACACTCACCCTCCACATTTGAGACCCAAGGCCATGAGAGCAGACTTCAATCTGTCCAGACCCAGAGACGCCAGCTCCTGTAGAAATTGGACATTACTGATCAGGCAATAGAAATGTGTGTGAGACAACATTACTGAAAATATGTTTAACTAGGAAAACATGAAAGTCACATTTTTAACAGACACCAAGAGAAACTGACCTCCCAGGAAGAGAAGGCAGACAGATCCAGATGTGCTCCAGCGTGAGTCAGAGCACTACTCGTCTCTTTCTGTAACACACATTTATAAAACACCTCGATTCATTCCTCATGCGCTCACATGCATTCAATAGAGGACAGCAGGACAATGTAGATGTAATAGATGATAGAAATCTCTTCCAGTACTTCTTTATTATAGCACTGATGAATATTAACTTCAGTGAATGGTAATATATTGATATATTTGGAAAATATGCAGTCACTGCTGAAACACATGTGATAATATCTGTGGAGCTCATTAATGTTGTCTCTGAAACACAAACCCACCGGCCAGCCTGGAAACACTCCACTCTCCCACTTCTTCTCAAACTCTACCAAGATCTTTCCATAGAGCTCATTCTGATCCAGCAGAGGCTTGACCCGATCCGTGTATTCCTGCAGGTACTCCAGCAACATCTCCAGATACCTGCAAGAACACAGACATGAGATCCCTGACCAGGAACAACATACATCCATATCAAAGAGCAGTCTTTAACAACAAGAACTAAACTAACTAAAAATTACACAAAACAAGCCACCTTTTATGTTTTAGGACTGAAGAATTTGAGAGAAAAAAGTGATTTTTCTGAGACAATTTGCTATTGGTTTCCTGTGATTGTTTGTAGGGCTGCACAATCTGACCAAAAACTAGGGCTGGGACAATACATCGATGCATCGCGAATTTCAATGATTCAGCATCGATTCTGAGATTTTTCTAATGAATCGCGATTCCTCTGGAATCGAGTCTGAGCTTAGTTTTGAACAGCAGATGGTGCTGCATGCTTTAGAAACAGCCGTACTCTGTTTCCAAATCCTTACACACACTTGAACCTAAAATAATCACTCATAAAATTAGAAAATGTGAATTACAAGGGAGTTCACAGTGGGCTGCGTTTACATTAATTTCTCATCATAAAAGCATCCTGAGCCGAGGTGAAATTACAGACTCAGCCGAACGCACAAGCGCTCTTCTTCATGAGCATTTGAGTGTGCGGATAAAAACTAGATTAGAGATCTAGTTAAAAATCTATAAAATCTAGGCTCAGAATCAATTCCTGAAGACTCGCGATGCATTCTGAAAATCCCAGAATCGATGTATCGTCCCAGCCCTACCAAAAACTCATGTCATGTGGTATTTAAAATGACCACCTTTCACCTACTTCTTATACTCTGCATTCTTCCTGTCTTTAGAGATGTCAAAGAGCTGATCGAATGTGGACAGATAAGTCACATACTCCAGTTTCTAGAAAAGAGGAACCGACAGAAGTATAAGAATCTTTTGCTCAATTATTTGAAGATGGGTGAATCATAAGAAGTCAGACAGTACCTCCACTCCTTTGAGATTAGTGTACTTCTGGTAGCAGTCATGGAGATCCAGGTAGCGTCCGTAACCCTCTTCATCAGTGAACTCCACCAGATCTGTGATCAGCATAGAGACAGTTACTGTCCATTCACAGCATGAACCAGCAAACATCAGTGACGCCTGCCTTATAGGGGTGGGCGATATAGCCTCAGAATTATATCACGATATTTCAAGAATATTTGCAATAATGATATTTATGAAGATACAGAAAAAAAAATGTTTTATTGGTGATTGCAGCTGGCAGGCAGCAGCATTTATTAGTGCAAACACAATGAAGGGCATTTTCCATCCTTTTCCAACGAGCTACTGTCATTGATTACAGACTACTTAACTGGAAGTGTAACTCTATTGTCATAAGCTGCTGCAGCAGCAGCATTATAGTGTAATAGTAGTGACCAGTGTTGGGCAAGTTACTTTAAAAAAGTACTTACTGCTCCCAAATAGTTCCTGAGTTACATCATTATAAAAGGAACTAATTACCAGGGAAAGTAACTATTAAAAAAAACAATAAAAATTAAATGTTAAATGAAATAGACACTAAATAGAATAGATTATTATTTTTAAACATTGTACAATAACACAAAAAACTATTTAAAAACACTTATTTAACACTGAACATTTTAGCATGACAAAGCACAATATTTTGTGGCCATTTTTGAGACCCCCTTCTTGAATCAGGCTTGCAAATAAATGCAGCCTTGCAGAGCAGAAGGGAATTCTTTGGAAACATTAGAAAATATTACAGATCCCAATTTGAACACTATGTGTGGATGTTATAATACATGTATTAATAGAGTTGTTATTGTCTTTTTAATTTTAAAACAGAACAACAGTACAATCACGAAACTAACATTTATGAATGTTTCTGGAGCTTTTATTTTGACGGAAACCCGCAGAAAGTCCTCAGCGCTTCTTTTTGCTGACAGCAGCAGATTTATCATTTATTCTCATTACTAATTTGGGAAGATGCACGCATCACATTGTCACATGCCGTGTAAAAGTGCATAAAAGTGCTACTGAGCAGCTGACGAGTAACAGTTTCAGCGCAGATTTCCCTCGTGGTTTGGACTTTGAACCCTGGTTAAGGAGACTGCATCAGCTCCTGCAGCGCTGTTCAATGCAGTTTGAGCGTGTATTAGAAAACATAACGTTCTGCAATGCATTTAATCGTTTAAGGCCATTTCGCCAGCAACAACCACCCCTTCCTCTTCTCACCGGAGACATGAGATGCAGCACTAAACGGGCTCTCGCTGTCAGTGCTTGTAATGATTTTTGCGTCTTTCTTTCTTTCTCGGACAGTTTCAAATGCTTCCACACTGCCATCATGTTTACTGCATTAATGCGCGCCTCTTATGATCACGTTACGTCATTGTTCAGTACAATTTATTCGGTCCTATTGCTTAATTTCGGCTGCTGCCTTAGTAAATGCGCCATACATCATCGCGTCGCTACATCATATCACACTTTTTTTATCACGTAAAAATGTTATGGTGGACGGTATGATATGGCACACCCCTGCTCTCACATACTCCAGGCTTACTTTGTGCCTCCTCACTGGGGTTGTCTTTGGCTTTCATGAGCTCTTCAAACTCCACTGACATGGGCACACAGATCTGGAATTGACACACAGAACAAGCGGAGTGAATATTTTCACTCTGAGACAGAAGCGTGTCGTTCAGGACAAGGTGACGGCTGTTTACCTCATTAGGGTGTTTTCTGTGGAACTCCTTGATCAGTTTGAGGCGGTTGTAGAATTCAGCAAACTCGTTCGGTCCTGATATTGCATTCAGCTCCTCCTTCCTCATACTGATGATCAGACACACAAACTAAATAAGGCTGATATATTTCTATACTGACTCGGATGTGCTTGAGATGTCTTACCCATCTTTGTCTTCATACAAGTCTCTGAGGTTTGCGCTCACTTCCATGTATCGCTGCAAGAATCAAACACAAACACACCAGCTGCATGAGTTTAATGATTATGAAAATTATTCGGAAATGTAACTAAAAAGTGATGATCCTTACATCCAGCATAGCTCTCACTCGATGATCAGAGTTGATCTGGTCTCTCAGCTGATGAACAGAGAATAGAAATGTTGTGCTGAATAAGAGCATCTGCTAGATTTAACTCAACTTTCACTTTAAAGAAAACCGTGGTATTGTCAAAACAACAAACAAAGTACCCTCCTCAAAACAGTCTGTGTTTATTATTAGCTCCAAACAAACCAATGGTTTATCAATCATAACAACTACATATAGAAGTAATAAAAATACACTTAAAACACTGAGAGGAAACAAACTTGAGTAACATTAAGTTATAAGAAAACTATAATGTTGTGAACAAAAAGTGCCATAACATACATAATCTTTAGTCACTGTTAGGCGTAAGAAATGTAACAAGTGTTGGATTTAGTTTAGAGTTTGTTTATTAATAACATGATTAATGTGTTAGCATCATTTAAACTCATTCAGAGACCCGTGAAGTTACCGTGGCTTTTTTCGTCAGCATCTCCTTCGTTTTGGCGTCCATCAGTCTCTCTTTCTCCTCATGGTATCGGCGCTGTTGCTCTAAAATCGTTTCCATCGTGATTTATTAATTTCAAGATATCTGGTTTATTCAGTCGTTGTTTAGATGATCCTGTGTACGCGCGTGTAACGTGAACTACAGGAAACAGATCCGGTGTTTATGTCCCTCGACCGGAAACACGAACGAGAGAAGAAAGGGTCCGACTCTTTCAAACGTATTGAAGTGTTTTATATCTACTGTATATCTAAATAGTATCGAACATATCTAAATATATCATTTCCGAATGAATTTTTAGTTATTATTTTGCAAAGCGGAAAGACTGTGGGAACACGATTTTAAATACACTAAATATGTTTTTGATAAATGCAGTCTTGTTAAAACATTTTCGCAGTTTTGTCCATCTCCAACATAGGACTAAGCGACCAAAGCATCTAGCATATATGGCTGTTTTACATTTAACCAGCTTAGTCCAGAATATGCCCTCAGCGTGTGTGTTTTTTCCAATTTACCAAGCATTTGATTAAATTGATTCAAAGATTCATAAAGCCTAGTTTCTTCTATTAGGGTAAGATGTAAAGTGTTGTCATCCTCTGTGCTGGCCCTTATATTTATTCCACACTGATTCATATGCTTGATCTATCAACATACAACACTTTTACTCTATCAATATTGCATTTGTTGTTCGGATCATATATCACTTAAAATGCATTCGCAAGAGACAACACATGTTTTTAAAGAAACGTTAATATGCTTAATATATATTATGATTCATTTGCAGGTTTATAGACAGTTTATTCATCAGAACGAATAATAATAATAACGATGATGAAAATAATAATAATAAATAAATAAATACGTTTATTCATCAGAACTACTATACTTCTCAGATACTGTCCTACTGACCTATACTAATACATTTATACTAATACACTTTACTATTACATTTGAACAATTAATACTTTATAATGCAATATAAACATATTACTTTACTTTACACAACACAAGGCTGGGGCTATACTGTTGTGGTGTTGATGTAACTTTAACCATTGATTCTTCTTGTCCTTTGGCAGTAAAAAAAAATTAATAATAATAATAATAAAACAATTTAAAAAAGACAGTGCAGAGCACAGCATATTTTTGCCACCCCAAAAGCAGCACCTACACTGTAAAAAAAGAAAAAAAAAAGAAAAAAAAAAGTTGAGCCAACTTAAAATTTTAAGGCAACCGCTTCAGCAGATTTTTGAGTTCTCAACTTATTTTTTTTAGGAAATTTCTCAACTATTTGTTGTATAAACTTAAAACAAGAAGTAGAGAAAACTCACAAATCTGCTTCTTTTTACAGTTTAGTGGCAAAGAATTAATTTGCACTTTCATTCAGACCAGCTTGAAAAGACCAACAGTTTTATAGGAAGAGTCACAAACTAATGTAAACTCTGTCTTCAAAGAGAGCATCGAAAGGCAGAGTCAGATTCACATATGCTGATTTATCAGGGCATAACATAACATACAATAGACATTATGTTCTGTTTTTAAAATCACAATTTAAAACAAAAACAAAAGTGCCAGAAACAAAAGGGAGAACTCCAGAGAAAATTATGGAGATATTAAATATAAGTAAAACAAAGATTATGTTATTTGGAAAATATATGAACAAACCCTCAAGTAGAATTGAAAAGTAACCATGTAAATATAGAAAGAGTATATGAACATACATTTTTGTGTAATTTTAGATCACAATGCTGGAAACCACAAATAAAGTATGTTAAAGCTAAACTGGCAAAGACTATAGCTGTTACGAAGAGATGAGGCAGAGAGAGAATCCACTTGCAAACACAACTTTAATTGAGAAGATACAAAACACTCAGATAATCCATCAGGCAGGAGCCAAGAACATCCAGGGAACAACACAGCATCAACAACAACCAGCGCCACAAGTGAAAACCAAGCTGTTTAAGTGCACACAGACAAACAAGATAACAAGGGGGTGTGGGCAGTTGGCATAGGATCACACAAGGAACAAACAAGCAGACTAAATAAACTCAGAAAGTGAAGACAGACCACTTCAAAATAAGAATCCACAGCATAACACAGGAGACAGATCGTGACAATAGCAATTCTGAATAAAGCAATCTTATTTTGGACAATAAATCAATGCATATTCTGTATAATACACTTGTATTGCCGTACTTGAGTTATTGTGTGGAGATCTGGGGAAATACCTACAAAACCAATTTACAATCGATATGTATATTACAAAAGAGAGCAATCAGAATTATTAATAATGTGGGATACCTGGAACAGACAAATGTATTATTTCTACAGGTTTTTTTTGGTTAGATTTAACATTCTGATGTAATATATTAAACGGTAATAAACATACCAACATGATATATTAAGATATACTGGAACGTTATGGAAATATATATGGGGTGGGAAACATCCTTGGGACGTGTTTTTTCTTTGGTGCTGCAACATATTTGTTGTGTTTATATATTGTGCTTTTTTCGAAATAAAAAAATGAAAATGAGAACTATTTTAGAACTGAATGTTCCCTCACCATTACTGAAGCTTAGTGTGATGTCACAGTAGGGGGGGGGGGGCGAGTGATTAGAGCCTGCAGGGAATTTGAACCACTCCTTGTTTCTAGGCAACCTTAAAGTGCCCCTATTATGGGTTTTTGAAACAAGAGTAACACAGATCTAAGTGAATGAAAACATCCTGCAAACTTTTAAACCTGAAAGTGCACCGTGTATAAAGTTATCGTCTCTCAAAAGAAAGAGTCTGTTATATTCTTGTGTCCTGTAAGTGTTTGTCCGATTGGTGCGTGTCTTATTATTCTAATAAACACACTGTGAGACAGTGACTCTCAACGATTCTCCATCATTGCACACAACCCCCAGGCTAGAGCAATCAACCCGCGATCGATACAACATATAAATCTTGAGAGATTTCAAACTTTTAACCATATAAAATAATGCATGTGAATTAGCAAATTATATTTTTATTAGGCTTATAATATACATCACTTTCCTATGCACAGCACTCGAAAGCAAAAGTCTTCAGATTTGCAATGTTCTAGAGTAAGATTGAGAATGATTTTCATAGATTTTTAAACATTTTCTTAGACTCGTGAAATCACGGAAGAAAGCCTATTGAATTTGAAAAGGCCAGTAGTAGTTTGCATTCCTGAAAATTAATGTCTTTCATTTAACTTTTTTCTTTTTTTTTTTTTTATTGTAAACGGTTGGCAAATATTGCTGAATTGTCTCATCATGTTTAGCTGCTTACCTCAGTTTGCATTCAAGTCACGCGCAGGTCAGCGTCTGTGAACAGTAATTATGAAGGTAAATTTGGTGCAAAACAACTGAGCGTCCGTGACAGCAGAATCTGTAGTTGTAGAGAATAGTCACACATGTGTATCAGAACTTGAAGCCACAGACAAAAGTCGCAAACTTGTAGATTTTTTCTCTCTCTGCTCGCTGTTGTCTCTACAGAAGCACAAAACACTTTTTTATCACACAGATCATAGTCATTTGCAGTTGAAAAACAGCGTTAAGACTCGTAGCAGCAGATTCAAGACGTTGTCGTTATGTACTTGTGTTTGTGCTCGAAAAAGCACCTGAGGAAAAAAATATATATATAAGTAAGAAAACATTGTACAAGTGTGCAAATCTCATTGCAAGAATTCAAATACTGATGTGTGGATGTACAAAATTCATCTGTGACATATTTGGTACAGGTGTGTGAATGTGTTTTGCACCATATTCACTGCAGCAATAGTAGCAAAACATGTGAGAGACGAGTTTCTTGATTTGTGATTAGTAGAATAGGATTTGTGTTTCTGCGATGAAGGATTTGAGAAGGTGTAACTATTGTGTTGTGTTTGTGGGGGAGAGAAGAACATCTACAAGTTTGCGACTTTTGTCTGTGGCTTCAAGTTTACTGATACACATGTGTGGCTATTCTCTACACATTCTGCTGTCACGGACGCTCAGTTGTTTTGCACCAAATTTACCTTCATAAGTAAATCCCGCCTTCTTTGATTGGCTATTTCAAACATTTTGACATTAACGAGTGCTTTTGAGCCGCTACACTGAGCCTGTACACGCTAAATTAATTAAAATTTTTGAATCAAGTGGGCCGCGCAGGGCAAACGTCTGGGCCGATGGAAGGATAGCCTATACGTACATTTACTACAAATTTTGTTTATATATATTTATGCAAAGGGCCGGCCCACATTATACAGCGGCCCACCGGGAAAACTCCCGGTGCTCCAGATGGCCAGTCCGCCACTGCCTCTGGCCAAACGAACCACGAGTTTGTTCCAACTGCAGCAAAGTCAGATTGTAAGGGCTCAACTGGTTACAGTGGTCTTTTCCCGATGGCTGTCTAGGTGGCGGGGTCCTCACTGGGGATCTGTCTCTGGCGCTCATCTCGGTGTCCTGGTCTCCGCTGGCGTTCAGGGCTGTAGAGGTCGTCTCTAGGTGCTGATCCACAATTTGATCTGGATACGAACTGGATCCGGTGACTGCAGTGACCATCTGATCTGGATACGAACTGGATCCGGTGACTGCAGTGACCATCTGGGCTGGATACGGACCAGATCGCGTGGCTACGGTGACCTTGGAAATAAAAGAGAAACAGACTAATATTAGCATAGATGTCAATCTTCTTACAATATAACAAGTACATTGTGTGTTTCGGGAAGTGTTCCCGGTTCCGGTTGACCTAATTAGTGCAGCCTAACAATCCTTTAACAGATTTGCAAATGAGAAGCATATTAGTGTGTTATGTGTACACCAGGTTAAAGAGATGGATCTTTAATCTAGATTTAAACTGACAGAGTGTGTCTGCCTCCCGAACAGTGATTGTTACAGAGTTTGGGCGCTAAATAGGAAAAGGATCTGCCGCCCGCAGTTGATTTTGATATTCTAGGTATTATCAATTTTAAATACCACATGACATGAGTTTTTGGTAGGGCTGGGACTATACATCGATTCTGGGATTTTCAGAATGCATCGAGTCTTCAGGAATTGATTCTGAGCCTAGATTTTAACAGCAAATGGCGCTCTAATCTAGTTTTTATCCGCACACTCAAATGCTCATGAAGAAGAGCGCTTGTGCGTTCGGCTGAGTCTGTAATTTCACCTCGGCTCAGGATGCTTTTATGATGAGAAATTAATGTAAACACAGCCCACTGTGAACTCCCTTGTAATTCACATTTAATTTTATGAGTGATTATTTTAGGTTCAAGTGTGTGTAAGGATTTGGAAACAGAGTACGGCTGTTTCTAAAGCATGCAGCACCATCTGCTGTTCAAAACTAAGCTCAGACTCGATTCCAGAGGAATCGCGATGCATTCGAAAAATCTCAGAATCAATGCTGAATCATTGAAATTCGCGATGCATCGATGTATTGTCCCAGCCCTAGTTTTTGGTCAGATTGTGCAGCCCTACAAACAATCACAGGAAACCAATAGCAAATTGTCTCAGAAAGTAATGTTGTCTCACACACATTTCTATTGCCTGATCAGTAATGTCCAATTTCTACAGGAGCTGGCGTCTCTGGGTCTGGACAGATTGAAGTCTGCTCTCATGGCCTTGGGTCTCAAATGTGGAGGGTGAGTGTGAACACTGTCCTGCTCTTGTTTAACTGTAGTTTCACATTTAACTGGATCGCAAATAAAACATTCATAGGACTGGTAGTCCCTGATTCTTGAGTCTGTTCGTAATGTCCAAACATGTTATTTTTGTGTGTTTTGTTTGTAGCACACTAGAAGAGAGGGCCCAGCGTCTGTTCAGCACTAAAGGCAAGTCTCTGGAGTCTCTGGACCCCTCACTGTTTGCCAAAAACCCAAAAGCCAAGGGACCAAAGAAGTAAGCCTATTTTAATTTGATAAACTGTATGTGACCGGGGATTTTGATTTACCACCAGGAACACATTTAGCGGGTTCACTTACTTGTAGTTTATTGTTATTTGTTCTGAAAAGGTTTACAAAGATGTACAAAAACAGTTCCGGCTCACAGCTTTCACAAAATAGACCGGAAAGGGAGGAAAAAGTAACAGATTTCTTTTGAAAAAATAAACAGAACAGAGAAGGATGCACAGAGCTGGGGATGCAATATAAATCTCACAGCTCTATATATTTTTAGTGTATGATTATCCCTGATGTACTACACACTTTAGTTCCGCAGTCCGGTTGCGTGCACGCAAAAAACAAAACTCTTAATCATCAAAACACGGCACTACAAAAACACAGCCGTCAAACAAAAACAAAAAGAAAATACTTCAACATCGAAAGGTTTGTGATACACTACAGAGAAACTACCACACAAAAATGCATGCGGTATTAGACGGTACTATACGGCACAATACGGCAGTGGGAATATCAACGATGAGCTCCTATTACACACCTCACGTTCACGTTATGAGGGCTGAAATCCCCAACATAATGCTGTACACATTGTAAATAATCAGGTAAGTATCAATCACCATTGGATGGTCTTAAACCGGTCACCGATTATGGAGAGTGCGCGTCTCCCTCGCACTGCTCGCTGCGCATCACCCAAAATGTCTGAGGACAACAGCACATGCGCATTTCCCATGCGACATGCTCACAACACCACCTACTGACGACTCGAGGAAAATGCAGGTATTCACTGCTTCTTTTTGACTAGATTATTTACAGAAAACAGCAAATAAAAATAAACTAAGTTTAACATTGCAAAGGGAGAAACAAACATTTATACTTTTTACCACTCGGTTACATGTATAATGCAATGCATTCAGGTTTAAATTAGTTCAGAAACAAGTGACTTGTTTACTAAATATTTGTTAATTTTGTTGTAGATGAAGCCCTATTTATATGCATTATTTGCTTGTATAATGTAACTTTTGTTTATTTATTTGGTCTTGTCTTATGTAATATTTAAAGAGTTAATTTGCAAAAACCGATAAACGCCACTTTCAGAAAAAGTGGACTGGGTCGATCTGAACGTTTTGTCAAAAAAGCCAGTATTGTAAATTTCAAAGCATCGCAAGTTCATGTTTTACAGCCAGCAAGGGCTCTTGTTTGTGAACAGAAGCAGATAAGTCTGTTTTAGCGAATCAGTGCACTGTATTCAGGTCAGGTGACACTCAGCTGAGGATATTAAAGATTAAACGAGTGTTTTTGTTTGAAATCTCTGAAACATGAAATGTGAGGTTATATGCTTTTGCCAAAAAACAATTGGAGTTATCTGCTTTTATTATAAAACAAATTTTGAATTGATAAAAAACACCTACTTTCAATTAACTTTAATTTTGTAAGTTACCTGTATTTGTTTGAATGCTCTTCATTTGTTCTTTTGTCTGCAGAGACTCGGAGCGCAACAAGGAAACTGCTTTTCTTGAAGCTCAGATTTATGAATATGTGGAGATTTTGGGGGTAAGCAGTCTGCCTGTTGTAGTTTTGTTTAGTCTCCCCTCATTTCACATTTATACTATAATATTTGCAAAATATTTACACTGAATATATACACAACCACAACATTAAAACCACGGCGAGATGAAGTGAATAACATTGATTATATCGTTACAGTGGCATCTGTGAAGGGGTGTGATATATTAGTCAGCTAGAATATATATAATTTTTAATCCAAATTTGTCAATAAGAGATGTCTAACATTGATGTCAGGTCCCCTTCAGTATGTATTTTAGTGTTTTTCCTACTAACTGAGTTTTGGTTTAATGGTTTTGGTTTGCTGACGTTGGTGTGAATTCTCTACAGTGATGTTGCTGAAGCTGGGGTGTTTTGTTGTGTGCTGCAGGAGCAAAGGCAGCTGACCCATGAGAACGTCCAGAGGAAGCAGGCGCGCACAGGAGAGGAGCGTGACGAGGAGGATGAAGAGCAGCCCAGTGAGAGTGAGAGTGAAGATGAAGATAATGAGATCATATACAACCCCAAAAACCTGCCACTCGGCTGGGACGGAAAGGTGTGTTTAGATTTATTGTAGTTAGTTTTCTGATTCGATCTCTAAAGAACACAAATGTTTTTTAAATTCAAATTAGACATTGAGATGATTCCAGTCCCTCCAAAACATAATGAACAGTAGTAATCATTAAAACTGGGCCTTAGTAAATAACTCTTTTTACTCCTTAGTAAATTTGAACTCTTTACTAGTTCACATGTATCACTCAGCTCTAGTGATAAAACGCTTCTAGTGTGTCATTAACTTAATCTTTTGTTTGTCTGTAGCCGATTCCATACTGGCTGTACAAGCTGCACGGCCTGAACATCAATTACAACTGTGAGATCTGTGGGAATTACACGTACAGAGGACCCAAAGCCTTCCAGAGACACTTTGCAGTAAGTTTGCAAGAAAAAATATTCTATGTAGCAGATGTATTAATGGAGCAAGATCCAAGTTATAATTTAGTTAGTGATTGACTTTTAATGCAGTTTCCCCATGTTTTCTGCCATCTTTACTTGGGTCTAATCATGCACTGAGAGATCTACTCTTAATGTGAAATAAAATACCTGCTAGTATGTTACACTGTAAAGTATAGAAACAAATGTAAATGAACAGTCTGGCTTCAGAAGTGGACATTCAACCGAGACTCTCAGTTGTTTAAGCCCTAATACTGGCAAGAGTGGATTTCAAATATTCTATACTTATCTTGTTGGATCTGTCCGCTGCTTTTGACACGGTTAACCACCAGCTCATCCTGTCAACCCATTGGCAAAGGGCATCTCAGGAACCGCACTCCAGTGGTTCGAGTCTTGCCTATCAGATAGGTCCTTCAAGGTATCTTGGAGAGGCGAGGTGTCCAAGTCGCAGCATCTAGCTACTGGGGTGCCTCAGGGCTCAGTTCTTGGACCACTTCTCTTCTCTGTCTACATGGCATCACTAGGTTCTGTCATTCAGAAAGATGGCTTTTCATATCACTGCTATGCTGATGAGACTCAACTCTATCTCTCATTCCATCCTGATGATCCGACGATAGCTGCTCGCATCTCAGCTTGTCTAACAGACATTTCTTGTTGGATGAAGGACCACCGCTTTCAACTCAACCATGCCAAGAAAGAACTGGTTGTGGTTCCATCAAACCCATCGTTTCATAACAATTTCACCATCCAGTTAGGCACATCAACCATAACTCCTTCAAAAACAGCCAAAATCTTTCTTTGACCACATTGCTAAAACTGCAGATTTGCTTTATTCAACATCAAGAAGATTAGGCCCTTTCTTTCGGAACATGCTTCACAACTCCTTGTTCTGTCCAGGCTGGACTATTGCAATGGACTTGGCAGGTCTTCCAGCCAGTTCTATCAAACCTTTACAATTAATCCAGAACACGGCAGCAAGATTAATTTTAACATTGAGGTTTCCCTACAAAACCACCACTGGCTCTGCACCCCTTTACCTAATTTCATTACTTCGGCACCCCTTTACCTAATTACATTGACCTGCTCAACTCAATCCCAGCAGCTGAATCCTTATCCATCTTCAAGAAATGCCTAAAAACACATCTCTTCCATATTTATTTGACCCTCTAACTCTAGCACTCTATTCTAAAAAAAAAAAAAAAAAAACTTTTAGGCTTGCACTTCATTCATTAAATAACTGCTTGTTTTCTTAAAAAAAAAAAAAAAAACTAACACTAGCTTCTCTATTGTTTTTGTATTCTATCTATTAGTTTTCTTTTTATTTATTATAATACAATTGGCAAAAAAGACCTCTTACACTAGCTTCCGGTTCTTTTTCTATTAGTTTTAAAAAAATTTATTATATAATAAAAAAAAACAAAAAACCCTTGCTACATGTACTGCGTTAAGCTAACTGAGACTCGTCATAGCACTTGCATATCATTGCTCTTTTGTTGGTTTTGATTGCTTCCATTGTCCTCATTTGTAAGTCGCTTTGGATAAAAGCATCTGCTAAATGACTAAATGTAAATGTAATGTAACAAGTATTTGTAATTTGACTCTTAACTGTTGTGCTGTATTGAAAAGCCTATAACAGCTTTGGTGTTCCTGGTTTTCTGTGTTTCAGGAGTGGCGTCACGCTCACGGCATGCGCTGTTTGGGCATTCCTAATACAGCCCACTTCGCCAACGTCACCCAGATTGAGGACGCAGTGTCCCGTGAGTACAATAGTTCCTCACAGATATACAGTACATAAATCACCCAATTCATGCAATGTATACTATGAATTATGTTAATAAATGATTAAAAAGCATTCTTCAATCTCCAATCATGCTGTTATTTAATTGCTAACAGGATTAACAGTTCTGTTGTAGTTTGACATTACTAGCCTTCTGCTCAAACTCAAGACACTACAAGCTATTTGTTGGAGATACATTTTTACCAATATCTATTTTCAGTAATCATTTAATTTAAAAATAATAATAATAAAAAAAATAACGGGGTTATAATTGTCCTCCTGACAAATTTTAATTGTCCATGATAAGAGAAGAACACATTTTAATAAATGGGGGGAAAAAAGACCAGATTGTTGCATGGAGCACAACATATATCACTGAGCTTTACAAAATATATTGAAAATATACAGAAAGACAAACTACCATATTAAACCATTTAAAAGTTGAGAAAAATACCTATAAATGAATATTGATGCATGTTAATAAACGACACAAAAGGGTCCGGCTCTGGAAACTGTCCCTAATGGTATCTGTCCCTGTATTAAAATGCATTTTTCTCTTTTCTCTGGAATAGTCTGGTCAAAGCTGAAGTCACAGAAAGCATTAGAGCGCTGGCAGCCAGACACAGAGGTGAGTTATTCTGAAACACATTCAGTAGTCAGACATTACGGTGAGGGAAGTCACATTCAGCTGTACAGCTCTGCTCTGACTGAAGCATCTGCTTTAACCAACGCTAATCAGCTGTTAAAACTCTGCTTCAGCTGCTTGATTCGATCCTTTTGGAGAGAGATTAGTGAAGTTTTCAAGCAGGAATAAATCTTGAGACTGGATGTTTATGAGATCAGAAAGAACATGTTTTTATCTTGCAGGAGGAATATGAAGACTCCAGCGGAAACGTGGTCAACAAGAAGACTTATGAGGATCTGAAACGACAGGGGCTTCTGTAGCAAAACAGACAAGATCTCTGAACATAAATACTCGCAGTGTAAATACTGAAGCAGAAATGTGATCCTGAGTTTAGTCCTCTTGTCTTTCACACAGTTTGACAAATGTGATGTCTTTTTGAAAATCATCAGTTTGTACATTTTTATTACTCTTTGATTATTCCCCATTGTCTCATTTGCTGTCTTAAATATGAAACAGAGACGTTCATTAATCAATAAATTTTAGTACGTTGTGTGAAAAATGTTGTCTTGTGCAGCATGCTGTTTTTAACCAGTCTGGAGACTTTTTAAACCTGCTGTACAATAAAATCAAACAGTGAGATGGTTTTATTTCAGTAGGCATCTGTCACTGTACTAAAATATATTCAGACCCCTTCATTTTTCCCAACATTTTATGTTGCAGCCTAATGCTAAAAACCTTTATTCTTCATTCACATCAATCTACACTCCATACATCATAATGAAAAGAAAAATCAGATGTGATAACTGCAAATGTATTGAAAGAAGGAACAAAACAAACTGAAAAACAGTATCACATTGACATAAGAATGAAGTATTATTGCTTTGACTGAATTTAGTTCAGATGCACCCAAGTTCTCTGGATCATCATTGAGATAAAACATCTTCAAATGCAGATTTCCACTGTGTTTCAATGTTGAGTTCACCTTATTAAAGGTCCTCTTATGTGTAATTCGAGCACAGCTGTATCAGATCCCTTCCTACAGGATCATGAAACAACAACCCCATTCTGCATCTTCAGTCTTTTGGCCAAGATGTTTTAATGTATCTTCATCAATTGAACTGAGTTTGGGTGATAAGATTAACTCTTTGTTTTTAAGACTCAGTTGGGACTCCTGAATAATTAAAATAGGGACTTTGGTTATAGAATGACATTTTAACAATTTTTTCATAGACAAACAATTTTACAATCAATATTAGATGAATGTGATAAAGTATTTGCTCAGTTATAGTACTGTATAATATGTTAAAAGTGCATGGTAACTGAATACACATAAAATATAAATATTCAGATTTATCATGCATCTCAGAGTTAGCATATAACAGTACAATGTGTAGATCTCTCTATAATCTAGATAGTTATAATAGCTTTGCTGATGATTGACGACCCCAAACGTTAAACCCAGGATAGAGCGTCTGAGTGAATGTGGTCTGGACTGAGTGGATGAGGTTCATTGTGTCAGAGACGCTGTAGAAGGACAGAGTTCCTGCTCTGAGATCCACATACACTCCTATTCTCCTGCAGCTGGAGGGAACAGGGAGTTCAGTCTCTTTATTATTGTGCCAGAATGAGAAACTGGAGGGAGAGCAGGACAAACTCCAGGACTGATCATTACGTCCAAACACACACTCATACATAGATCCCTTCCTGCTGATGCTCTTATATGACACTGATATAAACACACCATAACTCCCACTCCACTCAATCTCCCAGTAACAGCGTCCACTCACACTCTCTCTACACAACACCTGAGAATAACCATCAAATCTGTCTGGATGATCAGGATACGGCTGAGGTGTGTTAGTGTAAGTCACCACTCTGTTCTCTTCAGACAGACGGAGGCGTTTATGTGCAGTGTTTGGATCCAGAGTGAACTGATGGGAATCTGATGAAGAAAAACACACAAAACTAACTGTAATCAGTGGTTATTAAAGTTAAACTGTAAAAAACTCTTTGAACTCAGATTGAAAAAGTGTTTGTTTTTTTAAAAAAATGGATTCATTTTATTTGGTTATGCTTCTCTTTTCTTTTACATGAACACAAATGCTCACACATTCACATGCAGGTCTACAATTCACACACAAGCACAGAAAGCTGCAGATATCTGGACAGAACAGACAAACAAGTCAAGCTGCATTTTCAGAAAAGTAAGAATCGTTTAAATACATCAAGAGTTTCACACACCGGCCTGTTATTGTGACGACATTTCCACGCCCCGCAACGAAACGAACTGTGATTGGTTGTTTGATGTTATTAATTAGGGATGGGCGGATCGATCCTAGGGTATGGATACTTTAGATACTGGTGTTGTATCGAAAGGATCGATCCTCACATAAAAATATCGATTCTAAAGTGCATTTTTTAACCACTAATTTTATTTATCAAGAAACTCTGTGCATAAAATAAGCTTCTAAATGGAAAAATAGACTATATTAGCGAACAATAGTGTTGGATAGAACTATTTCTCCTGCTCATTGGAACAAAGCAAATGCTGAAAGACAGAACCAACCAATCACAGACAGCGTTCGCTGCTGACGCATGGCTCAGTCAGTGTTTGTTCAAATAGAGCTGCGTTTCCCAAAAGCATCAGAAGCAGAAGTAGATCCTAAGAAACCATTGCCACATTATTACATTACATTAAATATCACTATTACTATATATACAATTAATTCTGATTCACGATTCATACACAAATATGAAGCAGCAATAATAATCAGAAATGTTTCCTGAGCAGCAAATGATATGAGATTTATTTCTGAAGATCATGTGACACTGAAGACTGGAATAATGATGCTGAAAATACAGCTTTGATCACAGATGCATTTAAATTACATTTTTAAAATAGGCCTACATTAAAATAGAAAACAGTAATTTTAATGGTTATATTTCACAATATTGCTGTTTTTACTGTATTTTTGTTCAAATAAGTGCAGCCTTGGTGAGCATGAGACTTATTTAAAAAATATTACTAAATCTTACTAACCCCAAACTTTTGTGTACATGTAATATTTATTTTAAAGATTCAAGATTTGTATTCGTCACATACACAATAATACAGAGTATAACCAGCAGTGAAATGTTTTAAATAGGCTAGTTTGTGTAAGTCAATTTAAACTGTTGTTAAAAGTTCAAATGGATTCTGTTATCTTCTGTAATTGCTGTTAATAAATCTGTCAGAAAAAAATATGCTAAAGTTTCACTTTTAGGAGTACACCATTCTGGCAGCCTTTTAAAAAAATTAACCATGGTTTTATTACAGTAACCACAGTTTACCACAGTATTTGTAGTAAAACTGTAGTAACCACAAATTTACCATGGTAATAATAATAATAATAATACATTTTAATACTTACTATATGTAACACCATGTTTATTTTTCATGAGGTACCGAGGTTTTGAGGTTACTGCCCCAGTAAAGGGCTAAAATACAATTTTAGTATATCTAATTTCTGACAGTATAAACAAAAGGCCTGTGAAATGTAAAAAAAAAAAAACATGTCTTTAAAAAATGGCTTATATTCGTTTAATAATTTAAAATATAATTTTAGTTTACAGGTATCGGTATCGGTATCAATATCGCCGATACTGGGCTTGAAAATATCGGTATCGGATCGAAAATAAAATAAGAGGTATCGCCCATCCCTATTGTTTGACATGTCGGTGCCCTACCTGATACTTTATTTTCAACTTTTCGATTATTTCCTTCATTTTTATTGAAAATAAACGTCTTTCTGATGTGATATGAGATTTGAAAAGGGAGAAAAGAAAGTTCAGCAAAAGACAGATTCAAACGCGGGTCGATAGCATCAAAAATGGCCCGTGATTTACCACCAATGCCACATGAGCTGCTGTCAGAAGATCATGTTTTGTAATGTTGCCCAGCTCAACCAAACGTTGGCTGGCGGAGTTACTGTAAATAGCCTCCAAGAAGGCAGAGTAAGCTGTAAGTAAGTTGATTAGAACCTTAGGGAAGTAATTAGTAAACTGCAATATTCTGTAATAAATTTGCCTAAACTGCACATGATTAATAAAAACACTGATAATGTTTTCTGTCACTTTAAACTAAACTTACTAGATGAAGTATCTCAGTGTGTGTTATTGTGTTTGTTAGTGACTTACATTGTAGGAAGTCCTCTCTGGTCCTGGGAACAATGTTACTGTGAGTGACTGAGAAAATAACAGATATAAACACAGAGAGAAAACCATGCCTGTATCCATTCCTCAGACATTTCTAACATTTTCATGATAATATTAGATGCTGTTTGTCTCATTACAGACAGCAGATGAATCTCTAATATTTT
Source organism: Barbus barbus (assembly GCF_936440315.1). NCBI lineage: Eukaryota > Metazoa > Chordata > Actinopteri > Cypriniformes > Cyprinidae > Barbus > Barbus barbus. Next base: position 2,702,315 of record NC_136747.1, on the reverse strand, counting down.
ACCAGATATCTTTTTCATCTCCTCTTTGCAGAAATCCTCCAGTTTGTGTCTCAGCTGACGGACAGATTCTCTCACAGCATCAAAAGAAGAGAGGAAACTGACAGAGATGTTTTCTGTAGATTCAGGAGGAGCTGAGAGAGACTGAAGACTCTACAGGAATAACAATCAATAAACCAGAAAAACATCTGATTATTAAAAAAAAGAAATGATAAAATAATAGTGAGTGCAAAGAAATAGTAAATAGAGTGAGAGACATTTCTGGTAAAAGTTCACAAGTCTCTTGTTCCAGCTTCCAAACATGACTGCCTAGAAAAACACCTGCTTTCTTTCAATTAATTCCTCAATAATGTAATGTTTAGCTGCCCACTTACAACACTACATTAAATAATAAGTGAATAAATATTTACTGTGTCATGATGCATCATTGAGAGAAGTTTAACCCTCTGGTGATCCTCACATGGCGATGATTGTTTTTGTTTTTTCAATTTCATTGAAATGAATGTACTATGTTTTAGTTATTTTTTTGTTTGTTTTTAATATTTTGTATTTTCAGGTTAGGTTAAAGTTTATAAATTATATTTATGCAGTAATTATAATTAATTTATTACCTCTTTACCACTGTTTGAGCACAGACCTGAAAATTTAATTTCTATCTGAAACTGTCATAAATCAGATAAAGTTTTATCTCTTTTTAAAAAAGACACTTGCCAGATTTTTTCAGAAGTAGAAAAAAGTAAAATAGAAAAAAAAGCTATAGAAGTTTATTGTTACGAACAATGCAAAATTTGATATGAAATTTTCAAAAAATCATATTTTACTCTAAAGCCCTAAGCACACTGCACGAAAGATTGGCATCATGAAACAATCGTGGCCAATCAGAAATCGTGCCGTGTATCTCGGGCTTAAAACATGTTTTGTACAGTGGTCCTCAAACCTGTCCTGCACATTCTGTACATCTCCCTCATCTATCACACCTGATTCAACTCATCAGCTCATTAGTGCAAGACCTGAAGTGTGTGTGTCAGATATCGGGAGACATACAAAATGTGCCGTGCTGGGGGTACTTCATGGAGAGGTTTGAGAACCACTGGTCTAAAACTGTGAGAAAATCAAAGCCATACATCTTAAAAAGTTGTGTTTTAAATTTCAGGATGATATACAGCACAAGCTTTAAGTGAAATGTTTGGTTGCAGACCCAATTGTGTCCTCTAGATGAAATTAGTTTCCCATTTGTTTCCATTTCAAGACCATATTTTGTGTCTGTGATGAGTACAAGTGTGACTCAGGATCAGTTTTTTCAGGATCATTTAACCTTTTCAAATCATCTCCATTCATTTTTTGGTGTGTGTTCATGTAGCAAGAGCCAAAACCTTTACCAAGCTTCGTACCATTCCAATGAAGTAAAATAATAATAATAATAATAAAAAAATCTAAAGAAACAAACAAAATGTAAACATTATTGGACAAAATGATCTAAGAGAAACAGAGGGTTAAACATGCTTAAAACTAATGCTTAATTGGGCAAATAAAAGAGTCATATAATGTGTATTGGTCTCTATTATTAGCATGTTTCATCAGGTCACCTCACTGCTGCAGAGTACCTGACTGAAACCAGTTTTACAGTAAAAACAACATCACGAGACAATATTCCTGACTACATTCCCAGCAGCAGAATGATTCTTATTCAATCAGTCAATCAGTGTGCTTCAGATAATAAATGTCAGTTAATTAAAGACTCAGTAAATTTAGTCGCTGTAACAGCAGATCTTGCTAAAGTCTACTCTGTTTTTTTTCTAGATCTCTGTTACCTGCAGGAAATGGATGTGATCGTCTGTGTGTGAAAGCTGCTCCAGCTCAGTGTTTCTCTTCTTCAGATCATCAATCTCCTGCTCCAGTCGCTCCATTTGTCCTTCAGCTCGACTCACTGCAGTCTTTTCCTGATCTCTGATCCGCTGTGTCACCTCAGAGCGGCTTCTCTCAATGGAGCGGATGAGCTCAGTAAAGATCCTCTCACTGTCCTCCACTGCTGTCTGTGCAGAGCGCTGTTAGACACACATCACAATCAGCTCTTACTGCTTCCTCACAGCCTGAGAGCCACAGCGGCTTCAGTGGGACTGAAAGAGGAGAGTCAAACTGAGTATCAAACTTCTCTTCTTCTCCAAACTCACCTTATGAGACTCCACAGCCGCTCTCAGCTGCTCAAGATCTTTCTGTCTCTGCTGGATTCTCTGCTGGATTTCACTCTGTGTCTCCTTCAAGTGTTTCTGCAGGAGAAATATAAACAGCAAACCTGAGAAAAATTACATAACACTATCACAAAGGTATGATGTAAAATGTTCTTCTTCAACAGCATTTCTTTGGAGAGTTTTGAGATCATTATTAGGTTATATTAAATTTAGGTTAGACATGAAGTCCTTAGCCATGAACGGGGTATATAATTACTGTTATTAGTATTCTGCAATAATCAATTAATGTAAAGCAGAATTGGACATTCAAACTGCTATTTTCAGAGAAACTCATGTTCAGTTAAAGTATATTTGACAAAAGCAAGCAAAGTTCAGCTTGTGCACATATACAACGGCGTCATGTAGTAACCAATGGGATAGTAGATCACATGATGCACCATGATACAGCTGGATACTGCAGTGAGGAGAAACACTTGAAGTGTCAGCATTAATACATCAATGTGTCGTTTCAGTTCATACCTCTTTCTCCTTTCTCTCTGCTGCAGTTGATACAGTCTCATGGTTTTGATGTTCATCCATTGCACACAGCATGCAAACACACTGCTGGTCAGTACGACAGAAAACCAATAGAGGCATATCATGTTGATGGCAGATCATCTGCTGCAGTCGTCCAGTAGCATCAATCACTTTGTGTCTCTTTCCTGAGCGAAACTCCTCATGACGCTCAAAATGAGTTTGACAGTAAGACTCCAGACACACCAGACAGGACTTGACAGCTTTGTGTTTTCTTCCAGTACAGATGTCACACTCCACGTCTCCAGGTCCAGCAGGAACAGCAGCTGGTAGTTCGGTCTTCTTCAGTTTCTCCACCACTTCAGCCAGCATGGTGTTTTTACCTAAAGCAGGTCTTGGACTGAAGGTCTGTCTGCACTGAGGGCAGCTGTAGACTCTCTTCTGATCCTCTTGATCCCAGCAGTCTGTAATGCAGCTCTTACAGTAACTGTGTCCACAGTGAATGGTCACTGGATCCTTCAGCAGATCCAGACACACTGGACACAAGAACTGCTCCACTGAAAAAACACCGGCTTCAGCCATTTCACCGTCTACAGCAAAACAGACACACAAACAACAGCTCAACAGCAGATCAGTTTCAGTTTCTTTTAACTGAGTTTCCTGGTTCTGTGTTTGAGAGACGTGTACAAAACAGGAGTGTCTGTAAGTCTGTAAACTCTCATACTGAAATGTCCACTAGATGTCAGTCTCACACAGAAACTCAGAGTTAGTGAGAACACAAAGTTGGATAAACACCTTTACAAAATAAAAATACTAATACTGCATCCAAATTACTCAGGATTATTAGAAAGGTGAGTTTGATCAGGTTTGGAGCTAAACTCTGCGTGACAGTGGCTCTCCAAGACCAGAGCTGCTCTGACATTCAGAAAAGCCTCATGTTAAATAATTAGTAACACTTTAAAACACTGTTCCATTGTTAAAGAATAACTACACAGGAACAAATGAGTAACACACTAACTAACAGGAAACTCATGATGAATGAATTAGTGAGTAGTTCACAAGGTGGCTCTGACTGTTGTGATATTAGCAGGGCTGGGGAGTAACAAAATACATGTAAAGTCGTTACGTATTTAAAATACAAAATACCAGTAACTGTATTCCGTTACAGTTACATTTTAAATGGGTGGTAATCAAATTACAGTTACAAAGTAATTACTTTGATAATGTCATTTATTTATTTGAATATTAATGTAAAATGATTGAAAATTTTAACCATGAGGCAACTGGTGATACTCTGAGTTGCGTGCGGCCTGTTTAAACAGCTGCCTGCCTGCAGAGTGACGACTCACTAAAATCCAAGAGAAAATCAGAGCCAAGCGCGTAATTGTTATGGAAATAAAAAGACGATTTTACTTATAAATGCGAAAAAGGACGGAACATCACAGTATGCTATGTCATTTTTGTTTACCTGCAACAAAACGTCTCTCGGCTTCGAAGGAACATCTAACTTGAAAAAGTATCTTAAGTAAGTTGTTCTCAGTCTCAGGTTTGTCGAGTTCTTGTTTTTCTATATTCATAACAAAAAGTTAATATTTAGTGACTTAAAAGAACAGTGTTGTCTGATTTGCTCTATAGCGCAAACAAAAATGGTTCCATACAACCGCTGGTCTATTTACACTAAGCGCAACTCTGGTTGGGATAGACATCGTTAGAAAAGACAGCTATTTGAGACACGTGGTGATAAGATTTGAGTTTGAATCCGCCTGCTGAACTCATTCAACTCCCATTCTCTGAGAAAAGAATATTGTTATAAATTGTAGCAACAACTCACCCTTGTCAGGATCCTGGACTGTTTTGTTGTGTTTGTGCCCCTCATGTGTTCCCTGTGACCCAGTTTCTCCCCAGTCTGATTGTTTTAATTTGCTCCAGGTGTGTCTCATCGTCCTCCCCTATTACCCAGTGTTTATAAGCTCCAGTCCGTTCAGTTAGTGTTTGTCGGATCTTGAACATCATTCCTCGTGTTTCCCGTGCCTCCCATGCTCTCTCGTGCTTCCTGAGAAGTGTGACACCCCTTTACCTTTCGGACGTGGCTCATTTTTATAGCAGTAATCTTTTGGGGGTAGACTCATGTAAAGTAATGTATTCATCTGGTTTTAGCCATGTTTCTGTCAAACAGAGTAAATCTAGATTATTATCATTGATCAAATCATTTATAAAAAGTGCTTTTGTAGAAAGGGACTTGATATTCAGTAAGCCAAGCTTTATCAATTGTTTCTCTGTATTGTAAACATTTTTTATTTGTTGAACATCAATTAAATTGTTACTCTTAATTTGGTTTGGATGTTTTCTGTATTTTCTAGTTCGGGGAACAGACACAGTCTCTATAGTGTGATCTCTAGGTGAAAGAGTCTCTATGTGCTGAGAAGTAACTGACTCTAGGACTTCTTCTTGTATATTGCCAGGTATCACAAGTCTCTTTCCTTTTATCAGCAAGCCCTCTGCGATGAGCAGGTCATATCTGTGTTGCTAAAACGATGCTAAGTATGATAGAATACTTTTTTTTTTTTCTTCCCACCCTGTGTGCACAAGTTAACTTACCTGTCTGCACACTTCATTCTCTTCCTGAGCTCTCTTTATTTGAGCAAGTTTGATAGGCGCTGCTGGCAGTTGTTGAATGACACGATCAATTTGACCTCTTCCTCTCTTTTTAGCTCCACTTCAGACAGGTGTTCTTTGAGTGGAGCTCTAGAGAGTGTGTTTCAGTATGCATGGAGGCACATCATTCAGTCTTGTGCCTAGCAGTATAACTAGTGGCTTGTGATCAGTTGTGACCACAAAATCTAGTCCAAGAAGGTAGGTTTGGAATCTTTCACCAGCCCAAGTGATTGCTAGTGCCTTCTTTTCAATTTCTCATGTTTACAACTTTAAGCAGGTCTTTGATCGTTTCAGTCAGCTCTGCGATGTTGGGTGAACTTTGTCCAATGTAATTCATCATGCAGAGGAATCTCTTGACATCAGCAGTATTTTTAGGCTCTGGCATCTCTTTTATAGCTTTAATTTTGTCTGGGTTAGCTCGTATGTCCTCTGCACTGACGATATGTCCTAAGAACCTAACTTGAGGCACCATAAATTGACATTTCTCGTTCAGTGTCAAACCCTTCTGTTCTAGGCGGTTAAGTACTTTGACAAGCCTTGCATCTTGTTATTCTTATGTAGCGCCGAACACCAGGATGTCATCTGCGTGGCACAATTTCCCTTTCCAGACCCTCGAGCATCTGTGTTTAGTGCTTCTGAAAGTGTTTCGGTGCTGATGAAGTGCCAAGTGATGTTTTATTAACAAATTTCGGGAGGAGCACGCGCAGATAATTAACACGGCCAATTCATCATCAGCAATTACACCACCTATCCAATCAGCACGAGAGAGAATCCCTATAAATAACCAAGCAGTCTTACCGTCATTATCTCTCGTCTTCCAACATTGGCACACCCAATCGCAGAACCATGTCTGAGACAGAACTTTTCACAAACAAAAAATTCCTTGGAAACCACGGATCCTCCTGCATCACCAGCAGCTGTCCTCTGCACCAGCGCTTCCCAGGACATCACATTCGAGCCCACGGCTGCAACACGGGGCTGCCGGCTTTCCCGCGCAGCACCCGCTCATACATCCAGGCGTCGAGGCACGCCATCACCTGCATCTTCAAGGCGTCAGCCACCTTCTCCAGCATCCTCCTTCACGTCAGCCATTTCTTACGCCCCAGCCGCGGAAAATCGGACCGTGGCAGGACTTCGCCAGGTACTCAACAGCGCCAGCATCATCATTCCAAGTCGTTCTACAAAACCGGATCTCCTCGCCCTCTACGCTTCTCTCCAGTCTGGGGAGCCTTCAAACTCTTCACCTCCGTCCAAAGCAGTGACTAAAAAAAGCCAGGGCCGCGGCGTTCCCTATTCACGACCAGAACAATTCACCACTCCCTCGGGGACGGGCCTCCGGCCACTAGGCCGCACCAGAAGGCCTTCAGCAAGTTTAGGCCGCACCTCGGATGCCGCTGCCACCGGCCCCCACCCTCCACCTCGAGCCACCGGGCTAGTAACCCATCCTGGCGAAGAGCGAGCACACCTCCGCTAGCGGCGAGGAACCACCCAAAGCCCGGTATTTATCCCGTTGACTGACAACATAAACAGTAAAATATATAAAGAAAAACAGTTTTATTGAGAATTTGGCTGCATTAAAATACAGTATGAGCACAGAGAGACAAACAAATGTAAAAGGTAATATGATGTGAGGACGTCATGAATATGCTAATTAGAGCATGACGTCATCTGGCGACGTTATCGACTTTCAAACTGGCTTTAGCTACTTTCCATCGAAAGAAGTTGGCAACACTGAGCAGCCCCACCACACACGTATAGCGCGAGCATGCCTCCGCAATCGGCGCAAGCCCCGGCGCCCGCCATTCCCCCTCTCTTCCCCTCCCTTTCCTCTGCCCACCAAGCTTACCCAAGCGCAAGCATGCCTCCGCTGACCACGGTGCAAGCCCCGGTGCCCGCCATTCCCCCTCTCTTCCCCTCCCTTTCCTCCGATCCTCGAAGTTTCCCAAGCACAAGCATGCCTCCGCTAGCTGCCTTGGCGGCTAACTTTCCCCTTCCCTCCTCCTGAGGTCCATTCTCACTTTCTTCAGCCACACCCCTACCCATCCCGCCAATGTGCTCGCACTGGAACCAGCCCCGTAGCCAACTCCATCAGGACACAGATCTTGTCAGGTGCGGATATAAACCTTTTTGTCACCAATTTCACCTCCGTCCGCTGATCGCCAAATTGACGAATTTTCCGTCACTTTAAAGAACACAGCTAACAACACATCATGTATCTTATCATTCACCGAATTCACGATCACTTTCAACCACTACACGGAAGTTATTTGCACTGAATTTCCCCACAGAAGACGCGAGCTCGGCGACTATGTCGCGATAGTTGCCGAACTCGCATTATCATACAGAGGCTCCCACTTCTATACGTACCATAAACTATTTGCAGCTAAATGCGCCATTCGAGTGGTCCAGTGGAATCAAGCCCCTTACTGGGGAGCCCTGGACACCGAACTCCATAACAGAATATTTTAAGGCTGCCGTAACATTACATGCGCGGTCTGCCGATCCATTTCCCACTCCACCACCTTATGCCCCTTCATCAACCCATCCATTCCCCCCTGCCCAGAATCAAGCGCTTGGTCACTGGTCGTCAGAAGCTTTCAAAAGCTATATTCGATTAGACCGCTCCCACATCAAGGAAGCTCACCAAACACTAATCGGCCAACCCCTTTAATGATATACATCCCTGGGAACCCGGACTTCAGACCCTCCATAGCCAACCCCTCTTAACATCACCTATATCCACCTTCAACGGCCCATCCCCACTCCATTCATTCCAACAGCACTACATTCAGCCTTGTCTGTACTCCTCCACTGCCGCTGCAGTGTCTGCTCCCGCAGGAGCCTTTTCTATATTTCTCCACTGCCGCAGCAGTGACCGCTCCCGCAGGAGCCCTATCTGCATTTTCCCCACTGCCGCTGCAGTGACTGCTCCCACAGGAGCCTTTTCTATATTTCTCCACTGCCGCAGCAGTGACTGCTCCCGCAGGAGCCCTATCTGTATTTCCCCACTGCCGCTGCAGTGACTGCTCCCGCAGGAGCCTATCTGTATTTCCCCACTGCCGCAGCAGTGACTACTCCCGCAGGAGCCTGCATCTCTACCTCCCTCTCATCTCTACTTCCAGATTCCACAGAAGTACCACTACCACAGCAGTATCCAGCATCCCTTCAGCCTAAGCCATGCAAGTTTTTGGAGGGTTATCAAGCCCCTCTTCGGCTGCTGTCCTGCAATAATAGCGTTTTGGGGGAGCACTTTGGGTCTGGGCTAAATGCCGAGCTCGTACCCTCTCCCCGGTCGAGGGGAGTACCCCAGGCTCGGGAATGATTAATGAGCTCAGAGCCCTCCCCCCGGACAGCACGCCAAATACGCAAACTTGCTCCGTTATTATTATATGTAAGTGTGAACTCGTGAAGTGATGTTTTATTAACAAATTTCGGGAGGAGCACGCGCAGATAATTAACACGGCCAATTCATCATCAGCAATTACACCACCTATCCAATCAGCACGAGAGAGAATCCTTATAAATAACCAAGCAGTCTTACCGCCATTATCTCTCGTCTTCTAACATCCCTCCACCACCCCGACTCCTCGCCTACAGCCGGTTCCTACCCCAGCACGGGGAGGAGCACTCGGGGGGGAGCACTTTGGGTCTGGGCTAAATGCTGAGCTCGTACGGGGAGCGGGTGGCGATGGCGCAGTGGATAAGACACCTGCCTTTGGTGTGAGAAACCCGGGTTCGAATCCACTGTGAGACACCAATGTGTCCCTGAGCAAGACACTTAACCCCTAGTTGCTCCAGAGGCGTGCGACCTCTGACATATATAGCAACTGTAAGTCGCTTTGGATAAAATCGTCAGCTAAATGAATAAATTTAAATGTAAATTTAAATGTACCCTCTCCCCGGGGAATGATTACCGAGCTCGGAGCCCTCCCCCCGGACAGCACGCCAAATACGCAAACTTGCTCCGTTATTATTATATGTAAGTGTGAACTCGTGAAATGGTAGGCGGTGAAAACAGTATCTTCCATAAGGCGTAATGAAGGAAGTGAGGGGGACCGAATCTTTATGCAAGGGAATCTGCCAGAATCCAGCAGTAGCATCCAGCTTAGAGAAAACTGTTGCGCCTGACAGATTAGCCAGTGTTTCATCCACTGCTGGAAGAATGAGTCTCTCTCTGCAGATATTGTTGTTCAGATGTGTTAAATCAACACAGATTCAGATCTTGCCTTTTGGTTTTGGTACTATAACCATACCTGAGCACCACTCTGTCGCTTCTTCGATGGGCGCTTTGACTCCCAGGTCTTCCATTCTTTTTAGATCCTCTTTGACTTTCTTCATCAAGGGCAAGGGCACTCCACGGGGGACAGACAGAGCAAATGGAGTGGTTGACTCTTTCAGTTGATTTTGTAAGCTCCTTCTAGTATTCCAAGACCTATGAAGACTTTTCTGAAAAGGTCATTGTAATTTGGCTCTGATGTCTGAATTATATTCACTGTGTGCAAAATTTTAGCTCTTTTATGGCAGGTAGTCCAAGAAGAGGAGTCATGAGTCTCTGTATCATGAACAACTGGGTGTTTTATTATTTTTCCCTGATGATGAAGTGATGCTTTGAACTGCCCTCTCAGCTGTATTGGCTGAGGTCACACAGCTTTTTCGTAGGCCGGCTAAGAACAGTGTGGCTCCTCTTTGAGTTTTCTGTTACCGCAGCTCCACACAGTCAAACCCAACAAGTTAGGGTAACTCAGACCATTTGAGTAAACCAATTGCCTTGGCTTAAACAATGTAAGTTTTAAAACTTTGTAGTTAAATAATTAAGTGATTAATTAAGTGATGATTGTGCATTAGTAATGAACACCTGCTGTTAATAAACAGGATCACTGAAGGAAAGAGACAACAATTATTCAACACAGAATTCAAATATTTACTGTATGCAGACGACTTACTAATTCTATCTAAAACACCAGAAGGTCTCCAGAACAACCTTGACATTTTATCTAAATATTGCCATGATTGGAACTTAGAAGTCAACATCCAAAAAACTAAGAAAAACTAGCTATTATGATATTTCAGAGAAAAAAAATAGAAATCTAGAACATAAACATATATTTACTATAAACAACACCACACTTAAGTAAAAAGTAAAGTCGTGACGTATTGTCAAGTATGGTGACCCATACTCGAAATTGGTGCTCTGCGTTTAACCCATCCAAGTGCACACACACAGCAGTGAGTAGTGAACACACACACACACACACACACACACACACGGAGCAGTGGGCAGCCATGCTGCGGCGCTCGGGGAGCAGTTGGGGGTTCGGTGCCTTGCTCAAGGGCACCTCAGTCGTGGTATTGAGGGTGGAGAGAGCGCTGTGCATTCACTCCCCCCACCTACAATGCCTGCCGGCCGGGGACTCGAACCCGCAACCTTTCGATTACGAGTCCGACTCTCTAACTATTAGGCCACGACTTCAACATGCTTTACAATATAATCATCTTGGTCTGGTTTTAACTCCCACTGGAAATTTCAATTTGGCAATTAAAACATTACTTGTAAAAGCCCGCAGGGCACTGCACGCCATACGAACAAATTTATTCAAAATAGACATCCTCATCAGAATCTGGACAAAGATTTTCGATAGTGTCATACTGCCTATTGCCCTGTATGGAAGCGAGATCTGGGGCCCAACGAGGAGTAACTACAGCCATAAAGATTGGCACAAACACCCTTTAGAAGCTCTGCATGTAGAGTTCTGCAGAAGCATCCTTCATGTGCCCAGAAACATGCCTAATAACGCCTGCAGAGCGGAGTTAGGCCATCTCCCCATAAATCTAATCATTAAAAAACGAGTTTTAAAGTTCTGGATCCACTTAAACTCTAGTTCTGAAGATTCTCTTCATTTTAAAGCATGAGTGCCCAAAAAAGTCATCTTTGTGTAATAGTGTCAGATCTGACTAACAAAGCATTCAATATCACTAACCCTGAAAAACCTAGAATAATCAAAGAAATTATGAATGAAGAGAAGGAGACATACATACAGCATTGGAAAGAACAAGCCAAAGACCAAAGTCGTCTCCAATGTTATATGAAACTCAACAGAGAGTACAGTCTGGCTGACTATCTGGTCTCAGTCAGGAATATAACTTGTAAACGCCCCCTAGTTAATATCATTACCATATAAAAGAGCAGACGCCAATATCCTATGCTTGAGGATGACGAGCACAAAGAAAAAAAAACTTTACTCAGTCTGAAATTGAGGTTCTGCTGGCGGAGGTAGAGGTTCTTGCAGGGACGCTTTTTGGGAGTCTCTCCAGTGGCATGGCAGTGTGTAGCGCAGGCTGTGAACGAGGTAGGGGGGCAGCAAAGGTCCAAAGTTCCAACGGTCCAATGAAATTACAGTCCAAAAACCGTGTTGCACGACAGAAGCAATGTGCAGGCTACGGGAGGTGGAAGCGGCACTGTACCCCTCACACCGGAGGACAACCGAATTGCTGCCATCATGGGTGAGACTGCTATTGTTGGCGTTTGTGGTGAGACAGATCTTTTGTCTGCACCAGCTTCAGAAGGTAACTGGTATGTGATAAATTATAGATTATCGAAACCGAGTGTTGTTTTGATTGTGTAATTTTATTTTTTACTGTTGATGATGAATATTTACAAAGGAAAACAGCCCCTAGTAGATCTGTCTCCCAAACTGCGACAGCATCAAGCAACACTCCTGTTCAGGAGGAATCTCCCAGGCCATCAACATCCATCTCGAGCGGTCCTAGCCAGGGGAGAGTGCTATCTGCGGCTGCCCTGCAGTCACAGAAAGAGCTGAATCAATCAGTTTGTGATGTTGTGACTGAACTGCGCCAGGTGCGACAGTCTATGGTTCAGATGAACCAGACTCTGTGCGCTCTTGTTGATTGTTTGAAAAACTGTGTGTGTGTGAATAAAAGTTCCGCGTTTGAAATACTTTTAATGTTTGTTTCTCTGCTTCACATAATTTTGCATTGTTGCAAAGCAGCTGTATAGAACTAGACAAACTTGTATAAAAATATAAAACACAAATAATGAAAATGCAGCCTATTAGATTATGTATTACTTGCATGGTGTGGTATTCTGCAAAAAAAAACTTAAATATTTTTACATAAAACGGGTGGTCTTACCTGTTGAAATAACCTGTGGATTAACTGCCGTCTTCTCATGATCGCAACAGCATGTGCGTTCCAGTCAGCTGGTAGTTGAGGGGGATCCTCTGGTACATCCATGAGCATTTCCTCTTCTGGCAACCCAACCCCATAACACAAGCAAATATTTTGCAGAACACAACAAGCCAAAATAATTTGGCACACTTTGCCTGGATCATATAGGATTCTCCCGCCCGATGCATCCAGACATCGCCACCTTCCCTTCAGTAGCCCAATTGTGCGCTCCACAACTGACCGGGTGCAGGCATGGGACATGTTATAGTGGGCTTCTTCGGCTGTCTGTGGGTGTGCTATGGGGGTGAGAAGCCATGGCTTCAGAGGATAACCTCTGTCACCTATAATTGTATAGAGAATTATTTTTGAACACGAAAACAGAATAACAGCTAAACACAAAGTTATTTACCTATAAGCCATCCATCACTACCTGCTCCTGCCTCTAGACGATTACCCACGCTGCAGTTGCGCACAATGAAAGAGTCGTGCATCGACCCTGGCCATCTTGCAACTGCATTAAGAATTGCCATACCTTAATTGAATGGAAATTTTTCCTCTTTACATACACATATTCATTTGCATGAGGTGCTCTTATGGCAACGTGAGTGCAATCTACTGCACCTAGAACATTGGGGAATCCTGTTTGAGGCACAAAATTATCCATAATATGCTGCTGCTCCTCGGCAGTGTATGGGAACTTTATGTACCGAGCGGACAATCAGATGATGCCTTGAAGCACAGCTGGCATAAGTCTGCTCACAGATGGTTGGGATATCCCTCATCAGTCACCAATCTATCTTTGAAATGTTCCCGTGGTCATGTTCACAGGTATGGCCTGGTTGCAGCTTGTACGCCTCTGTATATTAGGGCCTACAAAGATGTAACAGTGCAGCTCTTGGCAAACGGTACCTGCTTATCAAACATTCGTCGCCATACGCAAAGAAATCTGCCCGATCTCTAAAAACGCGTTGTCTTCTCATTGATATTGCAAACCGCGGTTTGCAATATCTTCAAGAAGCGCTAATGCCGGCATTCTCTCATCATAGGCCAGTTCATAGGCCATAGATGCTTAGGAATTATTAACATGCGTGGATACAAATTATTTAATAATGTGTAATTATTCTGTGGACATACAATGTGTGTGTGGTTATATTTTTTCTATTGTCTTATCAAAATGACTACTTATAGAAACAGCAGAAATAATAATAATAATAATAGTAGTAGTGGTAGTAGTAGTAATTATTAAACAAGGTTTCCAAAAGTAAGAATAAACTACGAATTCAAGTAAAATTTTCATCTTATAAAAAGTGAGCCATCCTACTACTACTGACAACTAATAAAAAAGTGTAGTATCCAAAAATTCTTGCAAAACTTAAATTAAAAAAATAATAAAATAAATAAATATTAGAGAAAGAAAAATGTTACGTTTCATATCATAAAAAAAATTATTACACGATTATGGTCTCTGGTCTGAAAAAACCTGCGTGTGATTTGGAATTTCTTTATATTTACAGTTTACTAATGCTGCTCAAATGTGCCATTAATGTACTGACAAATATAACTGATGTAAATGACAAAAACAAAGTTTCTATTTAGTCTTTATTCATTTTCACAGAAGCAAAGCAGCAAATGCTATAAATAAAAACAGTTAACAATGTTATTGAATAGAATATATTAAAACCATTATTGCACGACATATTCTTATAGGCTGCACAGACAAAACAGAGATGTGTTTATGCATTTTTTTATATTTATTTTTATTTTACGCATTAAAGTGAGTGAAGTGAAGTGAAGTGAAGTGAAGTGAAGTGAAGTGAAGTGACATACGGCCAAGTATGGTGACCCATACTCGGAATTCATGCTCTGCATTTATCCCATCCAAAGTGCACACACACACACACACAGCAGTGAACACACATACACCCGGAGCAGTGGGTAGCCATTTATGCTGCGGCGCCCGGGGAGCAGTTGGGGGTTCGGTGCCTTGCTCAAGGGCACCTCAGGCGTGGTATTGAGGGTGGAGAGATCTCTCACCCTGCATCTTTTTTGTTCATGATGAATTCGGTGCTTGCACGTACACCGCTTTTATTAGATGTTCAAATAGCTGCAGTACTCCGACTTTGCCACAAGGAAAAGTGCGTACGTCTGCTCAGACCTTGACGTGGCGGTAATTACTTTTCCACGTCAAAGACCGTTTTTATAAATATGAGCGCTTGCGTGGATTTAAGCGTACACACACTCTAAGATCAAATCTGAGCGTACGCACACTTTCTAAATGAGGCCCCTGGATCAGTTGAGACTGAAGAACACTTTCTCCTCCACTGTGACAAATACCCATCCTTAAGAGACGCACTGTGCAGTCAAATACAGCAGATTATTCCTGAGTTCCAGTCACTCAATGAAAATGACAAATTAAGAATATTACTCGGTGAAGGACCTGCTTCCTCTTTGGTAACACAACATATTTATAAATGCCACAAACTAAGAAGTAAAGAGTGAACACATCTGCATTAGTAGTACCATTAATGTTGATATAAATATATATATATATGGATGTATATTACATGTATTTTATTTTGTTTTGTTTATTTATAGATGTATATAATATGGAGTTTAGTTTTGTTTTTATTCTGCTATGTACAATGCTTTGGCAATATGTATCTAAGTATGTCATGCCAATAAAGAAATATGAATTGAAAAAAAAAATTGGATTGAGAGAGATTACCTCTGTGAGTCTGTCTCTCGGTAGTGTTCAGCAGCAATGTCTCTAGTTATAGTGAAACTTAAAGCTCATTTTCTTCACGAACAGCACCGTTGTTGTTACCTTGCTTGTGAGAAGTCATGTAGTTTTTAAGTTGTTAAACTATGTTACTAAAAATAAATCAGAGTAGCGTTAACAACATTAGTGTGTATGTTAACGTGTGTGCAAATTGTGCATCTGTGAGGGAGAGAGAGCGGGAGAGATCCCTGCAAACAAGCCTGCAAAGGCCCTTTACAGGCTGCCAGCGCAGGGTCCCTGAGAATTTGCTCATTGGCAAAACATTGGCCCCTTAGCACTGGCCCTGCACGGGCAGCCCTCACTTAGCCTGCAGGAAGCCTAAGTGTTGATTTATTGAAAATAATAAAGTTTGTTTGAAGTCACCGTTATGGAGGTAAGTGCTTGCTTTATTTGGGTTCCTGACCCTTGACTTTCTAACTTAAGTTTTTCTCTTGTTCCTATAACTGTGTGTTTCTGAAACGCATTTGTTATAGCAAAAGTTGTGGGAAGACCAACTGGTCAGATGCTGATGGTTATTTATTGATGAATTAGTAAAGTAGTGTCTTGCTTGACAGATGCTGATCTCTGAGAAACTTATTTAGTAATTTCACTTTATAGTAGTCCTAGAATATCACTACATGTCCTGCTTTATGTTTTTAAGTCATTATGCAGTAATTGTTTGGACAGACTCATGTAGACTCACACAGATATCAAGATTCAGCGTATGAACCTCAACAATGGTGACAATCCACGAAAAGCTTGTTTTGTGATGTTCAGAGTTGATCTGAATATTTTGTTGACTGTCACCATTGTTGAGGTTCATACGCTGAATCTTGATATCTGTGTGAGTCTACATGATCCTAATCAAATAATTTTAGCACAATGACTTAATATTCAAAATATTAAAGCAGGATGAAGTTTCATGCAGTTGAAGATAATGTAAAATAATTAAATATAAACAATGTCCTCAGAGATCAAACTCTGGGTGAGATCTAGGGATGGCTGACGTGAAACTGACGTTTCGACACGGTGTCTATATCCCGAAGCGCAGATGATTCGAAACACCCATGTCACGTGACTATGGTGATTCGAAGCTCCGGTGCGTGTCACAAGTGTTTCGAGACGTGTCTTATCTGCCGATTTGGCGTTTGATTGACAGGGTCGGGAACAAATCACACAGAAGCAAAAGTCTGTCTCAACCTAACTCCCACAAAGTATAAAAGTAGAGTTAACGCATCTTCACTTCGTGGGTTTTTTGTGAGAGGAAAGAGATTTATAGTGTAATTTGGTTAATTATATTTAGGCTACATTAAAAGCTATTGTTAAGACATTGATAGATAGGCTATAGACATTGACAGATAATTAGGATAGATATACTGATACATTCATATAGGCATACATATACATTCATATAAGTTAGATAGTGACAAACACATCAAGTTACAGATAGGATATCATAGGCTAGTTGATAGATAGATTATTTCATATTGAAATTACATAATAATGGAAGCTCCACACAAGAGATGCCGACCCTCTGTGGTGTGGGAGCATTTCCATTTGGAAACACAAAATAAACTGAGATGTATGTATTGTGATAGGCAGCTAGCCTACTGTAATAATACGTCATCCATGATGCGCCATTTGAGGAGCACTCATCCTGCCCTTTTGGGGGGTGCAGAGGATGGTAACATTGCTCCTGCACCTAGGCCGCCTATTGGCACCGCTGGGCCATCTAAGCAAGGTATGCATTGTATGAAATCTAAGTCAGATCACAAAGTATTGAGACACTGTTTAGAAAATCCATATTTCTAAAACGACTTAGGCCTATATCAACCTAAGCCCTACAACTTAACATCCAATCACAATTAACAATCGTGTTAAAAAATAGTTTCACTGAGAATATTTAAAAATAGCACCTCACAAACTTAGCCAATGTATTCAATATAGTTCTATATTCATACATATATGTATATGTATGGAACTATGTATGTATGTGTGTGTGTGTATATACACACTTCTTTGTTCAGGAAGGTTTCAAACAAATGAACCAACAGATTGGTCTTTATAGCTGTGGACTATTTCAATCTAAATCATTTAAATGTATTTGACTGAAAATAAGTTTTACTCTTTTATAAGGCAGACAAAGGGAATTGGATGAGGCACTTGTAGACATGGTGGTGAAGGATTTGCAGCCCTTCACTATTGTGGAGGATATGGGTTTCAGGGCTTTTGTGAACAAGCTTGATCCAAGCTATGTCCTCCCATCCTGGAAGGCACTTAAAACGATAGTCACTGAAAGGTATAACAGCACCAAGGAGAAGACAATGAGAGACCTACAAAAGGCAGAACTTGTTAGTCTTATGGCTGATATGTGGTCATCCATCAATATGGACGGATATCTTGGTGTAACTTGTCACTACATTACACCAGAAACAAAGATGGTAACTGTTGTATTGGGTGTAAGGAGGTTTTACTAAACCCACACAGCCCAGCATCTCATGGAGGCTAAAACCTTGCTCATGTCTGAGTGGGGAATTACCTCCAAAGTTCATTGTATGGTGACTGACAATGCATCCAACATGATCTTAAGTGCCCAGCTACTGAAGCTTCGACATATCCCATGTTTTGCACATAACTTAAATTTGATTGTGAAAAAGGCCCTAGATGAAACCCCACTCATCAATGAAATACGCCAGAAAGCCAGAAAGATAGTGGGGTTGTTTAGGTCGTTGATGTTAAGAATGGTGGATGATGAGGAAGAGTATGAGCCTGCTCCAGAGGTGAGACCTCAGAGACACCCTGCAAAGGTGAACTTGAGCCATCTGAATGATCCCTTAAGGGCTGAAATGCAAGACCTCCTGGACCGCTTCCCATTACTGTTCCATCAGAGGCCTGGACGGACAGAACTGGTACAGCACAGCATCCACCTTACAGACACAACCCCTTCACGACAGTGGCCGTACCGAATACCAGAGAGACTACTGAAGCCCTTGAAGGAGGAAATTGAGATGATGAAGCAGTTGGATGTAATCGAACCATCCAACAGCGAATGGAGTAGCCCCCTCGTCATCGTCCCGAAGAAGGATGGGTCCTTGCGTGTCTGTCGACTTCCGCAAGCTTAATGCCCAGTCAAGGTTTGATGCCTACCCGATGCCTAGAATTGATGACTTGCTGGAGCGGATAGGACAGTCCCGGTACATCACTACCTTGGATCTGTGTAAGGGGTTCTGGCATGTGCCCCTTGATCCGAACTCCAAACCATACACTGCATTCAGGACGCCAGTGGGAATGTTCCAGTTTACAGTCCTACCCTTTGGGCTGCACGGGGCACCTGCGACCTTCCAGCGACTCATGGATCAAGTTCTCCAGGGCTGCGAAGGGTGGTCTGCTGCATACTTGAATGATGTTGTGATCTACAGCAATGCATGGGCAGACCACCTTGAACAACTACGACAGACTCTGGAGAAGATCCAAGCAGCGGGCCTGTCCTTGAATGTGCGAGTGGGCTAGGCAAGAGACCAGCTACCTGGGATACCATCTGGGCAATGGCGAACTGCGACCCCAGGTATGCAAGGTGGAAGCAATTCAGCGCAGTCCCCGGCCTAGGACAAAAAAGGAGGTGAGATCCTTCCTGGGCCTAGTGGGCTGGTACCGCAGATTCATCCTGGACTTTGCTAACATTATTTTGTTCTTTTATTTTTTTTGTTTGTTGGTACTTTGCTATTTTTTTTTTTTTTGACTGAGCACTTGTGTAAATACTCTCAACACTGGATATTTTTACGGCGCACTGTAAATAAAAGTCACCTTTCATTTACTCCTACGGGTCAAGCCATCATTTTGTTTTGTTTTTCTGGACCTAAAACGTCCCGTAGTAGATCTGCAAGGGTCTACTGCATCACATTGCAATTTAAAATAACAATAATATTAATTTAAAATATCTAATATTATTATTATATTTTTTTTATGAAACTTTTTAAAATGTAATTTATTCTTTTGATGGCAAAGCTGAATTGTTTATTTTATTTATTTTCTGATTAAGAATCATTTATTATTATCACTTAATTTCTAGTGATTATCGTCAATTTGATTTCACAGATACTATTTAAACTAAACTGAGCTAGACAATGACATCTCTGAACTCAATAATGAAATGCCTTTAACTGAAAATTGAGTGTTTAATCTTATTTTTATACATTACTGACACTCTATCCTCCAATTTGATACTGTTAAGTGCTTTGACACAATCTGTATTGTTAAAAGCGCCATCTAAATAAAGGTGACTTGACTTGACTTGACTATTATCAATGTTGAAACAGATGTGCTGCTTTTTTTGGAAACTTTTTTCAGCATTTTTGTTTTTTTAACTGTCAGTTATTTTTTTTCATAATAACATATTTTGCATAATAACAAAGATGATATTTAATTCCATCCGTAATAACTAATAATAACCTGTGCTCTGTGCACTTTAATGTTCTTAAGTGCGTGTGCATGTGTGTGTTCAGAGATGTCCAGTGAGTTACAGCACAGGCTGGATGAGTCCCAACATGAGCGGAGGCATTTCAAGAGCAGAGCGAGAACAGTCCCAGGACAGAGATCAGACTCACCTCAAAAAGAAAGAGGCCAGGATTCCCAGCAAGACCACATTTAAACTCCCCACCAGCGCCAAGAGGTCAGCCAGAGATCTGTGTGTGCTGCTGGTCCAGATTGGTCCAGAATTATAGAGACACGCCATGTTCTTTTCTCTTTACATGCACCAGGATTGATTTGCTTCCCAAATTGTTTCTAGTATATTTTTTCATGTTCCACAATGTTGGGGACAGTTGGTGAAGTGGGTTGCACTTGAAGACCAAAATGGCAAAGTGGTTCTCGTTTAAGCCGTGCCTTTCTATAGAAATGTTTTGATGGGAAGCAATTCATTTCACTTCATAAACAAATGCATGTATTATTTCTGACTTTCTTGTTCAGAAATGACATTGCCGTTCAAAAGTTTGGGATCTGTAGCAGTGTCACATGATCCTGCAGAAATCATTCAAATATGCTGATTTATTATCAATGTTGAAACACTTTCAAATATACTTTCAAGTATAATAAAATAGAAATCAGTTTAAATTGTAATAATATTTCACAATATTACTGTTTTTTCTGTATGTTTGAGCAAATAAATGCAGAGAAATCTTCTGCTCACAAAAAAAATAAAATAATAAATAAAACTTTTGAACAGCAGTGTAATGTGCCTTTAGCACTTGATTAGTAATGATGGCTAGTGTCACGTCTGTGACTAAGGTAGGATTTTGAGTGTGGAAGAAACCTTTCAGATATGGAGGTAATCGGTCTCCCCAGCGCTCTCAAGCTCATGTTCAGCGTTTCATCCCTCAAGTTCACTCACACATATGTGCCACCTCAGGAAAAACCGCTCTGATCAAATTACACAGCAGGCTCTCAGCCTCTCGATGACTCTGTATCTGCTGTGGCTGCTGCTTCAGACTGACCCTTTCTCTCCTGATATCACTCTCTCAGTACTGTTTTTTTCCTCTTGGATCTCTTGGATCAGGTGTAGGTGACTCATATGGACTTCTCTTCACATCTTTGTGTTCAGAGGTTTCTTTCAAGAGCCTTGAATGCAGAGAGACTCCAGGTCTGTCATGTGAAATGATCATAACAGTCAGTCTGTGGGAATCATGAGCTTTATTCATGCACATTTACTGCTTAAAGGTGAAGTGTGTAATTTAAACCTCTCTAGTAGCACCAGTCCAGAATTATTGCAAAAGTCATTTGATTTGTATATGGTGCTATAGGGTGTTGTGTGTGGTTGGCAGAGCATTGCCATGCGGTTGTTGTTTCTAAAGTGCTCATAGTGGTTTCTTACTGGCAAAAACAGCCCACCCCAAGTCTCTCTGACGTCACGGTCCCTAGATATGAATCAGTGGGATTTTGTTTCTGTGAGTGTAAGTTAAGAGTGTAAGTTTTGAAACATCTTTCAAAAGCTTTGTTATGTTGGTTTATTAAAAACACTGCTGTTCATAATTTGAGTTTTTAAGATTTTTTCATGTTTTTAAAAGAAGTCTCTTATGCTCAACATTGCTGCTTTTTTTCATGGATTGTGAAACACTAATATTATTTTTATATGCTGATTTTTTGTAGAAGCCATGATACATTTTTTTCAAGATTTTTTAAAGTAAAACACACAGCATTTATTTGAAGTGAATATCTTTTGTAAAATTAGAAGTGTCTTTCTAATTTTCAAAACACAACAGAAGACAGCGCTAGAAGCATGTAATGCTCATCAGATAGCGTAAATCAGTGGAAAATTATAGAAATTATGATTCTGTCTAAGCTAAGGGACATTAGTCCTCGGGACATCATCAGTGAAGAGAGGGACTGTCTGTCTTCTGAAAAGCAGACATGCTAATTTTTTTAAAAAAGAACTGCTGAGTGGTTTAAAGGGTTTAATTATGCAGTAACCGCGAAACATGAACCGCGTCCACAAGGTAAAGGGGGAGGTGTTGCTACAATTTATAGCAATATTTTCAGTATTGATATCTCAGACCATTATCTAGTTTCATGTATATTACATATAGCTAAAGCTGTAAAGCCAACTCCTTGTTACAAATATGGTAGAATATACTATATTTCACTATAGATTGTAATATCCAGTGCAGTTGTTATACGGCTCCTTCAGTGAATCGCTGCCGCCTCAGTGATCAGCCGTAAAACAGTGATTCTGTTAAAATTCCCTATAAAATCATAAATTATTCCCTTTGAGCTTAATTAAACTGTTTCCCTTTAAATTACATATTATGTTTACGTTACAAAAGAGAGAGTCCATAGTTTCTGTTACATAATCAAGTTTTTCTGTGCTGTTGGATATGCTGAGGAATTGAGATAAATCAGGAAGATTACTTACAAAGCAGTCTTTTGTGGTAGAGGTGATGGTTCTAACATACTTGTAACAACGAGTAGAATTTACAGTTTCAGCTATATGGAGTTTACACAAGACTAGATAATGATCTGAGATATCATCGCTTTGCTGCAGAATTTCAACACCATTAACATCAATTCCATGTGACAGTATTAAATCTAGAGTATGATTTCCACAATGAGTAGGTCCGGAAACGTGTTGTCTAACCCCAATAGAGTTCAAACTCAAGACACTACAAGCTATTTGTTGGAGATACAGATACATTTTTACCAATATCTATTTTCAGTAATCATTTAATTAAAAAAATAATGGGGTTATAATTGTCCCCCTGACAAATTTTAATTGTCCATGATAAGAGAAGAACACATTTTAATAAATGGGGGGAAAAAAGACCAGATTGTTGTATGGAGCACAACATATATCACTGAGCTTTACAAAATATATTGAAAATATACAGAAAGACAAACTACCATATTAAACCATTTAAAAGTTGAGAAAAATACCTATAAATGAATATTGATGCATGTTAATAAACGACACAAAAGGGCCCGGCTCTGGAAACTGTCCCTAATGGTATCTGTCCCTGTATTAAAATGCATTTTTCTCTCTTCTCTGGAATAGTCTGGTCAAAGCTGAAGTCACAGAAAGCATTAGAGCGCTGGCAGCCAGACACAGAGGTGAGTTATTCTGAAACACATTCAGTAGTCAGACATTACGGTGAGGGAAGTCACATTCAGCTGTACAGCTCTGCTCTGACTGAAGCATCTGCTTTAACCAACGCTAATCAGCTGTTAAAACTCTGCTTCAGCTGCTTGATTCGATCCTTTTGGAGAGAGATTAGTGAAGTTTTCAAGCAGGAATAAATCTTGAGACTGGATGTTTATGAGATCAGAAAGAACATGTGTTTTTATCTTGCAGGAGGAATATGAAGACTCCAGCGGAAACGTGGTCAACAAGAAGACTTATGAGGATCTGAAACGACAGGGGCTTCTGTAGCACAACAGACAAGATCTCTGAACATAAATACTCGCAGTGTAAATACTGAAGCAGAAATGTGATCCTGAGTTTAGTCCTCTTGTCTTTCACACAGTTTGACAAATGTGATGTCTTTTTGAAAATCATCAGGTTGTACATTTTTATTACTCTTTGATTATTCCCTATTGTCTCATTTGCTGTCTTAAATATGAAACAGAGACGTTCATTAATCAATAAATTTTAGTACGTTGTGTGAAAAATGTTGTCTTGTGCAGCATGCTGTTTTTAACCAGTCTGGAGACTTTTTAAACCTGCTGTACAATAAAATCAAACAGTGAGATGGTTTTATTTCAGTAGGCATCTGTCACTGTACTAAAATATATTCAGACCCCTTCATTTTTCCCAACATTTTATGTTGCAGCCTAATGCTAAAATCCTTTATTCTTCATTCACATCAATCTACACTCCATACATCATAATGAAAAGAAAAATCAGATGTGATAACTGCAAATGTATTGAAAGAAGGAACAAAACAAACTGAAAAACAGTATCACATTGACATAAGAATGAAGTATTATTGCTTTGACTGAATTTAGTTCAGATGCACCCAAGTTCTCTGGATCATCATTGAGATAAAACATCTTCAAATGCAGATTTCCACTGTGTTTCAATGTTGAGTTCACCTTATTAAAGGTCCTCTTATGTGTAATTCGAGCACAGCTGTATCAGATCCCTTCCTACAGGATCATGAAACAACAACCCCATTCTGCATCTTCAGTCTTTTGGCCAAGATGTTTTAATGTATCTTCATCAATTGAACTGAGTTTGGGTGATAAGATTAACTCTTTGTTTTTAAGACTCAGTTGGGACTCCTGAATAATTAAAATAGGGACTTAAAGAATGACATTTTAACCATTTTTTCGTAGACAAACAATTTTACAATCAATATTAGATGAATGTGATAAAGTATTTGCTCAGTTGTAGTACTGTATATCTGTAGGAATTTAATCCTTTCACAAATATTTTTATTTTAATTTTTAGCTTTTAGGGAATCACTCTTAAGAGTTGATCTTCATATGATTAATTGTTATTAATCAGAGTGTACAACTTATGCCTTGTTAACGACTTGTCCAGCAAGCATTAATAACAGCAGTTATCTTTTAACACGTTGTTTATTTCATTCGTGGCCAACGATTAAAATAAATCAAATAGTTAAATTGAGTTAGCTAAGTTAGCTCAATGAGCGTAGGTAAAACGCGATCTTTTGGCAAATAGTTACGACATGTTAAATCACATAACACAGACAAAGATTTCTTAATAAAGTCAAAGTTTTATTCACTATTCTAACACATTAACTAGACAACATAAACAGACATGAACACACACATACGTTGCAATGGGAGCGAGTTGTTTATATCTGAAGAGAGAGAGACTTAGGTTTTAATGCTAGCTTTTCGACCTGAGGACACTCATAGACAGAACCATGCTATATTTAAACAGCAACAGAGAGGAGTCCCGGTTTCAGTCAGTAAAGAGATTTTGCCTTACTTTGTCGTTTGCGTTGTTTCGATCGAACTCAGTCTTTCCTTCGGTTCAAAGTCAGGCTTTTTCCTCAGGTGAATTCAGTCCTATGCTCTGCTTGAGACGGATCGCGTGCGGATTGGTCGTGTGACGCGGTTGCTCTTCAGTGGTTGGCGGGCTTCGTTCTGACGTGAAGAAGTTTCAGATTAAAGTTCTTTGAAAGTTTAACTGAGTCTTTGTGTTAGTTGCTTTGCTTCGCCGTGATGTTCGAGGCCTGAAGCGCTTGCAGCGTGAGCAGAACGAGAGACTCGCTGGCGTGCGTGTCCTCCTGTTGTTTTCAAAAACTCCAACTCCTGAGGTTGAGTATCCGTTTTTAACGGGACGATTTGGGGTCCGCCTTTTTGGGCGCGTGGTCCAATCGAAAGAGTCTCTGTGGGCAGAGCCCCGCCCTGCGTAGCTGCGTATTTTGCATACATTATCTGGTCAGTTATTCATCACATAAAACAAATTATTGCAAGCAAGTTTCTATCCGTTATTGTAACCACGGGTTGATAAAGCGGATCATTTTCATTCAACCATAATATTCTTCATAAGGTTAGCTTTCTAAAGAAACCAAACACTTATATTTCGATATGCACCAAAAATACACGTGACCACAGAGGATATTACTGGGTTAGATACATTGATAACAGATCCTAAATTCTAAATACACATATTAATCATGTGAAAATGAACAACTAGTGATCAGGAATATAAAAACGATTACATGAAAAAAGATTACATAAGTTCACACAACCAGCTTTTAAATGTCACAAACAAAAACATCCTTTAATATATATATAGGTTGTTAATATGGTATATAGTGTTTTTGTTTGAGTATAATTTGTTTCCGTAGCAGAAACGAATATAACTTTTGTTCCCCTTTTAAGACTCATTTCTAATTCCCAGGTGTGGTTCTCTTTCTTTGTTTCAATAGCAACATGGACCAGTTGAATTCCTTTGTCTGTTTTAGGGAGCGCAACAGAGAAACGGCGCGCATTCTCAGGAATGTGCTGATAGTTGCGAGGTCGTAAAAGTCTTTGGTTTGGAAAGTCTGGAAATTGACTATTTCGAGTCGCCCGTAAAAACGTCATCCTTTGCGATATGCCTTTGAATTTACGGCGACTTAATGGTGAGCTGGCAGTTAGGGAGGATATCCCAGCCGACGCCAGGTTGTCTGGAAATTTTATGTGCGTATAAGCAGAGTTCTTCCTACAATATGTTACTGTCAGTGACAGAAGTTCAGCTGTAGTTTTGTTTTAAAGGGGTCGTGACAATTTCAACATGTTCCTCGAGGTTTACTTGCAGTATAATGTTAATACAAAAAGTTGATTTCTCATGTCATAACCCCTTTAACGATTATAAAATAAAAGACCTACAACATTTCACTGTTTCTCTTTTGTGAACCACTTTGGATAAAAGTGCATGGTAACTGAATACACATAAAATATAAATATTCAGATTTATCATGCATCTCAGAGTTAGCATATAACAGTACAATGTGTAGATCTCTCTATAATCTAGATAGTTATAATAGCTTTGCTGATGACTGACGACCCCAAACACTAAACCCAGGACAGAGCGTCTGAGTGAATGTGGTCTGGACTGAGTGGATGAGGTTCATTGTGTCAGAGACGCTGTAGAAGGAGAGAGTTCCTGCACTGAGATCCACATACACTCCTATTCTCCTGCAGCTGGAGCCAACAGGGAGTTTAGTCTCTTTATTATTGTGCCAGAATGAGAAACTGGAGGGAGAGCAGGACAAACTCCAGGACTGATCATTACGTCCAAACACACACTCATACATAGATCCCTTCCTGCTGATGCTCTTATATGACACTGATATAAACACATAACTCCCACTCCACTCAATCTCCCAGTAACAGCGTCCACTCACACTCTCTCTACACAACACCTGAGAATAACTATCAAATCTGTCTGGATGATCAGGATACGGCTGAGGTGTGTTAGTGTAAGTCACCACTCTGTTCTCTTCAGACAGACGGAGGCGTTTATATGCAGTGTTTGGATCCAGAGTGAACTGATGGGAATCTGATGAAGAAAAACACATAAAACTAACTGTAATCAGTGGTTGTTAAAGTTAAACTGTAAAAAACTCTTTGAACTCAGATTGAAAAAGTTATTTTTTTTTTTTAAATGGATTAATTTTAGTAGGTTATGCTTTTCTTTTCTTGTACATGAACACAAATGCTCACACATTCACATGCAGGTCTACAATTCACACACAAGCACAGAAAGCTGCAGATATCTGGACAGAACAGACAAACAAGTCAAGCTGCATTTTCAGAAAAGTACTGGATTTGTTGTAAGAATCGTTTAAATACATCAAGAGTTTCACACACCGGTCTGTTATTGTGACGACATTTCCACGCCCCGCAACGAAACGAACTGTGATTGGTTGTTTGATATTATTAATTAGGGGTGGGCGGATCGATCCTAGGGTATGGATACTTTAGATACTGGTGTTGTATCGAAAGGATCGATCCTCACATAAAAATATCGATTCTAAAGTGCATTTTTTAACCACTAATTTTATTTATCAAGAAACTCTGTGCATAAAATAAGCTTCTAAATGGAAAAATAGACTATATTAGCGAACAATAGTGTTGGATAGAGCTATTTCTCCTGCTCATTGGAACAAAGCAAAAGCTGAAAGACAGAACCAACCAATCACAGACAGCGTTCGCTGCTGACGCATGGCTCAGTCAGTGTTTGTTCAAATAGAGCTGCGTTTCCCAAAAGCATCAGAAGCAGAAGTAGATCCTAAGAAACCATTGCCACATTATTACATTACATTAAATATCATTATTACTATATATACAATTAATTCTGATTCACGATTCATACACAAATATGAAGCAGCAATAATAATCAGAAATGTTTCCTGAGCAGCAAATGATATGAGATTTATTTCTGAAGATCATGTGACACTGAAGACTGGAATAATGATGCTGAAAATACAGCTTTGATCACAGATGCATTTAAATTACATTTCTAAAATAGACCTACATTTAAATAGAAAATAGTTATTTTAATGGTTATATTTCACAATATTGCTGTTTTTACTGTATTTTTGTTCAAATAAGTGCAGCCTTGGTGAGCATGAGACTTATTTAAAAAAATATTACTAAATCTTACTAACCCCAAACTTTTGTGTACATGTAATATTTATTTTAAAGATTCAAGATTTGTATTCGTCACATACACAATAATACAGAGTATAACCAGCAGTGAAATGTTTTAAATAGGCTAGTTTGTGTAAGTCAATTTAAACTGTTGTTAAAAGTTCAAATGGATTCTGTTATCTTCTGTAATTGCTGTTAATAAATCTGTCAGAAAACAATATGCTAAAGTTTCACTTTTAGGAGTACACCATTCTGGCAGCCTTTTAAAAAAATTAACCATGGTTTTATTACAGTAACCACAGTTTACCACAGTATTTGTAGTAAAACTGTAGTAACCACAAATTTACCATGGTAATAATAATAATAATAATACATTTTAATACTTACTATATGTAACACCATGTTTATTTTTCATGAGGTACCCTCAAAGGTACTGAGGTTTTGAGGTTACTGCCCCAGTAAAGGGCTAAAATACAATTTTAGTATATCTAATTTCTGACAGTATAAAC
The DNA here is from genome assembly GCF_936440315.1 of Barbus barbus. Taxonomy (NCBI): domain Eukaryota; kingdom Metazoa; phylum Chordata; class Actinopteri; order Cypriniformes; family Cyprinidae; genus Barbus; species Barbus barbus. Next base: position 2,673,909 of record NC_136747.1, on the reverse strand, counting down.
AAAAGGCCTGTGAAATGTAAAAAAAAAAAAAACTTGGCTTTAAAAATGGCTTATATTCGTTTAATAATTTAAAATATAATTTTAGTTTACAGGTATCGGTATCGGTATCAATATCGCCGATACTGGGCTTGAAAATATCGGTATTGGATCGAAAATAAAATAAGAGGTATCGCCCATCCCTATTGTTTGACATGTCGGTGCCCTACCTGATACTTTATTTTCAACTTTTCGATTATTTCCTTCATTTTTATTGAAAATAAACGTCTTTCTGATGTGATATGAGATTTGAAAAGGGAGAAAAGAAAGTTCAGCAAAAGACAGATTCAAACGCGGGTCGATAGCATCAAAAATGGCCCGTGATTTACCACCAATGCCACGTGAGCTGTTGTCAGAAGATCATGTTTTGTAATGTTGTCCAGCTCAACCAAACGTTGGCTGGCGGAGTTACTGTAAATAGCCTCCAAGAAGGCAGAGTAAGCTGTAAGTAAGTTGATTCGAACCTTAGGGAAGTAATTAGTAAACTGCAATATTCTGTAATAAATTTGCCTAAACTGCACATGATTAATAAAAACACTGATAATGTTTTCTGTCACTTTAAACTAAACTTACTAGATGAAGTATCTCAGTGTGTGTTATTGTGTTTGTTAGTGACTTACATTGTAGGAAGTCCTCTCTGGTCCTGGGAACAATGTTACTGTGAGTGACTGAGAAAATAACAGATATAAACACAGAGAGAAAACCATGCCTGTATCCATTCCTCAGACATTTCGAACATCTTCATGATAATATTAGATGCTGTTTGTCTCATTACAGACAGCAGATGAATCTCTAATATTTTACCAGATATCTTTTTCATCTCCTCTTTGCAGAAATCCTCCAGTTTGTGTCTCAGCTGACGGACAGATTCTCTCACAGCATCAAAAGAAGAGAGGAAACTGACAGAGATGTTTTCTGTAGATTCAGGAGGATCTGAGAGAGACTGAAGACTCTGCAGGAATAACAATCAATAAACCAGAAATACATCTGATTATTAAAAAAGAAGAAATGATAAAATAATAGTGAGTGCAAAGAAATAGTAAATAGAGTGAGAGACATTTCTGGTAAAAGTTCACAAGTCTCTTGTTCCAGCTTCCAAACATGACTGCCTAGAAAAACACCTGCTTTCTTTCAATTAATTCCTCAATAATGTAATGTTTAGCTGCCCACTTAAAACACTACATTAAATAATATGTGAATAAATATTTACTGTGTCATGATGCATCATTGAGAGAAGTTTAACCCTCTGGTGATCCTCACATGGCGATGATTGTTTTTGTTTTTTCAATTTCATTGAAATGAATGTACTATGTTTTAGTTATTTTTTTGTTTGTTTTTAATATTTTGTATTTTCAGGTTAGGTTAAAGTTTATAAATTATATTTATGCAGTAATTATAATTAATTTATTACCTCTTTACCACTGTTTGAGCATAGACCTGAAAATTTAATTTCTATCTGAAACTGTCATAAATCAGATAAAGTTTTATCTCTTTTTAAAAAAGACACTTGCCAGATTTTTTCAGAAGTAGAAAAAAGTAAAATAGAAAAAAAAAGTTATAGAAGTTTATTGTTACGAACAATGCAAAATTTGATATGAAATTTTCAAAAAATCATATTTTACTCTAAAGCCCTAAACACACTGCACGAAAGATTAGCATCGTGAAACAATCGTGGCCAATCAGAAATCGTGCTGTGTATCTCGGGCATAAAACATGTTTTGTACAGTGGTTCTCAAACCTGTCCTGCACATTCTGTACATCTCCCTCATCTATCACACCTGATTCAACTCATCAGCTCATTATGACTGTGTGGCCACTTCCAACTCCACCACCATCATTAAGTTTGCTGATGACACTGTTGTGTTGGGCCTGATCTCAGACAACGACGAGACGGCCTACATACAGGAGATTAAGAACCTGGAGAGTTGGTGCCAGGTGAATAGTCTACACCTGAACATCAGCAAAACTAAGGAGCTGATAGTGGACTTCAGTACGAAGCAGGAGCGGTCATACCAGCCGATCACGTTCAACGGGACTCCAGTGGAGAGAGTGGACAGCTTCAGATACCTGGGTGTTCACATCACGCAGGACTTGACTTGGTCCTGTCATACCAGCACCCTGGTGAAGAAGGCCAGGCAGCGTCTGTACCATCTGAGACGCTTAAGGGACTTTAGACTTCCCTCTCGGGTGCTTAAGACTTTCTACACCTGCACCATCGAGAGCGTCCTGACGGGCAGCATCACTTCCTGGTTCGGGAACTGCACTATGCAGGACAGACGAGCCCTCCAGAGGGTGGTGCGTTCAGCGGAACGTACCATTCACACCGAGCTCCCTGACCTGCAGGACATCTACAGCAAGCGGTGCCTGACCAGGGCCAGGAAGATAGTGAAGGACCTCAGCCATCCCAACAATGGACTCTTTTCTCTGCTGCGTTCAGGGAGACGCTTCCGCCCCATGAAGGCGAACACAGAGAGAATGAGGAGGAGCTTCTTCCCGCAGGCCATTCGGAGTCTTAACCTCTCTCCACTCTAAGCACATCACCCCACACTTCCACTTTGCACAATTTCAACTACAATCTGCACTAATGTCAGTCTCAGTTGTAGAAGGTTACGTAAGGATAAATGAGTGGGATTTACATACCATTTGTCTTTAGTATTCCTTTTACTCACTTATACACTTTACTGCACTGCACAGCACACGGACACTTTATCACTGACATACACTTTACTTTTTTTATATACACTTTACTTTTACTTTTATAGAATCTATGCAGAATCATATTCTATTTTTATTCTTCATATTCTATTTTTATTCTCATATCTATTTTTATTTTATTCTATTTTATTTTATTGCTAGTTTATTTCTGTATATATGTTTACTGTCCTTTTTTCTATTTGTATTTTTGTAAACTTGAGGTTTTTCTTAATTTTGTTGGACAATTTGTTGGACAGTCGTACAATACATTTCACTACATGTCGTACTATGTATGTATATGTATGTGACAAATAAAATTGGAATTTAAATTTAGTGCAAGACCAGTGTGTCTAATTCCGATATCTGTGTGTGTCAGATATCGGAAGACATACAAAATGTGCCGTGCTGGGGGTACTTCACGGAGAGGTTTGAGAACCACTGGTCTAAACCTGTGAGAAAATCAAAGCCATACATCTTAAAAAGTTGTGTTTTAAATTTCAGGATGATATACAGCACAAGCTTTAAGTGAAATGTTGTTTGGTTGCAGACCCAATTGTGTCCTCTAGATGAAATTAGTTTCCCATTTGTTTCCATTTCAAGACCATATTTTGTGTCTGTGATGAGTACAAGTGTGACTCAGGATCAGTTTTTTCAGGATCATTAAACCTTTTCAAATCATCTCCATTCATTTTTTGGTGTGTGTTCATGTAGCAAGAGCCAAAACCTTTACCAAGCTTCGTACCATTCCAATGAAGTAAAATAATAATAATAATAATAAAAAAATCTAAAGAAACAAACAAAATGTAAACATTATTGGACAAAATGATCTGAGAGTACCAGAGGGTTAAACATGCTTAAGACTATGATTTTAATGCTTAATTGGGCAAATAAAAGAGTCATATAATGCGTATTGGTCTCTATTATTAGCATGTTTCATCAGGTCACCTCACTGCTGCAGTGTACCTGACTGAAACCAGTTTTACAGTAAAAACAACATCACGAGACAATATTCCTGACTACATTCCCAGCAGCAGAATGATTCTTATTCAATCAGTCAATCAGTGTGCTTCAGATAATAAATGTCAGTTAATTAAAGTTGCTGTAACAGCAGATCTTGCTAAAGTCTACTCTGTTTTTTTCTAGATCTCTGTTACCTGCAGGAAATGGATGTGATCGTCTGTGTGTGAAAGCTGCTCCAGCTCAGTGTTTCTCTTCTTCAGATCATCAATCTCCTGCTCCAGTCGCTCCATTTGTCCTTCAGCTCGACTCACTGCAGTCTTTTCCTGATCTCTGATCCGCTGTGTCACCTCAGAGCGGCTTCTCTCAATGGAGCGGATGAGCTCAGTAAAGATCCTCTCACTGTCCTCCACTGCTGTCTGTGCAGAGCGCTGTTAGACACACATCACAATCAGCTCTTACTGCTTCCTCACAGCCTGAGAGCCACAGCGGCTTCAGTGGGACTGAAAGAGGAGACTCAAACTGAGTCTCAAACTTCTCTTCTTCTCCAAACTCACCTTATGAGACTCCACAGCCGCTCTCAGCTGCTCAAGATCTTTCTGTCTCTGCTGGATTCTCTGCTGGATTCTCTGCTGGATTTCACTCTGTGTCTCCTTCAAGTGTTTCTGCAGGAGAAATAAAAACAGCAAACCTGAGAAAAATTGCATAACATTATCACAAAGGTATGATGTAAAGTGTTCTTCTTCAACAGCATTTCTTTGGAGAGTTTTGAGATCACTTTGTGTCTCTTTCCTGAGCGAAACTCCTCATGACGCTCAAAATGAGTTTTACAGTAAGACTCCAGACACACCAGACAGAACTTGACAGCTTTGTGTTTTCTTCCAGTACAGATGTCACACTCCACGTCTCCAGGTCCAGCAGGAACAGCAGCTGGTAGTTCGGTCTTCTTCAGTTTCTCCACCACTTCAGCCAGCATGGTGTTTTTACCTAAAGCAGGTCTTGGACTGAAGGTCTGTCTGCACTGAGGGCAGCTGTAGACTCTCTTCTGATCCTCATGATCCCAGCAGTCTGTAATACAGCTCTTACAGTAACTGTGTCCACAGTGAATGGTCACTGGATCCTTCAGGAGATCCAGACACACTGGACACAAGAACTGCTCCACTGAAAAAACACCGGCTTCAGCCATTTCACCGTCTACAGCAAAACAGACACACAAACAACAGCTCAACAGCAGATCAGTTTCAGTTTCTTTTAACTGAGTTTCCTGGTTCTGTGTTTGAGAGACGTGTGCAAAACAGGAGTGTCTGTAAGTCTGTAAACTCTCATACTGAAATGTCCACTAGATGTCAGTCTCACACAGAAACTCAGAGTTAGTGAGAACACAAAGTTGGATAAACACCTTTACAAAATAAAAATACTAATACTGCATCCAAATTACTCAGGATTATTAGAAAGCTAAAAGGCAGGAGAGTTTGATCAGGTTTGGAGCTAAACTCTGCGTGACAGTGGCTCTCCAAGACCAGAGCTGCTCTGACATTCAGAAAAGCCTCATGTTAAATAATTAGTAACACTTTAAAGCACTGTTCCATTGTTAAAAAATAACTACACAGGAACAAATGAGTAACACACTAACTAACAGGAAACTCTTGATAAATGAATTAGTGAGTAGTTCACAAGGTGGCTCTGACTGTTGTGATATTAGCAGGGCTGGGGAGTAACGAAATACATGTAAAAAGTCGTTATGTATTTAAAATACAAAATACCAGTAACTGTATTCCGTTACAGTTACATTTTAAATGGGTGGTAATCAAATTACAGTTACAAAGTGATTACTTTGATAATGTCATTTAAAATTTTATTTGAATATTAATGTAAAATGATTGAAAATTTTAACCATGAGGCAACTGGTGATACTCTGAGTTGCGTGCGGCCTGTTTAAACAGCTGCCTGCCTGCAGAGTGACGACTCACTAAAATCCAAGAGAAAATCAGAGCCAAGTGCGTAATTGTCATGGAAATAAAAAGACGATTTCACTTATAAATGCGAAAAAGGACGGAACATCACAGTATGCTATGTCATTTTTGTTTACCTGCAACAAAACGTCTCTCGGCTTCGAAGGAACATCTAACTTGAAAAAGTATCTTAAGTAAGTTGTTCTCAGTCTCAGGTTTGTACGAGTTCTTGTTTTTCTATATTCATAACAAAAATTTAATATTTAGTGACTTAAAAGAACAGTGTTGTCTGATTTGCTCTATAGCGCAAACAAAAATGGTTCCATACAACCGCTGGTCTATTTACACTAAGCGCAAATCTGGTTGGGATAGACATCGTTAGAAAAGACAGCTATTTGAGACACGTGGTGATAAGATTTGAGTTTGAATCCGCCTGCTGAACTCATTCAACTCCCATTCTTCTCCCTTTTCCCATCACATTTCTGCCACTGTTTACAATAAGTATTAATATCATCTAATTAAAATCACTTGTTGCAAGGTTACATTCATAAAATCACTTGCTTGATTCTAAATGAATCAGTCCTTTTGAAGACAGTGATTTGCCACCACCTACAGGCAGTTTTAGTTTCATATTTAAAAACATATTTTCCTCCCATATTTTTTTTTCTATATTCAAAATCTATTGAAAATATTAATCTCATAGCATTATTTATGCATTTATAATTGTTTTAAATGTATTCATGCCACCTATCTTTATTTAGAGGTGATTAACAGAAAAACAAGTCATCCAGTTTTTTATATCGACTATGCATTCTGTTAGTTTCTCAATTTGTTGTGTTTCACTGGGCCGCGAAGAAATATAGAGCTGAGTATCATCAGCATAACAGTGAAAACTAACACCATGTCTCCTGATAATATCTCCCAAGGGTAACATGTAAAGCGTGAAAAGTAACGGCCCTAGTACTGAGCCTTGAGGTACTCCGTACTGCACTTGTGATCGATATGATACCTCTTCATTCACTGCTACGAACTGATGGCGTTCAGATATGTATGATTTGAACCATGCTAATGCACTTCCACTAATGCCAACAAAGTGTTCTAGTCTATTTAAAAGAACGTTGTGGTCGATAGTGTCGAACACAGCGCTAAGATCCAGTAGAACTAATAAAGAGATACAACCACGATCAGATGATTGAAGCAGGTCATTTGTAACTCTAATGAGAGCAGTCTCAGTACTATGATACGGTCTAAATCCTGACTGGAATTCCCCACAAATACTATTTTTCTCTAAGAAGGAATATAATTGTGAGGATACTACCTTTTCTAGTATCTTTGACAGGAAAGGGAGATTTGAGATCGGTCTGTAATTAAATCTTTGGGGTCAAGTTGTGTTTTTTTAATGAGAGACTTAATAACAGCCAATATTAAGGTTTTGGGGACATATCCATGACAATGATGAATTAATAATAGCCAAAAGAGGATCTATGACTTCTGGAAGCAGTTCTTTTAGTAGTTTAGATGGAATAGGGTCTAACATACATGTTGTTGGTTTAGATGATTTAACAAATTTATACAATTCTTCCTTTCCTATAGTAGAGAATGTTCCTCAGGGGATCTATAGTGCACTATCTGATGCGATAGTGTAGCTGACGGCTGCATGGTTACAATTTTATCTCTGATAGAATCGATCTTGGAAGTAAAGTAGTTCATAAAGTCATTACTGCTGTGCTTTTGGGAAATGCCAACACCTGTTGATGCTTTATTTTTCGTTAATTTAGTGACTGTATTGAATAAATACCGGGGGTTATGTTTGTTTTCTTCTAGAAGAGACGAAAAGTAATCAGATCTAGCATTTTTTAATGCTTTTCTGTAGGATAGGGTATTTTCCCACCAGGCTATACGAAATTGGCTATACGCAACTGTATCTAAGGTGCTAGAAAAGAGAGAGTCCATAGTTTCTGTTACATCATCAAGTTTCTGCGCTGTTGGATATGCTGAGGAATTGGGATAAATCAGGAAGATTACTAGCAGTACAAACATCACAGGGGATTTATCACTAGCACGTGTTTCTCTAGATAATGTTATATGCAGCACCATAACTTCAAACGAGTTATACTTAAAGCCTGCCCTCTGAGAAATACTGAGAATATTGTTATAAATTGTAGCAACACCTCACCCTTGTCAGGATCCTGGACTGTTTTGTTGTGTTTGTGCCCCTCATGTGTTCCCTGTGACCCAGTTTCTCCCCAGTCTGATTGTTTTAATTTGCTCCAGGTGTGTCTCATCGTCCTCCCCTATTACCCAGTGTTTATAAGCTCCAGTCCTTTCAGTTAGAGTTTGTCGGATCTTGAACATCATTCCTCGTGTTTCCTGTGCCTCCCATGCTCTCTTGTGCTTCCTGAGAAGTGTGACACCCCTTTACCTTTCGGACGTGGCTCATTTTTATAGCAGTAATCTTGGGGGGTAGACTCATGTAAAGTAATGTATTCATCTGGTTTTAGCCATGTTTCTGTCAAACAGAGTAAATCTAGATTATTATCATTGATGATCAAATCATTTATAAAAAGTGCTTTTGTAGAAAGGGACTTGATATTCAGTAAGCCAAGCTTTATCAATTGTTTCTCTGTATTGTAAACATTTTTTATTTGTTGAACATCAATTAAATTGTTACTCTTAATTTGGTTTGGATGTTTTCTGTATTTTCTAGTTCGGGGAACAGACACAGTCTCTATAGCGTGATCTCTAGGTGAAAGAGTCTCTATGTGCTGAGAAGTAACTGACTCTAGGATTTCTTCTTGTATACTGCCAGGTATCACAAGTCTCTTTCCTTTTATCAGCAAGCCCTCTGCGATGAGCAGGTCATATCTGTGTTGCTAAAACGATGCTAAGTATGATAGACTACTTTTTTTTTTTGCTTCCCACCCTGTGTGCACAAGAGAACTTACCTGTTTGCACACTTCATCCTCTTCCTGAGCTCTCTTTATTTGAGCAAGCTTGATAGGCGCTGCTGGCAGTTGTTGAATGACACGGTCAATTTGACCTCTTCCTCTCTTTTTAGGTCCCCTTCAGACAGGTGTTCTTTGAGTGGAGCTCTAGAGAGTGTGTCTCGGTATGCGTGGAGGCACATCATTCAGTCTTGTGCCTAGCAGTATAACTAGTGGCTTGTGACCACAAAATCTAGTCCAAGAAGGTAGGTTTAGAATCTTTCACCAGCCCAAGTGATTGCTAGCGCCTTCTTTTCAATTTCTCATGTTTACAACTTTAAGCAGGTCTCTGATTGTTCCAGTCAGCTCTGTGATGTTGGGTGAACTTTGTCCAATGTAATCTATCATGCAGAGGAATCTCTTGACATCAGCAGTATTTTTAGGCTCTGGCATCTCTTTTATAGCTTTAATTTTGTCTGGGTTAGCTCGCATGTCCTCTGCACTGACGATATGTCCTAAGAACCTAACTTGAGGCACCATAAATTGACATTTCTCGTTCAGTGTCAAACCCTTCTGTTCTAGGCGGTTAAGTACTTTTACAAGCCTTCCATCTTGTTATTCTTATGTAGCGCCGAACACCAGGATGTCATCTGCGTGGCACAATGTCCCTTTCCAGGCCCTCGAGCATCTGTGTTTAGTGCTTCTGAAAGTGTTTCGGTGCTGATGAAGTGCCAAGTGATGTTTTATTAACAAATTTCGGGAGGAGCACGCGCAGATAATTAACACGGCCAATTCATCATCAGCAATTACACCACCTATCCAATCAGCACGAGAGAGAATCCCTATAAATAACCAAGCAGTCTTACGTCATTATCTCTCGTCTTCCAACATTGGCACACCCAATCGCAGAACCATGTCAGAGACAGAACTTTTCGCAAACAAAAAATTCCTTGGAAACCACGGATCCTCCTGCATCACCAGCAGCTGTCCTCTGCACCAGCACTTCGCAGGACATCACATTCGAGCCCACGGCTGCAACAGGCTTTCCCGCGCAGCACCCGCTCATACATCAAGGCGTCGAGGCACGCCATCACCTGCATCTTCAAGGCGTCAGCCACCTTCTCCAGCATCTTCATTCACGTCAGCCATTTCTTATGCCCCAGCCGCGGAAAATCGGACCGTGGCAGGACTTCGCCAGGTACTCACCAGCGCCAGCATCATCATTCCAAGTCGTTCTACAAAACCGGATCTCCTCGCCCTCTACGCTTCTCTCCAGTCTGGGGAGCCTTCAACCTCTTCACCTCCGTCCAAAGCAGTGACTAAAACATTCCCTATTCACGACCAGAACAATTCACCACTCCCTCGGGGACGGGCCTCCGGCCACTAGGCCGCACCAGAAGGCCTTCAGCAAGTTTAGGCCGCACCTCGGATGCCGCTGCCACCAGCCCCCACCCTCCACCTCGATCCACCGAGCTAGTAACCCATCCTGGCGAAGAGCTGGCCTTCGCCTCCACAAGCCGCCGCATCAGAGCGAGCACACCTCCGCTAGCGGCGAGGAACCACCCAAAGCCCCGGCCCCACCCCACTCCCAATCCCCTACCCATGGCCAGCAGCCCCAGTGTTGCCAATTTAGCGACTTCTTTGACAAACCTTAGCGAGTCTCCGTGATCGCTGGTACTGCCGCAACGGCGCGAGGTCAGCGCGCACGCACCTCTTTCTCTGTATCTGCTCTGTTCAGTAAGCAGCGCGTTCAGTTCAAATAGATATTATGTTGCTTCTCTAATTTTACATACAAATATAGCCGAAATCACAGCACAGGAATTGTCTCGTCTTATCTTGTGTGTATTATTTGATTTCATCAGACGACGGCCCAATTATAAATCAGGATTTTTGTGCAGACTAACTTCTTAGGAGGGAGAGCTGGTTATGCATTCTTTAAGGGCTGCGCTTCACTCACTATTTCATATTTATCCCGTTGACTGACAACATAAACAGTAAAATATATAAAGAAAAACAGTTTTATTGACAATTTGGCTGCATTAAAATACAGTATGAGCACAGAGAGACAAACAAATGTAAAAGGTGATATGACGTGAAGAATCTGGACAAAGATTTTCGATAGTGTCATACTGCCTATCGCCCTGTATGGAAGCGAGATCTGGGGCCCAACGAGGAGTAACTACAGCCATAAAGATTGGCACAAACACCCTTTAGAAGCTCTGCATGTAGAGTTCTGCAGAAGCATCCTTCATGTGCACAGAAACACGCCTAATAACGCCTTTTATTTTTTACTGTTGATGATGAATATTTACAAAGGAAAACAGCCCCTAGTAGATCTGTCTCCCAAACTGCGACAGCATCAAGCAACAATCCTGTTCAGGAGGAATCTCCCAGGCCATCAACATCCATCTCGAGCGGTCCTAGCCAGGGGAGAGTGCTATCTGCGGCCGTCCTGCAGTCACAGAAAGAGCTGAATCAGTCAGTTTGTGATGTTGTGACTGAACTGCGCCTGGTGCGACAGTCTATGGTTCAGATGAACCAGACTCTGTGCGCTCTTGTTGATTGTTTGAAAAACTGTGTGTGTGTGTGAATAAAAGTTCCGAGTTTGAAATACTTTTAAAATACTGACGTTTGAAATACTTTGTTTCTCTGCTTCACATAATTTTGCATTGTTGCAAAGCAGCTGTATAGAACTAGACAAACTTGTATAAAAATATAAAACACAAATAATGAAAATGCAGCCTATTAGATTATGTATTACTTGCATGGTGTGGTATTCTGCAAAAAAAACCTTAAATATTTTTACATAAAATGGGTGGTCTTACCTGTTGAAATAACCTGTGGATTAACTGCCGTCTTCTCATGATCGCAACAGCATGTGCGTTCCAGTCAGCTGGTAGTTGAGGGGGATCCTCTGGTACATCCATGAGCATTTCCTCTTCTGGCAACCCAACCCCATAACACAAGCAAATATTTTGCAGAACACAACAAGCCAAAATAATTTGGCACACATTGCCTGGATCATATAGGATTCTCCCGCCCGATGCATCCAGACATCGCCACCTTCCCTTCAGTAGCCCAATTGTGCGCTCCACAACTGACCGGGTGCAGGCATGGGACATGTTATAGTGGGCTTCTTCGGCTGTCTGTGGGTGTGCTATGGGGGTGAGAAGCCATGGCTTCAGAGGATAACCTCTGTCACCTATAATTGTATAGAGAATTATTTTTGAACACGAAAACAGAATAACAGCTAAACACAAAGTTATTTACCTATAAGCCATCCATCGCTATCTGTTCCTGCCTCTAGACGATTGCCTACGCTGCAGTTGCGCACAATGAAAGAGTCGTGCGTCGACCCTGGCCATCTTGCAACTGCATTAAGAATTGCCATACGTTAATTGAATGGAAATTTTTCCTATTTACATACACATATTCATTTGCATGAGGTGCTCTTATGGCAACGTGAGTGCAATCTACTGCACCTAGAACATTGGGGAATCCTGTTTGACGCACAAAATTATCCATAATATGCTGCTGCTCCTCGGCAGTGTATGGGAACTTTATGTACCGAGCGGACAATCAGATGATGCCTTGAAGCACAGCTGGCATAAGTCTGCTCACAGATGGTTGGGATATCCCTGATCGGTCACCAATCTCTCTTTGAAATGTTCCCGTGGTCATGTTCACAGGTATGGCCTGGTTGCAGCTTGTACGCTTCTGTATATTAGGGCTTGCAAAGATGTAACAGTGCAGCTCTTGGCAAACAGTACCTGCTTATCAACCATTCGTCGCCATACGCAAAGAAATCTGCCCGATCTCTAAAAACGCGTTGTCTTCTCATTGCGCGGTTTGCAATATCTTCAAGAAGCGCTAATGCCGGCATTCTCTCATCATAGGCCAGTTCATAGGCCATAGATGCTTAGGAATTATTAACATGCGTGGATACAAATTATTGAATAATGTGTAATTATTCTGTGGACAAACAATGTGTGTGTGGTTATATTTTTTCTATTGTCTTATCAAAATGACTACTTATAGAAACAGCAGAAATAATAAAAATAATAATAGTAGTAGTAGTAGTGGTAGTAGTAGTAATTATTAAACAAGGTTTCCAAAAGTGAGAATAAACTACGAATTCAAGTAAAATTTTCATCTTATAAAATGTGAGCCATCCTACTACTACTGACAACTAATAAAAAAGTGTACTATCCAAAAATTCTTGCAAAACTTAAATTAAAAAAATAATAAAATAAAGAAATATTAGAGAAAGAAAAATTGGACGTTTCATATCATAAAAAAAATTATTACACGATTATGGTCTCCAGTCTGAAAAAACCTGCGTGTGATTTGGAATTTCTTTATATTTACAGTTTTCTAATGCTGCTCAAATGTGCCATTAATGTACTGACAAATATAACTGATGTAAATGACAAAAACAAAGTTTCTATTTAGTCTCTATTGAGGGTGGAGAGATCTCTCACCCTGCATATTTTTTGTTTATGATGAATTCGGTGCTTGCACGTACACCGCTTTTATTAGATGTTCAAATAGCTGCAGTACTCCGACTTTGCCACAAGGAAAAGTGCGTACGTCTGCTCAGACCTTGACGTGGCGGTAATTACTTTTCCACGTCAAAGCCCGTTTTTATAAATATGAGCGCTTGCGTGGATTTAAGCGTACACACACTCTAAGATCAAATCTGAGCGTACGCACGCTTTATAAATGAGGCCCCTGGATCAGTTGAGACGGAGGAACACTTTCTCCTCCACTGTGACAAATACCCATCCTTAAGAGACGCACTGTACAGTCAAATACAGCAGATTATTCCTGAGTTCCAGTCACTCCATGAAAATGACAAATTAAGAATATTACTCGCTGAAGGACCTGCTTCCTCTTTGGTAGCACAACATATTTATAAATGCCACAAACTAAGAAGTAAAGAGTGAACACATCTGCATTAGTAGTACCATTAATGTTGATATAAATATATATATGGATGTATTTTACATGTATTTTATTTTGTTTTGTTTATTTATGGATGTATATTATATGGATTTTTGTTTTGTTTTTATTCTGCTATGTACAATGCTTTGGCAATATGTATCTAAGTATGTCATGCAAATAAAGAAATATCAATTGAAAAAAAAAATTGGATTGAGAGAGATTACCTCTGTGAGTCTGTCTCTCGGTAGTGTTCAGCAGCAATGTCTCTAGTTATAGTGAAACTTAAAGTTCATTTTCTTCACGAACAGCACCGTTGTTGTTACCTTGCTTGTGAGAAGTCATGTAGTTTTTAAGTTGTTAAACTATGTTACTAAAAATAAATCAGAGTAGCGTTAACAACATTAGTGTGTATGTTAACGTGTGTGCAAATTGTGCATCTGTGAGGGAGAGAGAGCGGGAGAGATCCCTGCAAACAAGCCTGCAAAGGCCCTTTACGGGTTGCCAGCGCAGGGTCCCTGAGAATCTGCTCATTGGCAAAACATTGGCCCCTTAGCACTGGCCTTGCACGGGCAGCTCTCACTTAGCCTGCAGGAAACCTAAGTGCTGATTTATTGAAAATAATAAAGTTTGAAGTCACCGTTATGGAGGTAAGTGCTTGCTTTATTTGGGTTCCTGACCCTTGACTTTCTAACTTAAGTTTTTCTCTTGTTCATATAACTGTGTGTTTCTGAAACCTGTTTTTTTATAGCAAAAGTTGTGGGAAGACAAACTGGTCAGATGCTGATGGTTATTTATTGATGATTTAGTAAAGTAGTGTCTTGCTTGACTTTAGCTGATCTCTGAGAAACTTATTTAGTAATTTCACTTTATAGTAGTCCTAGAATATCACTACATGTCCTGCTTTATGTTTTTAAGTCATTATGCAGTAATTGTTTGGACAGACTCATGTAGACTCACACAGATATCAAGATTCAGCGTATGAACCTCAACAATGGTGACAATCCACGAAAAGCTTGTTTTGTGATGTTCAGAGTTGATCTGAATATTTTGTTGACTGTCACCATTGTTGAGGTTCATACGCTGAATCTTGATATCTGTGTGAGTCTACGTGATCCTAATCAAATAATTTTAGCACAATGACTTAATGTTTAAAATATTAAAGCAGGATGAAGTTTCATGCAGTTGAAGATAATGTAAAATAATTAAATATAAACAATGTCCTCAGAGATCAAACTCTGGGTGAGATCTAGGGATGGCTGACGTGAAACTGACGTTTCGAAACGGTGTCGAGATCCCGAAGCGCAGATGATTCGAAACAGCCATGTCACGTGACTATGGTGATTCGAAGCTCCGGCGCGTGTCACAAGTGTTTCGAGACGTGTCATATCTGCCGATTTGGCGTTTGATTGACAGGGTCGGGAACAAATCACACAATTGCACATCTGTCTCAACCTAACTCCCACAAAGTATAAAAGTAGAGTTAACGCATCTTCACTTCGTGGGTTTTTGTGAGAGGAGAGAGATTTATAGTATAATTTGGTTAATTATATTCAGAATCAGAATCAGAATGAGCTTTATTGGCCAAGTATGTTTACACATACAAGGAATTTGTTGTAGTGACAGAAGCTCCACAGTGCAACAGAAAGACAGTAACAGGACAGGACACAGGTAATAAAACAAAATAACAAGAAATAGCCAATAACCAATGTACAAAGCAGCAAAAAAATAAAAAATACACAATATATAATATATAATATAGGCGACTATGTATATACAGGTCAAGTATGTGCAAATTAGAAATGATAAAAATAAAAATAAAATAAGTGAGTGTGGTGAATGGATAATGAATTAGTTGTGTGTTCCACGTTTATTTATTGAGTGTTCATGAGAAGTATTGACTGAGGGAAGAAACTGTTCCTGTGTCTGGTCGTTCTGGTGCTCAGAGCTCTGTAACGTCGACCAGACGGCAACAGTTCAAAGAGGTTGTGTGCTGGATGTGAGGGGTCCAGAGTGATTTTGCCAGCCCTTTTGCTCACTCTGGATGAGTACAGTTCTTGGAGAGTGGGGAGGGTTGTACCAATGATTCGCTCAGCAGTCCGGACTACCCTCCGTAGTCTTCTGAGGTCAGATTTGGTAGCTGAGCTGAACCAGACAGTTACTGAGGTGCAGAGGATGGATTCAATGATGGCAGAGTAGAACTGTTTCAGTAAGTCCTGTGGCAGGTTGAACTTCCTCAGCTGGCGAAGAAAGTACAAACTCTGCTGGGCCTTCCTGACAATGGAGTCAATGTGAATATCCCACTTCAGGTCCTGAGAGATGGTGGTGCCCAGGAACCTGAATGACTCCACTGCAGTCACAGTGCTGTTCATGATGGTGAGTGGGGGGGGAGCAGGGGGGTTTCTCCTGAAGTCCATGATCATCTCCACAGTTTTGAGCGTGTTAAGCTCCAGGTTGTTGAGACTGCACCAGACAGCCAGCTCCTTAACCTCCTGTCTGTAAGCAGACTCGTCACCGTCCTGGATGAGGCCAATCAGTGTGGTGTCGTCTGCGAACTTCAGGAGCTTGACAGAGGGGTCTTTAGATGTTCAGTCGTTGGTGTAGAGGGAGAAGAGCAGTGGGGAGAGAACGCAGCCCTGAGGAGCTCCAGTGCTGATGGTTCGAGTGCTGGATGTGAATTTGCCAAGCTTTACTAACTGCTGTCTGTCTGTCAGGAAGCTGTTGATCCACTGGCAGACGGAGGTGGGGACGGAGAGCTGAGTTAGTTTATTTTGAAGGGTTTCCGGGATAATGGTGTTAAAAGCAGAGCTGAAGTCCACAAACAGGATCCTCACATAAGTCCCTGGTCTGTCCAGATGCTGCAGGATGAAGTGCAGTCCCATGTTGACTGCATCATCCACAGACCTGTTTGCTCTGTAGGCAAACTGCAGGGGGTCCAGTAAAGGTCCAGTGATGTCCTTCAGATGAGCCAAAACCAGTCTTTCGAATGATTTCATGGCTACAGAAGTTAGGGCCACAGGTCTGTAGTCATTAAGTCCAGTAATTTTGTGTTTCTTTGGGACGGGGATGATGGTGGAGCGTTTGAAGCATGAGGGGACTTCACACAGCTCCAGTGATCTATTGAAGATCTGTGTGAAGATGGGGGCTAGCTGATCAGCACAGATTTTTAGGCAGGCTGGTGACACACCATTTGGACCAGGTGCTTTCCTTCTTTTGTTCTTCCTGAAGACCTGGCACACATCATCTTCGCTGATTTGAATTGTAGGTGTGGGGGAGAGAGGGGTTGCTGGAGGTGTGAATGGTTGTGTGGAGGGGTGTTCTGGGCGGGTGTGGGGTGATCGTTCAAAACGACAAAAGAACTCATTAAGTCGTCTGCCAGGTGTTGATTCTCCAGAGTGCTGGGGGGTGGTGTTTTGTAGCTGGTGATGTCCTTCAATCCTAACCACACTGAAGCAGGATCACTGGAAGAGAATTTGTTCCTGAGCTTGTCAGAATAATTCCTCTTTGCCACTCTGATCTCCTTTTCCAGTGTGTATTTGGCCTGTTTGTACAAGACTTTATCCCCCTTTCTGTGAGCATCTTCTTTGGCCTGACGAAGCTGTCTGAGTTTGGCAGTGAACCATGGTTTGTCGTTGTTGTAGAATAGATGAGTCCTGGTAGGAATGCACATGTCCTCACAGAAACTGATATAAGATGTTACAGTCTCTGTGAGCTCGTCCAGATCATTTGCCGCAGCTTCAAAAACAGTCCAATCAGTGAGGTCGAAACAGGCTTGTAAATCCCGCTCTGTTTCGTTAGTCCATCTTTTAACAGATTTTAATACAGGCTTTGCAGACTTAAGTTTCTGCCTGTAGGACGGAATAAGATGAACCAAACAGTGATCAGAGACTCCTAAAGCTGCTCGTGGAACAGAGTGATATGCGTCCTTTATTGTTGTGTAACAGTGATCCAATATATTACTGTCTCTGGTGGGACATGTGATGTGCTGTCTGTATTTTGGCAGTTCACGGGAGAGATTTGCTTTATTAAAGTCCCCGAGAATGATTAAAACAGAGTCCGGGTGTTGTTGCTCACTCTCTGTGATCAGATCAGCGAGTTTCTGTAAAGCTGTGGTCACGTGCGCTTGCGGTGGAATGTAGACACTCACGAGAATGAACGAGCAGAACTCCCGCGGCGAATAGAATGGCTTGCAGTTAATGAAGAGCGTTTCTAGATCTGAGCAGCACATCTTCTTTAACACAGTTACATCTGTACACCACCTCTCATTGATTTAAAAGCATGTCCCGCTGCCGCGCGATTTCCCCGTTGATTCTGTGTCCCGATCTGCTCTGATCAGCTGGTAATTAGGCAGATGAATCGCGCTGTCCGGTATGTCGCCATTCAACCAGGTTTCCGTGAAACACAGAGCAGCAGAGTTAGAAAAGTCCTTGTTTGTCCGGGAGAGCAGAAGGAGTTCGTCCGTTTTGTTGGGTAGAGAGCGGAGATTCGACAAATGGATGCTAGGTAACGCCGTTCGAAATCCGCGCTGACGAAGTTTCACGAGCGCGCCGGCTCGCTTTCCCCGTCTGCGCCTCCTCCTGTAGCGTTTGACCAGAGCTACGGCTCCACCAACTACAATGTCCAGCAAAATGTCCGAAAAATCAAAAACCGGTTTGAAGATTTTGTGGTGTGTTCTGCCGAATGTTCAGCAGATCATCCCTGGTAAAACTGATCTTATTTGAAAAACAAAAAACAGGAAAAACAAACAAAAACAATACGAACACTGAGGAGCAACGCACAATAGCTGCCATCAGCGGCGCCATTTTACTGTTTATTCCTATTCCTATTTAGGCTACATTAAAAGTTATTATTAAGATATTGATAGATAGGCTATAGACATTGACGGATAATTATGATAGATATACTGATACATTCATATATGCATACATATACATTCATATAAGTTAGATAGTGACAAACACATCAAGTTACAGATAGGATATCATAGGCTAGTTGATAGATAGATTATTTCATATTGAAATTACATAATAATGGAAGCTCCACACAAGAGATGCCGGCCCTCTGTGGTGTGGGAGCATTTCCATTTGGAAACACAAAATAAACTGAGATGTATGTATTGCGATAGGCAGCTAGCCTACTGTAATAATACGTCATCCATGATGCGCCATTTGAGGAGCACTCATCCTGCCCTTTTGGGGGGTGCAGAGGATGGTAACATTGCTCCTGCACCTAGGCCGCCTATTGGCACCGCTGGGCCATCTAAGCAAGGTATGCATTGTATGAAATCTAAGTCAGATCACAAAGTATTGAGACACTGTTTAGAAAATCCATATTTCTAAAACGATATTTCCATACTTCCAGCGCTCTCAAGCTCATGTTCAGCTTTTCATCCCTCAAGTTCACTCACACATATGTGCCACCTCAGGAAAAACCGCTCTGATCAAATTACACAGCAGGCTCTCAGCCTCTCGATGACTCTGTATCTGCTGTGGCTGCTGCTTCAGACTGACCCTTTCTCTCCTGATATCACTCTCTCAGTACTGTTTTTTTCCTCTTGGATCTCTTGGATCAGGTGTAGGTGACTCATATGGACTTCTCTTCACATCTTTGTGTTCAGAGGTTTCTTTCAAGAGCCTTGAATGCAGAGAGACTCCAGGTCTGTCATGTGAAATGATCATAACAGTCAGTCTGTGGGAATCATGAGCTTTATTCATGCACATTTACTGCTTAAAGGTGAAGTGTGTAATTTAAGCCTCTCTAGTAGCACCAGTCCAGAATTATTGCAAAAGTCATTTGATTTGTATATGGTGCTATAGGGTGTTGTGTGTGGTTGGCAGAGCATTGCCATGCGGTTGTTGTTTCTAAAGTGCTCATAGTGGTTTCTTACTGGCAAAAACAGCCCACCCCAAGTCTCTCTGACGTCACGGTCCCTAGATATGAATCAGTGGGATTTTGTTTCTGTGAGTGTAAGTTAAGAGTGTAAGTTTTGAAACATCTTTCAAAAGCTTTGTTATGTTGGTTTATTAAAAACACTGCTGTTCATAATTTTAGTTTTTAAGATTTTTTCATGTTTTTAAAAGAAGTCTCTTATGCTCAACATTGCTGCTTTTTTTCATGGATTGTGAAACACTAATATTATTTTTATATGCTGATTTTTTGTAGAAGCCATGATACATTTTTTTTCAAGATTTTTTAAAGTAAAACACACAGCATTTATTTGAAGTGAATATCTTTTGTAAAATTAGAAGTGTCTTTCTAATTTTCAAAACACAACAGAAGACAGCGCTAGAAGCATGTAATGCTCATCAGATAGCGTAAATCAGTGGAAAATTATAGAAATTATGATTCTGTCTAAGCTAAGGGACATTAGTCCTCGGGACATCATCAGTGAAGAGAGGGACTGTCTGTCTTCTGAAAAGCAGACATGCTAATTTTTTAAAAAAGAACTGCTGAGTGGTTTAAAGGGTTTAATTATGCAGTAACCGCGAAACATGAACCGCGTCCACAAGGTAAAGGGGGAGGTGTTGCTACAATTTATAGCAATATTTTCAGTATTGATATCTCAGACCATTATCTAGTTTCATGTATATTACATATAGCTAAAGCTGTAAAGCCAACTCCTTGTTACAAATATGGTAGAATATACTATATTTCACTATAGATTGTAATATCCAGTGCAGTTGTTATACGGCTCCTTCAGTGAATCGCTGCCGCCTCAGTGATCAGCCGTAAAACAGTGATTCTGTTCAAATTCCCTATAAAATCATAAATTATTCCCTTTGAGCTTAATTAAACTGTTTCCCTTTAAATTACATATTATGTTTACGTTACAAAAGAGAGAGTCCATAGTTTCTGTTACATAATCAAGTTTTTCTGTGCTGTTGGATATGCTGAGGAATTGAGATAAATCAGGAAGATTACTTACAAACCAGTCTTTTGTGGTAGAGGTGATGGTTCTACCATATTTGTAACAAGGTGTAGAATTGACAGTTTCAGCTATATGGAGTTTACACAAGACTAGATAATGATCTGAGATATCATCGCTTTGCTGCAGAATTTCAACACCATTAACATCAATTCCATGTGACAGTATTAAATCTAGAGTATGATTTCCACAATGAGTAGGTCCGGAAACGTGTTGTCTAACCCCAATAGAGTTCAAACTCAAGACACTACAAGCTATTTGTTGGAGATACAGATACATTTTTACCAATATCTATTTTCAGTAATCATTTAATTAAAAAAATAACGGGGTTATAATTGTCCCCCTGACAAATTTTAATTGTCCATGATAAGAGAAGAACACATTTTAATAAATGGGGGGAAAAAAGACCAGATTGTTGCATGGAGCACAACATATATCACTGAGCTTTACAAAATATATTGAAAATATACAGAAAGACAAACTACCATATTAAACCATTTAAAAGTTGAGAAAAATACCTATAAATGAATATTGATGCATGTTAATAAACGACACAAAAGGGTCCGGCTCTGGAAACTGTCCCTAATGGTATCTGTCCCTGTATTAAAATGCATTTTTCTCTTTTCTCTGGAATAGTCTGGTCAAAGCTGAAGTCACAGAAAGCATTAGAGCGCTGGCAGCCAGACACAGAGGTGAGTTATTCTGAAACACATTCAGTAGTCAGACATTACGGTGAGGGAAGTCACATTCAGCTGTACAGCTCTGCTCTGACTGAAGCATCTGGTTTAACCAACGCTAATCAGCTGTTAAAACTCTGCTTCAGCTGCTTGATTCGATCCTTTTGGAGAGAGATTAGTGAAGTTTTCAAGCAGGAATAAATCTTGAGACTGGATGTTTATGAGATCAGAAAGAACATGTGTTTTTATCTTGCAGGAGGAATATGAAGACTCCAGCGGAAACGTGGTCAACAAGAAGACTTATGAGGATCTGAAACGACAGGGGCTTCTGTAGCACAACAGACAAGATCTCTGAACATAAATACTCGCAGTGTAAATACTGAAGCAGAAATGTGATCCTGAGTTTAGTCCTCTTGTCTTTCACACAGTTTGACAAATGTGATGTCTTTTTGAAAATCATCAGTTTGTACATTTTTATTACTCTTTGATTATTCCCTATTGTCTCATTTGCTGTCTTAAATATGAAACAGAGACGTTCATTAATCAATAAATTTTAGTACGTTGTGTGAAAAATGTTGTCTTGTGCAGCATGCTGTTTTTAACCAGTCTGGAGACTTTTTAAACCTGCTGTACAATAAAATCAAACAGTGAGATGGTTTTATTTCAGTAGGCATCTGTCACTGTACTAAAATATATTCAGACCCCTTCATTTTTCCCAACATTTTATGTTGCAGCCTAATGCTAAAATCCTTTATTCTTCATTCACATCAATCTACACTCCATACATCATAATAACAAAGAAAAATCAGATGTGATAACTGCAAATGTATTGAAAGAAGGAAAAAAACAAACTGAAAAACAGTATCACATTGACATAAGAATGAAGTATTATTGCTTTGACTGAATTTAGTTCAGATGCACCCAAGTTCTCTGGATCATCATTGAGATAAAACATCTTCAAATGCAGATTTCCACTGTGTTTCAATGTTGAGTTCACCTTATTAAAGGTCCTCTTATGTGTAATTCGAGCACAGCTGTATCAGATCCCTTCCTACAGGATCATGAAACAACAACCCCATTCTGCATCTTCAGTCTTTTGGCCAAGATGTTTTAATGTATCTTCATCAATTGAACTGAGTTTGGGTGATAAGATTAACTCTTTGTTTTTAAGACTCAGTTGGGACTCCTGAATAATTAAAATAGGGACTTAAAGAATGACATTTTAACCATTTTTTCGTAGACAAACAATTTTACAATCAATATTAGATGAATGTGATAAAGTATTTGCTCAGTTGTAGTACTGTATATCTGTAGGAATTTAATCCTTTCACAAATATTTTTATTTTAATTTTTAGCTTTTAGGGAATCACTCTTAAGAGTTGATCTTCATATGATTAATTGTTATTAATCAGAGTGTACAACTTATGCCTTGTTAACGACTTGTCCAGCAAGCATTAATAACAGCAGTTATCTTTTAACACGTTGTTTATTTCATTCGTGGCCAACGATTAAAATAAATCAAATAGTTAAATTGAGTTAGCTAAGTTAGCTCAATGAGCGTAGGTAAAACGCGATCTTTTGGCAAATAGTTACGACATGTTAAATCACATAACACAGACAAAGATTTCTTAATAAAGTCAAAGTTTTATTCACTATTCTAACACATTAACTAGACAACATAAACAGACATGAACACACACATACGTTGCAATGGGAGCGAGTTGTTTATATCTGAAGAGAGAGAGACTTAGGTTTTAATGCTAGCTTTTCGACCTGAGGACACTCATAGACAGAACCATGCTATATTTAAACAGCAACAGAGAGGAGTCCCGGTTTCAGTCAGTAAAGAGATTTTGCCTTACTTTGTCGTTTGCGTTGTTTCGATCGAACTCAGTCTTTCCTTCGGTTCAAAGTCAGGCTTTTTCCTCAGGTGAATTCAGTCCTATGCTCTGCTTGAGACGGATCGCGTGCGGATTGGTCGTGTGACGCGGTTGCTCTTCAGTGGTTGGCGGGCTTCGTTCTGACGTGAAGAAGTTTCAGATTAAAGTTCTTTGAAAGTTTAACTGAGTCTTTGTGTTAGTTGCTTTGCTTCGCCGTGATGTTCGAGGCCTGAAGCGCTTGCAGCGTGAGCAGAACGAGAGACTCGCTGGCGTGCGTGTCCTCCTGTTGTTTTCAAAAACTCCAACTCCTGAGGTTGAGTATCCGTTTTTAACGGGACGATTTGGGGTCCGCCTTTTTGGGCGCGTGGTCCAATCGAAAGAGTCTCTGTGGGCAGAGCCCCGCCCTGCGTAGCTGCGTATTTTGCATACATTATCTGGTCAGTTATTCATCACATAAAACAAATTATTGCAAGCAAGTTTCTATCCGTTATTGTAACCACGGGTTGATAAAGCGGATCATTTTCATTCAACCATAATATTCTTCATAAGGTTAGCTTTCTAAAGAAACCAAACACTTATATTTCGATATGCACCAAAAATACACGTGACCACAGAGGATATTACTGGGTTAGATACATTGATAACAGATCCTAAATTCTAAATACACATATTAATCATGTGAAAATGAACAACTAGTGATCAGGAATATAAAAACGATTACATGAAAAAAGATTACATAAGTTCACACAACCAGCTTTTAAATGTCACAAACAAAAACATCCTTTAATATATATATAGGTTGTTAATATGGTATATAGTGTTTTTGTTTGAGTATAATTTGTTTCCGTAGCAGAAACGAATATAACTTTTGTTCCCCTTTTAAGACTCATTTCTAATTCCCAGGTGTGGTTCTCTTTCTTTGTTTCAATAGCAACATGGACCAGTTGAATTCCTTTGTCTGTTTTAGGGAGCGCAACAGAGAAACGGCGCGCATTCTCAGGAATGTGCTGATAGTTGCGAGGTCGTAAAAGTCTTTGGTTTGGAAAGTCTGGAAATTGACTATTTCGAGTCGCCCGTAAAAACGTCATCCTTTGCGATATGCCTTTGAATTTACGGCGACTTAATGGTGAGCTGGCAGTTAGGGAGGATATCCCAGCCGACGCCAGGTTGTCTGGAAATTTTATGTGCGTATAAGCAGAGTTCTTCCTACAATATGTTACTGTCAGTGACAGAAGTTCAGCTGTAGTTTTGTTTTAAAGGGGTCGTGACAATTTCAACATGTTCCTCGAGGTTTACTTGCAGTATAATGTTAATACAAAAAGTTGATTTCTCATGTCATAACCCCTTTAACGATTATAAAATAAAAGACCTACAACATTTCACTGTTTCTCTTTTGTGAACCACTTTGGATAAAAGTGCATGGTAACTGAATACACATAAAATATAAATATTCAGATTTATCATGCATCTCAGAGTTAGCATATAACAGTACAATGTGTAGATCTCTCTATAATCTAGATAGTTATAATAGCTTTGCTGATGACTGACGACCCCAAACACTAAACCCAGGACAGAGCGTCTGAGTGAATGTGGTCTGGACTGAGTGGATGAGGTTCATTGTGTCAGAGACGCTGTAGAAGGAGAGAGTTCCTGCACTGAGATCCACATACACTCCTATTCTCCTGCAGCTGGAGCCAACAGGGAGTTTAGTCTCTTTATTATTGTGCCAGAATGAGAAACTGGAGGGAGAGCAGGACAAACTCCAGGACTGATCATTACGTCCAAACACACACTCATACATAGATCCCTTCCTGCTGATGCTCTTATATGACACTGATATAAACACATAACTCCCACTCCACTCAATCTCCCAGTAACAGCGTCCACTCACACTCTCTCTACACAACACCTGAGAATAACTATCAAATCTGTCTGGATGATCAGGATACGGCTGAGGTGTGTTAGTGTAAGTCACCACTCTGTTCTCTTCAGACAGACGGAGGCGTTTATATGCAGTGTTTGGATCCAGAGTGAACTGATGGGAATCTGATGAAGAAAAACACATAAAACTAACTGTAATCAGTGGTTGTTAAAGTTAAACTGTAAAAAACTCTTTGAACTCAGATTGAAAAAGTTATTTTTTTTTTTTAAATGGATTAATTTTAGTAGGTTATGCTTTTCTTTTCTTGTACATGAACACAAATGCTCACACATTCACATGCAGGTCTACAATTCACACACAAGCACAGAAAGCTGCAGATATCTGGACAGAACAGACAAACAAGTCAAGCTGCATTTTCAGAAAAGTACTGGATTTGTTGTAAGAATCGTTTAAATACATCAAGAGTTTCACACACCGGTCTGTTATTGTGACGACATTTCCACGCCCCGCAACGAAACGAACTGTGATTGGTTGTTTGATATTATTAATTAGGGGTGGGCGGATCGATCCTAGGGTATGGATACTTTAGATACTGGTGTTGTATCGAAAGGATCGATCCTCACATAAAAATATCGATTCTAAAGTGCATTTTTTAACCACTAATTTTATTTATCAAGAAACTCTGTGCATAAAATAAGCTTCTAAATGGAAAAATAGACTATATTAGCGAACAATAGTGTTGGATAGAGCTATTTCTCCTGCTCATTGGAACAAAGCAAAAGCTGAAAGACAGAACCAACCAATCACAGACAGCGTTCGCTGCTGACGCATGGCTCAGTCAGTGTTTGTTCAAATAGAGCTGCGTTTCCCAAAAGCATCAGAAGCAGAAGTAGATCCTAAGAAACCATTGCCACATTATTACATTACATTAAATATCATTATTACTATATATACAATTAATTCTGATTCACGATTCATACACAAATATGAAGCAGCAATAATAATCAGAAATGTTTCCTGAGCAGCAAATGATATGAGATTTATTTCTGAAGATCATGTGACACTGAAGACTGGAATAATGATGCTGAAAATACAGCTTTGATCACAGATGCATTTAAATTACATTTCTAAAATAGACCTACATTTAAATAGAAAATAGTTATTTTAATGGTTATATTTCACAATATTGCTGTTTTTACTGTATTTTTGTTCAAATAAGTGCAGCCTTGGTGAGCATGAGACTTATTTAAAAAAATATTACTAAATCTTACTAACCCCAAACTTTTGTGTACATGTAATATTTATTTTAAAGATTCAAGATTTGTATTCGTCACATACACAATAATACAGAGTATAACCAGCAGTGAAATGTTTTAAATAGGCTAGTTTGTGTAAGTCAATTTAAACTGTTGTTAAAAGTTCAAATGGATTCTGTTATCTTCTGTAATTGCTGTTAATAAATCTGTCAGAAAACAATATGCTAAAGTTTCACTTTTAGGAGTACACCATTCTGGCAGCCTTTTAAAAAAATTAACCATGGTTTTATTACAGTAACCACAGTTTACCACAGTATTTGTAGTAAAACTGTAGTAACCACAAATTTACCATGGTAATAATAATAATAATAATACATTTTAATACTTACTATATGTAACACCATGTTTATTTTTCATGAGGTACCCTCAAAGGTACTGAGGTTTTGAGGTTACTGCCCCAGTAAAGGGCTAAAATACAATTTTAGTATATCTAATTTCTGACAGTATAAACAAAAGGCCTGTGAAATGTAAAAAAAAAAAAAACTTGGCTTTAAAAATGGCTTATATTCGTTTAATAATTTAAAATATAATTTTAGTTTACAGGTATCGGTATCGGTATCAATATCGCCGATACTGGGCTTGAAAATATCGGTATTGGATCGAAAATAAAATAAGAGGTATCGCCCATCCCTATTGTTTGACATGTCGGTGCCCTACCTGATACTTTATTTTCAACTTTTCGATTATTTCCTTCATTTTTATTGAAAATAAACGTCTTTCTGATGTGATATGAGATTTGAAAAGGGAGAAAAGAAAGTTCAGCAAAAGACAGATTCAAACGCGGGTCGATAGCATCAAAAATGGCCCGTGATTTACCACCAATGCCACGTGAGCTGTTGTCAGAAGATCATGTTTTGTAATGTTGTCCAGCTCAACCAAACGTTGGCTGGCGGAGTTACTGTAAATAGCCTCCAAGAAGGCAGAGTAAGCTGTAAGTAAGTTGATTCGAACCTTAGGGAAGTAATTAGTAAACTGCAATATTCTGTAATAAATTTGCCTAAACTGCACATGATTAATAAAAACACTGATAATGTTTTCTGTCACTTTAAACTAAACTTACTAGATGAAGTATCTCAGTGTGTGTTATTGTGTTTGTTAGTGACTTACATTGTAGGAAGTCCTCTCTGGTCCTGGGAACAATGTTACTGTGAGTGACTGAGAAAATAACAGATATAAACACAGAGAGAAAACCATGCCTGTATCCATTCCTCAGACATTTCGAACATCTTCATGATAATATTAGATGCTGTTTGTCTCATTACAGACAGCAGATGAATCTCTAATATTTTACCAGATATCTTTTTCATCTCCTCTTTGCAGAAATCCTCCAGTTTGTGTCTCAGCTGACGGACAGATTCTCTCACAGCATCAAAAGAAGAGAGGAAACTGACAGAGATGTTTTCTGTAGATTCAGGAGGATCTGAGAGAGACTGAAGACTCTGCAGGAATAACAATCAATAAACCAGAAATACATCTGATTATTAAAAAAGAAGAAATGATAAAATAATAGTGAGTGCAAAGAAATAGTAAATAGAGTGAGAGACATTTCTGGTAAAAGTTCACAAGTCTCTTGTTCCAGCTTCCAAACATGACTGCCTAGAAAAACACCTGCTTTCTTTCAATTAATTCCTCAATAATGTAATGTTTAGCTGCCCACTTAAAACACTACATTAAATAATATGTGAATAAATATTTACTGTGTCATGATGCATCATTGAGAGAAGTTTAACCCTCTGGTGATCCTCACATGGCGATGATTGTTTTTGTTTTTTCAATTTCATTGAAATGAATGTACTATGTTTTAGTTATTTTTTTGTTTGTTTTTAATATTTTGTATTTTCAGGTTAGGTTAAAGTTTATAAATTATATTTATGCAGTAATTATAATTAATTTATTACCTCTTTACCACTGTTTGAGCATAGACCTGAAAATTTAATTTCTATCTGAAACTGTCATAAATCAGATAAAGTTTTATCTCTTTTTAAAAAAGACACTTGCCAGATTTTTTCAGAAGTAGAAAAAAGTAAAATAGAAAAAAAAAGTTATAGAAGTTTATTGTTACGAACAATGCAAAATTTGATATGAAATTTTCAAAAAATCATATTTTACTCTAAAGCCCTAAACACACTGCACGAAAGATTAGCATCGTGAAACAATCGTGGCCAATCAGAAATCGTGCTGTGTATCTCGGGCATAAAACATGTTTTGTACAGTGGTTCTCAAACCTGTCCTGCACATTCTGTACATCTCCCTCATCTATCACACCTGATTCAACTCATCAGCTCATTATGACTGTGTGGCCACTTCCAACTCCACCACCATCATTAAGTTTGCTGATGACACTGTTGTGTTGGGCCTGATCTCAGACAACGACGAGACGGCCTACATACAGGAGATTAAGAACCTGGAGAGTTGGTGCCAGGTGAATAGTCTACACCTGAACATCAGCAAAACTAAGGAGCTGATAGTGGACTTCAGTACGAAGCAGGAGCGGTCATACCAGCCGATCACGTTCAACGGGACTCCAGTGGAGAGAGTGGACAGCTTCAGATACCTGGGTGTTCACATCACGCAGGACTTGACTTGGTCCTGTCATACCAGCACCCTGGTGAAGAAGGCCAGGCAGCGTCTGTACCATCTGAGACGCTTAAGGGACTTTAGACTTCCCTCTCGGGTGCTTAAGACTTTCTACACCTGCACCATCGAGAGCGTCCTGACGGGCAGCATCACTTCCTGGTTCGGGAACTGCACTATGCAGGACAGACGAGCCCTCCAGAGGGTGGTGCGTTCAGCGGAACGTACCATTCACACCGAGCTCCCTGACCTGCAGGACATCTACAGCAAGCGGTGCCTGACCAGGGCCAGGAAGATAGTGAAGGACCTCAGCCATCCCAACAATGGACTCTTTTCTCTGCTGCGTTCAGGGAGACGCTTCCGCCCCATGAAGGCGAACACAGAGAGAATGAGGAGGAGCTTCTTCCCGCAGGCCATTCGGAGTCTTAACCTCTCTCCACTCTAAGCACATCACCCCACACTTCCACTTTGCACAATTTCAACTACAATCTGCACTAATGTCAGTCTCAGTTGTAGAAGGTTACGTAAGGATAAATGAGTGGGATTTACATACCATTTGTCTTTAGTATTCCTTTTACTCACTTATACACTTTACTGCACTGCACAGCACACGGACACTTTATCACTGACATACACTTTACTTTTTTTATATACACTTTACTTTTACTTTTATAGAATCTATGCAGAATCATATTCTATTTTTATTCTTCATATTCTATTTTTATTCTCATATCTATTTTTATTTTATTCTATTTTATTTTATTGCTAGTTTATTTCTGTATATATGTTTACTGTCCTTTTTTCTATTTGTATTTTTGTAAACTTGAGGTTTTTCTTAATTTTGTTGGACAATTTGTTGGACAGTCGTACAATACATTTCACTACATGTCGTACTATGTATGTATATGTATGTGACAAATAAAATTGGAATTTAAATTTAGTGCAAGACCAGTGTGTCTAATTCCGATATCTGTGTGTGTCAGATATCGGAAGACATACAAAATGTGCCGTGCTGGGGGTACTTCACGGAGAGGTTTGAGAACCACTGGTCTAAACCTGTGAGAAAATCAAAGCCATACATCTTAAAAAGTTGTGTTTTAAATTTCAGGATGATATACAGCACAAGCTTTAAGTGAAATGTTGTTTGGTTGCAGACCCAATTGTGTCCTCTAGATGAAATTAGTTTCCCATTTGTTTCCATTTCAAGACCATATTTTGTGTCTGTGATGAGTACAAGTGTGACTCAGGATCAGTTTTTTCAGGATCATTAAACCTTTTCAAATCATCTCCATTCATTTTTTGGTGTGTGTTCATGTAGCAAGTGCCAAAACCTTTACCAAGCTTCGTACCATTCCAATGAAGTAAAATAATAATAATAATAATAAAAAAATCTAAAGAAACAAACAAAATGTAAACATTATTGGACAAAATGATCTGAGAGTACCAGAGGGTTAAACATGCTTAAGACTATGATTTTAATGCTTAATTGGGCAAATAAAAGAGTCATATAATGCGTATTGGTCTCTATTATTAGCATGTTTCATCAGGTCACCTCACTGCTGCAGAGTACCTGACTGAAACCAGTTTTACAGTAAAAACAACATCACGAGACAATATTCCTGACTACATTCCCAGCAGCAGAATGATTCTTATTCAATCAGTCAATCAGTGTGCTTCAGATAATAAATGTCAGTTAATTAAAGTTGCTGTAACAGCAGATCTTGCTAAAGTCTACTCTGTTTTTTTCTAGATCTCTGTTACCTGCAGGAAATGGATGTGATCGTCTGTGTGTGAAAGCTGCTCCAGCTCAGTGTTTCTCTTCTTCAGATCATCAATCTCCTGCTCCAGTCGCTCCATTTGTCCTTCAGCTCGACTCACTGCAGTCTTTTCCTGATCTCTGATCCGCTGTGTCACCTCAGAGCGGCTTCTCTCAATGGAGCGGATGAGCTCAGTAAAGATCCTCTCACTGTCCTCCACTGCTGTCTGTGCAGAGCGCTGTTAGACACACATCACAATCAGCTCTTACTGCTTCCTCACAGCCTGAGAGCCACAGCGGCTTCAGTGGGACTGAAAGAGGAGACTCAAACTGAGTCTCAAACTTCTCTTCTTCTCCAAACTCACCTTATGAGACTCCACAGCCGCTCTCAGCTGCTCAAGATCTTTCTGTCTCTGCTGGATTCTCTGCTGGATTCTCTGCTGGATTTCACTCTGTGTCTCCTTCAAGTGTTTCTGCAGGAGAAATAAAAACAGCAAACCTGAGAAAAATTGCATAACATTATCACAAAGGTATGATGTAAAGTGTTCTTCTTCAACAGCATTTCTTTGGAGAGTTTTGAGATCACTTTGTGTCTCTTTCCTGAGCGAAACTCCTCATGACGCTCAAAATGAGTTTTACAGTAAGACTCCAGACACACCAGACAGAACTTGACAGCTTTGTGTTTTCTTCCAGTACAGATGTCACACTCCACGTCTCCAGGTCCAGCAGGAACAGCAGCTGGTAGTTCGGTCTTCTTCAGTTTCTCCACCACTTCAGCCAGCATGGTGTTTTTACCTAAAGCAGGTCTTGGACTGAAGGTCTGTCTGCACTGAGGGCAGCTGTAGACTCTCTTCTGATCCTCATGATCCCAGCAGTCTGTAATACAGCTCTTACAGTAACTGTGTCCACAGTGAATGGTCACTGGATCCTTCAGGAGATCCAGACACACTGGACACAAGAACTGCTCCACTGAAAAAACACCGGCTTCAGCCATTTCACCGTCTACAGCAAAACAGACACACAAACAACAGCTCAACAGCAGATCAGTTTCAGTTTCTTTTAACTGAGTTTCCTGGTTCTGTGTTTGAGAGACGTGTGCAAAACAGGAGTGCCTGTAAGTCTGTAAACTCTCATACTGAAATGTCCACTAGATGTCAGTCTCACACAGAAACTCAGAGTTAGTGAGAACACAAAGTTGGATAAACACCTTTACAAAATAAAAATACTAATACTGCATCCAAATTACTCAGGATTATTAGAAAGCTAAAAGGCAGGAGAGTTTGATCAGGTTTGGAGCTAAACTCTGCGTGACAGTGGCTCTCCAAGACCAGAGCTGCTCTGACATTCAGAAAAGCCTCATGTTAAATAATTAGTAACACTTTAAAGCACTGTTCCATTGTTAAAAAATAACTACACAGGAACAAATGAGTAACACACTAACTAACAGGAAACTCTTGATAAATGAATTAGTGAGTAGTTCACAAGGTGGCTCTGACTGTTGTGATATTAGCAGGGCTGGGGAGTAACGAAATACATGTAAAAAGTCGTTATGTATTTAAAATACAAAATACCAGTAACTGTATTCCGTTACAGTTACATTTTAAATGGGTGGTAATCAAATTACAGTTACAAAGTGATTACTTTGATAATGTCATTTAAAATTTTATTTGAATATTAATGTAAAATGATTGAAAATTTTAACCATGAGGCAACTGGTGATACTCTGTTTAAACAGCTGCCTGCCTGCAGAGTGACGACTCACTAAAATCCAAGAGAAAATCAGAGCCAAGTGCGTAATTGTCATGGAAATAAAAAGACGATTTCACTTATAAATGCGAAAAAGGACGGAACATCACAGTATGCTATGTCATTTTTGTTTACCTGCAACAAAACGTCTCTCGGCTTCGAAGGAACATCTAACTTGAAAAAGTATCTTAAGTAAGTTGTTCTCAGTCTCAGGTTTGTACGAGTTCTTGTTTTTCTATATTCATAACAAAAATTTAATATTTAGTGACTTAAAAGAACAGTGTTGTCTGATTTGCTCTATAGCGCAAACAAAAATGGTTCCATACAACCGCTGGTCTATTTACACTAAGCGCAAATCTGGTTGGGATAGACATCGTTAGAAAAGACAGCTATTTGAGACACGTGGTGATAAGATTTGAGTTTGAATCCGCCTGCTGAACTCATTCAACTCCCATTCTTCTCCCTTTTCCCATCACATTTCTGCCACTGTTTACAATAAGTATTAATATCATCTAATTAAAATCACTTGTTGCAAGGTTACATTCATAAAATCACTTGCTTGATTCTAAATGAATCAGTCCTTTTGAAGACAGTGATTTGCCACCACCTACAGGCAGTTTTAGTTTCATATTTAAAAACATATTTTCCTCCCATATTTTTTTTTCTATATTCAAAATCTATTGAAAATATTAATCTCATAGCATTATTTATGCATTTATAATTGTTTTAAATGTATTCATGCCACCTATCTTTATTTAGAGGTGATTAACAGAAAAACAAGTCATCCAGTTTTTTATATCGACTATGCATTCTGTTAGTTTCTCAATTTGTTGTGTTTCACTGGGCCGCGAAGAAATATAGAGCTGAGTATCATCAGCATAACAGTGAAAACTAACACCATGTCTCCTGATAATATCTCCCAAGGGTAACATGTAAAGCGTGAAAAGTAACGGCCCTAGTACTGAGCCTTGAGGTACTCCGTACTGCACTTGTGATCGATATGATACCTCTTCATTCACTGCTACGAACTGATGGCGTTCAGATATGTATGATTTGAACCATGCTAATGCACTTCCACTAATGCCCACAAAGTGTTCTAGTCTATTTAAAAGAACGTTGTGGTCGATAGTGTCGAACACAGCGCTAAGATCCAGTAGAACTTATAAAGAGATACAACCACGATCAGATGATTGAAGCAGGTCATTTGTAACTCTAATGAGAGCAGTCTCAGTACTATGATACGGTCTAAATCCTGACTGGAATTCCCCACAAATACTATTTTTCTCTAAGAAGGAATATAATTGTGAGGATACTACCTTTTCTAGTATCTTTGACAGGAAAGGGAGATTTGAGATCGGTCTGTAATTAAATCTTTGGGGTCAAGTTGTGTTTTTTTAATGAGAGACTTAATAACAGCCAATATTAAGGTTTTGGGGACATATCCATGACAATGATGAATTAATAATAGCCAAAAGAGGATCTATGACTTCTGGAAGCAGTTCTTTTAGTAGTTTAGATGGAATAGGGTCTAACATACATGTTGTTGGTTTAGATGATTTAACAAATTTATACAATTCTTCCTTTCCTATAGTAGAGAATGTTCCTCAGGGGATCTATAGTGCATCTGATGCGATATTGTAGCTGACGGCTGCATGGTTACAATTTTATCTCTGATAGAATCGATCTTGGAAGTAAAGTAGTTCATAAAGTCATTACTGCTGTGCTTTTGGGAAATGCCAACACCTGTTGATGCTTTATTTTTCGTTAATTTAGTGACTGTATTGAATAAATACCGGGGGTTATGTTTGTTTTCTTCTAGAAGAGACGAAAAGTAATCAGATCTAGCATTTTTTAATGCTTTTCTGTAGGATAGGGTATTTTCCCACCAGGCTATACGAAATTGGCTATACGCAACTGTATCTAAGGTGCTAGAAAAGAGAGAGTCCATAGTTTCTGTTACATCATCAAGTTTCTGCGCTGTTGGATATGCTGAGGAATTGGGATAAATCAGGAAGATTACTAGCAGTACAAACATCACAGGGGATTTATCACTAGCACGTGTTTCTCTAGATAATGTTATATGCAGCACCATAACTTCAAACGAGTTATACTTAAAGCCTGCCCTCTGAGAAATACTGAGAATATTGTTATAAATTGTAGCAACACCTCACCCTTGTCAGGATCCTGGACTGTTTTGTTGTGTTTGTGCCCCTCATGTGTTCCCTGTGACCCAGTTTCTCCCCAGTCTGATTGTTTTAATTTGCTCCAGGTGTGTCTCATCGTCCTCCCCTATTACCCAGTGTTTATAAGCTCCAGTCCTTTCAGTTAGAGTTTGTCGGATCTTGAACATCATTCCTCGTGTTTCCTGTGCCTCCCATGCTCTCTTGTGCTTCCTGAGAAGTGTGACACCCCTTTACCTTTCGGACGTGGCTCATTTTTATAGCAGTAATCTTGGGGGGTAGACTCATGTAAAGTAATGTATTCATCTGGTTTTAGCCATGTTTCTGTCAAACAGAGTAAATCTAGATTATTATCATTGATGATCAAATCATTTATAAAAAGTGCTTTTGTAGAAAGGGACTTGATATTCAGTAAGCCAAGCTTTATCAATTGTTTCTCTGTATTGTAAACATTTTTTATTTGTTGAACATCAATTAAATTGTTACTCTTAATTTGGTTTGGATGCTTTCTGTATTTTCTAGTTCGGGGAACAGACACAGTCTCTATAGCGTGATCTCTAGGTGAAAGAGTCTCTATGTGCTGAGAAGTAACTGACTCTAGGATTTCTTCTTGTATACTGCCAGGTATCACAAGTCTCTTTCCTTTTATCAGCAAGCCCTCTGCGATGAGCAGGTCATATCTGTGTTGCTAAAACGATGCTAAGTATGATAGACTACTTTTTTTTTTTTGCTTCCCACCCTGTGTGCACAAGAGAACTTACCTGTTTGCACACTTCATCCTCTTCCTGAGCTCTCTTTATTTGAGCAAGTTTGATAGGCGCTGCTGGCAGTTGTTGAATGACACGGTCAATTTGACCTCTTCCTCTCTTTTTAGGTCCCCTTCAGACAGGTGTTCTTTGAGTGGAGCTCTAGAGAGTGTGTCTCGGTATGCGTGGAGGCACATCATTCAGTCTTGTGCCTAGCAGTATAACTAGTGGCTTGTGACCACAAAATCTAGTCCAAGAAGGTAGGTTTAGAATCTTTCACCAGCCCAAGTGATTGCTAGCGCCTTCTTTTCAATTTCTCATGTTTACAACTTTAAGCAGGTCTCTGATTGTTCCAGTCAGCTCTGTGATGTTGGGTGAACTTTGTCCAATGTAATCTATCATGCAGAGGAATCTCTTGACATCAGCAGTATTTTTAGGCTCTGGCATCTCTTTTATAGCTTTAATTTTGTCTGGGTTAGCTCGTATGTCCTCTGCACTGACGATATGTCCTAAGAACCTAACTTGAGGCACCATAAATTGACATTTCTCGTTCAGTGTCAAACCCTTCTGTTCTAGGCGGTTAAGTACTTTTACAAGCCTTGCATCTTGTTATTCTTATGTAGCGCCGAACACCAGGATGTCATCTGCGTGGCACAATTTCCCTTTCCAGGCCCTCGAGCATCTGTGTTTAGTGCTTCTGAAAGTGTTTCGGTGCTGATGAAGTGCCAAGTGATGTTTTATTAACAAATTTCGGGAGGAGCACGCGCAGATAATTAACACGGCCAATTCATCATCAGCAATTACACCACCTATCCAATCAGCACGAGAGAGAATCCCTATAAATAACCAAGCAGTCTTACGTCATTATCTCTCGTCTTCCAACATTGGCACACCCAATCGCAGAACCATGTCAGAGACAGAACTTTTCGCAAACAAAAAATTCCTTGGAAACCACGGATCCTCCTGCATCACCTGCAGCTGTCCTCTGCACCAGCACTTCGCAGGACATCACATTCGAGCCCACGGCTGCAACAGGCTTTCCCGCGCAGCACCCGCTCATACATCCAGGCGTCGAGGCACGCCATCACCTGCATCTTCAAGGCGTCAGCCACCTTCTCCAGCATCTTCCTTCACGTCAGCCATTTCTTATGCCCCAGCCGCGGAAAATCGGACCGTGGCAGGACTTCGCCAGGTACTCACCAGCGCCAGCATCATCATTCCAAGTCGTTCTACAAAACCGGATTTCCTCGCCCTCTACGCTTCTCTCCAGTCTGGGGAGCCTTCAAACTCTTCACCTCCGTCCAAAGCAGTGACTAAAACATTCCCTATTCACGACCAGAACAATTCACCACTCCCTCGGGGACGGGCCTCCGGCCACTAGGCCGCACCAGAAGGCCTTCAGCAAGTTTAGGCCGCACCTCGGATGCCGCTGCCACCAACCCCCACCCTCCACCTCGATCCACCGAGCTAGTAACCCATCCTGGCGAAGAGCTGGCCTTCGCCTCCACAAGCCGCCGCGTCAGAGCGAGCACACCTCCGCTAGCGGCGAGGAACCACCCAAAGCCCCGGCCCCACCCCACTCCCAATCCCCTACCCATGGCCAGCAGCCCCAGTGTTGCCAATTTAGCGACTTCTTTGACAAACCTTAGCGAGTCTCCGTGATCGCTGGTACTGCCGCAACGGCGCGAGGTCAGCGCGCACGCACCTCTTTCTCTGTATCTGCTCTGTTCAGTAAGCAGCGCGTTCAGTTCAAATAGATATTATGTTGCTTCTCTAATTTTACATACAAATATAGCCGAAATCACAGCACAGGAATTGTCTCGTCTTATCTTGTGTGTATTATTTGATTTCATCAGACGACGGCCCAATTATAAATCAGGATTTTTGTGCAGACTAACTTCTTAGGAGGGAGAGCTGGTTATGTATTCTTTAAGGGCTGCGCTTCACTCACTATTTCATATTTATCCCGTTGACTGACAACATAAACAGTAAAATATATAAAGAAAAACAGTTTTACTGACAATTTGGCTGCATTAAAATACAGTATGAGCACAGAGAGACAAACAAATGTAAAAGGTGATATGACGTGAAGAATCTGGACAAAGATTTTCGATAGTGTCATACTGCCTATCGCCCTGTATGGAAGCGAGATCTGGGGCCCAACGAGGAGTAACTACAGCCATAAAGATTGGCACAAACACCCTTTAGAAGCTCTGCATGTAGAGTTCTGCAGAAGCATCCTTCATGTGCACAGAAACACGCCTAATAACGCCTTTTATTTTTTACTGTTGATGATGAATATTTACAAAGGAAAACAGCCCCTAGTAGATCTGTCTCCCAAACTGCGACAGCATCAAGCAACAATCCTGTTCAGGAGGAATCTCCCAGGCCATCAACATCCATCTCGAGCGGTCCTAGCCAGGGGAGAGTGCTATCTGCGGCCGTCCTGCAGTCACAGAAAGAGCTGAATCAGTCAGTTTGTGATGTTGTGACTGAACTGCGCCAGGTGCGACAGTCTATGTTTCAGATGAACCAGACTCTGTGCGCTCTTGTTGATTGTTTGAAAAACTGTAACGTGTGTGTGAATAAAAGTTCAGAGTTTGAAATACTTTTAATGTTTGTTTCTCTGCTTCACATAATTTTGCATTGTTGCAAAGCAGCTGTATAGAACTAGACAAACTTGTATAAAAATATAAAACACAAATAATGAAAATGCAGCCTATTAGATTATGTATTACTTGCATGGTGTGGTATTCTGCAAAAAAAACCTTAAATATTTTTACATAAAATGGGTGGTCTTACCTGTTGAAATAACCTGTGGATTAACTGCCGTCTTCTCATGATCGCAACAGCATGTGCGTTCCAGTCAGCGGGTAGTTGAGAGGGATCCTCTGGTACATCCATGAGCATTTCCTCTTCTGGCAACCCAACCCCATAACACAAGCAAATATTTTGCAGAACACAACAAGCCAAAATAATTTGGCACACATTGCCTGGATCATATAGGATTCTCCCGCCCGATGCATCCAGACATCGCCACCTTCCCTTTAGTAGCCCAATTGTGCGCTCCACAACTGACCGGGTGCAGGCATGGGACATGTTATAGTGGGCTTCTTCGGCTGTCTGTGGGTGCGCTATGGGGGTGAGAAGCCATGGCTTCAGAGGATAACCTCTGTCACCTATAATTGTATAGAGAATTATTTTTGAACACGAAAACAGAATAACAGCTAAACACAAAGTTATTTACCTATAAGCCATCCATCGCTATCTGTTCCTGCCTCTAGACGATTGGCTACGCTGCAGTTGCGCACAATGAAAGAGTCGTGCGTCGACCCTGGCCATCTTGCAACTGCATTAAGAATTGCCATACGTTAATTGAATGGAAATTTTTCCTATTTACATACACATATTCATTTGCATGAGGTGCTCTTATGGCAACGTGAGTGCAATCTACTGCACCTAGAACATTGGGGAATCCTGTTTGACGCACAAAATTATCCATAATATGCTGCTGCTCCTCGGCAGTGTATGGGAACTTTATGTACCGAGCGGACAATCAGATGATGCCTTGAAGCACAGCTGGCATAAGTCTGCTCACAGATGGTTGGGATATCCCTGATCGGTCACCAATCTCTCTTTGAAATGTTCCCGTGGTCATGTTCACAGGTATGGCCTGGTTGCAGCTTGTACGCTTCTGTATATTAGGGCTTGCAAAGATGTAACAGTGCAGCTCTTGGCAAACAGTACCTGCTTATCAACCATTCGTCGCCATACGCAAAGAAATCTGCCCGATCTCTAAAAACGCGTTGTCTTCTCATTGGTAGTTTGCAATATCTTCAAGAAGCGCTAATGCCGGCATTCTCTCATCATAGGCCAGTTCATAGGCCATAGATGCTTAGGAATTATTAACATGCGTGGATACAAATTATTGAATAATGTGTAATTATTCTGTGGACAAACAATGTGTGTGTGGTTATATTTTTTCTATTGTCTTATCAAAATGACTACTTATAGAAACAGCAGAAATAATAAAAATAATAATAGTAGTAGTAGTAGTGGTAGTAGTAGTAATTATTAAACAAGGTTTCCAAAAGTGAGAATAAACTACGAATTCAAGTAAAATTTTCATCTTATAAAATGTGAGCCATCCTACTACTACTGACAACTAATAAAAAAGTGTAGTATCCAAAAATTCTTGCAAAACTTAAATTAAAAAAATAATAAAATAAAGAAATATTAGAGAAAGAAAAATTGGACGTTTCATATCATAAAAAAAATTATTACACGATTATGGTCTCCAGTCTGAAAAAACCTGCGTGTGATTTGGAATTTCTTTATATTTACAGTTTACTAATGCTGCTCAAATGTGCCATTAATGTACTGACAAATATAACTGATGTAAATGACAAAAACAAAGTTTCTATTTAGTCTCTATTGAGGGTGGAGAGATCTCTCACCCTGCATCTTTTTTGTTCATGATGAATTCGGTGCTTGCACGTACACCGCTTTTATTAGATGTTCAAATAGCTGCAGTACTCCGACTTTGCCACAAGGAAAAGTGCGTACGTCTGCTCAGACCTTGACGTGGCGGTAATTACTTTTCCACGTCAAAGCCCGTTTTTATAAATATGAGCGCTTGCGTGGATTTAAGCGTACACACACTCTATGATCAAATCTGAGCGTACGCACACTTTCTAAATGAGGCCCCTGGATCAGTTGAGACGGAGGAACACTTTCTCCTCCACTGTAACAAATACCCATCCTTAAGAGACGCACTGTACAGTCAAATACAGCAGATTATTCCTGAGTTCCAGTCACTCCATGAAAATGACAAATTAAGAATATTACTCGCTGAAGGACCTGCTTCCTCTTTGGTAGCACAACATATTTATAAATGCCACAAACTAAGAAGTAAAGAGTGAACACATCTGCATTAGTAGTACCATTAATGTTGATATAAATATATATATGGATGTATTTTACATGTATTTTATTTTGTTTTGTTTATTTATGGATGTATATTATATGGATTTTTGTTTTGTTTTTATTCTGCTATGTACAATGCTTTGGCAATATGTATCTAAGTATGTCATGCAAATAAAGAAATATGAATTGAAAAAAAAAATTGGATTGAGAGAGATTACCTCTGTGAGTCTGTCTCTCGGTAGTGTTCAGCAGCAATGTCTCTAGTTATAGTGAAACTTAAAGTTCATTTTCTTCACGAACAGCACCGTTGTTGTTACCTTGCTTGTGAGAAGTCATGTAGTTTTTAAGTTGTTAAACTATGTTACTAAAAATAAATCAGAGTAGCGTTAACAACATTAGTGTGTATGTTAACGTGTGTGCAAATTGTGCATCTGTGAGGGAGAGAGAGCGGGAGAGATCCCTGCAAACAAGCCTGCAAAGGCCCTTTACGGGCTGCCAGCGCAGGGTCCCTGAGAATCTGCTCATTGGCAAAACATTGGCCCCTTAGCACTGGCCTTGCACGGGCAGCTCTCACTTAGCCTGCAGGAAACCTAAGTGCTGATTTATTGAAAATAATAAAGTTTGAAGTCACCGTTATGGAGGTAAGTGCTTGCTTTATTTGGGTTCCTGACCCTTGACTTTCTAACTTAAGTTTTTCTCTTGTTCATATAACTGTGTGTTTCTGAAACGCATTTGTTATAGCAAAAGTTGTGGGAAGACAAACTGGTCAGATGCTGATGGTTATTTATTGATGATCTAGTAAAGTAGTGTCTTGCTTGACTTTAGCTGATCTCTGAGAAACTTATTTAGTAATTTCACTTTATAGTAGTCCTAGAATATCACTACATGTCCTGCTTTATGTTTTTAAGTCATTATGCAGTAATTGTTTGGACAGACTCATGTAGACTCACACAGATATCAAGATTCAGCGTATGAACCTCAACAATGGTGACAATCCACGAAAAGCTTGTTTTGTGATGTTCAGAGTTGATCTGAATATTTTGTTGACTGTCACCATTGTTGAGGTTCATACGCTGAATCTTGATATCTGTGTGAGTCTACATGATCCTAATCAAATAATTTTAGCACAATGACTTAATGTTCAAACTATTAAAGCAGGATGAAGTTTCATGCAGTTGAAGATAATGTAAAATAATTAAATATAAACAATGTCCTCAGAGATCAAACTCTGGGTGAGATCTAGGGATGGCTGACGTGAAACTGACGTTTCGACACGGTGTCGAGATCCCGAAGCGCAGATGATTCGAAACACCCATGTCACGTGACTATGGTGATTCGAAGCTCCGGTGCGTGTCACAAGTGTTTCGAGACGTGTCATATCTGCCGATTTGGCGTTTGATTGACAGGGTCGGGAACAAATCACACAATTGCACATTTGTCTCAACCTAACTCCCACAAAGTATAAAAGTAGAGTTAACGCATCTTCACTTCGTGGGTTTTTGTGAGAGGAGAGAGATTTATAGTGTAATTTGGTTAATTATATTCAGAATCAGAATCAGAATGAGCTTTATTGGCCAAGTATGTTTACATATACAAGGAATTTGTTGTAGTGACAGAAGCTCCACAGTGCAACAGAAAGACAGTAACAGGACAGGACACAGGTAATAAAACAAAATAACAAGAAATAGCCAATAACCAATGTACAAAGCAGCAAAAAAATAAAAAATACACAATATATAATATATAATATAGGCGACTATGTATATACAGGTCAAGTATGTGCAAATTAGAAATGATAAAAATAAAAATAAAATAAGTGAGTGTGGTGAATGGATAATGAATTAGTTGTGTGTTCCACGTTTATTTATTGAGTGTTCATGAGAAGTATTGACTGAGGGAAGAAACTGTTCCTGTGTCTGGTCGTTCTGGTGCTCAGAGCTCTGTAACGTCGACCAGACGGCAACAATTCAAAGAGGTTGTGTGCTGGATGTGAGGGGTCCAGAGTGATTTTGCCAGCCCTTTTGCTCACTCTGGATGAGTACAGTTCTTGGAGAGTGGGGAGGGTTGTACCAATGATTCGCTCAGCAGTCCGGACTACCCTCCGTACGCTTCTGAGGTCAGATTTGGTAGCTGAGCTGAACCAGACAGTTATTGAGGTGCAGAGGATGGATTAAATGATGGCAGAGTAGAACTGTTTCAGTAAGTCCTGTGGCAGGTTGAACTTCCTCAGCTGGCGAAGAAAGTACAACCTCTGCTGGGCCTTCCTGACAATGGAGTCAATGTGAATATCCCACTTCAGGTCCTGAGAGATGGTGGTGCCCAGGAACCTGAATGACTCCACTGCAGTCACAGTGCTGTTCATGATGGTGAGTGGGGGGAGAGCAGGGGGGTTTCTCCTGAAGTCCATGATCATCTCCACAGTTTTGAGCGTGTTAAGCTCCAGGTTGTTGAGACTGCACCAGACAGCCAGCTCCTTAACCTCCTGTCTGTAAGCAGACTCGTCACCGTCCTGGATGAGGCCGATCAGTGTGGTGTCGTCT
Source organism: Barbus barbus (assembly GCF_936440315.1). NCBI lineage: Eukaryota > Metazoa > Chordata > Actinopteri > Cypriniformes > Cyprinidae > Barbus > Barbus barbus. Next base: position 2,631,257 of record NC_136747.1, on the reverse strand, counting down.
GCGAACTTCAGGAGCTTGACAGAGGGGTCTTTAGATGTTCAGTCGTTGGTGTAGAGGGAGAAGAGCAGTGGGGAGAGAACGCAGCCCTGAGGAGCTCCAGTGCTGATGGTTCGAGTGCTGGATGTGAATTTGCCAAGCTTTACTAACTGCTGTCTGTCTGTCAGGAAGCTGTTGATCCATTGGCAGACGGAGGTGGGGACGGAGAGCTGAGTTAGTTTATTTTGAAGGGTTTCCGGGATAATGGTGTTAAAAGCAGAGCTGAAGTCCACAAACAGGATCCTCACATAAGTCCCTGGTCTGTCCAGATGCTGCAGGATGAAGTGCAGTCCCATGTTGACTGCATCATCCACAGACCTGTTTGCTCTGTAGGCAAACTGCAGGGGGTCCAGTAAAGGTCCAGTGATGTCCTTCAGATGAGCCAAAACCAGTCTTTCGAATGATTTCATGGCTACAGACGTTAGGGCCACAGGTCTGTAGTCATTAAGTCCAGTAATTTTGTGTTTCTTTGGGACGGGGATGATGGTGGAGCGTTTGAAGCATGAGGGGACTTCACACAGCTCCAGTGATCTATTGAAGATCTGTGTGAAGATGGGGGCTAGCTGATCAGCACAGATTTTTAGGCAGGCTGGTGACACACCATCTGGACCAGGTGCTTTCCTTCTTTTGTTCTTCCTGAAGACCTGGCACACATCATCTTCGCTGATTTGAATTGTAGGTGTGGGGGAGAGAGGGGTTGCTGGAGGTGTGAATGGTTGTGTGGAGGGGTGTTCTGGGCGGGTGTGGGGTGATCGTTCAAAACGACAAAAGAACTCGTTAAGTCGTCTGCCAGGTGTTGATTCTCCAGAGTGCTGGGGGGTGGTGTTTTGTAGCTGGTGATGTCCTTCAATCCTAACCACACTGAAGCAGGATCACTGGAAGAGAATTTGTTCCTGAGCTTGTCAGAATAATTCCTCTTTGCCACTCTGATCTCCTTTTCCAGTGTGTATTTGGCCTGTTTGTACAAGACTTTATCCCCCTTTCTGTGAGCATCTTCTTTGGCCTGACAAAGCTGTCTGAGTTTGGCAGTGAACCATGGTTTGTCGTTGTTGTAGAATAGATGAGTCCTGGTAGGAATGCACATGTCCTCACAGAAACTGATATAAGATGTTACAGTCTCTGTGAGCTCGTCCAGGTCATTTGCCGCAGCTTCAAAAACAGTCCAATCAGTCAGGTCGAAACAGGCTTGTAAATCCCGCTCTGTTTCGTTAGTCCATCTTTTAACAGATCTTAATACAGGCTTTGCAGACTTAAGTTTCTGCCTGTAGGACGGAATAAGATGAACCAAACAGTGATCAGAGAGTCCTAAAGCTGCTCGTGGAACAGAGTGATATGCGTCCTTTATTGTTGTGTAACAGTGATCCAATATATTACTGTCTCTGGTGGGACATGTGATGTGCTGTCTCTATTTTGGCAGTTCACGGGAGAGATTTGCTTTATTAAAGTCCCCGAGAATGATTAAAACAGAGTCCGGGTGTTGTTGCTCACTCTCTGTGATCAGATCAGCGAGTTTCTGTAAAGCTGTGCTCACGTGCGCTTGCGGTGGAATGTAGACACTCACGAGAATGAACGAGCAGAACTCCCGCGGCGAATAGAATGGCTTGCAGTTAATGAAGAGCGTTTCTAGATCTGAGCAGCACATCTTCTTTAACACAGTTACATCTGTACACCACCTCTCATTGATGTAAAAGCATGTCCCGCCGCCGCGCGATTTCCCCGTTGATTCTGTGTCCCGATCTGCTCTGATCAGCTGGTAATTAGGCAGATGAATCGCGCTGTCCAGTATGTCGCCATTCAACCAGGTTTCCGTGAAACACAGAGCAGCAGAGTTAGAAAAGTCCTTGTTTGTCCGGGAGAGCAGAAGGAGTTCGTCCGTTTTGTTGGGTAGAGAGCGGAGATTCGACAAATGGATGCTAGGTAACGCCGTTCGAAATCCGCGCTGACGAAGTTTCACGAGCGCGCCGGCTCGCTTTCCCCGTCTGCGCCTCCTCCTGTAGCGTTTGACCAGAGCTACGGCTCCACCAACTACAATGTCCAGCAAAATGTCCGAAAAATCAAAAACCGGTAGAAGATTTTGTGGTGTGTTCTGCCGAATGTTCAGCAGATCATCCCTGGTAAAACTGATCTTATTTGAAAAACAAAAAACAGGAAAAACAAACAAAAACAATACGAACACTGAGGAGCAACGCACAATAGCTGCCATCAGCGGCGCCATTTTACTGTTTATTCCTATTCCTATTTAGGCTACATTAAAAGTTATTATTAAGATATTGATAGATAGGCTATAGACATTGACGGATAATTATGATAGATATACTGATACATTCATATATGCATACATATACATTCATATAAGTTAGATAGTGACAAACACATCAAGTTACAGATAGGATATCATAGGCTAGTTGATAGATAGATTATTTCATATTGAAATTACATAATAATGGAAGCTCCACACAAGAGATGCCGGCCCTCTGTGGTGTGGGAGCATTTCCATTTGGAAACACAAAATAAACTGAGATGTATGTATTGTGATAGGCAGCTAGCCTACTGTAATAATACGTCATCCATGATGCGCCATTTGAGGAGCACTCATCCTGCCCTTTTGGGGGGTGCAGAGGATGGTAACATTGCTCCTGCACCTAGGCCGCCTATTGGCACCGCTGGGCCATCTAAGCAAGGTATGCATTGTATGAAATCTAAGTCAGATCACAAAGTATTGAGACACTGTTTAGGAAATCCATATTTCTAAAACGACTTAGGCCTATATCAACCTAAGCCCTACAACTTAACATCCAATCACAATTAACAATCGTGTTAAAAAATAGTTTCACTGAGAATATTTAAAAATAGCACCTCACAAACTTAGCCAATGTATTCAATATAGTTCTATATTCATACATATATGTATATGTATGGAACTATGTATGTATGTGTGTGTGTGTATATACACACTTCTTTGTTCAGGAAGGTTTCAAACAAATGAACCAACAGATTGGTCTTTATAGCTGTGGACTATTTCAATCTAAATAATTTAAATGTATTTGACTGAAAATAAGTTTTACTCTTCTCTTTTATAAGGCAGACAAAGGGAATTGGATGAGGCTCTTGTAGACATGGTGGTGAAGGATTTGCAGCCCTTCACTATTGTGGAGGATATGGGTTTCAGGGCCTTTGTGAACAAGCTTGATCCAAGCTATGTCCTCCCATCCCGGAAGGCACTTAAAACGATCACTGAAGTCACTGAAAGGTATAACAGCACCAAGGAGAAGACAATGAGAGACCTACAAAAGGCAGAACTTGTTAGTCTTATGGCTGATATGTGGTCATCCATCAATATGGACGGATATCTTGGTGTAACTTGTCACTACATTACACCAGAAACAAAGATGGTAACTGTTGTATTGGGTGTAAGGAGGTTTTACCAAACCCACACAGCCCAGCATCTCATGGAGGCTAAAACCTTGCTCATGTCTGAGTGGGGAATTACCTCCAAAGTTCAGTGTATGGTGACTGACAATGCATCCAACATGATCTTAAGTGCCCAGCTACTGAAGCTTCGACATATCCCATGTTTTGCACATAACTTAAATTTGATTGTGAAAAAGGCCCTAGATGAAACCCCACTCATCAATGAAATACGCCAGAAAGCTAGTGGGGTTGTTTAGGTCGTTGATGTTAAGAATGGTGGATGATGAGGAAGAGTATGAGCCTGCTCCAGAGGTGAGACCTCAGAGACACCCTGCAAAGGTGAACTTGAGCCATCTGAATGATCCCTTAAGGGCTGAAATGCAAGACCTCCTGGACCGCTTCCCATTACTGTTCCATCAGAGGCCTGGACGGACAGAACTGGTACAGCACAGCATCCACCTTACAGACACAACCCCTTCACGACAGTGGCCGTACCGAATACCAGAGAGACTACTGAAGCCCTTGAAGGAGGAAATTGAGATGATGAAGCAGTTGGATTTAATCGAACCATCCAACAGCGAATGGAGTAGCCCCCTCGTCATCGTCCCGAAGAAGGATGGGTCCTTGCGTGTCTGTGTCGACTTCCGCAAGCTTAATGCCCAGTCAAGGTTTGATGCCTACCCGATGCCTAGAATTGATGACTTGCTGGAGCGGATAGGACAGTCCCGGTACATCACTACCTTGGATCTGTGTAAGGGGTACTGGCAGGTGCCCCTTGATCCGAACTCCAAACCATACACTGCATTCAGGACGCCAGTGGGAATGTTCCAGTTTACAGTCCTACCCTTTGGGCTGCACGGGGCACCTGCGACCTTCCAGCGACTCATGGATCAAGTTCTCCAGGGCTGCGAAGGGTGGTCTGCTGCATACTTGAATGATGTTGTGATCTACAACAATGCATGGGCAGACCACCTTGAACAACTACGACAGACTCTGGAGAAGATCCAAGCAGCGGGCCTGTCCTTGAATGTGCGAGTGGGCTAGGCAAGAGACCAGCTACCTGGGATACCATCTGGGCAATGGCGAACTGCGACCCCAGGTATGCAAGGTGGAAGCAATTCAGCGCAGTCCCCGACCTAGGACAAAAAAGGAGGTGAGATCCTTCCTAGGCCTAGTGGGCTGGTACCGCAGATTCATCCTGGACTTTGCTAACATTATTTTGTTCTTTTATTTTTTTTGTTTGTTGGTACTTTGCTATTTTTTTTTTTTTTTGACTGAGCACTTGTGTAAATACTCTCAACACTGGATATTTTTACGGCGCACTGTAAATAAAAGTCACCTTTCATTTACTCCTACGGGTCAAGCCATCATTTTGTTTTGTTTTTCTGGACCTAAAACGTCCCGCAGTAGATCTGCAAGGGTCTACAGCAGACCATTGATTTTAAAGTACTTTTACTCGTTTATAAGTCACTCAATGGCCTAGGACCTAAATATATTGCTGATATGCTCACTGAATATAAACCAAACAGACCACTCAGATCATTAGGATCGAGTCAGTTAGAAATACCAAGGGTTCACACAAAACAAGGGGAGTCTGCTTTTAGCTATTATGCGGCCCGCAGTTGGAACCAGCTTCCAGAAGAGATCAGATGTGCTAAAACATTAGCCACATTTAAATCAAGACTCAAAACTCATCTGTTTAACTGTGCATTTGTTGAATGAGCACTGTGCTATATGTCCGAACTGACTGCAATACATTTTATGTATAATCATTTTCTTTAAATTTATTTTAAATCATTTTCTATATCATTTTAAAATTCTTTGTTTTTATAATTTTTATTTCCATGTTTTTATTGATTTTAATGTCTATTTCACTTTCTTTTATGTAAAGCACTTTGAATTACCACTGTGTATGAAATGTGCTATATAAATAAACTTGCCTTGCCTTGCATCACATTGCAATTTAAAAGAACAATAATATTAATTTAAAATATCTAATATTATTATTTTATTTTTTTTTATAAAACTTTTTAAAATGTAATTTATTATTTTGATGGCAAAGCTGAATTGTTTATTTTATTTATTTTCTGATTAAGAATCATTTATTATTATCACTTAATTTCTAGTGATTATCGTCAATTTGATTTCACAGATACTATTTAAACTAAACTGAGCTAGACAATGACGTCTCTGAACTCAATAATGAAATGCCTTTAACTGAAAATTGAGTGTTTAAACTTATTATTATACATTACTGACACTCTATCCTCCAATTTGATACTGTTAAGTGCTTTGACACAATCTGTATTGTTAAAAGCGCTATATAAATAAAGGTGACTTGACTTGACTATTATCAATGTTGAACCAGATGTGCTGCTTTTTTTGGAAACTGTCAGTTTTTTTTTCAGCATTTTTTTTTTTTTAACTGTCAGTTAATTTTTTTCAGCATTCTTTGATTAATATGAAGTATAAAAGAACGGCATTTGTTTGAAATAGAAATCTCAATGCATTCTTGAGAAATGAAAGAATTTATTTAAAAAATCTTACTAACCCCAGTGTACATGCAAAAAGTAGTTGTTTTTATTGTGTGTAATGCATGTCACTTAAAGTAGCAGGGATAGATTGGGACTGATTACAGACATGCTTGATGTAAGCTCACAAAATGTTGAAGGGTAAACTCATGGAAATAATTTCATTATAAGATTGAAACCACTTAGAGTGAATGGTTTTTGGATACTATATGTTTTGCATAATAACATAGATGCAATGAATATGATATTTAATTCCATCCGTAATAACTAATAATAACCTGTGCTCTGTGCACTTTAATGTTCTTAAGTGTGTGTGCATGTGTGTGTTCAGAGATGTCCAGTGAGTTACAGCACAGGCTGGATGAGTCCCAACATGAGCGGAGGCATTTCAAGAGCAGAGCGAGAACAGTCCCAGGACAGAGATCAGACTCACCTCAAAAAGAAAGAGGCCAGGATTCCCAGCAAGACCACATTTAAACTCCCCACCAGCGCCAAGAGGTCAGCCAGAGATCTGTGTGTGCTGCTGGTCCAGATTGGTCCAGAATTATAGAGACATGCCATGTTCTTTTCTCTTTACATGCACCAGGATTGATTTGCTTCCCAAATTGTTTCTAGTATATTTTTTCATGTTCCACAATGTTGGGGACAGTTGGTGAAGTGGGTTGCACTTGAAGACCAAAATAGCAAAGTGGTTCTCGTTTAAGCCGTGCCTTTCTATAGAAATGTTTTGATGGTAAGCAATTCATTTCACTTCATAAACAAATGCATGTATTATTTCTGACTTTCTTGTTCAGAAATGACATTGCCGTTCAAAAGTTTGGGATCTGTAGCAGTGTCACATGATCCTGCAGAAATCATTCAAATATGCTGATTTATTATCAATGCTGAAACACTTTCAAATATACTTTCAAGTATATTAAAATAGAAATCAGTTTAAATTGTAATAATATTTCACAATATTACTGTTTTTTCTGTATGTTTGAGCAAATAAATGCAGAGAAATCTTCTGCTCACAAAAAAAATAATAATAATTTTGAACAGCAGTGTAATGTGCCTTTAGCACTTGGTTAGTAATGATGGCTAGTGTCACGTCTGTGACTAAGGTAGGATTTTGAGTGTGGAAGAAACCTTTCAGATATGGAGGTAATCGGTCTCCCCAGCGCTCTCAAGCTCATGTTCAGCTTTTCATCCCTCAAGTTCACTCACACATATGTGCCACCTCAGGAAAAACCGCTCTGATCAAATTACACAGCAGGCTCTCAGCCTCTCGATGACTCTGTATCTGCTGTGGCTGCTGCTTCAGACTGACCCTTTCTCTCCTGATATCACTCTCTCAGTACTGTTTTTTTCCTCTTGGATCAGGTGTAGGTGACTCATATGGACTTCTCTTCACATCTTTGTGTTCAGAGGTTTCTTTCAAGAGCCTTGAATGCAGAGAGACTCCAGGTCTGTCATGTGAAATGATCATAACAGTCAGTCTGTGGGAATCATGAGCTTTATTCATGCACATTTACTGCTTAAAGGTGAAGTGTGTAATTTAAACCTCTCTAGTAGCACCAGTCCAGAATTATTGCAAAAGTCATTTGATTTGTATATGGTGCTATAGGGTGTTGTGTGTGGTTGGCAGAGCATTGCCATGCGGTTGTTGTTTCTAAAGTGCTCATAGTGGTTTCTTACTGGCAAAAACAGCCCACCCCAAGTCTCTCTGACGTCACGGTCCCTAGATATGAATCAGTGGGATTTTTTTTTCTGTGAGTGTAAGTTAAGAGTGTAAGTTTTGAAACATCTTTCAAAAGCTTTGTTATGTTGGTTTATTAAAAACACTGCTGTTCATAATTTGAGTTTTTAAGATTTTTTCATGTTTTTAAAAGAAGTCTCTTATGCTCAACATTGCTGCTTTTTTTCATGGATTGTGAAACACTAATATTATTTTTATATGCTGATTTTTTTGTAGAAGCCATGATACATTTTTTTCAAGATTTTTTAAAGTAAAAAAATAGCATTTATTTGAAGTGAATATCTTTTGTAAAATTAGAAGTGTCTTTACTATCACTCGGGATCAATTTAGTCATCCTTCCTGAATATTCATTTCTTGGTAACACTTTAGAATAGGGAACACATATTCACTATTAGCTATGAGTTTTCCCACAATAAACTCATAATTTGCTACTTATTAATAGTTAGTAAGGTACACTCTTAAAAATAAAGGTGCTTCACGATGCTACAGAAGAACCTTTTTTGTCTAAATGGTTCCATAAACAACCTTTAACATGAAGAACCGTTCTGTTTCACAAAAGTTTCTTTGTGGCAAAAGAAGGTTCTTCAGATTATAAAAAGGTAAGAAAGAGATGGTTCTTTAAAGAATCTTTGACTGAATGTTTCTTTGTGGAACCAAAAACGGTTATTCTATGGCATCGCTGTGAAGAACCTTTTAAGTGCCTTTATTTTTGTAGTTGTTGTTAAGTTTAGGTATGGGGTGGATTAAAGGATCTAAAATATGTTCATGCAGCAGAATAAGGCAATAATTATTAATATAATTATTAATAAGCAGCAAATGTACTGATAATATGCATGCTAATAAGCAACTATATAGTAGTGAGAATTGGTCCCAATTCTCTTAATTGGTCTTAATTAAGACCAATTAAGGTAATTGGTCTTAATTAAAATAAAATAGGTCCTTCTTCTTTTTTTCTTCTTTTTTTAACCCCAGATTGTTGAATGGAAATGTATCACGGTTGCCACAAAAATATTATGCAGCAAAAACGTTTTTCAACACTGGAAAAAAAAGAAAAATTGTTTCTTGAGCGGCAAACAATTTCTGAGGTATAACACTATATGGCACTAAAGATTTTAATGGATGCTGAAAATGTGGCTTTTGAGAAATAAATAAATTAAAATAATCAATTAAATTAATGTCTTGCTAAATAAATGTCTGTTAATAAGAAAGATGACCCTACTGAGCAGTTAAAGCATCACATGCATGCAAACCAGCTAAACCTCAACCTCCTACTAGATACAAAGGTGATAACACAATAAACTAAGCAGTTTATCTGCCCTGTTTGTAGATAGAAAGACAAAATTATGAGTGTATAATAATCTTATTAATGTAATACATAGAAATCTTTTTTTAACCTCAAGTAACATCTCTTGATAACACCACTGCGTGTCACTACAGAGACATGTTTTATCAAATACAGTTAGCAGTCATTTCTGCTTTTTATGTAATTTAAGTTCCTGTGGTCAGCAATATGTATTGAGCAAGCATGCAGGGCTGTGGGCTGTAATCTTTGACACTTCTGTTAATAAGTCAGATGTTTTCCCAGTGTTATCCTGATCTTTTCTGATTCTCTAGTCCTCATGAGCGTGTATGGAAGGATTTTCCGGACTATTTTCAAAAGGAATCGATGGCACAGGAGATGCGCAGATTTATTTTATTTTTCTGAGCAGCAAGGCATACTGTATTGCTAAGAAAATAGACAGAATCTCATGAAAATCACATACAAATCATACACTGTCGCAATCACATTTTTATTAGCTTCATCTTTCGTCCCTATAAATGTTTTTTTTCTGGAAGTGTAACGCACGTTGGTCATGGAGACAGGGCAGGTTGTTAAAGTGTAATATGAATGACAGACGAGCAGCGAATGAGCTTCATCTGAGTCAGAACAGCAATCGTGGAAAAGAAAACACAACAGAAGACAGCGCTAGAAGCATGTAATGCTCATCAGATAGCGTAAATCAGTGGAAAATTATAGAAATTATGATTCTGTCTAAGCTAAGGGACATTAGTCCTCGGGACATCATCAGTGAAGAGAGGGACTGTCTGTCTTCTGAAAAGCAGACATGCTAATTTTTTTAAAAAGAACTGCTGAGTGGTTTAAAGGATTTAATTATGCAGTAACCGCGAAACATGAACCGCGTCCACAAGGTAAAGGGGGAGGTGTTGCTACAATTTATAGCAATATTTTCAGTATTGATATCTCAGACCATTATCTAGTTTCATGTATATTACATATAGCTAAAGCTGTAAAGCCAACTCCTTCTTACAAATATGGTAGAACCATCACTTCTACTACAAAAGACTGCTTTATAAATAATCTTCCTGACTTATCTCAGTTCCTCAGCATATCCAATAGCTCAGAACAACTTGATGATGTAACAGAAACTATGGACTCTCTCTTTTCTAGCACCTTAGATACAGTTGCTCCTTTACACTTCAGGAAGATTAAGGAAAAGAGTCCAACACTGTGGTATAATGAGCACCCTCGGGCACTAAAGTCAGACTGTTTTCGTTGATCTTCCTTAAGCGTAAAGGAGCAACTGTATCTAAAGTGCTAGAAAAGTGTAGAATATCAGAGACCGAATCAGACAAAGTTAAGATGCGATCAGAACATTGAAACCTGAGGAGTCGAAATTCCAGAGAAGCCCAACAGGACGTCATAAATCTGTCCAGATCCTAGCACCAACTAGTCTGAAGAAAGCCTAACCAGCAAGCCTCTTTCACAGAACAGCTTGCAACATTGAGACAAAAGAACACTTATTGATAATTCCAATTCAGGAAAAAGACTGTCAAATTTGGGGCAAGTAATCAAGACTGTTGGTCAAAGAGATGGCCATCACATGGTTTCCACGCTGGAAATCATGAGCTTCCTTAGACTGACTCTTCCCCCACATAGAAGACAAAGAACCCGACTGAAATTCCTTTGTTCACAGAGACTATCTTTTCCATATGCACCAAAAATAATCTTAAAAGGACTTATGAATTATTTCTATGCAGAGCCCCATATTATGTTTGTAACCCACACATTAGACTATCATGTTTTAATCAAATATTATGTATGTCTTTTTAATCATTATTGAATAGCTGAAGGATTCATATGCGTGTTTGGTATGTATGAGTTTGAAAAATCATGCTTTAAATGTTTCTTCCAATCAATTCTTTGTCAAATGTATCATAGTCATGTTATAGAAATCATGTTCAAAAGTATACTTTGCAAGAGTCTGTAAAATTCGGACCATGTGACTGATACAGGATTTATGATGGGGAAGAAACAGGGCAACACCCCGAGCCAGAACAGTATCTGATTGGTCAAGACAAGCATTAGGAGGTGTCTGAAAGCCGAGTTTAAAAACTCAGGACACCATCAAGCTCTTCTCCTTTTCTCTTCTCTTTTTGCTTCAACTTTTGCCAGCGCGTTTTGACGCTGCTCTTTGAGTGCCATTCCGGCATGCTCTGGCCTACATGCCAGCGGCTACTTAACACCACGATGAGAAGAAAACCCACCTAGTCTCGTTACATCATTTTATCCTTTTATTTTAGTTTCTTTTTTTTCTGTTGAGTTTCGTGTTCAAAAGTTAAGTTTGCCGCAAAGTCCAGTTCGACTGAACTCGCTTCAAACTTCAACAAGCAACTGCCAACGCCCAACAATTAGATTCCCAAGACGTCACTACAAACGACCACAGCCAATCAGCAACCTTGGGAAACCCCCTGTCTGCAAGGACGGCGACGAAAGGGAATCCCTTTACGCAACGCAAGCAAGTATCCTCCAGAATTTTGCTGAGCTGGTGCGTTTAATACAAATTTTAGCCTCATTGAGAAACTCAAAGCGAGGGTTAAGTAAGTGATTGAAGGTCGTTCAGGTCGATGCAATAGCACATATTGCTGTAAACCTGGGATATCACATTTTCATTCTCTTAAACTCATACTTTCCTTACTTTCTCTCCTTCTGCCACGTCTTTATGTGTGAATGTCTGTGTTCATGTGTTAGATTAGTTTGCATGTCTTAGATTTATCAAATAAAGCCTTATTTATATTGAAAAGAGAAGTATCTTGTGTTTTGTGCTTACAAGTTAATGTCTTAATCTGCCGATTTTGTTACTATGCTATTTAATAGTGTTTACACTATATTTTGGATTGTAATATCCAGTGCAGTTGTTATACGGCTCCTTCAGTGAATCGCTGCCGCCTCAGTGATCAGCCGTAAAACAGTGATTCTGTTCAAATTCCCTATAAAATCATAAATTATTCCCTTTGAGCTTAATTAAACTGTTTCTCTTTAAATTACATATTATGTTTACGTTACAAAAGAGAGAGTCCATAGTTTCTGTTACATCATCAAGTTTTTCTGCGCTGTTGGATATGCTGAGGAATTTAGATAAATCAGGAAGATTACTTACAAAGCAGTCTTTTGTGGTAGAGGTGATGGTTCTACCATACTTGTAACAACGAGTAGAATTTACAGTTTCAGCTATATGGAGTTTACACAAGACTAGATAATGATCTGAGATATCATCGCTTTGCTGCAGAATTTCAACGCCACTAACATCAACTCCATGTGACAGTATTAAATCTAGAGTATGATTTCGACAATTAGTAGGTCCTGAAACGTGTTGTCTAAACCCAATAGAGTTCAGAATGTCTATGAATGCTGATCCTAATGCATCTTTTTCATTTTGACATGGATATTAAAATTGACAACAATTAAGACTTTATCTGCAGCCAGTACTATCTCAGATAGAAAATCAGCAAATTCTTTAATAAAGTCTGTGTGGTGCCCTGGTGGCCTGTATACAGTAGCCAGTACAAACATCACAGGGGATTTATCACTAACACGTGTTTCTCTAGATAATGTTATACGCAGCACCATAACTTCAAACGAGTTATACTTAAAGCCTCTGAGAAATACTGAGAATATTGCTATAAATTGTAGCAACGCCTCCCCCTTTACCTTTTGGACGTGGCTCATTTTTATAGCAGTAATCTTGGGGGGTGGACTCATTTAAAGTAATGTATTCATCAAGTTTTAGCCATGTTTCTGTCAAACAGAGCAAATCTAGATTATTATCATTGATCAAATCATTTACAAAAAGTGCTTTTGTAGAAAGGGACCTGATATTCAGTAAGCCAAGCTTTATCAATTGTTTCTCTGTATTGTAAACATTTTTTTATTTGTTGAACATCAATTAGATTGTTACTCTTAATTTGGTTTGGATGTTTTCTGTATTTTCTAGTTCGGGGAACAGACACAGTCTCTATAGTGTGATATCTAGGTAAAGGAGTCGCTATGTGCTGAGAATTAACTGACTTCTGTGACATTTTAAGATCTTGCTAATTACCTATAAAGCCCTGAATGGTTTGGCACTCATTATTTGAGTGAGCTCTTATCACACTATAGTCCTCCATGTCCGCTGCGATCTCAAAACTCTGGCCATTTGATAATACCTAGAATATCAAAATCAACTACGGGCAGGAGATCGTTTTCCTATTTAGCGCCCAAACTCTGGAACAATCTACCTAACACTGTTCAGGAAGCAGACACACTCTGTCAGTTTAAATCTAGATTAAAGACCCATCTCTGGCTTACACATAATATACTATTGCATTTCTATCATTCAAATCCGTTAAAGGATTGTTAGGCTGCATTAATTAGGTCAACCGGAACCGGGAACACTTCCCAAAACACCCAATGTACTTGTTACATCGTTAGAAGAATGGCATCTACGCTAATATTAGTCTGTTTTTTTCTTTTTCCGAAGTCACCGTAACCACCCAGATCCAGACTGAGAATGACACTATTTCGACACACTATTTCCCCGTATAAATACTGTAAAGATGATATAAAGCCACCCAGCTTTATATCAAGCTGATGTAAAGCTGCTTTGACACAATTTGCATTGTTAAAAGCGCTATACAAATAATAGTGACTTGACTTCAGTATTGGGGAAAGTTACTTTTAAAAGTAATGCATTACAATATTGCATTACTCCCTAAAAAAGTAACTAATTACGTTACTTAGCTACTTTTTATGGAAAGTAATGCGTTACGTTACTTTTGCGTTACTTTTTAAATATGAGCAGGGCTTGATTGTTTTTAATACAAGAAATTACATTAATACAAATGTAAAAGACCTGTATCTTGTGAAGGAAAAGTAAATTCACGTCTGTAAAGTAAAACTCAGGATAAGAAGGTTTAACACTCTTCGGCAATAAAAAAACAATGAAGTACAATCGTTAGTTTATCTAAAGTATTTTTTGCTTATTAGTATGGTTGAACTGGATCATAATAAAATGGGATTAGTTACATTTGTGTTTTTTAACATATTTAATTATTGCAGGCTTGCGTCATATTCTGAGTTTGCATTTCACTGTTTTAATTCATTTTGATGAATACTAAATCTGTTTTTTGCGATGAATTCATGCACATTCACATTTAGATCTATAGTAACAGCATGCTCACACAGCGCACTGTCAGTCAATAAATGGGAAAACAAAGTAACTGGCGTTACTTTTTTGAAAAAGTAACTCAGATATTTTCTTGTAAATTAAAAAGTAATGCGTTACTTAACTAGTTACTTGAAAAAAGTAATATTATTACGTAACTCGCGTTACTTGTAATGCGTTACCCCCAACACTGCTTGACTTGACTTGACAGTAGTGAGCATCACATACGGACTTGAAAATTCATTTTGCACTGAAAAATATTTAAACTTTATTAAAACTATTTGCACTTATTTATTGTGTTGGTTACATTTTGTTCCTTTGTGCAGTGGCTCAGGAGATGTGTCTTTGAATCTGTAAAAACCTCAACAAACTGAAAAAGTAGTTTTATGAGGAAATGTGTAATGTATGTTTTTTGAGGTAATGTGTAATGTAATCTTGTTAAAATAGATTTCATAAAATTGGCATAGAAAAAGTTTCATTCAGGAACCAATATCGAAGTTTAGGTATCGGTATCGGTACAGGTATCGGTATTGATATCGAACATTTCTGAATGATACAAACCCTAAGTATAACACACAGGGAGGGAAGCCTGACACGAAATCATGGTTCAAGGAACAATTTTTGCCAGATTTCTCCTCCAGGTCACTTGCACAAAATCTCCATTGCATGTGTGTTACTTTATATTTTTCATTAGTTTTGATGAACTGCAGCATAATTTGACATTTATTTTCCACGGCAATGGTGCTTAAGTTGCATTTATCCCAGAATGTTCTTTAAAATCTGTGTCTGTTTAATGGAGGGATAGGGAAGAAGTGTTCTTGGGAGGCTGGTGGAAGGGCAAATTGATGGAAAATCTCTGTGACTAATGTTTGCGAGCAGTCACGCAAGTGTCAGCATGTATCTGCACCTCTCCGCTCACATTAAGAGTGTGTGTGTTTGTGTGTGTGTGATCTTGCTGATATTCACCTGCTTCTATTCAATACAGCTGCCTCCAGCTCAGCGTGCAGGAAAATCTTTCCACTAAACACATTTCATTTGAAAAGGGACGCGAGTTGAGCTGCCGATTTCACAGCCTATAAACTCACCATTTTAAACGTTTCTTCAGATTTCAGCTCAGCACCGCCAAGACAGTAATTTGGCACACTTTTATAACTCATGCTTTTTAGGGTGGAGTGGTCATCTGTGCTTGAAATAAACATGATATGTCTAATGGAAGTCTCATAATTACATAATATTAATGATCTTGGGATAAAAACATTCCCAAAATAATAGTCAGTCTGGTGGTATGTCATTAGAGAGTCAGAATACATCACAAAGCAGATTCTGGAGAATGTGTATTTAAAGGAATAGCTCACTCTCAATAAAATCTACATCATCTTCTAAACCCTCATTACTTTTACTGCTGTAGAGTACAAAAGGAGATGTTTTGCTGCTCTTTCTCCATACAAAGAAAGCTTTTAGAGCTCCAAAACGTGCAAAAGCTTAATAAAAGCACCAGTAAAGAAATCCATGCTGCTTGTGCGATGCCAAGTCATATGTGAGGAACAGACCAAAATTTAAGTCATTATTAATAGAAACACTTCTACAAAATTATGGGGGGGAAAAAATCATATTCGGATATGTATGTCATTTTTTTTTTACTTTTCTAAACTGTTTCCTTGCTGCAGGTGTGGAACCTTTATCAGGTTTCCTTAATGAAATTGTTTTAGCAATGTAATCAGTGCGGTGGAAATTGAATGTCAAATAGTTGTGAAGTTCATCAGTGGGACTGAATTATTAATAGTAGAGCTGAAGATCTGAAAATAGTTTTTGCATAGTGAAGATACACAGAACAATCTTTATTTAAGGTGTTCTTTTACAGAGTGAAATGTATTAAAAATTAAATAAATAATTTTTAGTGAATTCGATAATAAATACACATCCCTTGAAGGGATAGTTCGTCCAAAAATGAAAATTCTGTCATCATTTACTCACCCTCAAGTAGTTCCAAACCTGTATGAATGTCTTTGTTCTGCTGAACACAAAGGAAGATATTTTGAAGAAAGTTTGTGCCCAGGCTGTTTTGGGGCACCATTGACTTCCAGAGTAGGAAAAAAAAAAAATACTATGGAAGTCAATGGAGCCCCAGAACTGCTCTGTTTCCCACATTCTTCAGAAGGTCTTCCTTTGTGTTCAGCAGAACAAAGACATTCATACAGGTTTGGAACTACTTAAGGGGGAGTAAATGATGACAGAATTTAAATTATTTGGTGAACTATCCCTTTAAGATACATATCCATTTGTCAGTTTGTTCTGTCAGAAATGAATTTGTTTTGCTGATGTAAATGCTGTTTGTGAGCAGCACTAATCGCTCTGACATCTGTGTGTTAGTGAACAAACACTATCCTCCTCAAATTGAATTCTTGGTAAGATTAGAAAATTAGTTTTCTAGCTCGCCGTCGGTCTGTTGAAGAATGATTTAAGCGTAAGCTTAAATGAAATTATTGTTTGAATGAAAACATAAGATTTTCCTCCTGTTGTAATGATTTTTGACACCCTGATAGAGTGTAATTGATTGAATGTGACAGCTGGAACAGGCACACGGTTGCAGTATAACTGCTTTCATCTGCACTCTAGTTTTATTTCATTACCATATCCTTTCATAACAATCCAGCTCCCATTTTGATGCGAATCCCTCAGCTGTCAACAGAAAAACATGTTGGATCCTGAGGTAACATGGTCGGCCAAGCTTATTCTCCAACACTACTGTAGTTATTCCTGTTGCATGGCTGTTTGGATTACTTGATTCCTATTGGTCAGACTCTACACTGAGCAGTTAAATATTTTTGTATACTGATGGCTAAACTGTATATGGCCCTCAGATCATGCCACAATCTGTCTATTTATGCGCAAGCATTAGAGTAGTTCTGAGTTATGGCGTCTTATACCTAAAACTTTCGGTAACACTGTGGTATAGGGAACAATTCTCAATATTAACTGGTTGCTTAGCATGCTCATTATTGGCTGTTTATTAGTGCTTATAAAGCACATATTTTGCATGGCCACATTCTACATCCCTAGAATATGGGATACATCATCTGAAAGCTGAATAAATAAGCTTTGATGTATGGTTTGTTACAAAAGAACAAGATACAACCGAGATAAAACTATTTGAATATCTGGAATCTGAGGGTGCAAAAAAATCTAAATATTGAGAAAATCGACTTTAAAGTTGTCCAAATGAAGTTCTTAGCAATGCATATTACTAATCAAAAATGAAGTTTTGACATATTTGCGGTAAAAAATTTGCAAAATATCTTCATGGAACATGATCTTTACGTAATATCCTAATGATTTTTGTCATAAAAGAAAAATGTATAATTTTGACCGATACAATGTATTTTTGGCTATTGCTATAAATATACCCCAGTGACTTAAGACTGGTTTTGTGCTCCAGCGTCACATATATGGTGAACACGAAACCTAGATTTCCAGTGAAAAGCAAGAAAATAAAAGCATAGTTTATAAGAAAAGGGAACCAGAAGAAAAACATAGCTGAGTGAGAAAGAACTTAAAATAGATTTTGTTACATTGTAGATAAATATGTATATATGCAGAATAATAAGAATCTACAAATGAATAATCTTGTTGGTTTTCTACATTGTAATGGTCCCTTTTTCTTTCCGGACGCTTTAAGCTTTAAGTAATTTCTTAGTTCAGCTATTATGATGAAATAAACCTTTGAGAGTGATATAATGACCAGCTGTGGGCATCTCTTATGTAAACATTCTGTGTGTGTGTGTGTGTGTGTGTGTGTGTGTGCGCGCGCGCGTGTACGTGTTTAGCTATACTTGTGAGGACCAGATGTCCCCGCAAGGATAGTAAAGCCTGAGATTTTTGACTTTGTGAGGACATTTGGCCGGTCCTCACAAGGGAAATAAATTATTAAAAATACTAAATTAAGTTTATCTTAAAATGTAAAAATGCAAAAAGTCTCCTGTGAGGGCTAAGTTTAGGTGTAGGGTAGGTGTAGGGCAATAGCATATACAGTTTGTTCAGTATAAAAACCATTACGCCTATGAGAGTCCTCTCAAGTATAGCAAAACCATTCTTGTGTGTGTGTGTGTGTGAGCGTGTTTGTGTGTGTGTGTGTGTGTGCGCGCGTGTATGTGTGTGTGTGTGTGTGTGTGTGTGTGTGTGTGTGTGTGAGCGTGTGTGTGTGTGCGTGTGTGAGCGTGAGTGTGCGTGTGTGTGTGTGCGCGTGTGTGTGTGTGATTTCTGCATGAATCCATGAGTCTGCATGAATGCAGCTGTGATCATCAGAAATGAAGGCAGCTCTATGAATGACTGTTATTCATGAACAATAGAAGTCTTTGGCTGTAATTCACAGTTAGTAATGTTTGCGGTTGGTATTTAACGGATGCTCTGGACAGCTGGTTAATGGCCAGTTGTTTTTGGGCATGCCTTTAGAGCTGGACACGGATTGTGTTGGTTTGCACACCCTCGGTTCAAGCGGTTTTGTCCTGTCCAGGAAACGGCTGCCTGACCTGTAGACCCGGATTCTTCTGGTTACTGCTTTTAAACAACAGCAAGCAAACACTTTAGGAAGTGGAGGTATGTTTTGGATTATTTAAAAGAGAGAGACTGAGGAAAGCAAGCGAATAAACGTTTATATAGAAAGCAATGAAGCTTGCATTTACTTCTGTGAAAAAGTCTATAGTCCAATATGCTATAACACATGCTATACCACTAAACAATACTTATACTATAAATGCATCAGACATTCTCAAAAACAGCATTGCTTCCTTGTCTGTTGACCCAAATGTCTCGTAGCGTTTCTCATCCCAGAGCCAATCCTCAAATTCATCCAGATTATCCCTAGAGGAGGAATATCTGCCAGCATTCATCACATGTAGTCACGAGTTGTGTTTACATGGATTACTTACTGTAAAAATAGGCACCAATTCACCAACTCATCAGAAATATTTCAACCAAAAATAAATATTCAGTCATTTATTCCTGATCTTCATGACTGACTTTCTTTCCTTGGAACACACACACACACAAAGAAATGTTAAAGAACATTTGGGTCATGCATTTAATTGAAAACAAACAAACACAATAAAAGTATAATAGTTCATATGACTCTTTACAAGCCTTTTGAAGTAATTCAATATGCAGAACAAATCAAAATTTAAAGCCGTTGAAAGTCATTCTGGCTGCTGTTGCTCTTAAATCTCATTCATGCTCATATACTGTTTAGTCAAATATGACACTTCAAGTCACTGCAGCTTTAAGCGTGATACCAAATGCCTTTGTTTCTCATAACCAGTTGCACTGACTGTGCTATACGTTTGATTATGATTATTAACTTTGGAGTGAACTAGCCATTTTAAAGCAGCTGAGATAGCGAGAGCAGAGAGCTGGTGCTGGTGTGTCTGGAGGTGCTGTATGACACACACGTGGAGTTAATGGGGCTGCTGTTGAATTCATAACGAGGACAAGAGGAAGCCAAAGCACAGCGCTGTGACCACATCACATCTCTCTGTCTCTCTTACTTTCACTGTGTTATTAATCTGCACGTAAACATGCGCATCTTTCTTCTCAGGAATGCTTTCCACAATGAAAGTGTGTTTCACTTTACTAACCACAGTTTCTATGTATGCCTTTCTCTCACACATGCAACTCTATTTCTCAGTTAAGCCATTTATCTTGTGTCACAGCAGTTCACACTGCTAACCAAAGCCCACACACACACACACACACACACGTCCTATGGAGGGGATGCACAAACATGTTTAATGAATTTAAAGAAACAGCATTATTTACTGATTTTCCAATTAAATACCTGCCTAAAGGAAGATTTTTGAATAGACATTATTAAGCAGAGTAGCATATGTATTTGACAAAAAGAAAATGAAGCTGAATTTTACTGTTGTTTAATAGCATGCTAAACTCTTCATAAGATATTAGTAATTGACAAAAAGTTGTGAGCCGTGAAAATTGCACATGATTTGGGACCTTTATACAGTGTGTGCCATCAAAAAGGCTTCCAGCTTATACGTCTTACTTTAATTCACTGCCAAACTTCTGCAATTCTAAAATGTAAATTTTTTTTTTTTTTTTTATTATTTAGTTACTTATTTTAATCTGTGTACATTTCTATAAATTAAAAAATGGAGGTGGATGTACAGAAATATTTGCTTAGTAAACTAAATGAGGATATGCCATAAACTTGTGTTTTTTTGTTTTTTATATATAAAGTTTATTAGCTATAATGACTATAGATTAACCCAGATGTTAAAACATAAAAAAATAATTAAATGTTTCCAGTTGAGGATGTCTCTGGTTGTCCTTCTGAGGGCTAATTTATGCTGTTTTATCCTTTAACTATTGATAACTAAACACACACACACACACACACACAGAGACTGACATTAGCTCTACACATCTGTCTTTCCTTTTGAGTGCACACACACTGACAGTGAATCCTCTTCTGTTGCTTGTAATGTGCTGCCTGATAAACTACCTTGAGTGCCCCCACCCACACACGCCTTATCTGAGTCAACCTGTGTGTGTGTGTGCGCGTGTGTGTGTGCGCGCGCGCGTGTGCGCGCGCGCGTGTGTGTGTGTGTGTGTGTGTGTGTGCACCTGGTATTCATCACGTCCTGGGGACCAAATGTCCCCACAAGGATAGTAATACCAGTAAATCTGAATCTTGTGGGGACATTTTTTGGTCCCCATGAGGAAACAAGCTTATAAATCATACAGCATAAAGTTTTTTTGAAAATCTAAAAATGCAGCATGTTTCCTGTGAGGGCTAAGTTTAGGTGTAGGGTTGGTGTAGGGCAATAGCACATACAGATTGTACAGTATAAAAACCATTACGCCTATGGGATGTCCCCATAAAACATGGAAACCCAACATGTGTGTGTGTGTGTGTGTGTGTGTGTGTAGATAAGCAGAGGTGTCACTATAAACTAGGTAATGCATTACAAGTAACGTGAGTTACGTAATCAGATTAATATTTTCAAGTAACTAGCAAAATAGCATATTGATTTTTAATTTAGGAGTTTTTTTTTTTCTTTTCCTGTCCTCATGAGAAATCAGGAGTAAGTGCAGAGGCGTTGTGTGCGCTGTGTGAACATGTTACTGTAGATCTAGACTAAATATGAACATGCATTTACTCATCTCACTTACAAAAACAGATTCAATGTTCCTCAAAATTAATAAAACAGTGAAATGCAAACTAAGAATATGATGCAAACCTGCAATAATTAAATATGTTAAATAACGCAAATGCCCTTTATGTATTTTAATGCCATTTTATTAACCAAAAAAGCAAAGGTCTTTGCTGCTGACCAATTCAACCATACACAAAAAAAGATTTTAGATAAGCATAACATTTGTGTTTATTTTATTTATTTATGTATTTATTGAATTGCTGAAGTGTTGAACCATTTGCCAAAAAAAGAAGAGCATTTTTATATTAAAAATAAACGTGCAAGCCAAGCCAAGAAAAAGTAACAAAAGTAAAGTAACACAAATTAGTTATTTTCTGGGCAGTAATGCAATATTGTAAAGCATTACTTTTAAAAGCATCTTTCCCCAACACTGAATATCAGTGCTGACATGCTTCACAGATGGAGAAACCCTGGGCCAGTCTGTGTGATCTGTGTTGATGACATTGCAGGGCATTCAGATGAGCTGAGCATATTTAGTAAAGTGAAGGGATGTAGTGCAGATATCCCCTGCTCGGTGAAAGGACCCTGTGATCTGGACTTGGCTTGTGTCTCCACGGCTTATGATCAAATCAGCAAATGCAGGTGTTTCAAAGCAGCCGCTGACAGAACGAAGCCGCTTCTCTGTAACAGACTGCCAGTCCCTGTGTAATTGTCTCAGCAGGTGGCCAGGTTTCCAGGCCTCTCGTGTGAACTGTGCTTCCAGCGCTCTTCAATTCTTAATGTGCCCTTTTGTGCGTCTCTTCATTGAGCCGTTTCCATTAAACCTGGCTGTTAATGGCATATTATTTGCTTTCATCTCTCATGCCTTATAAACGGCACAAATATGAATGTGGTTTTAGCAGAAGCTGATGGCTGTGTGTAAATGAGCTGCTGCTGGATTCCCATGCATGGGCCGTTCTGGAGTCTGCATGTGTCAGGACACAAAGCTGTTGAGGGGATCCCTTACCAATCTGGCACGGGCCGAGCTGAGCCAAACCAACTCTGGCTGCCTTCCCAACAAAGAACGCTCCTGGATTGCACACTTTCAGGGGTAATAGAGTGATGCTAGTGAATTAAGTATGAATGAGAAATGGCAGTAGTGTGCACAGCTGCAGTATCTGAATCTAAGATGCCTTTGTTAAGTCTAGATAAGTCCGTTTACAGCCGGAAAAGACACACCTGACTATAAGTTGCAAATGGTCAAAATTGCATTGTTGGGATAAAAAGAACACAAATACAGTCAAACCAAAATTTATTCAGACACCTTCAACATTTCTCACATTATCATCACAGTTTATTCGCTGTAGTTTAGAAAATGGTAATAAAATATGACAAGAGCTCAGAGTTAAACTGTGTCAGAACAAATTCATCTTGGTAATGTCAGATAACTTTGATAGAAAGGTATGTAATGAATTAGGTCGAATAGCTGTCAGCTGTTAAATGTAATTGATGATACCTATTTAAGTCAACCAATTACCAAGCGATGCTTCATTTTGTTCAGTCTGTGGTGTAAAAGAAAAAACACTTAAGCAAAACATGGTCAGGTCAAAGTGTCTGTATCATTTTTGGTCCCAAATTGTTATCAATTTTACTGGTAGTCCACTGTATGAAGAGTTTTTGGTTATAATATGTCAGTTAAAAAAAATATCCAAAATTATATCTGTTGTCTGAATAATTTTTGGCTTGACTGTAAACCGTTCTGGAATAATGGAAAATGCTTGTTAATGAAAATAAATGTTTCAAAACATCATAAACAGTATAAACATGTATTTTAGTTTCCCTCACTCCAAAACAAATCATGTGGAAATGTGCTATACTAATAAACTTGGGCTCATGTGCCGCTCTTATTCAACATCAGTCCATATTTGTACTCTTTGTGCACGTTTTATGTGTTTGGTGGTAATTGCATTATAAAAGTTGCTTTGGAATATAAGCGTGTTTCATTTTATAAAACTGAGTTGTATTGCAGAATAGTTTGAAATGAACGTGATTATGGCAATAACTGTCACGTATTGCAAAGTAACTTCCGTGGCTAATGCTGCTATGCATGTATTTATGTGATTTCTTTCTTCTTCATCAGAACAGTGTTTATAGTTCGTGCTGCTGTAGGTGATTGTCTTAGCAATGTAATATTTTTAATTTCTGTTGGCCAGTATTATATGTGTGAGTTTCAAGGATCACTGTATGTCCTTTTACTCTTTTCATTATAAATTATATCCTTGTTTATAGGTTTTTTTTTTTTTTTTTTGCAAAAGCCATGAATTTGACAATTTAAATTGCATATAGTGCTGTAGTCACCGTGTAACTCACAGTTCACCAATTGCAGGTTTTCATTGTAGCACCCATAATTTCATTGACTAGAAGTTGCTTCTTGTGAGCACCTGCAATCTCTATAAAATTATTTTGAAAAATCATTATCTAGTATCCCATTAAATCAACTGGAAATCTTATGAAAATGCATTGGTCAAAGCTATTATCAGGCATGTTTATGTTATTGAGTGAAAGACTCTGCTGCAGCTTAGACTTAAACTGCTGATTTTGTCTGGCCAGAGGAGAATGACACTATTTTGACACTATTTCCCCGCCTAAATACTGTAAAACTGCTTTGTCACAATTTGCATTGTTAAAAGCGCTATACAAATAATAGTGACTTGACTTGACTTGAAAGAGCATCTCTGCCTAACTGTGTGTTTGCGTATGAGTGTGTACTCGCATACTTCACTTCATCAGCACTGTGTAAATAAACACTACCTTACTCAGCATACTGTCACTATTAGTGTTTACTGACACACAGACTTGACCTATCATGTTAAAGCTGATCTGTGTGTGATTGTGTACACATTCATGGTGTGTTTGCATAAGAACGTTTTGCTACACTTGTAAGGACACGCTTGCATAAAACAGGCGATTTGGTGAATAATTGATTGACCTCTTAAGCTCATACACAGACAGTGACATATTAGATATAGATTGGACACATAGATGTGTATTTGTGGGTTTTATTTGGAAAAAAAGGAAAAAGTAAATCAAAAACGATTGACTGAAATCAAGTGGGTAAACTAATTTCCCCTGTCATAACACAACTAATAACAGTGGAATCTGCCAGTTAGACTTGACTGATTTGTGCTGGGGGTCTTATTCCCTGCTGTTATTGGAGGGCTGTTGTCCCTCATTGTGACACAGAAGTGTAATCTGTCAGCAGAAGTTGCTTCAGTGATGAAGTGGTGTATTTCTTTTACTGAATTATCTTTTTGAAATTGAAAGTGTGATGATTGAGAAATGAGTAATAGATGATGTTATTGGCTGAAATATGATATGATAGAGATGTGATTGCTCAAAGAGACGATAACAAGTGTTCTGTAATCACTCTCTTTTTGTGTTCACTTTTGTACTTTTCTGACACTTCTTAATCAATGGCACAATTTTTGCTGACATGCAATTATATTATTTGCCATTGACATAAAAATGCTTTTTTCGCTCTCAGAACAGTAAAATTAAAGCTGCATCTCTGTGTTTTGGCACCTGCGGTGCTTACAGAGCGTTTATTGATCTAGAATATAACTATTGGGTCATTCTGTGTCAACTCAACCAGAGGACTCTGGCTCAGATTTTTGATTTTGTTAATATTTTTTTCTGGTTAAAGAAATACATGAATGAAGAAGAAATCCAAAACATTAAATGTCGTGGATTAATATTTACTGAGTAATCCACTATTTTGTAAAGGGGGGGTCAAAATGTCATGATCGTAACTGAAAAGGAAGCAGTAGCGAGTTAACAGGATGCTTTATTTAAAGCCAGACAGTACACAGGAAGATGGTGAGTGACCCAGGAACCTTGATGGACACACAGATGATCGAAGTGATGAGAGAATCCGTGAGAGCTGAGTGATCCGGAACACAGAACGCCGACAGGAACTGGAAACAGGTGACCACACAGGAAGACATCAACAACGATCTGGCAATGGATAGAAGAACTGGTGAGTATAAGTAGATGAGATGATGAGCTACAGCAGGTGCTGCAAACGAGACACAGCCATGACAAATCAGCGGTGATGGGCAGGTCACGCCCACACGCACCTACACACAACATAACAACACTGACACGAGACGAGGAGAAAGCAATGGATTAGTGAACCGTGACACAAAATGGCAAATAACAGAGGGACTTTAGAAAGGTGGCAGCATTATAATGTTACTTTCACACAGAGATTGATAGGTCTGTCATTAAAATCTGTTGATGTTTGTCTTTGTTGCATTATGTGCCATTGGTGACCATTCAAAAATGGGAAAAAGTACTTTTCAAAGTTATTTTTTTCCAAAGTTTTCATGCCTATAACTCAGGAAGTATTAAAGATATCTTAATAACCTTTTTAGATTTGGGGGTCTTAACAGACTTTCCTTTTTGGCAACTTCATTTTTAAGGCCCTTTATGGTTCAGTTCAAGAGATATTGGCATCTAAATATGGCCCCACTGCTGTGTTTTTGTGTGTGTGCGTGTGTGTGCGTGTGTGTGTGTGTGTGTGTGTGTGTGTGTGTGTGTGTGACATATGAGGACACAAATTTGTATAATGACATTGGTATGTCATAGGCATTACAAGGTGAAGGTGATTTATGAGCACATTTCCCCATGTCCCCATATTTTAAAAAGCGTATAAAAATGCTGAAAGTTTCCTGTAAGGGATAGGTTTAGGTGTAGGGTTGGTGTAGGGCGATAGAAAATAGGGTTTGTACAGTATAAAATTCATTACGCCTATGGAATGTCCCCACAATTCACAAAAACAAACGTGTGTGTGTGTGTGTGTGTGTGTTGTGCTTGAGTTCACTGTAAATACTGTGCAAACATGACTGAAAGGGTCTGAATTATTTTCATGTAAACATGTACACTTGCTCTCTCTCTCTCTCTCTCACTCTCTTATGTGTTCAGATGAAAGTGTCATGTTTTTTTCCCTGTCACTAATGAATTTTAGATCCATGAAATATTTTCAGAAACACTTAAGATCTCTCTTGTAAAGATCTCACCTCCTCACTGCTGTTCCACTCCTGACCTGCAGGGGACGCCCTCCTTAAGCTTATAGGCTATGCTCCCGCCAGGCCTCCAGATGGCACTAGTACACCAAGCTCGGTCTGCTCCACTCCTGCTCATTAGCCCTGATTCCCTTCACCTGTGTTTTACCCTTTATAAGTGTGCTTGTTCCTTGCTATTGTGTTCAGTCTTGAGCCTATGTACTCCAGTCATCAGCTCTCAAGTTAAGTCTATGCCTTATTGGACCTTTTTGACCCTTGTGTCTATTATTCTTTACCTGTTTTTGTGGAGGCTTGGCTATCCTAGTTTATTTGTACTTTGCTACCTTGGTTTCTCAAGTAAAGATTATATTTTTATTTTTGGAAGACTCAAGTCTCCTGACTCGTTCCTCCTCTGCTCTTGGGTTTCAACACTTGGAAGTTAGCTCAGTAGGAAACACAACCCACTTTGAACACCAGGGACCCGGGTTCAAGTCCTGCCTTGGGCGACCTCATTACAGCAAGATTGAACCATGGAAGGGAACCCAGCAGAGGGAATTTCACCAACTTCTAATGTGGATCGTATTTTGAACCTCTCGGATCAAGCAGTGACTATATAGCGGCATGACCAGGCACTGTCTGAGATCCTTCATCTTCTAAATCTACAGTCTCAAGCCTCCTTATCCCAAGAACCTCAAGCTTCTCCTGAGTATTCTAACAGAACCATGTTGACTCTTTCGTCAGAGCCCAAGTTACCAGCACCAGAGAGGTTTGATGGCAGTCCCGAGAGATGCAGAGGTTTCATTACCCAGTGTACCCTAGCTAGCCTTTCAACTCCAACCCAGCAGCTTTCCTACTGAGAATAGTAAGGTGGCTTACATTATTACCCTTCTAACGGGCAAGGCTTCGGACTGGGCCTCTGCTTTGTGGGATCAGAAGTCTTTACTAACAACCAACTGCCAGGACTTAATTTCTGAGCTGAAAAGAGTTTTCCACCATCCAGCCAGTAGGGGGATGTGGATTACCGTCTGCTCCACCTCATTCAGGTTCTCGGAGTGAAGCAGATTTCGCCATAGAGTTTCGCACTCTTGCCACAGAGAGTGGGTGGGATCAACGAGCCCTGAGGGCTACCTTTCACCATGCCTTGTCTCCTGAGATCAAAGATGAGTTAGCTTT
Source organism: Barbus barbus (assembly GCF_936440315.1). Lineage (NCBI taxonomy): Eukaryota > Metazoa > Chordata > Actinopteri > Cypriniformes > Cyprinidae > Barbus > Barbus barbus. Next base: position 2,603,681 of record NC_136747.1, on the reverse strand, counting down.
CCGAGACCCAACAACAGACCTTGAGTCCCTCATTGACGTGGCTATCCGGGAAAAGTCAACTCTCGTCCAGGAGGAGGGGGGCCAGGGCGAGAATAGGAACCATCCCCTGTTCAGCAAACTCAGGTTTAACGATCCTAGCTACCATTGCCCAGGGCAACCAACTTCACCAAGCATTTGCCTTTGTTGACTCCGGGGCTGCGGGGAGTTTTATGGACTATGAGATGGCCAAGAAACTTTACATTCAGCCAGTTACCCTCCAGAAACCCCTAAATATCACGGCAATTGATGGCAGTCCTCTGGGCACAGGAGAAGTTAGTCAATGTACTCCACCTCTGCAGCTACAGGTCGGGCAACACCGGGAGCTGATACAGTTATTTCTGATTCTTTCTCCTAAGCTTCCTCTAATCCTAGGCTTTCCCTGGCTGACTTTACACAACCCACATATTGACTGGTCTCGAGGGGTTGTTAGAAACTGGGGAACAAACTGCCAAGTTTCCGATAATACCCTCTGCCACTCTTCCAAGGTATTAGAGACTTTTCCAAAACCCTCAGTTGACATCTTCAGGCGGAGATCTGCATATTTTTCTGAGACCCAATCCACAGAAGTTATGGCTGTTCCCGTAATGGAGCCAGTCACAACCAAGTCTCTAGTGCACTGTCCCGAGTTATCCTGAGTTCCCCAGGAGTATGTGGACCTCCAGGAAGTCTTTAGTAAAGCCCTAGCTGCCACATTACCACCTCATAGATCTTATGACTGTACTATTGATTTGGTTCCTGGTACTTGCCCACCACGTGGAAGGCTCTATTCCCTCTCTGGCCCTGAGAGATTGGCAATGGACAAATATCTTAAAGAAGCCCTGGACAATGGATTCATACGTCCATCCACTTCACCTGCGGGGGCGGCTTTTTTCTTTGTGGAAAAGAAGGATGGGGGTCTCCGACCCTGCATAGACTATCGAGGTTTAAACCGTATTACCATCAAGAACCGATACCCTCTCCCTCTTATGACCACAGTTTTCGAGATCCTGCAGGGGGCTACTATCTTCACTAAACTTGATTTGCGGAATGCTTACTATTTAGTTAGAATCCGTGAGGGGGATGTGTGCAAGACGGCCTTCAACACTCCAACAGGCCACTACGAATACCAGGTAATGCCATTTGGCCTAGTCAATGCCCCAGCCGTCTTCCAAGCCTTTATTAATGATGTTCTCAGAAAAATGTTAAATACATTTGTGTATGTTTATCTGGACGACATTTTGATATTCTCTAGCAATTACCCAGAGCATGTTCAGCATGTCCGGCAAGTCCTGACCCATCTATTGAAACATAGACTTTATGTGAAATTGGAAAAGAGCGAGTTTCATGTTTCAGAAGTTTCCTTCCTTGGTTTCAGGGTATCAAAGGACAGCCTTCAGATGGATCCTGGCAAGATACAAGCTGTCTTGAACTGGCCTCAACCAACTTCAGTTAAACAGGTACAGCGCTTTCTGGGCTTCTCCAATTTTTATAGAAGATTCATAAGAAACTTTAGTTCTGTTGCCGAGCCTCTTTCTGCATTGACCAGGAGGTCAGCTAAGCCATTTGTGTGGACCTGCCGAGCAGATCGAGCCTTCAACAAACTAAAGTGACTCTTTACGTCTGCCCCAATCCTAACCCTCCCTGATTCAGAGCTGCCTTTTGTGTTGGAGGTGGATGCCTCAGACATGGGAGTAAGAGCTGTCTTGTCACGGAAGTAAGAGCGATAACAAGCTTCACCCATGTGCTTTCTTCTCTCGTCAGCTTACCCCAACGCAGAGAAATTATGATATTGGAAACCGGGAGCTGCTGGCTGTTAAGATGGCTTTGAGGGAGTGGAGGCACTGGCTGGAGGGGGCCAAACACCCATTCCTCATCTGGACTGACCACAAGAATCTCACTTACATCCAGGAGGCAAAAAGACTGAATGCCCGACAAGCCCGCTGGGCCCTCTTTTTTAACCGGTTCAACTTTACTCTCTCCTATCGGCCTGGTTCTAAGAATCTCAACCCAGATGCACTCTCGAGGCAGTTTGAGCCACCAGAGGTGGAGTCCTGTCCAGAACCCATTCTCCCCACTTCTAGAGTGGTAGCTCCCATTCAATGGGACGTTGAAACGGCTGTTAAAATGGCCCAACTGCAGCAGCCAGGTCCAGGTAATGGCCCTCCAGGGCGCATCTTTGTTCCTAACCCTCTACGTTCTGAGGTTTTGCAGTGGGCTCATGCTTCTCTCCCATCTGGACACCCTGGGACTACGAAAACATGTAAGCTCATCCAGAGGAAATTCTGGTGGCCTGGATTGCAGAGAGACATCCGGGACTTTGTTGCTGCTTGCTCGGTCTGTGCCCAGAACAAAGAACCAAGGACCCACCCTCATGGTCTGCTACACCCACTGCCTATTCCAAGACGCCCTTGGTCCCACATTTCTATGGACTTCATCACAGGTTTGCCACAGTCTCAAGGAAATACGGTAATCCTAGTAGTGGTAGACAGATTTTCAAAGGCTTGTCACCTCCTACCTTTGTCCAAGCTCCCCACAGCCAGCCAGACTGCGGAACTGTTGATGAGGCATGTGTTTCCGGATCCACGGCTTTCCACAGGATATGGTTTCGGATCGGGGCCCACAATTTACTTCCCGGTTCTGGAAGGCATTTGGCAGACTCATTGGATCCTCCATCAGCCTGTCCTCCGGCTTCCAGCCCCAGTCAAACGGCCAAACTGAGAGGGTAAATCAAGAGATTGAAAAGACACTAAGGTGCCTGGTTGCAGACAACCAATCAACATGGAGCTCTCGTTTAATATGGGTTGAATTTGCTCATAACACCCTTTACCATTCATCCATAGGCATGTCCCCTTTTGAGTGTCAGTATGGTTCCCCTCCCCCTGTATTTCCTGGACAAGAGTCAGAGGCAGATGTTCCAGCTGCCACTAAGCTGTTCCGACGGTGACGATGTCCCTGGCAAAGAGCTTGTGTCGCCTTTATTGAAGGCTGTCCGACAACAGCAAAGGCAAGCAAACCGTCACCGGAGGGCAGGACCCACACTTCGTCCGGGACAAAGGGTATGGCTCTCAACTAGAAACCTTCCTTTTGCGGGTGGAATCCCGCAACCTGGCTCCTCGATACATTGGTCCTTTCAAGATCCTCAAAAGAATTAATCCAGTTTCTTATAGACTCCTCCTGCCCAGGTCTATGAAAATTAATCCCACTTTTCATGTTTCCTGTTTAAAACCCCTTGTTTGCTCTACTCTGTCTTCAGCTAAGAAGCCCCCCACAGTACCTCGCATCATTGATGGTCAGCCAGCTTACACTGTCCGAATACTGCTGAACTCTCGACGGGTCCGTGGCAGGGTTCAATATCTTGTGGACTGGGAGGGCTTTGGCCCAGAGGAACGGTCTTGGGTTCCTGCTCGAGACATTTTAGATCTGACTCTCATCCCAGTTTCGCCGAGCCCAAGGGAACAGTCGGAAGAACGTTCCTAGGGGAAGGGCTCCTGTAAAGATCTCACCTCCTCACTGCTGTTCCACTCCTGACCTGCAGGGGACGCCCTCCTTACGCTTATCGGCTATGCTCCCTCCAGGCCTCCAGATGGCACTAGTACACCAAGCTCGGTCCCCTCCACTCCTGCAGATGGCATGATCGTACCTAATCTTGCTCAGTACTCTCCTCATTAGCCCTGATTCCCTTCACCTGTGTTTTACCCTTTATAAGTGTGCTTGTTCCTTGCTATTGTGTTCAGTCTTGAGCCTATGTACTCCAGTCATCAGCTCTCAAGTTAAGTCTATGCCTTATTGGACCTTTTTGACCCTTGTGTCTATTATTCTTTACCTGTTTTTGTGGAAGCTCGGCTATCCTAGTTTATTTGTACTTTGCTACCTTGGTTTCTCAAGTAAAGAATATATTTTTATTTTTGGAAGACTCAAGTCTCCTGACTCATTATTCCTCTGCTCTTGGGTTTCAACACTTGGAAGTTAGCTCAGTAGGAAGCACAACCCACTTTGAACACCAGGGACCTGGGTTCAAGTCCTGCCTTATTACATCTCTAGAGTGCAGATCACTGAAACTAGCCATTTAACCTTATTACTCTCTTTAACTGCACAGAAGAAGAACACTGAAGCATCTGTGGGAATGCACTAGAGAGGAATCTGCTCAGATTTGTGTTTTGTTGCCTATTTTTATTGCCGTATTTATTGAATCAGAGCCCAGTGAAGAAGCAGAGACTATCAGCTGTTAAGACTGATTCACTTTGTTTATAATGAAGACACATCGGGCCAGGATGCAGACTCTAATTATTGAGTTTTATTAGCTCATTCTGCTGTGCTTCACAGAAGTAAATGTTGCAGTAAGTGTTTCTCTCTCAATGCTGGATTCACTCATTCTACTAGACTAAATGATTTTCTTCACAGACTTTTTCCCCCGCATTTTGCATCTTGTAAGCCAACAAAGGAAAGTGTGATCTTAGATATTTCTAGACCATGTACAGCAACCAGCCACAGTACATTTTGTTGTTTTGTATGGCATTTAGAGGTTTATCAGAATAATAGAATAGTATGAAAAAAAAAGAAATCAAATAATGCACACAGGCATGTCATCAGCATTCAGTATGACTATACAACTACAATAATACAAAAAAAACAAAAAACAAAAACAAAACACACACATTCCACTTATTCCACATTTCCTTAAAACAATTAATTAATTGTGACCCTGGACCACAAAACCAGTCATAAGGGTCAATTTTTCAAAATTGAGATATATACATCATCTGAAAGCGGAATAAATAAGCTTTCCATTGATGTATGGTTTGGACAATATTTGACTGAGATACAAATATTTGAAAATCTGTCCCTGTTTTTCCGTTCCTCGTTGTGAGTAGATTGTTTTGTCCATACTCGTGTTGTGTGTGTAAGAATCTCACTTCTCAATTTCTGACTCTCTGTTCCCTTGTGCTACAGGACTCGTAGCAGGAGATCCAGCAGCTTGTGTGGTCTGCAGACGCTGCCGGCCAGCTCTGGAATCTCCACTTCCTTAAGCCGCCGTTATATATTGTTTATGTTATTTTGTGTTTTGGTGGCGAAAATAAAAGTTTTCTCCTGCTCAACTCTGCATCTGAGTCCTTCTTCACTCTCACCGTGACATTATATATATATATATATATAATTTATAATATATAATTTTATTTTATTGCAATTAACAAACTTTATATGTATAGTTTGGTTAACTATAGTAACCCTGGTTTTAATTGAAATTAATATGTTTTAAGAACAATTGTGCTGAGTGATATGAGAGAAGGTGTGGTCAATGGCTGCTTTCTGTGGTCAGATATTTTTATATAATTGTCATTGTTTCAGAATAACTGAATCTATTGACAGTTCTTGTCTAGTCTTGACTGGTCTTGTCTCTGTCAGTGGTTTTTCTGCCCTGTGTCTCCTGCTGCAGATCCCATCATCCTCTGTCTTTCCGAACAGCAGCAGAATTCCTGTCCCATTGTGTCGGGATTGCTGTGGTTTCCATGGAAATCCTCCCCTGCAGTAAAACAGGGGTTTCTCATCCTCTTGGGAGCGGTTGCTAGGCAGCGACGGCTGAACCGATGGGGACTCGTTACAGTTAGTTTGAGCTCATGGAAAGGTCAGAGGATGAGTGACGTTCACCAGGGTCACAGAAAACTTCAGCTCCTCCAGAAGATCAAGAACAAAAGCTGAACACAGCCGACACAAGCCTTTTGGCAAAGCCACAAAGCACTGAAAGACCTTTTTCTGTGAGGGATTGTGGCTCATTTCTAGACTTCTACTTGCCTTCTTTGAACTCAGGCTTCAGCTGCAAAGTCAATTCAACACAGGACTGTAAGTGAATACATCAGTCGGTTTGTATTCATTTTCATTTTTTATTTTTTTTTATTTTTTTTTGTTTTCTTAAATGAAAATGGTAAACAAAGGCCTGTGGATTTAAAGCAGAAAGTAACATCTGGAGCCAAGACTTTAACTATGTCTTAAACAGTGAGGATGACAAAACTAAAGAAAGAAACAAAAAAAGAAAGAGCATAAAAAGAAAAAAAACATTAATGGCAAATAGTTCAAATTGATTACAGTATATTCTATTTTTTGTTTGTTTTTGATTATGCATGCATTCACTTCACATTCATTTTTGTCACATTCATTTATTAATTCAAATAGAGTTTAAAGACACTTAATATACAGTGATATTATCGATTTGACTGCATTAACACCATAAGATGAGAACAAAACTTGAACTGAACTTAATAATGACACTATTGTCTTTTTCATAGCTTAATCAAACTATGTGTTATAACTGAAGAATTGTATGACATTGACACTGAATTGAATCAATACTGAACTGACTTCAGCTGAATAACAATACTGTTGTCTTCTGTAGAGATGCTTATAGCTCAACCGAACTTGTTTGATAATTGATGAGCTTCTTGTTAGAGCTGTTTTACAGCAGAATTTGGATATGTCTCATATGTGATGAAGTTTGCATCATCAAGTCTGTCATTTTTCTGTTTATTACTGTGAAGCTGCTTTGATTAAAAATCTGTATTATATAAAGTGCTATTTAAATATAGGTGACTTGACATCATGAAATTAATCTTGAAAAAAAAATAGCCTACCTTTTCAATTCAAAATGTCAAAATGCATGCTTTAATTTGATTGGCCATCTCAATAATTTTAACATTGGTGAAGGCTATTAGACTGCTTTTTAAACTTCCAGACAAGGCCAGGGCCTAGTTTCGTCTCTCTGTGTGTTTATTATTGTGTCTGGTGTGAGCTGAACTCATAAAGGGCTTCATTTTATTCTTGTGTTTGTTGTCACACTCATTTTTTCACTTTCTCCTAGACTCTCTCTCTGTATCTTTTACATGTGAACACTGTTAGCTGTGTTTATATTCCTCCCACTCATAATCTGTGTGTAATAATTCTCTCTCATTTAGCACATGCGGTGTGACACACAGATGTGTCATTTCTATTCACACCGAGGCATGTGCCTTCTCAAAGCTTCAGCCAAATTGATTTTAAATGCTTAAATATGTATTTTTTCTCTTTTTTTCATGTCTAAATCTGGTCTGCCCAGGGGTGTGTCACATTTGACAGATCATTTGCTTTAAACGGAAACTGTGAGATCTTTGCTAATCCCTTAAAAACCGTAATCACTCAAACAGAAACTGATGATGAGGAGGAAATCCTTTCTGACTTCTGACTCTTCCTGTCTGCAAACACACTGAAGAGAGGAACGCGTTCAACACAATGGCTGCTGCTTATAGTTGCTGTTTCACTATTTTCCATCCTCTTGATATGTGTCTGTGGACAGAGTTTGCGAACAGACTCCCGGTTGATCAGTCAGTCTCTGGTTTGTTGTGTTGTGATGTATTTATGTAGATCTCCAGGAAATGACCTTGTTTTGTGCGCACTGAGGCTCACACTATTGACCCTCTGGTCAAACAGAAAGTAAAGGGATTTCATTTGCTTTTGGATAAAAGCATCGACTGATTGAATAAATGTAATCAGTCGATGCCAATAGCTTCATCGGCAGCGTGTCGACATATAGCGCCATTATGCTTCAGGTGTCCCGAGTCCTGGCTCGCGGATCTTTCCCGATCCGGTCCCCCCCTCTCTCTCCCACTTTTTTCCTGTAAAATATACTAATAAAAGGAAAAAACGACAAATAAAAGAAGAAATGTAATCGTTAATACACTTCATATACAGTAATACGATCAGCATTGTGTAAATATTTGCTTTAATGAGACCTTGGAATTGTTTCACATTGTATCTTCATATCAGCTAGATGCACACACAAAAAAAATGTCTACACGATGTGTAAACCTAAACACATGCACACACTCTTAAAAATCCTGAATGAGTGCTTTTCTGTCATCTTTGGAAGAAATCCTAAAGGGCTAAGAATCAAATAGCTGTCCTCTGTCCCAGCATGCTCTCGGTATCCAAATATACTGGCATTGCCAGCATCCCATAATTACCACACATGGTGGTGTCTGGCAGTTTGGGCCACAAATACACATTTTCAGCTCGGATTCAAAGATTATACCACACTAAAGAGGATTACATAATCTGCATGTTTTTTTATGAATCAGTCTAATGTTTCAGTGCAGCTCCTCTCTTCTGCATTGAACTGGTTGTGCATTTGGTCCTAAAGGATAAAAGATCTACAAATGGAGGTCCACTATCCTGGCTCCTCCAGGTCCAGTGTATGTCCAGGACATCGCTTTCAAGGTCAGAGCTCGCTTTCTGACTCTAATTACGGGAGCTGGAGTCCTTATAATCTGTATTTTTCTTTAGAGTGCAAGTTTTTTAATGAAATCGCTCAGTGAATGCATGCAGCTATTGGGTGCCATGAAAGTATCATATAAGTAATATGAGATGCCAAATAAAAGGCACAGACTGTGAGAAACTGACATTTGAGTCATTATTCACACAAACGCTTACCTTGCATGAGTCACTGAGCAAAGGGTGAGTAAATGATGACACAATGTTTATTTATTTTTGGGTTAACTATGTCTTTATTTAATTGATATTTCTTCTTTTTTTCTTCGTCTTGCTGTATCTTGAACGTAATTTTAATCTTGAACGTCAAAATTACATGACAAACTGAATTACACATTTTTAAGAATTCCTGTGAATTTCTCTCCATTGCAGTTGTTCTTGTTTATACAACTGCATTAGATTTTGGATTTAAAAGCCATTATAATTCTGCACCGTGTTTACTACCTTAATTCATATTCAGGAATTAAATATGGAATTAAAAAGGCATTTTAAATGCAGTTCTGAATGCATTCTGGAAAATGTTTGATTGTGTGTGAAAGATATGATTCAACACATAAGAAATGCCTCTTTGTGTAAGCTGGAAGCCCCTAGTTTCTCCTGCTATTCTCCCTGCTGAACTATTTCTGAAATTTCTGAAGACAGCCCTATCCTGTTACATCCTGTGATATTTTTATCTCTGAAAAATTCAGTTGTCTGTGAAACAAACTAGATGATATATTATCTGACCAGACAAAATCCAGGATGAGAAGTATGTATTTCTATGTAGAAAAGCATTTAACTGGTTTAAATTAATAGTTAAAATGGCATCAAACCAAAGATGTAGCATAATGACTCAAGACAAGAAGGACACACTTGTGTTATGAGTTTGGGCTCCTTGTTGGACTTTTAGTTTGTCATCCATTTAGTTCTTGTTTCCTGTGATTCCTTCTTAATTGTTCTCACCTGTGTCTTGTTTCACTCATCAGTGTCTGTGTATTTAAACCCTTGTGTTCCCATTTCCCAATGATTTGTGTCAGTTCTTGTCCGTCTGTGGTGTGTTTTGTTGGTTTGTTCAGTTTTGTTTACTGGTTTTTTATGATTTGTTTGTTTTGCAGTTATGTTTTACTACATTTAGATCAGATATGGTCTTGAGGACAAGGCTCGCCACAGTCTATGCTTCACTTGTCTTAAAACGAATGGTTTTCATGATGTTATCTTGAGCAGACTTCTGGATTCTCTCATCACTCATTAATGCAATATTTAAGTTCATATCAACTCTGGTGTGTCAGGTGATGTTTCGCACGAGGATCTACCACTGCAACATCAACAGTCAGGGTGTGATCTGTCTGGACATCCTGAAGGACAACTGGAGCCCAGCGCTCACCATCTCCAAAGTGCTGCTGTCCATCTGCTCTCTCCTCACAGACTGTAACCCTGGTAAGACGCTGGTCTGATGGAGCCGGTCGAGGGCTGGAGCTCCAGTGTTGGTCAGTATGCTGGAGCTCCACCTGTGTGACCGAGACGACAGCAGAGCAGTTACAGGTGTGGGCATCGATACAGCCGCTTCGTGCTCATGTATGAAACTGCGCACATCTGTTCATCTTGTCTGAGCTGACTCTGTGGTTCTGAATAAATGTTGCACTTCAGATTGAGGGAATAAAGGCATGGCTTTTACACAACACTCAAATGCTCTTAAAAATAAAGGTGCTTCACAATGCCATAAAATAATCTTTTTGCCTATATAAAGAGCCTTTAACATCTGAAGGACCTTTGTTTCACAAAAGGTTCTTTGTAGAGAAAGAAGGTTCTTCAGATTTTAAAAGGGTAAGAGGTCATTCTTTAAACAACCATTGACTGAATGGTTCTTCTATGGCATTGCTGTGAAGAACCCTTTACTTTTAAGAGTGTATATCATTCGATTTGAAACGCAACTATCATGTCTTGATGATCCTCTTGTTACAAAAGCTGTGGTGCAACTAACCTACTTTGATAGTCTTGACGTTTTCAGTGTGTGAGATCCCTTCCATCGCTCTCGCTCTCTTTTTAGGACCATAATGTGATGGACTAATGATTGAATCAGTGTTTGAACCAATTCATTGAAACCGTTTTAAGTAATAAATCCCTGAAACCTCAGAGGGAGATTTGCTGAGGTTTAAATCTGAGACATTGATTTCTTGTTAGGGCTCTCACACTCGCACATGACTCGAGTGCAAAATTTGGATCACTGGTTATACCAGAAAGCATTGCACTGGGTTTAAACTGTGACTTCATAAGTCTGTGTCTGTCAGACTCTCTTTTGTTTAAATGCAGGGTTTTAATACATGCAGGGATCTTTGGTTTATTACTATAAAGCACTTATAATCTTAAAATGTTGCAGTCTCACTGTAAACCCTAACAAGCTGGCAGAACTCTAATATAAGATGATCAGTAGCATCAAACTCCAAGATGTAGTATAACATGCATTTTTAACTTTGTACTACACTTTTAAAACTCTACTCTTTAACGTACCTTGATCACACTTGACGGTAGTGCTAATTCCCAACGTGGCTGAACTGCACAATGATCATTTCTGATTTACTGCTGTATTTTATTCCTGCAGTGGTAGTGTGACCCTCCTTCTGTTATGGCCATTGTTTGTGAACTTGATGTACATTTAGAAACCAGAAGCCAGTCTAAAATCTTAAACTCAATTCTGGTTAGTCTAAAATGCTTTGGTTTGTCACGAGTTGGAAATGCACGTCAAGGTTAATTATTCTCCATTTAATATGGTTAATTACTTTGAGCAGTGGGTTTGCCGTGTTGGCATTTCTTCAAGCCAAACGACTCAATATTCACTCAGTGGATGTATTGATTTTTATTTTCAGATCATGCACTGATGTATCTCGCGGTGGAATTGTTATATCTCTGAACATGAGCTCAGTGCTCATTTTCACTCCATTAATACGAGCAAGGTCATTGTGCTGAAGGAGATTCAAGCAATCATGCATTATTTTGCATATTTTAGTCTAATTATACCACAGATTGTCCATTATTGCTGCTCTCACTGCTGCTAAATGATCTAGATTTAAGCTGTAATCGCTACATGTTTCTCAGACCCTTTCCACAGCTAGGGTCAGTTTTCTGCTCACTGCCTGTCTGACTCGTAATATATTTTGGGGAGATGTGGCATTTTCCTGCTTTCTATACTGTGGTGTAAATCAGTAGTTGTTTTTCCATTTTCATCAATATTTCAGTGAGGTTTTGATTTGTTTTGTAGGCAGTTGGAGGGTCATGAAGTCTGTGCAGTGGGCTGCTGAGTAAATGTTGCTTCTCTATAGATGTGGGGAAAACCAATCATTTGTACAAATGGCAAACAGAGTTGGATCTACAGTATATACAGTAAATAAAATCCTCATTCAAGGATGATGCAAGTTTTTAATACTATGGTCAAACATGTTCTCTTTTTGCCAAATCCCTTTTATCCATTAAGCTTTTTTTTTTTTTTTAGTGCTGGTTTTAACTCTGAGATTCAGTTAACTCTTTTGAAGAGATTTTTAACAGTTAAGCCAAATACACTTTTAGAGTTTTAAGCAAAAATAAATTGTAAAAACATAATTCAGCCATAATATTTCTCGCCATGAAAATGGCCACAATAGCTGGAATGGTGTTTGTTACAAACAGTAGATCTAGGGAATAAAGGCATGGCTTTTAAACAAGTTATGGACCTGATTCTGACAGTTTCAAAACTGATATTGCTATCTCTGACACAATTCACTATTCATCCAGACCCATATGTTAACTTGGTAATAGGCCATAAGGCCGTGAAGTTGAGAATTGCCATAATTTTGAACACAATCTAGCTAAAATCAAGTTTTGAGTTTGTTTCAGTAACTTGAAGCTTGATGGGGCCTGTCCCAATACCCACACTCGAGGTCTTTGCCCTTGACCACTTGTCTTGTTTTGCTGCGTTTGGTCCAAGTGTCCAGTTAGGTGTGAGGAGCACAAGTGTGTGTGTGTGTGTGTGTGTGTGTGTATATATAGAGCTTTTGATTACTTGACAGGATACACTTACAACATGCTGCTGTAAAAACGCAAGTCTTTAAAGAGCTTTTATTTACACATTTTCAGCACTTTAAAATAAACTTCTAAATTTGTGCAGAAATCCTTGTTGCAGAAAAGCGAGGGAAAAAATTCCAAATGATTTACAAAATGAACCAATAAAATGTGTAACTCTTTTAGTTTCTCTACCGAATTACATGCAATATCTGACTTTGGTTGCATTAAACCTTTTTTTTTTTTTCTCTCTCACATTGTGATTTTGGGGGTGGGTGAGGTCCTAAATGTGGTCAATAATGGGATATGCTTGGCCTCAAATACTGTTTCCTGGATTTATTGTGTTAAGGGCACTGAGCTTTTTTTTTTTTTTTTTTTTTCCTGACCTTGTGCAGTCTTGCGCACTTATTTCCTGATCTGTACATGTGCTCTCAAGTGGGTAAGACTGCAAGTGTGCATGGGTATTGGGACAAGCAAACGTTACTAGTTAAACACTTCTGAACTGTCATTCATCCCCAACTATTACATAAGAAGTCAGGGTTATTCTGGGGCTCCACCTACTTGACGTGGAAATGTGATTTTCAATTTTTTTTATTATATAAACTCTTGAGTGAACAAGGAAAAGGAGCTAGCAGGGCTTTTACCTGGCGTTTCTCACACACCCATCCCCCTGTTTGCTGCCGTTGAGCTCATGCTTTGGGTCTGGATCAGGATATCAGTCCTCCTCCCCCTTCTTGTGCCCTTCTGACATCTCTATGAGATTCAGCTCATTACCGTGGGGCGAGAGCAAGCGACAGTTCATTAACCTCTTACGGGTTTCCATCCCAATTACAAGCTCCTCTGTGTCTCTAGAGGAACCGTCTTTAACCCGACTGAAGTGCTGACACTATATCATTAAACGCATCAGATGTAATTCTCATACAGAATGCACACAGACCTTATCTATGGCTAGAGCTATACAATCTGATTGACTGTTTTTATGTAATGTTTTTGATTGTGAAGATCAGCACTAATGTCTGTCTTCACTGCAGGAATGTTTCTAACACCGTAGACCAGATCAGACCGTGTGAATGGGCCAAACTGCTGCTAACGCCTCTCTCTGTCTTCTCCAGCTGATCCTCTGGTAGGAAGCATGGCTTCAAAGCTCCTGATCGATAGAGCGAAGCACAACAGGACCGCAAACAGTGGACTAAACACTACGCCACAGACTCTGACCCGCATCCTTTAAAACGCATTCATCCTGCTGCACTGCTCCTGCATCAACTCTCCGTCATCCTTGATGTGTGTGTGTGTGTGTATATCAGTCTTTATCTTTCTGTATGTATATCTAATATTATATGCATATGTACACGTTTTTTTAATGTATTGGTTCTAGTCAAGTTCTATCCATGATTGTAATTGGAAGCATGACCAAGTTACATTTCACAAGCAGTGATTGAATTAAATCGGGTGAATTTCACACAACCTGTTGTTTGCCTTGTACTTCATTCCAAAACGCAATGTTTTAATGAAAATTAAGCCTGTCTTTAGAAATTACGTTTCTTTTTAATTTTGTTGACCATTAAATTAATATTGGGCAAACTGCATTAGTGTAATGAGAATTTGGTTGTGCTTAAGTATAATTACATTTGTGACCGTACAAACTGTAAATGATCCTAAAAATCTCTATAGTTCAATGCAGACTCTTTTAAGATTGTGAAATGAGTTGTCTGTTCCTTTGTAAGATTTGCTTCAAGAAGCAGGCCAAGTTTTTGTATAATTGTTGTTGATGCCGAAATGCTCCTTTGATAATCCTGTTTGAGTTTGGATCGGCGAGCAGCAAACGTTATACTGAGACAGTTTATTGTAAATGCGCAGTTGGTTCATATTCTAATGAGCAACAGAATGACTGGTCATAGTGTTTGAGGAGTACTAGTATCGCTCCGCTTGTTATATTTGCTGGCAATTACCACAGCTGCTGCTTTCCTTCAGAAAATGAATGGTTGACCACACGGGTAACCAGACTAATGCTGCTCTGTGGCTTGCTCATATTTTCCATCCACCTTTCACTATGACAAACATCAAAACCACAGCACTACTGTTATGAGCAGCCTTATGAATGTCAGTATCACAAATGCCGTTGCTGCAGTAAGTTTGTATGTAATGAGTATATGTTCTGTAATTACAGGAAAATTACACTGACGCACAGTATTTTTAAATCAGGAACATTTATTGTCTCTGATCTCGGATCCAGAAAGATACAGATTATTTGGATCTCTCCATCACATTTCTTATCAGCTGGATATTATAGAACAAAAATAATATAAAAACGGTAATTTTTATTTTGTTGAAATTAACTTTTTTTTATTACAGCTTTTTTATTTTATTACAGTCGATACTTTTATGCTTTCACTGGTCTTGTCAAATTCCATATTTACTTTTTACACTGGCACAAGGTATAAAAATACTGACTTGGTAATGCTGTGTGGTAATAATACATAAGTATATGAGTTCCAGACGTACTGTGACGGGATTGAAGGTTCTGGTGCTGTGAGACTGAAGAGAGAAAATATGATTATATTTTCTAATGACAAATTTAATCCTGACATTTTTGGCTGCAAAATGGAACTATTTCCCAAAAATGACCCAAATACGCAAAGCTGTCTTTTCTCAGTCTCTGTCATTTCTGCCAAACTGCTTCGTAAAGACCTTAATGGAAAAAAGAGAGAGGAAAAAACCTTTGGAAACGAGAGAAGAATTGAGTGCCCTTAAAATGTATTCAAATGTATTCCCTTTGCACAGCAATCCCAAACCTGTCTGTCTTTATCATCTCCAGACACCCAGAGATTATGGCTATATTTATTTGAGAGTAACAAGACAGCGTTTGAACGGAGCTGTATGCACTTTAGTCCATCATTAAAGCATTATATACTCACTCATATACACTCAGCAGTGTACAACTTCATAGACCGCATCAGTGTTGGGAAGGTTACTCTGGAAATGCAATAGGTTACAGATTACAAGTTACCCCATTTAAAATGTAATAAGTAGTGTAACTATTTCAATTACTTTATTAATGTAACTGATTACATTTGATTGCTTTTTGATAATTTTTTTACATTTCTAACAAATGTCAATTGTTAATCATTTTGAAACATTTAAAGCAGGTTTAACATTACAGTAGGACTCAAGCACAGCCACTTTAAGATCGTTTTGAGGTTAAATACAAATTTAAAATCATAAGGTATAATTTTAAAAGGTATAATTTAAAACATCTTACTACACTGTAAAAAGTGATAAGTTGACTTAACTTAAAACAAATTGAGGAAACCTGTTGCCTTAAAATTAAGTAAATAATATATAACTTGACAATTCACTTAACTTATTTTTTATTATTATTTACTTAAGTTTAAGGCAAGGGGTTTCCTCAATTTTTTTTAAGTTAAGTCAACTTATCACTTTTTACAGTGTATGACAGGAAACACTGGAAAATGAAAAAATGCAGAAAAAAAACAGTTAATCTTAAAAAATTAAGCATATACATAAACCCATCGAATAAGCATGTGCCCTACTCTGTGTCCTAAAATCTTGAAACATTGGTGTCTCGTATTTTAGAGCGCTTAATGCAATTTGGGAAAGAAATCTGTGTGTGTGTGTGAATGTAATAGAAGTCTATGGAAAGTCCCAACAGTTCACAGAAACAAACGTGTGTGTGTGGGTGTGTGTGTGTGTGTGTGTGTGTGTGAGACAATATTCAGATGTAATCCCCTTTGTAATTATTAACATTTTCATAAGAAATTGTAATTTAATTACACATTTTTCTCAGTGACTGTCAAAGATTACAGTTACATTTATTTTGGGTTACACTTTATTTTAAGGTGTCCTTGTTCCAGTCTAATTATATTCATTTAGGTATTGAGTAATATTAATTAACTACATGTACTTACTAAATGGTTAGAATTAGGATTAGGTTTAGGGTTATTTGCATGAATTAATGCATAATTTATTGTTATTATAATAGCAGAGTACATGTAACGTGAAAAGTGTGACCTTATTTTGTATTCAGTGTATAATAAACTGTAAGTTTGCATTAAGATTGCATTATTTATCAGCGATGTGCACGTCCTCCCTTCTTTCCAGGGTCCACAGAATCAAAACAACAATTCTGAATTTTGCATGTGGAGCATCAGTTGAGGGTTACTCATAGTGATTGCAAGCAAGCAGCAGTCAAAGTATCTGCCCACATCAGTCAAACTCAGATCAGATTCTTTTCTGCACGCTTCCCTGCATGCCACTAGACCTCAGAGCCTAAAGCAGACAGACAGGAAGTAGATCGGCACACCTTCCTCTTTGTCAGTGCGAGGAGGGTGTGTGTTTATGCAAAGACCTGAGATGGAATAACAGGGGGTTTTCCTATAGAACAGGCCACATAAAGTGGGAGATGATCATGCAACAGCCGTCATCGCCTGAAAGAAGGAAGCAGCTTGACCACATTTTCAGTAGTGTTTCTCTAGAGATATTACATCACAATCATGACCCTCTCATCTTCTTATGATTTTTTTCCTCACAGGCCTTCAATAAGCACTTCTCAAAAGACCAAAAATGAGTCGCAGGTCTCTTCCGATGATCATCAATGACAGAGAAAAAACAGCTAACCTTATAATCATGCATTAGGAGAGCAGAATAAATAGGCGTATAATCTTTCAAAAGGGAAGTAAAGCTCTTCTGTATCTGTTGTTGATGGTACAGGCTGTGTCCAGCTCTACAGCTTCACTGGTGGCCAGGAGAAATCAGCTTTGAATTATTGGCTGCTGGGAAAAAAGTTATCAAATTACTAATTATTTAAAGTTAGTGTCTAAAACTCTACACAAGTATGAAAGTGGCCCATAATTCAATACTTTATTTGTGTGTTTATGTGTCCTCCAATGTCTCTACAAGTTAATAAATTAGTGTGTAATTGATACTTTTCATGTTCATGCATTTCTAAAAAACACACTGACTTTTACAGCAAATCCAGTGTGTGCATCACACAAAATCATATGTGACCCTGCACCACAAAACCATAAGGGTCTATTTTTTTTACAAACCCGATTCCAAAAAAGTTGGGACACTGTACAAATTACGAATAAAAAAGGAATGCAATAATTTACAAATCTCATAAACTTATATTTTATTCACAATAGAATATAGATAACATATGAAATGTTGAAAGTGAGACATTTTGAAATGTCATGCCAAATATTGGCTCATTTTGGATTTCATGAGAGCTACACATTCCAAAAAAGTTGGGACCGGTAGCAATAAGAGGCCGGAAAAGTTAAATGTACATATAAGAAACAGCTGGAGGACCAATTTGCAACTTATTAGGTCAATTGGCAACATGATTGGGTATAAAAAGAGCCTCTCAGTGTGGCAGTGTCTCTCAGAAGTCAAGATGGCAAGAGGATCACCAATTCTCCCAATGCTGCGGCGAAAAATAGTGGAGCAATATCAGTAAGGAGTTTCTCAGAGAAAAACTGCAAAGAGTTTGAAGTTATCATCATCTACAGTGCATAATATCATCCAAAGATTCAGAGAATCTGGAACAATCTCTGTGCGTAAGGGTCAAGACCGGAAAACCATACTGGATGCCCGTGATCTTCGGGCCCATAGACGGCACTGCATCACATACAGGAATGCTACTGTAATGGAAATCACAACATGGGCTCAGGAATACTTCCAGAAAACATTGTCGGTGAACACAATCCACCGTGCCATTCGCCGTTGCCGGCTAAAACTCTATAGGTCAAAAAAGAAGCCATATCTAAACATGATCCAGAAGCGCAGGCCTTTTCTCTGGGCCAAGGCTTATTTAAAATGGACTGTGGCAAAGTGGAAAACTGTTCTGTGGTCAGACGAATCAAAATTTGAAGTTCTTTTTGGAAAATTGGGACGCCATGTCATCCGGACTAAAGAGGACAAGGACAACCCAAGTTGTTATCAGCACTCAGCACTGCAGTTCAGAAGCCTGCATCTCTGATGGTATGGGGTTGCATGAGTGCGTGTGGCATGGCCAGCTTACACATCTGGAAAGGCACCATCAATGCTGAAAGGTATATCCAAGTTCTAGAACAACATATGCTCCCATCCAGACGTTGTCTCTTTCAGGGAAGACCTTGCATTTTCCAACATGACAATGCCAGACCACATACTGCATCAATTACAACATCATGGCTGCGTAGAAGGAGGATCCGGGTACTGAAATGGCCAGCCTGCAGTCCAGATCTTTCACCCATAGAAAACATTTGGCGCATCATAAAGAGGAAGATGCGACAAAGAAGACCTAAGACAGTTGAACAACTAGAAGCCTGTATTAGACAAGAATGGAACAACATTCCTATTCCTAAACTTGAGCAACTTGTCTCCTCAGTCCCCAGACGTTTGCAGACTGTTATAAAAAGAAGAGGGGATGCCACACAGTGCTAAACATGGCCTTGTCCCAACTTTTTTGAGATGTGTTGATGCCATGAAATTTAAAATAAACTTATTTTTCCCTTAAAATGATACATTTTCTCAGTTTAAACATTTGATATGTCATCTATGTTGTATTCTGAATAAAATATTGAAATTTGAAACTTCCACATCATTGCATTCTGTTTTTATTCACAATTTGTACAGTGTCCCAACTTTTTTGGAATCGGGTTTGTAGATGTATACACCTGAAAGCTGAATAAATAAGCTTTCCATTGATGCATGGGTTGTTAGGATTGGACCATATTTGACCGAGATACAACTATTTGAAAATCTGAGGGTGCAAAAAAAAATCTAAATATTGAGAAAATCGCCTTTAAAGTTGTCCAAATGAAGTCAATGCATATTACTAATAAAAAATTCAGTTTTGATATATTTACGGTAGGACATTTACTAAATATCTTCATGGAACATGATCTTTATTTAATATCCTAATGATTTTTGGCATAAAAGAAAAATGGATAATTGTGACCCATATAATGTATTGTTGGCTTATTGCTACAAATAAACCTGTGCTATATAAGACTGCGTTAGTGCTCCAGGGACACAGTGCATCAGTCATGCATAGAAAGCCAGCGAGTCCCCACGAGGGGGGAAAATATTATTAAAAATAGTAAATGATGTTTATCTGAAAGTGTAACAATGTAACAAACAGGTTTTCTGTAAAGGGTAGGTTTAGGGGATAGAAAATATTGTTTGGTTTGTATAAAAGTAATAGAAGTCTATGGAAAGTCCCCACAATTTACAGAAACAAATGTGTGTGTGTGGACATCTGTATGTGTTTTAACAGTCCAGCGAGGATTGTGCTGATATTATGTGTGTGTGTGTGTGTGTGAGAGAGAGAGAGAGAGAGAGAGAGAGAGAGAGAGTGTGTGTGTGTGTGTGTGTGTGTGTGAGAGAGAGAGAGAGAGAGAGAGAGAGTGTGTGTGTGTGTGTGAGAGAGAGAGAGAGAGAGAGAGAGTGAGTGTGTGTGTGAGAGAGAGAGAGAGAGAGAGAGTGTGTGTGTGTGTGTGTGTGTGTGTGTGAGAGAGAGAGAGAGAGAGTGTGTGTGTGTGAGAGAGAGAGAGAGAGAGAGAGAGAGAGTGTGTGTCTGCAGCAGCACTTCCGCTCTGAGAGACACGCGCGTCCACGGACACACACCGACACAAAGAGAGGTACACAAGCCTTCAAACCTTACAATATACCTCCTTATTTCTCTTATATTTCCGTCAGCGGTGCGTTAGGATGCCTTTGTCCTCGTCTGCACGCTAAACATTTCTCCGTCGACGGTAAATGAAGACAACAACTGCGAGTCTACAGCGCTGACGACACATTTACCGTGTTTTTACCACATCCCTTCAGTTTGTGCTCGGTTTCATCTCGTGTCATTGATCGCTTGTGAACGGATCGGGATCAGCGTTATATTGTGTAACGGGTTTAGAGCTGTTTCGAGACGAAATGCGTGGTATTTAGAGCGGTGTTGTTGATCTGGAGTTAAAGCTCAAATACATCGCTTACATTGTTGCAGCTTTTGCGTCGTTACAGATGAACGTGTTACGTGCGCGTTCACAGTGTTTCACAGCAGTTGTGTGTGTGTGTGTGTGTGTGTGTGTGTGTGTGTCATAGATCGGGATGTCGGATGAGGACTCGCGTGCCAGCTCTAGTTCATCCTCCTCTTCCTCTTCCTCCACCCTTCAGCAGCAGGAGAAAGACACATCTGGGAAAAAGAGAGACAACAAAGCCAACATGAGCAAGACCTCCAAACTCCTCTCCACCAGCGCCAAGAGGTGAGGAGACCCCGCTTCCCAAAAGCATCGGAACCAATGGAGCTATGATCAGTTTGCCATGCTTTTGGGAAACGCAGCCCTGGGCCGGGTCCCAGTTAGTCAGCAGCGGGTTATACAAACACTGCATTCAATGGCACTGAAGCATTTAGCCAACTTTAAAGATGCGCAAATACTTAATGACTACAGTGACTGCTTCAAAATTGAGATGAAAGCTGTGATTAAGTCATTTTGTTCTTATAACTGCTCCATCAGACAAGGCCCAAACCGTTTTTGGGTGGTGTAGGTATTTAAATGAATTATTTTTAAAAAAACAACCTAAAAAGCCATAGTTTATTGTAAAATCCACTTGAACTATTTGCAAAGAAAAACTTAATCGTATGCCTAATATGTTGAAAACAGCTCTGGCGATGTTTCTGGTCACATTCAGTAAATTACATGATTTACATTAAAGCCTATATATTTTTCATTTGAAATTAAGAAAGCTTGCTTTTAATAAAAAGCTGAGTAGTTTGCATCACTGGATATTACTGCTGACTGCTGAAGATTTCCGTTGTAAACAGATGACATATTAAATGTGACCCTGGACCACAAAACCAGTCATAAGGGTCAATTTTTCAAAATTGAGATTTATGCATCATCTAAAAGCTGAATAAATAATATTTCCATTGATGTATGGTTTGGACAATATTTGGCTGAGATACAACTATATGAAAATCTGGAATCTGAGGGTGCAAAAAAATCTAAATATTGAGAAAATCTCCTTTAAAGTTGTTCAAATGAAGTTCTTAGCAATGCATATTACTAATCAGTAATTAAGTTCTGATATATTTACTGTAGGAAATTACAAAATATCTTCATGGAACATGAATCCTAATGATTTTTGGCATAAAAAAGGATAATTTTGACTCATACAGTGTATTTTTGGCTATTGCTACAAATATCCCCCAGCGATTCCAGACTGGTTTTGTGCTCCAGGGTCATATGTGTTGCTACCTACTAAACACTTTTTCTTTGTTAAAATTGAAGCGTTGCACTGGAAATCATGCTCTGCTGTAAACAGTAAAGCCTTTGATTTGGTTGATCATCTCAGTCATTTTGATATTAACGAGCACTATTAGACTGATGAAGAAGACCAAACTAAACTATCTTGTCAAATGTTGTCATCCTAACAACACAGAGTGCAGTACAGCATGCAGCATAAAGAATATAACGTACTGAGGGGAACAATGTGGCCTTAACTTAACTAGGTGGTTGCTAGCCTGCCATCAGATGGCATTTAACCTTTCATCAACCACAGAATTGTGGGATACCAAAACTGACCAAATGAAGGAATGTTAGAAGGCAGGGTGTTGCATTTGTAAACGCCTTCATGGCATGCTGTTATCTTGTCAGACAGTGCTATTTTTTGAGGTTTCGGACAGCAGCTTTCACTTTGAAACAGCTAAACTGCAGAACACAACAAACATGCTCTTCTAGAATAATTTGGTACTGGGAAATGCTGTTTAGGTGAGCGGCTTGCCGAGTTTTGAGACGGCTGTTATTTGATTCCACAGTACTTTATCTAGATGTATTTGGATGTGAGAGTTCAGAGATGTTCATGGGAATTGTGTGTCTTCCTTCAGGATTCAGAAAGAGCTGGCTGACATCATGTTGGACCCACCACCGAACTGCAGGTGAGGAGATGCTTCGGAGCTCTTTCATATTCTTTGGTTGCATTAGTGGGTCTCAGTGTTTGGATGAAACAAACTGCATGTGGGATCTGCTGCTTTCAGCAAAAAAAGGTCATATTAGTGAATTTTAGGTGTGATCTGCAGACTAAAGTCAATAGTGTAGCTAAGAATGAAGCACATCTCACACAGAAGTCACTTTCAAACCAAATTTCACGGAGCAGTGTTAAACGTGACGGCACTTTAACTCCGGTCTGGTTTGTAGCTGTGGCAGAGTTTCCTCCAGCTCTCTCATTTCTGCGGCTGCCATCAGTTGCTTGTTGAAGTGACTTTACGCACCTATTAAACCTGGTAGATCCCTATATATGTGACTCTGGACCACAAAACCAGTCGCTGGGGTATATTTGTAGCAATAGCCAAAACTACTGTATGGGTCGAAATGATTGATTTTTGACCAAATTGGATGTTGTCAGATGAGGATTGATCAGTAATATTGCACTGGAACACAGCAGATAGTTCAGATCTGTACTTGACCTGTTTACCAAACAAGCCAGGCTTATTTCAGTTAGTCTCATGTTAAAAAATAAATTCGACCTCACGTTGTGTCAATCACGTTTACACACTGCCTTTTGTCTGTCATAAAAAAATTCGGATCAGGTTTGATCTTCTGTGTTTTCGCATCCGTAGCAAGCATTTTGATAGGAAAGGATGACGAATACACATAAAGTGTGTTTTTTGTGATTGTATCTGAAGGTAATTGTACCCGACTCAGAAGTGCACAGCTGACACACCTCGTCTTTAAAACCACTCGTCATCTTTAGCATCTGTTTATACACTTCAGCTCTCTCCTTCTCTCATGTGTCTGTGTTTATTAGCTGCGTTCTCGGACTCGTTCTTTTATCTTGAGGCGTAAGAGTCGCATCTCTTCCCCTGCCATTGAGCTGAACCCCCTGTGGTTCTTCTCTTATCTCGATTTATTAGCAGTGTTTGCTAAAGCCAAACACACGCTACACCACTAAGGCTTGTGTTCGCTTTTGTATTTGAAGTCTTGAGCAGAGCGGTCCAGGTTGTAGTCAGCTCACACCTATCCGCACACTTACGCTACGCTGCAACAGATGTTGAATTCATTTGAAAATTTATATTTGCAAGTCTGTGGTTGTTTGGCTCTTGCTAGATGTTTGTTAGGAGGATGTTCTGGGTGGTCAAGTAAAGACCTGTTCAGCCTGATTTTCAGCTCAAAAAAGAAAGCAAATTCTCTCAGTAATTCCCTGTTGTACCCAGGACACAAAACACTAAGCACATTTCTGTTTTTGGCTTCTCTCCTGAGCGCAAAATGTTACTAATGCACGTTTCTTCAAAGCAATAAAATAACACGACTATCTTTGGAAAAAAGTGCATAAAGTTTAAAACCATATAAGTTGCTCAAACAATTAGAAACAAACCCGCATCATGTATGTATGTGTGTAGTTTAATGCAAAGGACCGAAAACCAATCACAAAGAGTAGCCTACTTTTTCATTTAAACATGAGATGCAGTGGGATGGGGAAAAGCCGTCATTAATTCTCAAGACATGTTTTTAAAAGTTGAACTTGCATTCATTTTACATGGCTTTTTAAACATGCTGCGCCTCTCTCTTGTGCCAGACGCGAGTGCAACGGTGATAGATGTCCCTGTAGAAAAGGCAGTATTTATTTTAAATTAGATGAATATTCAAAATATTGTCAAAAAAAATTTGACAGCCCAACGCTGAATTTTCTCAGACCTTAAAGGCGATTTAAATAAGTGATTTTTCAAAAACGTTATAGAAAAGAGTCGGGGGGCCGAGTACCAAATCAAACTTGTAACCAATCAGCAGTAAGGGGCGTGTCTACTCATGATGTGGAGGAGAAGAGCGTTCAGTGAACAGCTGAGCCGAGTGATAGAAAGATAGAAAGTGACGTGACATACGGCCAAGTATGGTGACCCATACTCGGAATTTGGATGGGTTCGGAATTTAACCCATCCATAGTGCACACACACACACACACACCGTGAACACACACCCAGCAGTGAACACACACACACACACACACCGTGAACACACACCCGGAGCAGTGGGCAGCCATTTATGCTGCGGCGCCCGGGGAGCAGTTGGGGGTTCGGTGCCTTGCTCAAGGGCATCTCAGTCGTGGTATTGAGGGTGGAGAGAGCGCTGGACATTCACTCCCCCCACCTACAATCCCTGTATACAATACAATATTATTATCAGCAAAAGTTGCACTTCCTGTTTATTTAATGCAAAATACATCTTTTCAGGGGAGTCTTTTTTTTGCTTGTTTTATTGTCCACTGAGTGAAAACCATAAATCCAACGGCATAGAAAAGCAATAGCAAACCTCCACTTAACAAGCCACATGATTTGAGCTGTAATTCATATGTCATTAATCAAATCAAGAGTCAGTATATTCTGTCTTAGATGTTTAATGTGTTATTGGTCTAGTGTTTTTTCTGCTCAGACTTCAGACTGCTGGCCTTCTCACATGAATGCATGTGTGTTGTGTCTCAAGGCGAAAGGAAGTATTGTAAACACTTCAGAGGTTCCTGTGACCTTCGGTGTTGTCACAAGTATTATGAGAGTGTGTGTATTTATAGATGATTTCAGAGATCGTTGCAGGACAAACAGAACCCGTTTGAGAGCTGCTGTGCTCAGGGGTTTTCTTTAAACTTCATTAAAGAAAGCAGCCGCGTTACATCTGAGGACACTGAGGAATGCTAATAACTCACTGTTGCTTGTGAACTAGATTTAGGCCCTGGAGTTGTTTTCTGATCTCACTACTGGAGCATCTGACAGACTTGTGAAGCGATTCTCTCTAACACAATATTAAGCTGAGCCGTTCTTTGTATGATTGTCATGTAGTGAGATGTTGAGGGTCAAATGATTAGTAATGGAACTATTTTTTTCTAGATGACTGCTTGGGTGTTTGATCTAGACATAAGACATGAGGCTGTGTTTGGTGTGTTTCACGTCACGCAAGCAGTGTGAAATAATATGGAGCGAAATAACGAGACGAGAGAGGCGTCATCTCATCTTTGCAGGGAACTTTACTGAACAAGAAATAACTGATAATACAGAACAATAGTGCAGCTAATTGTAAACGAGTCTGGAGAGAGCTCTTCGCTCTGAACATGCTGCAGCTGCTTATGGCAAATCTAGTTCATTTCAACACATCGCAATGAGCTTATTGCTGATCTAAAACAACAAAATGATCTTAAATATTAAAGCAACAAATTATTATCATTCAGTATAGCTTTATCCAGTACGAGTCAGTTACAGCTAGTGTATTAAACTAGTGTAGACAACTAACCACAAACTTTTGAGCTGTAATATTATAAATCATGTAGTGTAATAATTTAAAAAATCAATTAACAATCAATCCCCGCACGCCGGACGGCAATAGATAGGTGCGTAGAGGAAAAATACCAGAAGTGTCAAAACTGAAAAACAAAATCCTGCACAGCAAGAAACTGCTGAAATGCCCCCATTGCATTATTGTTTTCTGTAAGTGAGAGGTGAGAATGAAGTCTCTACTCATAGCTTCAGCTCCTCTGTGTCTAGTGTGCATTGTGAGCTGTGCATCACTGGCTGTATGCAGACAAGACCCCTGTGTTACTGAACTGAATGGCAGCAGCAGTGTGACGGACCCCTGACACGTCCAAACACTGCATGTGTTCAGACAGTGCCTCCTGTGTGTGCTTGTGTTCAGCTGTTGAGATGCTTCTGTTGTGAATAGGGATGTAACGATTCACTCAACACCATTTTGAGTTCACAATTCTATTTCCTCAATTTATTTTTTACAAAATGAGATTGAAGACATTATACAGTAAGTGACGTGTCCTTTTATTAGGCTATTGCTGCGAAATATAATAAAACTAAATTGAAAGTTTAAAACAAACCCCAAATCAAATAATTGACACAAATAAAATAAATCTGTTCATATAAACAAACTAAGGCTTTATTTGTGCTCTTTCCATTTAAAATTAGAGGCAACCACTGCATTTTAATCATGATCCAAACAAAGATACAGCATACATGCAACATGAGGAGTTTTTAATCTAAATTAGATTGTATCATTTCAAAATTTGAAGCAAAAACAGAATGGTCTGACTTTGGTTTTGTGAAACTACATAAAACACAACTGAAGGAAACAGCAGAGGAGCTGAATGAGACGCAGTCACTCTCTGCCAGCAGGTGGCGCTTATGAACAGCAATAATACAGTGTTTCCTTGGTTACCGCTGTAAACGATGCAGCTATGAACAGCAATGATAGTGTTTCCTTGGTTACCGCTGTAAACAATGCAGCTATGAACAGCAATGATAGTGTTTCCTTGGTTACCGCTGTAAACAATGCAGCTATGAACAGCAATGATAGTGTTTCCTTGGTTACCGCTGTAAACAATGCAGCTATGAACCGCAATAATAGTGTTTCCTTGGTTACCGCTGTAAACAATGCAGCTATGAACCGCAATGATAGTGTTTCCTTGGTTACCGCTGTAAACAATGCAGATATGAACCGCAATAATAGTGTTTCCTTGGTTACCGCTGTAAACAATGCAGCTATGAACCGCAATAATAGTGTTTCCTTGGTTACCGTTGTAAACAATGCAGCTATGAACCGCAATGATAGTGTTTCCTTGGTTACCGCTGTAAACAATGCAGATATGAACCGCAATAATAGTGTTTCCTTGGTTACCGCTGTAAACAATGCAGCTATGAACCGCAATAATAGTGTTTCCTTGGTTACCGCTGTAAACAATGCAGCTATGAACCGCAATAATAGTGTTTCCTTGGTTACCGCTGTAAACAATGCAGCTATGAACCGCAATGATAGTGTTTCCTTGGTTACCTCTGTAAACAAAGCAGCGCTGCACTTATGAACATTGTTCAGAGGCAAGATGAAAATAAAATACTATGTAAACGTTTCTAAAGACAATCAGTTCCCCTCAGAGATGCATTCATATAAACTCCTACCCTAATTGTATCGTGATTTGTTTGGCATCTCAACCGATTTGAATCGTCACACATTTGAATCGATTTTCAGCCGGCTGGCGGTTAATCGTTGCATCCCTAGTTGTGAAGCATAAATCCGGGTGGAAATGACACTCATTGATGCACTCGTCTCATGGGTGTTACGCTCAGACGCTGACACAGCAAGGGCTCGTCCATCTTTGCTGCCATGTACGCTCGCCCGAAAGGTGAGCTTGGCTACGGGAAAAACTTGAGCCTAAATTTACCTCTTATTATTTTTAGGATATATATTTAGGTCAGATTAAAGTTCCCAAGTAGGGTTGGGAACTGGAGATGGATGAATACCATATTCAAGAAGGGCTGAAAGTATATTATTCTGGAAGAAAGGTTACTATGTTAGCAGCAGCAGAATTTCACAAAACTTGATTAGGCTGCTGTCACTTTAAGACCTAATACACCCGATCAATATATTAACACACTTCAGATTCCTGATGGACAAAATCAAGTCCTGACTTACATGTTCCTTCTTGTTTCTTACATGGATATATGCAACCGTAGGGAAGAGAGATGTAGATGTGTTACTGATGTTCTGCGTGCTCATTTGGGAATCAAGTAGACACCGTTAAATCCACAGTATATATACACTAGTCAATATGTCTATAGTTACAACATTTTACCATGTTTTCTTGATTTGTAACCTCACAGGACTTTCCTAGATTTGTTCTTTATTTGTTGAGTAAATATGTGTTCACATTTAGTTTAGATCGCATTCACACAAGGCATCTGCAATAACTCCTGATTTCTCTCAACATGAGGACAGGAGAGCTGTCAGCCAATGCATGGAAAACAAAGTAACTACTTGAAAAAGTAACTCAGATTTTTCCTTCTAAATTAAAAAGTAATGCGTTACTTTACTAGTCACCTGAAAAAAGTAATCTGATTAACTTGTAATGCATTTCCCCCAACACTGCTTGTCTGACTGCATGGAGGGCAGTAACAGTCATTTGAGGACATGCATGCTTTGCCCTGATTATTGTCTGCGGTGTAGCTCTTGTCATCCAGCAGCTTGCTTCCTCTGTGTGTTTGTGTGTGGTTCAAGCCAAAGCTTTCAGAAATATTGCATTGTTTCTCCACTCTGTCCTACAGATCTGTGGATGATTTTGAGCTATTTCATTCACATTAACTGCTAGTCAGTGTTTTACTGCCTTTTAATCAATCATTTGACAGTGAGATTAGCTACACCTCTTCAAGTTACAAGGTCACATCGGGTTCAATAGAAATGTATTGTATCTTCTGCTGATGTAAATCATTGTGTGGTGTTTGTTCTGAGTAATAATGATCCTCTCTTTGTTTGTTGTCAGTGCGGGTCCTAAAGGAGACAACATCTACGAGTGGAGGTCCACTATCCTGGGTCCTCCGGGGTCCGTGTATGAGGGAGGAGTGTTCTTCCTGGACATCGCTTTCACTCCAGACTACCCCTTCAAACCACCCAAGGTCAGAGCTGGCTTTCTGATCGGCACAGTTAGTGTGTGGGATGGACAGCATTATGCACTTATAAACTACCATTCAAAGGTTTAGTTTTAAAGGAATTAGTATAAAGGAATTTCTGTTACACTGTTCATTCTGTTGTTTAGTCATATGTTATCATTGGTTTAATTTTACAGCACACAACACAAGTTCAGTATAGGACCGATTCCGGTATTCCTAGTTATATAAATATACTTCATACCAGGTGTGGCACTCAGATTGCCCTGTTCATGCACAGCTGACAGAAATACTTATAACTATAGTGACGGTTAACAATAGTGAGAATAAAAGCTTTGTATCATGTCTTTTAAGATTTGAAGTATTATAATATGGGTAGTTTTCACAATCATGCTGATTGAATGAGCCTTGTTGAAAGCTGTTGTCAAATGCATATAAACACACACCTAAACTAGACATTCAGCATCTTGCCATCTTGCTTAACTGTTTTACATTCCAGGACAGACTCATTATGAATGTGGTTAAAAAAAAGACCGACTCTTTTTTTCTATACTGAGTGACTCACTCTCAAAATTATGGTGTGACTCGTAATCTTTCAGATTTCAGATCAGATCGCTTTGATTATAACACCAAATTAATGAATTTGTTTATTTAAAAAAACTATTGTAATTAGATGAGCTGAGGCTTTTCAGTGTTCACGAGTTATCTTTCAATGTTTGTTTGATATTGTGAAGTAGTAGAGCTTCGGTCTATGACAGACAAGAAACGGGACTGTAAAGAAGAAAGTGAGGTATTTGTGAAAGAAAAGCCTCTGGTTTAGGACTGAATGAGCACAGAGCAATCAGTTTGCCAATAAACAAGGTGGAATAAGAGTAACTAACTACTTGCAGTACAAAGACTACCTGTTAATGGACACAAGCTTCTTAAGATTTTCCTAACGACTCTTGCTCTGTTGTGGCGTGTCAGGTGACGTTTCGCACGAGGATCTACCACTGCAACATCAACAGTCAGGGTGTGATCTGTCTGGACATCCTGAAGGACAACTGGAGCCCGGCGCTCACCATCTCCAAAGTGCTGCTGTCCATCTGCTCTCTCCTCACAGACTGTAACCCTGGTAAGACGCTGGTCTGATGGAGCCGGTCGAGGGCTGGAGCTCCAGTGTTGGTCAGTATGCTGGAGCTCCACCTGTGTGACCGAGACGACAGCAGAGCAGTTACAGGTGTGGGCATCGATACAGCCGCTTCGTGCTCATGTATGAAACTGCGCACATCTGTTCATCTTGTCTGAGCTATTTGAATTCCTTGTATGGAAAATGGTCCTGAGCCTTGAATGCATGTGCTTACTGTATTTTGCAGAAAATAAGTTGCATCTAGGGCTAGGTTTACACTAGTGTGTTTTCGATTTAAAACGCTTAACTTTTTTAGGGTTACGCCTGTCGTTTACACTACTCCGACATTTTCGACCATCATAAACGGAGACATTTGGAAATGCTGCAGGTTGTGTTTCAGTGTGAACTGATTAAAACAGAGACTTTTGAAAACGATGGCGTGGCTGCCCACATTCGCTCTGCGTATCCTTGACGATAGGGGTGTGCGATACATCGTCTGCGATTTAATATCGTAATTGTTGTTTTAACGATATGCAATTTGAAATTATGGAGTATTTCACAAAAACCAAACACCTACGGAGTGCACGCTTGCATTGCATGATGAAGTCTAGACTAGAGCGACGAATGATCACAAAATTCCAGATATCAGCACAATAACACACTTTCAAAATATCGTCTAATTATTATTGAAAAAATCCCCAAAAATATAGAGAATTTTTTTCAATATCGCACACCCCTACTTGACAACCGTGTAAACAACATCATGCTCATTGTTGTACCCATAGATATGCATGAGTAGATTCCCCATTCGACCGCTCCAAGCAGTGTTGGGTGTAACGCGTTACTAAGTAAAGCGTTACTGTAATTAAATTACTTATCCACTGAAAAAGTAAAGTAAGGGATTACTGTTCATTTTTAGGTAATTTAATTACAGTTACTTATAAAGTACTTGCGTTACATACAGTAAATAATCTCAACAGTTCTAAAAGCAATATTGAATTTGAAATCTAAATTTACCGTCTAAAGATATTGAATGCAGCGGCTTTAACCCTCCGCGTGCGGGTGCGTTCACTTTCAGATTTTCCTGATTCACAGAGAAACCTTAAATACTCAAATCAGGGCCGGCACCAAGAGGGGGCATTCGCTGGCAGAGTTACGGTGCCCCCCACTTTCCATCCTCTCCCCTTCTTGCTGAACGTGATCGTTTTGAAAGCGAAAGTGAAACCGGTAAAACAGCGCACATAAAGCGATTGCACGCTTTAGCGAGCGTAAGAAACTGCACGCAATCACAGATTGCACGCTTCCCATCCCACTCCGAACCCCCCCCCCCCCCCCCCACCACCACCACCACCCACCACACACACACAAAACGTGATTTGTGCCCCCCCCCCCCCCCCCGAAATTCAAATGCCCCTCTGATGGAGGTGCCCTGGCGCCGGCTCTGACTCAGATACATATAAGACTAAAATCAATAGAATCTAAAAATCTTGAAGTGTCTACTTGACACTTGAACGAATTCAAATTAAAAACTAATGTTTCTGATTATGCAATTCGTATGAAACTAAAGCAAGGTACAGTCTTTCCCGTGTCTGAGCTCATTATATGCAGTCACCTGCGCGCATATGCCCTCACCTAGATACAAAAAAAAAAAAAGTAAAATATTAAGAAAAAAAAAATAATCTAATATTCATCATTTTTGAAAGAAGACCTGCTATGAGAAATTTACCTCATAAGAACAGCGCGATCTGACATTATGCAGCAGAGAAGATCATTTCTGTAATTTATTCTTTCCTACATTAGTTAACGTGTTATTTTGACATAAACTTGTACAGATTTTACTAGTTGGGCTTTTCCTGAACATCTTGCCAAACTGAAATGTATTGTTTAACTTTTAAGCCTTTTTGTTAT
The DNA here is from genome assembly GCF_936440315.1 of Barbus barbus. NCBI lineage: Eukaryota > Metazoa > Chordata > Actinopteri > Cypriniformes > Cyprinidae > Barbus > Barbus barbus. Next base: position 2,571,933 of record NC_136747.1, on the reverse strand, counting down.
TCAGATATTTTGCAGAGTATTTCTATTTGTTAACCAAAGGTGGTTACATTTTTTTCATAAAAATGTTTAAGTATTACAGTTGTTTTAAAGCTAAAAGGCTAAACTATTCTATGTTTGACTCGAATTGAAAGAATATAGAGTTTAATTTCTATTAAGGTTTATAGGGATTTTAAGATGTAGCCTAATTAGCGATTTGAATAATTAAGTTACTTATTGAGTAACTAAGTTACTTTTCAGATAGAGTAATTAGTAAAGTAATTTAAATACAATATTGATGAAGTAATTAGTAACTGTAATTAATTACTTTTTGAAAGTAACTTACCCAACACTGGCTCCAAGCACGTAGATGTCTGCCATCTAAATAATAGAGAATCTACCTGCATGTCTATGGTTGTACCTGAATGAATGTGACGTTGTGTAGTGTAGACTGAGATCGTTTTCATTTTAAAACAGCGTTTTAAAATAGTGTAAACTAGTGAAAAACATCGATTTTAATTGATTCTCTTTTTTTACGAAACGATATTGATTCTTTAATCGCAAGAAACAATCCAATAAATCGCAATAAGCTTTGTTACTTTTGATATGAAACAATCTCAGATTTCAAATTCTGTTTTATTGCAATATTCAAACAATAAATACCGCTTTGGTGCTTTTTAATGTGGAGTGACAGTAGTGCCTCAGGTCAGTAGAAACAGCAGACACATGAACTGATCATGTCCTCCGCTTTAATGCCAATTTCAGCGCGAAATAAACGTGAATGAACATCCGAAGGCATGTTAAAAGAGTAAGACTTACTGAAATCCGTATCCTGTCTTGTGTAATCACTCAGTGTTTCAAACGTGGAAAAATGTTCATATTTAAAGGAACACTCCACTTTTTTTGGAAATAGGCTCATTTTACAACTCCCCTAGAGTTAAACAGTGGAGTTTTACCGTTTTTGAATCCATTCAGCTGATCTCTGTGTCTGGCGTTAGCACTTTCAGCTTAGTTTAGCATAGATCATTGAATCGGATTAGACCATTAGCATCTCGCTCAAAAATGGCTAAAAATTTTCAATCATTTTCCTGCACCCATGGTACGGCAGCAAAGTTCCTTTATTACGCTGGAACGAGAGTGTAGTTCCTAGCCATATCAGCCTAGAAAATCACAACTTTTCATTTTCCGTTGGTCTTAGTGCACGATGTAACTACAGAGGAGTCACGTTTTAAATGGGAAAATTATCTAAACTCTTTAGTCATTTTTGATGACCAAATGCTAATGGTCTAATCCGATTCAATGATCTATGCTAAGCTAAGCTAAAAGTGCTACCGCCAGACACAGAGATCGGCTGAATGGATTCAAAAACAGTAAAACTCAACTGTTTATCTCTAGAGGAGTTGTAAAATGAGCCTATTTCCAAATAGGAAACGCCACAACAAATGCTTTAAATTTAACCGTATTCTGAACAGAACAGGAATGGACAAATATTAGCATAAAACAGATTATCCTGGCATTAATTTTAAACAACGTTCATTAAAAAAAAACAGCAAGTCTAAACCAATTTATTGAAAGTGAAAGTACTCTTTTGTGGGAAATGCGCTATCAAATGAAACTTGGGCTCACGTACGTCTCTGGTTTGGCACAGATCAACATTTTGCATGCTTTGCATATTTCACATGCTTGACTGCAATTTACATTTACATTTATTCATAGCTGACGCTTTTATTCAAAGCGACTTACAATTGCTATATATGTCAGAGGTCGCACGCCTCTGGAGCAACTAGGGGTTAAGTGTCTTGCTCAGGGACACATTGGTGTCTCACAGTGGATTCTAACCCGGGTCTCTCACACCAAAGGCATGTGTCTTATCCACTGCGCCATCACCACCCCCAATAATCTCATTATTTAAGTCACAGCATGGTTCACATGAGAAAGAAATGCAACTTATATTCTGGAAAATACATTTCATTCATTGCTGAGAAGGTTTGTTTCAAATTCAATGCATTTAATATGGCTATTCACCCAATAGTGTTTTTGTGATGATTATTGCAGTATTGTGAATTTAACTTGGAAACAGTGCTAGTGCAGCAGGCTAACGCTACTGGAATCAGCTGTGAGTGTTAACTGAGGTGCTTCGGTTTCTTTTATGTTGCTCATAAGCACAAAGTATACTTAGTATACAGCTGAACAAAGCCTTGAAGTATACACCATTTGATTGTTTGCTCCATCAGGCGATTTCTCACATGCACACTAGAAAGTTTCATTGTTTTCCAGTGCCTCTTTCTCTCTTGAAATTATAACGATCAAAAACAGTCTTTATACTCGTTTAAATTAGAGTTGCCCCTCACACAGCATCTCTAGTAGTTTGTTGTACCGTCTCAGGGAGAGTCTCACTAAACTCTGAGATTTCTATGGACACTGCAACTGTTGTAATGACGTCGCACTGCAGCGTCGTCTTAATTCAACACAATGTATCCAAAATACAAAAACATACACCACTACAGCATCTAGTACACTTTAGTGCAATAGTTGCAATAAAGTTCTTATAATGCATCTAATAGGTTACATCTTTTATTGGTCATGTCTTCATGTGATACAAGCTTGCGTTTCTTGCCTCAAACATTTGCATGCGCATGAATTAGAGTCAATGGAAGAAATAGCTGATGAAGCGTGTACACTTGAAAACAGAAGTATATATTACGCTCTATAGATGCACCTATGAAGAGTTTCAAATCGATTCAGTTCAGTCACTTGAGGTTCCTTTTTAGCGAAGGAACCTAAAGCCCAAAATGCACTTCAGTTTTTATGCATATGCTGAGGTATGCGTACAGTGTGTGACACAAACAATTTCATGAACGCAGTACACATGCAGCCTGATTTTTCAGAACTGCACATACAGTGTACTTTGGGTTTTAAAGGGGTCATGAACTGTCTTTTTTTTGTAGGCTACTGTTCTCTGAAGTCTTACATTTTAGTTTTTGAAGTCACATTTTATGAAGATTTTTACATAAAAAAAACATCAATTTAGAAGTAATTAGCTATTTTCTGTCCCCTCATCAGAACGCTTTGTTTGAATAGGTGTGGCAGATTGTAGACTCGGAAGTAAACACCCACTGCTCTGATTGGCTAATAGTTGTGTATGTTTGACAGCGACATACCTCATAGATGAACACTGCTGTGATTTAGGTCAAAAAACATGAATACATATCAAACAATCTGTAAGAAGAGACAAAACAACCGTGATCACGTAATAAACAGTTACTCACACTTGTGTTGCGACATTACTGTCGGATCAAATATAGTTGGCACAGCATCGGCTTTTAGTTTGTCTTTCTGAAAATCCCACATCAAATTGTGCCTTGTTCGTAAACGAATCCACTCTTTCCTAACGTTAAGATCAGAAGAAAGGCAATGCAAAGAACGTGGCACTAATACAGCGTCTTGTTGTCTTTGTACACGCAATGGCTAGAGATAACCCATAATGCACTGTGAGAGTCGCGCATCGAATGAATTCCCGCATCTCGCCAGAAGATGGCGCCCACAGCTGAATCATCCGTCCATCCATTAATTTTAAAAGTGCTTGTCCACATCGTAATACAGAACAGGTACAAATTCATTGTAAATTGATTAAATTGTTTAACTAGAGTTTATTCATAATTTCCATGACAGAGTTCAAGATAAATCTTTTGATCTTACTACTGGAGCTGCCCATTTCAAATGATTATTAAACAGCAAGCAAACTATGCAAAAGCGGCAGTCCTTCCGGTGCACTCAGTGTCTGAATTCACTCACTCGTTTTCACTCACTCCTTCAAGTGAACTGTATGAGTGGACTAATGTAGGGAATAGTGAATGAAGGGTATAGGGGCGATTTCGGATACAGCCATGTAGAATCTGTGGGCGGGGCTAAACAGGCAGGGATGTTGAATCGGTGGGTGGGGTTAAACAGGCAGGGATGTAGAATCTGTGGGCGGGGCTAAACAGGCAGGGATGTAGAATCTGTGGGCGAGGCTAAACAGGCAGGGATGTAGAATCGGTGGGCGGGGTTAAACAGGCAGGGATGTAGAATCTGTGGGCGGGGCTAAACAGGCAGGGATGTAGAATCTGTGGGCGGGGCTAAACAGGCAGGGATGTAGAATCTGTGGGCGGGGTTAAACAGGCAGGGATGTAGAATCGGTGGGCGGGGCTAAACAGGCAGGGATGTAGAATATGTGGGCGGGGCTAAACAGGCAGGGATGTAGAATCTGTGGGCGGGGCTAAACAGGCAGGGATGTAGAATCGGTGGGCGGGGCTAAACAGGCAGGGATGTAGAATATGTGGGCGGGGCTAAACAGGCAGGGATGTAGAATCTGTGGGCGGGGCTAAACAGGCAGGGATGTAGAATCGGTGGGCGGGTTAAACGGGCAGGGATGTAGAATCTGTGGGCGGGGCTAAACAGGCAGGGATGTAGAATCTGTGGGCGGGGCTAAACAGGCAGGGATGTAGAATCGGTGGGTGGGTTAAACAGGCAGGGATGTAGAATCTGTGGGCGGAGGCAGAGATTAGGCTTGTTCGAGATGAACTACCTAGCCTGCCACCGGCTGGTGAGGGTAGACCCCAACTGCAGCGCCTGACCTCGGCGGCTGGTCTCGTTTTGCGCTCTCAGTAATTTGATGGCACATGTGATCGTAAGCCGGCTGCAGCACCGATCAAAGTCGGACAAATGTTCTAACCAGAATGCATTGCTTATGTCAGGCGGCAGCCAATCTTTGCGGTGCCGCATGAAGTCGAACAAGCCTGTTCAGAATCGGTGGGTGGGGCTAAACAGGCAGTGATGTAGAAGCAGGTGTTGATCATCTTCTGTGGAGGCGGTGCTTATCCACACTATTACATCATAGAGTAATTGTTACATGTAATTGTACAATTGTTACATGTGATGTTACATTCCACAAGCTGTTGTTTTGGCAGACTGCCTTCAATATAAGCTCTTTTTAGGGTAACAACAAAGTTTTGAAACTTGCAGGATGTTTTTATAGTGCAGTGACCTCTTACATGTCAAAAGATAAAGGGAATTTTGGTTTCTCAGTTCATGACCCCTTTAATATTGTGTCTGTGTAGACTGTAGATAGCAGCTGACTGTGATTTTAACCTGGTGAATCGTGTCTCTTCTTCTGCAGCTGATCCTCTGGTAGGAAGCATCGCCACGCAGTACACAACCAACAGACCTGAGCATGACAGGATAGCCAAACAGTGGACCAAACGCTACGCCACATAATTCCTTCAGCCGTGGAGCGCCGCTGCCTGCCGGACGTCTGTGGGAAGGGATTGGGTGGGATGGGGAGGAGCTGTGGGAGGAAATGGGGGGGATGGGGATCCATAGGGTATAGATATAGGGTGGATTTTATGATGGAATTTAAATTCCCATTTCAATTGTTTTCTTTCCCTGCATATATTTTTGTTGTTGTTGTGTTTGTTTCCCTTGGCTCAAGTAGCATCATGATTTGACAAAAATGGATCTTAATGTGTGTTTTCTTTGCCTTCCTGTTGTAAATTGGTTTTATTTGGAGCTTCCTCATTCTTGTCAAATGAAGTCACAGCATGAGCCTATGGTAGGATTGTTCCATGTATGTATTTCCCCACCAATATTAAATGTTGACGTTGATTGATGTTGGTGTACAAAACCGTGCCGTATGTTTCAATGCAAGCATTCAGAGGGAAAAACTGATGTTATATTTCTGGTAAAAGCCTGTCAGGAACATCTTAAGAAAAAATATGAAGGACCATTCTGCTTTGTGAAATCTCATTCTCATTACAGTAATGCAAATAAATTTAATTAAGAATGTATACATCATAGTAGTATTTGTTTTGCTGTTTTAATTTATGCTGATTATAACAAGAATGAGATTTCTTATGGTAAGGAGAATTGCGGTGGAGGGGTGTAAAATCATGATGCAGTGCTTCTGAAATAGGCTTTTGTTTTCTTAATGGAAAATATTTATTTATTTGTGTTGTCTTACAGAAGACTCTTGCCCAATATTACAGCATGTTGCTGTTAAATATTGATAACAGCAAACAGAAAAGTCAACAGTCCATCCAGTCAATAAACATTTATTTGGTTAAATCAGAAATCACATTGTGAGTGAAAACAGTATGTCTTTGTTTAAATATCTTTCGTATAAATTAGAACACGCTACTAAGACAAGGATTTCATTAATATCCGTTGATAACTGCTGGAGTTCTCCTCTACTTCCTGTAGCATCCGTATAATGTTTTCCTGTGCACTAGCTTTGGGTTTCTAACAAGAACAGCTGATCTAAGATTATAGTTTTGGAAATAATGCTGGAAGACATCATCATACACATTATATGACTTTAATATAACAGTGTTGCAGTATTTTTATTAATTGGTATGTTAAAGCACTTCATGCCAGTTCTTGACTGAAGTTCACATCTGAAGGACAGAAGAAGCTCTTAAAAGGTCCGTTTTCTCTCTACTGTGCCATTATATCATTTTTTATAAATGCAACAATTGATTCTCAAGTCCAGGTCATATTCCATCGCAACATAAATTACTTTTGCATAAATGAAGCCTATAATGTAAAAAGACAGATAACATTTAAACTGTAAAACATTATTTTTATTGAATTAATGAGAACCATAATGTTACAAAAACTGTGCTAATGAGAACGAAATCCTTTGCTTTAGAGTTTCAGAATAAAGTACTTAATGGTCTAAAAAAAATCCTAACTGTCCAAAAACAGGTCAATTTCTTTATTCTTATTCATTTCACTGCAGCCTGATCACAAAAAAGAGTGTTGTGCATCATACGTTGAGCACAAATGCAAACAAAGGAAGGATTAGTGTATTTATTTCTGAGTGTAAATAGATCTAGTCCTGGCTAACCTCTTCTGATGCTCAGATGTCGTTGGACGGCGTGCCCTTGCTCTTGCGTCCGGGCAGAGGGAAGGCAGACTTGCTCTGCGGCTGAGTGAGGCGGCTGGTGAGGCTGGTGAAGGGTTCGATCAAAGAGCTTCTGTCCGTGACAGTCACCTCCCAGAGTTTGAGCTTCTCTCCGCGCGCCCACTGCTGCGCCGTATCCTGATCCACCTGCCTCCGCTCGCGCAGGTCACACTTATTCCCCAGCACCATCACCATCACCTGCACACACACACAGTGAGGACATCTGCACAGCTCACACCAGACACCAGCATTCATCTGGAGCAGCATCATGTGTTACTTAAAAAATAAAGACAAATTCATTATTGGAGAATGTTTGTAATTCTTAACTTTTTAAAAAAAAAAAATAATCAGAAGCATTTTATTTTTTTAATATTACATATATCTGTCTATATACAGTGCTTGTCGAAAGTTTGGAAATATTATTTTTAAATGTTTTTAATTAAATCTCTTATGCTTCCAAGGCTGCATTTATTTGATCAAAAATATTGTGAAATACTACAATCTGAAATAACTTTTCTATTTGAATACATCTCACATGATCCTTCAGAAATCATTTTAATATGCTGATTTGCTGTTCAAGAAACATTTATTATTATTATTAATATTTAAATCAGTTGAGTACATTTTTTCAGGATTCTTTGATGAAATTGTAAGTTTCTACGTTATATTTAGGAGCAGTGTTGGGTAAGTTACTTTCAAAAAGTAATTAATTACAGTTACTAATTACTTCATCAATATTGTATTTAAATTACTTTACTAATTACTCTATCTGAAAAGTAACTTAGTTACTCAATAAGTAACTTAATTATTCAAATCGCTAATTAGGCTACATCTTAAAATCCCTATAAACCTTAATAGAAATTAAACTATGTTCTTTCAATTCGAGTCAAACATAGAATAGTTTAGCCTTTTAGCTTTAAAACAACTGTAATACTTAAACATTTTTATGAAAAAAATGTAACCACTTTGGTTAACAAATAGAAATACTCTGCAAAATATCTGAATAACAAAAAGGCTTAAAAGTTAAACAATACATTTCAGTTTGGCAAGATGTTCAGGAAAATCCCAACTAGTAAAATCTGTACAGGTTTATGTCAAAATAACACGTTAACTAATGTAGGAAAGAATAAATTACAGAAATGATCTTCTCTGCTGAATAATGTCAGATCACGCTGTTCTTATGAGGTAAATTTCTCATAGCAGGTCTTCTTTCAAAAATGATGAATATTAGATGATTTTTTTTTTCTTAATATTTTACTTTTTTTTTTGTATCTAGGTGAGGGCATATGCGCGCAGGTGACTGCATATAATGAGCTCAGACACGGGAAAGACTGTACCTTGCTTTAGTTTCATACGGATTGCATAATCAGAAACATTAGTTTTTAATTTGAATTCGTTCAAGTGTCAAGTAGACACTTCAAGATTTTTAGATTCTATTGATTTTAGCCTTATATGTATCTGAGTCAGAGCCGGCGCCAGGGCACCTCCATCTGTGATTGCGTGCAGTTTCTGACGCTCGCTAAAGCGTGCAATCGCTTTCTTATGTGCGCTGTTTTACCGGTTTCACTTTCGCTTTCGAAACGATCACGTTCAGCAAGAAGGGGAGAGGATGGAAAGTGGGGGGCACCGTAACTCTGCCCGCGAATGCCCCCTCTTGGTGCCGGCCCTGATTTGAGTATTTAAGGTTTCTCTGTGAATCAGGAAAATCTGAAAGTGAACGCACCCGCACGCGGAGGGTTAAAGCTCGCTGCATTCAATATCTTTAGACGGTAAATTTAGATTTCAAATTCAATATTGCTTTTAGAACTGTTGAAATTATTTACTGTATGTAACGCAAGTACTTTATAAGTAACTGTAATTAAATTACCTAAAAATGACCCAACACTGTTACCTAAAAATGACCCAACACTGTTACCTAAAAATGAGCCAACATATCAACAAGTGGGAGGCACATATGCAAACTGTTGTAATTCCTACACCGTTCACCTGATTTGGATGTAAATACCCTCAAATTAAAGCTGACAGTCTGCAGTTAAAGCACATCTTGTTCGTTTCATTTGAAATCCATTTTGGTGGTGTTTAGAGCCAAAAATGTTAGAATTGTGTCAATGTCCCAATATTTATGGACCTGACTGTATATATATATGATTACAGAGTGAAATTTGACATGTTATTGACATTTTTGTATTTTAAATATTCTTTCATGCCTCTTTTTTGTCTCTGGACTTGTCTATCTCCTTCTTCAAGAGCTCGACTTTTCTGAAGGACTCCAGGCTGTCGACACTGTAGACCAGCACGAATCCGTCAGCCACTGAGAAGAAGTGTTTGGGTAAATCCAGCCCCTCTCGCAGTCCTCGAGTGTCGTAGAGGCGTAACTGCTCCCTCACGCCGCGGTCCGTCTCCACAGACGCCACGTATATGTCCTCCTGAGTGTCGTTTGTCTCTGCACCTGACACCAGACAGACGGCCACTTTAACATCCTCAGACACCATTCATTCTTTTATGAATCAAGCACATCCCAGGATCGTTAATAGCGTTTGACCAGACCTACGGCTCCGCCAACTACAATGTCCAGCAAAACGTCAGAAAAATCAAAATCCGGTAAAAGATTTTGTGGTGTGTTCTGCCGAATGTTCAGCAGGTCATCCCTGGTAAAACTGATCGTATTTGGAAAAAATAAAAACAGGAAAAACAAACAAAAACAGTACAAACACTGAAGACCAACGCACAATAGCTGCCATCAGCGGCGCCATCTTACCATTGATGATAAAAAAAATTATAAACTATTACAAAAAATTCCACTGCAACCCATGCATATGTTGAAAAGGCATACAATGTATTCATTTCATGTGTGCATTTACGCAGTCTATTAACTGACAAACAATCATTTGTTATTAACAAATAAAAAAATTCATTCAGTATATTGCAAATTTATTCCTAATTGTAATGTTTGTGATAGCCTATTTTATCGAAATGTTAAGTGATTAAATCTGATATGCATACAAACATAGCAATATTCTAAGATCCTATAATATTTAATAACATCTAATGATGAATAATGCGATAATAAATAAAAGAGAGCGAAAACAGCATAAAGAATGAAGAACAGCAAATAAAGCCAGTCTTCCAGATGTGAAAATCAATAAGATAAATGCAGTGTAATCGTTAGGATACTCAACAGCATCTCTCTCTCTTTTGGCCTTATGAATAAAATGTTTTTTATTCTGATCAGACTGCATTTCATTATCTGTATTTTATCATGAGTATCTATAATGAACCAGCTTCTGTCTGACAATAAATAATTAAGAATTGGGGCTTGAGAATTTACTTTATTAAGTACTACTTTAAGCATTGATAATTATTAAAAACTAATTATTTGTACCATTCAGATTAGCTGATGAGTAGTAGGTGTTAATGCAAGTGTGAATTCATTGTGCATATATGTGTTTGTGTGTGTGTGTGTGTATATACGTATACATATATTGAATATATATATGTTTTTATATTTTACATTTAGTCAGTTTTTATAATACACAATACAGCAAAGTGCTATATAAGTGCATCATTCATTCACAAAATTAAAAGAAAACAAGCAGATGGTGTTAGTTTTTTTTTTATAAATAAAAATAAAACAAGTAGATAAAATAGAAATAGAGTAGAGCGTGCTAGTTATGTATGCATGAGTTATATACACATACATACATGCAATGAATGAATTCACACTTGCATTACCACCTACTTCTCCTACATATAAATAATATATATATATATCTATAATGTCACTTCTTGGTGTGTTTGCTGTCCTGTGAATGGACTGATGTGACATACCTACAGTGTGAGAGCCGTACAGTAACTGTTCCAGGATGGCTGTTTTCCCCACAGACGCCATCCCACAAACCACCACCTTACAGCCCTTCCCCATAACCACTGCTACCCTACAACAAACACACAACACATCAAGAGCCAACCAGACAGATACATGTACAGCAGGGTTCAAAGGTCTGAGACCACTAATGACAATAGAAAAAAAATGACAAAACATACATTCATTACATATATGTGACCCTGGACCACAAACCAGTCATAAGGGTCAATGTTTTTTAAATTGAGATTTCTGATTAGGGTTATACATCTGAAAGCTGAATAAATAAGCTTTTCACTGATGTATAGGACAATATTTGGCTGAGATACAACTATTTGAAAATCTGAGGGTGCAAAAAAAATCTAAATACTGAGAAAATCACCTTTAAAGTTGTCCAAATATATTCTTAGCATATTACTAATCAACAAGTTTTGATATATTTACAGTAGGAGATTTACCAAATATCTCCATGGAACATGATCTTTACATAACATCCTAATGATTTTTGGCATAAGAGATAAATGGATAATTTTGACTATTGCCACACATATACCTGTGCTGCTTTTGTGCTGCAGGGTCACATATATTATATTAAAATGAGGAGATGGACCAAAGCTGATGCTCATGTTCTGCATCTAATGAGCAGCTTGTATTTCAGTGAAAGCAGGAGATTAGTTCGTTTCTCGATTTGAATGATTATTTGTAGATTTAATTGGGAAAAAAACAAACAAACATCGCAAATGTTAATTGTTGTCCAGGACTTTTAGACGCCGTTGTGCACAGCAAGTACTTCAAATAAATGAAATGTCACGCAGCTGAATAATCAGCATGTAATGCTCAGTTTAGTGTTTGTTATGCTAAAGAACAATATTAATCAGCTGACCAGACTATTACTCACCTTACGCGGTCTGCCAGAGACTGGTCACTGAGGAATCAGATGAACATAGAAGACTTTTAGTGTCATCACTGTGTGCTTGAGGTGTTGACAAAACTCACTTCCGGGAGACGATCCCTCGCTTCTACTTCTTCTTCTTCTGAGTCTGAGTCTGATAAGAGAAGGGACTAATATTATTATTTAGCCTGAAGTTTAAACATAAAGTGTAAGTAGTTGGTTAAATACATTTGATGGTTAAAGTTAAAATCAAATTCGTAAGTACAAAGACTACGTTTCCCAGAAGTCCTTAACGACCGGAACCGGAAATACGATGGAACGGCCTCATAAAGCATTATGGGTAATATTTCTCTCTCTTTCCGGTTAGTACGCCATCAAGTAAGCGAGACTTTCTCATTTTTCTGGATGTAGAATCCATCAAAAATCATAACGCAGTTAATATCATCCGAGTCACGCGATTACTGTGTTTAGTGCGGAACATGTAAGCTTTGCTCTCAGACCGTTATTTTCCGCGGGGATGATGTTGTAGGTGGATTTAAAGCGGGATTGTGACGCGTAGGGTTGCTAATGTTTGCACGTTTCTCCCGTCTCTGACTTACACTTCTGTCATTTTCGTGGCTTAAGAGTTCAGTAGTTTTGACATGTCTGTATGTCACGGTTAGCACGACCAAACTCTACAGAAAGTCCTCTTAAAGCCGTTATGTGTCTAAACTCCGAGATCAAATATCTTATGATGATGATATGGGTTTATACACACTTGCTCATTAGAAGTCAGGTCTGTGACCTGCTGTTATGAGTTAAATACATCTGTCCGTTTAAGATGACGTTTTGTCTTCATTAATAAAGTCTTGTGATTTGTAGTATTAAAAATCTAGAAGTTCCATGACTTAATTAGGTTCATAAATTACAGTAACCTTATACATATCATTCTACAACTTCATATCCTATCTGGTCTTTTTTGTGCTTTATATTTATACATGTGACCCTGGACCACAGAAAGTCATAAGTGTCCATTGTTTCCTAATTGAGATTTCTACATCATCTGAAAGATGAATAAATAAGCTTTTCATTGATGTATGGTTTGTTGCTGAGATGCAGCCATTTAAAAATCTAAATATTGAGAAAATCGCCTTTAAAGTTGTCCAAATGAAGTTCTTAGCCATGCATATTACTAATCAGAAATTAAGTTTTGATATAATTATGGTAAGAAATTTACTAAATATCTTCATGGAACATGATCTTTACTTAATATCCTAAAAATCATTTTTTTTGACCCATACAATGTATTTTTGGCTATTGCTACAAATATACCTCAGTGACTGTAGACTGCATTTGTGGTCCAGGGTCACATGTGTATTTTTATCATCTGTGTGGTGTTGTCTCTGCTGGAAGATTCCTTGTATGTTTAAACATGCTTGGCAATAAAGCTCTTTCTGACTTCTGATGAATGCAACTTGTCAACTATCAAAATACATATAATGCATGACTGATATATTCATGTAGTCTCATATTGAGAGTGTTTTCATGGTGTGGTTGTAACCTGATTTTTGTTGCTGCAGGTGAGGCATCATGGGAGCGTACAAGTACATGCAGGAGCTCTGGAGGAAGAAGCAGTCGGATGTGATGAGGTTTCTGCAGCGCGTGCGGTGCTGGCAGTACCGTCAGCTGTCGTCCCTTCACCGGGCCCCGAGACCCACCAGACCCGATAAAGCCCGCAGACTGGGATACAAGGCCAAGCAGGGTGAGTGACCAGTTGTTTCACTTGATGTGTATTATTTTTTTATAATCCATTAGCTGTGTTTCCATCCAAAGATTGTAGTTAAACTTATGCACAAAACTGGAATATTGCATAAAACATTTGCAAATAAAGCACTGTTTCCATCCGAGTCGAAGAGCACAAAATCATCACTTCCTGATAAACTGGCACTAAATATCACTAAGAAAACTAGAAGAAGCCACTTAATATAATTCCATATATGATGAATTACTTGCGCCTCGGAGCGAGCAGACGAAACACAGTAAATGCGGTCATTGCTTTCAGAGGTCGATGCTGCATAAGATGGGTTTTTGACATGGGAGGTGAACACACAGCAGCCAGAAATACAGCTTGGGTGAACCTGGAATAAAACTAACAATGAAGTAAAATTAAATATGAATAGAGACGAGACTATTATCCATGTATGAATAAAAACCTGCTCTTATCATCTGGTTGTATCTCTTAGCGATGCGTTTGACATTATCGACCACAGCATTCTTTTAAATAGACTAGAAAATTAGGTTGGCATTAGAGGAAGTGCACTGGCATGGTTCAAATCGTACTTATCTGACCGCCATCAATTCGTGGCAGTAAATGAAGAGGTATCATACCAATCACAAGTGCAGTATGGAGTACCTCAAGGCTCAGTACTAGGCCCCTTACTTTGCAAAGTCATGACCTTTTTTTTTTTTTTTTTTTTTTTTTTTTTTCTTTCTTTGATGCACAAGGTGGAATTTATTCGGTAAATGTGTTTCCATCGTAGTTTATGCACAACTTGGCATTTCCACCAGCTGTTTTTTATGCAATATTCCAAAATGTGGATGGAAATGGATAGGATGGATCCTATGTCACACAAAGCACTCAGATGATTTATTTGGAGATTTAGGTCCAAATGTATGAACTCTTCTGTTTAGCTGTTACTCAGTTGACCTCTCTCTCTCTGTAGTTTATGGCTCATGTTTCTTAAGTCTGTGTATCTAAACTCTCTGCTTTTGTGCAAACAGGCTACGTTATCTACCGCATACGTGTGCGCCGTGGAGGCCGCAAGCGCCCCGTGCCTAAAGGTGCCACCTACGGCAAACCTGTGCACCACGGCATCAACCAGATCAAGTTTGCACGCAGCCTGCAGTCTGTAGCTGAGGTATGTAACGTGAGCAGCATCTCGGCCTGAGAAGGGGATCTGCGGTCAGACACACTGAAACTGACTTGTTAAAACTGACAATGCTAGGTGTCAGGTTTTTAAATGCACAATGGACACTTTTAAAAAGCATAAGCACACATTTACCATTATGGGTTTACAGGGATTTATGGTTAGACTTTTATAAATTTTATGACCTGTATATGTCAGTTATGGACTTTTTTTTTTACTATCAATAAACACCAAAAGTCTTATTGACAAGACGAGCTCTGAACCACGTTGAAACGTATTTGTCCATTGAGTCGGGATTACTGTATCCTAATAGTGTCAAAGTACAGGTGCTTTAGAGATCCCTGCTATCAGATAACAACTCTGTGTATAAACACCACATGTCGTGTAATAGTGCAGCAGTGCTCATCCTCTTTTCAGCAGCCTTGCTTCCAGAAGCATTTTCCCCATGTATTATTGTCACGGGTGTTGGAAAAAAGGTCTTTGTTAACGAGATGTGACCCAAACTTGATTTGAAGCAAAACGTATAAAAAAATCTGACAAAAAGACAAAGGTACAGGACTTTAACAGCACTACAGTCCCATGAAGCATTGCATGACTTGAATTTAAAAACTATGGTGATATTTAAGAACTGGTTTAAAGATGTTTTTAACACTTTTGCACATAAAATGCCTACATGCTTACGTTCACTTTATTTGTTTAATCCAAATACAAAATACAGAGATATATACCGTATACTGCAAATCAGCCAAAAAATACCGAGATGGATTTTTGCTCATATCGCCCAGCCCTACCCATAACATTAAAGTGCCAGGCACTTCAAAGCTCTTTTGGCTCTGTGCTAACTTCGCTTTTCTGATTGATTGAGATTTCTTTGCAGAATCATTGTTAACGTTTAACATTTCTGGTAAAAATGATGTGATCTTTATGCATATACCATCAGTGAACCTCATAGATCTGTCTAACGGTTATTAAAATCTCTTTCCCTGTGGAGAGAGTAGATGGGTTTTTAGTTTCAAAACCCCAACTCTTGTACTCTGGGTGTTTCTAGTTAAACTTGACATCGTCTGGGTAAAGGTGAGGTGATTTCTGACACAGACAGACGTGCTTGTGGAGTTGGCTAACACTGCACTCTTATGACCGATTTGGCAAGCTAATGTTTTGTTCCACCTGTTGGGTAACATCGTTGTAGCTTACAAACTGGTCAAAGTTCAGTAAACAGGGACGAGGCTCACTGGACTGTGATCTGTGTTTTTATTCTTCAAGTAGCAGGAGTACAGGAACAAGTCTTTTACCAATCGATGTAGTTGGATGTGGTACAAATTTAATGTCTAGTAATTGGTCACTGAACCGGGGAAAAAAAAAAAAGTCCACTTCCATAATGTACTTAAAGTGCTCAATATACTAAAAAACAAAAGAAAATCTTTTAAAAGATTTGAACTTTTGTATGTTTTGTGTGTGTTTTGGGGTGTTTCTCCTGCACACCTATCTATTATCTGCTGGGTGTGCGATGATTGATTGTTAATTGAGTACTTAATATATTAAAAATGAATCTTTAGATGTTCTTAAGATTACCTTAAAGTACTAAGTGATCTCAAATGTGCTAATTTGGAACTAAAACATGAACTTTTAACATACTTTCTCTGTATTTAGTTGCCACTTTTAGTACACTTGAAGACATCATTCTTACACTAGTAGTGGGTTCAAGTGCACTACGGGTGGTAACTAAATACATTTAAATATAGAGATGCATTTTAGTTCATATGCATGGTGTCCCAAAATAGCACATTTGAGTACACTTTAATGTTCTTAAGAAGTACTAAAGAAATGATTCAGTATAAAGTACAAAATAAGTGCATGAAAAAAGTACATTATGAAAGTGCACTTTTTTTGGGAAGTAAATCTGGTTAGTGAATTCTCTTCTAAATGTGTATGTCCTCAAGACTCTGTTCTGGTGTATTCAGATGTGTCTTATGTGAACTTGTTTTATTATGACCATTCCTCGTGGCTTCAGGATGCACAATTTGACGTCTGTGGAGTTTGCACTTATGAATAATCTCATGCATATTCACAAATGGAACCAATTGCATAAAATGGCGCGTGCATTTGTTCATGCTTTGTATTATTTTCCCATGCGTCTCATGTTGTGGTGTCGCTCTAATCTGTGCTCCTCGTGTGTTTTCAGGAGCGTGCGGGCCGTCACTGTGGAGGTCTGCGGGTGCTCAACTCCTACTGGGTGGGAGAAGACTCCACATACAAGTTCTTCGAAGTGGTCCTCATCGACACCTTCCACAAAGCCATCAGACGCAACCCCGACACGCAATGGATCACCAAGGCTGTGCACAAGCACAGGGAAATGCGTGGGCTCACGTCCGCTGGCAAGAAGAGCCGTGGTTTGGGCAAGGGCCACAAGTTCCACCTCACCATCGGCGGCTCTCGACATGCGGCCTGGAAGAGACGCAACACCCTGCAGCTGCACCGTTACCGCTAAACAATGTGTGCGACAACTGTACATTTGCCCAAATAAAGTACCTTTGTATGGTCACATGGTGTGTCTTTATTGTGAGCTTGGAGATGAACGGAAGTCTGTATTACAAATGGCAGGTATTTACTCACCGGCTGTAATGAGCAGCATGTGTTAGGATATACAGTGTGTAGGTTCCCCTTGTTTGGGCTGTGAGGTTGAGTTATTTATACATTCAGCTGCTTTATGGGACAGTTTGAGTGTTCGGTGATGTTTACTCCTGGGGTTCAAGGTGAACTGGAAACTGTTTGCCTCTAAAAATGTCATTTTCACCAAGCAGGTTGGTGATTTACTGAGATTCATAACAATGGCACTTACTGGGAGTGTGATATTTATACATTTCTATTTCTAAGTTAATATAATGTATCTTAATGTTTGAAATGCAGCTCAGCCAATCAAATTCAGCTAGAGTTTTGAATCACAATCAGGAAACATTTGAACTCTTTGAGGACAAAAGTGACAAAGTACTGATATATTTATATAAAAAAGTAATTGTAAATGCTTAGTTAAAATACTTGGTATTTTAAAGATTTCAATGATTTTTGTAACGGCTCCATCAAAAATAAAGATTCAATCCATGCTGTTTTATTGGGCCGTTCAAAGAATGATAAATGACATCCACACCACACGAGGAAAACAAGGCCCCAATTCTGAAAGCTTCTCTGAATCATCTCAGCTCTTAATTTAGTTTAACTATTTCTAATTAGGAGTCTTAATTTAAGAGTGATTCAGGACCAATATGAGACGACACTTTATATCAGGTGGCCGGTGTACTTCCATTTAAATTATTCATTTGGTACAATGCACTTATTGTGTACATGTTTTTACATTGTACTTATATTTTAAAAATACCTATATGTAGTTACATCTGTAATTACACTGTTGACTCATCTCTTACACCTTAACCCACCCGTATCCCACCTCAACAGCAGCAGAAGTGTTTTGCAATACAATATGAACACAATAAGCACATTGTACTTTTTTTTATGTAACTACATAGTAGTTAAGGCCACCTAATATATAAAGTGTGACCGAAAAGAGAAAAACGTTCATCTTAGTGAGGAGGCAGAGCTGACCCTGTTGCTAGGTATGACAGTCTTTTAAAGACATTGGTTGTCCAAGAAGAAAAAATAGGGCCTTTTTTTTTTTTTTTTTTTAAACCACAGTCACACATTTGTGTGTGTGTGTCTGTGTGTGTGTGTGTGTGTGTGTGTGTGTGGTGTGTGTCTGTGTGTGTGTGTGTCTGTGTGTGTGTGTGTGTGTGTGTGTGTGTGTGTCTGTGTGTGTGTGGTGTGTGTCTGTGTGTGTGTGTGTGTGTCTGTGTGTGTGTGTGTGTGGTGTGTGTCTGTGTGTGTGTGTGTGTGTGTGTGTCTGTGTGTCTGTGTGTGTGTCTCTGTGTGTGTGTGTGTGTGTGTCTGTGTGTGTGTGTGTGTGTGTGTCTGTGTGTGTGTGGTGTGTGTCTGTGTGTGTGTGTGTGTGTGTGTCTGTGTGTGTGTGTGTGTGTGGTGTGTGTCTGTGTGTGTGTGTGTGTCTGTGTGTGTGTGTGTGTGTGTCTGTGTGTCTGTGTGTGTGTGTGTCTGTGTGTGTGTGTGTGTGTGTGTGTGTATGTACACTACCCGTCCAAAAAAACAGTCACACACTCTAATATTTTGTTGTACCGCCTTTAGCTTTGATTACGGCACCCATTCGCCGTGACATCATTTCGATAAGTTTCTGCAATGTCACAACATTTATTCCCATCCAGAGTTGCATTAAGTTTTCTCTAAGATCTTGTATTGATGATGGGAGAGTCGGACCGCTGCACAGTCTTCTCCAGCACATCCCAAAGATTCTCTGGGGTGGCCAATCCAGATGTGAACTGATGTCTCATGCTCCCTGATGAATCCTGACATTGTCATCTTGGAATATGCCCGTGCCATCAGGGAAGAAGAAATGCATTGATGGAATAATTCAGTATATTCAGGCAGTCAGCTGACCTCATTCTTTGGGCCATAACATGATCATCCATGCAGTAATTCTCCAACGGGAGGATCTTATTTGCTCAGTTAAATCCAGGTGGTGACTTTTTCTTTTGGACGGTCAGTGTATATAAGTAACTTTTTTTTGTTGTTTTTTTATATATACGTGTACTGTGTAGGCTATATTTATTATGTGTATATAAAGACACACATACAGCATATATACTGAAAATATTTACATTTATATATTTATATTCATATGATTTATATTATATTTAATATATAAACATAATATATATATATATATATATATGGATATTGTTGTGTCTCTATCCTGAATAAATGTTACTCATTATACCTATACAAAGTGGAGAACATTTTAATGACAGTTGCACAGAATTATTTGACCCTTGAACTCTAGCAATCTCTATTCTAATTCTATTCTTTAAAAAAAACTTGTCCCTTTTAGACTTGCACTCTATTCTGCTTGTTTTCTTTAAAATAAATAAATAAACAAATAACACTAGCTTGCTCTATTCTTTTTCTGTTCTATCGGTTATTTATTTATTTATTGTATAATTTTAAAAAGCTACATGTGCTGTGTTAAGCTAACTGAGACTTGTCATAGCACTTGTGTATCATTGCTCTTCTGTTGATTTTGATTGCTTCATTGTCCTCATTTGTAAGTTGCTTTGGATAAAAGCGTGCTAAATGACTAAATGTATTTTTATTTATGTTTGTGGATCACCGAATGATTTCTGCTGCTTCCTGCCTGTCTCTTTGACTCTGGGTGCAGTCTACGGACCCCGGAGAGGTGCTTGAGATCTGGCCCTGGGGCCCAGGAGGCCCCTGCAGGAGCAGTGCAAGTGTGTCAGTGGGTTATACTGACACTAATGCAGCTGGAGGCGGAGCCGTCACATGATCCGGGGACTATCGCTCCCTCTCTCTTCTCCAGGACAGTCTTTAATAGACGCGGATCGCCTCTGATGTAGGCTCTCTAGCCGGGGCGGGTTTATCATAGAGTCTGGACGAGTCTAATTAACAGCGACGCGTGTATTTATTACTAGTTTTATAAGACACCTGAGGGTTTGTTTTCTGCGCTAGTTGGTTGAGATGATCTGGTAGGTTTAGTGGAAATGTTCCTCAGGTAGTGTCTGGTTATACTCGGTTGACAGGAGCACACAGCGACTAGTTAGTTGCTGTAAACGGAGTAAAAACGGCACAAACACACAGGTGACTGCGGCTCTGAGCTGTCGGAGGACATGGATTTCACAAAGGCTGGTAAGATCAGTCTGCTTACATTATGACTGTATAAGTGGTGATATCTTCAGGGTACTCTTATTTTAATAACCGTGTCGTGATGCTGTGAATGTTTACTGCGCGTCGAGGTGTGTTTTGGGCTTTTATTACTTTATTTGCAGCATGATAATCTAAGTAGGTTAACAGCGCCAGGCTTGTGTTGTTAGTCTCGCGACTCACATGGACCGCTCAGCCTAGCCATGTGCGTCTGCTCTGATTGGTCGAGAGAAGTCGTGACGCGTCTGTTGCATAATTTGCATGGCAGTCTGCAGCTGCTGATACACGTGAGGCGGCCAGGTCTGACCCACTTTTTGGCTTTTACGCTCCCACAAAGACATGCCTAGTACACGTGGGGGCGGGGCTAAGGACACGTCAATCAACAGCTCAGCGACACGACGTTCCTCCATTCATTTTATTTATTTGTAAAGAATAATGCCATTTAAAAATCTAATATTTGGACTGAATTGAAAAAAACAATTACTTTAACCTGGATTTTTTTTTTTTTATGTATTGTTATTATTTTTTAAATATTTTCTTTAAGGAGTTCAGACTATGTTTGCTTTTATTATTAAAAGACAAAAATATTTTTGGCATGGTTATTGTTTAATTTTTTATATATATATGTATATATATGTATATGTATGTCTTTATAATTATTAACCTATAATGGCATATTAATGTTTGAAAAAAAAAAATAAAAAAAATAAAAGGAGAGCTGTTTGTTAGTTCTCAGCATTGCATTTGAGTCGTATTGTCTGTCGGTAAGACCTACACCCTGCAAGAGGTATTATGTAATGGTGTTACCTAACCATTGAGAGTAGGGCAGCAGAAATCAGGTCAACTCATACAGACAGAGCATATACAGCCTGGTCCACTTTCCAACAATAAGACCGGCTGCTGCTTAAATACACAGTTAAGACACGAGGCCAAAGCAAACGTTTGCAGTTTCATCAGTGAATATCCACCTATATGCATTGCATTTACTGCTTATATTTTTGTTTTCTGTTATTATTAATGATAAAGACAATTATCAGCAGATGCATGAAAAAGCTGGACTCAACCTCTAGGCCATGTCTCGTATGCTTTAGAATGTATATCTGTATATTAGGATCCACGTGATTTGAAAAAGGAAGTTTGTATAATAATGTGTTGCTCTTCTGTGTCATCCAGCAGGTGGAGTTATAGCTTACATTAGCTCCGCGAGCTCGGCCTCCAGTCCAGAGTCGTGCCACAGCGACTCCTCCAACAGCAGCTATCAGTCCTGCTCTCCGCCCCACGCGGGGCAGGGCCAACAGGGCGAGGCTCTTGCTGTGGCCCCTCAGTCCCGCCCACCACGGCACAGCGGGGGAAAGGCACGCTCGCCCTCCACAGCCAAAAGCAGCATTACAAGTGAGAGACCGATCAGAGTCAAAATAAGGACATCTGTGAAGTGTTTTCATACTGCAACTAATCATCTACAAATATAACCCATTTTATGGAACTAAATGAATATGTATTACTCTTTTTCACATTTATGTAGTCATAATGTAAATTACTATATAATTAGTATGTCGTGTAATTAGTGTTAGTATATACACAAGTTTTTAACAGTGAGATTTTTAAAGAATTATCTTCTGCTCACCAAGCTTGCATTTATTTGATCCAAAATACAGCAAAAGCAGTAATATTGTGAAATATTTTTACTATTTAAAATAACCGCTTTCTATTTGAATATATTTTATAATGTTATTTATTTCTGTGATCAAAGCTGAATTTTCAGCATCATTGCTTCAGTCTTCGGTGTCACATGATCCTTCAGAAATCACTCTAATATGCTGATTAGCTGGTTAAGAAACGTATTATTATTATTATTAGCAATATTTAAAACAGTTCAATAATTTTTTTTCAGGATTCTTTGAATAGAAAGATCCAAAGATCAGCATTTATCTGAAATAAAAAGCTTCTGTAACATTATACACTATACCATTCAAAAGCTTGGAGTCAGTAAAAAAAATAAATAAATATAAAACCTGAAAAATATGATAAAAGAAACCTGAAAAAAATCTACTCGGCTGTTTTCAACATAATAATAATAAATCATTTTTTAACAGCAAATCCTATATTTGAATGATTTCTGAAAGGTTATGTGACTATAGTAATGATGCTAAAAAAATCAGGTATGAAATCACAGGAATAAATTACATTTTAAAATATATTCAAATAGAAAACAGTTATTTTAAATAGTAAAAATATTTCAAAATTGTACTGCTTTTGCTGTACTTTGGATCAAATAAATGCAGGCTTGGTGAGTGGAAGATAATTCTTTAAAAAACAAAACAAAAAAAAATCTCATGTTTGCCTTAATCAGTGTTTCTCATACACTGATATACTGTATATATATCCACAATATCAAAACTGACCACCACAAATATATTTTTTCAAAAAGCTTTGACTTCGTTGAACAAACATGAGCACTGCACGTTTCAAAATCAAAATCCGGTGCGGGTGTTTTTATATCGCTGTATTTCTGAAGGAAACCGACTGTCTTCAGAAAATTTTGGTTGTTTCATGTCATGTCTGCAGCGTTTGTGAGCAGAGCCGTACCTTACTTTGAGTACAGACCTCGATCTCTCCTGCTATAAAAGCGCCACCTGCTGGCAGAGAGAGGATTTGCATATATGCTGCCACAAATAGAGTCCAAGTCTGTGGGAAACACTGCTAATGTACATGTATTCACAATCCCTATTGTTTTTTTAATAGACATAATGCAGTTTGATATGTCAGGGAGTTATGGAACAGATTGTAGATTGGTCAGAATAATAAACAATGTGATTGTTGATCGTAATGAGACAATTCTTGTTAACACTGCAAGATATTTGTCCTTGTGTGCTTGATCATGTAGTAATGGTTTTCTAGCTGTTTGAGGAAACAGAAGGCAGCTGAGGAGAAAGCCAAACTGAGCGCAGAGCATTCCTTGTTCATCTGACCTTCTGTATTTCTGCTTCTGCAGAGATTAACGGGCTGGTGCTGCTATGTAAAGTGTGTGGAGATGTGGCGTCAGGATTTCACTACGGCGTTCATGCCTGTGAGGGATGCAAGGTGAGAAAATGTGTTAGTATGAGCCGACAGCCACATTTCAGTATTTAATGATAAGAATTAGGTTTCATTTAGTCATTTCTGAGGTACAGAGAAGTCAAAAGCTCAGAAAGTGGGCTGAAAATTGTTATTTTTCACTCATGGTTTGTTTACTTCTCAGTGAAGGTAGTGTTGCACTTTTATAATGTCTGTTTCTGTGTTAAACTGTCACTGGTGTCAATGTTGTTAAATTAGATGAGGCCAATGTGACATGGACGTCATGCCATATCTGGGTCACATGTACCTGTACATTGTCCTGAAGGGACATGTCACTTTGCTTTTTTTATAACTAAAAAGCCTCCTAGCCAGCAGCCTGGTTAACCATCAGAGCAAAGCTCCAGGACAGAACGGTGTCTTGAGTCCTGAGAGGGACACCTGCTCTCCATACCGACCCCGAGGCTCGACACCTGTTACTCTCTGTGACCCTGACACCGCTCTCTGTCTCTTTCACTTTTCCACCTGCAGGGTTTCTTCAGGAGGAGCATTCAGCAGAACATTCAGTATAAGAAGTGCCTTAAGAACGAGAGCTGTCCCATCATGCGCATCAACAGGAACCGATGCCAGCAGTGCCGTTTTAAGAAGTGTCTGCTCGTGGGCATGTCCAGAGACGGTGAGCGCCAGCTGCCATTGTGTCCTAGATCCAAAGAATTATAAATAAAGCCTGTTACCTTGCATGAACATTTGAGCCAGATACATGTATAATATGATAGATAGATAAATAACCAGAAAGACAGATGGACGATATATATATATTGATATTGATATATAGTAGGGCTGCAGCGATTCATCAACGTCATCGATTACGTCGATTATGAATCTCCTTTATTAAAAACGCGGTTGTCCTGAATGCGGTTGTGACTTCTGCTTGAATACATATCTGTATGAATGAACAGCTGATGTTAACATCTCAAACATTTCAAGTCTCACCTGTAAGCAACCGCTGTCAGTCCCTAACAGCAACTGTGAATGCAGCCATAATGTGCATTTCTATTCTGTCCTTCTTTCTTTCTTTCTTTCTTTCTTTCTTGTTATTGTTATTGTTAGCCTATTTCTTTCTTGCTTCCTTTCTTGCTTTTCTTTCTTTTTTTATTTTGTATTAATTATTTAATGCTATTATTATTTCTTTCTTTTTCTCTCTTTTCTTATTATTTTTCTTTATCATCTTTCTTTTTTGTTGTTATTTATTTTTTTAAAGTAGTAATTGAGAAAACGTTTGAATAAAATATTAAGATTAATAGCAGAAGTTATTGTTATTATTTATTGATAGTTAAACTAAAGAATTCATCAACTGATAAGAAAATAATAAATTAATTGAAAAATAATCAATAGATTAGTCGACAATAAAAATAATAGTTAGCTGCAGCCCTAATATATAGACAGAAGATAGACAGACAGACAGAAGATAGACAGACAGACAGACAGAAGATAGACAGACAGACAGACAGAAGATAGATAGATAGACAGACAGACAGACAGAAGATAGACAGACAGACAGACAGACAGACAGACAGACAGAAGATAGATAGATAGACAGACAGACAGAGGATAGATAGACAGACAGACAGACAGACAGAAGATAGATAGACAGACAGACAGACAGACAGAAGATAGACAGACAGACAGAAGATAGACAGACAGACAGACAGACAGACAGACAGAAGATAGATAGACAGACAGAAGATAGACAGACAGACAGACAGAAGATAGACAGACAGACAGAAGATAGACAGACAGACAGAAGATAGACAGACAGACAGAAGATAGACAGACAGACAGAAGATAGACAGACAGACAGACAGACAGAAGATAGACAGACAGACAGACAGAAGATAGACAGACAGACAGACAGACAGACAGACAGAAGATAGATAGACAGACAGAAGATAGACAGACAGACAGACAGAAGATAGACAGACAGACAGATAGATAGACAGACAGACAGACAGACAGACAGAAGATAGATAGATAGACAGACAGACAGAGGATAGATAGACAGACAGACAGACAGAAGATAGACAGACAGACAGACAGAAGATAGACAGACAGACAGACAGACAGAAGATAGATAGACAGACAGAAGATAGACAGACAGACAGACAGAAGATAGACAGACAGACAGATAGATAGACAGACAGACAGACAGACAGAAGATAGATAGATAGACAGACAGACAGACAGACAGAAGATAGATAGACAGACAGACAGACAGACAGAAGATAGACAGACAGACAGAAGATAGACAGACAGACAGAAGATAGACAGACAGACAGACAGACAGAAGATAGACAGACAGACAGACAGACAGACAGAAGATAGACAGACAGACAGACAGAAGATAGACAGACAGACAGACAGACAGACAGACAGAAGATAGACAGACAGACAGACAGACAGACAGAAGATAGACAGACAGACAGACAGATAGATAGATAGACAGACAGACAGACAGACAGAAGATAGATAGATAGACAGACAGACAGACAGACAGACAGAGGATAGATAGACAGACAGACGACAGACAGAAGATAGATAGACAGACAGACAGACAGACAGAAGATAGATAGACAGACAGACAGACAGACAGAAGATAGATAGACAGACAGACAGAAGATAGATAGACAGACAGACAGAAGATAGATAGACAGACAGACAGAAGATAGATAGACAGACAGACAGACAGACAGACAGAAGATAGACAGACAGACAGAAGATAGATAGATAGACAGACAGACAGACAGAAGATAGATAGACAGACAGACAGACAGAAGATAGACAGACAGACAGACAGACAGATAGACAGACAGACAGACAGACAGACAGACAGACAGAAGATAGACAGACAGACAGACAGACAGAAGATAGACAGACAGACAGACAGAAGATAGACAGACAGACAGACAGAAGATAGACAGACAGACAGAAGATAGATAGACAGACAGACAGACAGAAGATAGACAGACAGACAGAAGATAGACAGACAGAAGATAGATAGACAGACAGACAGACAGACAGACAGAAGATAGATAGACAGACAGATGGATAGACAGACAGACAGAATATAGACAGACAAGATAGATAGATAGACAGACTGACAGAAGATAGACAGACAGAAAATAGATGAAGATAGACAGAATACAGACAGACAGACAGACAGATCTCAGCAGAATTGTCAGTCTGTTGGAGTCTGTGAACTGACGGTGTCTGTGCTCCTCAGCTGTGCGTTTCGGCCGGATTCCCAAACGAGAGAAGCAGCGAATGCTGCTCGAGATGCAGAACGCCATGAACAACATGATGAACAACAACCACAGCAGCCAGCCGCTGAGCAGCCAGCCATCAGCCAGCGATGCAGCTTCAGAGGACAGCAGCTCCGGCCCTTTCTCCCGCTCCCCCTCCACCTCCCTCCGGAGCCACCAGCCCAAATCCAGCCCTGACCCCGAGCCGCTGAGTGCCATGGACACCAGCTCCAGCTCAGACTCCTCAAGCGCCACTGACAGCGGGGAGGAGGAGGTCATCGGCACAGTGACTAGAGCGCACCAGGAGACCTTCATGTACAATCAGGAGCAGGCCGGCGTGCCTTCAGAGGCCCCCAACAACTACAGCCATTGCTCAGAGAAGCCTCAGGAGGTCTGGAATCAGCAGGGCAATGCATCCTCAGAGAGCGAACTGAAGGCCCCATCAGGCTGTGCTCCGCAGGGGCCTGAAGACTCGGGCTGTCCCGTCAGACTTCCCAACAGCAGCTCCACTGGGCCGTCTCTGCAGAACCTCTCTATGAGAGCTCATAATGACAATGAAACACGTGTCAATGGCAGCTGTAGTGTCCCGACATTTACAAGGGTTAACAGGATGCACCTGGTGAGTTGCACAGAGAAACAATACTGAAATTTCAGTGGTAGTCTATACAAGTTCTCATGATTCTCGTTCACAGGTTTGCCCCATGAACACATCGCCCTATGTGGATCCGCAGAAGTCGGGTCACAGTATTTGGGAGGAGTTCTCCATGAGCTTCACCCCAGCTGTCAGAGAGGTGGTGGAATTTGCAAAGCGCATCCCAGGATTCAAAGAGCTGTCCCAGCACGACCAGGTCAGCCTGCTGAAGGCCGGTACCTTTGAGGTATGAACAAAATGCACCCCAGTCTCCACACCAGGGTCGGACAGTATAACAAGGGCTTGTGGCAAAAATGCCCCATAGATTCAAGACAAAGGAGCAAAAAATGCACTATTAAAGAGGGTATTACGGCTGATGCAATTAAAATGAAATGTGAAAATAAAAAGTGTAAATTTGTATATTATATAAATTTGTATTATATTAAATTCGTATTATATTTAGATCCATTCACACTGCATCAGATTGCTTTTACGTGCTGTTTTGTGCAGCGTTGAGCCTTATAACCAATCGCACGCGTTTCTGTTGAACTTAGGAATGCATTGTGAAGCCAGAAATGTGGCGTGCCCAAAACACGGATACGAAACAAAAACGTTTTTATATTGGCCTCATGAATGTAAAAAAAATGCCCCAGGAAATCAATTCCAGCAGGCAAATATTGCCCCTTAATGGAAAAGTTAATTTCTGGCATACACTGAATAAAACTGACTAAAGTCCTGTGAATTGACCGAATAGAATTCAGTTCGATTGGTTTCCTGTTTGGCCTGTAGGTGCTGGTGGTGCGCTTTACATCCCTGTTCGATGTGAAGGAGCGCACGGTTACATTTCTGAGCGGCAGGAAGTACAGCGTGGAGGCGCTGCGCTCGATGGGTGCTGGAGATCTCCTCAACTCAATGTTTGACTTCACCGAGAAGCTGCAAGCGCTGAACCTCAGTGAGGAGGAGATGAGCCTCTTCACTGCCGTGGTGCTGGTGTCTGCAGGTATTAACTGCCATACCATTATGACACCGTAGTTTTGTATCTGAGATATATAGGCTGAGCGATAATTTGAATTTAGTGTTTTGCTACGATTTGAATTTTGAATAAGAAATTTTCCCAAAGTTTAGAAATAGACACTTGACATGACATGACTGCAACAGTCAAACGCTTCCATATTTACACAGAAAAAACAATGGAAAAGCAGCACAATCGAATAAAAAACCTGTAACTACTACTGTATGTCTGATATTTCATGTTTGCATCATGGTGACAGACTGAAAGCTGCTGTTGTTTTTACAGAACATTTATAGTTAATAAGTCTACTGGTGTTATACCTTCAGTCATTTTGAATTTGAATTAACTTGAATTTTGAGAATTTACCTCATATTATTTCTGAACATATATTTGCAGAAAAGATGCATGAACTACAACTACATCTTGCACAAACTTGTCTTATATTTAACATTTCCTTGTTGACAACTTCATGTGTGGTGCACTTGGAATAGAATTTTCTTTAACTAGAGACTTAATAAAGAAAAAGTTACTTGAATCATGTTGTACTTACATTTTCAAGTTCACTGTTTAAAAATCGTAAAAAATCTAGATTTTTTGCCATATCGCCCTGCCCTAATCTGAGATGATGCCTTGACTAACTGTGTTTCCCATAGATCGCTCCGGTCTCGAGAACGTCAACTCGGTGGAGGCCCTTCAGGAAACTCTGATTCGAGCTCTGCGCAGCTTGATCACCAAGAACCACCCCAACGAGATCGCCATCTTCACTAAACTGCTCCTCAAACTGCCGGACCTGCGCTCGCTCAACAACATGCACTCTGAGCAGCTCTTGGCCTTCAAGGTCCACCCCTGACCACCCACCAACCCCCATAACTGTGGACCACACCCCCCATCCATCTCCAGAGCCTCCTTCCTGCGGCCCGTTTAGCCAGCGGGGAACTGTTGTTACTCGGTGCCCCTTTTCTGACACTTCTCCCCATGACTTTCAAAGTAGTGCTGGTTAAATATGGAGGTGGGAGGGGGGGCGGATACTTAAGAAGTCATTGTACTGTAAAACGCCTCTGCTCGTGCTAACGCACACGACTCGCTGACTCAAACTGGAGGGGTTTCGTTGTAGATGCTTACGAGAGTTTGTATGATTACGTGGTTTGTGTGTACGCAGAGGCACCTTGAATTAGTTTTTAGATTTATAAATCTGCCTGTGCAATAAGTGACGCGTTCACTGGTTTTGTGATTGTTCCTTGTTGGTCTTTCAATACTTTCAGAGAAGAGGAAGTAAGGTATCTTGTGGCCCGTATGAATGCTGTTGCTAAGGGGAGATTATGAAAGGGTATTCCCATAAACAAATGAGAAAATAAGTACACAGAGCACAGTTGGACATCCTTTCCAATTCGAAGAGAAGAAAAAAGCACCAACTAAGAAATGGAAGAATGTGGAACTTTTTTGGCAGAAAGACAGGAATGTTTAATGGATAGATCTATTTTTGTAGTTTGTTTTCTGTCCTAAAATCTGTAGTTAAATGCAGAGGAAGCCACTCTTAGGCCTGAAACATTATGCAAGTATGTGAACGCAAATGCTTCTTGATGCAGTGGATGGCTGCGTTCCAACAAGCGTTAAACCGCACATTCAGATGCAGCGCGTGGCACGCTGATGCTGTATGCAGTGAACATTGACAAACTGTCTTTTTACAGTCAGGTTTCTCTGCCAGGGCAACTACTGCAATGATGGAGCAACAGCTTGAAGAGAATCTTGCTGAGCAATTTGAAGTTAGTTCAGCTGTTGACACATTTATAGCTAGCTACCTGACTAGTGATGCATTTGGTTTATTAGCACAGACATTTGAAGTTGACTGTTGCTTGCCTGAGTGTTTGTTACCACCAAGATTCAATCAGACCGCAGGCTTGGCCAAGCATTTAAATTCCTGCATAGAGTATGTTTCTGATTTTAGATCTGCGTAGTGGTGCATCTGTGTATATGTCCCGATTCGTAGGGCTTTTAGTAATGACACAGTGTTTGATGATGCTAAATGATAAAAGAGGAGTAGAACATATGTGTTTTATCATTATAAGATTTGTGCATGCTTCTCCCCGGTACTGATGGGACTCAAAGCCATCTACAGTGATGCCATTAGGCCACACCCTAACTGACACTTGCCCATTTCATACATCTGTATGGGTGATCATTTCAGGCTGAATATTTATGATATTCATTTATCTTTTCTGAATGCTTTTCTCTTTTTTTTTGCTTTTGGGTAAGTCTGCTTAGTGAAAGTTCTTGTAGAGTTATTGTCTTGTGTGCAAATAGTGTGCATACTCAAGTACCGCTGGACCAGGCAGGAAGAGGAAACAGGAAGTGGCCCAAAACTCCAAGTAACACCGGCAATGCCTCTCATCACCCTGCCAGCTCTGGGCATCTGAACTCTTCTCGGGTCGGTTTTGATATCAAAGCTGCTGTAGATGAATAGTCAAGAAAAGAAGTCTTTGTTTGGTGTTGGTGTTCAGCCTGTGGCTCACTCAGTGTTATTGTTGTGTTGCCATAATCCTGTCTGTCAGTTTTCTTCTGTGAAAGCAATGTAAGATAGCTAAATTTCTATATATAATATAATTAAATACATAGAAAATAAACAAATGCTGAACTCATTCTTTCCATACGTCGAGTCATTTTTGCGCTTGTTTGTCACACGTACAAATGCACAGACAAAACCATTGAAGTCAAAAGGACAGACATGCTATCATTTTAAAGTTTGGAAACTTTAAGATCTTTTCATGTTTTTGATGGAGTCTCTTATGCTCACTAGAGCTGCATTCATTAGACTGTAAAAACAGTAATATTGTGAAGTATTACAGTTTAAAATAACTTATTTCACTTGCAGCGCCCTCTGTAGGTAATTTGTTTGGGGGGGGGGGGGACTTTTGACGTGTTCTGAGATCTATCAATAAAGTATCAGTAAGTTTGGATGTTACTGGAAGTCGTAAAAATGAACAACACCAGAATGTTTAATTTGCTAATAGCTTTGCAACTCTAACATATCCAGTGTTTTTGATCGCTTTTTGCCGGTACTGTGTATGTGCTAAATTTGAAGATTGGACCAACGGCCTGCGACAGAGGTTTCCAATCCTGCTCTTGGAAAACCACTTTCCTGCAGAGTTTAGCTCCAACACACATACCTGGAAGTTTCCAGTGATTCTGAAGACCTTGATTAGCTGGTTCAGGTGTGTTTAGAGCTCGACCTAAACTCTGCTGGAAGGTGGGCCTCCAGGGGCCTGTACCATGATGGTAGATGAACAAATTCAGAGTTACAGGATTAGTTTCGAGTTGACAAAACCAAACCACTCCAGTCTGGTTTTGTTGGGACCATGATGCTGATCATCAACTTTCTTTGTCAACTCAGGCTTTGATCCACATTTGATATCAACAATTTAATGGTTGATATCAAGAATAGACATTTTTATTAGTAAGAATTGTATTTCTGATATGCGAAATTGGAATTTCAACTAGTAAGAAATTAATTCTTGATATCAACAATTGATTTTGAATGGCAGCCTATGGTGACATTTAACTAGTGAAAATACAATTACAGATATCAACAATTTAATTCCTGATATCATGAATTAGCATTTTAACTAGTGAAAATTTAATTGTTGATGTCAAGAATTCATATCCGGAGAAGGAATAAAAGTCAAAACGGCTTGCCATAAATAGAGACTCGAATGTCACGTTATCATTTTTAAAGCATTATCTATTGATTCTACAGCTTATGTATATTACATACGATCTGTATATATTAACATTAATTTAAAAGAAATGATTTACAATAACTGTTAAACTAAAAATGCTTGTGTGTAATGGATTAATAATAATATAAATCATATAATTCATATAAAATAACAAAGTTATTAGCCTATCATTAAAGCCAGATCTTTTTTTTTTTTTTTTGTAGAAATAACCTTTAATTTGGAGTAAGACAAACTGGAGGAGTGACTTTTTTTGTGTCAGAAATGTGTCACTTTGCTCCCATCTGATTGGTCCAATTTCATTTTGAGACCCCTAACTCAGAACATAAGCTGCCCTGGAGCAGGTTAGCTGTGGAGTGTAAGTTACTATGGTAATGAATGCAACTAAAAGCCAAGTCACATTCATGGTACCTAAAAACCAGGATTGGTGCAAACTAAACTGAAACTTACCTGGCTAGCCAGCTAATCCGGCTTCATGGTACAGGCCCCTGGGAATGTAGGGTTTTCAGAAAATTTGAAATGGTTGAAAATATTTTTAGACAAATTAAATAGGAGATATATTTTGTATTTTTGGGATTTACAGTAGGATTTTGTTTCTAGTTCCAGAGTTTGCACTGATGATACCCAAATCTATTTGCAGATCGGCAATTAAATCTCTGTTAATGTAAAATAAATAAATAACCTTAGATGAAGGCAAAACCAAGACGATTGTTTTTGGCCCACAGACAATTTGAAGGCCACCAATATAGATTCAAACTGTGATGGGACAGTGCCTCAGAACTTCAGTTTCAGAAACAGTGCACCTTGTGGTTTGTTTACATGCCGCTGTAGTGAGTATGTATCAAAAGTGGTGCAAGGATGGCCAAACGACAAACTGTCGTCCACAGCTCACTGATGTCTGTCATGCATTGTTCACAGCGACCGCAGGGCAATAGTGCAACAAATGACCAGCAGCTACAACAGTGGTGACTAGGGCAATGCGTCCCAATCAATAAGCGGGTTTGCGCTACATCACCACCACCCCACAATGTATGGGAGCTGGAGGACCTGCAGGACCTCCTTTAGCCCACAATATATCCGAAAGGTCTCCTGGGGTATCTGATACCATAATGTCAACATTAACTAACACACACACGGTAAAATAAGTATTGAACACGTCACCATTTTTCTCAGTAAATATATTTCTAAAGGTGCTGTTGAATTTTCACCAGATGTTGGTAACAACCCAAGCAATCCATACATACAATGAAAACAAAACAAATAAGTTCAGAAATTAAGTTATGTGTAATAAAATGTAATGAAACAGGGAAAAAGTATCGAACACATGAAGAAAGGGAGGTGCAAACATGCATGGAAATTCAAGACACCAGCTGAAATCTATCAGTAATTAGAAAGCAATCCTGCCCCTCGTCAGTGGAAATTAATATTAGCTTCAGTCCCAACACCTACAGTACCAGGATTGGGTAACACTTTAGAATAGGGAACACTTATTCACTATTAACTACGACTTTTCCCTCAATGAATTCCTCATTTGCTGCTTATTAATAGTTAGTAAGGTAGTTGTTAAGTTTAGGTATTGGGTAGGATTAGGGATGTAGAATAAGGCATTAATATGTGCTTAAGTACTACTAATAAATGACTAATATTCTAGTAATATGCATGCTAAAAAGCAACTAGTTAAGAGACCCTAAAATAAAGTGTTACTGATCAGAGTACATAGAAGAGGACCACAGAGATTTGACTGTTTGTGTGGAAATCACACCCGAGTAACGCATGCAACTATTTTCTCTTACAGGAGGCATCTTGAAGCTGTCATTAACAACAAAGGCTTTTGCACGAAAGTATTAAATACATTTCCGTAGTTCAATACTTTTTCCCTGTCATTCCATTTTATTACACATAATTTCTGAACGTATTTGTTTTATTTTCTTTGTATGGATGGATTACTTTGGTTGTTACCAACATCTGGTGAAAATTTCATGTCAACAGCACTTTTAGAAACATATTTACTGGGAAAAAATGTGATGTGTTCTATACTTATTTTACCTGCTGTATATTTCATTTCTGTCATGACAACTCTCGGAGTCATGTGCATGGAAATATACATGACAATGTTAAAGTATTTGGTCTTTGTGGAATAGATCTGCTACGCTGCTGCGGCAGTACTGAGACTTTCTACTGCCAATACATCCACAACATGCTGCTGTGAGCATGTAAGAAATACTGCTGCTGCGCATATAACATATATGAAAAACCCCCATAGCATACATGATCACCCGGTAGCAGATCTATACAGGTGGAGCTGGGGAAGGTGGAGGGTTTCTGATGCACGCTGCAAACTGCTACAGCAAGCACTAGTCATGTATTTGAATGTTGAGCAGCGAGCTCATTGGCTACCGATACAGAAGAGAACCAATCTGCTGTGACGTGATGATGATGTAATGATGTCATACTGAGTTAGATCTATCGGAGTGCGCAAGTTTCATGCCAGAACTTTGTATATATATATATACCACAGCGCTATTAGACTTGCTGCCGAAAGGGTGTTCATGCAGCGTGAGAGACCGTTTCGAAAGGGAATGCTCCAGTTACTAATGTAGCCTTGCTTCCCTGAGATAACGAGCATTGCGCAACCATGCTATTTAAGCTGTACACTGTCGCTTATCAGTCAAAAGATTCTGATGAAAGGCATTCAACTTATATAGGCAGTTGGTTCCACCTGTCTTGGCGGATTGAAATGCAAAGCTGCACGAACGTTAACAAATGAGGCTTCAGTATTTGGAGTAAACAGGAGTTTCCCCCAATGCATGTCAATGGGATACTCCTTCCCGTCATCTCAGGAAACTGAGGTTATGTTAGTAACCAGAGCATTTCTTAGTGTTTGTGCATACTTCAAGAACATTAGTTAAAAACTTAAAATCAATCCAATGTATACAGAGATGTGCAGAGAGTTTCTCGGAGAAAGGGGCTCAAATGTGAAGTGTAAAGTATACACACACACACACACACACGAGGCAAATGTTATATATATGCACACAGAGTTGCAATCAAAATTATTCAGCCCCCTTGACCTGCAAGACATTTTACTGCCAAGAGCATTTCATTCAATCAAAAAAAATGTTTAACTAAATTAATGTTCAAAATTATTCAACCCCAAAAGTCAAATTTGGTGCAGAATCTTTTATTCTTTATAACCTCCAATAAACGCTGCCTGTAAGTGTGTAGAAGCTTCTGTTACCTCTCTACTGCAATGTTGGATCACTTCAAAGAATCCATGATATCCTTCATACAGTCAAGATTTCCACTTCCTGAACACCCCTATAACAGGGCTGGTCCACCTCCATGCTTGTGGAGATGGTGTTCTTCTGCTTATAAGCATTGTCTTTTTGCACCAGACATACTGCTGATCCATGGGTGCAAAATATTTGGTCACATCACTCCATAAAACATTCAAGAACTCCACAGATCTATCCAAATTAATTTTAGTATGTTCAAGTCAGCCTTTTATGTTCATAAATTGCTCGCCTCTAAACTGCTTCAGAATGATGCTTGATTTCTACAGGAAAGCTGTAAAAGCAAACACATCTCTCCTATTCCGAGGGCTCTCCATTGGCTGTCTGTCCCATTTAGAAATGATTTTAAAATTCTCTTATTTGTGTGCAAATCCCTTCATAACTAATGCTAAGAGTCTGCTTTCTTACAGTCCCTTACTCAGAACTGAATCGAAATCCACTATAAATGCCCAACAATATCTTTATGTGTCAGTCTGTCTTTTAAATGTCCATAACTTTGATTTTTACTGTGGCCTACCGTACAGCAGCTGTTTTGAGAAAATCAGTACAAATATCAGGTTCCATCAACTTTTTCTCATTTTATTATTGGACCCAATAACAAAATGAGAAAACAAATGCACAGGTTTGGTATTAACAGTTAACTTCATAAAATAATAATAATAAAAATCATTTGTAATTGTTTAATAATTGCTTTCTTGCCCTTACAGCTCAGTGATAATAGACCATAAGGGGGCAGGATTGAGCTAGTTATGTTCAGCAGTTATAGCCACTATTGGTGGATTCTGTAGTTTTGAGTTCAGTTTATCATTTGGTAGGCTATATAGCAGTCCAAAGGCAGTGAAATGTTTTATGTTTTACCAGTGGGTACATGAGTAAAGATGGCAGCATGCAAGCTGTATACTGACCAGCTCTACTTGTGCACAACTGGAAAGCATAACTTAATATGCCTGTGTCACTCAGACAACCTAAATGGTATCTAATAAGAATTGATTAATTTACATACAGCAAACTGTATAATTAGTGTTACACTCATTTACTGACTCTCAGACTCCTAGGAAAGTGTTTTTCTGGTAAAAGATGAGTAA
The DNA here is from genome assembly GCF_936440315.1 of Barbus barbus. Lineage (NCBI taxonomy): Eukaryota > Metazoa > Chordata > Actinopteri > Cypriniformes > Cyprinidae > Barbus > Barbus barbus. The sequence goes on along the minus strand of NC_136747.1, from coordinate 2,535,480 downwards.
AAGTATTTTTTATTTTGTGCTCTGAACATGCAGATATTGTTGTGCAAAACACAACACACAATTGTCTATGTAACACACAAAATTCTAACAGGAAATATGTTGATTTTCTGATTAAAACACAGCCAATCAAAATGCCACACTAACTCATCAGCGCCTCACATGTGCAAACCACTCTATTCTTTACTGATGGTGGTGGTGGACGAGGAGATACCCCCCTTACTGTGTAACGCGCTTTGAGTGCCTAGAAAAGCGCTATATAAATGTAACAAATTACTTAGCACCAACCAATCGTGGCTTTAGAATTGGCCAATTTATAGGTTTTGAATAATAGCTGCAAACAGAGTAAGGGGTGTTGAAGGGAGAGCCAGAGGACGAGGCTGAGTTCAAGGAGGAGGAGATCAAAGGGAGGAAGAGGATGAGTCGGATGGGGAAGGTGATGAAGAACAGGAACAAGAAGAGTGGTCTCTGATGAGATTAGGGCTACTGTCATTAAACCGTGGTTGATCACATGATCAATGATGAGAGAGTCAGGTATAATTCAAACCTTTAGAAATGAGAACAGGTATGTACAATCTACTATAATGTAGACATGTTCTAATGGAGCCATAATAGCTATTTCAGCATAACATAAGGTATACTATAAAACACATATTTTAGCATTTATTTACTGCAGTGCATTGCATGATTGGTCACAGTTGGGTTATCATACTGCACAACAGTACAGCTGACTGTAATATACATATAAAAAAAATAAAGGGACACATTTTTCACAATTAATTGCACTTGCATATTAAAAAAGTAAGCTTAACTGTACAAATAGACTAATGAAACAAAGAGATAGAGGTTGTTTTTAAGATAACTTTAGTTTTTTTTTTTTTTTTTTTAAAAGCTTTTAACTTATCATATATGTGTCATAATATCCTAGCTATCAAAGGCTCTGGGACACATCAAATATTAATGTGAAATTCTGCAGCAGCGGATATTATAGTTGTTTGCCATTTAAATATATCATTATTTATAGAGTTTCATCTTTATCAATGTGTTGTTTTTATTCAAACACTTTGGTTGTGATCATAGACGGTGTTGTGGTCTGGTCACATGTCTTTTCACAGATACGTACAAGGACAGACGACCATAGCTGTGATCAATCACATTCTGCTGAAATGGTCATCATCAGCGCATTCACTGAAGCCCAAGTTAAAATATACGACAGTGCAAACCGATTGGCTTGTCATGCAAAATATTGCAAATCTAAATGTATTCTATTCATTAAAGATTGCTATATACAATCAATTCATAAAGGCCAAAAAAATGCATACGGAGTCTCACAAAGCACGGCAAATATTGCAGGGGTTTCTCAAAACCATCTTTATTCTCCTATTCACCTTAGGTGCAAATATCATCATCATCTTTTGCCAAATACAGGACTATTTTCTAGTGCAACGTCTCTTCCAGGATATCCAAATCACATCATGATCCAAACTCAAATTCAAGGCTCCACTGTCACACAGCAGGCTTGTGCAATTCGTTAGTTTTGGTAAAAAAAAGAGAACGTAAAATACATTTTCTTGTCATGTTGGACAACTGATTCACATTAAAATTCACTTATTCATGGCACCAGCATACTGTGGAGTAATCAGGTAAAAGACACATAACATAAGTACATGTGCTGTAATTGTTTCTGGGGATGCATTTCTTTCAGTTCAGCTTGGTGAGATCTGGTCAGTTTCTTTAGGGTTTGTTCCGACATCCAGTAAGGATCGCTTTTTGTGATTTCTTTGTTGTTGTTATGATTATTATTAGATAGCATACATTAGTTGTCATTACCATGGTTAAACAATGAATTTGGAATGATGAAACACACACTAAGGAGAGATCATTACAGAGAGATTGTTAAAAAAAACAGGACTCTGGTTTCTATTTGAGAATAGTGAGAGATTTTTGAGAAAAGACAGTCTTTTGTTTCCTTGTTGTAAAACTGCTCAAAAATGTTCATATTGTGCATATAACATGTAAAAAATATCTGCAGTCTGAAAAAATACAGCCTCTTTCCTTTACACCATAAATATCTTTTTTTTTTGTAGTGCGTTTGTGTTTTTTTTTTTACCTGTGCGCTCTGAGGAAATAGCATTGACTCCCACCGTGTCTGTGCATGCATGTGTTGATCTGTGGCCAGGGTCCAAAATTAGCATTTGCCAAGTGCATAATACACATAATGCATGATTTAAATCGAATTGTAAAAACATATATTCTGAATCTGTGTGAGAAATTAAAATCTACTGAAGACTAGTCTGTCACAGATTGTGGTTTTCATGTATTTATTTATTTTATGCAACTAAATGAATGCAAATGAAATTTTAGCCTGGGCATGTTTGCATGGGACATTCTGCAAAGCTTGTCTGAGCAAGCGACCATAACTAAGGTGTTGAGGAGCTTGGCGAACAGTAAAGTGCCAGGTGTGGCAAAGTATTCATTTTGGACCCTGGCTTGTGGCCCTTGCTTCCTTCCTTCCATAACACTCTCTGCGAACACTGATTGTCTGTGCAATGACTTTGAGTCTGTTGAATATCTACGTTGGCGTGTATGTTTGTATGTGTAATCCAAAAAATGTAAAACCACTGGAGCAATTCTATTGCTTACAAAAGGCATCGATATAACAAAACACTGATTGAACATGCTCTGCTTTTTGAGGTGAGAATCTGAATTCATGTCCATCTTTTGACAGCAAAAGAAAAAAAACAAAACAGTTCTGGCGGTTCCTGATAATCAGTAGAGGTATGTGAGATTCTAACTCTCTTGCAGCACACAAGGACGTCTCTAGAAAGATTAAAAACACTACAGTAAAAGAAGAAAACCAGGACAGAAACGAGAACGGCTGAAACAACAATCACAGACACATCTGAAAGCATCTCTGTTTGTTGCAGGTTGATCACTGACCTCAGTGTTTTGTGTATTTGCGCTCGTCAATCGCCCAGACACTTTGGAGGTTAACTGACAGCACTCCCGGAGGTATAAATCGGCAAACTCATAGCACCAACAAGTTCAAGCAGAAGCATTGCCTTGGTCTATCATGTGACAGCTATAGAAGAGAAGAAGCGTTCAACTGAATAGAGTTCCATCCCTGCGGGTCAAAGGATCTAGTGATGGATGGGTAAAAAAATCATGACCTCAAGTTCCTCCGAGCAGCTCGACACAAGACCAAACAGAGTGAAACAGATGTTCAGGGAGGTTTTTGGCACCTTAAGAGGCATAATGAGTTAACGTTAGTGGCTGCTGGCTAGAGGCTATCTTTTCTTTAAGGGCTAAAGTTGATGGAGATCAAAATTTGAGATATAATAAAAAATAAAATAAAAATAAAACCTCATGAATTTCCTCATTACGTGAACTCTAACTGCAGTGTCATGAAGGTCTGCCTGTCTAAAAGCTTTTAGGTGCAGTAATAAAGAAACAGGATTTTACTCAAGGGCACAACCACCATGAAGACTGACATGCCACCTTGCCATTTAGAAATTTCTGTGTTTTTCAGAAAACAGTTCTGATTCCAAAACCCAGCGAGCTGCGTTGAAAAAAAAAAAAGCATATGTAGGCAACACAACAAAGGATGCATCACAAATGCAATACTGCCTTTATATTAATGCAATACTGCAATACTGGACAACAAAAATGGTATCTTATGCAAGGTATAACTACAGGATTTTAGGCCGACTCCAGGTTTTCTGGAGATCACTGACAAACCTCTGAGATGTGAGGCTCGATCACATTGTGTGCGTTATCAAAGATGTGATTTGAGAGAAGCACAGATGTATTGCCAATGCCCCAAAATGAATTATCTGGACCTGTCGCGTTCCACTCCACTTTTAGACAAGCACTCGCAAACTTCCCTAAGCACTTCCCCTCGGGGGAATCCCCACCGGACGAGGGAAGTTTACATGGACAGACCCTCGCCCCCTTGATTTTGATCACAATTCAGGCCGCTCCATAGACCACAATGCAACATGATTGTGACGTCATTTAATTTATCCCTACCCCAAACACCTCTATAACATATACATTTTTTGTTTTTTTACATTTATAACAGCCAAAGCATACCTATATACATATAGAATGCTGCACCAAGCAAATTAATAAGGAGAACAATGTAAACGATAAACCAACTCCATAGAGGAGTCTAAATGATCAAGGGCTCAGGACGTTCCAGTTCAGTGCATTGCAAGGGTTTCTCCAGCAGTGTGCACTCATGCAACGCAATCAATCACGTACATCCGAGTAAACAAGACGGAGGGAAGTTTGCGAGTGAAGGGGATAAATAGCGGACTGGAACGACCAACAGCCAATGAGAGAGCAAGGGAAATTTCAAGTCATCATTCTCTGCATCACTTTGGAAATGATTTACTCATGCATGCATTTTGTAAATGAGACACTTTGTTGGTGATTCTTTCCAATGAAATATTGTGCAAGGTGTGAACCCAGCAAATAAAAAAAAAAACAGTTGTGTAGTGTGAAAGGAACAGCGATCCGGCAACTTTGAAAATCCCGACATTAGAAGGCAGTGTAATTTTATGCCTGCTGTTCACAAGACCATTTTATTGCTCTGAGGTTGCTTTCTGGAATTCTCAGTGGTTTCTACAATTATTTTTTTTAGATGTTTCTCCTAAAATGTCAGAGAAAACATGAGATGCAAATTCACAAGTGTACAGAGCGATAAAACGAATGTAAAGAGCAGTGAGGCAGATGAGATGTAATATTACTGCGATTTTACTCTCGAGAGCAGCAGGAAAGTTTCCCAGCAGGCACACAACCTCATAAGACGTTGATATTTGGTTACATTTCGGTTGCGACGTCAGGTGACCAAAATTCAATGTCAATTCAACGTGTAATGTCAACGTTCATTTGATGTTCAATACCGACATCGGCTGATGTGGAAATTTGTTTTTAGGTTGTGCAACCAACATCAAGTCAATTTCAAATTGGCGTTAAATACTGACGTCAACCCGATTTTCATTCTCAACCAAAAAGCAACGTCAACCTGATGTTATATCGACGCCCTGTGCCTGTTGGGTCAAGTCACAATTTGCTTTCCATGTAATGATCTTGTCTAGAACACACAATTGCGATATTCAAGAGCCCTCATTTGTGATTTAGCTCAATATAAGGATTTTGTCTTGAAATGTTGTCTAGGCAGGCAGCTCACTGGCGTTTGGACCAGAGCTAGAAACAATTTATGGCTTAATGTGAGCATGAAAAGACCTTTAGACCAACAGATAAGGGACGTGAAAGGAAACCAAATGTTGCTGTCCTCCTTCGCAGCGTGGTGTTCTTTGTCTCCTTTCTGAGGCTGGACGTGTGACACGAAACCCAAATGCATAGTTCATACATCTCCATTAAGAGGCATCAAAGACTACGATCAGAAATCAAACAATTTAACATTGGAAAAAACCCTAGATTAACACAAAGCTGATTTTTCTTTTTACAAAGAGTGAAAGAAAAAAAAATTGTAACGCTATTCACATGTACCCGCTTTGTAAAAGGAATGGTTCCATTCAAAATAGGCCAGAGAGCTACTCCTAAAACTGGAATGAAATGACGCTCAGTAGTGCTAGAACAGAGTCGTGTGACCGGGAACAGGGAGTCTGAGGGAGGTCGGATCTGTGGAGGTCGTGTTGGTGGGAGCAGCTTGGCCTGACTGGTTGGCTGTCAGTCTTCGAACACTTCCAGGAAGAGGGGCGGAAAGAGCTCCGTGGGACACTCCACCTTCATGTGCAGGAAGCGGCTGGCATGGCAGGCACCAATCATGCGCAGGTCTGTCACCTTCATCAGCAGCTTGGGCCAGAAGTGAGCCACCTTGTGCTTGCGGTAGTTGATGTAATGTTCGAAGGCCAAGAGGAACTCCTCCTGACAGCGCTCTATCCGTTCTACGCTCGTTAAACCTGGACGATCTGTCGGCGAAATAAAGGGGAAAAGATGACGGGTGAGTTTGATTTCAAAATCCATTCAAACCGTTGAAAAAAATGAAAATTGTGTCATTAATTACTCACCCTCATGTCGTTCCAACCCTGTAAGACCTTCGTTCATCTTCGGGACACAAATTAAAATATTGATGAAATCCGAGAGCTCTCTGACCCTCCCATAGACAGCAAGGATCCTACCACGGTCAAGGCGAGGAAATATGGCGAGGAAATCGTTAAATTAGTCCATGTGACACCAAGGGATCAACTGTACTTTTACGAAGCTACAAGAATACTTTTTGTGCACAAAAATAACAACTTTATTCAACAATTAGTCTCCTATCACCCTATAGTGCCATTTTCGAGAGTATCACATACTTAAACAACGTATGCATGGTTTACCTTCAGATCAAAGCGTAAACAACAATGTAACCCTAACCCTAAATTACAGTTGAACCCCTGATGTCACATGGACTAATTTAACGATCTCCTTGTTATATTTCTGAGCCTTGATCGTTTAAGGAGCCTTGCTGTCTATGTAGGGACAGAGAGCTCTCAGATTTCATCAAGACATTTCTTAATTTGTGATCCGAAGAGGAACGAAGGTCTCACGGGTTTGGAACGACATGAGGGTGAGTAATTAATGACACAATTTTCATTTTAAGGTGAACTATCCCTTTAAATTAAGCAAGAGCTTGATGGTGATGCCTTGTGATTTTTCCTTTTTCCTGTTCTATTTTGAGTCACTCAACTTCCAGAAGAAAAGCATGTGTGAAGACCAGCCTGTTGTTTTAAAGGGGTAGTTCACACACAAGTCAAAATTAACTTCCGATGTATGGACAAACAAAACACTTTCTCAAAAAGCCAGTCTAAAATTACTAGTAGCTGATTTGTTACAGTACTAGAAATGTTCCATGTGTTAATGCAAAAAACCCCCAAATCAAATAAAGACCTCTATGACACTAGTTAATTGTCCAAAGATTACACTATAGTCATTGATCAGCTGTAACACTGGACAATCTGTTTAGACAGCAGGAATCGATAACAGATCTGTACAGGGTTGGACGTGGCCACTGAAGTCTTTACCTATTGATCGTGACATTCGCAGTTGAAGTGTAATCCTGTTTTAATAGCGTTATTAAGTGGTTTCCCCTCAGTGGCCTGTGTAATCCTGGGTAATCGCACTCAGGAACAGCCGCTGCAGCTGGCCTAATAGCTTTTAAACAGACTCCTGGGTGGAAGTCACGGCTAGTATTGACAACCGGCATTAATCGCTCATGAAGGAGAGCAGAGACTCCTCTTTCTCAGGTTCACCGGATCTAGTAGTTCATAAGACTTTTTCACTGCTCAAAATGATCATTTTAGTTATACTAAATCCTTCTTTAAGACATGCATGCTTCTCTCTTTGACTGCATTTACATGCATAAGGATATTCAGAAACACTTTAGTATAGGGACCAATTCTCACTATTAACTAGTTGCTTATTAGCATGTCTATTATTAACATATTAGCTATTTATTAGTACTTATAAAGCACATATTCTGCATGATCATATTCTACATGCCTAATCCACCTAACACCTAAATTTAACTACTACCGCACTAACTATTAATAAGCAGCAAATCAATAGTTTATTGAGGCAAACGTTGTAGTTAATGGTTTGTTAATAGTGAGAATCGTACCTTAAAATAAAGTGTGACCATATATTCTTATATTTATTGCAATTTGGTCATGTTTTGATTATGAAGGTGTCACATAAATGCGCTTCAACCCAATATCTTATAAGTAGAAATCCACAGAAGACAACTATGAAAGCTGGTTTCTGCCACTGAATAAAAATAAAGGTAATTGAGACTTATCTCACAATTCTGAATTTTTTCTCATAATTGCATGATATAAACTCATAATTGTGTTATAAACTCAGAAATGCGAGATATAACAAGACTTTTTTTATAATACAGAATGACCTGTTTATATCACATTTCTGAGAAAAGTTAGAATTGAAAGAAGAAAAGTCAGAATTGTGAGATGCTGTATAAATGCTCTATTGCAAGAAAAATCAGAATTGTAAGAAAATAAATCAGAATTTTTCACAATTACGAGTTTATATTATGCAATTCTGACTTTCTAAGCAGTATCTAGCAATTCTGTCTTTATATCCTGCAATTATGACTGTATAATTCGCAATTGTGAATTTATAACTCAATTAACAGGTTATATCATGCTATTCTGAGAAGAAAAATCAGAACTGTTAGATAAAAAGTCGCAATTCCCTTTTTTAATTTTTTTTTTAATTCATCGGCTTCACACTTTATGGACAAAAGTATTGGGACACCCCCTTCTTTAGAACAGAAAAAGGCACTTCCAAAACTTTGGCAACAAAGATGGAAACATAATTCATGTATTTTAAAATTGTATTTCCATCTCTGATGCAACAGTTTTGGAAATGTCTAAAATAACTGTGTCCATATGTACAAGTCATTAGTGTTTGGTGAAGGGTTTTTGGCTCAAAGTCTGCATATAAAGTCACACCAGAGGTTTCTGCAGACCGGTCAAGTTCTTCCACACCGACTCAATCAATCATTTCTTTTTGAACCGTGCCTTATACACAGATGCATTGTCATGTTAGACTAGAAAAGGTTACTATTATTCTGGCTGTAGTATTGTTGCTGCCGCCGGCGCCATGTCCTGGAGATGCTGTGTTTCGTTGTGAAAGCACTTTCACAAGTACTTTGTTTGAGCTTCCAAAAGAGGACACAACTAGAAATCAGTGGTTAAGTTATATTTACAACACTGTTCCAGAACAGTTCAACCCAAATATTAGTGTGTGCAGCGCATTTTATGGAGGACTGTTTCCTGAACCTGAGAGAGTAGTCTACGATGCGAACACTATAAAGTGGGGCAATTTCAACATCGCAAGGACAGTCTGGCGCTTCTGACCCCAATCTAGCCTACTATTAAAATAGTTAATCTATTAGCCTGTGTGCAGCATAATATGTGCATTATATGCATATAGCTGCGTTAGCTGTAACAGATGTGTAAGATGTGTACATGTTGCTTACTGAAGGCCCTGACTAAAACCCCACGGTATGCCACTGCTACTAGGTACTTATACTATATTGACTGGGTTAAATAGAGTTGCATCACTAAGAGACTAAAATGCAATTTTTTTTCGACTAAAACTAGACTAAATGTCATCAGTTTTCATCGACTAAAACTAGATGAAAATAGTCATGGATAATTCTGACTAAAATAAGACTAAAATGCTCAGACTTTTAGTTGACGGAAACTTGACTAGACTAAAAAGAGTATGAACGTGACTAAAACTAATAAAAACTAAAATGACAGCTTCACACAAAGACTAGACTAAAACTAAAATTAAAACAGGCTGCCAAAAACAACACCAGTGTCCAATACGTTTGGCAATATAGTGTATTTGACCATAATGTGATGGACAAGAAAAGAATGAATGATTTGATTGAAAGTGAAGATGGGACTGACCGGAGGAAAGCAAAATCACGGCTTGCAGCAACGCCACCTCCGAATCATCCAGGTTGAAGGAGGACAGCGAGACGCCCAGATCAAAGATGGCATCCGAGACCACGCCCAGACCCCCGTTCTTGAGCTGGCCCCGCGTGACGGCCATCTCCCCGTTCAGCGTCAGAGTCTCGCTCTCGGGATCGTATCGCACAGCCGCTCGCAGAGACATGATCTCCATACAGCAGCCCTTCAGCAAAATGATCTGGTCCTCACAAGGCAGCTGAACAAGGACACAATATTACACATTAATCAGTCATCATATGAACTGTTGTTTATCCAAACATGTAATCTCTTCTTTAAAATGATTTAATTTCCTCATTTTGATGCATTTTCTGCTTTGATGAATTTGTTCTACAGGACATCGATACAGTGGCCGAGAGAGTTCAGAAAACACATGCAAATCTTCATCAGTTTAACAGCACGTGTGCTGTGAATGCTCACAACACAAAGAATCGCGCTGCAAAAACAGAAATGTGCTGCAAATGCTCACAACACAAACAAATAAAGAAACACACTGCAAATACTTAAACACAACCAAATAGAGAAACGCGCAAGTAGCACAGACCACAACAAAATTACACCAACAAAACTAAAATTAGCCACTTTCTTTTGCCATATTTATCATCATTTGTATAACCACAGTTGTACAAATACCAAAAGTATGGTTATTGTGGTAAATCCATGGTTAATTTCTGCATGGTTTAACTATAATAACCATTTTTTATATATATTAATTAGGGCTGTAAAATGATTAGTCACGATTAAATCGCATCCAAAATAAAGTTCTTGTTTACATAATGTGTGTGTGCACTGTGTATATTTATTATTTATTATGTATATATACATATACACACATATATACATAAATACACACACATACAGTATATATTCAGAAAATATTTACATGTATACATTTATTTATATAATGTATATTATATATAAACATATTTAATGTATAAACAACATATTCTTAAATATATACATGCATGTGTGTATTAATATATACTAAATAAATATACAGAGCACACACGTATATTATGTAAACAGAAACGTTTTATTTTGGATGCGATTAATCGTTTGACAGCACTAATATTAATGTATTTATTAATTCATTCATTTTAATAGTAAAACCATAGGCTATGGTTAATTTCTGTAAGGCACGTTTTAAAAGTTAGCCAGCTTACGTTTTACATTTACATTTGATTTCACAGATACTATTTAACTAAACTGATCTAGACAATGATATCATTGAACTGAAAATTGAGTGTTTAATCTTATTATTATTCATTACTGACACTCTATCCTCCAATTTGATACTGTTAAGTGCTTTGACACAATCTGTATTGTTAAAAGCGCTATATAAATAAAGGTGACTTGACTTGACTACAGTAATTGTGTATTTCGTCAGCTTATTTAGGCTAATAATATCCAAAAAAGAGCTAAGGAATCATATGATCAGGATGTCAAAATAAACAAAACTCTCACCTTTCAGAGGTGGTCTGTGCCTATTTGCAGCGTGTTTCTGTTTTTGCAGCACATTTCTTTATTTGGTTGTGTTGTGAGCATTTGCAGCGAAGATGTTTTCTTAATTTGCATGTGTTTTTTCATTTGCAGAGTGTTGAGCTCTCTTGGACACCGTCCATCGACCCACATTGACCAACCACTTGGTTTCATTCCCTGTACAGCGGGCTGAAAAAGCGCCGTTCTTACCTCACAGAACATGGGCAGCTTTTTGGCAAAATCCACGACACGAGTGATGGCGGGGGTGATAATTTTTGTAAACTGACTGAAGGCTTCTATGTCCACTTTGCTCCCCTCTGGTGGGTTGACGATGGGCGCAGAACCGATGTCCTCGGGCTGCAACGACAGGAAGGGGAGGGGCATCGAGCTCAGTAACACAGGCACTTTCAGGAAACCGACAATCACAGAGACGAAGGTGTGACACAGCAAATCCTCATTCCCCTCTAAAGCAGAGAAGGCCAGAGATACAGCAAGACACGTCATCGAAACAAGAGTGGAGCCCAGTTATTAAGAGGGAAAAGAGGAAAGAGGAGAAACTTAAACTAGAAGAAGATCAGAGCAGAGAAGCGTCTTTGATATCTCCTTCTGTGGGGAGCTTATTGACTAGGGTTATCCACTGAAATTTGAATGTTATCTTTATTTTCTTTTTTAAAGATTTGTGCCCTTCTGACCAGAAAAATGTGACGTGAAAGACAGAGCAAAAAAAACAAAAAAAACAAAGCCAGACTGAGGATCAAATGAAGACTGGGAGCCGAGTACAGCACAAAACCAGCCTGATGTTCCCCTTTGACGTTAGTCAATTATTCAGCTTTCCTCTTCTGTGTACACCTTCTTTCTGACACAGGGAGCAGAGATACACAAACACGCCAAACAAATGCCTTAAGCATTCAGCACGTCGATTTATCCGCAAAAAAAAAAAAAAAAAATGGAAGAAATGGAAGCAGCTGAGAATTTGAGAGAGCGTTTCTTTTGGATAAAAACATAAATAAATGTGTTTGCTCTGCTGGTTCTTACCTTGGCTTCCTTCACCCCCACTGCACTCTGGTCAGAAGTACAGAATAAATTACATGTTATTTCATTAAGTAGCATTGCTTCCTCGACCTGTTGGGCAATCAACAGGGATCGTGAAGTTTCAATGAAGAACCCGAGTCAACTAAAAAGAACAGGTTTAACTGGACAGGTGAGAGAGCAGACAGAAAGTGACAGTGAGATATTAAGGTCGTGTGGCGTTTCCATGGATTTCGAAGCTTTAAAATCATCTTGTATAATATTACGCACGGAATAACTGCGCATAGATTTTACTGTGGAATGGTTTAGGAAAACTAATTGTATGTTCTGCTACACATTTAGGACTGGGGTGATGTTGGCTTACTTTTGTGTGTTATTTTTAGCCCTTTGACAAACATTTCATGATATTTGCATGCTAGTGGCGTAACAGTCTGTTCAAACAGACACTGGGCTTCATTCACAAGTCAAAGCTATAAACAGTGTTGGGCAGTAACTAGTTACATGTAACTAAATTACGTCATTTGATTACAAAATAAGTGTAATTGCAATCAGTAACAGTTACTGAGACACACACACACACACATGCATGCACGCGCACAGATTTAATTGATATCTTTCATAAATTGCAGTGACTGCTTTAAACTATGAGACACCAATGTTTCAGGAGTTTAGGACACAGAATAGGGCACATGCTTGTTCGATAACTCTTTTATTTCCTATTGGGGTTTGTGTTTATTAAGATCAACTTTTTTTCCCAAGCTATTGTTAGATGGCAGTGTTTCCTGTCACAGGCATGCAAAGATTTGATTTCAAAAACAGTATCATAGCTGCTAAACTAGCTCTTGTTATGCTTTTAAATCTGTATTTAACCTCAGAATGATCTCAAAGTATGACTTATTTTGTGGTGGCTGTGCTTTAAAATTAAATGATTATAATCTTAATTCAAGGGATAAAGGATTTCAAAAGCGATAGTAATCAGTGTTGAACACTACTGTAAGGTGAACCCTGCCTGCTTTCAATGTTTCAAAATGATTTACAGTTGAAAACATTACAAATTTGAAAAGTAAATCAAATGTAATCAGTTACATTACTTTAATAAAGTAATTGAAATACACTTTTAGATAGGGTAACTTGTAATCTGTTACCCTTTTACATTTCCAAAGTAACCTTCCCAACACTGGCTATAAGGTTTGTTAAAACCATTTAATTCAATGCAGCTACTTCTGTAAGATTGTTTTATGAACAATTCACACAGAATTCGTTCTGCGCCATGTTTCATTAATGAGGTCCATTTTTGCTATAATTTAAATTGTTATTCAAAAAGTAAAAATCGAAATTATATGGACTAATAAACTATAGTGATGAGTAATATTTACATACTTAAAAAAAAAAATTTATTTCCGAGAACATTTTTGAGCAATGTTAACTTACTGAGTTTTGCAGGAGACAGAAATGAATTGAACTTACCAACTCTAATGTATTTTTTCTACTGAAGAGTAAGTGAAGTTTAATTGAACTTGTAGTGTTACAAATACAATAAAAAAAAACAAAAAAAGCGTATGTTGTTGTGCCTGGCTGCTCATAGAGCAAGACTGAAATTGCATTTTCGTGGTTTAAAAAATGCACACTTCAAATCAGAAAAGCTATTAAACCAACTGTATCTTAATGCTGTAACATTGCAGAACTGAAAAGTAAATGTAATGGCCAAATAATACATTTGACAGAGATGAAACGTAATCGCAAGCACTTTAAGAAGGCAACTAAACGTCTCATGGAAACCCACAGAAGTGTTAAAAGAGTCCTCAAACAGAGCTTCAATCTGTAGAGGAGAGTTAGATTCAAGAGTACAAGAGAACAATTAGAAACTGGGTTAGAGAAAGACAGAGAGAAGAAGATCAGAAGAGAAACAAACATGAGATAACAGTTTTGGTTTAGAAAAGAAGGACAAAGGTGTTCCATTAAAGTTAGTTCTGCTGCCTTTGTGGTAGAGACTCCAGCGTCCATCTAACACTCCCCTCTCTACAAGGAGATACAAAAACATGGACATATTAACATTGGGAACAGTGGTGAGGAAGGGCGTCGGAATTGTGTGGGAACGGTTGGGGAAGGGGAATCTATGGTTGTGGTAGGGTAAAAGAAGACAAAACTGAATCCCACCCAAAATAAAGAAACATCCTAAAACACAAGAAACATCGCTGTGATGCGCTCGTCAGGGAAGAGACCTCTCACCAGGAATTTGCGCTTCTGTTTCCAGTGGTTGCCTTGGGCGTTTGTGGCCATATGGGCCTCGGTGACGACCCGGATCAGCTCCCACTCCTCCTGCGTGGGCTCAGGTCGCTCCCACACCGTCTTCTGCCGCTCCTCGCGCCGCCGCCGCTCGCGGTTCTCCTCGATCAGCTTCCGCTTGGCTAGACGCTTACTGTCATCCAACACCACTGGAGGAACAACAACACGTTTGCACGAGCTACACACAGCAGCTAAAAGTTACGAATTAAATATCACGTAAAACATTTGCAAATAAAGCACCGTTTCCATCCAGTGTGTTGAAGAGAACAAAATCTTCACTTGCTGATTAACTTGCGCTAAATATCTCGAAGAAAAATAACATTTGCTGCAGTAGAAGGCACTAAAAATGACATCAATTACAAGCAGAGGCGGACGGTAGTGAAGTATTTTTACTTTACTCAAGTAAATTTAAAAAGTATCTGTTGTTTGAGTGTTTGTCTTTGGAAAACTTCACTGCAATAATGTCATACTTTTTACTGCACTACATTTCATAAATAAAATTTGTTGTTTTTTTACCTTTAATACTTAAGAACATTAAAAATGTAGCACTTTCTTGTACTCAAGTAAATCTTTGCACGCAGTTCTGGGTGTTAACTAGAATGAAGCACTTTTAATTAGCATGACAAAACTAGCATTTCAAATGCTTTTTTTCAGAATCAGACTGAGATTTATTGCCAGGTATGTTTATACATACGAGGGATTTGTTTTAGTGACAGAAGCTCCACAGTGCGACAGAATGACAGTGACAAGACAATAATAAACCAATATACAAAATAGAAAATGTGCAAAATCGAAAAAAAAAACAATGTACACAATAGGTATGTACAGGTATGTTAGGTGAAAATTTGAAATGTAATACCATTTTTGATGCGCATTAAGGAATTTATTCAGTAAAAGTGTTTCCGTCATAGTTCATGTGTATGTTTTCTTACCGGATAAGAAATTTATCCGACTTAGTTGGGCGTATGTGTTTTTTTATGCGCATTTTTAGAATTTATGCACATCTTGGCGTTTCCATCCAGAATTTTTTATGCAATATCCTAAATTGCGCATAAAAATAGGAACGGAAACGGAAGGACGGAAACATAGCTAATGTCTGTCTGTTTATCAACCAATCAAACACAAATTCAACTTTTTTGGCCGCTGCTGAGATGGTAAAGTGCCTGTATTTGCAGAAAGTGTGTTACTCACAGTCTGTTGCCATGCCAACAGCGATGCATTTCTTGAAGCGACATTCTTGGCACTGGTTGCGTGTGACTTTGTCAATGACGCACTTGCCCTCATACTTGCACGCGTATGTCGGGTTCAAGTTCTTCTGAATTGTGCGCCGAAAAAAACCCTTTAAAAACAAGAATTCATTTAATTGCTTAAGCATGAACCTTCCTAGAAATATCATAACGAAGTTCAAATAGAGTGTGATATGTGTGGCATGTAATAAATAGTGTAATTAATGCGTTATCCTAATTGGCAACATGGGCTGCAGTCCAATGCTCCGAAACAGTAGGGGGCCCCCCCGAGACAATTGTCTTTTGCGTCATAAATAGTGTTGCCAATCGTTCAGTATAATACAGAATCGTCTTTAAGGCGTCAGAGAAGCGTTACGTATTAAAGCTATACAGAACCATACAAATAACAAATTAATTATTATTTTTACAAATCATTGTTTGAATTGCGAATGGTGACCATCCTCTGCCGCCTATCGCTCCCGCTTCACAGCGAGTGTGTTTTGATTTCTTCAAATCAGTTTGGGCGAATGCAGAGACGTGATTACTGATCGTAAGCACAACATCCAGCTAGAAAACATACAATCTACCTGAGGGAAGACGTCTTTCACTATTGTAAGTTAATGTTGTTAAATAGAGAAACAAAATGATACATTTAGCGTATTCTTAACTTGGACCTCATTATTGAAAAACAATTTCAAGCTCCAAAAGCACTCTACATGTTCTCTTTCATTGAAAAACATGTTAATTTTCATGCATTCATTTTGCAATAAAATTTTAGTTAATTTTTAGTTAAAAATTCTTTATTGACTTACGTTTCATAGACGTTCAGTTGTGCTTTCAAATGTTATGCCATAATGCATGTATATAATTTGACAGTTTCCACCTCCTAAATTATTACACCTATTACAATTTTGCCGTCACAATTCAATAGTGGTAAAATTTACTCAGGCCAGTGGTTTGTGTAACGTGCATGACATTTTTTGTATGACGGATGAGGATTTAATTGAGGAATTCTCTTTGAAGGAGAGCAGGAAGAAGCCCTTTTAGTGGTGAGTGATATTTAATTCATTTTATTTGCAGGGCTTTCTGATTTGTAAGATTATAACTCGATAATATTGTTTAATTTATGTAAATGATTTTTAGCCTATATGGGATAATGACGTGTGCATTGAGTTATTTTTATAACCCCGCAAAGGCTTAATGCAGTAATTAATGCACATTTTAAAAAAAATATGTAAAAATAGGGTGCAGTACTGTGTTGATCTGAAGGAATCTTCCGTAATGATTTTTAACGGATGGTTGTTTTTCTTATTCTGCATTGCATTGTGTTGTGTTTTAGGGTTTAGGAAATATCTGTAAGTTTAACAGAAAATGACCAGTGCATTTTTCTACAGATTTATTTATACAGTGTGCTTTTCTAAGAGAAGAGAATGGCTGAAGCACTCACTTTGCAGCCCTCACAGGTAATGCAGCGGTAATGATAACCAGTCGCTTTGTCCCCACACACAACACACAGCTCATCCTTGTCCAGATAACTTGGTATGTACCCTATAAGAAGTTACAGATACAGTCATAAACACATTACAATAAAATAAGCAAATTTAACCTGAAAATAGATAAAATTGTAAAGTTTTAAAACTACACAAAAACTCATGGCACTCTAAATTTACCATCAAACAGGAAAATGATTCAATTATAACAGCTACATTTAGAAAGTGTGACTAAATAATGTATAGTCTGTGCAAATAATGAAAAGTATAGTAGAAAATAGAGCAATGTGAGAAAGACGAGAAATAAAAAATAGAGGAAAAAATATAATTTTAGCAGAATGCTTTTATATTGAGACAGAAACACAAGGAAATACAAGTTAAGGCACACATAAGTTTAGGCAGCTTGCAGCAGCTCACAAATCAATCTGATCAATGAGTCTTTGGTGGAGGTCAGGAGGAGGACATGAGCTCAAACCTTCTGTTCCTCTGTCTGTGTCCTTACAAATCAATACCACATACAATACCACAAACCTCCATCCTACACTGAAGATCAATACACTACACAATGTAGCTCCAGTACAGTCTCTTCAAGTTCAGTTCAGAAGACTAACTCAGCAGCTTTACTATACCGTAATAAAAGCTTGTCCAATACTTACTAACAGTGTTGGGGGGGTGGTGATGCATTACAAGTAACATGAGTTACGAAACCAGATTACTTAACGTTTTAAGTTACTAGCAAAGTAACACATTTACAAGAAAATATCTGAATTGCTATTTCAAACGATTTTTTCCCTTTGTTTCCCCATGTATTGACTGACAGCTCTCCTGTCCACATGTTGAGAGAAATTGGGAGTTAGTGCAGAGGAACATGATGTTAGACTAGATCTAGACTAAATGTGAACATGCATTTACTCATCTCAAGCACACACAAACAGATTCAGTACTCCTCGAAATAAATCAAAACAGTGAAATGTTAAATCAGAATGTGAATGCAATAATTAAATATGTTATCCTTTTGGATTTAATCCAATTATATTAACCAAAGTCTTTCTTGCTGACCTTCTATGATCCAATTCAACCATACTAATGAGCAAACATTACTTTAGACAAACATAACATAAGCCCAGCCCAGATAAGAAAAGGTAATGCGCAACTTTCCATAAAAAGTAACACATTAGTTACTTTTACTTTACTTTTAGTTACTTTTTATGGAGTAACGTAATATTGTAATGCATTACTTTTAAAAGTAACTTTCCTCAACACTGCTCGCAAGCATTGATGTATATTTCTTAGTGGCACTCATGAAGGATAGAACAGAGAACACAGACATGAAATGGCAGCAAAAACTATTCAGGCTCTTAAGCCACACTTAAAAATTGTTGAATATCATTGCACTAAAATGAAGTTATCAAAGCAAGTGTCAAGCCAAGTTGTTCGGTTTCACATAAAATCATAGTGTTTTCAACAATGTTACTAATGCGATGAACTAAACATGTGGTTACTCAGCTAGAACCTCCGAGGAAAACTGACTTCACACATCCACTACAAAAACAAATCACCCAAACACCAGCTGATTACAAGTCCCTGAAAAACGTCTCAAATGAAGTTAGTCCTGAGAAAAACTCCTTCAGCTTGTCCTCAGTATCGATTGCAATGATCCAAATTCTACTTAGGACTGCCGTACATCTAAATCAATCCCAAACGGCAAGACAATAAAACACTACTTTTAAAGTTGTCGATCAAAATAAAGTTCATTTGCAAAAACAGATAACCCATGTTTTTTCATTGTGCATTCCAATCAATCTCAATCAAACTGCAGTTGGGTTATTTTGATTAGGTTCAAAAATTAACTAAAAAAAACTGCAATAAAAACATGATTGTTGAAAATGGTAAAAAACGGCATTATCTGTTTTTGCAAATTTAAACAGAATTTACTGACGATAATTGCTGAGTACATTATTTTTGGACTGAGATATTAGACTATTACACATGTAACAGTGGCAAACAGGCATCCACCTAAAATCATGCCAATTATAAGCTCAAGAACAGCTCAAGAAAAGACAAAACTCTGGCACCCGACAGCACCTCAATGCTTCTCCTAGAGCTTGCGATACCTTTCTTGTGCGGCCCCTGCATCCACTGCATCTGAGAGAAGTCCGGCCTGCCGTCGGAGTAGTAGTCTGGTTGGTGGTAGTGACTGAGAGGCACATCCATAGAGCACAACTCGCTCTTGAATACAGGGTTGCCCCCAGTGAACGGGCACCCGTAGGGCTGGCTGGGTGGCCAGGCCTGCTCCATGTTGGGGGGATGATGGTGTAACGGCTGCGGCTCACAGCGAGCGAAACCCGGCCCTTCGCCAGCGTACATGCAATACTCGCCTCCGGGAGGCACCGCATATCCCCCGCTCACACCGTGGCCTATGTCATACACGTCTGACATGCAGTAATTCATTACGAAAATCTTCAAAGGCACAACCACACACAAAAAATATTAAAAAATTTCAAGTTAACACGACGTCAACGTCTGAGCTCAATGCACTTGAGCAGAATGCGATCGTCGGTTGCATTGGCGACATGAAGTCGTGAAGCAAACTGCGTGAAAATTGACTGGAGGACACCGGGTCTTATATATGGAGAATCCACCCGCCCCACTCGCCCCTCGCCCTGCCAAATTGGGTGGAAGATTTCTGAGCACGCTCTCTTAATCTGACACCGGACAAATCCAAGAGGTTGAACAGCCGGGGGACACTTCCTCAGACGGAAGGCCGTCATGTGCATGACGCACCTTCGAACAGATCAGGCCACGCTAATGTCGCCATCAGACCCAGCCTGGGTAAAATGGGGAGATTACAATCACAATCCCAAAAAGCTGAAGTTTATTGATTTCAGATATGAAGCGCTGGTCTTAAACTGTGATCAGTCATATTGATTGTAATTAGGCCTAATCCTAAATGGAGTTACTCGTGACACATGTGAGGGTTTCAGACATGGGTGGCATTTACTGATGCATAACGTCAAGGAAATGACCATGCAATGAATAAAATGTGGACCTGTCCTGTCATCAGACCATTTACTGTCCTATAGAAGAACACACTTTTATACATGCACACAGAATCAGATAGAAGATTATTTCTTTTGAAGTTTTTGTTCATACAAACAAACAAAATGTGCTGATAGTTGTGTACTTGCAATGGAAGTATACTAGAAGACTAGTCATATATATATATACATATTTTGGTTACACTTTATTTTAAGGTGTCTTTGTTACAGTGTAATTATACACTTAAGTACTGAGTAATATTAATTAACTACATGTACTTTCTATATGGTTAGGGTTATTTGCATGCAATTATGTATAATTTATTGTTAGTATAATAGTAAGTACATGTAGCGTGTAACAAGGACACCTTAAAATAAAGTGTTACCCATATTTTTCATCTGAAAAAAATAAATAAATTAGGAGAAACACTTTACAGTAAGGTTCCATTTGTTAACTATATTTAATGCATTAATTAACATTAACTGACAATAAGCAATAATCACAGTATTTATTTTTATTTGTTAAAGTTAGTTAATAAAAATACAACTGTTCATTAGCACAAGTCCATTGGGTAACATTAATAGATACAACTTTTGATTTTAATAATGTATTAGTAAATGTTGGAATAAACATGAAGAATTAATAAATGCTTTAGAAGTATTTTTCAGTGTTAATGTTAACTAATCTTAACAAATGGAACCTTATTGTAAAGTGTTACCAAATTAGGACAGCATTCCTTTACACTTTATTTTAAGGTGTCCTTGTTACAGTATAATTATACATTTAAGTACTGAGTAATATTAATTAACTACATGCACTTACTATATGGTTAGGGTTAGGATTAGGGTCTGGTTTAGGGGTACTTTCATGTAATTATACATCATTTATTGTTATTATAGTAGTAAGTACTTGTAACATGTTGTACCTAACATTCTTTTGTAATCTCAACTGTAATAAAAATGTAACTTCTATATAATTTCTTCTATATAACTTCTAAATGCATTATGAAATCCATTAAACTGCCACCACACATTGTTTTCAGCCAGCAAGGCAATTTATTTTTTACTCTCCCCAGCTTCAATCACTGTCTACATACTGAAGTATCAGTAAAAAAGTCACTAAAAAATCTTCAGGAATATACAATAAAACAGTGCTCTGTGGTGGAAACTGGGTTATGATGCTGAGAGTTAAGACAGCCAAAGTGAGCAGCAGGTAACAGCTGTTTTTAGCAAGGGCTCCTGAGGCAAAGCCCCTCCACAACACAGCCTGATACCAGTTTAACTTTTTGATGAGGTGACTGTCTCACATAAGCCTAATCTTCACAGGGATTTCATAAAGACTTTAACCGACATAAACAACATTCAGACACATTAGCACACATCTGAACAATCTGTCTCTGCTCTGTGCTTGAACAAAAAAACACAACCTCCAAATATCTACAAGATATGTTTTCAGCATGTGTGATTTATACTGATATAGAATACATCAAAACACCACAAAACACATATAAGAAATCTTGAAAAGCTTTAGTATAGGAACCAATTCTCAATATTAACTAGTTGCTTATTAGCATGCCTATATTAACATATTGGCTGTTTATTAGTGCTTATAAAGCACATATTCTGCATCCCTAATCTTACACAACACCTAAATTTAACAACTACCTTTGTACTACTATTCATAAGCAGCGAATGTATTGAGTTTATTGAGGCAAAAGTCACATTTAATGGTTTGTTAATAGCGAGAATTGGACCATCAATGCTTTATTGATTTATTTTTTTTAACTGAGTGGGTGCAAATGGTTAAAGTGCTCTAGATCTTGATAGGTAAACTGCATTAAACAGCTAGCGTTCTGGATTAGAGCCTGTGCTCTTTGACAGCCCTTCGCCACTTTGGGCATTTCCACTTAACTGCATACGATCATTATCCAATTGTAAAGGATTTCTATGCCCAGTAATTAAAATATCCAGGACTGTTAATGTTCTTGACATTGCAAATGTTAACCCTCAACATCCAAACCCAATACATCAGAACAGGTTTAAAACAAACACTTACAGTTACTTTGGACTGCAGTTATCATAACATAAAATCTTACTGAAGAAGAAAAATGACAAACTTACCAAAAATAACACACCTAGATTTAAGGAAGAAACGTCCTCTCACAATCCCAACCGCAGCCTTCTCAATACCTCAAAGATGATTGATCCATCACAGACCACTGGAGATCTGAAAGTTACCAAATAATCAAGAACTTGTTTTTCAAACACCTCCATAGCCCTACTGCTCACTCTCGGTCGCTGGTTTATGTAGGAACTGTGTGTTCAGTTTGGCAGGTCTGAGTGATTATGCACCGACTAGCGTGTTTTCCACCAATTTATTCCCTCTGGGATCAATCACTTGAGGTCCTGGGGTTCAAGGCTGGTCATGTTCAGTTTTCAGATGGTGGCCCTCATAGCACTGGGGATAGGGCCTGGGTTGACATGGCTTCCTGAGCCAGATGTCCCCAGTGTTACCTGAACAGAGAGCCTCGCTGAGGCCACCTTAAACACACGGCCAGGGTGACCTGAGGGAAAGACCAAAACAACACGCTCTCATCCCTACAAGACTCCCCAGCCTCACCGATGACTCCCAACAACACAAAGACAAAAGATCCACAGCGAGAGACTCGTGATGACTCAATGTGATTTACAAGAGAATCAAAGCTACAAGCTGTCACGGCAAGAGGCCTTGATCAATACTATTAGTGATCTAGACATAACTGATCAATATGGTTACTGATCTAGACATAATTCAGCCACTGTTTAGAGCAAATCAATTAACTAATCATCTTAATTTCATAATCTGCACCAAATGAAGACCAGTGTCAGGCAGAATATCTTCATTCAGTGTACTGGTAAAATGGAAAGAAAGACTGGTAATAAAACAAGCTTTGTCTGCGAGAATGCAACTTTTGTAAGAAAATCACTTTATTATAGGGAGCAATTCTCACTATTAACTAGTTGCTTATTAGCATGCCTAATAGTGCACATATTCCCCATGATCATATTCTACATCCCTAATCCTACCCAATACCTAAACATAACAACTACCTTAATAACTATTAATAAGCAGCAAATTGGGAGTTTATTGAGGCAAAAGTCATAGGTTATTGGTTTATTAATGGTGAGAATTGGACCTTAAAATAAAGTGTGACCAAAACATGTATTGCCACAACGATAAGCTCTTTTCCAAATCTCAGTGAGCTGCCTTCCTAGATCGCATTTTAAGGTATAAAAGCACATTTTCATTCAAAACAAGCAAAATGAGGCTGCCTTATGAGTTACCTCTTATTACCCTAAATCTTAAGCAGCACTGCATGAATAGGTTGCAGAAAAGATCATCCTAGAACTCAGTGTGACAAGCTCTAATCATTAATTACAGAGCAATTTTGCATTTAATAGTGGCAATAAATAAATTACAAAAAAAAACAACAACATTATTTCGCCAAAAATGTGCAATTTTTTTTAGAGCTTATTATCCACCTTTTTCCTACGCCCAGTGAAGCTTTGTGCAAATTATGGAAGAACATTTTGTCAACAATCAGCAAAAGGTTCGCTCTATGAATGCAATAATAATAATTTTCCAAAACTGGGTACAATGAGTTGACATTATTTTACTCACCCTTCAACCATCGAGCATTAAAAGGAAATTTGAAAGTGTAAACTCATTAACAAATGAGTACATTTAAGTAACAAATTTCAACATAGCACGGATAACTCCTAAAGATCCTCCTTCTATCCGCAGCAATATTATGGATGTGTTACATATCATAGTAATATATGTCTATATTTCGTAACAATGACATTTTACAGCATCCGTGTGGAAACAAACCCGGAAAGAGACGTAAGGATTTGGGGAAAAACTTTTTACGCTTCTTAGTGTATTTCAGGAAATTATTCATGGTTTATATCATACATTTTATTTGGGAGAGCAGACCAAGAATGCACAGTATGTGTTGGGTTTTTTTATTACTCACAGCAGAATACAAAGGAAACATGAAAATAATCATGAGGAAAATAATGCAGCGGGCTAGATGTTGTTATATCACGTCACATTAATACACCAAATGTTGCGTTATTCTCCTGACTTCTGAAATTAGAAAATGAATGAAAATTTACAGCCCATTCAGTCAAAATGATGGATAAGGATTATTTGTAGTGCAGTCTTATGATTTGTTGCAGTCTTTTTGAGCGGAACTTTCCCAAAAAAAGTGCCTCCCATTATTAAAAAAAAAAAAAAAATGTGGATAGTCTTACATGTGGAAATGCTACAGGCTTGCTCGCTCTGTCAACCACATTATTTATTGTAAGAATGTTTAAATGACAGCCGCTTCCAGTTATATTAGTGGCACAAAAAAATTCATTATACTCACATTATTATAATTAACCATTTTTATCATTTTAAGCATACTGAGCACATATAGTTTTACAGTTTACTGCCCTTAGCATCACACACACCAATGCTCCAGCCTAGGACGATTGCTCTTAGACAGGACCGTGAATAAGAGAGAAAGTCACTGAAAGCATCAGTCCTCAAGCCTGTCTCAGTGGCATCCACAAGCTTTGCATGACCATAAGAGGAATAAAATTAGTGTGTATAAGTTAATCAAGTGATGTTTTCTAAATATCCTCTCTAATGAGCTCCACAAAGGCAATAAGATCTTCCAACACAACTGAACCAAAGAAATCTATTGCACTATTAGTGCAACTCAGATGCGTTTCAACCATGCAGAGTTGATCAAGCTTGACCACACTGCAAAACCCCCACATAACCTGCAGGACCCAGTTGAATTAAAACCAGAATTTGTCTTTCCATAGAAATATGCATCTACAGCCATATGTCTCACATTGTTAAGTTTCCTTTGGGAACAACACTTGGTCAATGAGGCGATGATACTTGCAAGCAGGGGGTTATGAGAAAAATTGAAAATGACACTTAGTGTCAAAAGGGTTGCCACCCCTGCTTAACTCCTAACGCTAAAGACAAGCAGGGCTGTGAACAAGGCAGGATGGAGGATTAGGAGGTTAATTAGAGGGTCAGAAGTAATCTCTATCTCACAGGATCAACAGAAAGCTAACCAGATGCAGATATGTGGACAAGAACCTGAGCGAACTGGTCGACAGCATCTGGGATCTATACCAGTCAAAATGGGTTCAAGTATAGTCACATTTATTTACATCAAGCTTTATATACTACAGATTGTTTCAAAACAACTTCTCAGTAATACATAGGACAATAACCACATTAATTCTGTAAAATGAGTCAATTATTAAACAAATTCAACTTGCAAAGCAGCTCTACAGAGGATAATAGATTCAGCTCAATTCAGTAACAATGAAAGTGTTGCAATATTAGTGTTATCCTCATGCTCAATTCAGTTCAAATTTAGCTTTCATCCAAGAAGCATAATATTAATTGAATATTAATTGTGCAAAGATAATTCTAGGGAAACGAAAAGGACTGTCTTTGGGACCAGAATTAGAAAATAACTGTCAGCCGGATGCCTGCGGCAGATTTCAGGTTTCTAAAATGTACATATCACTAGGCAAAAGACTAAAGAGGTTCAGGTTTGTGTGTCTGTAACTGGATGCCTCTCTTCAGATCGGCCTGCCAAAAACATCAGGATTAAAGTCTATTGGGATGAAAGTCTATCTTTGGGTGCAAAGGTGCTTTCTGTTCGACCTATAAATAAATCTGGGTAACATTTTATTTTAATGTGTCCTTGTTACATGTTACATGTACTTACTATTATAATAACAATACATTATACATAATTACATGCAAGTAACCCTAAGCCAAACCCTAATCCTAACCATACAGTAAGTACATGTAATTCAATTCAATTGCATTCAAGTTTATTTGTATAGCGCTTTTCACGATACAAATCATTACAAAGCAGCTTTAAAGAAAATTGAAAGTTTCTACATTATATATTTAGGAGTAGGTTATTAGTGTTGACTATGGCAGAAATGTAGAGTAAGAATCATGCAGATAGTTACAAATTACATGTAATAAAACAGATGGTGAACACTATTAACTGCAATGTAGAGCCCTGCACGGGCCTCAAATTTAGGCCCTAGCCCGGCCCGTGTCCGACAGCTTATCAGAAGGCCCGAGTCCGACCCGAGCCTGTCTTTTTTTTTCCCCTTCTCCTAAAACAGTTTATACTACTGTTTCGGCTATTAAAATAGTTCAGTTTTGTGTGTAATGGCAAAATTATATTTTGTTTAGTTTTTTTAAGTTAATTTAGAAAAACGTTTGGAGCATTTTTTGTTCGTTAAATAGCCTATAAGTTTTAGTTTTTTTTAAGTAAAGACCAAGCGGCCAGCGGCTTGAGCTGATCATAGCCTATGTTTGATCAATTTAGCCTTCTCATATCATCACGACTTGCCTAAAATAAAATCTATAGATATACTAAAACAGTTCAAGTATATAACAATGTTTAAACGTTAAACCTGCGCTATAATAATAATGTGCTGCTAGCCTATATCTGAGTTTGTGCGGAGAGTGGAAGCTAAAGCGTGCTCTGCAGGACATGGAGGCACCAGCAAACACTTGCATTTTTTTCAGTGGAAACAAATTAAAATAGCCTACACCGTCTTTTATTTTTTTTTGATAAAAGTAAGAGTAATACATCATCTGGACCTGTAAAGGGTCTACTTGTATTTGTGTGCACTCGCAATACCAACAAAAGGTAGTTCTTTTATAAAACAAAGAAAACAAACATGATGTGCTTTCTGCCGTCTTGAACAGGAGCACTTCAGCTGAGCGAATACATGCCTCACAGACATGATAAATATATCTATAGAAAGCTTTAAATTATCACTTAACGAAATAAAAAAAATAGAAAACAAAAACTCTTATTATAATCTTAATCATAATCAATAAAGATACATTTCTCTCTAAAGGCGCGTCTAATGAGGAGACGGCGAGTCAGGATCAGCAACTTCATCCTTGCGACACGGACTCAGAAAACATTAGATTATTAGTTTAAAAGTATCTCCTTACTATTTTCCGCAGACACATTCATGGTTATGTTTGCTGGGGTTTTGCAGCAAGCTTTAGCCCATTGCGTGCATTTGAACGCAGAACTATTCCGCTGCGCTGAAGTCACTTGCGCACCTGCTGCTGCGGGACACTAAACACCATCGAGCTGCTCTCAGTCGCGGCACCGTCTCCTGTTGTTTCCACCAGCGCGGCTATTTTTTCACCAGTAATCGATAGATGTCTACAATATAAAAATAAGGGCAAACCCAAAACAGGCCCGATGCCCGGCCCGCCTCTGAACTATGACGTGGAAATTGTCCCGAAGCCCGGCCCAAGAGGCGTAAAAAATACAGGGCTCTACTGCAATGATTATATTTTGAGATTAAACTTTGCGATTAAGCAAAATTTGGTACTTTTATGTAGTTACATGTTACATATATATTACTCAGCAGTTAATTAATATTACTCTGCACTTAAATGTATTACACTATAAAAAGGACACCTTAAAATAAAGTGTAACCTAAATCTGACAAAATTTTAGTACTGGTAATATTTCTAATGAATCTAATTACATGATATCCAAATAAATTCAATCACATCTATCAACATTTGCACACATGAATGAAGATCCTTTAGAGACACTGCATTACAAAAGTACTGAATGGACAAAGCGTGGCTCTACAAATCGATATATAAAATTGTATTTTATTTAATTTCCATAACATTGACCATCATCCAACAGTCCATGCAGAGCAAACCATTTAACTAGTTCATCGGTGAGTCTTACTCATGGGACAATCTGCATACATAAGGTTACTATGTTAGGGCAGTCGTGGCCTACTGGATAGAGAGTTGGACTTGTAACCTGAAGGTCATGGGTTCGAGTCTCAGGTCCGGCAGGGATTGTAGGTGGGGGAGTGAATAACCAGCACTCTCTCCACCCTCAATACCACGACTGAGGTGAGACCCTTGAGCAAGGCACTGAACCCCCAACTGCTCCCCGGGCGCCGCAGCATTGGCTGCCCACTGCTCCGGGTGTGTGTTCACTACTGAGTGTACACTTGGATGGGTTAAACACACACCACTTGGCCACACACCACTTCCCTTTCCCTTAAGACTTTGTATTAAGAACTATTTTGATCAATTAGAAGTCAGCCAAGGGGTGATTAGTGTTGCTTTTCTAGATCCACATTCGGCTATTGGCCATTTTTATGTAGCTGACTTAAAAAAATTATAACCAGTCTTAAAGAACAAAGTCAGATGACAGGCTTGTAAGACTAGTCTAAGCAGTTTATGCTACCAGCCACTGTTTACACACAAAGCCTTCCTGTATTTTATCTGTGATTATTTTTTATTGGTCCACGTACATGTGCAGAGTAGACTGACTGAACGATGATATTGAGTGTTCAGGGAAAAGAGATTTCAGCAGATTTCTTGTGATTCATTATGTTGTGATATTGTTTAAAAAAAATAGCTCTTTAGTAACGAATTAAAGGATTAAAGACACAAAAGCCTCGTTAAGAACATCAGTTTCCATAAACACGAAATATAAGTGACAAGCGCCAAAACAAGCGTTTCTGATCATATTATTAGATTATACCTGAGTCATCATGAACTGGAAGGGACGGCTGATTCTGGGAATTCTTGTTAGTGAACAAAAACAGCATCTCGTCAACAAAGCAACCCGAACACATGAACAACACGCTACAAAAAATGTCTACTGCATGTTTTCTATGGTGAATTTACGAGCTTTCTTTGCTGGAGTGCATTGTGCAAATTAACCTGATCACATCAATATTAAAACATGTTACATGCAGAACATCAGATCAGGTTGAAGGGATCATGCACAGAAAAGACAGGCTGGGCAGAAGCCTTTCAGACTGATGTGTCAGAGCTAAAGCAGGATCAGTACCACATGCTCTAAATTACACATCTGATGCAACAAAACGATTGGAAAAGATTATGAATGACATGCACAAAACAGATGCCCTTGTTTTTCAAAATGATGCTGCATCGAACACAAAGATGGAAATTTACTAGCATATATTTCAAAGTAAATCCTGCATCTACCAACCCACAACCTAGTTTAAGTAGGTGCTATCGGTAATGTTTTCGCTCTATACAAAGAGAATTTAAATGAAAGTCAATGTCATTCTTGCACAAGTTTTTAACTCTCAGTTAAAGCACCAGTAATAGTGATGAATAGCGATGTAAACACCACTAATCAGAAGATGTGTGCTGGTTTATTTCTTTACATTGACAGGATGGAGTCCATAGTGACACATGTTGACCTTAACATGGTCTGATGCTCTTCACAATAATGGCACAAAAACACAAAGGCCGTTATCACGCTGAAGCAGGAGGATTTGTCACTCTCAATTAGCATTGGTGGGCAGCAGAGACTTCGTCCTGAGGGGCCCGTCATGCAACAGATGGCTGGCGAACAGCATCATGATATCATGCACATCACACTCGTACTCACAGGCCGCTTATACAAATACACGTTGAGAACGAGCCACACTGACGTCTCTCAACAGGTGATCGATACACCTGGTAACTAAGAGATGAACTTAACCTCTGATCAACTAGCAGCGTTAGGAAGAAATGAGAATTTTCAAAATCCGAATTTAAAAAGTCATTTATTGTTCTTCCACCATGGTCCATACAATGAAAATTAATCTATTAAAACAGTTTTACATAGGGAGAGATAAGCTGCTGTTCAGGGTTGATGAGATTTTTTTATGTTCTGAAATAAGTCCGTTATGTTCACCAAGGCTGCAATTATTTGATTAGAAATACAGTAAAACAGTACATTGTTAAATACTAAGATGTTTTCTAGGTGAATATATTTTAAAATGTAATTTATTTCTGTGATCAAAGCTACATTTTCAGCATCATACTCCAGTCTTCAGTATCCTTCAGAATTCATTCTAATATGCTGATTTGCTGCTCAAGAAACATTTCTGATTATTATGATGTTGAAAACACCTGTGCTGGTGAATACTTTTCTGAAAACCATGACATATATATATCCTTCAAATGGGCCGATTTGACATTTTTATTATTATTAGCACAGTTGATAATGATTGCGCTGCTTAATGACGTGAGAAAAAAAAACACAGTTTCTTACTGAGTACAGGACAGGTGTATTTCTTGCAAGACAAAATATAAAGAAAATCTTGCATATGTTTTGTATCATTTTTAATGCATCATAAATCTAATAATAAGGTGTAATAAGGAATAATAAGGAATAAGGTGCTTAAACTAGAGGACGAAAAAAAAACTGTTTTGAGAAGACCAATGTGACCAAAGATAACTAGGTGCAGATGTTATTTAAATGGCTAAAAAGACAACATTCTAAAAGCTTGTAGTGAAAATCAAGGAGATTTTTATAACAGAATGACAGTTTGATACACTAATTCAGCATATTAGAATTATTTCTGAAGGATCATGTGACACTGAAACTGGAGCAATGGCTGCTTAAATTGTAATAATATTTCACAATATTACTGTTTTTACTATATTTCTTATCAAGCACAAGCAGCCATGGTGAGCATAAGAGACTTCCTTCAAAAATATTACAAAAATTATACAGGCCTAAACTTTTTTGTGTGTATATATTTCAGAGCTTCTCTGAAAGAATAACATCTGTGAAGATGTTCAAAAGCTCAATGCCATTGACCATCACAGTCTGGCCTTGGTCAAATCAGGGCTTTTCACACTGCGCTTAACCCCGGGTCATCATAGTACCAAACCCTGCTTTAACCCCAGGTAAAAGTACGTTTCACACACATAATTTATATTTCATGCGTCACATGATTTGGTCATTCACAGACACACTGCATAATGTATAAACAGTCGTTTCAGCGTTTAAATGGTCACAGAAAACATGTGAATTGGAGTAAAGAAGAGACTGTTTTATTCTTAAATTTATAGTGAATCGAAAAGTCTGTTCAGGAAAAAAAAATTATAAAAATTTATATTGCAGTTGGAAATATATAATATGAAGGATCGCAGTGCTAGAGCCGTTATGTAAACAGGTTGCATGCTGCATTTGTCCAATCAATGACACTGACAAATATGCAAGAACATTAACCCAGAGTTTAGGAATGGACTCCAGCATATAAACACCAGGATTAATTGTTAACCCTGGGTAACTGGGGTGCCTCAGGGCTCAGTTCTTGGATCACTTCTCTTCTCTGCCAACATGGCATCACTAGGTTCTGTCATTCAGAAACATGTCTTTTCATATCACTACTATGCTGATGACACTCAACTCCACTTCTCATTCCATCCTGATGATCCGACGATAGCTGCTCGCATCTCAGCTTGTCTAACAGACATTTCTTGCTGGATGATGGACCATCACCTTCAGCTCAAACTTGCCAAGACAGAACTGCTTGTGGTTCCAGCAAACCCATCGATTCATCACAATTTCACCATCCAGTTAAGCTCATCAATCATAACTCCTTCAAAAACAGCCAAGAATCTTGGAGTTATGATTGATGATCAGCTGACTTTCTCAGACCATAATGCGACTGCCAGATTCTTTAATGAGCCGAAAAGAACGTATGTAACACCAGGAACACTCCCCATAACACACAATGTACTCGTTACATCGTAAGAAGGATGGCATCTACGCTAATATTTGTCTGTTTCTTTCTTATTCCGTTTCTCAGTCCATGTCCGGATCAGATGGTGGATCGGTGCCGGGAGATGATGTCTCCCTGATCGTCGGCGGAGGCCGGACACCTGGATTAGCCCCAGGGACATATCCCCAGTGAAGACCTCAACTTAAATACAACAAAACTAAAAATAAAAGAAAATACCTAACTATATAATACTATTATTGTTAGAAATTGCAACAATATAAAATAGAAATAAATACATTTATACATTTAAAATTTTAATTAAAACAATAAATAAACAATTATTTCCTGGCCAAAGGAGAACTGGCCCCCCGACTGAGCCTGGTTTCTCCCAATGTTTTTTTCTCCATTCTGTCTCAGAGGGAGTTCTGGTTCCTTGCCGCTGTCGCCTCTGACTTACTTATTTCTAGCGATTATCATCAATTTGATTTCACAGATACTATTTAAACTAAACTGAGCTAGACAATGACATCTCTGAGTGTTTAATCTTATTTTCATACATTACTGACACTCTATCAAGTGCTTTGACACAATCTGTATTGTTAAAAGCGCTATATAAATAAAAGGTGAAAAAAAAGATAAGCCATAATTCAGTTTAAATGGGCTTTAGAATGACCCAGGCTTAAATATTTCAAGTGTGAAAACTAAAAGCCTTTTTGTAACTTATTAATAAAGGAGAGAAACTCCCACAAAACAGTTCCGACAAATTTCAACAAAGCAAAAAAAAAAAAAAAAATCAGATCTGATAATTTGTCACAGAGCTGGATGTAAAATGAGACTCTGGGTATCTTGAATATTATTAGCAATATTAAACCTGCACGTTAACCAGAAGGTCTTCTAAAGAGTAATTATATTGTCCTACAAATAATGCAATAAGAGAATCCTTCATATGTAAGGCGAAATATACTTTAAGCAATTTTAATTGCTTGATTGTATATCGTCACAAAATGTAAAATATATTATATAACGCCCAGCAATATATTCACACACTCACATAAAGCAAAATCTTGATTGTTTTTAATGTCACAATATGTAAACAATATTATTACTCCGCTCTAATCTGCTAAATACAACTAAAGCTCGAAGATATTCAGATATGACAAAGATTATCATCATGATTTTCTGCTAAATCTGTTTTGACTATTGGACTATTTTAAATTGTTGGTTGTGCCAAAAACACACTTAAAAAAAAAAAAGAAATAATCAACTCACTATGCATTTTTATAAAGTCTGAAAACACTTATTAGGGCCTTTCCTTCATGGAATGTATTGTTGTATTTTGTTTATTAGTTTATTTCTATTATGCATGAATTATTTTCTGTGAATGCACACATGTATTCTGTAAAGCACTTTGTAAACACTGTTTTTAAAAGGTGCTACAGAAATAAAGCTTTACTTACTATCGGTCACAAGTTGTGACAGTGACTGTATTGGACTTGCAGCTGGGCCGCAATATGCTTTTATTGCCCCCTAGAGGAAGACTGGAAAGTGCAGTATATTGGATAAATAAGAATGAAACAATGATTTCTAGACTAATGTAGGCCTGCAACTTCATTCTGGATCATGAATGAAGTGTTGCTCTATGATTTAACACTGTGCCATCAGTGTTAGAAAGCAAGTCACCGCTAAAGGGGCTCAGGAAAGCATTTGTTTGGAGACTTGTTTTTAATATTTTTTATTGATGCAATAAAATACAGACTTTTTTGTGACTTACATGGCCAGATACAGTAGTTTTTAAAATTTAAAGAGTTTATCTATTATTTAAAATATCTGACATCAAAACATTGAATCTAACAAACATCTGGTTTGCTTGTGCTGTCCTTAAAAATGAACGAGACTTGCTTTGTTGATACTGTAGATGAGTATCTAAATGCGTTTAGCGGCCACTATGGAGTAGCATGGTGAACATTAGTATTTTAGAAAGCACAAAGCTCAGGGTACTGTGTTGCATTAATATAGGAAACAATGAAAGCAACGGTAAAACTGCTCCAGTATCAGCTTTTATTACAACTTTGGCAAAGAGCAAACTGAGTATACAGTTATTATGAACACCCACCTAAATATATACAGTATGTATGTATGTGTATATATACTGTATATATGTATATCAGTTTTCAAAATTAAATTTAAGACCTGCCCAAATAAAATGAATACTGTCCATTCAGAATAAGACCTCAAAATAATCACGTATTAGGTTTAAAATACTCACAAAATAAATGTTTTACTAATACTTACACATTAAAGGTCAAACGATTTAGTATTTTGCAGATAAGATAATAATGAGTTTAAAGCAAGGGACAAAACGATTACAGTGTCGTTACGATTAAAATCTTTTTATGCCTTTAAATTTGATCAAACTAACTTTAAAACCTTAAAAGGACCCAAGGGAACTGTTAAAGCTAAAGAAAATACTTCATGAACAATCACAACGACTGAAACAAGATCATTCACAGTCATCGCACTGTGGAAAGAAAACAAATGTAATAATGCAAATGTTGCGTTTCTTTTACCACTGACTCTGTCATGTTAGCCAAGAGCGAATACTCACACATATCTGGTGTGCAACAGCCACTTTTTACCATCCAATCAATTGCAGATGAATAAAATCATCCATTCCTACTTTTTGGTTGAATGTACTGATTGACTCAGAA
The DNA here is from genome assembly GCF_936440315.1 of Barbus barbus. Taxonomy (NCBI): domain Eukaryota; kingdom Metazoa; phylum Chordata; class Actinopteri; order Cypriniformes; family Cyprinidae; genus Barbus; species Barbus barbus. The sequence continues at coordinate 2,501,099 of NC_136747.1, read as the reverse complement.
ATATGTCACATTAGTAAGTAAAATGAGGTTAACCCTCTTCCACCTCTGACACGATGATCTATATTCCCTCATAAAACACCCACTATACCAGCACTTCAGGAAAGAGAGAGACAGAGGAGGATAAATGGATGATGGAGGGTGTTACTGTACCATTCTGCATGGCCTCATCTTTCCAGTGGGAGGTGCATTTGTCTGCTTGCTCTAAAATAAATGGGAGAGGCACATTATACTTTATTATAATGACATTTAGAGAAAGGGAGAGAAAAACAGCCTGTGAACACAATTTGAGAAACAGTGAATTCAGGACTCAAAAATAAGGGTTTGATGGCCTGCACTGTGTGTGTCTTATTGGAAACTCAGGAGACTTGGGATTTGTTTAATGAATTAATTTGTTAATATTTATTATTTGCTTCAGATGTGCTTGCTGGGTCATTTCTGGCCTGGAGGACATGAGTTCTACTCTTACTGAAAACCCCATGCATCATCAGCCTAAAACCCCGGTCAAAAGTTTGGGATCCGTGACCTTTTAATGTTTCTGAATGTCTCTTCTGCTCACCAAGGTTGCATTTATTTGATTGAAAATACAGTAAAAATTGTGAAATATTATTACAATTTTAAAAAACTGTTTTCTAATGTAATATAATTTAAAATGTAATTTATTCCTGTATGTGAAAGCTGAATTTCCAGCATCATTACTGCAGTCTTCAGTGTCACATGATCCTTCAGAAATCCTTCTAATATGCTGATCTGAGCTCAAGAAGCATTTCTGATTATTATCAATGCTTCATAATTTTGTGGAAACCATGATTCACTACCGTTCATTTTATTTATCAAGAATGCATTACATTGATCCAAAGTGGCAGCATAAAGACATTTATAATGATACAAAGATTTCTATTTCAAATAAATGTTGTTCTTCTGAACATTCCATTCATGCAAGAATTAATTGGTAATAATATTTCACAATTTTTACTGTACGAAAAACTACAAAATATGCTTATTCGGTCTTTAATTTACATTTATTTTTTATTATTGTCCCAGTATGTCCACAATTAAAAATAGTCTACCCAAACGATCGAAAATGAGCAGAAAAACGAATACTTCTTATCGAGCCCTGAAGACAGCAAGGCAAAAAAAGAGACTTGTTTTTGCTCTTTTTGGTTCTCAATGTGATGTCACAATAACAGACCAAAATGAATGTAAATCACAGGATGAGAACACCAACAATCAGCGTATCTCTGCATCTGAGGCAATGTCTTCAGTGCCGTTTTTTAGAAAACGCTAAAGAGAAGGCAATTAAGAAACTGAAAGCCAGACATGATTCAGTCCAAAGATCACAATCTAAGAAAGACGTGCTGAACACACAGGGAACTCTGTGATGAGAGAACACACACACACACACACACACACACACATTCATACTTGGACAACACACAGAGGTAGGAACTGGGTCAAAGAAAGTCTCAGATATTGCTGCATTGTTGACCTAATACTCATTTTGTTTCGTTTTATTTATTAGACGTCAACTAGCTAGAACAGACATCATTGAAACACTTTAGATTAGGGAACACTCGTTGCTTATTAGCATATTAGTAGCATATTGGCTGTACTTATAAAGCAAATAATAATGGCTAATTCTGCATGACCATTAACATAATTAAAAATGTAATATTTTTTGTGTGTGTTGCTTCTGTGCTTCTCATATTCAAACATATTTATTTGAGTATTTAGTTGATTATTTCCCAATATCGATTTTGATTCTAATTTGCATTAATATACTGATTTTGAGTGGGGAAACTGCAGGCCACATTTTACCGTTTACAAATTTACTGTACATGACTACATAGCCTACCCAAAACAAGCTGAGAAGTGTAGAAATATAACAAATCTATCAACCCTGCACAATGAAAATGTCATTTGTATTTCATCTTGTTGATTATTCGATACGTTCTCAGTGTCGGGTGATTCGTGTTCAACAGGAGTAGAGATTAATAATGCTGTAATCATCCATTTTCAAGTTATTCATTACAAGCCATGATTGTAATCTTTCTTTTTCATTTGATAAATGTGCAGCCTTAGTAATGTAAGTTTCACAAGTGTGTTGCTGTATTTATTTATAGCTTTTTATAGCTTGTCTATTGATTTATAGCTGGAACGGAATGTGCGTTCTGGAACAAACTAAACTGGAACATACTGTACTCGTACGAAACGGAATGATTGGCATCTTGCTTGTTTCAATGTTCTGTTTCGTACGAGTACAGTATGTTCCAGTTTAGTTTGTTCCAGAACAAACTAACCATTCTAGATGGTGGAATGCCATCCCGGACTGTTCTGGAGTTAAAAAAATAATAATAATAAAAACACAAAGCGATTCTGCCTGAGAAGGTAGCTGCAGAGGGTATATTCTTGAGTTGAAAGTAAAAAAAAAAATAAAAAATTGACATTACCTGACATACTGCTGTATATTAGGCCTTAAACATCATGCTGTTGTCATCCACAGACTCGCTGATATCTGACACACAAAGTCAAAGGAAGAACAACAAATAAGAAGAAAAACACAGCAGAATAATGCAGTAATGAAGAAATCCTGCCTGTGGTCTGTTCTGTGGCTCAAAATGAAAGTTGCTTTGGCCTACCTTGTTCTTCGTGATACCGGAGTCGTCCCACAGCGGTCTAGAGCAGCAGAGGCTGAGGAAGACAAAGAATGAGAGAGACTTACATAATGCATGGAAATGGCTTTCAGAGGAGAGCAAATAACAATAAGCACAGAAGTACCAAAAACTAAACTAAAACGTTAAAGCACTGCTCATACTGTTTAATAATAATAATTAGGGACACTGATCTGAACAAACTAGGACTGTCAATGGATTAAAATGCTGTTCAGTGGAATCAGGCTGAAAAGTGTAAAAAAAATTGTGCACTTTGGCTTGAATTTAGCTAAATCTGTTGATATTTTGGAACAACAATAATTCTGAAATAACATGTCAAATAAAAGCGCATGATTAGCAATGACAAGGTCATGGGTTTGATTCTGAAAGAATGCAAAAACTCCCGTATATCTGCTTAAATGCTTAAATGTCAATTGTAAAAAAAAGAGCATTCATTGAAAATGAGCTGCAAAAATGACTCGTTCTGAACTTTGCATATTTCAGATGCCAAACCTTTTGCTGTTTCTGGCTGTGCAGTACATGAAGTTAGAAACACATTGGAAACAAGTGACAGGTTTATTTTAACAAAGAGCTAAGAAGTGTCTGAGTGGCACGTTTCAGTGCTGATTATATTATGAATATGTCATGTAAAATGCTTTTATTAAGGGACAGAACAGCCCATATCAGACACAACAGCAGCCCGGCAGTAAACACTGATGTTACTCATTTCAGAAGGAAAAGAACACAAAAGAAGATATTTTGAAGAATGTTGGAAACCAAGCAGTTGACGGTAGCCATTGACTTCCTCACCTGTTCCCAGCATTCGTCAAAACATCCTATTTTGTGTTCACCAGAAGAAAGAAACTCAAACAGGTTTACAACAAGTAGTGGTGGAAGGTGAATAAATGACAGAATTTTCATTTTTGGATCAACTGTGTAAGAAAAGAAAGATCAACCTATCAATGTATTGAAAGAAATGATGCACATAAAATCCAAATGCTTGAGTCTGTCAAGTGGAACTCATAGGAATCATTTCATACTCAGGTTAATGGTTCAGAACAAACCTTGTTTGAGGAATATTATTACTGAGCTGGCGAGTTTCTGTTGTCTCTCAGACCGAGGGTAAAAGTGCAGAGTGTGAAACTCTAAGCGCTGTTGTTACAGGACACGCTCAGACTGACGCGAGTACAAGGCAAATGACACCGTTTCCCTCAGAAAAATCTCAATTACATTTCAGAGAAAACAAATCTACAAAGATCACACTTTAAATTACAAGCTCTGCTAAACATCTACTTTAAAACCCTTGCAATGAGACTGTTTACTTTCAAACGTTTGTGACAAATTTGCAGCTAACAAAGCGGTTGGCAGAAGCGTGCAGCTCTTCACTGGGGAACCTGCAGCACATACAGATGCGTGCAATGACTAAAGGGCAGTCGTGGCCTAATGGATAGAGAGTTGGACTTGTAACCTGAAGGTTGTGGGTTCGAGTCTCAGGTCTGGCAGGGATTGTAGGTGGGGGAGTGAATAACCAACACACTCTTCACCCTCAATACCACGACTGAGGTGAGACCCTTGAGCAAGGCATCAAACCCCCGACTGCTCCCTGGGCGCCGCAGCATTAGCTGCCCACTGCTCCGGGTGTATGTTCACTACTGTGTGTGCACTTGGATGGGTTAAGTGCAGAGCACAAATTCCCAGTATGGGTCACCATCTTTCACCCCTTTCCTCATGTCTTTGTCCAAACTTTGTATTTACTTTGATGCCAATATAACTATCTGCCACCACTGGCAAAGTTATTTAGCAAAGCTTGGTGAATAGTAATGACAAAACCGTGGCAACAATGAGCAATCAAGTTTAGCTGTCCTTTTAAGGAAGACAGTGTGATTCAAATTCAATTTTGCAAACAGAGAAAGTAATTAAATTGGAAAAACAATAGAATGCAAAAAAGGGCATTTTAGAAGATTGTCATCAAACGTTATGAAAATAACGCTAACAACATCATAATAATGGGAATTTCGGAACTTCCCGACTTTCTGAAAATAATTAAGAAAATCTGAATAAGAAAGTGAATCATTTGTCAATTTAATCAACATTGTTTACATGCAACACACAACCACTAACTCAAATCAGCTGTTAATCTGGTCAACAAAAACAGGCCCATTTCTGACAGATATGATGACTGATGATAAGAGAAGATGGGAGACAGAAGTGTGTGCTTCAGTTCTGTGTGTATTTTTTAACTTCTTCCTGTAATGGAGAGTAGGCCTCTGTTTATTGCAGAGCGACAGAGAGAACTAATTCATCTGGTAGAAATCTGTTAAATGCTTGCCTGTTCTTTCAGGAGCAGTTAACAGGAAATGAGTCTATATCAGATATGACATACTTTGAAGCAGCGTATCACCACACTTCCTTCACGTTGTGCTTCCTCGTACCGCTGAACATCTACAACCACACACATGAACATCCCACACAGAACGAGCAGCACAATAAGTCACCTGGCCCTGGCATTTCCCTGACTGCTGAGCTGCAGTGTGGGAATACATCATCAGATTTCATCAGATTTCATCAGATTTAATTCCCACATTGTAGTGCATATGCAATCAGGGAAATAATACTATATACAGCGGGTAAAATAAGTGTTGAACACATCACCATTTTTCTCAGTAAATATATTTCTAAAGGTGCTGTTGACTTGAAACAACCCAAGCAATCCATACATACAAAGAAAACAAAACAAATAAGTTCTGAAATTAAGTTGTGTGTAATAAAATGTAATGAAACAGGGAAAAAGTATTGAACACATGAAGAAAAGGAGGTGCAAAAAGGCATGGAAAGTCAATAAACCAGCTGAAATCTATCAGTAATTAGAAAGCAATCCTGCCCCTAGTCAGCTGAAATCAATATTAGCTGCTTCAGTCCCAACACCTACAGTACCAGGATGAAGAAGATGAAACGAGAGTGGAGATTTCAGCAAGACAGTGATCCCAAACACAGCCAAGGGAACTCTTGATTGGTTTCAGAGAAAGAAAATAAAGCTGCTAGAATGGCCAGCCAATCACCTAACTTGAATCCAACAGAAAATAAGAGCTAAAGATCAGAGTTCATAGAAGAGTCCCACAGTACCTTCAAGATTTGAAGACTAATGGGCCAAAATCACACCTGAGCAATGCATGCCACTAGTTTCTCCATACAGGAGGTGTCTTGAAGGCTTTTGTACAGAGTATTACATAAATTTCCCTGTGTCTTTCCATTTTATTACACATACATAACCTAATTTCTGAACTTATTTGTTTTGTTTTATTTGTATGTATGGATTACTTGGGTTGTTACTGGCATCTGGTGAAAATGTCAAGTCAACAGCACCTTTAGTAATGTATTTACTGGGAAAAACGCAGAGGTGTTCAATACTTATTTTAGCCAGTATAGATATATCTTGTGTATTTTTGCAACTTTGAAGCACCCCTACTGCTAAGTAAGTGTAATTCACGTAAATATAATCTATGTGGGAATTACAGTGGAGAGCTGTTCCTTTTGCATTTGTTTCTGCCATAAATCAATCTGCCTGTTCCATGGATTGCTTTACAGCTCATCAAACTTACATGGTCCCAGAACAGATGTTTGGGGTACAGCACTGGCAAAAACAGAAGCCATTCACCTTATTATAAGTCATGTGCCATAAGAATTATTTTGAATCCTTAAAAATATCTTACATACAGTTGCTTTCACCAGCTGCAACATAACAGCACCACTTCACATTTTCTGAGCAAACTCATTCAAATACTTGACGCATTGTGCTCTTACCACCACAAAAAGATTGGCGTGAACAGAATTTCATTTAATAAGGACATCTGTAATACAGCAGTAAAGCACAAAAGATTGTGGTGATTAGCTGTATGCTGCAAAACAGTCCAAACTTGCCTAGTGTCTGGATTTTGTTCTGTGCAACCTGCAATTAGTAGCACTAATTTTGTTTAATCAATTCGCATTTACTTGAATTGCACAATTCGTTTTTGGTGAATAGCGTGCCTAGACCTTTCTCACAAGGGCTTCATTATCAACATGTTGGATATATGCATTCTGCTTTGCATTCAGCAAGTTTCCTCCAAATTTGTATTTGAAACGCCTTCAGATATGTACTATCCTATAGGTTAATTTTGCTTGTGTATTGAGGTCAGTCTCTCATGCGGTGTTTTACTAGCTCCTTAATTTAACACAATGTTCAAAAACTTAATTTAAGACTACAGAAAATTTGGTTACACTTTATTTTAATGTGTCCTTGTTACAGTGCAATTATACATTTAAGTACAGAGTAATATTAATAAACTACGTGTACTTACTATATGGTTAGGTTTAGGACTAGAGTTTGGCTTTGGGTCAATTGTATGTAATTATGCATACTTTATTATAATTATAATGGTAAATACATGTAACGTATAACAATGACATCTTAAAATAAAGTGTTACCGAAAATTTTATTAAAGTGTAATTAAATCTAATACTACATTTATGTCCCACCAGGATTTCAGAGGCCATGCTGCAATGTGTGTACACAACTGCATGCATGCTGATGTGTGTGTAGACCAGAGTTGGAAATCAATGGGGGCTTGATGAACAAAATGAACCAAAATGCAACAAAAATGCTAAAAAATGGTTTTTGGGCCCTAATTACAGCCTGTTAATTGAAAGGGATCCAATTCTTAAATTCTGATTTTTTTTCGCAACCCTCAAAGCAACACTTGAGCTTTGAATAACAAAAGGTCTTATGTCCAGACCATCTGCTGGTTTACAGAAAGAGTGAACTTCCTCTAAACGAGGCCAAATGCCTTTGATCAATAAGCATTTAGAGCTCAGTCTGAGTTCTGACTCAGTGGCTCTGTTTATGTCAACATGTCTATAATGAACATGATGCAGACCATTTAAAAAAAAAAAAAAAAGTCTGTTCATCAGTATGGCTTCAAAAATCCAGTCATTGCCAGCCTCACATACACGTCACTGAATGAATACAGAGACAAATAAATAACTGGACCTGGACTCAGTTTAAAAGCCGATACAAAGCTCACAGGACAGTGAGATACACGTGTCATGCAGACACACAGCAACACTGCCAAATACAAATATTATGAGATGAATCAAATTCAAGTAACCCCTTTCGAGGGCCCTTGATGATACATCTGTGTGTGCTTGGTTTGCAGTTCAGAGAACTCATTGCCATGACTTTAAACCCCAAAACAGAAATGTTTTTTGACAGATTTTCTAGGAAGAGCCACAGGGCCAAACTGGAACTTCTTCACTAGAACAGAGGCAAGGAAAGACAAACACACACAGGTGAACAACAGACCTGTGAGTTCAATGTCAGAGTTGGGAACATCAACTCCGACATGCACTGAGAAAGGTACAAATTTGCTTTTTAGTCAAAAATGTGGCAAAATCCACTGGATCAGATGGGTTCACCAACTTGATTCAGTGTCGTATGTTATTCCCATATTAGAGCAACGGAGAAACAATGTGAAAACACAGAGGAATGTCCCATACAAGTCACAACGAGAAACTTATAATTGTGTGGTGTTGTGATTTATTAAGATGAGGTTTATTCATGTAGTGCCTTTCCCAAGCTTTACAATAAGTTCTTAAAGGAATACTCCACCTAAAAATTAAAACTCTTTCATCATTTACTCAATTACCCTCATGCTACGACTTTCTTACTTTTGATGAGCACAAAGAAAGATTTGCAGGAATATAATCCATCTTTGTAATTCCATATAATGCAAGTGGACTGGACCTCCAAGCTGGTGAGTAAATATACAGTGAGCAGCAGCTCAAAATGAAATGAAAATGCTTTGTTGATCGCGGAGGTCAAAAGAGAATGGCCAACCTGACTCAAGCTGATCGAGGAGGTATGCAGAAGAGCACTGACTTCAGACGAACTGAAAAAAAACTTTTTTTTTTTGGTTGATTGACGTAGTAATTCCACCACATAGGCTCGCTGGAAAACATGGCTCTCCAGAAACTAAACCAAAAAGTACCAATACAAATCACTGCAGTTTCCAGCTGAACACCAACTACTTTTTAAAAAGTATTTATTTTTCCACGCAAAATTATTTCCATGTGGTTCCTTGCACAATACTATAATATGATCTCAAAATCATAGTGCATGATTTGTAGACTAATACATTTTCACATTTACATCACATAGCTTGGAATCCAAAGAGAATGCCAGGAGTTTGAAATGGAGAAACTGTGTGACGCTAGAGTGAAGAATGCTTTTATTGTGTAGCTAAAGACCAGATTCCAGACTCTAGCAGATACTGAGAACCTCACGCACTCAGTGAAAGTGTGAGACCAGAAAATGGCAAGACCAGACAAGCGTTCCTACAAGGACAATATTGCAAGCCAAGCAAAGCAGCAGCTGACAAACGGGAACAAGGCAAAGTGTATAAAATCACCAAGATACAGTGGGGGGAAAAAAATTTAATTTGATCCACTGTTGATTTTGTACGTTTGCCCACTGACAAAGAAATTATCAGTCTATTATTTTAATGGTAGGTTTATTTCAACAGTGAGACCGAATAACAGCAACAACAAAAAATCCAGAAAAACACATTTCAAAAAAAGTTATAAATTGATTTGCATTTTAATGAGTGAAATAAGTATTTGATCCCCTATCAATCAGCAAGATTTCTGGCTCCCAGGTGTCTTTTATACAGGTAAGGAGCTGAGATTAGGAGCACTCTCTTAAAGGGAGTCTCAGCTTGTTACCTGTATAAAAGACATCTGTCCACAGAAGCAATCAATCAATCAGATTCCAAACTCTACACCATGGCCAAAACCAAAGAGCTGTCCAAGGATGTGAGGGACAAGATTGTAGACCTACACAAGGCTGGAATGGGCTACAAGACCATCACCAAGCAGCTTGGTGAGAAGGTGTCAACAGTTGGTGTGATTATTCGCAAATGGAAGAAACACAAAATAACCGTCAATCTCCCTCAGACTGGGGCTCCATGCAAGATCTCACCTCCTGGAGTTTCAATGATCATGAGAACGGTGAGGAATCAGCCCAGAACTACACGGGAGGATCTTGTCAATGATCTCAAGGCAGCTGGGACCATAGTCACCAAGAAAACATTTGGTAACACACTACGCCGTGAAGGACTGAAATCCTGCAGCGCCCGCAAGGTCCCCCTACTCAAGAAAGCACATGTACAGCCCGTGTGAAGTTTGTCAAGCATGGAGGTGGAAACATTATGCTTTGGAGGTGTTTTTCTGCTAAAAGTACAGGACAACTGCACCGCATCAAAGGGACGGTGGACGGGGCCATGTATAATCGTGGAAAATGAGTCGTGGATAGGTATTCCAGCATGACAATGACCCAAAACACCAAGGCACATTAAGGTCCTGGAGTGGCCTAGCCAGTCTCCAGACCTTCATCCCATAGAAAATCTGCAGAGGGAGCTAAAGGTTTGAGTTGTCAAGCATCAGCCTCGAAACCTTAATGACTTGGAGAGGATCTGCAAAGAGGAGTGGGACAAGATCCCTTCTGAGATGTGTGCAAACCTGGTGGCCAACTACAAGAAACATCTGACCTCTGTGATTGCCAACAAGGGTTTTGCCACCAAGTACTAAGTCATGTTTTGCGAAGGGGTCAAATACGTATTTGACTCATTAAAATGCAAATCAATTTATAACTTTTTTTTAAATGCATTTTTCTGGATTGTTTTGTTGTTATTCTGTCTCTCACTGTTCAAATAAACCTATCTTTAAAATTATAGAATGATAATTTCTTTGCCAGTGGGGAAATGTACAAAATCAGCAGGGGATCAAAACATTTTTTTCCCCACTGTAGCCTGTGGAAAGTATAGTGGAACTACTGATGTTCCAATCACAGACAAGCGGGGGTGATTTCTTACATCAGAAGCAGAACAGGACACTCAATGGGCAAAACACTTTAGTGAAATCCTAAATAAACCACCAACAGCAGAGGCTGATAGATGAGAAGCAGAGATTGATCTAGATGTTAATATAGTTCAACCAGAGAAAGAAGTGATCATCTCAACCATCAGACCCCTCAAAAACAAAATAGCACCTGGATAGGATAAGCTAAACACAGTTTTAAAGCAGAATCTTCAGCCAAAATACTATGAGCACTATTTGAAGCCATGTGAGAATAAAAGAAGATACCAGATGACTCGACAGATGGGATCATTGTGAAGATCTCGAAGTAAAGTGACCCGAGTAACTGCAAGAGCAGTTGCGGCATCACCCTTTTGTCAATGATTTTGCAAAGGTTATTGTTCATTCACCAAATCTCAGAAATAGTAGACAAAGAACTAAGGAAGGAACATGCAGGATTCAGGAAAGAAGAGGTTGTGCTGAAGAGATATTCACCTTGCGAAACACTGAATTGCACAGAGTGGCAGAGTTGACTTTAATTCAGCTTCTTGCACTTCGAGAGGGATTTTGACCACATGCCCAGGAACAGTCTAACAAAACAGATTGCTCTTTTATCAAAAGGTTTCACAGAAACTTCGCTTTGAAACTGTTGTTGTGATTGTTGTTTCATACTTTGCATGTGAAGACAGTAGTCCGGCAAGGAGGACTCTCTTCAACATCACCATCACCACTCTCTTTTTAAAACTGGAAGATCTTGACTTCATGGGCTTCAACCGGGAACATTTCCCATCAACGACATCAAATTCACTAGTTAGTTCATCATCATCTGTGCTTATATTAGTCTGTTTGTTTCATCTTTAACCTGAAGTTACCATAAGCCCTTTTCGGAAGGGATTAGTTTTACAGGGGTAGATGGGGTAATGTAATTTTACCACAGGACGTCTGTAATATTAATGGCTGATTAGCACCGGATTAGAAATCTCAGTAAATCTATCAGAAGTGGGAGGGGTAACTCGATTTACGCACCGCCATCACCTGCTTGTTGCTTCCTGAATGTAAGTGCTCTTCATCGTTCTGTAACAGTAAAAATGCTTGAGGTGGTTTAGACAAGACGAGTGATGCGCTGAGTGATTGACAGGAGGCGGCTAGAACTGCTGTGTGTGATATGAAGTCACAGGAAGCGTAGGTTCGTATCAATTCCAGAAAATCAACCAACATCCAGAAACAACCAGACCACTGCTCTTACATTTCAGCAAAAACAACTGCAATTTCACAAGCCCTTGTGACAGATCCTCAGTGAATACCTCGAAGTGCTCAGCATAGATCCAGTCCGGCCATCGGGACAAGACCGTGGGAACCAGATGAATCCTCAGCACAAACTGCTGATTCGTCTGGCCAGAGGAGAACTGGCCCCTGACTGAGCCTGGTGTTCTCCCAAGGTATTTTTTCTAAGAAAAGGTGATGGATTCCCATGATGGCGCCGGTGAGATCGGCTGCCGTCACGACTGCTCCGACCAAACTTTGTCTTTTTTTGTTATTTTTTCGTATTGTTAACTATAAACACCGGTTTCTTTTTGTAAGATGGCCATTCTTACATACGACAGGGCCACTCTTATTTCTATTGGTGCACAATGCACTAACCTTTCGCCGATTTTGAACCCGGACCCATCCTGGCCAAGCGAGATCCTGAGGAGGAACAAAGGACCCGACCCGTACCGGCGTCCTCGAGGGAAACGAGCCGGCGTCAGGAACAGGCTGAGGGCTCGCGCACACCGCGCTCCCTTACCAAGTGTCCTGCTCGCCAATGTCCAGTCGCTGGATAACAAACTCGATGACCTCAGGGCAAGAGTCAGGTTCCAGAGGGACATTCGGGACTGCAACCTTCTCTGCTTCACCGAGACATGGCTGAACCCAGCGGTACCAGACCACGCCATCCAGCCGGCCGAGTTCTTCTCGGTTTACCGCATGGACAGAACGCTGGACTCGGGGAAGACTAGGGGAGGTGGAGTATGTCTGATGGTGAACAAACACTGGTGTGACGGCGCGAGCATTGTTCCCCTCTCACGCTCCTGCACACCGAATCTTGAACTTCTGACCATCAAATGTCGCCCTTTTTATCTCCCTCGGGAATTTAGCTCGGTCATCGTCAGTGCCGTTTATATTCCACCTCAAGCGGACACGGACACTGCGATATGGGATTTACATGAAACACTACACCTTCACCAGACACAGCACCGGGACGCCGCATTCATTGTTTTGGGAGATTTCAACAGTGCCAACCTCAAGCGTGCACTGCCGAACTTCCATCAGCACATCAGCTGCCCCACCAGGGGCGAAAGGACATTAGATCACTGTTACACCCCATACAAGAACAGCTACAAGGCACAGTCACAACCACCGTTTGGGAAATCGGACCACGCCGCCATCTTCCTCATGCCTGTTTACAAACAGAGGCTGAAACAGGAAGCCCCGGTGCAGAGGGAGGTCCAACGCTGGACGGACCAATCGGTGGCCGCTCTGCAGGACGCGCTAGATGACGCAGACTGGGACATGTTCCGGCGCAGCTCTGATGACGTCAGCTTGTTTACGGAAGCGGTTGTGGGATTTATAGAGAAACTAATGGATGATACGGTGCAGAAAACCATCATCAGGACGTTTCCCAACCAGAAGCCGTGGGTGGATAAAACCATCCGCGACGCCCTGAGATCCCGCTCCGCTGCCTACAACACAGGGCTCATCACCGGGAACATGGATGATTACAAGGCTGCATCTTACAGCGTGCGCAGATCGGTGAAGGAGGCGAAGCAGCGCTACGGGAGGAAACTAGAGTCGCAATTCCAACATGGCGACTCTAGGAGCCTGTGGCAGGGACTTAGAACCATCACGGACTATAAAACACCACCCTCCAGATCGGGGAATGCGGACGCCTCTCTGGCTGACGAGCTGAACACTTTTTATGCTCGCTTCGAGGCTGCAGCTAATCACGCTAACGGCGCTAGCAGTGCTAACTGCATGCACGCTGAGGAAGCCGGTGAGGACAACGTATTCACCATCACGGAGCATGACGTGAGGAGGGCATTCAAGAGAGTGAACATCAGGAAGGCAGCAGGACCAGATGGCATCACAGGTCGGGTTCTGAAGGCCTGCGCTGACCAGCTAGCACCGGTGTTCACCGAGATCTTCAACCTCTCCCTGGAACAGTCCATAGTCCCCTCATGCTTTAAGCAGTCCACCATTGTTCCTGTCCCCAAGAAACCGCAGCCCACCTGCCTAAACGACTATCGCCCTGTAGCCCTCACATCAGTGGTGATGAAGTGCTTTGAGAGACTGGTCAGAGACTTCATCATTGCATCACTACCAGACACACTGGATCCACTACAGTTTGCATACAGACATAACCGCTCCACGGAGGATGCCATCTCACACCTCCTCCACACCACAACAAGTCACCTGGACTGCAGAAAAGGGAATTATGTAAAAATGCTGTTTGTGGACTACAGTTCAGCGTTTAACACCATAATTCCCTCCACACTCACCTCCAAGTTGGAGGTCCTTGGTCTCAGCACATCCTTGTGCCAATGGATCTCCAGCTTCCTGAAGGACAGACAGCAAGCCGTACGGATGGGTAAACACACCTCATCCTCCATCACCCTAAGCACTGGAGCCCCTCAAGGTTGTGTTCTGAGCCCCCTGCTGTACTCACTGTACACTTATGACTGTGTGGCCACTTCCAACTCCACCACCATCATTAAGTTTGCTGATGACACTGTTGTGTTGGGCCTGATCTCAGACAACGACGAGACGGCCTACATACAGGAGATTAAGAACCTGGAGAGTTGGTGCCAGGTGAATAGTCTACACCTGAACATCAGCAAAACTAAGGAGCTGATAGTGGACTTCAGTACGAAGCAGGAGCGGTCGTACCAGCCGATCACGATCAGCGGGACTCCAGTGGAGAGAGTGGACAGCTTCAGATACCTGGGTGTTCACATCACGCAGGACTTGACTTGGTCCTGTCATACCAGCACCCTGGTGAAGAAGGCCAGGCAGCGTCTGTACCATCTGAGACGCTTAAAGGACTTTAGACTTCCCTCTCGGGTGCTTAAGACTTTTTACACCTGCACCATCGAGAGCGTCCTGACGGGCAGCATCACTTCCTGGTTCGGGAACTGCACTATGCAGGACAGACGAGCCCTCCAGAGGGTGGTGCGTTCAGCGGAACGTACCATTCACACCGAGCTCCCTAACCTGCAGGACATCTACAGCAAGCGGTGCCTGACCAGGGCCAGGAAGATAGTGAAGGACCTCAGCCATCCCAACAATGGACTCTTTTCTCTGCTGCGTTCAGGGAGACGCTTCCGCTCCATGAAGGCGAACACAGAGAGAATGAGGAGGAGCTTCTTCCCGCAGGCCATTCGGAGTCTAAACCACTCTCCACTCTAATCACATCACCCCACACTTCCACTTTGCACATTTTTCAAGTACAATCTGCACTAATTTGTAGAAGGTACGGAAGGATAAATGAGTGGGACTTACATACCATTTGTCTTTGTCTTTAGTATCCTTTTACTCACTTATACACTTTACTGCACTGCACAGCACAGCACACGGACACTTTATCACTGACATACACTTTACTTTTTATAGAATCTATATAGAATCATATTCTATTTTTTATTCTCATATCTATTTGTTATTTTATTTTATTGCTAGTTTATTCTGTATATATGGTTACTGTACTTTTTCTATTTGTATTTTTGTAAACTTGAGGTTTTTCTAATTTTGTTGGACAATTTGTTGGACAGTCGTACAATACATTTCACTACATGTCGTACTACGTATGTATATGTATGTGACAAATAAAATTTGAATTTGAAATTTGAATTTGGATGTGGATTGGGCACATCTTTCAAATAGAGCAAGAATGACCCGGATTGCCCTCTTCTGGGCACCAGAGGGGAAATGAAAGAGAGGAAGACCAAAGAACAACTACCTTTGAGCAAAACTTAAGTCCCAACGATAACATTTAGAATTTGGCCCAAAACAGACAGGAGTGGCTTCTCTTCATTGGAGGTCACGTAACCAGCTCCACATGTACAGACTTTCTAACATTGTAAATTAGCTTGGTAGCTTGCCTAGTACATCACTGCATTTGCAATGTGAAGCACTTGGGTTTAACCCTCTGGGCCCCGAGGGTGTTTTGGGGGCCTGGAGAACTTTCGACATGCCCTGACATTTGTGCTTTTTTCAGTTGCTTATAAAAGTATAAATGGCTAAAGTCTAATAACACTGTAAACAGCAAAAACTGGGCTACAATAATGTTAGCACCATTTATGTACATGATTGTGTTTTTGAGAAATCAACGTTTATGCATGGTTAGTGAAAAACTAAATTTTTTAAGTCATGACCATAAATAAAACCATAAAACACATACAGAACATTTGTTCACAAGACTTTTGAGAACCAGATCTTGTAGCCTAGAATTTTTGCTTCAAAATTATGTGAAAATCATCTTGTTTATTTGCTCACAGAAAACAATACATTGATTAAAATTTTTAATGTTTTGTTATTGAAAGCCAATATGCGAGGGAGTGGTAATGGGCTTGAATATTAAGTGATTTTCACCTGAGAGACAAAGGGCCCTCCCCTAAAGCTGCTAATGGCCCATCAGTGTGACTGTGACAGGTAAGAGAGTGTGAGGAGACTGAAAAAATGGGTTTTTTAAATGATTTGTATTTTATTTACAACACAGTATAATCAAAACATACATAATGAAGGTCAAAGACACATTATTGTGAACACTGATCTAACCACAGAGATGTGAACAGACTTTGACTCGTTCCTGCAACAGATTCTGTTCAACAAGTGAAACAAATAAATCATACCTGATATTTACGTGTTATTTAAGTGTTTCTGCTACTGTCCATGGATTCAAGAAGAAACTGTTGAACTTCTGATGTTGGTGCAGCGCTCTCAGAGGAAAACAGTTGGAAGAGACTGAAAGTCAGCAGGATTCATCGTCTGTGGTGCAGCTGTCTGATTCAATAAAATACAAACAACCAAAAAAAGAGAAAAAACATTTGTGAGCATGTTTATATCAGGAGCACCTATATATATATATGTTTTGTAGTCATAGACTCATTCATGCTTTGTATTATCGTAAAAAGACATTTTATTTTTGAGAAACTAATTATTATTGTTTAGCACGCTATTAAATCTATTTTTGAACAGAGTAGACTATTAATAATAAACATGTTCTAAACATACTTAGACTTGTAGCATTCATCATGTTACAATGTACTCTCATATTACTTTTATTGTTTTATATAGAGCATGAAAACATACTCGCGCCGTAAGAAATTTAAATACAATGAATTGCCCATCATATTCAAAATGTTTTACTGGATTTCAAACATTTTAGTCAGGAATTATAGTTTGGGGGAAAACCCAACTATGATTATGTAGTCATATAGCCATCCTGAACATCATGTATGATTTTATAGTATAGAAGATATGATTCTGCAGTCATAGACTCACGTATGCTTTGTACTATAAAAAGATGAACTTTGCACTATAAAAAATATATTTTATATCTGAGAACTAATAGTTATTGTTTAGCACGTTATTAAAATATATTTGTGAACAGATTATTAATAATAAACATGGTCTAAACATCTTAGATGTGTAGCATTCATCGTGTTGTAGTTTGGGAACAACCCAACTAGTAATATGTTCAAGTTTATGTCACAATAACACGTTAACTAATGCAAAACATAAACATTACTTACTCATCAGATCGATCTTCTCTACTTGATGAACTCTTGCTGTTATTTTGAGGGAAATCCAGCCTTTACTCAGCGCGTCTTCCAGAAACTAACAGTATAGCAGCGATGAACAGTCTCCGTGTTTATGTTGGGCGTCTCCAGGCGCGCATGGGTCACGTGGTTATTTACATGTGAACACGAGGGGACGGGATCGCATTAAAAATAATGAGTTAGACGGGACAGACTGACTTCATTTGAAAGAAGACACTTCAAGCTGTCTATAGATATAACTCATGTCTGTGTATTGAGTATTCGCTGAGTTACACTTCATTTTAGTGACGTGTTTCTGAAAACAGATCGCGGAGACGGAGAAGACAGAGAGCGCACACTGTTTGTTTTCTTTATTCTTCAAAAGCACAAAGTTTAGTTGTTATTATGAGTGTATACAAATAAAAGTAGACCCCTTACAGATTCGAATGGTTTATTGCTCTTATCTGAACGATCAAAAATGGCAGAGTAATTCAAGCTCATTTCTGCCTTATCAGGAAAATCTGCCCCAAAACGCGTATTCGCGTTTGTCGGGCTCAGAGGGTTAAGTCCTGACACACAGCTTAAACACTAAATTTGTACGGTTGCTTAAGCAAATGCATTTTTTCACACCTTTGCTTTCATTAACAATACAGGTATGAAGTTTGTTCTTTTCAAACGTGATACAGCATTAACCTTTTAGTTTCACTCAATTGATATTTAATTTCCAAACTGCTGCAATATGAATACAAAAACCAATGCAATGCAATAAAACGCTGGCATTTTTGTGGTTATCTGCTTCAAAAAAAAAAAAAATAATTTTGAAAGCACTGTGAAATGTGCAAGAGACCATATATCATTTCACAGAAATGTTGCCTTAGGCTTGTTTTCCCATTGATCCTGGGCTGTAATTGCACACTTTCTCCTTTTCAGACAAAACATGCAGGACTGGAACAACATGAGTGCAAATGAGCACACAGTTTTCTTTTCCCCCACAAGTATTCCTTTAAGTCTCAAAGAGGTCGGAATGTGCAGCATATAATCATATCCTGTCCTGTATTTAACTTCACAAGAGTCGTGTAAGCCCACACTAAGTCTGCTGTACTCACTGCCGACCAGTGTCACTCAAAAAAGTAATCCACTACAAATGACTAATTACTTCTTTAAAATTGTCATTTGATTACATTACTGCATTTTAAAAGTAATTAGATTACTAATTATTTTACAAGTTTACTTTATCAAACCTAAAAAATACACTACAAAGTGAAACTCATAGTTATTTCATTAATTTAAAGTATTATTTATTATTCAAGTAACATAAGTTTTATTTGTATACACTCGCAATAAACAAAATATATTTTTTGTAAAATAAAGAAAACAAGGGTGCGCTTTCTGCATTCTCAGTCTCCATGAATATCTTCCTGAAACGAGTCACTAAAATGAACGAAAATTACATGAGAAATATATCTAAAAAAGCTTGAAGTGTCTATTCTTAAATGAAGTCATGTCGACAACAAATATTGTCTGATAAAATAATCCGTATGAAACCAACGCGAGATACAGTCTTTTCCATCTGAGCTCACCTATAATGTGGTCATGCCCACGCACATCGCGCGCTATAAGATAATCATCCACGCAAAACCAAGCACGAATATGTGAATGCCCACATCACCTCTGTAAACAAAGAAAGATTTATCAAGTTCAGATCGGCTACTTTTTGTTTTTGGAAGAAGATACACTGTGCGTAATAAGCCTTGAATTTACCTCAGAAGAAGAATGCGATGTAATGCGGGAGTCATTTATTTTTACTTTATTAGTGTTACTGTGACAAACTTGTACACATTCTTTTTTTGAACTTTTCCAAAACTATAATGCCAGACTAAAATATGTGAAATCGAGTGCAACATTTTGAAATAATCTAAGCAACCTTTCATTGCATTTAATGTTGTAGGACTCGTCTGCATTTTAGCTCGCAATCTCCGATGATTTATTAAAGGGCAAACTGATGCGCAAAACATGATTTTTACTTCATATTTTTAACACTGCATTTGTAACTTAAGTAATGTAATTGTATTGACATTAGTAACTATAATCAAATTACATAAATTTAAAATGTAATGCATTGCATTACTGCGTTACCAGGAAAAGTAATTAGAATACAGTAATGTGTTACTATGTAATGTGTTATAACCAACTCTGCTGCTGACTCTGTCAGCAAATAGCCTTGCTACTCTGCTTGTGTTTTCACACAGGACAGACATGTATTTCTGGTCGGAGTGCAGTATGCTGCCTCAGTTTTTGCGAATAATGATGCCATCTATTCCCTGTGTGAGGCGGTGTGTGTGTGTCGGAGGCACAGAGCTGTAACGTGGGAAAGGCCATCTGAGGAGAGTGCAACCATGCAGAAAAACTCATGTGAACACAAGCATACACACTCATGCTATGAAGAGCTGCACTCTGCCCTCACTGTCCTTGCATGACCAGTCATAACAGTGCAACAGGAGCAGGCGTTTAAGGAGCATAATGCAGAAAATATCAGAAAAGAGATATTGATGTAAATTATAGACTTATAAAAAACACTAGCAGCACCATTGGACAGTCATGAAATCAGAGATTAACACCATATTAGTTTGATGTATATCTTATGGTACTAAATAAATACCACGTTCAAATACCTATAGCAAAAGTTGGTGAAGGAAGATTTGAGATCATACTACACAAAAGGATGGACTTGTGCTAGTTTTGAACTCATAATCCATGTTTGAAGTGAATCAGACACATATGCAACCAGCTTTTCTTTTCTCTGTAACCTCAATACTGATATATGTTAATGGTAATGAACAACAGCATTTCTTGTCAAAAGCCAGATTGAAACAGGGCGTCAACTTAAAGAAGGCCTATTATACATTTTTTTTACAATTTGTAATACTGTATAAGTCTCAGGTGTCCACAGAAAGTATCTGTGAAGTTTCAGTTCAAAATATCCCACAGATCATTTATTATATAATTTTGAAAATGCCTATTTTTAGTGGAAGCAGGAACAGGCTGTTTTTCTGCATGTCTCTTTAAATGCAAATGAGCTGCTTCTCCCCTCCCCCTTTTCCAGAATAGTGCTGTGTACTCAATGGCAGTGCCGTGGGTGAAAACCTGCAGATTAAGGGGCGGTGATATTATAATAAGATCCCCTTTCTACATCATGGGGGGAGCGAAATCTGAGGGGCTCGTTTTTTCACAACCTTGCAGAGAAAAGCAAAAAATAAAAAAATAAATAAAAAAAACAATATGGGTTGTTCTTTTTCATGTTTTCTGGGTTGGTAGATGCACCAGGGATGCGATTATAGCACTCAAGCACAGGAAAAAGTCAGATTTTCATGATATGTAACCTTTAAGGCAAATTTGAGGTACTGTAAAACAAAATTATGCCTTATAGCAAATAAAACCAAGAATATTTTTTACAATAAAAGACTATGTCCCTGATTTCTACTTCAAAATTTCATGCTATTTGCCATTTCTTAGTAATTATTTGTGATATTTACTATCAATTTCTGAGTGAAAATTATTTCAAAGTAAATCCAACACCATTTCTTTTCTTTTGGTACTTTCTTGTTAGTACTATTCTACAGAAACAAAAGGACCTCAAACAGAGCACTTGACTCTTGAGTAGGAACACAGGTGTATCTGAACAGCTGATGGGATGGGCTAAGCTATTAGTTAATTTGGTAGCGAGGATGAAATGATTTTATTAAATATAAACTCATTGACATGGCAACGGCAGTGTGAACGAAGACAGCAGATGGTGTTTTCATTAGAAGAATGCATTTGATAAAAGCATAAACCGCCTGACTTTGTTAGTATATCCTCTCTGTCCTGATCATATTACATGTTTCTAATCTCACTGCGGACAAACACTGCCTATGTGAAAAAAGAGTCTGTCCATTTGAAAAATAAACCAAATCAGTGGAATATATTACATATAAAAAATGCAGTCACAGAACTGCCTTTCTTTTTTAAGAGTGGAATAAGTCTGCATACAGTATGACACTTTTTGATATTTTTGGATGGGTGGTTGCTAGGGTGTTAAGGTGTTTTTAGCACAATACAGTTGTGCTGTTGTGTGTGGACATTTCTTACTGACCCAAGTCAAAAGAATCCACACCCAAGTCTCTATGGCATTATGGTCTATTCAACATTAGCCTTGTGTCTTTGCTTCAATTGATTTTTTTTTGTTTCCACCAGTTTTATCATCCACCACAAAAATGAAATATCACTTCTCTCTTCAAAACTGGAGTCTTCTGCAAAAGCTTTTACTGCAAGCTACTTACTTTAGGTTCAAGTAAGACTAAGCATTGTGATGCACAGCATGAACAAACCTATCAAAAGCATGTATGTATTGATTGATGCCTCATTTTATCGTTCAGTGGTTAGCAGTAAAGCATAGCTAAGAAACACAGATTTTACATCCACCACATCTATACTGAAATTACATAGCTCATGGGACATGTTTAGAAAGTGTGGCTGACCAGGGGCCAGTGAATAAAAAAACCTGCCAGTAGTAACAATTAAGGCTGTTGATTTAACACATTTAATGCAACCTGCTCGGTCTAGACTTGTACATCATCTTACATTGCATGCAGTTTCTGATGAACATGATGCAGGACAATGAATGACTGCATGATGTAGTCTATTAGAATGCATATAGAAAGCATTAGAATCATATACCCCGATGGCAAAAAAAAAGCCCCTGTATGGGTTTTTGTCATATTTTTATATCATATTCATAGTCATCAATAGCAATATCACATGTGCAACAGCGATGTTTTTCACCCCAAATATCTGCACAATTGCAAATGTGATATTAATTTTATGCAACAATTTAATATTGTGTTATATTTCAGACACAGTATTGTCATTGACCAGTTTCACCAACTAAAATAGTTCCAGTCAAAGCCACTGTAGAACCTCTGTTTGTCTCTGAGCAACACAGCGCTGTTTTGTTACTGAATGAATCCACGATTCTGAACAAATCAAGTGAGCCAACGATTCATTGTAATAAAGACAGTTACTCTCTTCGTTTCTGAGTGACTCATTTGAACAAATTGGTTGAATGAATGACTTACTCATTAAGAAAGCAACATAATGTCACTAACTGGAGGTTTTTCATTTAAAAAAAATATAATTTCAATAGTCATTGTTTATTTAAAACGTATTAATCTCACTGAATTATTTATGAAATTCTAATTGCAGTGTAAATGTATTCATGCCACCTTTGAACAGTCTGTGTTAATATACCTAAAAGCCACTTCAGATGCAGCTTCTCAAAAACAATGTTATGGCACCATTGTAGCTTTAAAAGCTAGTTAAATAAATTCAATGTTGAATCAAAATATTCCTATCTAAAGCATTTTGTAAGGCCTATTCAATGCTTTTCTCATTTAACACAATAATGTAGGATTGCTTCAGTCTGTCCCTGTCTGTTGTGCTGCTGAGAGGTTTGCGTTTGTAGCTCCGCTTTTTTATTGAATCTTTACCTTACTTTCACTCTCTGTTGTTTAAAGTGATAATATATAACTTAATTCCCACCATATTTCTGGTATTATCTATCAAACTAATCTAACTAATTTGATCGTTCGCTTTTTAAAACCATTCTATTTCTATTCGTGCCTATTATTGTTTTCTTTTTTCTCGCTCCGTTTTCATTACTCTCTCACTCCGTTTTTCACGAGTTCATCAAACAGTGGTAAGTTAAGTTGGTATCATTCATCAGTCACGGTGAGTAATGGCTTCTTCTCCTGCTATTGTTGTTTGCACTTCATGTCACATGTACAGTTTATCTCTCTCTGTCGGCAACGAGGGATTCACATGTGATAAATGCAGGGAAATAGGCTGACAGAGAAGGTTTCAGAATTAGAGACACACATCCAAACTTTAGTTGAGGACAGTAAGAATGTGAGGGCTGTAGATACTGCTTTGGATGTGACTAGCTCAGGGAGTCCTGTACATTGTTCGGTTCTGGCATTAGAGCCCATGCAGCAGGGCAACTGGGTGACTGTGAGGCGGCCTAGTCACGGGTCAAAACACCGCTCATCCATTCCGATCAGAAAATCAAACAGGTTCTCCCCACTCAGTGACGCACCCACTGAGAAACCTGATGAAAGTGCTCTAGTTATTGGCGATTCTATTGTACGGAACGTGAAAATACAGACACCAGCCACCATAGTCCAATGTTTACCGGGAGCCAGAGCACCTGACATCTTGGCAAATTTAAAAGTGCTGGCTAATGCTAAACATAAATTCAGTAAGATTTTTATCCACGTCGGCGCTAATGATGTTCGACTTCGCCAGTCGGAGATCACTAAAAATAATTTTAAAGAGGTGTGTGAACTTGCAAATATGATGTCAGACACTGTAATATGCTCTGGTCCGCTCCCTGCTTACCATGGCGATGAGATTCATAGCAGACTGTCGTCACTCAATGGCTGGATGTCTAAGTTGTGCCCGAAGAATAACATAGACTTTATAGACAATTGGACAAGTTTGTGGGGCAGACCTGACCTGTTGAAAAGAGATGGTCTTCATCCCTCTTGGGGTGGTGCCGCTCTTCTCTCTAGAAATATGGCACATAGTCTTAGAGTTCGTACTTGACTAACTGTGGCCCAGGTCAGGAAGCAGACTGACTGGCTAAACCGACCGTCTGCTGGCCGCCTCACGTCACAGAAGTCAGTTAATTCTCAGCACATAGAGACTCCTTCACCTAGATATCACACTATAGAGACTGTGTCTGTTCCCCGAACTAGAAAATACAGAAAACATGCAAACCAAATTAAGAGTAACAATTTAATTGATGTTCAACAAATAAAAAATGTTTACAATACAGAGAAACAATTGATAAAACTTGGCTTACTGAATATCAGGTCCCTTTCTACAAAAGCACTTTTTGTAAATGATTTGATCAATGATAATTATCTAGATTTGCTCTGTTTGACAGAAACATGGCTAAAACCAGATGACTACATTACTTTAAATGAGTCCACCCCCCAAGATTACTGCTATAAAAATGAGCCACGTCCGAAAGGTAAAGGGGGAGGCGTTGCTACAATTTATAGCAATATTCTCAGTATTTCTCCGAGGCTTTAAGTATAACTCGTTTGAAGTTATGGTGCTGCGTATAACATTATCTAGAGAAACACGTGTTAGTGATAAATCCCCTGTGATGTTTGTACTGGCTACTGTATACAGGCCACCAGGGCACCACACAGACTTTATTAAAGAATTTGCAGATTTTCTATCTGAGTTAGTGCTGGCTGCAGATAAAGTCTTAATTGTTGTCAATTTTAATATCCATGTTGATAATGAAAAAGATGCATTAGGATCAGCATTCATAGACATTCTGAACTCTATTGGGGTTAGACAACACGTTTCCGGACCTACTCATTGTCGAAATCATACTCTAGATTTAATACTGTCACATGGAATTGATGTTAATGGTGTTGAAATTCTGCAGCAAAGCGATGATATCTCAGATCATTATCTAGTCTTGTGTACACTCCATATAGCTAAAACTGTCAATTCTACTCCTTGTTACAAGTATGGTAGAACCATCACCTCTACCACAAAAGACTGCTTTGTAAGTAATCTTCCTGATTTATCTCAATT
Organism: Barbus barbus; assembly: GCF_936440315.1. Taxonomy (NCBI): domain Eukaryota; kingdom Metazoa; phylum Chordata; class Actinopteri; order Cypriniformes; family Cyprinidae; genus Barbus; species Barbus barbus. The sequence continues at coordinate 2,476,120 of NC_136747.1, read as the reverse complement.
CCTCAGCATATCCAACAGAGCAGAAAAACTTGAAGTAACAGAAACTATGGACTCTCTCTTTTCTAGCACTTTAGATACAGTTGCTCCTTTACGCTTAAGGAAGATCAAAGAAAACAGTCAGACTCCGTGGTATAATGAGCATACTCGCACCTTAAAGAGAGCAGCCCGGAAAATGAAGCGCAGATGGAGGAAAACAAAACTAGAGGTATTTAGTATAACCTGGAGGGAAAATACCCTATCCTACAGAAAAGCATTAAAAACTGCTAGATCTGCTTACTTTTCGTCTCTTCTAGAAGAAAACATAATATAGACATAATCCCCGGTATTTATTCAATACAGTCACTAAATTATCGAAAAATAAAGCATCAACAGGTGTTGGCATTTCCCAAGAGCACAGCCGTAATGACTTTATGAACTACTTTACTTCCAAGATCGATTCTATCAGAGATAAAATTGTAACCATGCAGCCGTCAGCTACACTATCGCATCAGATACACTATAGATCCCCTGAGGAACAATTCCACTCATTCTCTACTATAGGAAAGGAAGAATTGTATACATTTTTTAAATCATCTAAACCAACAACATGTATGTTAGACCCTATTCCATCTAAACTACTAAAAGAGCTGCTTCCAGAAGTCATAGATCCTCTTTTGGCTATTATTAATTCATCACTGTCATTAGGATATGTCCCCAAAACCTTCAAATTGGCTGTTATTAAGCTTCTCATTAAAAAAACACAACCCCAAAGATCTAGTTAATTACAGACCGATCTCAAATCTCCCTTTTCTGTCAAAGATACTAGAAAAGGTAGTATCCTCGCAATTATATTCCTTCTTAGAGAAAAATAGTATTTGTGAGGAATCAGGATTTAGACCGTATCATAGTACTGAGACTGCTCTCATTAGAGTTACAAATGACCTGCTTCTATCATCTGATCGTGGTTGTATCTCTTTATTAGTTCTACTGGATCTTAGCGCTCGACACTATCGACCACAACATTCTTTTAAATAGACTAGAACACTTTGTTGGCATTAGTGGACGTGCATTAGCATGGTTCAAATCGTACTTATCTGAACGCCATCTGTTCGTAGCAGTGAATTAAGAGGTATCATATCAATCACAAGTGCAGTATGGAGTACCTCAAGGCTCAGTACAAGGGCCGTTACTTTTCACGCTTTACATGTTACTCTTAGGATATATTATCAGGAGACATGGTGTTAGTTTTCACTGTTATGCTGATGATACTCAGCTCTATATTTCTTCGCGGCCCAGTGAAACACACCAAATTGAGAAACTAACAGAATGCATAGTCGATATAAAAAACTGGATGACGAGTAACTTCTTACTGCTAAATTCTGAAAAAACAGAGATGTTAATTATCAGATCTAAAAACCCCACATGTAATAACCTAGAACACTATCTAACCCTTGACAGCTGCTCTGTCAATTCTTCTTCATCAGTTAGGAACCTAGGTGTGCTGTTTGATAGCAATCTTTCATTTGAAAGCCACGTTTCTAGCATCTGTAAAACTGCGTTTTTTCCATCTCAAAAACATATCTAAATTGCGACCTATGCTCGCAATGTCAAATGCAGAAATACTAATTAATGCATTTATGACCTCAAGGTTAGACTATTGTAATGCTTTGAGTGGTAGTTCTGCACACTTGATCAACAAATTACAGTTGGTCCAAAATGCAACAGCTAGAGACCTTACTAGAACCAGGAAGTACGACCATATTAGCCCGGTTCTGTCAACACTGCATTGGCTCCCTATCAAACATCGTATAGATTTTAAAATCTTGTTACTTACTTATAAAGCCCTGAATGGCTTAGCGCCTCAGTACTTGAGCGAGCTCTTATCAAATTATAGTCCTCCACGTCCGCTGCGTTCTCAAAACTCTGGCCATTTGATAATACCTAGAATATCAAAATCGACTGCGGCCGGCAGATACTTTTCCTATTTATCACCCAAACTCTGGAACAATCTACCTAATACTGTTCGGGAGGCAGACACACTCTGTCAGTTTAAATCTAGATTAAATACACATTTCTTTAACCTGGCGTACACATAACACACTAATACACTTCTATTATTCAAATCCGTTAAAGAATTGTTAGGCTACATTAATTAGATCAACCGGAACCGGGAACACTCCCCATAACACATGATGTACTCGCTACCTCATAAGAAGAATGGCATCTACGCTAATATTTGTTTGTTTCTATTTTGTTTCTCAGTCCGTGTCCGGATCAGATGGTGGATCGGCGCCGGGAGATGATGTATGTGGTCCTGATCGTCGGCGGAGGCCGGACACCTGGATGAGCCCCGGGGACATATCCCCAGTGAAGACCTCAACTTAAAATACAATAAAACTTAATATAAAACAAATAACTAAAAATATATTAAAATACCGAACTACATAATACTATTATTGTTAGAAATGGCAACAAAATAAAAATAGAAATATAATACATGCATACATTTGAAATTTTAATTAAAACAATGAGTAAACAATAATATCCTGGCCAGAGGAGAACTGGCCCCCCGACTGAGTCTGGTTTCTCCCAAGGTTTTTTTTTTTTCTCCATTCTGTCACAGGGGAGTTTTGTTTCCTTGCCGTTGTCGCCTCTGGCTTGCTCAGTTGGGGACACTTAATTTCTAGCTATTATCGTCAATTTGATTTCACAGATACTATTTAACTAAACTGAGCTAGACAATGAATTCAATAATGAAATGCCTTTAACTGAAAATTGAGTGTTAATTCCACTCAAATAATAATGAAAGTTCATTGGACTTAATTGAAATAAGTTCTGTAAACTCAAAATGTCATTGTAGTAAGGTGAACTTAAAATGATTGCGTTTTCTAGTTCCCAGCATGCTTTGCATCAGACAACAAGGAAAATAAATGTAGAAATTAAGTGTTATTTTGTGTGTTTTTGCACAAGATTAGCATATAAAGACGTAAGTTAGTACTTAAATGTTGTGTTATATTAGGATTTACATAGGTTTCTGTTAAGATGGTTTTTGGTGTTACCGTTGTGGTGAAGAGTAGAGCCTGTGGTTAGGTTGAGGATGAACAGCAAAATTTAAAGACTATATACTGCGTGTTGTTTGACTGTTTACGCACAAGTGTGTTGTGAGTCTTTTAGATAACTACATTAACCCGCCAGTGTTCTGTTGCAAACTAGCACTTAACTATAAAGATCTGAATGAATGTGCTGTTTATGGAAGCAAGTTGTACATAATTATCATTATGATGAGTGAGCTGGGATCATGGAAGTGAGGCTTGGCTTGGCTCCCATTGCTCTTAGCCCCACCCCACTTGTCATAAAAAAAAGAATTGAGTTCATTTCCTCAAATGTTTTGAGTATTCTTAACGTAGTGGCTTTTACAGTGTAGCTCTTATTTGGGGGGGGGGGGTTATTTACAACAACAAGGCAACAAAATGTTGCCTTTTTATTTACATTAAAAAGGCAACATTAAAATTTAAAATACAGCTTACTATTTCCACTTTACATGCGATTATCTTCTATATACTTATTACATATTGACTGAGGTGAGGTGCTTTCTTGGTTTAAGATAGTATGTTGAAGGTCCAGTCCAGCTGCTGTTAAACTGTTTGCAGTCAAGCTTTTGACATTTGCTCTTATCACAAGTCTTTACTGACACAAATCTTAAATTTGAAGGTTGGAATGTGAAAATCATTGACTGTAACGCTGACATTTAATTAGCGCTTCTCCAGTGGTTTGTTTTGACTGTCGGCGTCCCTTTCATAAACGCACACAACATGGATAAACTACAACAGGCAAATGTGCCAGCTATGTGAACACTAGGGCTGGGTTGACAATATTCATTTCTCGTTTTTTATCTTAATTTTGATGAACCAAGATCTTTTAGTCTATGGTGTTTTGTTTCATACATGAACGGTCACTAAACATTATTTATAGCATGCCTGCAAATCAATAATCACAATACACTTTGTGCTTTGTTACTTCCCATATGAAGCAAAGTCTCAGCTTTCAAATTATTATTCGTTTTCTATGTAGCAATAAATTAACATGAATGAACATCAGAAGGTACACTGAAAGACGTAACAGAACTTGTTACATTTCATGTAATCACTCAAACATTAATAACGCAAACAATAAATACGTCATGAAATGTTGCATTTACCTCAGGAAAGTCATTCAATGCCCATAGATAGAAAAAGGAACATGTTGCTAAATACAGAAACTATATTACACATTTATTATATTTTTATTTAACTGTTAGTGATATTTTCATAATGTAATGTACAGTATGTTTGAATAAATCTTTTATGAAACAAAGTTCAAATATAGCTGCAAGTAGCGATAGTGGGCCCAAGCCGTCAGTGCAAACGCCACCCCGGTGGCATCAAGAAAATGGTGCCCAGCGGGCAGAAGTGGAAAGAGTATGAAAATATTCTACTCAAGTAAAAGTACCATTACCTTAATGAAATTTTTACTTAAGTACAAGTTAAAGTACCGGTCTAAAAATCTACTCAAGTAAAAGTAAAAAGTAGCTCATTTAAATTTTACTCAGAGTAAAAATTACTTAGTTACTTTTTAACAGTTGGAGGGACGCAAAAATGGGATAAGCCAAGGGTGTCAAACTCAGCTCCTGGAGGGCCACAGCCCTATAAAGTATGGATATCAGCTGGATCGGCTGTGTTTAATTAGGGTTATATCTATACTAATCTAATCATTTAGGCTTATTTGAAAACTACATGGTATGTGTGTTGGAGCAGGTTTGGAACTAAACTCTGCAGGTCTGCAGCTCTCCAGGAACTGAGTTTGACACCCCTGGGATAGGCCTATAAATCTCAGACTAGTTGTTTTTAATTAACGGAATCAGTTATTTGGAATATTAAGACCAGGCAAATTAAATCAATATCAACAAAATTCATCTTTGCAGTGCAGAGCAAACACAGAAGCTTCATCTGAAGTGGCATTTAGATGTAGTTACACACTGTTTAATGCAGGACATGAATGCATTTAACCTGCAGTAACAAATGCAGAAATAATGTGTTGATATATGTCACCAGGTCACTGTTAATAAGGGAGTCATTGCGACTGAACCAAATCATTTAAACAGTTGATTCATTCAAGAATGAAACACCCATGAGGCTGCTCAGAAACGCAAAACAGTGCAGTGGCTGTGTTTGGGATTAATTTTGTTGTCGAAATAGAGCAAAAACAGGCAATATGGTGTCTAAAAGGCAGGTCTCTTAACTCCTTGTTTATTGAACTGTTGTTAAATATATATATATATATATATATATATATATATATATATATATATATATATATATATATATATATATATATATATGTAATCATGCTGATTTTTGGAAAAAAACGACACTCTTCGTGTGATATTGATTTACTATATGAAATGATATAAATATAGATTTTCTGCCCCTATATCTTCAGTTTTGTGATCATTTTAACAGACTGAATCACGAAAGAACACACTCTAAATGCACGCGCGCACACTAGTCTAATCTAGACTTCACGGCACCCTGTAGGAGTTGTTTGTTTGGTTTTTGGCTAAATACTGATAATGTCAAATCGCACATTGTTAAAACAACAATTATGATATTATCGCAGACGATATATAATCGCACACCGTGCACCACTGGCTTTTTGGCTAATTTGTGTAAAACATTTTGCTAAACTGCCAAAGCTTCATTTTAACCACCAATGCAACGATGCAAGTATTTAGCTTAGCTCTACATGCTTGCGAAGGGATGATGTCAAGATTTTGTAATCTGCTAGTTTGGTCTCCCTAGACAAACACAGCTTAGACTGAATAATAGAGCATAAATATGGCCAAGGGTTCAGATGGGTCTGCATCATTAACGCCTGTCATGTCCGTCTGCATCTTTCTTGTGATTTTAGCGCCAGTTTGTTCTCCTGCCCATTATTTACTGCAGCAGTTTCCATGGAGCGATTTTAAATTTTTTTACTCAGTAATTAATGCGTTTTAAAATGTAGCGAAGTACAATACTTCAAACAAAATGTACTTAAGTAAAAGTAAAATTACATATTTGAAAAATTACTTTAAAAAGTAGAAGTACACAAAAAAGCTACTCAACTACAGTAACGCGAGTAAATGTAATTCATTACTTTCCACCTCTGCCAGCGGGCACATGCATTACAGTAACCCTCTGGCAGTCTGGTTTTAAGGGATACAGCAATTAAAGGGTTAATCCAAACCATCAACTCTGTGAAACACACACAGAACAATATATAAAACTTTAGTAACACTTTACAATAAGGTTTCAGTTTTTAACATTAACTATATGAATTAACATGAACAGTTGCATGTGAAAGTTTGGGAACCCCTTTTTGGGAACCCCTAATTTGAACAAAATAAGAGAGATCATACAAAATGCATGTTATTTTTTATTTAGTACTGTCCTGAGTAAGATATTTTCCATAAAAGATGTTTACATATAGTCCACAAGACAAAAAAATAGCTGAAATTATTAAAATAACCACATTCAAAAGTTTGGGAACCCTTGGTTCTTAATACTGTGTGTGGTTACCTGGATGATCTACGACTGTTTTTTTGTTTTGTGATGGTTGTTCATGAGTCCCTTGTTTGTTCTGAACAGTTAAACTGAGCTCTGTTCTTCAGAAAAATCCTCCAGGTCCTGCAGAATCTTCAGTTTTCCAGCATCTTTTGCATATTTGAACCCTTTCCAGCAGTGACTGTATGATTATGAGATCCACCTTTTCACACTGAGGATGATTGAGGGACTCAAACACAACAATTAAAAAAGGTTCAAACATTTACTGATGCTCCAGAAGGAAACACGATTCATTAAGAGCCGGGGGGTGAAAACTTTTTGAATTTGAAGTTCAAGGTAAATTGTTATTTTTGTAATTTCGCCAAAAAACAAAAACACATTAAAATAAAAAATAGACGACTTCCTGTTGGTCATAGCTAATGACTGTTAATTAAAAAGTTGTCTGGCTTGATGAGAACAATATATATAGCGAGTTTGATGTCTGTAGCTAAAATTAACCCCCCCCACATTTGACAAAAGGTGGCGCTATAGAGTGCCTCTTCCACGCCCGTTTATGAGCTTTTGCCAGTGTCTATCTATCATTAATACTGATATGTGCGTGTTGAGTTTCATGACATTCTAAACGTTATCTGCCTCAAAATCACCAGAAAATAATTTTCCAGTTTGACACGTTGCCATAGCAACAGTATTTTAGATATCAATATTCCCTTCACAGTTTTACATCGGCCATGTTTTGACATTATTCTGATGAAGTTTGAAGGAAATCGAGTAAAAATAAGATGCAGAATTCAATGCATTTTGAAAATGACACACTTCCTGCTGCCAGTTGGTGGCACTATAACTCATAATAGCCTCATCTAAACGATAGGCATCATACAACGAACAAACCACTGAAGTTTGATCAAAATCAGACAATGTATGTGGATGTTATTAGTAGGGCCGATTAAAAAAAATAATCTAATTAATTAGAGGCTTTGTAATTAATTAATCGAAATTAATCGCATTTTAATAGCATATAAATATTTGACCTGAGAACAGTGAGAAGTAAGTTTTTTCATATGGATTTTTAGTATACCATTGAATAATGACTGAATACATAAGCTTAAGCAACAAAATATTGTTTATTTTTGTTCAACCAAGTCCAACAGACCAGTGCAATATTGCCATTAAGTGTAGCAATAGGATATTTAGAAATATAGTAGCCTACATTTCAGAAATTCAGGTACCCTATAGGTAGGTATACCTTCTGTAAACTGTTTTTTTAAGTAAAACACAATACTTTGAAATACAATCAGAGCATGAGGTGATACTTGAGGCTCGATATGCTGCGGTGATATGCAAATTCCTTGTTGCATAGCTTGCACACAACCATGCTCTTATCGACGCTTCCATCCATTCGTTTTTTTATAACAAAATTTCCCATCCACAGGGCCAACCAAAGCGGTCTCATCAGCTTCTTTGTCCATGTTCACTGGTTTGTTTTCGTCTGAACGCCAGTTGGTGCTCCAGTATAATCGGTCCGCCGAAACTCATCCAGTGAGAAACGTTCCGCGGTGCAAAAATAAGTGCGATTAAAATGCGTTAAAAAAATTTAACGCGTTATTTTTGTGTAATTAATTAGTCTAAATTAACGCGTTAAAGTCCCGGCCCTAGTTATTAGGCATTTCCGGTTTCTCATTTCTCGCCATAAATTCATCGCCTCGCCACGGGCAAACCGTTCGAGATATCAAAAATCTCTTCGTAATTTAGTGTCCCCAATGTCTTGAGATCATGTTCACCGAGTTTGGTGGCAATCGGTTGGAAATCCTCAGAGGAGTATATCAAATTCCAAAGCATGCGCTTTTTAAACAGCCCTTGCTGTTGAGCAGAGCCTAAGACATGCAGTGTGAAAGTTGTTCAGCTCAATGAGATCTATATGTGTAGAGAGTTTCATATGAATACGTGCAAGTATGTGTGAGCTATACATCAAGTTTTCTGACTGCGTTCCAGGGGGCACTGTAGAGCTCATTGGAATCTGCGGCCATTAGGATGCCACAGAGGCTGGGACCCGGGCGTGGCACAGGAGCTCTACAGTGTGTAAACGTGATTGACATAACGTTAGGTTGTATTTATTTTTTAACGTGCAAAAATTTCGGATTGGGTGTGAAATGACCTTTAAACTGTTTGTTTAGTAAATCGTTTGGTGCTTGTGTCAAGCAGTAGGCTACTTTTAAAAACTGAGGTGCTGCCATAATGTTTTATAACGCTAAAAAAAAAATAGGCCTACCAAAGTTTTTGTCACATGTGGTGCTTTGGTTTAGCATTACTTCATCTTATTTAAACGCAATCATGTTTAAAGCCTGCTATTCTGGATGTTAAGTTGAATGAATATTTGAGTATTTGTGTAGCCAACATTTTTTACAAGCTCTGAGAGAAAGTCCGGAGGAGTGGGCGGGAGTGGACACAAACATTGTGGGCGCGGGCGGGAGTAGAATTCGCAGGTCGCAGGAGCGGGCAATCCTGGTCAGAAATTCAGTGGGAGCGGGCGGGTGCGGGTTTAAGAACAGTCCTGCGCAGGGTTCTACTCTATAGCGCCACCTTTTGTCAAAAGTGGGGGGGGTTAGTTTTAGCTACAGACACCAAACTCGGTACATATATTGTTCTCATCAAGCCGGACAACTTTCTAATTTACAGTCATTAGCTACGACCAACAGGAAGTCGTCTATTTTTATTTTAATGTTTTTTTTGCGAAATCATGCTGTAAATTTTTGAAGAGGATGAAGATGTCTAAATTTTTCTTATTTTGTAGAAAGTATTTATTTATTTTTTTTCCATTTAGTACTGCCCTTCTGACGCGACAGAAGATACTTGCATGTTTCCCGGAAGACAAATTAAGTACAATTTACCTTGATCTTCAAATTCTAAAAGTTTTCACCCCCCGGCTCTTAATGAATCGTGTTTCTTTCAGGAGCGTCAGTAAATGTTTGAACCATTTTTAACAGTTGTGTTTGAGTCCCTCAATCGTCCTCAGTGTGAAAAGGTGGATCTCATAATCATACAGTCACTGCTGGAAAGGGTTCAAATATGCAAAAGATGCTGGAAAACTGAATATTCTGCAGGACCTGGAGGGTTTTTCTGAAGAACAGTGCTCAGTTGAACTGTTCAGAACAAACAAGGGACTCATGAACAACCATCACAAAACAAAAAAACAGTCGTAGATCATCCAGGTAACCACACACAGTAGTAAGAACCAAGGGTTCCCAAACTTTTGAATGTGGTTATTTTAATAATTTCAGCTATTTTTTTGTCTTGTGGACTATATGTAAACATCTTTTATGGAAAATATCTTACTCAGGACAGTACTAAAAAAATAACATGCATTTTGGATGATCTCTCTCTTATTTTGTTAAAATTATTCACATTTTCACAAATTCTACAAGGGGTTCCCAAACTTTCGCATGCAACTGTACACGCCCCGTTTTTATAGCATCAAATTACTAGCTAAAATCAAACTTGTCACAAAAACAAACAATTGAACATATATCAGCGTGATAACAACTACCTTAAATGACCAAAACCATATTTGGGAAAATTGTATAGGAAGTGTAATTTATTTTTTTATTTTGACTGAAGTCCCATTGGTTTACACGGAGAGGGCGGGGTTTATGACCTGTACTGCAGTCAGCAACCAGGGGGCGATCAAAGAGCCCGCAGCTTCACTTTTAAAGACGAGTGAGACACACCCGTTAAAAACTGAAACCTTATTGTAAAGTGTTACTAAAGTTTTATATGTTGTTCTGTGTGTGTGTGTTTCACAGAGTTGATGGTTTGGATTAACCCTTTAATTGCTGTATCCCTTAAAACCAGACTGCCAGAGGGTTACTGTAATGCCACCGGGGTGGCGTTTGCACTGACGGCTTGGGCCCACCATTGCTGCTTGCTGCTATATTTAGAGTTAAAACAGTTCTATCATTGAAAGTTTATATAAAAATTATGTGCAATTTAAATTCTTGTATACAACTCAGGTTTATGTGAGTGTTGATTATTACATTAATTAGTTTAATTATTAAAAAACTTTAATTTAGTTTTATATAAATGTGTTAAATCTGTTCTTACCAGAAAGACGTGGGAACGTTTAGTCCTGCCAGGGCTGAGCTGCACGAATCCCTCCCAACATGAAAATCTAAAATGAAATGTTGAGAGTGATTAGAATACATGCCTAAGCAATCTGTCCAGACACACAACAAATCAACAACAAATTAATAATCAAGAAGGTTAACACCAACTGCAAACCACCCATTTACTAAGCTATTTTTTTCTTGACCTCTGTGGTGTCCTGCTGGACAAGCGCCAGTGATAATACACATATAATGCACAGCTCTCTCTCTCAGAGTTGTACACCTCCTTGGTTCAGACAAACATGGAATCTCACCTTAAACTTACACCAACTTGACACTGACTAGAGCAACCTGACACATCGGACCACACAAACATAGAAATGTTATGAAAGTACTGCAGAGCCAGTGTTTACACTTCTGAATGTTAACCAACAAATGGCTTAACTGGAGTTAAGTCGACACATTAAAGACATGCACACCCTTATGATACTTTCACAGACACTGCCAAAAACAAAAATGTAATATATAACAATTCTATTATGTAACCTCCAGTATACAGTTATCGGTAAGTCTGTGTTTGTATAGCAGGATATGTCCATGGCAGAGCGCAGGGTTCAGGAAGCCAGCCTTCCAGATGCAGTTTTCCCCGCCGCCCCATCTCTCCCCTGAGGAGCATTACCATCTGCTTGACCTCTGCTGATCACCAGATGGAACAATCCAGACTGCTTCCCCAAAACATCGGAGGAGGATGTCCTTCAAGAGCCTTTCCAAAATGCCTCAGTCAGTTCTAGTCAAACCGCTCGAGTGATCTGGCCTCAAATCACGTTCAAGTGAGAGAAACTGTTCAGAAGGTCTTTGAGGAGATGGCTTGGGTTTGAGAAATGCATCAACTAGGAACTCGAGTCGTGCTTATAAAGGAAGTTCACCCATTAAAAGAAGTGTCATTTTTTACAATGAAAATAGGCTAAGCTCTGAAATGCCATTTAAATCCGCAAAGGCCTCACACCAGGTTTGACACGGTTGATGAGAACCGTTGCTGCCAAATGTGATGCAGCAGTTGTATCATAATGAAAACTATCATTTGAGATCTGCAGCAGAGGGAAATATTTTAGTAACTTTTTTTTTCTGTTCCTTATTCAGTGTTTAATTATTGTTTTAATAATATTTTTGAAATTATTTTGAGGAGTCAATGAACTCACCACCTGAATGTTTGAGTGCCTAATTTTAGTGTTTAATTTTAGTTCTGAGCAGTCTTGGAGAAAGTTACTTTTTTTGCAAAGTAACTAATTGCATTATCTTTGATGGAAAATAATGCATTATATTATCATTTTCCCACCTGAGCTGGGTTTGCTTATTTATTTTTAATAACAAAAAAAACAAAAGATATATTTTTGGCAACAATGAAGGCCCTTTCACACTAAAAGTGAAATTAATAAGCTGAAGGAAGTGCCTCTGCACTTACTCCCGATTTCTCTCAACATGGGACAGGAGCTGTCATTCAGTAAATGGGAAAACTAAGCAATTTGCATTACTTATTTGAAATAGTAACTCAGATATTTTCTTGTAAATTTAAAAGTAATGCATTACTTTACTAATTACTTAGTAATTGCTTTTAACTTTTTTAGCAGAGTATCTGAGGTACAAGCTGTAAAGGCACAGCCCTATTCTGGAAAAGGGGGCAGGAAGCAGCAGCTCATTTGCATTTAAAGAGACATGCACAAAAACAGCCTGTTTCTGCCTCAACTCAAAATAGGCATCCTTCTCCCCCGAGTTACGTCTTCTGCCATTTTGGAGAGTACCTCAGAATGCAGAAGTTGTTCTCAGTGTAATGATGGATCTCAAAATCAAGCAGTCACTGTTGGAAAGGGCTCAAATATACAGATGCTGGAAAACCAAAGAATGTGCTGAAGTTGGACGATTTTTTGTTAAAGTTAAACTGCTCAGGACAAACAAGATACTCATGCACAACCATCACAAAGCATAAAAACAGTCATGGATCACTCGGGTAATGACACAGCATTACAAGGCAATGGTATGTAAACTTTTGAACAGGGTTATTTTTATAAATTCAGTTATTTTTCTTGTGGAGTGTATGCAATGAAATAGATTATTCAGGACAGTAGGAAATACATAATAAGTTGCATTTATACAAGCAGAACTGTTAGTACTAAATGACTGAATTAAAATGATAGTAAAGTTTGTTGTGAAGTAGCAAGACTGAACTTTAGGAATGTGCAACATTTCACACATAATAATTAAAGTCACTGGAGAGAGAGAGAGAGAGAGAGAGAGAGAGAGAGATAAATGAATGCAGTAGAAAGTCAACAAGAGGAAAAACCGCTATTTGTTGATGCGATGTGTTTACCCTAAATACTCCTAATCACATGTAATGACTTGACTAATGGGCTGTTTTGTGAATGGAGAGACAGAGTGTTGAAAGAGTAATCCACCAAACTCAAAGGTTAAAAAAAACCCATTAGGTTGAGTAACGCCTTTCCGAATTCCATACAAATGTATTCACCAAGCAAAACAAATATTAAAGATAAAACAGATGCCAGCTAGTACAAATGTATCTGACGCCATAGTGCTTCATGATTGGAGATGCAGGTTCAAGTCTGGCTTGCAACAATTCCCCCATCTCTTTCACACGCAGTAAGTAAATACTGCAAGCTCAATATTAAGAGATATTAGGACTTTTATATCTAGATCTGTGTCTTGACTCTGTAGTTTCCATGGTGACTCAATATGAGTTTAATAAATTTTATATAAATAGACACACACACACATATTCAAACTGTCAAAGCTTTTAACAGCGGCATGGTGCACTGTGGGGGGAAAAAATTAAAATAAATAAAAACTGATGCCAACTGATGGATTGTAAATTGAATTTCTTTCATGCAAAATCTTCTAAAAGATTTAGAAGATCATGCCAAAAAAATTATTTTTCACTGCGGTATATGAGTCTTAATACTTCAACTTCAATGCACGTCTCTGGTATACAGTGTGTGCATCTCTCATCCGTCAGCTGAAACAGTGAATTAGGTAAATATTTATATTAAGATGAGCTGTATAACATTCATGTTGTTACAGTATAATCTTAAAATGACAATCATTTGACCAAATTAATTTTGAGTATAAAACATCACTGAAGTCTGTGCAGAGCTTTTTCCAAAGAAGTCATTTCATTCTCAGAACTACAGACTTTTCAAAGAAACTGACAGTTGAGGAGTTGGCTAGTTCGTGCATGCTTCAAATCAAACATCACATAGGCATTACACACACTACGTTCTTCTCTTTCACTTTTCTTTAGTGATCTCAGTCCAATGTCTTGACCTGCGTCTCATTAACACAAATGCTGTCAAATATGCATCTTAGGCTATATTATCACACTTGTTTCTATTGCACAGTCACCTCCACATACAGTAGGCCTACATGCTGTCATCAATACTCTCAATCAGTTGCAAATCACATGCATTGTGCTAAAATTATGCTACAAATTGTGAGGGGTCATGAATTAATCAGTTGGCATTTTAACGGTCCTGAAAGTAATGTCACAATGCAAAAAAAAAAAAAAAAAAGTTGGAATTTCGTTATTTCTCATCACAGTTAGTCTAGGGTCAAAAGGATTTTTAATTTGCATTTAGCTTTCATTAGCCCGATTCGGACGGTAATTGTTTCTCAGGGGGACGTAAGTGATTTTCACCATATACAGGGGGTAGTTGGTGATTTAATTGCGTTTTTCTCTCACCACCCCCGTAAAAATCCCCAGCCAAATTTGACAAACACCAAGGTCGTGTGGTAATTTAATTGCCGTCCGAATCCACATCTCTGAGTTTACGAGAAGAAATCGATTCAAAATTCAGCGTTTAAACCCTTTTTGAACACTCCCGAACACCGTACGGTAACTGTTGTACTTCGGTGTAATTTGCATACATATTTATTTCTGAAATGCTGGAAATTAAGTATTTAAAAGCACAATACTTCATAACTGCTCCACCACAGCAAGCGAGAGCAGAAAGAGAAGAAAAGCACATAAACATTCGAAGTGGGTCTTTATTATGGCAGCAGCAAGTATGCAATACAATTTTAAAATGTGTATTATAAACGGATATATATCGCGTATAATTCTATACAACTATAGCGCGTATTTTACTATTTTTAAACAGGAGATTTAAATAATCAAATAATAAATAGGATTATACATTATAAAATATGCTTGGAATAATAAGAATATATTTTACATAAGTATTTTAAAATACATTTTACACAATAATAAGAATACATTTGTGAATAAAATTAATTTATTTACAGCACACAATCACGTGACTGGCCACGTGAGCAGCACGTTCTCTGGTTCGCAGGATCACAGAACTCACTCCCTCCACTATCAATTAATCGCCATCCGAATCCATGAGTTTTATCACTGAGGTGATATGTAAATTAATTTTTACAGACATCCATATGAGAAACAATTACCGTCCGAATCAGGCTATTGTTTCCATTTCCCTTCCTGGTTTTGAGTTTGTTGCCATGGTTTTTGATTATGTTCACCTGTGTCTTGTTCAGTTGCTCATTTTCTTCATGTATTTAAAGCCCTGTGTTTCAGTTTTTCACAGTTTTTCATCCTTTAGGATATCTGCTATTGTTTTAGTGTTATTAAGCCGTTTCCTTTAGCTGGTCTCCTTCTTGGATTGTCATCTTACTTCTACAAAAGCTGCACTTAGTTCCACGTCTCAACTACATATTTATTCCCACAGTGTAGCAACATGGTCTAAAAGCAGTAAAACTTTATGTGGTCTTTATGTGGAAGACAGGCAGCGTCAATAAAGGTCATGTAACACTGCCTGATACAACCCAACACAGTTTGAAGTACACAAACAGCTCAGAAAGTGTACAAGGCGGGCATTTCTAAAAGTTCAGCATCCAAGAAAATGCCAATAACAAGGTTGTGGACAGAAACGCTGGTGTATTTCACACAGTGCTAGAGTGGTGAATAACAGCACAATAAAGCCATGACCTTCCCCTGCTGCTCATCCACCCACAGCGTGAGCACTTGACCAAACACCAACACACAACTGCTGCGTGCTGAAGGACTGATGACGCCTAATGAGGGTTTCTGCATTCATCACAAGCAATATCCATGTCTGCCCCACAACAAAGACTTGACATCATTATAACTTGAAAAGTAGTTCTTTTAATGTAGATTCCTTTATTTTCTACATTAATATTTTCACATGGCACTTTCTAAAAATACCGTGGCTGCATGTCAGTGGACAGGACTGCATTGCGTTAGTTAAATGTGAGCGCAACAACAAACAGTTCAGAGCAGAATGTGTCCCGAACAAGTTTAGATAAGAAGAAACAAGCACAGACAGCCGATTACTACAGAACAGTCATAACTTGCCTTACTAATGATGTTACGCGTCACAGGTAAGGTATACTTATGTTATGATATTTTAGATATTTAATGACTTCAAACATAGCTTATCCAATAAGACAGAACTATCTGTTTTATAACTAGGGATGTGCCCGAATCCGAATACGGTATTCGGAAAGGTAATGATGTGTACTACGGCAACCGTAAAGGGAATAAATACGATATATACGAGAAAAATATATTTCAGTGCTTTCAGGGAGCTGTTATTAATATGCGGGACATTAAAATCACTTAAGATTACGCGTTTGATTTTCACTTTTGAGATTTGCGATCACACGCAGCCTAATCTATGAAGGAGCAGCACTGCTTACCACACATTTCACAAGATTAGATGTTTGTTAAAACATCGTCCTATTGGTCATCTATCCTTACCTCTCTCTGTTTATGTGGTAAGTGAAATTTTATGTACTAAGCTACTGCTAGTAAGCGGCTAACCACGTCCCTTTTGTGGCTCCGTAGAACGCATTATTCGTTTTCTGTGCCTTTCTGAATACGGTTTCGCTATTCGGGCCCATCCCTATTTATAACATTAGTTCTTGTGTTTAGTGATATGAAGCTAATAAACTTCTTCTGTAATACTTTAAGGTGTCATTGTTACACGTTACATGTAACAACATATTATGCATAATCACATGCAAGTAATTGTAAAAACCTAACCCTAACCATATAGTAAGTACAAGTAACTAATTAATATTACTCAGTACTTAAATGTATATAATTACACTGTAACAAGGACACCTTAAAATAAAGAGTAACCACCACTTATTTTAGTTTTCAAATTCTGAATAAAAGAAAATAATTACTTGAGATGAAGAGAGATCTTGCACACATCCACTGCATTGTTTTCTTGCATTATCAACACAACTGTTTCCTGTTTAACACTGTAAAGATGCTTTGACAGTCTTTATTCTATAAATACAGTTAATAAAAGTGACTTGACCTTATATGTGAAGTACTATATTCACTGGATTATCCAGAATAGGCATTACAGTATTCAATGATTACCACATTAATATGTGAAAGAAGTATTCAGGAGTACCTGCTGAATACTTCTAAGAAAAGAGACAGTTTCTCGAGTCAGACATACATGCTTCTCGACAAATGTTTAAAATGATACATGCATCCTCGTCGTGTTGACACGCTTGTTTTTCTTTGAGCAAACCAGCGAGCCATGACTGCGACTAAAGACAACATGTGTCAAGAGTACAATGAAAGCAAACCATTTTGAACCGGTTACGTGAAGGTCTATTCACATATTTTTGTCAAATGTCAAAGCAGATATTAATAATGCAGTTGTTGATTTTACAATACATGTAAGAGATATAATTGTTGCAAACATTTGGCAATCATTTAAATAAACATCTGTTGACACAAAGGGTAACACACCACAAACACTCAAGTAACTATTTTGACAAGTAAACCATCAGCATAAATTAGTCGTGCAACCCTTAATTGCACCCAGCTGATTATGTAGTGTAGTTCAACAGGAGTTACTCCTGTAACTCACACAAAGCGTTGTGGGTTGTAGGAAAATACACCAACCATTCTTACTTGTGTGTTATACATAGGAAAAAAATTTGCACAAAACGTCTCATTGCAAAAGAATCCTTTGAATTTATAAACTTGCACTCAAGCAAGATCTCAAAAACAGTTTAAACTACAGTATGGTGTGACATCTTCATAATTCTCCATTCTTGACTTACATGTTAAGTGAATCTAAGTACACTGAACAAAATTATAAATGCAACACTTTTGTTTTTGCCCCCATTTTTCATGAGCTGAACTCAAAGATCTAAGACTTTTTCCATGTAAGCAAAAGGCCTATTTCTCTCAAATATTGTTCACAAATCTGTTTAAATCTGTGTTAGTGAGCACTTCTCCTTTGCCGAGATAATCCATCCACCTCACAGATGTGGCATATCAAGATGCTGATTAGACAGCATGATTATTGCACAGGTGTGCCTTAGGCTAGCCACAATAAAAGGCCACTCTAAGGCCTCGTCCACACGAAGACGCGTTTCGCTGTATACGCATACATTTTTTACCATATAGGCGTTTCGTCCACACGAATCCGGCATTTTCGAAGAGTGAAACCGATCATTTTTGAAACCGGGTCCCAGGGTGGATAAATTGGAAAACGCCGTTTTCATGTTTTCGTGTGAACGGCGAATCCGTATATTTTCTGAAACGATGACGTCATCAGCCCACATCTCGCCCCTAATCAGACACCGCTACGTCACATAACAGCGACAACAACAACAACAATGTCAGACTACGTGCCTGTGTTCGTGCTGCAGAACCCACTGAGCTCATTAGTTTTATTAAAGCAAAATCTTCTGCTTTGTGTGTTAGTTTGTATTCAGCGCGCAAGGTTTACGCACATGGTCCAAGTCTTCTTCTCTGTTTTTTTGTGTATCTCTGTGGCAGAATTACAGCACCACATATTGGTCTGGCATGTGTACTACATCGTTTTCAGTCGGTTTCAGTGATTCCGTGTGTACGCAGATATTTCCTGAGACGACTCCGTGTTTACGGAATTTGAGGCAAAAAAAAAAGATCGGATAGGGAGAAATCTGGCTTCGTGTGGACGTAGCCTAAAATGTGCAGTTTTATCACACAGCACAATACCACAGATGTCGCAAGTTTTGAGGGAGCGTGCAATTGGCATGCTGACTGCAGGAATGTCCACCAGAGCTGTTGCCCATGAATTGAATGTTCATTTCTCTACCATAAGCCGTCTCCAAAGGCGTTTCAGAGAATTTGGCAGTACATCCAACCGGCCTCACAACTGCAGACCACGTGTAACCACACCAGCCCAGGACCTCCACATCCAGCATCTTCACCTGGATGCATAACCAAAGAATTTCTGCACAAACTGTCAGAAACCATCTCAGGGAAGCTCATCTTCATGCACGTCGTCCTCATCAGGGTTTCCACCTGACTGCAGTTTGTCGTCATAACTGACTTGAGTGGGCAAATGCTCACATTCGATGGCGTCTGGCACTTTGGAGAGGTGTTCTCTTCATGGATGAATCCCGGTTTTCACTGTACAGGGCAGATGGCAGACAGCATGTATGGCGTCGTGTGGGGGAGCGGTTTGCTGATGTCAACGTTGTGGATCGAGTGGCCCATGGTGGTGGTGGGATTATGGTATGGGCAGGCGTATGTTATGGACAACGAACACAGGTGCATTTTATTGATGGCATTTTGAATGCACAGAGATACCATGATGAAATCCTGAGGCCCATTGTTGTGCCATTCATCCACGACCATCACCTCATGTGGATGGATTATCCCAGCAAAGGAGAAGTGCTTACTAACACAGATTTAGACAGATTTGTGAACAATATTTGAGAGAAATACTTTTTCTTTTGTATACATCGAAAAAGTCTTAGATCTTTGAGTTCAGTTCATGGAAAATGGGGGCAAAAACAAAAGTGTTGCATTTATAATTTTGTTCAGTGTAAATACTTCAGTGTAACTCAAGTTTCTTGAACTAACAGCTCTCGGTCGTGAAGGGTCTGTCACATACTGAGTGGTATTTAGTTTGATTTAATTAGAAGCGGCACATGGTTGAAATATTTTGTATTAACCGGAGCCATTTAACCACAGTACTGCATTCAGAGACCAAAAATAACTAATGCGGAGAGATATAAAATGCTTTTCAGTGCAAGGCTGCTAAAAAAAGAAGCCTCTGGGATTAAAAGCGAGGCGATCTGACAGAGAGAGTGAGAGAGCGAGACGAGCAGGCAGCAGGGGTCACGGACCAGCCGTCTGAGTTTTCACTGATCTCGTCTAGCCACAGCACTTGGTGCTTGATCTCTCAACAAACACAAACTATAAATCTGTGAATATGAGTCTGCAAGTCTTAACATTCATTTATGCTAGACACAGGTTTCATTGAAATACTCCCATATATATATTTATATAAAAAAAATTCCAACCCTGTATGCATTTCTTTCTGCTGAGGAACACAAAAGATATTCTGAAGAATGTTTGTAACAGTTTTGACTCCCATTATATTTTTTGTACATAAAATAGAGATCAATGGGAACTGAAACTTGGGATTTGCTTCAAATGTCTTTAAATGTCCACAGAATGAGAAATTCATACAAGTTTGGGATGAATATTCTGGGCGTGAATAATAACAGAATATTCAAATTTGGAGTGGACTATCCCTTTAAGACACATTTTACCCCACAGCATGTACTGTAAGTGTGCGCTTTCTTTTTGAGTTTACACTACCAGCCACAAAATTGCCACACTTTACTGAATTTATTTTTTTATGATGTAAAATCTACTTTTACTTTTTGTGGACAAATGTATACTGTATTAATGTATGAAAATCTGATTCTGCAATTGACAGCGTAAACATTGCTTACCCCAAGTACTGAATAATAATTACACAGGTTTAAGGTTAGCATCTAGTTATCACCACGTTATTGTGATTACTATAATAAGCAAGCACACTGCATTTACAAGCATAAACAGAAGTGCATGGTTTGAACAGAAGGTCATTGGTTTGATTGCCAGTGAATGCAAAACTAAAAAAAAACAAATGCATACCAAGAATGCTTTTGTATGTTGATTCGGATAAAAGCACCTACCAAATGCAATATTGCAAATGTAAATTACTATAGTAGGTGCATAGTATTTACATGTATGTACTATGTAGTAAAGAAGTTGGTTTAATTGCTACTATTATCCTCACAAGTTACTTTAGATAAAAGTATCTGTTAAATAATTAAATGTAAATGTATAGCAAGGCTGTATTTACATGCAAATATATATTATACATATACATGCATATGAATAAAAGCTTTGTTCTGAAGCAGAAAGTCAAGGAAAAGCAGTCAACAGGTGTCTAAGCATTAACAAACATGGAAAGTATTTCAACAACTTCTACTATGTAAAAAGTATCCCAGGATGCCATGCCCTTCATGAGGTTGGTTGAGAGGCTGCCCAGAGTAAGCAGTGCTGGAATCAGACCTGCCTTCAAAAAACAGGCAGAGAAAGACACATTTTCTCCATTTCAAAAGCGAGCGGTCTGGAGAGGAGCGTTTTAAGGTGTCATAGGTGCATCACTGATGTAAAGGCTGTCTCAAAATGCATTTCAATGAGCTCAGTGAAGAAAAAAAGTCAATCCAAGATAGTAGAATAGGGGAGAGAAATGCTGACTACTGTAACTAAATATGTGGACTATTTTATAACAGCGCTATAATGAGAAAGTTGCAGTCATAAAATTACATGCACCTCACAGAATCTGCAAAATGTTAATAATTACACCAAAATAAAAGCGATCATACATTAACATGTTGGTCCGATAGTGCTTACGATACAGCAAACTCATGTTCTTGTTTCTTGCCACTTTGCCATCCATCAAAGGCAAAAAAAATTATTCAGTTTTCGGAATATTCTTTGTTTTTTTTTCTTTGCCTGAATCAATAATACAATAATACATACACTAAAGTGTGTAATGGGAGCAGACAAGAGAGGGAAAACCTCTGGCCATTAATAAAATACATTTTATGAACAGACCACTGTAACAGGATTCTCAGACGCAGCGGCCCCAGTTTACAGTCCCAGACAATGTTTATGCAATTGCAGTGACCTCGGGAGACAGACATTACTACTATAAACCACTCGGCACACACACATGTATCAGCCTGCACCAAAGGTCAGCACACTCTCAGCAGAGTATTAAAGGGTTTATGGGAAATAAATCACTCTTTTTAGATGACTAGTCCAGGACATGCACGTGAAGCGTGATGCACAAATGCTGAAGAACCCATTAAACAAAGCACAGATTGTCCTGTGTCGACTGACACAGTAAGTTTGGGTGGGTCACTAGACATTTGTTTGTGTCAGAGCCATCAACAAAGAATGATTTGCTACTTGCTATTGCTAGATGAATGCAGCTGGGACAGTATAAGTGTAGGGCCATATGAAACCGGTTTCATTATTTCCTCAAATTCCATTTGATTTTTTTCCCAAATCCATGTTTTCCTTTTTAATATATCTGGATTCTATAGTATATATATATATATATATATATATATATATATATATATATATATATATATATATATATATATATATATATATATGGTATAATTAAATTTTAATAATAAAAAAAAAAACCAATTCATTTAATTCAATTAACAATTTAATCATTTATTATATTTTTAACAATAAAATGCAGCATAAAATACAGTTTTATCTGTTTTAGTGATCTAGATTCTGTGTTTTATGACTTATTGCAAAAGTTTATTGCGAAGGCATAAAACAAATGATCTTTTAGCTGTACTGAAATCAAATTTGAATAATTCCTTTCATTTTTTGGCAAATGAAAAACAAAAAAACTCTGGCATCACAAAGAGATGCACAACATGTTAATATTATATTTAAACATCCGTACAAGCATACAGCCATAGTTATGATTTATTCATCCAAATTTTGGCACAATGCATGACATTCCGTGTTATACAGTAAATTATATTTTTATGACAGGATTCTGGGATCCTGTCTGCATTTTCCAAACTGTGGAAATCACAGGGCCCTGCATAAGGGAAAGTGACATTCTTTGGGGTATTTTTGTTGCAAAATAGTGCACATAATTGTCTGCTATAAACTTTTAAATACAATATTTTATTTGAATGAAAAAAGAGACTGAAAACAAAGTTTTAATAATCTTCAACATCAAATAAAAATGACTCGTCTTCATGTAATGCCAAAATCTTTTAAAAGATATTTTAATCCGGAGACATTCCTGCCCCTCCACAGAAGACATGAAATTATCATCTGTTCAATCCAAGTTGAACAGAACTTGTTTAGCTAGAACTTGTTTAAAAGAAGTGCCTTTCCCCATTTATCCTTTTAATCTCCTATTCAATAAAATGTTAGCTATTTGAAATAAGTCATTCAGTGTCTCCTAAATCTGTCCTAACTGATTCCAGCTTCTGTCAAGGCCAAGAGCATGGATGGGAAGCTGGCTAGGAGCCATGCTATCACCCAAAGCCCTCCAAACATTCTGGAGAGAAAAGTCTCCAAATTATTTCAGCGCAGGTGTACACATTGTGTGTCTCATACAGCAGAGAAAAGATCAATCTATAGCAAATGGCTCATGTCATTTAGAGCCTGAAAGCACAGAGGATTCCTGTGGGTCACTGGCACACACAGCACGTGCATGGCAGGACTTTACCGCACGAGCTGTCCTGTGGAAATAAACAACACCACACAGAGGGAAGGGGGGGACGGCACTCGAGAATCACATTCGGAGTAGTACATTAACATTTAGTCATTTAGCAAATGCTTTTATCCAAAGCGACTTACAAATGAGGACAACGGAAGCAATCAAAATCAACAAAAGAGCAACGACATGCAAGTGCTATGACAAGTCTCAGTTCGCTTAACGCAGTACATGTAGCAAGTTTTTTTTTTTTATCATATAATAAATAAAATGAAAATGGATAGAATAGAAAAAGAATAGAGAAGCTAGTGTTAAGGTTCTTTTTTTGTTAAAGAAAACAAGCAGTTAAAGGTGCAGTAGGAGATCTTGGAAAATGCTAACTTTAGTCTGATAGCACTGAAAGCGAATGTCCCGCCCTCCCTGCAATCGCTGTCCAAAGCCACGCCCCCTGAACGCATATACACTCATAGACCAGAATACATACACATTTAGACTGTGTCAACTTTACTACAATATGCTACATCAACATTTTCCCAATTCCTGTCCTCACGCCCCCCCCCCCCCCATTTTTATGTGTATATATATATATAAATACTAGGGCTGTCAACGTTAACGCATGCGATTAATCTAAAAATTAACGCGTTAATATTTTAACGCAAATTAATCGTTTGATAAGGTTTGACCCCAACTTCTTGCAGTCATCGCAGCGTGGAAGGTAATCATTGCCTGCGTCCCAATCTGCACACTATCCATCCTAAATTCTATGTGATATTAGTCATTTTCAATACTATTTAGGGCAGGTAGGATGGATAGTATGCACATTGGGACGCAGGGATTGTGTGATTATGAGGCGCCGGGCTCGACACGCGGAGAGAAAGAGCGAGTGTGTCTGAGAGAGAGAGAGAGCGAGCGAGAGAGCGCAATAGATATGCATACTCATATGTGATAAGGGTACAGCGAACCAGTGTTGCCAGGGTTGTGGTTTTCCCGCACAATTGGGCTATTTTTAAAATACAGTCACGGGAACAATTACAGAGCCGTGGGTTGC
This sequence comes from Barbus barbus, assembly GCF_936440315.1. Classification (NCBI taxonomy): domain Eukaryota; kingdom Metazoa; phylum Chordata; class Actinopteri; order Cypriniformes; family Cyprinidae; genus Barbus; species Barbus barbus. The sequence continues at coordinate 2,451,789 of NC_136747.1, read as the reverse complement.
GGTTTTTTGGGCTACTTTTCTAATGTACCGCGGCCGCCCAAAGTATACACATGTGATCGCAAAAGGAAGTTATTACAAACACTCGATGGTGGTTTAAAGTGAGTTCTGAGTAAAAGTGTACTATTAATCTCATAAATTGTAGCATGATGCTAATGTTAGCTCTAATGCACCTGCAGAACCGGTCCAATTCTTCTTCATAATGCATTTCGTCATAATACTTCACGTAAGGTCGCAAGAAAATGTTTTGTTGTATTTATTTAGAAATACTTTTGATAATAGCTGGGTAAATGTGTACTGGGATTGAAGCGATGTGGCTTGGTAAACGTTTTATTACCAGTATAAAGGCTGATAACGGCTGAATTAAAACAAAAGAATAATAAGGATTATGTCTCATACCTAGCGGAGATGTGAAAGGTTATGTTTCCTTAAACTAGTTTGTCATGCTTTTCTTTACTTCAACACATTTACGGGTAAATCCTAGTATTTTAAATTTGCGATTAATCACAGTCCAGGACTAACGCGATTACATTTTTTAATCGATTGACAGCACTAATAAATACACACACATTCATATATTTCTGAAAAATATGCTGTTTATATAATACATATATATTTTATATTATATAATAATTATATGAATATAAATATATGCATGTAATATATACTGTATGTGTGCACTTTTAAAAATGCTTGGTTAAATACAACCCATTGCTGGGTAAATATAGACAGAACACATGCTGGGTTTGTCCATATTTTACCCAGCGCTGGGTTGTATTTAATCCAGCATTTGTTTTAGAGTGTGTACACACACACACACACATACGCGATGTGAAAAAAAACTTTTATTTTGGATGCAATGAATCAGGATTAATCATTTGACGGCACTAATTTGGAGCTCATGGATCCAAACATACGAAAGTGTTTCCAGTGGTTTTGAGAAAACTTTAATGACCAATAAAATATGTCAGCACAAAAGAATGAATAAACTGTAAATATTAAAACTCAGTCAAGCTGTTTTGTACTTATTATTAGGGGAAAAACACGGACTTTATAGAACCACTACCCTTTACAAACAAATTTTTTATTATTTTTTTTTAAACCAACTGGTGAGTCATTGAATAAATCCTGCATTAGCGTGCTTACAGTAACAGATTACAAACATCACAGACAGCAAAAGACAAAAGATAGATGAACACACTAGTCAAGCTTACTGTTCGACCATCCTGACCGAGAATGACTAACCCTTACAGCCTTACAGTGATTTTGTTTGTAGGTGATACTACACAAAACATAAAAAGCATTATGAATAATAAAAATATAATAGTTTTAGTGTCATCGCAAGTAAAATAGTTTCACTTTTCTAAAGATTTGGAGAGAAAATAAAAAACTACATTAAAAAACTACATTTGCGGCAAAAAAAAAATTCAAATATGCACATCGTACGTCTAATATCCCTAAACAGCTCTCGTAACATGTCTAGTGTATTGTCTCACATTCAATTACGAATTACATTACATGAATTAGGTCTACATAAATAATATATTAGACTATTTTCAATTCAAACTGGTGAAATTTGACACAAATTTCTGTTAGATGTTTAACTACCTGCATCTTACCTAACACTCTTTTACCATCAAAACTGCTCACCTCAAGTATTTTGAAAATGGTAAGTGCTGAAGCAGACCAGCCTACAAAAAATGTAACTAATAAAAACTTAAAATATTCAAATATTCAGGGGAATATCAATATTTGATTATTGGAGGGAAACTTGTCCCCTTCAGTGTCTATGGTGGTTACAGCCCTACTGCGTTGTGATATATAACATTTCAATGTTGCAATACCATTGGCAGAAATACAGAAGAGAAGGGCTGGTGAGAGGTCAGCTGTGCCAACAGAGCTGTGACGTGACAAGCTGTGCATTCACGTCACCGTGAGGAGTTTGCCATTAATATCTGAGAAAGAAAAAAAAACACTGGTGGCATAGTGAATGCATAGTGAGCAGGTGTGCATGAGATTCAACACTTCAAACAAAACACCAGCTTCAAATGAAACAATGCATTACTTCTCTAATAAGCATCCCATGAAAGAATTTTTTTTATTCATTTTTGTTAGCTTTAATGCCATCTACTGTAAATGCTACTGTACTCCTGAATGTTAACAAGATTTTAGCATATATTATCACATTAAATCATCACATATACATACATATACATATATACATATACACATATACACACATATACACATATACACACACATATATATATATATATATATATATATTTTATACACACACACACATACATACACTCACCTAAAGGATTATTAGGAACACCATACTAATACTGTGTTTGACCCCCTTTCGCCTTCAGAACTGCCTTAATTCTACGTGGCATTGATTCAACAAGGTGCTGAAAGCATTCTTTAGAAATGTTGGCCCATATTGATAGGATAGCATCTTGCAGTTGATGGAGATTTGTGGGATGCACATCCAGGGCACGAAGCTCCCGTTCCACCACATCCCAAAGATGCTCTATTGGGTTGAGATCTGGTGACTGTGGGGGCCATTTTAGTACAGTGAACTCAATGTCATGTTCAAGAAACCAATTTGAAATGATTCAAGCTTTGTGACATGGTGCATTATCCTGCTGGAAGTAGCCATCAGAGGATGGGTACATGGTGGTCATAAAGGGATGGACATGGTCAGAAACATGGTCACACCATTACACCACCACCAGCCTGCACAGTGGTAACAAGGCATGATGGATCCATGTTCTCATTCTGTTTACGCCAAATTCTGACTCTACCATCTGAATATCTCAACAGAAATCGAGACTCATCAGACCAGGCAACATTTTTCCAGTCTTCAACCGTCCAATTTTGGTGAGCTCGTGCAAATTGTAGCCTCTTTTTCCTATTTGTATTGGAGATGAGTGGTACCCGGTGGGGTCTTCTGCTGTTGTAGCCCATCCGCCTCAAGGTTGTGCGTGTTGTGGCTTCACAAATGCTTTGCTGCATACCTCAGTTGTAACGAGTGGTTATTTCAGTCAAAGTTGCTCTTCTATCATCTTGAATCAGTCGGCCCATTCTCCTCTGACCTCTAGCATCAACAAGGCATTTTCGCCCACAGGACTGCCGCATACTGGATGTTTTTCCCTTTTCACACCATTCTTTGTAAACCCTAGAAATGGTTGTGCGTGAAAATCCCAGTAACTGAGCAGATTGTGAAATACTCAGACCGGCCCGTCTGGCACCAACAACCATGCCACGCTCAAAATTGCTTAAATCACCTTTCTTTCCCATTCTGACATTCAGTTTGGAGTTCAGGAGATTGTCTTGACCAGGACCACACCCCTAAATGCATTGAAGCAACTGCCATGTGATTGGTTGATTAGATAATTGCATTAATGAGAAATTGAACAGGTGTTCCTAATAATGGTGAGTATATATATATATATATATATATATATATATATATATATATATATATATATATATATATATATATATATATATATATATATATATATATCAGTGATGGGGACTCGAGTTTGAGACTCGGACTCGAGTGCGACTTAAGTCGCACACACAGTGACTTCAGACTCGACTTGAGACTCGTCCTCGAAAGACTTCAGACTCGACTCGGACTCGAGCTGCGGGACTCGTGAACAATGTTTATTTTTAGGAAACAACTGATGAGCTCGCTGTTATTCCCCTCCCTCCGTTACCTATAACCTGCCCATGTAACACGTGACGTACTACGTATCTGCTGCGCGCGGCGCGGCCACACTTTTATTATTTTTTTTATTTTAGGCGCGGCCGCCATACATTAGAGGACAACGAACAAACATGTCGACTGCTGTGCCATTCATCGCTTTGGATTTAAGGATAGATTATACAGTTGTTTAGAGTCCCGTAAACCACATATCCAAGTGAGTGTGTGTGTGTGTGTGTGTGTGTGTGTGTGTGTGTGTGTGTGTGTGTGCGTGTGCTTGCGTGTGAGAGAGTGTGTGACCAGTGTGGTCATTGAAAATGTGTTCAGATATATATTCTTCACAGAAAATGAGCCAAGGCCAATGAGTCTGAGTTTGAAAAAATAATTAATCGTATAATTTTTCTCTTGATAAAAAATGAAAACGGGTCCTACAGATCCGAACACTATACAAGGGTTAATTGCCAAACTTGTGGTGGTCGATTAACGTAATAATTTACGTGCCGCTGGCTTCCATCACGTTAATTAACGTTGTCTGCAAACAGGTTACAGGATTATTGTTGATCATGTAACATTACACTGGTTTGAGAGTTTGGGATGTGTTGACTTACAGTAGTTTATAAACTATGATTAGTTGCATTTTCATTGCCATTTAAGTGAAATTATTGAACTTAAATATACAAGCTTGATAAAAATAATCATTCTGAAGAAAATTTCAGATGGCTTTTGCATCTGAACTCTTCATATATTTCACATCGTTTGGTTTGTTGCAATAGTGTTTTGCATTTAGCTACAATGTGATGTTTGACCATATTAAGTCTTTCTTAATTTTTGGTCTGTACTGTACTGTGTTCTCATGCTACAAGGCAAAATACAGATAATATTAACTTAAAAGTAAAGCATTCTTGGTGTTTTTGTCATGTTGCAATAGCCTGTTTACACTGATTATATACCAAAATCAAAGCTGATACTGTATGCTAATAGATAAAGGAGTCATAATAACATATTACATGCTTTCAATTCCTTATATATAGCTATGCAGTGTTGGATGGGTCGCTGTACGTGATGCAACACTTATTATAACCAGAGACTTAATATAATAAAGAGACTTGAGACTTGACTTGGACTCTAGCTCAGAGACTTGAGACTTGACTTGGACTCTAGCTCAGAGACTTGTGAGCATCTCTGATATATATACACACACACTCACCTAAAGGACTCACTTTCTTCTTGAACATGACATTGAGTTCACTGTACTAAAATGGCCCCCACAGTCACCAGATCTCAACCCAATAGAGCATCTTTGGGATGTGGTGGAACGGGAGCTTCGTGCCCTGGATGTGCATCCCACAAATCTCCATCAACTGCAAGATGCTATCCTATCAATATGGGCCAACATTTCTAAAGAATGCTTTCAGCACCTTGTTGAATCAATGCCACGTAGAATTAAGGCAGTTCTGAAGGCGAAAGGGGGTCAATCACAGTATTAGTATGGTGTTCCTAATAATCCTTTAGGTGAGTGTATGTATATACACACACACACACACACACACACACACATACATATATATACACACACACACACACACACACACACATTATATATATATATATATATATATATATATATATATATATATATATATATATATATATATATATATATATACATATAAAGTGCTGTCAAACGATTAATAACGCATTAAAATCGCATCCAAAATAACTTATATTAAATAATATATGTATGCTGTTTATATTCATTATGTATATAGAAATACACACACAAGCACGTATACATTTCAGAAAAATATGTTGTTTATATATTAAATATATTTATTAATAATATACATTTTATGAATATAAATATAAACATGTATATATTTTGAAAATATTTACATGCATGTGTGTATATTTATATATTTATGTATAATAAAACTATAAATGTTTTATATATAAACTATACATATAAATATATATTTTGTTGTTGTTGTAAAAGCCTTAGCGGACATCAGAAAAAAACAAAAGAATCAAATAAATAAACTTTTTAAAAATATGATCCCTTCAACAAATAATGAAGAAATATGCAGGTTTAGAAGTGTTGTAATTTATGTCTGAATGAAAAGCAGGCCGCTTTGGAGGCTGGCTATCATGTGATTCACTCTCACCCTGAATGGCCCTGATCTGGAAAATTTTTCCCGTCGAGAGACTCTCGCTGCCCTAGAACAGCCGGCTGCATGTAGATGTCAGAGCGGTTATGTAACACGCTGGCCTGCTCTGGTCCACTCTCCACTGTTCATTTCTGCCTGCCTCTCTTTCCATTCTCATTTCTTTCATAACGCCCATCCTTCCATAATCGTATCCTCTCTTCCTCTTGTTTGCTGTACAGCATTAACCCATGAAACAAAAACACTCGCGTAACAGCAGCTGCTTCACATTGATTGGAAGACTGCTGTTAGATCAACACAGCAGAGTAACTAAATTCACAATATGCAGTATAGCACAACCTCATTGCTTTTATAAACCAATTACAACATTTCCCAGAATATACGTTTTTGTGACTTAATACACTGCACACACGAACACATATAGTTTTAATATCCCGGCCTACTCAACAACATCAATTACTATTTTAATATGACAGGAACACTGTATTGACCAATCCTGGTCAGGAACAGTTGTTTCAGAATGAAAAAAGAAAAATCAGACAAGAGATCCCCCCCACATGCACTAATTGATAGTGTTTAAAGACTCAAACTTTGCATGTGAAGATACGTCGAGTTGGGTTTGCTGTCATCGGTTGTAGCATGTCTCTAACTGATTGCAACAGCGACGGTCCTGACGGTCCTGGTAAAATCAGCCATTATCGCTATTATTATCCATCCCTCCCAATTTTTGGCCTTTAGCATAGGTTTTCTCATTTGTAGAGTCAGGCTGCTAACAGAGTTTTCTTTGGTGCAGACAGATACTCTACTAGATACTCTAAGTGCTACTTTTTTATATAATACACCAAGTTTTATATAAACACATAACATAGATTTTAAATACGTATGGTATACAGTATATCACAATAGTTTCCATTTGGAAATTCAAAGAAAAGTGGTTTGGAAAATCAAGCCAGTGACTAAATGGTCAACTACATTCATATTGATCCCTTAGGAGTACGTTAATGTGATGGCACACAGAAAGCAATCAAAGAACGCTCCCTTTATAACTGCAGGAGCTGCCAAACAGTGATTTGACTTTGCACTTTTGCCAAAACAATAAGTCATAACCAATGACGCTTCTTCAGGGTAAGAATGGACTTATATTCCTAAACTATGACAGTTTTTGACGTTAAACTGCTGTTAAGATGAGGCGTCCCTCAGAAAACATTTTAAAATAAAAAAGCAGTTCAAGGCTCCTTTAAAAAAAACAAATGGGTTTGCATTATACTAAAGCAATAAGCTATGAGATGGCCAAGCAACATGGCAAAAAACTCCAAGGTCCTGTTTAATTAAAAAAAGACACTAGATGAAAAACTTTAGATAGCAGCAAGCTGGCAAATCGATAAACTGCTTCTCGTTGTGTTTAATAACACTCTTTCTCCTCTTCTGTATTTTCACATTACTTTGTTTTAATGCATGGTTTGGAAGCAAAGCAGACTCATTCAGAATGGTGAATAAACAGAGTCAAACTCCCTGTGCATTCAACGTTTCAATGCAAACCTTCCAGCCAATCAGAATCGAACATGCAGTCAGACCACAGTATAAGCGTATAAGCTACAATGGCCATTAATATTTCTACTATCACACAGCCTAGCTGCTTGGAAATAGTTGCAATTCATTTTCAATGAGAAGGGCGATTAGAATGAAGAGATGGGCGCAGTCCAAGGACACTGCCACGGATGAGCAATAAAGACATGGAGAGCTGTGTGTGCCGCCCTATGCCAGCATCCCTCGCTGTAGACGCAAGTTTGCTTCCATATAAACACAAATACAATTTGAGAGCTACGGTGGAGAAGACGATTTTCTGCAAAACGTGACTAATTTTTGATCCCTCTTGTTTTGCTCTATCACTGCAGCTTCCCTCTGACGTTATACTCCGCAGTTCATTCTTCAAATACAGCATTAAAATGTCAAATGATATGTATTTATATGTAAATGGAAATGTAGGTTTGCTTGCTTTTGGCAAAATGCATCATCTAAGTACACTGAAAAAAAAATGATACTAATCAAGTGGTTGCAAACAATTTTAGCTACATTTTAAAAATAAAAACATGTTGTAAGTTAGTCAACTAAATTTAAATGTAGATAAAATAAATTGCAACCACTTACCTTAAAACAATTGAGTAAATTCAATGAATCATTTTTTTCCGTGTAAATCCACGTCGTACTAACAAGGAACTATGTTTCTAACCACAGGTTGAGAGCTATAGTTCCAACCACACAATGTTGCAAAGCCGTTTGCGGATGTTTGTTGGAAATATGGTTTTGGAAAATGGAAAACCATTGCAATGTCTTATTAACGATGTAATTTGCAACCATGTTTAGATCTCAATGGTTTTGGGAAACACACCCCAGGTTTGCAGTAACACGAGTATTAATAAATTAATTTTCATTAATAAAAATCGTAATGTTTCAGAAATCTGGCAAAATGTAAACAGAGCATATGACATCAGCTGACGACAGGCAGGGCAAATTCGCTTTAATCTCACGGCATTTAATCTTTAATCTGCCCACCACATGACATGTGAGCTCCACAGAAGAGCTTGACATTACACAAACACACCAAAATAGACAACGATCACCTTACATCCTGCCTTACTTCCCCCTAAAGCTTGTCATGAGAGCTGCCTGGCTTGCTTTGGCCTAAAGAGAAAACAAGAAACACACATATACAACCATACATATACACATATATATGAGTTTTCATCATCATTTCAGACCAAAGGGAAAGTAGACAGAAGCATATATATATATATATATATATATATATATATATATATTAGCGATACAAAACAATGTGAATATTGTGATGATTTTAATGCCATTACACTAGTTTTTAGACTTGGATAAACTTCAGCCAGCTGGCTGGATTTGGCCCTCCATGTGGTTTAATCGTTTATCCTGAAAATGTTTTTTTTCTCCTTTCAATAGCTCCATTATATCGCAATACGACCTAATGAGCCTCCACAAAAGTGTTGCCAGATCCCAGAAGATCCAAACCACCCAGTCAGAGCATTAAACTTGTACAATTTGGAATTAGTCAACTCCATATTCTAATCAGTTTGTCCAATCTGGCAACCATAAGCATGTGCCCTCTTTCCACTTGCCAGAGAAAACTTCCAGTATGACCCTCGACTTAAAGAAATGTTGAGAACAGCATTCTACTCAATAAATGCAGGTGTGACACATCCTGATCCTAAAGCAGAAGAGACATGGAAATGCATGGAAGTTTTTGAGTATCAATCCACAAATCCAACTTTCATCATAAATCACACAGTGTGCGTTCATTTAGGCCACAGCGTTTTTTTTTTTTTAAGTTTGGGTTCTTTGACACTCTCGTCTTGCTTAGTTGAGGTTTAAAAGACACGTAATAATCAGTAATATTATCGATTTGACTGCACTGACACTATCAGATGAGAACAAAACCTGAAGTGAATTGGGCTGCTTTATAGCTGAATCAGATTCGTTTCATAAACGATTTGTTGACATTGTTACTGAGCTGAATCGAATCAACATTAAACTGACTTGAGTTGAAAATGACACTGTTGCTTTGTGTAGCTGCTTATATAGTAGCCAAACTCATTTTTTTTTTTTAAACAAAAAATGACCATGATTTTAACGGTAAAAGACTGTAAAGACCTATTAACTGGTGCTATATACGGTGAAAAACTGTAGGGGTGTCCCCGACTAAGGATTTTCAAAGTCGAATCGTAATTTTCGAATCTTGCCGATATTCGACTGATAGTCGAATCATATGTTTGGGGGCGGGGCAAAATATATTAGCCTACCAAGAGACGTGTGTAATGTGTAATGAACACCTCGCAGATACAAAAATAATGTTTTATGTTTGGATTAAAAGATAGTTAACTTTAAACGCCAGCAAACCATAATAATTCAAAACATTTTTACAACAGTGCTCTCATAACGTTATGTAGGCTATATGACAGTAGTTATTAATGTTCTGCATTTCTGTTTTGAGCTGCGCGCTGAAGACGACCAGTAGAATGAAGCATTTGATAGCAGGTTTTTAATCAGTGGGATTTAACTCCTTTATCTAATATAGAATTTGCGTCGTTATTTATAAAACATAACATTAATATTACGACTTACAGGTTATCTGCACAAAATCCCCCGAGTGAACGTGTCTGCGCGGCTCTGAATGAACTCCTTTTGTGGACACGTTCTTCACGCAACAAGGCGTAGAAACACGGCAACCAAACTCTAAAAATTCACAGCGTTTTATTATAATAGTGTTCTCATTATAATGTTATGTGTATATGACAGTCCCAGTCATAGTTATTTAATATTATGCATTGTTGTTTGTACTGTTCGCGCTGCACGTTGATAATCACTGCACAATGAAGCGCTTCACTTCAGCACAATGCATGTTACGCAGATAAATAATACCCAATATATAATCCGGCTGCCATGTTTTGAAATCACTTATACCCCACCTGATCGGAAAAAAATCCAGTCTTTAACTCACGGTCACGGATTATGGAAAGTGAAACTTAACTTAAATCTATAGGGGTGGTTGGATTTATTCACACACATTAAAATATTTATTTCAAGCTTCTTTCTTTTCATATTCTTATTTACAACATTATCATAATAGGCTGTATATTAACTTATTAGGAGAAAACCAGTAGTTCCATGTGAAATCAGACATTTGAGCACCCCCATGTAGCCAAAATGGCATGATCCTGACACCCCGCGAATATTCGACTGTGAGATTGGGAGTGGAATCAGGCTCCTCATATCGAAGCATCGAATCTTCAACTATTCGGGGTCACCCCTAAAAAAACTGTATTGGACATTACATGTAATTTTACAGTAATACACAGTTTACAGTGAAAAACCTTAAAGTGACATTCCCATAATTCCTTGCGATACATTTTACATTCGATGTTTTTCATTGAAATAACGGTTTCTTCTTAGTTTTTTTCTTATCAGTTGTGTACATTAGGGTTTTATGTGACATCTAATGTTGTTAAATGAAGGCTTATTGCATTATTTCAGTTACATGTGTCACCATGATGGCGTTTAGTGTTTGTGTGAATGACACATACACATATATATATATATATATATATATATATATATATATATATATATATATATATATATATATATATATATATATATATATAGCATTTTCCTTCTCAGCGTGTGGAATAGCTGCCTGTAATGGGCTTTGGTTCATCATGTGACTTTCTCATGGTGATTATCAGTGTAATACAAAAGTACTAAACAGATTACAGTACATCAATAGGTTGATAAATTACCATTATATCAGTTAATGAAATTACGTTTTTTAAAAGGTAAATTTAAGCTAAATTCATGAACCTAAAATGTTGCAACCATATTTGTTTTCCAGTAAAATTCTGGCAACCACAGCTGTCAGTTATTTTAGCGTAAATTTTACTGAGTTTTCTTTTACAGTGATCAAATCAAGTTTCTCAGTGATAAACTTCAATAAATCCAAACACACACATCCACTGATTGGCTCTACTTAAAATTACCACCTTAAACTCCGCTTTTCATTTTCATTGTGCAACTGGGAGTCCTGTGTAAACGCAGTTATCACATCTATTTACAGTGTTAAATCAAAAATATCCATGAATTGTTTTCTAAACTAAATATATAGTAAAACATTTCACTATTATTATTATTTTTTGGTTTCTATTTTAAGAATTTTCATAAATGTAGTGAGCATGTTAATTAAAAACTCACCAGAGAAGTAGAGAAGGTAAAATAGACCATTTCTAAATCTCCTTTTTCAAGGTTCTCTAACACCTCTTTGCAGAGCAATACTTCAGGCGATGGCTCAATGATCCCATCGGTCACATACACGCTTCAGAAAACTGTGCATCATGCATTAGATGGCTACACAACTGAACCAGTGGAGGCAGAACATTATATTTATGAGGGAATTATACTGTTTGGCCAAAGTACTATTTAAAGCCTAATGTGGCCCTTGTGCCAAAAACTTTAGCCAGCCCTGGGCCAATTTCATGATCCTTCCTTGACTCGCGACTCGTGAGAATAACAGCTTTACAACAGAGATGTTTTAATAGCGGCTCATTGCTGTAGCTAGAACTGCATTTATGTGATTTATTTCTGTTGAAACTGTCCGTGTCAGTTTGTTTCCTTTACAGGGTCCTTGATAAGGCTGGAAGACCTGCTGGACGAGAAGCTAGACTAACTTACAAAGGTGTAAGGGCAATGAGTGAGTAATAAATATTCTGCCTTTTTAATTCTTTTATTAATATTTATAGTATTTAACTTGCTGCATAATGAGCTGGGTTTGCTTACTCTTGGGGGGGGGGGGGGGGGGCAACACTTATAAATGCAAAGATGTATATTGAATATTGAACTATATATTTTTTTAATCAACATTTCCCAGCCCTAAAGGAAAGCATAGCTAACACTAACAACTCTATCGTGTGTCTTTAATGCTTCTGCTCAGCGACTCTGCTCATGTTGTTAAAGAAATGACCGTAGAAGTCATTATGTTGCCTGTTCCCTTCCCCATTCATCCATCTTTCTCTTTGCCCTTCTCTGTCCTCTGTCTTCCACTGTCCTTCGGTGCTTGAAGGCCGTCCAGCACACTGGCACACGTTTTTGGCTCACATAGCATATTTGCTTATCCACTTTCCCTCTCTCTACCCTCTCTGCCTTTGTTTTTTTACACAACTTATTTAGATCAGCTTAGAAAAAGCTTAAATAAACACTCTTAGTTCACCCCGAAATGAACATTCTGTTATTTACTCACCCTCATATTGTGCCAAAACTGCTGTTAATGTTTACAACCCAGGTACGTAGAACTAAAGTGTACTTGAATGCAATAAAAAAATACTTAAATACAAGTACATTTGTAGTACATTCTTATTTTTGTGCTAAATAAAAAAGTTAGACACTATAAATACACTAATTAAAGCTATATTTCTACTTCAGTGGATTTGCAAAAGTATACTAAATACCACTGATATTTAAGTTGATTTTTAGTGCATTGAGATAAACTATACTATACCGCAAATACTATAAAATATACTTGTATTAGTGTATTTCCTAAAAGTGTGCATTGAATGATTTAAAGATTAGTTCAATGTTAGTACACTTTTATTGTTATCCTAAGTCTAAATTAAATTGATTTTATTTAAAATATTTTAGTAATGTAATAGTTGTAAGTACATTTTCCCAACTTTGCTGCTTAAGTACAATTAACATAAATACACTAATTAGCATGAAGTAGTCAGATAAAGTACCAGAAGTGTTTTATAATTGCATTGCTAAAAGTGTGCTAGGATCGCTTTACATAAAATTTCCGTGGATTTTTATATAGGCTACACTATCTGTAAGTTCTATTCAGATTTTCATGAAAAATACAGGAGAAATGTATTACTTAGGTAAAACCCTATAGGTTAGTGTGCTTTACTATAAATGCGCTAATAGCACACGATTGGTTTATTCATTTGCATGTGTTTAGAAATTTAGTACCAAAATTAAAAGGCATCGGCTATTTGCACTTAGTGTAAATAGCATATCGTTAAAAAATACAGCTATTTTCACTAAGTGTAAATAGCATATTTTTTTAGTGACAGATGCTATTTACACTAAGTGAAAATAGCTGTATTTTTTAACGATATGCTATTTACACTAAGTGCAAATAGCTATATTTACACTATGTTAAAATGGCAAGATTTTCTGCTATTTATACTACTTATTGCAAATAGTGGCAATTATCTGCACCTCAGTATTGTAGTACATTATAAAACAGTACGCAATAATAACGTACTGAGTGTAAATTATAATTTTAATTCAAATTTATTAAATGGATGCCACCTTATTGGGACAATAAAGCCCTCCCTACACCTACCCTAACCCTACCCGATACTTTATTTTCAACTTTTTGATTATTTCCTTAATTTTTATAGAAAATAAATGCCTTTCTGATGCGATATGAGATTTGAAAAGGGAGAAAAAAATGTTTGGCAAAAGGTGGGATCGAACTCGGGTCGATCGCATCAAAAAGCATGCACCTTACCATCTACGCCACAGAAACTGATGTTGAACTAACTTCTTTTTTTAATGTTGACTAACCCAGTCACACGTCAGTGGGCGGAGTTAGTGTAAATAGCCTTTGACAACAAGATGGGCTATTTGCACCTAGTGTAAATAGACACTCCGAAATTAAAAATATAGCACTTCATGTACTTTGACAAAATTATACTTAATGCGTAAAAGAGAGCTACTAATGCCACAATAATAGTGTACTTGATTGTACTATTTAAAGACACCATAAACATATAGTTAAGTGTATCATGTAAAGGGAATGTAAACAATTACAATACATTTGAAATTAATATTGTAATCTATAAAAATGTGTGGGAAATACATTTTGTATATATTCATTAAATATTAATCTTATATTTGAAATGATTAATAAGTGTATTTTCTATGTATGATGAGTATATTTTAAAGTGTATGAAAGACAGTTTCAACTGTACTAATTAAACACTTTTCTTTTAAGACAAAGTATGTTAAAAGCAGATTTTAGTTAATATTCATGGTGTCCCAAATTAGCACAGTTGAGTTGATTTAGATGCTCTTAGATGTTCTATCATAAAAGTTGTCCATATTATTTCTAATATTCCGTGTCTTCTGCAGCCAAAGGCTTAGTGTGAGGAACATTCTGCTCCACTGTGGCACTCAAATCCAGTTCATATTTGCATTCTGATATAAAATACCAGGTCTGACATCAGTGAACCACACCTGTTGTAACTGATTTGTTGTGCCAAATTTAAACTTGCTGCATAGAAGATCTGAGAATATCTGTGAAGGGCAAGATTATCAACCAAGAACAACAGCATCAGTTTGCGTCTGGTTATCAGTTGTTCTTTTTGTCCTTTCTGGAGCTCAACAGCAGAGGCAGAAAATCAAATCAGGACTTGAGCAGCATTCAAGTCCATCAGTCACTGTGCATCACTCCAAGACTAAAGCAGTTTGAATAAAATAAAGGAGTTGGGGCTCCAGCACTTTTATTGAGCTTAATTAGTGCCAGGTGTGCTTTGTTAAAGGTTGTTCATGGGCATAAAGTGCGTGAGATGTGACCGGTACATTACAAGTCTTATGATTGATACGATTGAACACAAATATAAACAAATTACTTTATTTATATAAATTGAATTAATAATAATTTATAATATTTATATAAATGCACTTGGCTGTATTATATACACAATGTATGTATGATATGTTCATTTAATATTTCAATTCTTTATGGAAGTACACTGATCAGTCACAACATTAAAGCCACTGACAGGTGAAGCGAATAACATTTATTATATTAAAGGAGACCTATTTATGCCCCGTTTTACAATATGTAATATAAGTCTCAGGTGTCCCCAGAATGTGTCTGTGAAGTTTCAGCTCAAAATACCCCGCAGATCATTTATGTCATTTTGAAAATGCCTACTTTGAGTGGAAGCAGGAACAGGCTGTTTTTGTGCATGTCTCTTTAAATGCAAATGAGCTGCTGCTCCCCGCCTCCTTTTCCGGAATAGGGCTGTGCCTTTACAGCTCATACTTCAGACACTCTGCTAAAAAACATCTCTGGTTTTCATTATCATGTCTATTTATCTGAAATCATGCATTTAAAACCATATCAGTTAAACTTCTGATACAGTTTTCTGAGCGCACATCATATACTGTAAGTACTAAACTAAGCTCTCGTTCATGTCTTATTGCGCTTACACTATCAAATACACAAGTTTGTTAAAAACACACATGGTTCATGTTATGCAGTGGTTAGTACCTACAAAACTGGTGCAAGGAAAGACAACCTGTGAACCGGAGTCAGGCTCATGGGAGGAGCTAAGGCTATCCCCTCTAGTCAGATCACACAGAAGCTCTGATTGCTGAAAAACTTGCAGGAAAGGAGTCAGAACTCACAGTGCATTGTAGTTTGCTGCACACTGGGCCACGAAGCCGCAGACCATGATGTGGCTGATCGGTGCATATCATATCTATTATACCAGTGTTCCCAACCACTGTGAAAATGATCAAAACGTCCTCTCTATTATATTTCGTTATTATTTTAAATCAGTGCTACTGGTCATCCTTATGTCTGTTTGTGGGTTTTACAAATGTTTAAACAATGAAAAGCAATCAAAAGAGCTTTTGACTAAACCTCGTAACACCATTGGATTAAACTGTCAGCGAATCCTCATAACTCCACCCTGCCTTCATTCAGAATGAAGCGCCACACAGTTTGGAGACAGATCTCTGCTTGTTTGCAATGCAAGGACAAATAAAGAAGTGATGTTTGAAATAAGTACATCATTTTCTTTACTCAAGACACACTATGTCTATAAAGGCTAATGATTTTTGTGTGTGTATTTGAAGAGTGAAGAAGAGTTTTATTTGCCGCTTGGTTGTAGCTAATATACTTTTGCACGTTTTAAATATTTTGTGCATGGTGCTTTGTCTTTTACATCATGAGATTTTGGCCAAATGCATTAAACACAAGAAAAATTCAGTGCCAATATATCCATAAAAAAACTTTACAACCTATAAGTTGATGAAAACGTAAAGTGATGAACTTACTGCTTCAGATGTGGCTGTTCTAATGACGGAAAAAAACAAAACAGTGATCCCTGTCATTTGCTCAAAAACCAACTCCATTTGAGCATGATTTTTATCAAATGTTGTTAAGTGCAAATGTCTGATCATATATAAAGCCAAAATACCAACTGAGGCTATATAATTATATAATAAGAGTCTGACCAACTCCGACAACGTTAATAATTCTCTAAAACAAAAGAAAATAAAGCAAACAAAAAAAGTTTTTTTCCCCCCTTATATTTCTGTGCCATGGATTTTTTACTTCAAACTGTTCAGTTGGACTACAGGACTATGCTAACCATGGGGTCAATATAAACGCTGTAAAAAGTCATTTATTTTCATCATTTCATTTATTATTCATTGTCATTTTATTAATATTTTGAGATGTGTGCAGATTGAACTGCTGCTAATGTTTATGTTGCCTGATCACTTGTTATTGTTAATTAATAAAGTTTGAATTAAACCCCCAACCGGTGTTATTATTATTATTATTATTTGACTCACTTTAGACTGAAATATGCTGCGTGTGACCATCATACCGCTCACTGAACTGCTGATTCAGGTTTATCTTGCAGCTGTTATACATGGTAAAACCCTCTTAAGAGGTCTTTCAATTCTTTAAAGCACCACAGCTACAGCCACATACATTCAGAAGGACATCTTTGCCTCTCTTATTAAATGTTTTTTAGAGTAGCTACAAACAACATTAAACAAAAACCTTCACGGTAAAAGTTTTGTTTGCCATCCCAAAACTAATTTGTAACTCCAAATGAAACTTAAGGCTCTTGATAAAGCAGGCTTGGCAAGCAACACCTAAACTTTCCCATCGAGCACCAGTAGAGCCAGACAGCTCATAGAACAGCAGGGGACACCACTGCAGATTCAGAAAATCCCAACCGGTTAGCCGAGATTACTCCGCACCAGTCCAGGATCCTTCCACAAACACATCTCTGCCAAACCAAGATAAACAGAACTGGAGAGATAGACTTGGAAGAAACATGTGCCAAAATTGTAGTTCACAACACGACCTGCAAATTACATTAGCTACCACATGTGGCTTTTAAATTATATCATTTTATAACAGATAAAGAAAACATATAGATAGAATAGAAAAAGAATAGACTAGTATTAGAGGTCTTTTTTGTTTTTCTTGTTTTATTGAAAAACAAGCAGTTAAAAACAGGAGTACAAGTCTTAAAGGGTCATGTTTTTTGGGGGTTATAATAATAATAATAAAAAAAAAAAATGGATAAAAAAGACCTCAACGGTCAAATTTGTATGAAAGAGAATGAGGAAAGTTTGAGAACTGCAGAAAAATAACAGACTATCTTTCCTAATTTTAAGACAGAATCTTCTGCATATAATGGATTCTAACGGTAACCTCTTTGTCAACTGAAGGAATCCGATGAGTTTACGAGGAGGTAATCAAAGAGCTTGAGTCTAAATAAAGAGAAACATATCCTTTTAACTAAATCTTTAATGCTGAGAGGTTAAACCGTGTCGACAGTCCTCTCAATGACTCCGAGACATCTTGGAAACATTGGGACACAGCTGTTTTGAACAAATAGCAGACATTCTGCAAAGCATCGCACCCAGCTCTCCTGAAAGACGATGACAAATGTGATGGAAGCAGTCCATCCATAAACCAAAGTGTTTTGTCATTGCTTTCACTACACTTTTGAATGGCTGTCAATGGAGAAAGATTTTTGCCTGCATAATGGTTATGGCACTAACAGTGGCAAACCATCAAACATAACTAACCAAACCCTAAGCAAGGCCCTCGGTGAACACCACTGAAATTAACATCTCAACAAACCCATTTGCTAAAACAAATCAGATTTCCGATGTTAGTATACAGAGGGAGGCAGTGTAGGAGAATGTGTTGAACTGTTGTCTTTGCTCACTCAGTGTATATTACAGTGCAGCATAAAAACCAGATGTACGCATTTGTCACACTAGACCGCTACTCATGGGAAAACAAGGGGTAATTGTTAACTGAAATAGCTACAATATTTTGAAAACAGTTGAGCTACTGTGACATTATTAAAATGTAGATACATGAGGAGTGAACAGCAAGACTTACATCACAGTTTCAGTAATTTAATCTCACAGTAGTGGCAGAAATTGTCATAGAGGCTAGTTATCTTTGCCAGAAATTGATTTAAAAATAGTTTATGTATTAAATAACCATGAGGTAATACCTATATCAGGATATTCCAGTGAATTCACAAACCCGTTTTACTCTTAATTTGGAACTTGATGAATATGAGACAAATTAATCTCATCATTTAAAGGGGTCATGAACTGCCTTTTTTTTTTTTTGGACTGTTCTCGGAGGTCCACTTATAAATGTTATGATTTTTACATCAAAAAACAATTTAGAAGTAAAATTATATTTTCTGTCCTGTTTTTGACCGGCAGATTGTAGACTCGGAAGTAAACAACCACTGCTATGATTGGCTAATAGTTGTGTATGTTTGACAGCGACATACCTCATAGATGGATGCTGCTGTGATTTAGGTCACAACCGTATTAATAAATCAATACATAGCCAACTTCATAAAAAAATAAATAGATCAGCTGTGACCTGGTGTGACTCTGGATGATCAGCTGTGACCTGGTGTGACTCTGGATGATCAGCTGTGACCTGGTGTGACTCTGGATGATCAGCTGTGACCTGGTGTGACTCTGGATGATCAGCTGTGACCTGGTGTGACTCTGGATGATCAGCTGTGACCTGGTGTGACTCTGGATGATCAGCTGTGACCTGGTGTGACTCTGGATGATCAGCTGTGACCTGGTGTGACTCTGGATGATGAGCTGAGACGTGACATGACTCGTGACGATCAGCGCAGACGTGACGAGACCCTGGCAGATCAGCTGTGAGGTGGCTTGATTCATGACGATCAACTGTGACTTGGCTTGACTCATGAAGATCAACTGTGGCTTGAATGGACTCATGATTTACAGCTGTGACATAGCGGGGCGTTGTTGTGTCAGCCATCTTGCGATCAGGCTTTGGTGCGACCACCATTTCACGAGCGGGTTGAATCAACGGAGTAGCGATCAGTACACTTGAATGTCCCAGAGCTTGTGACTTACTGAGTTCAGCAGCCGCCATTACAGGCACAGACACAGTGTTATTTGCCTCCTCTGCGACACCCACAGTAAATGAAGAGCCAACACACAACAGAGCATAGTCCAAAAACTGACTGAGTGAAGAACGAGGACCCTCACAGATAAGCTTTGACTTTAGTGGCTGATTAAAGCTGTCACCAAAAAAAAAAAAACCATCAAGACATCATCCGGAAAATCAGAATAATTAGCAACGTCTAGATATTCTTGAATGAAGTCCTCGAGTGATCGCGTACCCTGTTTGAGGGCTAATAATAGTCTTGCAGTGTACATACCTGGCCAGTATTGTTCATGAAAGCTGCTGGATCCTTGGGGGTCCGAGTATTCTGTAACGGAGCCGACGAGACGTGAGACAAGCGGATCCAAGTGCAAGCTGTCATTAATAAACAGTCAAATCACAGGCAGGATAAAAAAAAAAAAAAAAAAAACTGAAAACGGGCAAGACACAAGAGTAATCCTAGGGCAAGCTTGGATTACAAGCGTGGGTCTTTGATCGGCAAACAATATCCAGAGGGCTTGACAAGAGGGGTAATCCGAGTACACAAGCAATAGTCCAAACAGGCAAACAGAGTCCAAACGGAAAGACGAAGGGTAAATCCAAGATACACAGGCAGGAATCAGAAAACAGGAAACAAGGCAACACAGAACGACAAGCCTAACTAAAACTGGACACTAGACTCAGTAAAGCAGCTATCACTAGGTGAGTGATAAATGCAGAACATTACTCGTCAATGACAGAGGAAGTCCAAGGCTTATAAAGCGTGTGTGATTGTGTGATCAGCTGTGTAATCAGTGCAATCAGCTGTGTGTGTGTGTCGTCAGTGCAATGGATGATGGGAACTGTAGTCCAATGGTGAAGTGCCACAGTAGTGTAGTGCAAGAGTCCATGCGGTGAACAGATCACAGCAGCTGGTTATTAGGTTATTTTGGCTTCTATTTCTTTAAGACATGTTGCTGCTGAACGTGACTCGGATCTCTATAGTTTTAGTTCCTGAACCAAATGATGTAAAGATGATGTCAGTAACAAACAACAAACTCCTTTCTCCCTGCCTGCAGCTGTCCATCTGCAACTGATTTATGAACTATTATTACAAGCACAAACATCTCCTCTTTATAATTCCTAGTCATTTCCCTGAACCCTCACTCCGTTCTGTCTTTTATTCTCTACGCTGGCATCGGATCTCCGTTTTGTGGAATTATTGCGCACCAGAGGCTCCCAGAAACATTCCTTAAAAGTGAAACATCGCTCTAAAAATGCTGTTCTCCAACATCAAACCTGCAAAGCAGCAATGCAAGTAAATCCGGATTCAAGCACAGCCTTCTGCATTTGGGGACATGTTAGCAACAATTGAGGCATCCGAGCATCTGTCAGACAGCCTGTTGTGAGATCGCTGGCATGCAGGCCTGCTCTGGCAAGACAAAGTCATGCAAATCTCAGGATGCAACGTATCTGTGTGCGTGGGACTTTGTTTCCATGTTAACAGTATTATCAGAGTTGCAATCACTTCCATGTTTGCCGTGGCAATGCTACAGCTATTATAGAGGAGAGAGTGGTGTCTATGAAGTGGAGATCATGTATGGGGACCAGAGGGGATAAAAGGCTTGGACATGTTCCCTCAGGAGCACAGGTAAATGTGCTTTTCACAAAAGCCAATTCATTTCATCTTTACGATTCAATTTTCTGCATATCATGATACCGAATGTCAGCAAAATCAAATGCCTTTTCTGTGGTTTAAATTCAACATGGCATAGAACAAAACATAATTGCACTTGGACAAAACTAATATAGTTATTCCAAAAAATAAAAGCTAATTTGAAATGAGAAGCTTCATCCTAGAGTGTCTAAACATTTAGTTTCAGCTAGGAAAATGTATCCTAATGCATCCCTATAATCTCCACAACTGCAAAATAGCCTATACCAAAGAAATAGCCTAGGAATACAGACATTTCTCCTAAATCGTAATAGTAAAGCGTGTTTTACAAGAAAACATGATATCATAATCGGAACATAAAGCAAATTTAACCATATCATTTTTTTATTTAAAATATTGAGGCTCAGCATAGATGTATTGACTGTCTCTATTATGACTGATGAATTGCAGAATGTATTACTGGCAGCAGATGTTGCATTAGAAATCTAATCTCATCTGAATAGTTCTTAAGAAAGCATACATCTAGGGTTTGTCACAATCCCTTACTCTTTGTTGAAATGCTTACTCCTTGACAGCTGTCAAACTTATTAGATTTTGTAAGCAATTACGTTTTTCCAAAATTCAGAATAGAGTTCTATGCAGGATAGATTTTCCAGTTCCTCCACACACTTCAGTCTTCAGAACTCAATTCGTCTCATTTGTCACAGCAGGCAAAGGGAAGGTGCTTTCCTTTGCTTGTTGCATACAATCCAAAAAACATTGAGAATATTCAATCTGTAAACGGTTTATTTTGGTTGCGCAATAACGGTTGACGAATAACCTAAAACATAAATTTGAGTATGTTTTATTTTATTTTCAGGTATTATATTTTGGGGGAATTGCACAAGCAAGTTCTTTCTCTAATTTCCCCAAACCCTCCCAAACTCAGCATTCAAACTTGTCCCGCACTGCACTCAGCTGCATTGAGTCCAGAGGAACGCGTTCTTCTAATTAAGAATATTTCTTTAAAGAGCATGTCAGAAGAACAAAAGTCCATTCATAGCCTCAGTATGTACATTTATGTGCTTCTGCAAAAGATTAGAAGAGTCAAGACAAAAACTGAAAATATCTACAGCGAAAAAATGTTTGCACTATTTTCATTATTATTTCTATTACAACAGCAACGGTGCTTATTTGACTATGCAAGAAATCGAAAGAGTCAAAATAAAATGATGTTTGGAATCCTAACCAAAACACTGACAGTAATAGAACAAAGCAGAGAGTAAGGGCATAATATACTCAGAGCATCAAAGAACGAACTTGTGTGATATGGTCAAAACAAAGATTGTTTAGAGTTCATTTTAGAGTTCATTTTGTCGATTCGAAACACTTTGCTGGCACAAACTTTCCAGAAAACCTGGCTCCAGTGCTTTTAAACTGCCATTAGTTCATAATGATTTCCTAACAGGCGATGTTGCTTCTTTCACCTCCTTTGACATGAAAATCTTCTCCGTTTTTTTTTTATCTCTTCGTCAGTCCATTGAGGTCAGGAACAAGTAAAAATGTGAAAAACTGAAGAGCTGCTGCCATCATCAGCATTTCTATAATCAGATGTATAACCACTCTTTTCACACTCGAGTGTTTGTTTTCCTACCTACTCTTCTAAATTGGCATCGTTGAAATGCCATACATTTCTCAATATTTGAAATACCACTGCTTCTGTATTTCAAAATTCAGTTTAATCCCTGAGTGAAGAATGAAGAGGAGTATATACTGAGGCCTCAAAGCTTTAAAGGATTTGGATAGACAAAAACACAGCAGAATGAATGGATAGACATATGGACAGACGGATGGCCGATTGGATGGAAGGACAGATGGACAGACAGGAAAAAGGATGGATATATTCATGTATCCATTGATGGCATGATGAATGGATTGATGAATGCTTTCTTAATTACATGCAGTGAAACAACAGCTGCTATGAAACCCCAAATATAATACGTTATAACATTCATAATATAAAGTTTTGTAAACAACACTATACAATATTCAGGGCATTTTTAAGTTCTAATTCAAGGTGCCCTGAATGATGGGGTGTGGTGGAAGAAAAGCAAGAAAGATGGCCAGAGAGCGATAGACATGAAAGTGAACACATCAGCTCTTATCCTCCTCCCTGACCTCATCAATTATTCACTCCATCCATCCAGACAGCCCAAATAACATCACTACATTACTGGTGCTTTCTACACAACCAGCCAGACCACAACAGCTTTCTCTGCCTTAACACACTTCCACACTCTCAAATGCTTGGTCTAATCCTGACAAATCAATGGATGAGCATCTACTCTGACAACTTAAAGTGCATCTAGATTTTTTTCACTAATTATTTATTGGTCAGGCATTTTTAAGCCAATACACTAATTTAATTATAAAATCAACTCTCTCTACATTGCAAAACCACTCATGTATGCATCTAAATTTTGTGCTCTGCAACTAAATAGTGTCTGTTTTTAATCATTGGCTGATAAACGGTTAGATTTCACTCACCAGTGACAGAGTTAGAGGCTAAGAAGAACAAGTATAGCACAGACATATTTTCACTGTATGTTGTATCTTTGACTGCTTTGCACTAGCACACTCGGGCAGAGCGTCTGAAAGGAAAGAATGCATTCGATATTTAAATGTTTTCCCACTTACATGACAGTAAAAGTATTGTAACCATGTTTTTTTGGCGGATTGATTACAATGTTTTCATTTACAACCATAGTTTTGCTATGCATATTTCATGGTTAGACTATGGTTGGTGTAGCAAAACCATGGTTCATTTGTTGTTACCATGGCTTAATATAATAAAAAGAAGTTTTGTATCGAATAGACTGTTTAAAATCTTTCAATTTACTTTAATAATGGAAATGCATCTATTTCATAGAATGACGTAACAGCAACTGTATTATCTATGCTGTGGTTGGAGTTCTGAACAACCATCTTAGTGATGTAAAATAAACCGTTTAATCTAACATTCGTTCTGCAAGGATTTATCAGTTAGCATAGATGCTGAATTTCAGGTAAACAAAGAACATGTCTAGTCTAAGACAAGAAAGAGCAGTGGCTGGGGTCATGTTTAGAGCTGCCAGCTGCTCGGAGATTCCCCGGCATGCTCATCAAGCTATCAGTTCTGGGCATGAAGAGCACAAAGCAAGCAACTGCACCACAGAGAAAGCCGCCCATCACGAGGAATACAACTGTCACTGAATTAAGTCTCTGTGAAGAGCAGCTATTTCTGCTCAGCTTTACAGTATTTAGACGGGGAATACGGTCTCATGTGTTGCTTCTGAATTTAAACAGCCCCTTACGATGTTATTAAAGAAAAATGCTTTTTTGATAATAAAATAAACATTAAAACAACATACTTCAATAACTAACCAGTTTTATTTTGTCTCTTTAATGACGTTTCAAAATGCAGCAGTCTATAACAAAGCTGGCACAGATGTAACAGATGAAAATTATGTTAGGATTATAATTTTTTTTTTTTTAAAGAAAGGTCCTGGTTATTAGTATTGCAGTATTGTTAAAAATGTGCAAGAAATGCCCAAAACATTATTAAAAAGTAAAACAAGGATATATATTTTAATAGGCTAATTTAATGACTTTTTCCTTCTGTCTGAATTTCTCCATTTCAGACTTGTCTCCTACTCAGATATTTTAGCTTCTCCTCATTCAATACATTTTTACTAAATCAGGACTTTGTATGTTTTCATATAGACTTTTTAAAGAAAAATCATACTTTCAGTTCATTTGCTTTTTATTTATACAATTTGTGTTTTACAATATATAATACTATAATAGCAGTGGCAGTCTACTAATAATGCAATGTCTACCATCAAGCCAAGCATTTTAGTTCTATTCATTAATGCATACTAATTCAAAAACTGGGCCATGATCACTCGATTTTTATTCCATGTGATAATAAATGTTTTGGCATTTAAAGCAGTTTAATTTATGATTTCTAGTATTCATTAGTGAATAAATCAACAACTCTCACTGTGCCTGAAAAGTCCAAAAAAAAGTGTAGACGCATAACCCACAAAAATTCAAATATTTGCTAAATTGCAGAAAGTTGCAAAAAAAGGCCCGCACACTGTGAGGATGAAAAACAAAAAACAACAACAAAAGCAAAAGTAAAACAAAACCACACATGATTTACGTTCACTAGTGGTCTTAATAAAAAATAATTTGGTAGCACTTCATTTTAAGGGTCCAAAATTATGCATTAGTTAAGCATGAACACACTAGATTAACTTAAAATATAGTAAGGGCATCTTACCCCATTGAAGGATCCACATTCATGTGATAAATAAGCAAGATTAAGCTAGTTGTTACGGTTGTCTGGTGTGTATAAAACAAAGAGCACGACGAAGGAGTACAAAAGGAGTTCTTTTAATCATTCACGGACTGAGAAGGGCACAACCAAACGTAAATCCAAAATAATAGCAGACAAAGGAACATGGGAGAACACAGGCTATAAATACTAAACGTAATATCGGGAAACAGAAACAGGTGAGGAGCTAATTAACAAATCCGGAAAACTAGGTCAACGGAAGACATGGCAAAACACAACTAAAACAGAACAACATGTAACATTTCGCCCCCTCCCGGAACGGTGCGTCCTCGCACCGACAAAAGTCCAACAGAGGAGGGAGGGTGGGGGTTCAGGAGGCGGGCGTGGAGCAGATGAGGGGCAGGCAACAGAAAAGGAGCAGAAAAAGTCCAATAATTAAGTCCATGGGGGAGTGGAGGGTGGGAGAAGCCAGGGAGGAGCCCGGAGCAGGAGGAGCCAGGTGGAGATCCAGAGGCCAGCCAGGATGAGGCCCCAGGACGGAGTCGAGGGAGGGAGGAGCCAGGGTGGAGAAGGCTTTGACGACACCCTGGGGACGACTGACGGAGACTGAGCCGATGGACGAGGAGCCCAGGATGGAGCCGAGCAGACGGAGAGCCAGGGTGACATCGAGGGTCCGGAGGGCCTAGGCGGAGCCAGCAGCTCAGGCGACTGAGGCGAAGGCGGGGATCCGGAATGTCGCGGCGGAGCCGGAGTGATGGAGGACGAAGGTGGAGCTGAAGGGAAGGAGGAGCCTGACAGAGCCGGAGGGACAGAGTGACGAGGCGTAGCCAGAAGAGTGGAGTCCTAAGGCGGCGGATGGTCGACAACTGACCAAGGCGGAGCCGGAGGGACGAGGGAGCCCGGTGGAGCTGGTGGGAGGACGGGCCACGGTGGAGACGAGGGAGCTATGAACCAAGGTGAAGCCGATGGTTCGGAGGACCGAGATGGAGTCCAGGGCTCGGAGGCTGGAGGTGGAGACAGGGGATCCTCACACCTTGGCAGAGCTGGAGGCTGGAAGTCCCGAGGCGATGGATCAGAGTGCCCAGCTGGCGCAGACTGAGGGTGAGCTGAGGGGCTGACAGGCACCGGGAGATTCAGGACTGGACGGAACCAGCGGAGACACAGGAGATTCAGGGCTGGACGGAACCAGCGGAAACACAATAGATTCAGGGCTGGGTAATACCTCTCCAAACCAGTCAATAAGATCCCTTTCGAAGATGTCCAAAAGTTCCTCAGAATGGTTCCCAGAAACCAGTTGCAGCTCACCCTCAGTCGCGGGAGTGTGGGCGGGGCTTCCCTCCAAGCCCTCGATCACCACCAAAACTCCCTCAGGGACGGACGATGTTGCCGGCTCACACACTTGGTCAGACCACTCCTGAAGCTCAGGCTCCGGGGTGACGATTGGCTCAGTCGCGGGTGTCAGATCTGGCTCATGTGTCACGGTAGGCTCAGGCTCTCTGTCTGAAGTGGGCTCTGGCGAAATCTCCGTACAGCGGGATGACGGCTGGCTGGTCTCTGGTATGTGAGTGGGGCTGGAGATGTCTTCCTCGGCAGGGCAGACGGAGAAATACAATTAATACCAAAATACAATACCATTTTTCTCCAGCACCCACTCCACACAAGCGGTGAAATTCTCCTTTGGACCGTCCGCTGGCAGGCATGCCTTACACCGCTCGCTCAGGTTGGCGATGTAGAAAACACAGAGCGAGCGGTCTGGGAAGTGAGTAAGGCACGCCAGATCGATAATGTCTCTGGTGTGGTCTTCCAGCGGACGGTCCTGCTACTCCAGGCAAAGCAGCTGGACTGCGGGCAGGTCCATAATGGGAGAGGGAAAAAAAACAACAAAGAAAAACACCGCTAACTAAATACTCAAATGAGGGTCTGCTATTCTGGTACGGTTGTCTGGTGTGTATAAAACAAAGAGCACGACGAAGGAGTACAAAAGGAGTTTGTTTAATCATTCACGGACTGAGAAGGGCACAACCAAACGTAAATCCAAAATAATAGCAGACAAAAGGAACATGGGAGAACACAGGCTATAAATACTAAACGTAATATCGGGAAACAGAAACAGATGAGGAGCTAATTAACTAATCAGGAAAACTAGGTCAACGGAAGACATGGCAAAACTAAAACAGAACAACATGTAACACTAGTAATTAATGATTAACTGAATGTAGAGTAAATGTCTTTTAGCCATTATTTACAATATAGCAAACCATATATTATTTTTGTGTTGTAATGCACTTGAGCATACAGGTCCTTCTCAAAAAATTAGCATATTGTGATAAAGTTCATTATTTTCTGTAATGTACTGATAAACATTAGACTTTCATATATTTTAGATTCATTACACACAACTGAAGTAGTTCAAGCCTTTTATTGTTTTAATATTGATGATTTTGGCATACAGCTCATGAAAACCCAAAATTCCTATCTCAAAAAATTAGCATATTTCATCCGACCAATAAAAGAAAAGTGTTTTTAATACAAAAAAAGTCAACCTTCAAATAATTATGTTCAGTTATGCACTCAATACTTGGTCGGGAATCCTTTTGCAGAAATGACTGCTTCAATGCGGCGTGGCATGGAGGCAATCAGCCTGTGGCACTGCTGAGGTGTTATGGAGGCCCAGGATGCTTCGATAGCGGCCTTAAGCTCATCCAGAGTGTTGGGTCTTGCGTCTCTCAACTTTCTCTTCACAATATCCCACAGATTCTCTATGGGGTTCAGGTCAGGAGAGTTGGCAGGCCAATTGAGCACAGTAATACCATGGTCAGTAAACCATTTACCAGTGGTTTTGGCACTGTGAGCAGGTGCCAGGTCGTGCTGAAAAATGAAATCTTCATCTCCATAAAGCTTTTCAGCAGATGGAAGCATGAAGTGCATTCAGGCATTTTGGCATTTCCCTCTCCCCAGTCTTCCTCCAGACTCTGGCACCTTGATTTCCGAATGACATGCAAAATTTGCTTTCATCCAAAAAAAGTACTTTGGACCACTGAGCAACAGTCCAGTGCTGCTTCTCTGTAGCCCAGGTCAGGCGCTTCTGCCGCTGTTTCTGGTTCAAAAGTGGCTTGACCTGGGGAATGCGGCACCTGTAGCCCATTTCCTGCACACGCCTGTACACGGTGGCTCTGGATGTTTCTACTCCAGACTCAGTCCACTGCTTCCGCAGGTCCCCCAAGGTCTGGAATCGGTCCTTCTCCACAATCTTCCTCAGGGTCCGGTCACCTCTTCTCGTTGTGCTGCGTTTTCTGCCACACTTTTTCCTTCCCACAGACTTCCCACTGAGGTGCCTTGATACAGCACTCTGGGAACAGCCTATTCGTTCAGAAATTTCTTTCTGTGTCTTACCCTCTTGCTTGAGGGTGTCAATGATGGCCTTCTGGACAGCAGTCAGGTCGGCAGTCTTACCCATGATTGCGGTTTTGAGTAATGAACCACGCTGGGAGTTTTTAAAAGCCTCAGGAATCTTTTGCAGGTGTTTAGAGTTAATTAGTTGATTCAGATGATTAGGTTAATAGCTCGTTTAGAGAACCTTTTCATGATATGCTAATTTTTTGAGATAGGAATTTTGGGTTTTCATGAGCTGTATGCCAAAATCATCAATATTAAAACAATAAATGGCTTGAACTACTTCAGTTGTGTTGTAATGAATCTAAAATATATGAAAGTCTAATGTTTATCAGTACATTACAGAAAATAATGAACTTTATCACAATATGCTAATTTTTTGAGAAGGACCTGTATTTCAGTTATTCAGCATCTATGAAGTTAACTAAACAATATGAAGCCATATGTTTAATTAGCGCTGACTTTACAGTTATAAATTGCTAAAATAGTGTAATAAAGACAATTTCACCCCCTGTTCTAAAGTTAAAGTTACAGTCTTCTTGGAAGCCTAAAAAATAAAAAAAAATTATTTGTTTGTTCAGATAGATGCTGAAACTTACAATATGGACATACGGACAACAAATAAAAGTAAACTTAAGTATTTACAGATAAAAAATCTTAAACATTTACAAATCTTTTATATCATAACATTTCTGTATTTCACTTTTACGACTTTATAGATACATTTTATATCCCTAAACCCAACCCCTAACCATGCAATTCTCTCATTGCTATAAGATGACTCTTATTTGGAATTGGAATTGTGATAAGGCACTGAAGAAGATCCAAAACATTTGTCTTTTCTTGATAAAGCTGTGGTTTTCATGGCACAATTGCTTCTTTGTTGTCTTTATTCATCCTCATCATGTGGAGGCCTTTTAGTATTTCAAAGTACCTCCAACAGACAAATTGGCATATATATTGTACCATCACAGTACTTTATTATAAGCGATTCAATCTCTTTGTTCTTGCATGTGATGACAAACAGGCATTTGAGTGAGAAACCTCATTCTCCACACATGCATGGAAAAGATCTGATAGAGCCGCCAGTGTCTGACACAGGGTCGTGCTCTCTATAGACGTCTGAGCGCATTCACCACATCAAATGAAGAGCCAGAGCTCAGTGCATAAAGAGTTCAGCATTTCTACACTAAAGGATTTTTAGAAAAACTGAAAAAAAATTTATTTCCTATTAACTTCTAAAGATTGTGACAGTCTTTGTGGTTGACAGCATTTTTTTTTTGTTGACCATCTTAAGTCATTTGTGGCTAAACAGAGCTGTGCAGTTTCACTTACTCAAAAGCTATTGTCAATTAAACAATACCTCAAACAACAGCGGAAGGAACGTAACTGGATTCATACGGAGCTGATAAATATATAAATGTGTTCCTGCTCATATTAGCATTTACAATCAATCACGGTTCAAATTTAACCAAACAAGGGCAAACGCTCTCAATGCCAAATCAACCCTGTCTCTAAGCAACTCGGCCTACTTCAATCTGTATGCATTCACAAACAGCTAATTCACCAAAGAAAATGAACCCTTCTGGAAGATTCTGCTGTTGGATTTTCTTTCAACACTTTTAATGCAGATGTGGAATAATGGAGCGTCCAGGAAACAAATCCAAGATCAAACATCACCTTTAAATAACACAAGCCCACTGTTCAGAGACAAAAACACATTTTTCTCCTCAGTTTTCCTGGGATTATGGAGCACGATTTGATTGTTCAGATTCCCTATAAATCTAATTTGCTTGATGTGGCTCATAGTGCTGGAATCCCAGTCAGAGAGAAAACAAACAGTCCATTCTCTCCACCTGACTCAAACAATCACCACTGTAAACAACTGCATTTTCTTTCCCTTCTTTCTTCTCTGCAGGCCTTCCAAGGTCTTGACAAAGTGATACAGAATCAAAAACATACATTGACATTTGCATTTAACTAACCGTGAACTGCCAGTGTTCCTTGTGATGGCAGTTCAACAAATATTGATTAAGGTGCAGTATGTAATATCGATTCGCAGAACCTGTGATCTCTGCTGGTTTGCTGGCATCAATCGATGCAATACACTGTGTTTTCCATCAACTGGCAACTCGGGGTATCAAAATCCTATTGGGCAAACTGTCAGTAGGCGGAGTCACACAGACCAAAACAAAAACAGAACATTCTGACACTGAACACACATTTCAAAAGCAGAATAACTGGCTGTAGCATTGTTTTTTCTGATAAACTAATGTGTGAACTTAACATTTTTGCAAACATATTACGGTATTTTTATGCTTTAGTACAGTCCCAAAAAATGTGTATATTTGTATGTGTGTGTGTGAGACCCTAGACCACAAAACCAGTCATAAGGGTCTTTATTTTATTTTTTTTATAGAGCTTTATGCATCATCTGAAAGCTGAATAAATAAGCTTCCCATTGATGTATGGGTTGTTAGGATAGGACAATATCGAGATACCTCTATTTGAAAATCTGGAATCTGAGGGTGCAAAAAAATTAAAAATCTAAATATTGAGAAAATCGCCTTTAAAGTTGTCCAAAATGAAGTTCTTAGCAATGCATATTACTAATCAGAAATTAAGTTTTGATATATTTACGGTAAGAAATTTACAAAATATCTTTGTGGAACATGATCTTTACTTAATATCCTAATGATTTTTTGCATAAAAGAAAAATCAATAATTTTGACCCATGCATTTTTGACTTGCTACAAATATACCTGTATAAAGCACCTTTAAGATTAATAATGAACTGACTGCGACTGAGTAAAAGAAACAAAAGGTTAAACAAGCCATTATTACAATTTATACAACCAGGCAAATCAGGCAAATTTTAATGACATGAGTGTAAAAGATGACAATATTAATTTATGGATAAAATACCCACTGAATCCATGAGAAACTGCAGCACTAAAAGCATTTTATGCCTCTCATTTGCATAAAATGGAGCATTTCTGAACTTTTGACTCTCACCAGTTGCTGTGCTCTGCTGCCAATCCCACAATCCCTGCACAAGCCTGCACACAGCTCCCATAGAGAATGAAAGCGTACTTTGGTTTTGGAGTCAAAAGGCGACTATTATCTTGGTATAGAACGTGCTATTTTGCTATATGGACAGCAGTGAAGTGTGCATATATCACAAAGCTAAGACAGAATCTATGCAGAGGCAAATTCTTAGCCTGTGCATGTCCTTCTCTATACACTGTGCTTCTTTAGGCTACTTTGGTAAAAAACACAAGAGTGACCAATGTCTGTTACCACACACTACAACAGGCAACTATAAAGCCCATAGAATTGAACATTGTACTGCAATAGTGTTCTCATGTTACGCATTTTGTACTTTATTTTGCAATGTATTTTGTATTTTGCACTTGAGCATATTTAGCGTGATTTTTCCATAAAACACAGTTTTAATGATGATTTAAATATGAAATGGTAATAGAAACTATCAGGACTTTTACTGTGGTTTATCGTGAAACCATTGCATTCCTTGAAAGCGTTTTCATGTGTAAAGCATGCTTCAGGCCTGAAATATATCTTCTGAAAGAAGCTGTGAGTTGGCATGAATTCACATGTACTATTCCAAACCCATGAAGGCAAAGAAGAAAAAACATTTGCTTCTTATATACAGTATGTAAAATCAATCCCAGTTCTGGCCCATGTTCAGATGTGCACCATCTGTATGCAGTGTTTGCGAGAGTGTGTGTTATTTGCGAGTAGGTTTACAGTTGCTGTGAACAGCTGCAAACTGGGACATCAAGTAGTTCCCGTATGAGAAGCCTAGTGTTTCAGTCAGTCATTTGGAGCACATTTAAGCAACTGCTTCCTTGGCCACTATACTATAATCACCAACCTAATAGCAGAAACAAGGCACAAATGATTGTTAGATACTGTCCTGGTATTCGTTTAAGCATTTTATAGCACCATGTAAAAACTTTATTGTTGTATGAATATGGTTTACATGCAGTAGCATGTCATACATTACTTCGTCAGAAAATTGGATCTTAAAATATACACTATATTGCCGGCACTATACTGCAGATATTCTCTTATCTCGCGCTTTTTGTTTAGGGTTAGGGTTCAGTGTGTTATTTTCACATGTGGTAAATCATTTTAGCCTTTTAATATTTCAATTCCAATCTGCTGGGATATGTACAACCATCATAATAAAACATTGCCAGATTCATGTTTGTCTGTTCCAGATAAACCCAAATGGGCTTTTATCACCAGTCACTGGACATTTCACTTTACATGTGTTAAACGAGAAGAAAATGTAATATCATTTTGAAATAAGCAATGCAATCACAGGCACATTTTTCTCAATAAGCCAAGCTTGACAGACTTGGCCATACAGTAGTATTGCATTATTTAACTAATAACATGTAAACTGTTCAGCATATGTTACTTTAGTTAGAGGTCAAAGGCTGTTGTAGCTTGGTCAGCTAATATTACATTTAATCATTGAACCATATACATTTAAGAACTGAAAACTATGAAGTCAACAAAATGCCATTAAATCCAGGCGAAAAAAAACAAGATGTTTGTGTGGGTTTCACCTTTAGCCCTGAGGTCTTATCTAAAAACGGGTTGAGGCTGACGTAAAGCTGCTTTTTTCAGTGTTGCATAATTATTAAAGGCCCAGTGATTCAAATGACATGGTACTTGCAGGCCAATCAAAGATGCACATTACTGTACGACAGGCTGATGACGCAAGAAAGAGAGAGAAGAGCGATAAGCCACTGAATGAATAAATGAGCAGCTGAAGAGACGATTAGACGGATGCCAATTTGCCTCTGTCCTATCTGACAACAATAAGGAAAAACCTTCTGGCCTTAGAAACATGAGCGCTCGATGCCTTAGGCCTTGTTCACACAACACCCAATATCAGTGGCAATAACTCTCCACTGTCCAAGTGATGAAATCTGATTTGTTTGTTCAGACAGTATATCTAGTGTATCCACACTGGTTGCCATAATAACTTTGGCCATTTCCACAACAGAAAAATCTCTGGGGAGGCGTTTCACGACTGGATTTTGTAAGTTCTGGTTTGACGGTGTGGAAGTAGTTGGGTCAGTCTGAATGAAGTGTGAATTCCTAAAGCACACCTAGAACCATTTCTTTGGACGTCCCAACTAGTGAGATGGATGTCTACATCACAAATATTGATTACATGAAAGCATCACTTTTACAAATCTTTGCATTTTTCTAAACATCCTTGTGATGCCACCATCTCTACTGAAATTAATCAGTTTGCAGTGTTCTCTAAGAGAGTAAATTCAAGTGTGTGGCATTAGTATGCCAAGAGGTTACCCTCAACTATAGCAGTCAATGTGGAAAAATGTTTATAATAAGTTTACAATGAACGTTTATAATAATATAATATATTAGTGCTGTCAAACGATTAATCGCATCCAAAATAAAATGTTGTTTACATAATGTGTGTACTATGTATATTATGTACATATAAATACACACACATGCATGCATATATATTTTTAAAACATGTTTGACTATGTTTAAAAATTAAATGCAGTGTCTATTTACACTAGTGCAAATAGCCCGCCTTGTTGGCAGAGGCCATTTACACTAACTCCGCCCACCAATGTGTGATTGGGCGAGACAACACTGCAAAACACTATCGTCAAACATCAGTTCCAGCGGCGAAGACGGTAAAGCGTGTGCTTTTTGACACAATAAACCCAAATTCAAATCCGCCTTTTAACAAACTGTTTTTCTCCCTTTTTAAATATCATATATCGTATCGGAAAGACATTTATTTTAAGTAAAAATGATGGAATAAAGTTGAAAATAAATTATCTGGTATTTAATAATTTGAAATAAAATTATAATTTACACTAAATACATCATTATTACGTACTGTTTTATAATGTTTATGTCAATATTGCAATCAGTAGTAAAAATATCAGAAAATCCTGCTATTTTAAGTGTAAATAGAATCTATAGCTATTTGCACTTAATTTAAATAGCATATCACTAAAAATCCTAAATATCATGTATCGCTAAGAAAATATGATATTTTTACTTAGTGTAAATAGCATCTATTGCACTTAGTGCAAATAGCCACTGCCTATATTAAATATACTTATATTTATATTCATAATTTATATTATATATATATACACATGTAAATATTTTCAAAATATACAGTGTGTGTTTATTTGTATATACATAATAAATATACACAGTCCACACACTATTATGTAAAGAAAAACTTTTATTTTGGATGCGCTTAATTGTTTGACAGCACTAAATGTGTGGATGCTGTTTTTCTGGATTTTATGTATCTTCATTTTGATGACTCTATATCAGATGATATGGCCCGGTTTCACAGACAGGGCTTAGAATAAGCCAGGATATAGGCCATAGATCAATTAAGACATTTACCCCTGGTTTCACAGACAAGGCTTAAGCCTAGTCCCAGACTAAAGTGTAAGTCTGAGTGGTTTTAACTGAAAGAATCTTTCACTGATTGATCTTAAAATATATCAGTGCCTTTGTTTTGTCTCAAGATGCACACCAGTAATGTTTTTTTCTAAGGCATGTTAATAAAAATTACTTAAATTTCCTAATTGAACAATGGCCAAATCCTGGTTTAGACTAAACCCTATCTGTGGAACTGGGCCTTAAGTGATTTTTATAAACGTGCCTTCTAGAAAGCATTACTGGGGCCAGTTTCATAAAACAAATTTACCAAATAAGCCTGGCTTGTTTTATGAAACAGGCCCCTGGTATGCATCTAAAGACAAAACAAAGGCACTGATATATTTTAAGATCAGTCAGTCCAAGTTTCCTTAAGTTAAAACAGCTCAGACTTACATTTTAGTCTAGAACTATAGGCTTAAGCCTTGTCTGTGAAACAGGGGGTTATGATTAATAAATCTGGCCTATCTCAAACTTTAAGATTATCAAATGCAAAACACGACAGGTTTATCAAGAAGTGTGGCCCCTGGCATTAGTTAGAGCCTACAGATAACACTGTTGCTCTAGTTACACACTTACCTTAGCAAACTTTTGAAAAGGTCAGTGATTATCTCCTGATTCATTTACAATGAATGGGTTCATCATGGAACAAGAGTTTTTTTTTTTTTTTCTAAAACAAGAAAATAAAAACTATCAATTAATTAGGTAAACAAAAACTTAATCAGAAAATCCACAAGCATTAGTCCACATGCAACTTTCTGACCTTTCTAAATGGTAGTTGGTCAATCATGTTTCAATGGAATCTAGCCACAGTAAATGTTATTCACAGAAAAGACTCATTCTAATGATCGGCGCTCAACTGTTCACAAAAGAAACAGGATTTAATTCCCTACCAAAGCACTGCACCTTTATTTGATGCTACATGCTAATTATTCAGTGTTCACCATTGAAAAATTAAGTTGGTCACTCTCTAATGGATTTACCTCATATTTTCTTATTTTTAGTTCAGCCAAGCATTTGTTGATTGATTGATTGATCTTTTATTTGACATGGACATACAATGACATAGGAGAAACCATATGTATTAGTATGAGTGTTATAGCACACATGCTAATTTTCAACACCTGTCCACGGGAGGCTTTTAACAAAAGTTTGTGCCTTTGTTCAGCCCATCAGAGGAACCAGATTTTTTTGTTTTGTTTTTAAGAGACAGAAACATAACATGGAAGTCTATGAAGATGTCATTTACAATGAGGAGTAGGGCATGAACATGACATCTACAGAGGAACACAGCACTTTCCTAAAATTATATTAGAGGAAAGAGCTCAGATCCAAAACCTAGCGAGATGTTTACTGTCTATAGTAGTGTATTGTCTACATACTGTAAGCAGCTAACTTCTCAAACTAGTCGCACACCAGATGAAAAAGGTTTTGCAGACCAGACGTGTCCTTCTGTATTTGCATACTCTAGTTCAACTTCATGGAAAAAAACATGCACAACACAAACAAAAATGTCAGAAAGTACAATATAGTATGCAGTTTAGTGTTATAACCAGTGTTGGAGGTAACGCATTACAAGTAACGCGAGTTACGTAATCGGATTACTTTTTTCAAGTAGGCTAACTAGTAAAATAACGCATTACTTTTAAATTTACAAGAAAATATCGGAGTTACTTTTTTCCCCATTTATTGACTGACAGTTCTCCTGTCCCCATGTTGGGAGAAATAAAATCAAAAAACAGATTTAGTATTCATCAAAATGATTAAATCTGTGAAATGCAAACTCAGAATATGACGCAAACCTGCTATTATTAAACATGTTAAACAACACAAATGTATCTAATCCCATTTTTATAACCAATGTCTTTGCTGCTGACCTTTGATGATCCAGTTCAACCTGACTAATAAAGCAAAAATTACTTTACATAAACTAACAATTGTGTTTCATTGTTGTTTTTTATTGCTGAAGAGTGTTGAACCTTCTCCTGCGTTCTACTGTACAGACGTGAATTTACTCTTCCTTCAGCCTGAGGTTTATTCATTACACGTTTTGGTCTGAAAGGGCTTTTACATTTCCTATATAACGTAATTAGTTACTTTTTAGGGAGTAACGCAATATTGTAATGCATTACTTTTAAAAGTAACTTTCCCCAACACTGGTTATAATCTTGTTATACCTGAAAAATGTATACACAATGTATCATATAGCCAAGGTTGAAGTCAGTGTGTACATTAACATTATGTTAAGCAGCTTCTGACCGTCACTGGGTGCATACGCTCATAGAAAACAGCATGTTCAAATTTGAAAGATGAAGTGCATCATAGTTTACACAAAATTTAAATCATTCACTTAACTCATTTATTCAAAAACATGGATTTATTCAGGAACGAAACTCCATATGTTAGCTCTGGGAGGTGCAGCTCTTGATTCTACTTTGGCTTTGTACGAGTAGAGGTCTTCACGGGTCCAAAAATTCACACCTGAACCCGAAGAGACCCGTAAATATGCTGCACAGAACCGACCCGGACCCGTATTTTATTTGAAAGTGGGACCCGAACCCATGCAGACCCGGCTGACCATTTAAAATATAGACCCGAACCCGTACGGGTCCCGGGTCCTCAGGTCCTCCATGAAGACCTCTAGTATGGAGCCATTTTTTAAAGTTTTTCAGTATTTTCACCATTCAGTCCCACCCCCTATTGCTATACTGAAAAAAACAACAAGTAAGATTTACTTAATTTTTATTTTGCAAGTTTTTGCACATCAATTTTAAGTAAAATTTACGTTAAGTAGGTTTTTAACTAAGAAATAAGTACATTTAACATGGTCAGTTAGAGTTTGATGAGTTATTTTTACTTATTTTAAGTCAAATCTGCAATACTTACAATACTGTCACGGTTTCTAAAATTTACTCAAACAATGTAGCACTGGAAAACAACCACGCTATTAAAGCATATGGTTCACTTACAAACATGTAAGCAAGCAAATAATATGTCCTTTTAAAATAATATGTCCACTCATTACAATTGTTACCCAAATAAACACAGAGAGCTCAATACTTGGTACACCATACACAATGACAGGAACAATCAGTGAATAGTGTTTGGGTACGAATGGGTTGTTTGAGTAGAAAATCAACTCCAGATGTCACAAAACAGTAAGTTACTAAACCTAACAATAAAACTGAAACATTTAACCTTTCTAATTATTCATGCCCCAGTGCATGATGGGAAATATGGGATCATAACTTTGATATTTACTTAAAGAATCCTTGTAAACAAACACTTTCAAGTAAAATAAGTTCAAACTTTAATTTCTACAAGCTTAAATTGAGTACTAATACAGAATTTACTTAGTTTTTTCATTCTTGCCTGAGCTAAATTATTTAAAGTAGAAATTACATTTGTTTTATGTAGTATTTACTTCACCACAAAATTATTTTTATCAGTTTACAGTTCCCAAAAAGTCAGATATTGTGTCCATAATGCAAGACATATTCAAAAAGACAGTAGCAGTGACTTTCCCAGTGTAAAACCATTTTGCATTCAGCCCACAGTCTGGCTACGAAGAGACACAGAGAAGCTCTACTCCACCACAAGAATGCATGCAAACAAACCAGCCTTACCTGTATTTAGGTGAACTAACGCACGACACAGACAATGCAGGGCTCGCAAAATCGCTAGCCCGACGTCCCGGGGCTATTGTGTTTTCCAGTCGGGCTACCAAAATGTATCACTGCCCTGCCCGACGGGCTACCTTAAATACAGGGCTCCCACGCAGTGTTGCGCTCTTCTTCCACCGCGGCCGCACAGAAGAAATAATGTGCCTCGCGCGCACAAAAATTAGTTGGGAAGCCATTTGATTGAATGCCGCAGTAAAAGGGAAAGAATAGCAATGCTCGGGCAAACCGCTATAGAGCTGATGTCACGACAGAGTTAGAGCCGGTTTCATAGAAAGAGAACGATGTGCACCAAATGAGTCGCTGTAGAAATAGAGAAAGGTTTTGCTCAGCAAGAAAAAAAATTAGAGGAAACATAGCTCCCACGGGTCCTTAAATTTGATACAACTAAACTGAAGAGTTTAAGGCCTTAGACAGTTTTAAATACTTTTGACGAGCATAACCGCAGAGGAATGCAGCAACCGTGCTATTTCCGTGTTTTCTTTTGACCAAATAATAATAATAATAATAATAATAATAATAATCTTAAGGTTACACCCTTCTTGTTTTACACTTCGTGCATCTGAATATTAGTAATGATAATAATGTGTACCATGCGGATTTGTACAGAGGCTCAGTAAATTTGCACTTAAGCCTAAACAGACAGCGAACGAGAGCGAGATCGACTGAGCGTGCGCGATTACCTGCGTCTGTGCTTCAGGCCCAGTCATGTATATTTGTGAAAACAGGTTGTCATGTCCAAGGAAAGCGAAATCTGTCTTAGCATCGACGCATTGCTGGTCAGCGGAGACTTTACAAGTGGCGCTCAAAGTTAAAATGATTTCAGCAGCGCGTTTCATTACATCTCTCTTTGAATGAACGGTTTAAAGACTCACTCAAAGACAGTCTCTTGCCGCCACCTTGGCGCAACAATGAAACAGCGCTGACTGACAACCCGTCTAGAACTAGCAGGTGAAATATCAACAGAAAAAGTATCTTGTCCGTCAGATTCGATGATCAGAACTAACTATAGCTAACAATAGACTAACGATCTTATTGTCAGGTTTATGTTTTGTTATGTGGACCATTATTTTGTCATTCTCTTCTGTTCACTTCCTGTTACAACACGATTTAATTTCGGTTTCATTGGTTTCTGAATATGACCTCGTTACATCATAACACATACACACAGATATATATATGCAGTAATACCGCATACCGTGCTATTGAGCCGCTCAAATTTCCCACAAGGGAGATTCCTTCACCGCGACAGACAGCCCTACAAGGCGGGCCACAGAAAATGCCAGACATGATTTTAGGGACAAGGGAGGTTAAAGATGAGGACACATAAATCATAAATACAACCATACATTTAAGTAATTACAGTTTGTAAAAAGATGGCACTGTGTAAAGCATCATGAGAAAGATCACTCCGACTTCATGGAAAGAAATGGATATTTGTATTTTGCTTTATTATTTTTTATGCAAGAGCAATTGTCCCATGCCAGACAAACAAAGAGAGATCTGACACCTGTAAATGCAGTCCTGTATATGCAGATTAGGTCTATCTAATGTAAATAATGAAAGTTTTTATTGTGTTAAGACGATTCAAGAATCACACACTTGATTTTAGGGCTGTGTGATTTGGGGAAAATATCTAATTGCCATATTTTTGACAAATATTGCGATTGCGATTTGATTTGCGATTTTTAAATTTGAAAAGTCAAGCTTCAGCTCAATATTGTCAATAATGTGCAGCACAGTATGAGTATCGTTACCCTGCTGGAAAAAACAACAACAACAAAAAAAAAACAATAGAAACCATCACAGAAATTCTTACAGTTTCCATAAAAACCATTACAAAATTCATTTTTTGTTTTGGGCATTATTCCAATAGGAATTCCTGTTGTTCTATTGGTTGCCACCTGCTAGATTACATCCCACCAATAGAATGCACCAAATACCAGCAGACACCATTATAGTTTACATTAAACCAATACAATTCCCATTATAACCCTTAAATCCATTACACTTTCTATTGTGTTTTGGGAGGGGTTCTACGGTTTGTTTTGTTTTTTCCGACGGGAAGATTATAATGGTATTACTACTTTTACAGAATTACTGAATTTCACAGGAAAGATTTGTTTATTTTTTATAAATAAAGAACTGTATTTCTTTAGTCAATTATTAAAGTATTACATGTTACACGGGCTGATTTATTCAATTTTAAGTATTTGAGATTTTAAGAACAAGTGGGAAATG
Organism: Barbus barbus; assembly: GCF_936440315.1. NCBI lineage: Eukaryota > Metazoa > Chordata > Actinopteri > Cypriniformes > Cyprinidae > Barbus > Barbus barbus. The sequence goes on along the minus strand of NC_136747.1, from coordinate 2,410,345 downwards.
TGCTGAATGTTTCATTTCATCCAAGTGAAATTGGCAAGTAGTTACTTAATTTACATTCGTTTTAAACACGGAGCCAGGCGCGAGTGGACACAGGTTGCGTGTGTGCGTCAGGCCTCGTCCATATTGCCAGATGTGCTCGTGAGAGACTTGCGGAGTGACACACACACACACACAGAATGATGGATCTCATGAAGAACACGTGCAGCTCACAATTCACCACAAAATCAAAAAGAAAATTCTTGCATAAAAACAAAAACAAAGGAGCATTCAGATATTTTGCATAATGCAAATTATTTCTTATTTCCGTAATGCAAAAAATCTAATTTTCACCACTCTAATGCAAAAAACAATTATACATTATGGCAGTAAAAAAAGTAAAACAATTATAGATGCTTGTTTCCGCCACAACATTAAGAAACAGTAAGTAACTGCACATTTATATCTCACAATGATGACCTTTTTCAGATATAAACTCAGAATCGTGAGATGAAAAGTTGCCATTTTTGTTCTGTGGCAGAAACAAACAGAAGAATTGTGACAAAAGTCACAATTAGCAGAATTTGCAAGATGTAAACTTGGATTTGCCAGAAACTCAGAATTCTCAGAACTGCAAGAAAAAAAAAGTCAGAATTGTGGGATTAAAAAGTTGCATTTACCTTTTTGTTTTATTTTTATAAAAAATAAAAAAATTAAAATTCCAAATTGTGAGATGAAAGTAACAATTATCTTTATCTATTTTTTTTATTTCATGGTGGAAACAGGCTTTCATTAAAAAAAAAAAAACTACCACTGTTTACATCGTTTTATATGATGTAAAAAAATTATGCATTTATTTTTTCCCTACTTTTGTAGGAAAAAAAAAAAATCTAAATGATGTATATGCGAGACCGTTAGTATAAAAGAGCATTACGAGACAGGCTGCGTGTGTGCGGCTCGTCCGTGATACGCGGGAGACGGAGCGGAGCGATTCCGATTCGATTCTGATTAATCGCACAGCCCTACTTGATTTTCTAAGATCTTGCTGAGTTTTCAGTCACACTTTATTTTAAGGTCCAATTCTCGCTATTCACAAACCATGAACTATGACTTTTGCCTGAAACTCCTAAGTTGCTGCTTATTAATATTCAGTAAGGTAAATATTAAGTTTAGGTATTGTGTAGGATTAGGGTTGTAGAATATGATCATGCAGAATATGTGCTTTATACTAATAAACAGCCAACATGTTAATAATTGGCATGCTAACAAGCAACTAGTTAGTGAGAATAGGTCAGAAGTTTTCCCCTCAGATGAGAGCAAATGGTGTAGTTGTGCAGGAAGCCCTTATTTGGAGATTGTTTTACTGCAAATTACTTGCGGACAAATCCGAATGCATTAGCAATGAATGCAATAGAATGAAGGCCTCTGACCATCATGGCCTCCTAATCATCCCCATACACTGATTGGCCTCATCACTCTGTCTCCTCTCCACCAATAAGCTGTGTGGTGGGCGTTCTGGCGCAATATGGCTGCCGTCGCATCATCCAGGTGGATGCTGCACATGTGGTGGTTGAGGAGATCCCCCCCCCCTTCCATGTAAAGTGCTTTGAGTACCCAGAAAATCTGTAATTTGTGTTTTGACATTTGAGTCTATCTGTATGTTTCAGGATGCCACCGTGCAAAGGAAAGTGGGAAAACTCAAACGAACTAAAAAACAAACAACTGCTTGATGCTGAATTACCGATAATTTGAAAGTGAAAGTAAAACGCGCACGGAGCTTTTACAAGCTAGGTTATTTAAAACCGAAGGAAAGCGAGGAAAAGAGGGAAAACTCAAACGACCGGTGTATTACCGGTGATGTCACACGTCGATTAACCGGTGGGAAAATTTCCTCACCGTCACAACCCTAATTGGAAAGACCTATTGACAGGCTTACAAAAGATTATAAAGATGATTATATCGTCTCTAATCACAAAATGTGCTATCAGGGCCATGATGATGTGCAGTGTCACTGCTGTTTTCATATTTATTCATGTTTATTCATGTAATGTTGGGATTTCCACATTTTTTGTCAGCCAAACCAATTCAACAAAAAAATAGTTCATTGAAATACCCCTGGGGAAGTGAACTGAACAAGAAACTTGCATATTCAGAGTTATCTGATGTCATTTAATGGTCACATTCACATGCAGGTAAAAAAATAAAACATTTCTATTTTTAGAACCAAGGGTTCCCAAACTTTTGAAGGGGGTTATTTTAATAATTTTTTCAGATTCTGCAAGGGGTTCACAAACTTTCAAGCAGCACTGAATGTTGCGTGGCTTATTCTGTGTAAGAAGCCACATCATCTCACAGAAGGATATATTTCAAACACTCGGCTGATGTTATGAAGTGAGTTTGGAGTAAAAACATGTTATTAAATGTGGTATTTTCACGTGCTATCAGATGGAGTAGCATTTACTACACAGAGCTGTAGTTCATTGAGAAGCTGTGCAAACAGCTGTCATTATCGCGAACGATTTCTTCGATTTCATAATCTCACAATTATATCGTCTGCAATTTTTTTCGTGTAGCTTTTTAGAAAACTACAGCTCGGTGTAGTAAATGCTGCTCCATCTGAAAGCAGGTGATGGAGATTTACTACTAATCACAGAACCGGCTTTACTGACAAGATGTGCATGACTATCGCATTCGATTAATCGTGCAGCCCTACGTTCAAGTTTTTTATTTAAAAATCTTTTATTTTTATTTTACTTTTTGCGATTTAATTATTAGCTTTTTATCAATTCAATCAAACCTACTGCAGATCTCACATTAAGCCCATTTTGGGAATCCCTGGTGTAATCTAATCTTTAATGCATTTCATGATGTTGATATCAAAGAATGAAATATATTTTTTTCTCTGCTTTTGTATATCAGTATGTTACATTTAAACAGGTTAGGGAAAGTCACCTTAAAAGAGTAACCTAAATTATGTTACTAACTACAATTTTCATCATGTAATCAACTACAATTTAAAAGTAATAAACCCCGCCCTGCATACTTCACAATATTAAATATGAATTGTGGCCTCATATTGTGAACACTGGTCTGATTTCCACTATTTTAATTTCATTAAGGCATTTTTATACAAGTTAGAATCTATTAAAAGTACCCATTGAAACTGAACACCCTCGTGCCCTTCACAGACTGGCAGGCGCTCTGGGACGGGGAAAGCAGGGACACCCTACAAAGCTTTTAAGGGGGTTTTATATTCCTGAAGTATTCCAGGCCACTGATGCACAACATTCTTCTTCCTAAACATTTATAGATCCTTGCATCCCCTTTTCCAATGCAATTAAATCTACAAACGGTTGCAGTTAAATGGTAAATTGACATGAAATGCACTTCATTACAATGACTTCAGTGTCTTCTCGCCGACTGCAGCTTTGCCCAGGCTTTTAAATGCATTCACCGATCCACATGGCACGCAGCTGACCTGAAATAACCCTCCAGCTGCAGAGAAATTCTCATCTACGGAGAGTCAAGAGGAACACTAATAGTCTCCATATTTCAACATCCCTTTTCCTTGTCTGTTAAAAACCATTATTAGAAATCTTGCATATCACTTGTTCAATTACACACAGAAAAAGTGATAACCTGTTCACAGCATCGCCTGTCCTGACACACATCGCATTCATAACAGTAGATTTGGCTATTTCTTACGTTCAGAATGGAGTACTAGAATAATGCTTTCTGCATACTGTCCAGTGCATACTGTATGCTTTATGCATTTAATAGTATTTTGAAAGCATTTCAATCGGTAGTATGTAAACCGTAGTCATAAACTCTATCCCCCGGTTTCACAGACAAGGCTTAAACCTAGTCCCAGACTAAAATGTAAATCTGAGCTGTTTCAACTGAAAGAAACTTGCACTGACTGATCTTAAATTATATCAGTGCATTTGTTTTGTCTCAAAAAGCACACCAGTAATGTTTTTTTCTAAGGACATTTATAAAAATTACTTAAAATGTCCTAATTGAACTTTGGCCTAATCCTGGTTTAGTCTAAGCCCTGTCTGTGAAACCGGGCCTATATGTTGCATGTTCAATTCAGCAAACACTTTCAGTTTAATGGGCACAATAAAATATAAAATAGAGTACATACAGTTCACAGATACAGTTTTACTCCATGCAGCCTGCTGTTGTTGCTTACTGCATATTTGGCAAAATGCAGTAGGTCATCTGGATATTCCATGTATAACAGTATACATAATGCATTCTACAGAAATAATAAGCACAGTATATTAGTATTCCATTGCAAACAAAGTAAATAATTACAGATATAACAGATAATTGGGCCTTGCCCTGAAGGCTATATGCACAAACAAAATCAACAAGCAAATGTTGCGTTTTTGGCTGTGTTTGGCTATTATAATCATGTCCTGGTAAAAAATCATGACATTTCTTCAAAAATATGTTGAAATGATGCAGTTTCTGTAAGTGGGTCAAACCGTTGTGCTCTGCCCCTGAGCCAAACAACACTTAAGAGCAAAACACGGTCGAATGTCATAAAAGTGTATTATAAGGTCTGACTAAAGTTTGCATGCATGATCGTACGCGTGCAACCATAACTTTAGCAGCAGCAACAACAACAGTGCACTGAGCGCCACATGAAGCATTGTTTTAATGACATTACAGAAAACATTCATACGAATATCGACACGGAATCGGTTTGCTTCGGGGTAAATGCAGGCTAAGGGGATGTTTTGAAATGCCTTCACGACTCCTATTAAAAGTACAGAAACCCACATCCGCTTGAAAACACATGTGAAACATGAAATAAGCGCCATGACATTTCGAGTAGATCAGAAACACAGCAGCTATATATCTATCGGAGCGATACAGAGTTGCACTTGGCTCTCGATGTTTAACACGGATACATTTTACAGCAAAGCAATGCCGTTTTACTTCACAGGAAACAATGACTCACCTCGAAGCTGTGTTTATTAGATATCCCTGTAATATCAGCGTTTCGGACAGACGTGGCCTGAAATGACCAGCAGAGCAGAGCAACATGGACCCGGAGACACAGAGAAACGTGCAGCTCTCTCATCTGATCGCTGCGGGGAATCAGAGAGCATCTGACGTCTGGCCAAAGATGTTTAACCCTTTACAGGCGCCCACACACTAGAAACAAACACTTCTAATGAATACATGCCATGGGGGGAATCTCACCAAATCGAAACACGTCGCGTCATATTTCACGCAAAATAAAGAGATAAGCGTCTAGAAAACTTTATTTATTTTTTGTGCACTATGACTTTAATTTTTTTTTGCCACAGTGCCCTCAATTCTCATTACACAAATGTGAAAAAAATAATATTATTTAAAGGGTATTTGTACATCATGGTAGTGTTTGTTGTAATCTGATTTATGATTTATGCTGATTTAAATAACAAAAACAATAGCAATTTTCCTTTACTATAAGACGAATAATGAGAGGATTATAATGAAATGTGCTTAATGGGTCATTCTACAGAAACGTCCACTTTTGGTATGGCAAGATGTTTTAAACTTTATTTAATTTTCTAACATTTAAACTTAGACCACATTGGCTTTTTTGTGCAATTATTTCAAGACCACGTGTACTATTTTTTGTCACTGGTGTTACCTTCTTTAGCAATGTTAAAAGTTTGGTCCCACGTTATATTAGGTGGCCTGTGTACTTACATGAATCATTTGGTACAATGCACTTATCGTGTACATACATGCTTTTACATTCTACTTATATTTTTAAAAATACCCATATGTAATTACATCTGTAATTAAGTTCTGTAATTACATTTATAATTACACTGTTGACACCTTAACCCATCCTTAAACCTACCCAGACCACCAAACCTGTACCTAATCTTACCCATATCCCACCTCAATAGCAGCAGAAGTGTTTTGCAATACAATATGAACACAATAAGCACACTGTACTTATTTGTTTTATGTAAGTACATAGTAGTTAAGGCCACCTTATATAAAGTGGGACCAAAAGTTTTTATGAAATATTATTTCTCAATTTTGTTTTTCAGCACATGTTGTCAGAGTTACAGAAAAATAATGAAAATGCGGAGATTATGTTTTATTTATTTAATGTGACAGGTTAACACTTACGTGTCATGACATGTATATGAAGGTGTCATGTCAGTCTTCTGCACACCCCTTCAAGTAAAGTGTAACCAAAAACAGTAGCCAGTGACACAATGACTCACCAGTGACACACATAAGACCTGATACACTGATCTTCACTGGTGTTACACATAAGGAAGGTAACACCAGTGACAATATTCATGAAAAATGCATTTTAAATGTCTGCTGCAAGGTATCAAACCACATGTTGTCAATCATGGTATACTCACTAAATTAAGTAGTTTAATCCATTTGTATTATAGTTTTTTTTTACAATGAAGGTTCAGAGCCCATCAAAGCTGACAGGTGATGAGCTATATTATTGATCCATGAACTATCAACAAGATAGAGATCATGAAACACTAAACCTGAACTGAATTTAAGTGTTCTCACTGCAAGTTACTTTCCGTCTGGATAATGTGCAGTACATTCAGCTGGTCCTTATTTCAGAATAAAATCCTTTAGGATGATACATGACCTGGGTTTATTTTGTAATAACAGCTGTCTGGCTGTACATGATCCCTTTCATACAGTACAGTACAGCAGCTGCTTTACACTCTTTTGTTCAACATTTCACTCAAACTGTTATGATGAAAAAATAAAACATAGGCCTAAATGTAACGTATATGCCACAAAAAAAAAACTGCTTTGCAAAAAGACTTTTGGACCTAATTATCTCTTATCCGTTTTATTTGGTCTGTGCCATAATTCTCACAATATGCCATAAAGGTTTTTTTGGTTAGTTTTTTATTTATTGTACAATGTATATTTTATTTGTTTTCTTTTTTTATTCACTTTTTTATTCATTTATATTAAAGATAAAAAATGAACTCTTCATGATTTGAAGCAATTTCTCCATAACGAAGAATTTTAAGGAACAGCCTAATTCAGTGCTTCCCAAACCTGTCGTGGAGGACCCCTAGCCCTGCACACTTTGTATGTCTCCCTTGTCTAACACACCTGATTCAACTCATCAGCTTGTTAGTAGAGGCTGCAAGACATGAACTGGGTGTTTCTGATAAGGGAGACATACAAAATGTGCAGGGCAGGGGGGCCTCCAGGACAGGTTTGGGAAGCACGATCACACAGCAGATAAAAAGAAGAGATTAAACAAAACCTTTTCTCAGTGTTACGAGGCCTTTGAACCTTGGACCTGATTAAGGTTTATAAACTCAATCGTCACATGATATCGCAACAAAAATCGAACTTGGCATTTTCCACGAAAATGACACTCTGATGTGCTCTCGGAATCACAAATCCTTTGTTTGTGTTGTTGTTTTTAAAGAAAAAATCAAATTAGTTAACTGTTAACAGATAAATTTACTCAGAATTTCGACTCATTCTGGCAGATTTGAATTCAATGGTTTTTCACACCTTTGCATCTGCATATTTGTCAGCAGATCCTTTTTATTTTGCCTGAATGCTACAAGATGTGAAAAAAAACGTACTTCTACTTTTCAGGCAGATCTCTTGGCAGACATTTGTTTGGTATGTCTTTACTTTGATATGTTTGATTTGGTGGAGCTCCAAATATGTCACAGTGTGCTAACAGTTGAATTAATGTGCGCAATAGCAAAGAAAGGGGATACTACACATCTTTTTTTTAAGAAAACAACACATTTTGTTTCAAGGGGCGTTACAACAACAGTCAACGGAACTACTTTCCCCATCATATACATTTCTGTACAAAATTTAAAAAATGTATGTAAATATGTCATAACAACAATGACATGAAACATACTTTTTATAAAAGTATCCTACTAGTTTGAAGTTGTGAAGTTGGTTGAGAATATCCAGAGTGAGCTGAAATCAGGTCACTAAATAATCGTCATGGTCCCTCTGTTTCATAGTGTTTCATGTAATTCTAAAACGTGTGAAACAGCACTAATAAGGAATGAACATTTGAACCTTTATGCCTTATTATTTTTCCTAGTATCAGGAAAATATATATGCATTAATATGGCTTCATTCTTACAAAAAGTTTTTTTGGTCAAATTGACTATGGGTGCCTTTGTAAATATTGCCTGCATAAAGGGACCCGCTCACATGAAAAGCAATTTCGCATTACTGTGTTCATACTGTGAGAGCTGTGTGCTCAGCTCCAAGAAATTGTGCAATAAAATCATATAGAGCTTGCATTGTCTTTGTTACATTTTTGCATTATTAATCAGATTAGGTTAGATGAAAGCTATATTTTTCTTACCTCTGCTCTGTGAAACAAGCAGTGAGCTGATGCAGATTATGTGTGCACAGAATGAGACCTGGTTTAACCTCAACCTTAGACAACCTCTGCTGTTAAAATAAATATGTATAGTGAGTAAATGTGTGTGTGTGTGTGTGTGTGTGTGTGTGTGTGTGTGTGTGTGTGTGTGTGCATGTGTGTGTGTGTGAGTGTGTGTGTGTGTGTGTGTGTGTGCACCTGGTATTCATCACGTCCTGGGGACCAAATGTCCCCACAAGGATAGTAATACTAGTAAATCTTAATTTTGTGGGGACATTTTTTGGTCCCCACGAGGAAACAAGCTTATAAATCATACAGCATAAAGTTTTTTGAAAATCTAAAAATGCAGCATGTTCCCTGTGAGGGCTAAGTTTAGGTGTAGGGTTGGTGTAGGGCAATAGCACATACAGTTTGTTCAGTATAAAAACCATTACACCTATGGGATGTCCCCATAAAACATGGAAACCCAACGTGTGTGTGTGTGTGTGTGTGTGTGTGTGTGTGTGTGTGTGTGTGCTAAACGTGGCTAACAAAACAATTTCTTTAACTTAGGAATTATTTTATTTGTTTGTTTTTAAATACACACCGAACTTGTTGTAAATGTACTCCTGGCAATTGAATTGGCTTCAAAACTGTCTTCATTTGTGAAGATCATGATGAACAAAATGTATCATAAAAGAATCATAATATTTTGTTGGTCACAGAGCATATTTTCTGGTAATAGAAAAATCATATTGTTTTTTTTTTCTTTTCTTTGAGGAACAGGGTGATATATTTAACTAAAAAAAAAAATATATATATATATATATATATCATCACTGCAGCACTTACACACTTCACTTTTAACTATGTCATCTGCTACAAAGTATAAATTGCCATGATATAATAAAAATGAGCTTTCACTATCACTGTTAAAAACAAATACGTAAAATTTACAGTAAAAAATACAGTAACAACATTTTAGGTTTTATGGTTTGAACTTAAATTTACAGTTAAATAACTGATATAATGTTAATATACCAACCTATTGAAGTACTGAAATCTGTTTTGTACCTTTGAAATACACTGATAACCACCAAATGCAGGTGGTGATGAGAAAGTCACATGATGAACCAAAGCCCACCACAAGCAGCTTTGAAATAATTACATATACAGAAGGTGCTCAGTGTCTTTCACACAAGCACTAAACACCATCATGGTGAGACTCAATAAACTGAAATATGCAATAAACATTCATTTAACATTAGCTGTAACAAAAACTAAGAAGAAACATACTAGTTATTTCAAAGAAAAAACATCAAATTCAAACTAAATTTGAAATGCAATGCAGGAAATTCTGGGAACGTCAGTTAAATTTTACAGGAACTTACCATTAACCATTTAACAGGTTTTTACTGTAGCATTTTCACAGTTTTTTACCGTTAAAATCACAGTCATTTTTTACAATGTAGGTATCATAAGGTAACTTCCAGTCACTTAATCACAGATTTAGTTTTTCCCATGACCATTTTGTTGGAAATTAACACCACAATGTAAGAAATATTTAAGGAATTGTACATTCTTAGTGCATTAATTTGCTTCAGCTTATTATTCCTTAAGTTATATTCTTGTCATACATCAAAATTGATGGTATACAGTCTAATACATAGTGCATGAATAGTAAAGTGAGTACATTAGCAGTAGAGAATGCATGCTGCCAGCAGACTGTGCCAAATGAAAAGGATTGCAGCTGTCTTTATGCAGTGCTAACTGGCCATCAAAGATTCATGCAGTCTAACAGCAGGGTGCTGGGTGTGTAGTTTCATCTCTCTGTCTACAGAGTCGACAGCAGTTTAACTACATTGCAGCATTATGCAGTTATATAAGGTCATTTCTGTAGCCACACTCTACTAGGGGAAAAGGTCATGACAGCTTTTCTGCAGTCCTTTCCAGCGCCGCTCAAATGCTATGTAAATATGCAATCAAAAATGGCTCTTTTGGGTAACAACAGCAAAAAAAAAAAACAGTAGACGTATTTATATGGACAGATGTTGGGGGAAGTCAGGGGGCTGTGGTATTTTTATGTCCTCCCACACCTGTCCTCCCAGAATAATACAAAATAACCAGACACAATAATCAAAGCAGCAAACATTTGTAATAAATGGCAAAATCAGTAACATAAGAATGAGGCAATTAATATAATGTTTGATGCAATGCATGATAAATTGCTGCCCCAAATTTGTCTGCCTCATAAAACTGGAGGGAGGCAGTGGTAAATGACCAGGGAAGGAAAGGATGCTTCACATTCCATGTATAAAATGAAATGCCATTTGAATAGTTGCTTTGTTTGAGTTATGAATAATTTGTCAAGCTTTCTCTGTACTGGGATGAGAAGTGACTTTGAGTTTAATTCATTTTGAAGAACTAATTACATTTATTTATTAAGATGTATTCATAAAGCAAATGCTTTTGTTCAATTGCAACTGTAATTAAATGAGGCCAGTAAGCTAAAGGTTAAGTTACAATATGTTATATATCTTAAAAATGTATATTGCCTTATTCGGATTGCAAATAGTCCGCCTTGTTGGCAGAGGCTATTTACACTAACTCTGCCCACCAACATGTGGTTGAGCTAGACAACATTACAAAAGACGGCTTGTCAAAGAACAGCTCCGGCTCCAACAACTCCTTTGTGGTAAAGCGCATAGCACATACTGCTTGACACAATCGACCCAAGTTCGAATCCGCCTTTTTCCGAACTCGTTCTTGTCCCTTTTCACATCTCATGCCACATTGGAAAGGCATTTATTTTCAATAAATATAAAGGAAAATAATTATAAAGTTGAAAATGTATCGGGTAGGGTTAGGGTTAGTTGTAGCGAGGGCTTTATTGTCCCTATATGTCAGCATTCATTTGATAATTTTAATAAAACTTATTTACGCTCAATAAGTTATTATTGTATTCAGTTTTATAATGTACTACAATACTGAGGTGCAGATAATTGCCACTATTTGCAATAAGTAGTATAAAAAGCAGAAAATACTGCTATTTTAATATAGTGTAAATAGAATCTATAGCTATTTTCATTTAGTGTAAATAGCATATTTTTCACTTTGTGTAAATACTATCTAATTGCTACTTGTAGTTAGTTTCAGCAATGGTTTTGATAGTTACCATTTTGCATTTATTAAGACATACAGATTGGCTAAAATAATGTGTGCTTATAAACAGATTTCCCAAACACTCCCATCATCTCCCAAATGGCCCACTGTTTCAATAAGGTTTGGCTGGAGGTTGGAAGTGCATTTGACCACTTAAAGACAGTATGTGTCACAGATCGTACGCCACAGCAGGCAACACCAGATGTTCAAAAGACCTGATATGATATCAGAGTTCCTCAGATGCAACTCTGGAGAGCTTCTTCCCGGCAGATTTTAGTTACAAACATGAAGTCACCTGAGCCAGCTAATCAAGGTCTTTGGAGTTACTAGAAAATTACCGGTAGTTTAGTTTGATCTTAAGGTGGGTTTAAGCTAAACTCAGCAGGGCAGTTGCTCTCTAGGGCCTGATTTAAGGAACCTAGTGATAGAGCATTAAACTGATGATTAGACAGTTGTTTGGTTGATATTTGTTTTTCTACCCCAACATTCCTGGATGACCTGGGGTGCATTTCCCACAGATTGAAAGCTCACTTTTTAACCACCAGGAATGTGGAAAAACAGGCAAAGATTGTGGGATCATTGGACTGGGTAGGATAATTCAAGTCACCTTCATAGTGTTTTATACAATACAGATTGCTTCAGTTCTCCTCTGGCCTAGGAAAACAAACAGTTATTTTATGTTTCACAAGTCAGATTTATGGATTATTATTATTATATAAAAAAAACCAAATAGCTCCTTTTGATGAAAGATCAGGATATGTCACGTTGGCTTTAGATGGGATAAAGAACCTCTCTAGCATGAAGATAGAGCTGCTAGACCATCCTCAAAGTGCATTGATACATATGAAATAAGATACCAATAAATGCCTCAAGGCATAATTTTTCTTGATTTTAATTTAAAGGACATTTAGGCTTTGCCATTGTCCTCTTGTTTAGTAAAATAGCAAATACAAATATGAGATATAATTAGCAGGCAGGTCAATTAGGCATTTGCTTCCTAAAGTAACTCTTTAAGACTAATTTCCAGGCTTTAGTGCATAAATCAGAATCAGAATGAGCTTTATTGCCAGGTATGTTTACACATATGAGGAATTTGTTTTAGTGATAGAAGTGTTGTGTTCAGTATGTTACAGAGAGTTCTTGAAGTGCATGCACGTGCATGAGTTGCGTGCACGAGACAGAGAGTAAATAAAGAAAAGAAGCATCCGTTTAAGCTCCCGTGTAGAACTGAGTTCTTTAGCGTTCAGTCAGTTTTAACACAACATTGGCGACGAGGATGGCTGAGTTTAGCTTACTGCCTCCATCACCTTTTCTTCCCGTGCCTGGTGAACTGCCTATTCTGTGGGCGAGTTGGTTTGATGGTTTCACAGTATATCTCGAGGCCATGGATTACACACATTTCCGACCGAAGAAAGATCGCCCTGCTTCGCCACTGTCTCGGTGCAGAGGGACAAAGAATATATCATGGCCTTGGACATGCAGAAACCTACGAGGAAGCGGTCGTTCTGTCAAATGCGATCTGTCTGTCTCACACAACACAGTCCATTTCCTTCAGATAAAATAGACACTGAAGCAGCATGCTTTCCAGTGCAGCTTACACAGCTGCAAGGAAGTTGTAGAAGTTTAGTTTTCTGCAGGAACTGTGGCTCTAGCTCATACAACTCCAGGGACCAAAATTGTCCTGCACGGGGACAGACATGCAGGAACTGCCTTTAAAAAATCACTTTGCTAAAGTATGCCGATCAGCACCTGCTACGCAAGCATCACAGAAGCGACAACCATCTGCCTCTAATGACTGCACTGAAATCAGACATGTATCAGCAGGCCAAAGAGCTTTTAGGACATGTACTGTGCTTCTCTGCAAGGTGAGCCTTCAGCTGTTGATGGATACGGGTGCAGCGGCATCTCTGCTCAATGCCAATACATACCACAAGTTCTTTTCCCATCTGCAACAGCCCTGCGCATCCCTCTGTGGTTACGACAGCTCTAAGATCACTATGCTGTGTGTTCTTCATGTTCCAGTCTGCTATGGCTCTAAACACCTTCCTTCATTTCCCTTCTATATTACTGAGCGGGGTGCCAACCTCCTGGGACGGGATCTTTTCACATGCTTAGGATTCACGCTGCGAGACGACAAAGGCTCAGACATCCACCACATCACCACTACCTGGCAACAGAGATGGCCGGTGCTGTTTGACGGACTCGGCTGCCTCACAGCTTTCACCCACAGGCCTCTGGTGGATCCAGAGGTGTCGTCAATCATTCAGCCCCTGCGCAGGATTCCTCTCGCCTTGCGGGATGAAGTGACAGCTGAGCTCCAAATGATGCTGGCTATGGGAGTGATCGAACCAGTCAATGCTGCCCCCTGGATCTCCAACCTGGTCATTGCTAGGAAAAAGTCTGGGGGAATACGAGTCTGTGTGGATTGCGCTCTGTCAATAAGGCCGTTATGCCCGACAAATACTCTTTACCCACAGCTGAGGAGCTGACCACACACTTCTATGGATCGATGGTCTTTACTAAGCTGGACCTGTACCAAGGTTACTTGCAGGTGCCACTCCATCGTTCCAGCAGAAACCTCACAGCGTTTGTCACAAACACTGGGGTAGATCAGTATGCACGCATGCCATTTGGTTTGAGCTCCGCCCCCAGCTGCTTTCAAAAGGTGATTACCACCATCTTGGCTGGTATTCCTGGAGTTGCTGTTTTCTTGGATGACATAGTAGTTCATGCAGCGGATATCCAGACACATAATGACCGTCTCAATAGGGTGACTAGTGCTCTCTTGGAGCATAATCTCACACTGAATGCAGAGAAATGCTTGATTTTGTGTTGTTTCGTCTCACACCCAGAGGCATCTCCCCTCTCCAGTCAAATATCGAGGCGATTCACCGAATCCCAGGACCCTCCTCCACTTCCCAGGTAGCCTCGTTTTTGGGCATGACAGTCTACTACCTTTGTTTTCTGCCTCAGTACTCCGGAACCACAGCACCCCTCCGTCAATTACTAAAGAAAGATGAGCCATCGAACTGGACTGCAGAATGCTCCGAGGCTGTCCAAATGCTAAAATCCCAGTTTACCACACCACCCATTCTAGCTCACTTTGACCCGGACAGTACGACTATCGTCACCTGTGATGACTCCACACAAGCACTGGGTGCGGTTCTCTCACAGGAGCAGGACGGTGTTGAAAGGCCTGTAGCATTTGCTTCCAGGGCCCTGACCCCCACGGAACCGCGCTACTCTGCCGGTGAACGCAAAGTCCTTGCCTGTGTCTGGGCCACTGAGAAATGGCACCTCTATCTTTACGGATGGCATTTCACCCTCCGCACAGACCATCAGGTGTTGACCAAGCTTCTGTCAGCTTCTGGCTCAGGTCAAAAACCCCTGCACCCCTGCACAGAGCGCCTGAGACAGTACAATTACCAGCTGAAATTCACGGCAGGGAGGGACAATGTGGTTGCTGATCTCTTATCTCTGTCCATTACCGCACCCGCACTGGCAGCCTCACCAAGCAGCCATGACATGGAGCCGGAGTTCATCCAGATGCTACATGCACCTTTACAATCTGCTGTCTCCTTGGAAGAGCTGCAGAAGGAATCTGAGCGTGACTCCATGTTAACAACACTCCGCACCTACATACGCTCAGGGTGGCCAGCGCGAGTGCCTGAGAAGCTAGTGCCATTTGCGAGGGTGTGGAATGAACTGTCATGTTGGGGTGACGTATGTGTTTCCTGGGGTCTCTGTACAGTAGTGCTAAGCAGCTTGCGTGCACGTGTCCTATCAATGGCACACGAGGGCCATTTGGGTATTGTAAAATTTAAGCAAAGATGCCGGGACCTGGTCTGGTGGCTGGGCATAGACTGGGATATTGAGGGGCTGGTCAGGGACTGTGAACCATGTCTCCTCAGTGGAAAGACTGGACAACCAGACCCAACCCCTTTGCAGTCAGCACCTACAGTTAGACATCTGTGGGGAAATTCATGGCCATGGAGTTCCTCCTCATCAGCGCTTTCTGGTTGTCATCTACGCTCTCCATTCTAAATGGCCCGAGGTAGTACCGGCAGGGACAGTTACATCACAGACTATCATGCGGATACTGGACAGTCTGTTTGCTCGTTGGGGCATGCCCCTTGCCATAACTACTGACAACGGGCCCCAGTTCATTTCTGCAGAATTCTCCACCTTCCTCAGCAATAAGGGAATTAAGCATATTCGTGCCGCACTCTACCACCCCCATGCAAACGGTGGGGTTGAAATTTTTAATCAGAGCCTTAAGAATGGGATTCGGGCGCATCTGGTCCAGGGGTACTCATTTCAAATGGCACTTAATCAAACCTTGTAGCACTACAGGGCTAGCCAGCACAGCACCACTCAGGCTTCACCTGCTCTGCTCATGCTCGGCCGGGAGATGGAATTGCCCCTAGACAGGCTTAGAGCACAGGGCTTGTCTGCAGCAGTAGTAAATGGCCCCCAAGCAGCAGTCAAAGTGGCTGTAACTACTTCGTAACTTCGATAAGAGACACAAGGTCAGGCATACTAACATCAAGGTACTGGACTGGGTGCGAGTCTGCAGACCTCACCGTAGCAGTAAAATGGCAACGTTTTGGTCTGAACCTCACCAAGTGGTCCGTCAGCTAGGATCCGCCACATTTCTGTTAAGTGATGGCTCACGCTGACATGCTAGTAGACTGCAGAAAGTGCCCATCCCTCTTACACCAACAAGAGGTCAGTGGGCAACAGAGCCCAACGCAGGCGCAGCACAAGGAGTCAGTTCCCCAGTCCCACGACCAGAACCAGAGAGCCAGAGAGTAAATAAAGAAAAAAAGCATCCGTTTAAGCTTCCGTGTAGAACTGAGTTCTTTAGCGTTCAGTCAGTTTTAACACAACAAGAAGCTCCACAGTGCAACAGAATGACAGCCCTTAAAAGTGCCCTTATTGTGAAAATTATAAACTTTATATTAGTTATAGACCAATGGTGTCTCAGAAAATGTGTAAAAGAAAACATTTAATGCGCTACACATGAAATTAACAAAACGGACGAACAACCACTAGATGGCAGTATGCCTAATTAAATAGTTATTTCAACATTAGAGTCCTTATTAGACGGTGGATGAGTGTAAGCACAATGATTGTGCTTCTTGTTTGAAAAACATTTTACTGTCTTACTTGCATGGAGCCAGATTGGTCTCATTAATAATTCATACTAAAGATATGATGCACACATACAGTAGCCAAACTCACATTATTGAAACATGCATTTCCAGTTTAACAAAGCCATATTGCGTAAAATGTGCACAAATTATTGAGTTATGACCTGACCTCCCAGAATAATACAAAATAACCCTCTCATTATTTTCAAGTGAACGCTCGAAATACATTACTTTGGAAACATTTTACAATAATTAACTAACAATTAATTGAACCTTATTGTAAACAATTATTTGTTATGAAAGCATATATGTTCACAAAAACACTGTTAAATTAAACAGAAAAGGAAGCAGGCGTGCATGATTCGGCATGGCAGCCAATATAAATGATAACCGTTTCCTTACCTAAATCCTACATTTGGTCTATAAGCTCCATTGCAGAATCACATCTGTGCTTCTGAAATTATTATCTTTATCTAGTGTAGTAGTTAGCTATCTCTATTTTGTATGTGACCTGCTTGTCAAGCAAGAAAAACACGTTTTATTTAAATTCTGAATATATTATCCTATACATCAGGATTCCAACCTAAAGACCTCTGATTGGCCATTGCGTTTTAGAAATCAACAAACATGTCTGCGATTGGCTACATTGCTCACTTCTGTGAAAATGCATTGTAAAATCATTTGACCCTTTCCAAAGCAGAAGGGCAGATACAGTACATTGGACTGTTTGCCAAATCTAATTGCGAAAATGCATTGTAAAATCATTTGACGCTTTCCAAAGCAGAAGGGCAGATACATTGGACTGTTTGCCAATACTATTTCGTTATGCTATTTTTACGAAGAAAAAAGATCCTAGACCAGGGGTTATGGGCAGCTTTTCCATCTAAAAGCAATCAGAAGCAACAGCAGTCAGTCGTATGAGTAACTATTATACACGCTAGACTCAAGTCCGACCGGCCCCCTTGGTCCAAAGGGGTGGGGGGGGGGGGACCTTTCATCCACTTCCTTCCCTCACCCATCTCTCCACACTCAACACACCCAGAATGGTCAATAGCATAATGTAATGACATTCTACATGAATGCAAGTGATATTCACAGTCATGTTTTGTATAATTTGAATTGTTTCCATGCGACTGGTACAATGGTCTCAGTCTTACAAGGAGTCTTACAAACTAAATAGTAATACAGATCCTAAGAGTTTAGAGATATTTTGCTCAATGTAGAGCAGGGCTGTCCAAACTCGGTCCTGGAGGGCCGGTGTCCTGCAGAGTTTAGCTCCAACTTGCCTCAACACACCTGCATGGAAGCTTCTAGTATGCCTAGTAAGACCTTCATTAGCTGCTTCAGGTGTGTTTATTTAGGGTTGGCCCTCCAGGACCGAGTTTGGACACCCCTGATGTAGAGGGTGTGCCATTTCCCAGTGTCTTTCATGCAAATTACCATCTGTCCCCATAAGGCAGTGGTCTCAAACTCAATTCCTGGAGGGCCACAGCTCTGCAGAGTTTAGCTCCAACCAGCTCCAGATCACACCTGCATGGAATTTCTAATAATCCTGAAGACCTTGATTAGCTGGATCAGGTGTGTTTGATTAGAGTTGGAGCTAAATTGTGCAGAGCTGTGGCCATCCAGGTATTGAGTTTGAGACCAATGCTATAAGGTGTAAACTCTCAGGCCCAGTTTCATAGACAGGGCTTAGCCTAAACCAAGATTAGGCCATAGTCCAATTAGGACATTTAAGTAATTTTTATAAACATGCCTTAGAAAAAAGCATTACTGGTGTGCATCTTAAGACAAAACAAAGGCACTGACATGTTTTAAGATCAGTTAGTGCAAGTTTCTTTCAGTTGAAACAGCTCAGATTTACATTTTAGTCTAGGACTAGGCTCAAGCCTTGTCTGTGAAGCTGGGGGTCAATGTCTAGGACTTGATCAATGCAAATAGCAATTGTTAGTTCCTGTTTCCATTTGGGGGATGTTTGTCTTGGTCTGGGTACTTAAGGAAATGTTGCAAGACTATCTGGCCACTTCTGTAGCCAGATGAGCCTGTAGCGTGGAGCGTGTCCGCGTATATGTATTTTTCTAGTCATATACTAGCCATAACTGCTGGTTACTGTCTCAGTTTTACTAAAGTTGTACGTAGTTATAATAATTTTCAGGGGCTAAATAAATAGTACAAGCATAACCTCTGATTATTGTTTGAGCTTTATTCAAGTTGTACGAAGTTATTTTAACTATTGGAGGCTAGATAAAAATACTATTGAAATATTAACATATTTCATAGAAAATACAGAAAACATCCAAACCAAAGTAAGAGTAACAATTTAATTGATGATCAACAAATAAAAAACATATAATACAGATAAACACATGAAAAAGCTTGGCTTATTGAATATTATATCCCTTTCTACAAAAGCACTTTTTGTAAATTATAAGATCACTGACCATAAACTAGATGTGCTTTGTTTGACAGAAACCTGGCTAAAACCAGACTACATTACTTTAAACGAGTCTACCCCCCAAGATTACTGTTACAAACATGAACCACGTCCAAAAAGTAAAGGGGGAGGTGTTGCTACAATTTATAGCAATATTTTCAGTATTTCTCAGAGGTTGGGTTTCAAGTATAACTCGTTTGAAGTTATGGTGCTGCGTATAACATTATCTAGAGAAACACGTGTTAGTGATAAATCCCCTGTGATGTACTGGCTACTGTATACAGGCCACCAGGGCACCACACAGACTTTATTAAAGAATTTGCTGATTTTCTATCTGAGTTAGTGCTGGCTGCAGATTAAGTCTTATTTGTTGATGATCTTAATATCCATGTTCATAATGAAAAAGATTAGTTGGGATCAGCTTCAAGCTCATGAGCGCAGGTAAACGCGATCTTGGCAAGTAATTTCAGACTTGAAAAATCACATAGCAACAGACATGAGATTTCTTAATAGAATCAAAGTTTATTTCACTACTCTAACACAATACTAAGCTAAACAACACGAAACAAAAGACGTAAACAAACAAACACATTCGTTGCAATGAATTGTTTTGATCTGAAGAGAGTTTTAGGTTCTAATGCTCATTTTCAACCTGAGGGAAATCGCACACACATGGCACTTTTCTGTCTTTACTCTTAAAAGATAAATACAACCAGTTTCCAGCAAATTTAGGAGATTTTGTCTTTCTTTGCTTTCGGTTGAGTTCAGTCCTTTCCGGTTCAAGAATGCTCTACTTCAACTTTCTTGCTTTCGGTTGAGTTCAGTTGTTCCCGGCTCAGGAAAGATTGTGCGCTGATTGGTGTCTTGGTAGGTTGTTGTCACGAGAATACTCTTCAGTGGTTGGTTGGCCTCGTTCTAACTTGATGACGCTCCCAGGAAGTTGGTTTCAGTTTCTGAGGTTTTTAGATGTTAAAGTTCTTTGGAAGCTTGAGTCTTGATCTCAGTTTACTGCTCAATCATGATGTTAAATGACTGAGAGCGTCGAGCAAGGAGCGAGCTGAGCTTAAGCTTTTCTTTTCAATTCCCAACAACAACCCTGAGACACAGTTGGGTATCTGTTTTTAACGGGCCGATTTGGGATCCGCCCACGGGCGCCTGACCCAATCGGATTCTTCCTGTGCACCACCGTCCTTGAGCGGCGCAGTCTTCCCTGCTCTCTGGTGGACTACCATCCTGGGTTGGACTCTGGCCATTCTCCAAGTCTGCCCGTCTATTAACTTTCCCTGCCTATTGTTTGGACTGTGTTCACTTCCCACCTCACCCTCTCTCGTCTTGTCTGCAAGTTTGTTCAATAAATCTGTTTACGCATTCTGAATTTGAGTCCTCCCTCCAGATCCTTGACAGCTTTATTGGGTGGTTGCTCTGCACATAAGGTCTTGAATGGTTTGGCACCTCAGTATTTGAGTGAGCTCTTATCACACTAATGAGATCTCAAAAATTTGGCCATTTGATAATACCTAGAATATCAAAATCAACTGCGGGCGGGAGATCGTTTTCCTATTTAGCGCCCAAACTCTGGAACAATCTACCTAATGTTGTTCTGGAAGCAGACACACTCTGCCAGTTTAAATCTAGATTAAAGACCCATCTCTTTAACCTGGCTTACACATAATACACATAATTAATCAAATCCCTTAAAGGATTGTTAGGCTGCACTAATTAGGTCAACCGTAACCGGGAACACTTCCCAAAACACCCAAAGTAATTGTTACATCGTTAGAAGAATGGCATCTACGCTAATATTAGTCTGTTTATTTCTTATTCTTAGGTAACCGTAGCCACCCAGATCCAGACTGTATCCAGATCAGACGGTCACTGCAGCCACTCGGATCCAGTCCGTATCCAGATCTGATGGTGGAGCATCACCTAGAGATGACCTCTACAGCCCTGAACAACAGCGGAGACCAGGACAACTAGATGAGCCCCAGAGACAGATCCCCAGTGAAGACCCTTTTTCCTAGACGGCCATCAGGACAAGACCACAGGAACCAGATGAGTCCTTTGCACAATCTGACTCTGCTTTAGCCTATATTTAAACTGCTGATTTTGTCTGACAAGAGGTGAATGACACTATTTTGACAGTATTTCCTGGTCTAAATACTGTAAAGCTGATATAAAGCCACCCAGCTGACACAATTTGCATAATAGTGACTTGACTTGACTTGATTCATAGTACTTGCATAGCCTCTGATTATTGTCTCAGCTTTATTCAAGTTACATAGTTTGTACATACAGTAGGTAACTCTAGGGGGCTAAACAGAACTCCTATTTAAAGAATGGTAAGCATATGTGACCTATTAAATACTATTAATAACCTAATCATGTGATCGTAAAATGGCCAACGAGAGACACTCTGAGAGACAGATTCCAAATAGTAAATATAAAGTAAAGGGTTAACTAGAATAATCAAATGTCAGAATAATAATTGGACATTAATCGACAAAACAACAGATTTGCATTAAAATCTAAATTTGAGATAATAAAATAGAGTCAGTTTAGAATTTATTTTAAATTTAATTATTTTGCGCACTGAGTGTGGACCTTCAGCCACCATTATATACCTTCGTTGGGCCAGTTGGGTGGACCTTACAAAAGTGATAATTTGAAAGATCTGTAATAGTTTGTATGATATTCAAAGAATGTATTATCACAGAGAGAAAAGAGAGGGGAGAATTTGGAACTAAGCCCCCATGTTCTCTCACTACTGTATCTAGTCTATGTAAATATAAGTTGATGTATGTGTGGCACAGAAGAACCTCACTTTATGTAAAATGTATACAAATACTCTTAAGATCACGTTGGCTATCTGGGAAAGAAGCACTGGTGTAGATAAAGTTAGGGCAAAGGAGGGGCATGGGTAGCTGAAATGTTTTTATTTGCAATGCTTTGTTGACCACTGAATTCCACAGCCCAACTAAGAAGAACAAAGATTCCAGTAAAGCATTGTGTGGGGGAATGTAATTAATGTGATTTGCATCTGTGATAAATAATAAGACTCTAATGAAGACACAAGTAAAAAGCACTGACAGAAAAACAAGCAAATGCAATGTGTAGTAGTGTAGTATCCTTTCAGAAAAGACTGATTTGACACCAGGTTGCCATGTTCACCTGTTCAGTAGAATTAGATGTATCCCAGCCTTGTTGAGAAGACATCTATAGGCCACTATTGTTCAGAATTGTGGCCTCTCTAGGCTTGGTTGCAGCTCTTAGAGCCTGTGTAGGACATTTGTCTTCATGGTGGATAAACCACACACTGAAGTGAATCTATTTATTCTTAGCTTCTTGCTGGAGCAGTGAAAACATAATTTAGTTGCTGTGCTGCATGCTCTGGATATTAACAGCTGAATGCCTTTATGAATGGCTTGACAAAGTACTTGCCAGTGTTTATATGCTTGCTGGTTACAGCTGATTATCAAACTCTGTTTCCCCTGACATTTATATACTCTGTTTATGGTGATTGTAGTTATTATGGGTGCATATAGAGAGCATCCCCTTATATTTGTATCAATCAACAATTTCTGTGTGTATGTCGTTTTATAGGTTTCAGCATCCCCGCAACTCCACAGAGCGGTTTGAGGGAATGGATGGATTTTTTTTTTCTCTGTGCTATAAAATCTGAAACTCAAAATGTGCCCAAATGGCTTATCTGAGCCTAACTATTACGTCTGCACTTTGCTAAAATCATTTTGCTAAAATCAGTCTTGGGGCTTGGCTATAAGGGTAGCTGCTGGGTTCTCTTGAGTGAGTGATCGGAGCGATGGATACTTAGTTGATACTGAGTTGTTAACAAAAATCAGTAAAGGTTCTGGCATACGCATGGTTTTATAAATCTGAAAACTTTTGTGCGTATACAAAATCTAGCTTTTGTGAATATGTAAATTTTTAGTATGAGATCTACGGAGAGTTTTAGAAATGAGACCCCTGGTTCCTGTAATT
Source organism: Barbus barbus (assembly GCF_936440315.1). Classification (NCBI taxonomy): domain Eukaryota; kingdom Metazoa; phylum Chordata; class Actinopteri; order Cypriniformes; family Cyprinidae; genus Barbus; species Barbus barbus. Next base: position 2,387,262 of record NC_136747.1, on the reverse strand, counting down.
TTTTTCTTGTAAATCAGTAAATGTATTTTCATTTTCATCATGTCATGCCATTTGTCTGTAACTGTTGTAAATAGTGTGTGTGTATATATATATATATATATATATATATATATATATATATATATATATATATATATATATATATAATGTATATATAGGCTAATTCCAGCCTCATTCTCTTTGTAGATGGATTCTTTATACAGGTATATGCTGTATTTCATCTAAAATATGCTAATTCCAAGTGTTTAAAGCAAACCTTCTTTTGTGGGATATTCACCACTGGCACTATGAGCTTTGAGTTTCCCATCACAAGGATATGGTGGATTTTCTTTCTAATTTATTTGAGGATTACTGGATGAGTTGCACTCTTTGTTAAAATGTGGGTTATTTTTATGACATTTTACCAAAAACTAAATGATTATCATCTGGACGTTGATCAATGACATTTTCATGGACTTCACATTTCACTCTTATATCACCAACCTCCATCATACAAGTCTCCTCCCCCCGACATGGATGAAATCCTCCAGCAGCTAGCGGAGGTCAGCATCCGCCAGCAACAGATCAACAGGTGCAAGTTAATCAGCACCGCACGGATTCACCTGCACCTGGACACGAGCAAGAACGCCATCACCGCCCACATATTCACCTATTTGTTAATAAAATCCACCCTCCGAGGCCTTAACCTGAGCTCTGCTTGTCGCGTGTTCCTTCCACCCTGCCACAATATATATATATATATATATATATATACATATATATATATTATATAAGAATGCAAAGTCAATTTATTAATTCTGTGATCTCACACTGGGAAATACTAAAATCTTCTAAACAACTAAATTCAAAGGCTTGGCTTTGTCCTCCCAAATTACGGATCTATAACTTAAGTCTTTAAGTCTTTAACTTTAACTTTACGGGGTAGCTGCTACAGAGTGATGACAATCATGGGTGTTACAGTGACGTTTAATTGTGCATAAGTTACTGGGAGAGCTTGATTGACACTCAGGAGGTCAAACTGGACGCTTAGGTGGCCTCACGCTTCACAATACAGGCAGAGACAACTGTGTGTCCAGTGTTGTTTTCTTTAGAAGGCGACAGATCAGTTAATCATCTTAGGTGATTAACACCTAAGATGGCGGCGCGCGCAGTCGCAGCAGCTTCTCTCTCTCCCGACAAACCGGTGTTTTCGTGTTTTTTGTCTTGTAAGTCGCAATGTTTTTGCACATCTTCGTCTCGTCTACCTGTCTTTAAGTGCGCATACAGTCGTGAGTTTCTGCTCGATGTCGGCAGAACCACATTTTTAGAGTTAAACTCTGCGCACGCTGAAGAGCTGCGGGACCTCGGTCTGCTCCGAAGGCCTTCTCCATCACCGACCCCCACTACTGCATCTCGCCCACAGCGGAGGCGCTACAAGCGGCGTGAGAGGAAGCAGAAGAGGGGTAAGCGCGGAGGTATCCGAGCTAGGCTAGCGGCCAACCCACACAAGCCAGCTATCCCCACCATCGTACTGGCGAACGTACGCTCTTTGGACAATAAACTGGACTACATCCGACTACTCTGCTCCACTCAGAGGACTGTAAGAGACTGTTGTGTTTTTGTGTTTACGGAAACATGGCTTAACAACAGCGTACCGGACTGCGCCATACAGCTCGACCAGCTAACATGCTATCGAGCTGACAGAGCTCTCGTCGAGGGAGGTAAGATCCGCTGCGGCGGGCTTTGTGTTTACATCAATGATGCGTGGTGTCGCGGCGCTGTTGTGGTCTGCAAACACTGCTCACCCCTGGTGGAGTTTATGATTATTAAGTGCCGGCCGTTCTATCTACCGAGGGAATATACAGCCATACTGCTCGTTGCTGTATACATCCCTCCCAGCTCCAACAACAACATCAGGAGTGAGGCGCTAAATGAACTGTACCAGCACACCAGTGAGCAGCAGACAGCCCACCCAGATGCCTTTCTTATCTTGGCTGGGGATTTCAATCACGCAGACTTAAAGAGTGTGTTCCCAAAAATTCACCAACACATAGACTTTCCAACAAGGGGAAAAAACACTCTGGACTTTGTTTACACCACCCAGAGAGGAGCTTACAAGGCCCTCCCCCTCCCCCACCTCGGAGCCTCAGACCACATCACTGTCATGCTAATGCCTGCATACAGACCGCTCGTTAAAGTCACCAAACCAGTTCACAAACAGATTCAAGTGTGGCCGGAAGGGTCGTCAGAGGCACTTCAAGACTGCTTTGACACCACTGACTGGAATATGTTTAAACAGGCTGCCACATACAACAATACTACAACGGTCACAAAGTCCATCACTGTCCGGGCTAACCAGAAGCCGTGGATGACAGGGGAGGTCTACAGACTTCTGAAGGCTCGGAACGCTGCCTTTAGAGCTGGAGATGAGGAGGGCCTGAAGACAGCTAGGGCCAACCTATCCCGCGGCATCAAAGAGGCCAAGAGACAGTACTCCAGGAGGATAGCCCATCGTTTCAGCGACAGCAGAGACACGCGGAGCCTGTGGCAGGGGATACAGACCATTACGGATTACAAGCCCCCACCACAGACCTGTGACAACACCATCCCCCTGCTGAACGAGCTGAATGCCTTCTTTGCTCGCTTTGAGGCACAAAACAGCACCACTGCACAGAAGACTCCACCTCCTCCCGGTGACCAGGTGATGACGCTGTCCCCGGACAGTGTGAGGAGATCCCTCAGCAGGATCAATACACGCAAAGCTCCGGGTCCTGACAACATTCCTGGGCGTGTACTGAGAGACTGTGCAGTAGAACTCACTGAGGTCTTCACAGACATCTTCAACATCTCACTAAATCAGGCTGTTGTCCCCACATGCTTCAAAGCTACCACCATCATTCCAGTCCCTAAGAAGTCATCTCCATCCTGCTTCAATGACTACCGTCCAATAGCACTCACTCCCATCCTCATGAAGTGCTTTGAACGGCTAGTCTTGCACCACATCAAGTCTGTCCTCCCCCCCTCCCTGGACCCCTTCCAGTTTGCATATAGGTCCAACCACTCGACCGATGATGCCATCACCACTGCCCTCCACCCAGCCCTCACACATCTGGAGAAAAAAGACTCATATGTCAGGATGCTGTTCATAGACTTCAGTTCAGCATTCAACACAATCATCCCTCAACAGCTCACCCACAAACTGGCCCAGCTGGGGCTCAATACCCCTCTGTGCAACTGGCTGTTGGACTTCCTGACCGGGAGACCTCAAGCAGTACGGGTCGGCAGTAACACATCCAGCACCATCATACTGAACACTGGGGCCCCCCAAGGATGTGTGCTGAGCCCCCTCCTCTTCACTCTGCTGACCCACGACTGCACACCATCACACAACTCCAACATTTTCATTAAGTTTGCGGATGACACGACTGTGGTGGGTCTCATCAGCAACAGAGATGAGACAAACTACAGGAGCGAGGTGAGCCGCCTGGCCGGGTGGTGCAGTGACAACAATCTCTCTCTGAATGTGAAGAAGACGAAGGAGATTGTTGTTGACTTCAGGAGAGTACACACTCAGCATGCCCCTCTGACCATCAACGGTGCGACTGTGGAGAGAGTGAGCAGCACCAAGTTCCTGGGTGTGCACATCACAGAGGACCTCTCCTGGACTAACAACACTGTAGCACTGGCCAAGAAAGCACAGCAGCGTCTCTACTTCCTCCGCAAACTCAAAAGAGCCAGAGCCCCGACCCCCATCATGTGCACCTTCTACAGAGGCACCATCGAGAGCATCCTAACCAGCTGCATCACTGTGTGGTATGGCGCTTGCAACGCATCCTGCCGCAAGTCACTTCAACGAATAGTGAGAGCAGCTGAGAAGATCGTTGGTGTCTCTCTCCCCTCCCTCCAGGACATCTACAGCACCCGTCTCACCCGCAAAGCCCTCCGCATTGCAGGCGATCCCACCCACCCGACACACAGCTTCTTCAGTCTGCTGCCATCAGGGAGGAGACTGCGGAGTCTCCAGGCGAGGACCAGCAGACTGAAGGACAGCTTCATACATCAGGCTGTCAGGAAGCTGAACTCCCTCCCGTCCTTGCCCCCCTCCCCTCTTTCACCCCCATTTAACACAGCAACACACTAGGAACTCTGACTCTGTGACCCCCCCCCCCCCCCCCCCCCCCACGACCAACAAACTGTGACCGGCACCTGTCACTTGTGCAGCATTGGCTGATCACTACCTATCCAACATTGACTGCAAATTACCTCTTCGGATAGTCTGACAAAAAGCTATCCGAACTTGTCACTTTAACAGACTGATAAGCTCTTCTTGCACTACACTCATAACAAAACAAAACAAAACAAATCTGCACAGTTTTGTTTTTGTACATTCAACTGGTTTGCACTCCATCTGTTCTGCCATGTGCCTTATGCACTTTATCTATCTCTCTTTTTTTATTTTCTACAATGTCCTCAGACTGATAAGCTCTTTTGCACTACAAATATATCTACACAGTGTTGTTTCTATTTAACTGGTTTTGCACTCTATCTGCCATGCGCCTTATGCCACTTATCGATCTAATTCTTATTTTTTTTCTACAATATCCTCATTTGTATATTTGTATAGTTGTATGTACATATGTTTAAACTGTATTTATCTGTATCTGAACGTATTTAATGTTAACTGTATGCACCAAGAGTCTGAGAGTAATGCAATTTCAATTCTCTGTATGTATGTGCTGTACATGTGGAAGAATTGACAATAAAGCTGACTTGACTTGACTTGACTTGACAGATGGAAAGAATGTTTTAGTTGTGAAAGCAGTTAGTTTTGTTACTGTACCTTGTTTTTAGAAAATGTGGGCATTGAATGTATATTGAGAGAAAGCATTGAAAAGCGATTCACAGTCCTGTTTCACTCACTGTGGTAGACATTTTGACTTCAGTTTTTAGAAAAGGCATGTTAGCAATCGAAAAAACAAAACAAAAAAACGTCTCAGGTTACCTATGTAACCATGGTTCCCTGAAGGGAACGAGACGCTGCGTCGAAACGCATATGGGAACGCCTTCAGCGTGACCAGGCTCTGAATATGATGTGTAATCAGTCAAACAAGGGCGAGGCATCACGGGCGGGGTGACGTCACGACCAGGAAGCATATAAGCACGTGCGGTGGAGCCGGCTTCAGCTTCAAGTCCTGAAGCAAGCGCTGGCAGGGATGCCGGAAGTGTGGCAACGCGACGCAGCGTCTCGTTCCCTTCAGGGAACCATGGTTACATACGTAACCTGAGACGTTCCCTTCCAGGAACTTCGAGCTGCGTCGAAACGCATATGGGAACGAACTGCCTGGTGTCAGGAAGAAAGGACAGAGGAGCCGGGAGTGGCTCGGATGTCGAGGTCATAGAACCTAACGAAAGTCAGGGGCGTGGACCACCCAGCTGCTCAGCGCATTGGGAACGCCTTTAGTAGTGACCAGCTGTGAATATTGTGTGTAACACGTCAATAGAATTGACCCGGAGGTAATATAGCCTCGGTCGATGACGTCATCGGCGTGGGCCCGCAACACGAGGCTATAAAAAGATGAGCCACAGGTGCATCATCAGGATATTTTGTCTGAAGAGCAGTCCTGGGACATCTTCAGAACGGCAAAGCAGCGCAGCATGTCGTTCCGCTTTCTCAGGGAACAAGGTTACAGTTAAGTAACCGGAGACGTTCCCTTTCGAAAGCTACAATCGATGCTGCGCTGCTCAGCGCATTGGGAACGAGAATACCCACGCCGCCGTGCTTGAAAATGTCTGGACCCCACGGTTGTGCAGGTGTGCTCACAAGAACGCAAGAAGGCCTCAGACATTAGTTTGTGACATTGACTCAAGGACATGAGAGCCCAGAGTGGCATGAACATCCAAACTATAAAATCTTATGAATGTGTGCGGAGAGGACCAACCTGCCGCATCACAAACCTGTTGTAAGGGGGCACCCCTTGCCAAAGCACTAGAGGAGGCGACCCCCTGGTGGAGTGAGCCCTAAGACCTATAGGCGAAGCTTGACCGCGCGCCTCATAAGCAAGAGCAATAGCATCCTTGACCCAATGAGACATGGTCTGCTTGGTGGCAGCTGCTCCTCTGTTACTACCACCATAACAGACGAATAGTTGCTCTGACTTACGCCACTGGCTAGTGCGGTGGATGTAAGCCTGAAGAGCACGGACTGGACACAGTCTATGAGATTCCTCCTGCTCCGGCGTTGTGAACGGTGGAGGGCAGAAGGCCTCTAGAATGACCGGATGTACAGCCGAAAATGGAACCTTAGGCAGGTAATCAGGATGTGGATGCAAAATCACTTTCACCATACCTGGGGCAAAGTCTAAGCAGGATGGAGAGATAGACAGAGCCTGCATATCCCCAATTCTCTTCAAGGAAGTTATAGCCATGAGAAAAACCATTTTTAGAGTCAGAAGTTTATCAGACACTGATTCTATAGGTTCAAATGGGGTTTCAACCAGACCCTCGAGAACTGTAGCTAAGTCCCATGAAGGGATCTTGGTTTTTACTGGAGGGCTCAGTCGCCTGGCCCCCCGAAGGAAGCGAGAGAGCAGAGGATGTCTCCCGAGTGGCGCCCCGTCTACCAAGGCGTGGCAAGCCGAAAGAGCGGCCACATAAACCTTAAGAGTAGCAGGGCATGTGTCTGTTGATAATTTCTCCTGCATGAAGTCCAGAACTGAAGCAACCTGGCAGTTGACTGGATCTACATTGTGTAAAACACACCACCTTTCAAAAACACCCCATTTATTGGCATAAATTTGTCTAGTGGAGGAAGCTCTAGCACTCAGAATGGTCTCAATAACAGCAGGTTAAAGCCCAGTGTACCTCAGTTGGTTCCCATCAGGGGCCAAACGTGAAGATTCCACAGGTCGGGCCTGGGATGGAATATCGTGCCCTTCGCCTGAGACAGAAGGTCCCTCCTCTCCGGAATCGCCCACGGCGAGCCGTCGAGGAGAGATATTATCTCCGAGAACCACACTCTGTTCGGCCAACGCGGCGCTATTAGCAAGAGGCAAGACCCTTGTTGGCGAACTCTGGCTAGAACTCCCGGGAGCAGAGAAACTGGAGGAAACGCATACAGGCGCATCTTGGGCCATGTGTGCGCCATCGCATCCAGACCCAGTGGAGCTGGGTGACTCAGAGAGAAGTAGAGGGGACATTGCGCTGTCTGTTGTGAGGCGAAGAGGTCCACCTCCGTTTTGTAAAATTTGGTCCAAATCTGTTTCACTACTTCCGAGTGGAGTTTCCATTCCCCCATCGGTAGTGTCTGCCTGGACAGTAAATCTGCTCCCACATTCAAATGCCCTGGAATGTATACTGCCCTGAGTGACAGGAACTTGTCCTGGGCCCAGAGAAAAATCTGCCTCGCTATTCTGTTCAGATTGCGTGAGCGCAGACCTCCCTAGTGATTTATATAAGAGACTGCCGCGGTATTGTCCACCCGCACTAGGGCATGACAGCCCCTCAATTGATGGAGAAAATATTTCAGAGCCAGAAATACGGCCATCAGCTCGAGGCAATTGATGTGCCAATCGAGCTGATGGCCCTCCCATTCCCCTTGAGCTGGACGGCCATCTAAGACCGCTCCCCAGCCCATCAGGGAGGCGTCCGTCGTTAGTAGTCTGCGACGACACGGCGCCCCTAGAGTGGGACCCAAGGCGAGAAACCGGGGTCTGAGCCACAGAGATAGTGTACGAAGCCCACGGCGCGTCACTTTTATTAGCCTTTGAGGATTGGCTCTTGGATGAAATCCTCTGGCTTTCAGCCACAACTGAAACGGTCTCATGTGCAACAGCCCCAGAGGAATCACCGTGGATGCTGAAGCCATGTAACCTAACATCTTTTGGTACTGACGAATAGTGCGATCTTGACCTAGCCTGACTTTGCTCATGGTCTCGATACGAGCAGGAGACAGTTGTGCCCGCATCGTGATCGAATCCCAAACGATCCCGAGATAAGTCGTTCTCTGGGTAGGAGAAAGAACACTTTTCTTGGTGTTGAGTCTCAACCCTAGAGAAACTAGATGAGCTAACACGATGTCTCTGTGTTGGAGCGCCATCTCTCGCGATTGTGCTAATATTAACCAATCGTCGATGTAATTCAAAATGCGAATGCCCTGGAGTCGTAATGGAGCCAGTGCTGCATCCATGCATTTTGTGAATGTGCGGGGTGACAAGGCTAGGCCGAATGGAAGAACCCGAAATTGGTATGCTTCGCCCCCGAAAGCGAACCTCAGGAATTTACTGTGTTGTGGCAATATTTCTATGTGAAAATATGCGTTCTCCAGATCGATCGTGACGAACCGATCGTGATGTTGAATTTGCGTCACGACCATCTTGACGGTTAACATCTTGAACTTGAGCGCTTTGACTGCACGGTTTAAGCCTCGAAGATCTAAGATTGGACGCACCCCCCCATCCTTTTTGGGAACCAGGAAGTATCTGCTGTAATAGCCCAACTCTCTCTCTGGAAGAGGAACATGTTCTATGGCCTCTTTGCTCAGAAGAGTTTGCAGCTCTTGTGACAGTACGTGCATCAGCTCCGGTTTCACGGAAGTGAAAACCACGCCATTGAAACACGGAGGACGACGAATAAATTGGATTCTATATCCTATCTGCACTGTGCTTAATACCCACGCAGAAATGCCTGGCAGAAGTTTCCATGCTGCCAGACTCTCTGAGAGTGGTATTAATTTTAATACTTCCTTTTGAGGGTTCAGATTAGATGTTCCGCATCCGGAATAACAGCCGGAAACAACGGAACATCTAACATTTCACTGGAAACCGCTGCCCCCCGAAGCACGTGAGGTGGCGGGGATGGAGTGGTTTTGTGAGGGTAGCGGGAAGGGGCGAAGAGATCTTGAATGCGCCCCCACCAGATTGGGCGCCAGACCATCAGGACTTTCGCTTCTTGTTAATAATAGTCCTGAGGTCTGGCTTGGGAGGTTGCTGAGCGCGGCGAGCCTGTCCCCAGTCTCTACGAGGGGGAGCACGCTCCGCCACGCTCTGCTTTTTAACCTCCCTAGCTTTTGAAGGACCGGCGCGGGGCTGGGTGGCAGACGGCCCCTCCCCTTGAGTGCGGCGAGGAAGGAACTGAATGAATGCTTCTTCGTGTTTCTTCACCTCTTTAAATCTGGCCACTACGGTGTTCACGGAGTCGCCAAACAAACCAGAGGGAGAAACAGGGGAGTCTAACAGAAACAAACGATCTTTCTCTTTAATACCTGTCAGATTCAGCCACAGGTGCCTCTCCGTGCTGACTAAAGCACTCATTGAACGGCCGATGGCACGGGCCGTTTGCTTGGTCGCACGGAGAGACAGATCTGTGGCTCGACGAAGCTCAGAGAACGCCTCCTCGTCGATGGTACTGCCCATACTCAAATCCTTCAACAGGTCAGCCTGGTATGCCTGTAACAGTGCCATAGTGTGCAGCGTAGCACCAGCCTGACCTGCAGCTTGGAAAGCTTTACCCACTAGTGATGATGTTATACGACAAGGTTTAGTGGGGAGGGTAGGTTTCTTTATCGAAGATGCGGCTTCGGGCGAGAGATAGCTCGCGAGCGTCTCTTCAACCCGAGGCTTCTCCGTATACCCCCGCGACTTCGCACCCACGATAGTCGAAAAAGTCAACGTCGAAGGCACAAAGACGCGAGAAGTATATGGTTTACTCCATGACTTAGACAGCTCATCATGGAGGTCCTCGAAAAAGGGGAGAGACTGATGTTGTCCCCCTGCCACCGGACAGAAACCTATCCTCTAGCTTACTACGTTTGGGGGTCTCTTGTTCACGTGGCCAGTCAATCTGTAACCTGGCCACCGCGCGAGTAACCACCTCTAGCAATTCCTCGACAGATTTCTTTTCGCGAGAGAAATGCTCAGAGGCTGGCTGCTCGTGATCTAAAGAACCAAGAGATATATCATCCCCCTCCTGAACCGAAGAAGCACCAGAGCGCACTTCGAGATCACGAGACGGGATGTTAGGATCTGGTGACGCAGCAAGCGAAAGGGACGGACCCGTCTCTTGCTCGTCATGCAGATCCATACGAGAGCCCCACGATGGTAATGCGGGTGCGGACTGGAAATAGTTCAGACGGGAGCGAAGCATCTTAACTGTGAGCTGGTCACAATGCTCTTCCCCCAAACAAACAAAACAATAATCGTGTGTATCCAGCTCAGACATGGGACGGGAGCATGGAGGAACACAACGCTTACTGATTTGTTGGCTCATTTCTCTTTGTTGTAACATGAGAGAAAAAAGATTTGCAAACCTGCCAGAATGTTTCTTCGACGCACACATGCACAGAATGGTCTGAAGACAAAAGACCTGATGATGCACCTGTGGCTCATCTTTTTATAGCCTTGTGTTGCGGGCGCACGCCGATGACGTCATCGACCGAGGCTATATTACCTCCGGGTCAATTCTATTGACGTGTTACACACAATATTCACAGCTGGTCACGACTAAAGGCGTTCCCAATGCGCTGAGCAGCGCAGCATCGATTGTAGCTTTCGAAAGGGAACCTCGTGAACGCTCGTCACATCAACCTCCTCAGAGGAAGAGAGACGAAGCATTGAGCCCTCGTCTCGGGGGAAGAGACCGCTTCCACACCGAGAGACGGGGCGCCAGATCTGGCGGATATGGGAGGATATAAGGACATGCCAGATCAGCCTGCGAGCCCCACGAGTGGAGCCGCCGCTCTGCCTCGGCAGCAGCGGGACCGGCACCGCGTGGGGAGCTCGCGAAGGCTCCCTTCTCGAAGAGAGCCCTCCGGGTGCGGAGACCGATTCTGCGTGCTCCGCACCCAGGCAGACCACGCACAAATCGTGTGTGTCCTCGCTCGTGATATAGCGAGGCTTATAGCGATATAGCGATAGCCCTTGGCTTTGGCATGATACTGAATGCTTTCCACTTAAAACTAGGACAAACAACAGTAAATAAGACTGACACACACAGAGCGCTTCGCTGAATGACAAAAAGCTGAAGCCGGCTCCACCGCACGTGCTTATATGCTTCCTGGTCGTGACGTCACCCCGCCCGTGACGCCTCGTCCCTGGTTTGACTGATTACACATCATATTCAGAGCCTGGTCATGCTGAAGGCGTTCCCATATGCATTTCGACGCAGCTCGAAGTTCCTGGAAGGGAACTGTAAATATTAAATTAACCTGAGCAATACAAAGACACAGTAGCCATGTTACCTCAAGTGCCAGTTGCTCCATGCTCCTGTGTGAAAACTGATTTACTTGATTGAATGTGATAAGCCAAAGTTTGTGAAAGAAAAAAAGCTTTCACTTTCTACGCAAAGGTAGCTGTCTGGCTCCCCTGATACCAGAGCAGAGAACCATTGGCGGCAGTGTTGGGTAAGTTACTTTCAAAAAGTAATTAATTACAGTTACTAATTACTTCATCAATATTGTATTTAAATTACTTTACTAATTACTCTATCTGAAAAGTAACTTAGTTACTCAATAAGTAACTTAATTATTCAAATCGCTAATTAGGCTACATCTTAAAATCCCTATAAACCTTAATAGAAATTAAACTATTCTTTCAATTCGAGTCAAACATAGAATAGTTTAGCCTTTTTAGCTTTAAAACAACTGTAATACTTAAACATTTTTATGAAAAAAATGTAACCACCTTTGGTTAACAAATAGAAATACTCTGCAAAATATCTGAATAACAAAAAGGCTTAAAAGTTAAACAATACATTTCAGTTTGGCAATATGTTCAGGAAAAGCCCAACTAGTAAAATCTGTACAGGTTTATGTCAAAATAACACGTTAACTAATGTAAGAAAGAATAAATTACAGAAGTGATCTTCTCTGCTGAATAATGTCAGATCGCGCTGTTCTTATGAGGTAAATTTCTCATAGCAGGTCTTCTTTCAAAAATGATGAATATTAGATGATTTTTTTTTTTTTCTTAATATTTAAAAAAAAAAATGTTTCTAGGTCAGGGCATATGCGCGCAGGTGACTGCATATAATGAGCTCAGACACGGGAATGACTGTACCTTGCTTTATTCATACGGATTCTTTTTCATACGGATTGCATAATCAGAAACATTAGTTTTTAATTTGAATTCGTTCAAGTGTCAAGTAGACACTTCAAGATTTTTAGATTCTATTGATTTTAGTCTTATAGTCAGAGCCGGGGTGGGATGGGAAGCGTGCAATCTGTGATTGCGTGCAGTTTCTGACGCTCGCTAAAGCGTGCAATCGCTTTCTTATGTGCGCTGTTTTACCGGTTTCACTTTCGCTTTCGAAACGATCACCTTCAGCAAGAAGGGGAGAGGATGGAAAGTGGGGGGCACCGTAACTCTGCCCGCAAATGCCCCCTCTTGGTGCCGGCCCTGATTTGAGTATTTAAGGTTTCTCTGTGAATCAGGAAAATCTGAAAGTGAACGCACCCGCACGCGGAGGGTTAAAGCCGCTGCATTCAATATCTTTAGACGGTAAATTTAGATTTCAAATTCAATATTGCTTTTAGAACTGTTGAAATTATTTACTGTATGTAACGCAAGTACTTTATAAGTAACTGTAATTAAATTACCTAAAAATGAACAGTAATCCCTTACTTTACTTTTTCAGTGGATAAGTAATTTAATTACAGTAACGCGTTACTTAGTAACGCGTTACACCCAACACTGATTGGCGGCATGTTTTATACTGAATGCCATATGTGCCGAAAGCTGAGTTTATTCACTTACTTTACCCTTAAATATACCTGGGCATGTCACATAACCTGCTTTTTGGAATACTCCCCAGATCCAGCTAATCAAGGTCTTCAGGATCACTAGAAACTTCCAAGCAGGTCTGATTTGGAGCTGGTTGGAGCTAAACTCTGCAGAGCTGCGGACCTCCAGGAATTGAGTTTGAGACCACTGCTCTACAGGCAGTGTTTGCTTATAGCCATGTATAAGCAAACACAAAACTATATTTTTTGTGAGGTTTTGTACCTCACAAAACTATATATTTTGGTCAGACTTGTGAGGTTGTACAACAGTCCTACAATTGATCTACAACAAAATAGAGAGAATTTTCGTGATAACTTTGGTGATAAGCAGCACTATTGTCATGCTCACAGTTACAACATTTTATTTTAACTCTCTCATCGCACGATTATTATGACCTATGCTCTTAATGTCAAATGCAGAAATGTTAATTCATGACCTCGCAGCACGTTGTCCGTCAGCAGATGTCGCTGTTTTAATGTCATAAATGTCTTTTTTGTTGTTAGCATAACTGTTACAAATAAACATACATTTTATATTTCAAAAAGTTTTTAAAATATGCTATATAATATATAAAAAAAAATATATAAAACTCTTTACAATGTAAAATGTATATTTTTTTATGCCGGTGTCCATCAGCGAATCTGCTGACGGACACCATGCTGCGTTGTCACAGGAACATCCCAGCTGAAGATAATGAGGAAATCACATCGTTCCCTTCACTAAGTGCATTCCAAACGACTACATAATGGCACGCACGTGCCCTGCTCACTCCGAAGTCCCCACTCCAAGGGGATAGGGATGATCACTTCCTTTTGGAATTTGCCCGTGAACTGTTCGGTACACGATACGCTTACCGTTACACCCCTATTGAATATATTTTAAAAACTTACTAATTACTTATAGAGCCCTGAATGGTTTAGCACCCCTGTCATGACTTTGGTCTGATTGGCAGGTTGTTGTCCTTGTCTGTGTGTGTGTGTTTGTTGTTGGGAGCACATGGGGTTTGTTTTGACAGATCACCATGTGCTTGTTGTCTTCATGGTTCCCCTCCCCATTGTTATCCTATTAACTATTTTAGCTGGTGTCACACCTGCAACTTATTTCCTCATTTCTCCCTCTAGTTCCTTTTGTGTATAGTCTTGTGTCAGACCGTTGTTGTATGTACACGCTACGATTAGGCCGTGCAGGAGGGGGAAGCCCTCAGGGGGTATCCGGAGGGTCGGTTGTTTTTGCCGGCTGCGCTGCATCCTGAGGTTCTCTGGTGGGGTCATGAATACATGGTAACCTGTCATCAAGGGGTTCAGAGATTGCTGGCTGCCATCCGTCAGCAATTCTGGTAGCTATCCATGACCCAGGATGTCAGGCAGTTTTGCTTGGTGTGTCCTCAAAATAAGACATCTAATCAGTCTCCCGTTGGTCTGTTGCAGCCCTTGCCCATTTCTTCTCTTCGTTGTTCACACCTGGCCCTTGATTTTGTCTCTGGCCTTCCCCAATCAAGAGGCAACACCGTGATTATGACGGTGGTGGATCGCTTCTACAAAGTGGGCCATTTTATTCCCTTGCACAAACTGTCCTCCCCCAAGGAGACAGCACAGGTGGTGGACTACATCTTCCGGATTCATCTTCCGGTGAATGTGGTCTCTGAAAGAAGAACCCAGTTTGTCTCCCGGTTTTGGAAAGAGTTCTGAAGACACATTGGGGCCTTGACGAGTCTGTCTTTAGGTTTTCACCCTCAGATCAATGGGCAATCTGGGTGAGCCAAGCAGGATCTCGAGAGAGCTCTCCACTGCCTGGCATCACATAGTCTGAGCTCCTGGAGTCAGCAGCTACCATGGGTCGAATATTTCCACAATTCCCTGCCTGTAGCATCCATAGGTATGTCTCCCCGTCAATGTTCCATGGGTTATCAACCACCTCTTTTCCCTGCTCAGGAACTCGAAGCTGCAGTCCTGTTTGCCTTGGCCTTCGTCCATCGAAGTCGGCGCACTTGGAGGAGGGCTAAGGCGTTGGCCCAGGCTTCCAGACACAGCAGCAGCTAATTGTCATAGGACTCCTTCTCCTCCAGTATGTGTGTGGTCAGAAGGTATGGCTTTACACCAAGGACCTGCCTCTCCGGGTGTTTCTCATAAGCTGGCACCCAGGTTCATTGGGCCATATTGCATCTCTAAGGTTCTGAGTCTGGTGGCAGTGCATCTCAGGCTTCCTCACACGCTTGGTCAGGTTCACCATGCCTTTCTGTCTCGTTTTAGATGTGTTGTCTGTGTTCTGTCACAGCATTCATGCTGAAAACCAGTGCTGCCACTCAGTCTTTTTAGTAGCCCCTCACTGGATCCACATCTAGGTGGTGGAGATTGGTAGGTTTAGAGGTGGAGATGGGTAGGTTTGGGAGTGGAGATGGTTGGTTTTAGGGATCAGGGGGTGGAGACAGGTAGGTTTAGGTATATGTAAGCTGGGAGGAGTCGGATCTGGATCCAACCACACCCTCTGGATCTTGTGTTCTGCAGTGAGGACCATCTCAGTCTTTTTGCCACTCAGTGGGCGGAGCCGCACTCACTCCAGCTGACGGTGATGTCACGTGCATACCCTCTATACCAGGGGTGCCCAACTCTGTTCCTGGCGATTGACTGTCCTGCAAAGTTTAGCTCCAACTCTAATCAAACACACCTGAAGCAACTAATTAAGGTCTGCAAATGTGACTTGACTTGACTTGGTATACTCCATATTGATGTTTCCGTTAAAATTTCCCACACTGTTGTTTACCATTAATTATTGCTGCTACATGCCCATACCTTTGACAGCTGTAACACCTAAGAGGTGGTGGTACATATTCTCAAACCATTTAACTCAGAGCCTGCGTCCCAATGTGCATACTATCCATACTAAATTCTATGTGATATTAGTCATTTTCAATACTATTTAGGGAAGATAGGGTGGATAGTATGCATATTGGGACGCAGGGATAATCCCATCAATCCATCACATTTAACACCTGTTTCAGCTCATTAGCAGGGTCTGGGTGTGGCTTATGAGGCAGACATGCAAAATGTGTGTTGGTTAGGGGTACCCACGACAGGTTTGAGGACCACTGGGAATGCTTCTGCATGAGCTGGTGTCTGTAGCATGTGTGGGATCATGCCAATCCCTGATGGGCTGAAAGAGGTCAGGTGATATAGTGTGGTGCATCAGCAAAACCGTAAAAAGTCATCTACTTTATGGAATCCCCAGTTTTCTTTGTCCTCAGGAAGCCTTTTGTTTGCATGTGAGTGAAAAAAGAAAGAAATATAAATTTGTCTAGTGTAATATGTTCTGTGTGAAAGTACTCCAGTGGCCTGTTATTCAAAGCTAATTGAACAAGTTTTATAGCAGGTTTAGAGCTGATAAAACCAAACAAATCCAACCAGGTTTAAATCAGGGCTCTATACCTGATCTAATATCTGATATACCTGCCTAAAACATTTTAGGCAACATGAAATTGGCTTTTCTTTTAGTGGAGTTCATCGCAGTAGTAACTTGCGCTCTACAGCCACCCTGCCCCGGGGCAAATTTTGTTCTGAGTAAGAGATCTGAAATCACTCCAGTTTCTCTTATTCCAAATTAAATGTCACTACATAGTAAAATATTTTTAAAGACAAAATCATTGTATATTATTTATATACTCATAGTACTCTTAATCTATTCTAAAAAATAAATAAATGAATAAATAAATATTTAGCAATATCATTAAGCATTTTAAGGGAATTTACAGTATATTGTATATAGATAACATGCTATATAAATAAGCCTTAGAATCAATAGCTAATGCTTTAAAAAATTACTACATGTGAGCTTACATGTTCAAGTCTCTGTATACCTATATATTTGATCAACTATATAAACAATATAAATACAGTACAGGACAGCAAGATGTTTTCTTTTAGTTGCCCTCTTTCGTGGTCAGCTCATGACTTCTTGCTGTGTAAATGTATTTAAATTCTTCATATTTTTCAATCTTCGGCAGAAGAGAGAAGTGAATCGTGCTAAATCTCTTGAGAGAAGTGAATCTAAGTTTATCTGTGTTTCAAGGCTTGTGATTGGCTCTTCACTACTGATGACAAATTTTCATGTGCCATATTTATTCATGAGCTCAGGATCAAAGCCTGAGTTGACAGAGAACATTAATTATCACCATCATTGTACCAACAAAGGCTGATTGAATTGGTTTGGTTTTGTCAACTCAAAACTAATCCCATAACAGGCATCATGGCACAGGCCCCAGGTTCAGTGGGTTTACTACACTTGCTAAAAATGTTCTCTGTCTACTCAAGGTTTGATCAAAGGTTTGCGATTAAATCTGGAGCATGTGCACCTGAAAGTTTGACATGTGCACATATATAGTAAAGCATTTGTTTGATTCACTTCTCACAGGAAAGTCGGCTCAATTTGCATCACTGCTGAAGAGATCATTATGAAAAAAAAATCATGAATTTAAACACATTTGCATGACAGGGAAAAAAAACACAGCTGCTGCCACAAAACTTTGAGCAGGCAGCTGGAATAAAATATAAGAATATTTAAGCCAAATTTTTTTTTTTTTTTTTTTTTTTTGAGGAAGTCTGTGAAAAATTATGTTTTATGGTCACATGGGATACGGGATAAAGTGTATACTTAATTAAAATATTTCTGCAGTCATAAAAATTCTTATATACTGTATCTCAGCCCAGTTATCACATTCATCACATTCTAGGGTAACTATTATATATATATATTAAAAAAAAACCTTATACAGCACTGATATACTGGTATACTGAGATAAAGGACATAAGTTACCCCAACGGTCACTATTGTTGCCATCCTCGTGTTTACTCACTCTGTGACCACACTCAACAAAACTGAATAATTGTATATACAGTGCTGCTGGAAAGTTTGTGAACCCTTTAGAATGTTCTATATTTCTGCATAAATATGACCCAAAACATAATCAGATTTTCGCACAAGTCCTGAAAGTAGATCAAGAGAACCCAATCAAACAAATGAGACAAAAATATTTTCTTTGTCATTAATTTATTCAGGAAAATGATCCAATATTGCATATCTGTGAGTGGCAAAAGTATGTGAATCGCTTGGATTAGCAGTTTTATTAGTTCAATTTAAAGGTGAAATTAGAGTCCATCTGTGCAGAGGTGTAAAAAATCTGTAAAAGAAAAAAAGTGCCTAATATGTGGCCTTTAAACAATTGATATGATGGTGGAGGGGTCAAGCAACTCAAGCAATCAATGCACAAACTTTGCGCAAGACGGTGAATGTCAATTCACTACAGAGAAAGTGAAATTAATAAAACTGACGACTAACGCTGCATTAACGGCACATATTCTCTCTGAGCCAACGAGAGACATCTAATCTAACATATGCTGATAACGGTATATAACTGTCCTAAATTATTCCCTTAATATTTCTCTTGTGGCTCGTATAATGAAAAACATGAGAAGAAACGTATTTCGCATTAAACAGGTTGTTTTTTGAAAATCAGTGCCTGAAATAAAGCTGCTCTGAATTGTCATTGATGACTGCAGTGTTAATAATTTTAATTATAGGCCTATAATTCATTGCTTAAATTAATAGACCTGTTTTAAAAAATCTTTTTAAAAACATTTTCATCATGCAGTGATGCGCTATGGAATTATTGCGGGGCAGTAATTTAATAATAAAACTAATCTAATAATAATAATAGGCCTAATAATAAGAACAGGCTAAATCTACTTAATATTGCCAATTTTCTATGCGTATTTCTGGCTATCATGCAAATCAGCACGGGGAGGTTATCACCTGCAATGTGTGCCCCTGTGGAAATAGTTTTATGAATTGTAAAAAAAAAATATTGTTGTTTTTATTAAATTGAAAAAAGAAAAAAATCCCAACTTTCTCTCTTTTCTATAAGCTATTCGTTCATAAATTAGAAGCTTGTTTTTATGTGTATGTATTTATATGAAATTAAAAGTGGAATATTAATTGTCAAAATATAATTGTTTGTGTGTAACAAACAAATATTATGTATTAATAATGTTTTATATATATATATATATTATATATAATCTAAAGTACATTTAATAAGCCAGTAAATAAGAACAATATGGAGGGAGTAATTTTACTACGTCAGCCATATGCCACATGTGCTCACAGCTGATTGATGATAGCTGATTTGCAATCTCTGGAGCAAGTTAGCCATGTATTGTAAGAAAACAGAGATGAAAAACAGAGTTTGCTCTGCACCGTGAATGGGTTATAATAGCATTTTTTAAAGTCAGTTTATTGGGTGGCCATCTTCAGAATGCACTCAAATGGCTATTTTTAGTGATGCCAACACAGTTTCACACCAACAACTTAACAGCTTTTTTTTGGGAGCCTGTCCACATTTGCTTCATTAAACGAAATCAGGATATAACTGAACAACTCTCCTTTTGTGTGCGTTGCACAGGATAAGGAGTTATATGAATTAGGAACGGCATGACGGTATTGTAAATTAATTTTCATTTTTTGGGAGAATTACCCCTTCAATCTAACAATTTCTGCTTGTATTGCTTATTGGCCTGACCTTCTCAGTAGAGATCATATCTGTCATATTACTGTCTCTATGATTAGTGTTGTGTCTTTGTATTTAGAGCTATAGCAACTTGTAGGCTATCCTCCCAATCATTACTTTTGTGCCGGCTTGGAAACCCAGACACAATACATTAGTTTTCACTCCGCTGAGTCCTAAACAAAGGCAGTCAAGAGAGGTTTTGTGCTTTTCCTCTCTTCTTTCCATTTCTCTTGCTGTCTTTCCAAGACTCTGATCCAAACATCTGGCCAGAAACTCCACATAGACAGTGAAACTGGCACGTTTACTGTTAACCCAGTCGACTTTGGGTTTTATCTTAGGAACACTGCGGTTTGCTTACAGTCTTATGTTTTTCTTTTCTTTTTTTTAACACACAAGAGGTAAATGACATTTTAAACTTTTTACTGTGGACATTTGTTGCTGTCTTGTTTTTCACAACAGTTTTACTATCCATACTAAGCCTGTATTTAATTCTTAATGGAACAGTCATTCCATTTCCAGTCATTTAAGATCCTCTTAAAAAGGCAGAAACGATTCCAGCTGAATCTCCTTCAAATGAAGTTAAGCTGAAGCAGGAAATAACTCTGTGCTGACATCACGTGGTGAGACTGATTCAAACACTGTCTCAAGACTAAAGATTGGGCCACAGCAAGCATGGATATCCACACAAATAATGACTTTTCCATGTATTTTCCAGACATTAAGCATTATTGGATAACCAGATTTCTTTTTTTTAAATGATTATTTTATCGAGACTGCTGGACTGATTTATTTTCTCTTTATTTTCTTTTCTTTTTGGAATTAATAGATTTAAAGATTTGTTGTATAAGTATAAATGTCACAAATAAGATCTTCAATTAAGATTTAGGTAACATTTAGGTAACACTTTATTTTAAGGTGTCTATAATACAGAGTAATTACCTTATTAAGCACTTAGTAGTAGCAGTTGTACTTACATGAAACAAAATGTACTTACCATGTAACTAAGTTATGGATCAGCCTGTACTTACAGTTTGTAATAAGAAGCTACTGTTACACACATGTATCAGGCCGAGTCTGTTACACAGCTACTAGCACACTTAAGTACAATCTTGATACACTTTATTTTAAGTAGCTTATTCTTGTGTAATATTCTGTAATTGTAATGTAATTAGAAAGGTATTACATGTATTTAAGCTGTGTACTGGTGGGTTAAATCAAACTAAGGTGGAGCTGGATAAGGTGTACAGTATAGATACACATGAAGTACACTTAAGTACAATCTTGATACACTTTATTTTAAGTAGCTTATTCTTGTGTAATATTCTGTAATTGTAATGTAATTAGAAAGGTATTACATGTATTTAAGCTGTGTACTGGTGGGTTAAATCAAACTAAGGTGGAGCTGGATAAGGTGTACAGTATAGATACACATGAAGTACACTTAAGTACAATCTTGATACACTTTATTTTAAGTAGCTTATGTCTGTGTACTTGTGAAACAGACTCGGTCTGATACATATGTGTAACAGTAGCTGTCTATTACATCTACATAATTACTAACTGTAAGTACAGGCTGCTCCATAACTTAGTTACATGGTTTCATGTAAGTACAATGGTTACTACCAAGTACTTAATTAGGTAATTACTCTGTATTATAGACACCTTAAAATAAAGTGTTACCGTAGTTTTAACTAGATATTGTAATTATTAAAATAAGAACATAGTATGTACATGAGTAACAGGATTGTAAAATAAAGTGCTACCCAAGTTTTTGATTACCCAAGCACATAAATTATAACATATTTTATTAGCAAACATATCTAGAAAATGCATTGGGAATCACAATTTAAAAATCCATAACATGAGAAGTTTTACATGACTAAATGAATGGTCTATGCTATTTAACAATACATTATATAGTCAATAATTTATATAATTTTCAGTTCAGTTTTCAAATTTTCTTTGTGAACTGCACTAGAGCATAGTTTGATTAAAAATATGTTGAAAGCGTGTTTGTGCATGCCTACTCTTTTGGATCATGGATGAATTTGACGACTTTGACTTCTTTGAGATGTTTAGCTTTTTGAAGAATAACTTTTCTTCATTTAAACAACAGAATGTGTGTTAAGGCTGGAACACACAACACAAGTTTTTGCCCGATTTACAGTCTAGACAAGTTAATGCTTGTTGCATGAAGTCAGTGCCAATCTGATTTCATAGAAAAATGCATAGTGTATAATGTCACAGACTTATTTTTATTTTATTGTTTTCATTTGTCACATGTCTCCTAGCAACAAGGCATGTGAGTTTGTTGTGTTAGGAACTACTTTGCAGGCTGTGTGTAATCTTCAGTCGTTATTATATGGCCAGTTTCTCTTTATGATGCACTTTGATTGTCCTGCCACTGGAGGGAGCAACACCTCACAATGGCTAAACAAGCTAATGATGGCCATATGATACATGTTTTGAGGCCATAATGCATCAAACACTAGTCTTTTTACTCGCAGCAGCCCTAAATATCACCTTTTTAAGCATCTCCCATGTGCATACTGCTGATGTGAGCTGTCAGTCACATAAAGGTGTTCGAATGCAATGCATGGCCTGCTGGAAGAGATAACACATAATGCACTGCAGACTGAGAGCTGTAGAAAACAAGAATGATGTATTTCAATTATTGTGTTGCTATATTTGGAAAGGAAAAAACACACACTCCCTGGAGGTCTATTAAACAAAGAAAAATGCTGCCATCTGACAGATTACAATGCAAAGGTCATCTGTATATTCTGCAGATGCATAAAGAACAAAAATTTTAATTTTGAAGCTGGATAATTTTTGCTAGTGCCTCCAGTTTGCAATGGCCTTGCCTTTTTTTCCCTCAGTCTTATGTACTGATCTATTCATATACTACCCTAGTAAAAATATTTCTCAAGACTTACTGAAATAAAATTTTTAATGAAACTTTATTTACAGTACAACTTGGCGCAATGCACATTTCTCAATATTAAGCCTAAAATGTATTTTAATGTAACTTTTGATGAGGACTGTATGATGTTTGAATAACATCGGCCTTTAAATGCAAGATATTTAAATTTCAATTGTTCCACTTTAGCACAATCAAATATACTTACCTATATTTATAGAATACTTATCATGAAATAAATTTTAGTATATTAATTTTTCACTTGGGACTTTTCAGACAAAATTTGAATGGAATTCCCCTCCAACAAAAATAGATCCAAATTAAGCTTTACTCAATATCCACAGACTATTTAAAGCATCCTGTAATCCTGCTCAGTCCACACTCACTGTTATGAGAATCCCTGCTTTAAGTAATACTGGAAGAGAGAAAACATAACATTCAAAAAATGTGTCCCTTACTGCTGGCAAAATCACACAACTCCTCTCCTCACTCTGCACCAGTCTATGTTATTCTATTTTTCAGAGCTCTTTGAACTTGTTTGGCTAATTATAGGGCCAGAACTAACTTTTGAATACTATATCGTCTCAGCTTCCTCTTCAGTTGTGAATAAGTATGGCTTGACTGATCATCTGATTGATCATTATTTAAAGCTGCAGTCTGTAACTTTTTTTGGTTAAAAATGATCCGAATTTATCAATATTTGAGCAAGTACATAACCAGCAAGTGTTCAAAACTATAGCCTTACTTTAGCCCGATTCACAACGGTTAGCTTATACAGTAATAATTTTTTCTAATTTGAGTGGTACAAGTAGGTTTTTGCGGGAAATTCGAGCATGCTGCTGCGTCATTACGTCACGTCTGTAAACATAAAGAAGTTGTCCCGGCTAGCATTTACATTTACATTTATCCATTTAGCTGACGCTTTTATCCAAAGCGACTTACAATTGCTATATATGTCAGAGGTCGCACGCCTCTGGAGCAACTAGGGGTTAAGTGTCTTGCTCAGGGACACATTGGTGTCTCACAGTGGATTCGAACCCGGGTCTCTCACACCAAAGGCATGTGTCTTATCCACTGCGCCATCACCACCCCTATCTCATGTGAGGATCCTGCAGGTGAAGCATCGTTTTTAGCCTTTTCTCACAGCAGCTAGAATAATTAAATGCATCATTTTGATGGCAGATTGTAATCCAGAAAGGATCATGTGTTTATTAAACACATGTGAATGAAATTAAATTATACAGTGGGGAAAAAATTATTTGATCCCCTGCTGATTTTGTACGTTTGCCCACTGACAAAGAAACTATCAGTCTATAATTTTAACGGAGTGTCTATTTACACTAAGTGCAAATAGCCCATCTTGTTGGCAAAGGCTATTTACACTAACTCCGCCCACTAACGTGTGATTGGGTTAGTCAACAATAAAAAAAAGAAGTTAGTTCAACATCAGTTTCAGTGGCATAGATGGTAAGTCATGTGTTTTTTGACGCGATCGACCCGAGTTCGATCCCACCTTTTGCCAAACATTTTTTTCTCCCTTGAAATAATCAAAAAGTTGAAAATAAAGTATCAGGTAGGGTTAGGGTAGGTGTAGGGAGGGCTTTATTGTCCCAATAAGGTGGCATCCATTTAATAATTTTGAATTAAAATTATAATTTACACTCAGTACGTTATTATTGCGTACTGTTTTATAATGTACTACAATACTGAGGTGAAGATAATTGCCACTATTTGCAATAAGTAGTATAAATAGCAGAAAATCTTGCTATTTTAACATAGTGTAAATATAGCTATTTGCACTTAGTGTAAATAGCATCTGTCACTAAAAAAATATGCTATTTGCACTTGGTGTAAATAGCATCTAATTGCTATTTACACTGAGTATAAATAGTATATATTGCTATTTGCACTTAGTGTAAATAGTGTCTATCGCTATTTACACTTAGTGCAAATAGCCGCTGCCTAATTTTAATGGTAGGTTTATTTGAACAGTGACAGATAGAACAACAACAACAAAAATCCAGAAAAAAAGTTATAAATTGATTTGCATTTTAATGAGTCAAATAAGTATTTGATCCCCTATCAGTCATCAAGATTTCTGGCTCCCAGGTGTCTTTTATACAGGTAAGGAGCTGAGATTAGGAGCACTCTCTTAAAGGGAGTCTCAGCTTGTTACCTGTATAAAAGACATCTGTCCACAGAAGCAATCAATCAATCAGATTCCAAACTCTACACCATGGCCAAGACCAAAGAGCTGTCCAAGACTGTAGACCTACACAAGGCTGGAATGGGCTACAAGACCATCGCCAAGCAGCTTGGTGAGAAGGTGTCAACAGTTGGTGTGATTATTCGCAAATGGAAGAAACACAAAATAACCGTCAATCTCCCTCAGACTGGGGCTCCATGCAAGATCTCACCTCCTGGAGTTTCAATGATCATGAGAACGGTGAGGAATCAGCCCAGAACTACACGGGAGGATCTTGTCAATGATCTCAAGGCAGCTGGGACCATAGTCACCAAGAAAACATTTGGTAACACACTACGCCGTGAAGGACTGAAATCCTGCAGTGCCCGCAAGGTCCCCCTGGTCAAGAAAGCACATGTACAGCCTGTCTGAAGTTTGCCAATGATTCAGAGGAGAACTGGGTGAAAGTGTAGTGGTAAGATGAGACCAGAATCAAGCTCTTTGGCCTCAACTCGCCTTGTTTGGAGGAGGAGGAATACTGCCTATGACCCCAAGAACACCATCCCCACCATCAAACATGGAGGTGAAAATATTATGCTTTGGGGGTGTTTTTCTGCTAAGGGGACAGGACTACTGTAGCACATTAAAGGGACGAAGGACGGGGCCATGTACCGTCAGGGCCTGGGCATTGAAGCCAGCTAGGGCATTGAAAATGGGTCGTGGAAGAGTATTCCAGCATGACAATGACCCAAAACACACGGCCAAGGCAACAAAGGAGTGGCTCAAGAAGAAGCACATTAAGGTCCTGGAGTGGCCTAGCCAGTCTCCAGACCTTCATCCCATAGAAAATCTGTGAAGGGAGCTGAAGGTTCGAGTTGCCAAACATCAGCCTCGAAACCTTAATGACTTGGAGAGGATCTGCAAAGAGGAGCGGGACAAAATCCCTTCTGAGATGTGTGCAAACCTGGGGGCCAACTACAAGAAACATCTGACCTCTGTGATTGCCAACAAGGGTTTTGCCACCAAGTACTAAGTCATGTTTTGCGAAGGGGTCAATTACGTATTTGACTCATTAAAATGCAAATCAATTTATAGCTTTTTTGAAATGTGTTTTTCTGGATTTGTTTTGTTGTTATTCTGTTTCTCACTGTTCAAATAAACCTATCTTTAAAATTATAGACTGATCATTTCTTTGTCAGTGGGCAAACATACAAAATAATATACAGATAGCCGGGGATTACACAAGATTTGTATATGAAAGAAAACCAGTTCGAAGGGAGCATAGTTTTCTTTTTGGGCTAAAAGAATTTCTTAATATGAAATTCGAATGGTATGACAATTAGATATTAGACTGTACAGAAATTGAAATCTACACGCTAATACACTATACTCATAGTCACGCAATGCTGATGTTGTTAATATTAATAATTGAGAATAAAGTATAACAATAATAATAATTTGCACGGTTTGGTGTGTTATGAGCTAACCGATCTTTAGATTTAATCTCTGTTGGTAGCGCGATTTATGGTAATGCTTTTTTCCTCAGTTGGTCAGAACAAACGTGGCAGACTTGTTACTAGTTCAGATGGCAGTATATGGTGAACATTCCGATTTGGGTCATATATTCCAAGACGTAGGATAGAATCTGTGATTTCTGAGTACAGTATCCAGACCGGCCAGTGACTGACAGCTACACATTCACCTCAAAACATTAGATTCATTCGCGCTGGAGCCGTGCCGGAGCACAACCCACGCAAGCAAGATAATTCCACACACAGCTGCAATTCCAGGTTTTCAAACAGAGATGTTAACAAAGAGGCTAAACTTACGGACTGCAGCTTTAAGCTTAGCCTGACCTTCTCGCTCTTGTTCCCCCCCACCTATGCTGATGGTTTCCTCATTGTCTTCCAGAGTGTACATCATGATGCGCTTGAAGATGTTGAAGAGAATTAGAGAGAGTACCAGCTACAGAAGAAGTCCTTTGAAGTGGACTGCACTGGTGGCCTTGTCATGACGCTGGGGCTGATGTTGTCACCCATAAAGCTGTGTACCAGACCCAATCAAGCACTTTCTTGAAATTCACAAAAACAAAGACTATGTCCTGCCCTGGAATCCAGCCTGTTCCTCTGCAATTATGTGAGCTTGAGAGATTCAGTATTGTTTTTCAGACGAACTTAATAGCTGCTGAACTGAAGTTGATGGTCATGGTGTCTACATTCATCTACATACATACATCTGCATTCAGGATGAGCAGTGGAGCAAATTTGATTCCAATTGTTACATTCAAGATTTCTGCCACCTTGGGATCTCGCAATTTGTACAGACTGAAGACCTTCAGTCTGGTGCTCTTTGCATTTGTCATGTTTTTCAGTTGAAGGCAAAAATGCATGATTGTTTCTAATATCATCTTTCGGAAAGATGATAAATGTGTCTTGGCGATGTTGATGCTGGATTAAAAGCACATTAAAAGAACTAATTGATCTTGTTCTGTTGCTCTTTGCACAGTGTGATGCAAAGATTATTGATAATGTTATGCCTACTGCTTTAAATGCTTGTGAAGTTTGGGACCAACAATGCCTGGCAAATTACACTCAATGGGACAAAAAGCCAGTAGAAGTCTCAAGATGCCATTTTAAAAGTTATTTTTATTTGAGTGCCACTGGTAAAATAAAAGTAAAAACAGTAAATTTGAATGTTATCGGGTCAGCGATTCCTGTTTTTTTTCTTATTATTTTTATTCATTACTAAGCACATTATTTATTCAAATGTATTGTTGTTTGGTATAGAGTATAGCTCTTTTTCTTGTCATTACTTGTTTTGTGTATAATGCTTTGGCAATATTGTATGTAAACAATCATTAAACTAAATTCAATTTCAAATTGAATTAAGAGAGAGCAAGGGAGAAAGACTAATGGTGTGTTGGCTGATTGTGAATGCAGACTCTGTGGTAATAGTGAGGTTGGTTGGTAAATGCGAGAGATAAGGAACTGTGAACTGATTCAGAGTCAAAAAGAGGAGTTTCCTCGTCCATGGCATTATCAGTCTTTCCTTTCTTCTGCTGTCAATGGCACAGTCGCTCTGTAAAGAGAAATGCTCACTCAGCCCCTGTGCTGATTACAACATCACCCTTTGCCAATTGCCACTGACGAAGGAAACAGAGAGGAAAATGAGAGAGAGGCGGATGCTGGGGAGGGCATAAGAGGAAAGTGATCATTAATGAGGCAATGGCAGATGCTCCAATCCGTCGAGTGGATTCATCCGTCAGGATAATAACACCGCTGGCTCCTCTCTACTCAGGCCTGTGTCTGTTACTGAGCGAGACAGACACACCTGCCATTCTCTCACGATTTACACTGCTCAGCCTGATACAGTGCACTGAATATGGATCATATATAGGATGCTGTAATCACAAGGCTTTTTGATGTCCGATGGTGTTTTAGACACTCTTCGGACATGCTTGAGCATCACAAAACATATCCTCAAAAGAACAAAATTGTAGTGTGTAAACGTCATTGTGTAGGTGTGTTTGTTAAGGTGTGTATGTGGTAAACTACATCTCTCAAATCTGAAGTGTCTGAAGAAATAAAAGGTTGCAAAAAGACACTTTAAAATGATTTTCTGAAATTGGGTTTGATTAACTACACACAAACATCCTCCCCACTGCAGACTGTTTACTGCAAGCTGTAAAAACAAACAGCTTGTTGCAATCCAATGTCACTGGTTTTGTGACATAACAATACTATACTGTATGTTTATGCAGAGCTGCAACAGAAAAACCAGGTAACACTTTCTATGAAGTCCATAATACATTATAAGGGTATTCTTAAGGCATTGTAATGAATGCATAATGCATTATAAAAAAGCTTATAATATGTTATATCATCTTATGAATAATCATAACAACAATTGTGATACATTATAATAATGCTTACGCATTTCTACGCAAATCTTTGCAAATCTACTTTTATTTATAATGACATATATCTTGACATTGTTTATTTAAGATCTGCATGCACAGTATCTTACTACATCTTGTTGTGGAGTGTTATTTGAGTGTTCGCTGTGAGGCTAATATTAATTTTGATGTGAGCTAGTTAATAATTTCACCTGAAAAAAATGCAAAGTTTTGGTCCCCTTAGTCTATTGACTATAAGCAACTTTGCTACCACATGTCATCGAACTATCATTAGAGTATTAGTAGGCTCAGGTTAAGGTTAGGGTTGGTAGATTGTTGACATACTTGCAAAGTCACTTATAGTCAGTTTGTCTGTTGGGGAACCATCAAAATAAAGTGTTAGCATATACAGTATTTAGCAGACATACTACTAATACTCCAATGACTGCTAGTTGACATGTAGAAGCAGAGTTATTTATCAACAGCTCTCTAAAGGGTACCATCAAAATAATCAAACTGATATTACAGTAAAAATAGTTCAAAGCAAATGTGTCATATTACACATTCACCTGATCTGATTTCTGATCTTAGGGCTGTTTGTAAGTAAAGTAGCATACGAAAGATGGCAAGATATGAGACTTATAATACATTATGACAAATATAATCCATTATAACTTAAGTGGATGCAACGTGTTCACTGTGTGTTATAAATCATTATACACTTAAGCTATAACCACAACTAAGTAAATATTATAATACATTAAAACTGTTCTTAGGAATATTCATAAGATGATATAACAATGATATAATAATGTATTATTAATATGGACTTCATAGCAAAAACACCTTGTGTAGATAAATAGTGATAAATAGATATATAGTGACTTTTTATGATAAAAATAATGTTTTTTATTTAAAATTTTTAAAAATACCTGCCTGAGAGGGAAATAATTTTAAACATGCTTTTTAAAAGACAGTTTTGGTAGCAGGACTGGGAAAAAAAGCATCCATCTTCCACTTAAAAAATGTGTAAAGAATTAAATAAAATTACCTGAGATGGACCAATGCATATTTTGAATAGTTAAATATGAGTATAACTAGATTCAGTCTGTAAAAAAATGACCCATATAGCCTACTCTTTGAATTTTTATGCCAAGGCTAATACTGATGTGTTAAACGTATTGTGGTACACATTAATTATGTTTGATATCATATCATACTTCAGCTGTTGTGAATGCATGGTTAATTTCTGTAAACTTCAGCCTGTAAGTCGAGCTCCAGTTGTCTCTCCGGTAACCGGGACTCACAGCTGCCCCGGGGCTGAGAGGAGGAGGAGGAGAGCCGGTGAGGAGGGGTCTCTCCTCAGATCATGACTTTAGCACAGATCACCCCTGCACCTGACCGAAAACTCACCGTGAGCGAACCGAGGATCTTACCGGGGTTACAGACCGCTGCGCTTCAAGCGGACACATCAACAGAAAGCGCGTCTCGTGCGCCTGAAGAAAGTGAAAGTGGGCATGTCGTCTTCCACAGAGATCGGCAGGTGAGTGCAGCGTTATTCCTGTGAGAACAATGCATCCGTGTTTAACCACAACGAGACATCGTCGAGCGGTGTATTGTTATGTAACTTTGCTCAACCAAATCGCCTGACCCTGATGAAGTTTGTGTGGGTGCCATGGTACACTGATGCTGTTAGACGGTAATACCATGGCTCTTTAATATACAGTCTGCTGCAGGCTACTGAATAACTGCTGTATTCATACCTTACTGACATTCAAAGTATGATACTTTCTTGGCAGCTTTTTGCTAGAAACCAAGTTTTATGAAAAGATAATCACTGTGTTGTGATATTAATGATTTTGTAAAAACCAGAAAATCTAGCACAGGGCCTATTTGTTACAAACCCCTTAAGAAAAGGCTTAGACATGTCAGTGCATTATTAATAGGGATATTTTTTACGTATACTACAGCTGAGGTTCTACTGCATTTCAGCTATGTAATATTTTGTGTTTATGAAGATAAAGGTCATTATTAATCTGAAGGATGTATAAGTTTATGTCATGTGAAACCTCTTGGGTAATTTCTCCTGACATCTCATGGCTGTTTTTCGCCTTTTTTATTGCAACATTTTTCACCTTTTTATTGCTTAATTTCTCTCTCTATTTTATTTATTTTTTTGCTTTTTTTTAATTGCTTAATTTCTCTATATACCTAATCATACTGGTGTCCTCTCTCCTCTCTGAAACATAGTGTAAGAACCAGTTTTAAACCAGTTTGCGTAATACTTCTTTCCATCTGCTTCTGTGCAGACTTGGATGTTTTTCTGGACGGATGATGCAATGAAATTCTAAATTTCACGAGTATATTTTGTGTGGGTGTACCTATGTAACCTTATTTTGGGGGCAAATTTGTACACAGGAGGGAGCTGGAATCCTCCTTTTGGGAACATCCTCATTTGTGAAAACAACATAAAATAAGGTAAATAAAGATTTTGGACAATTGTAAAAATATATAAATATTTCTTTTATAGGGCTAGGTTAGTATTTATAACTAGCTGCATATGAAACCATACAAAAACAGTCAATACAATAGAATTTAAATAGGTAAATGTGTGTGTGTGTGCTTTTGTGATTATGATGTTGTTGTACCTTTTTATCTGTGGTGACTGAGGTCACTCTGGTATGTCACTATATTTCTTCAATAAATGAACAAGACATTTAGCACAAAAATAAGATGGCTAATAACATTTTTAGGTACTTTCACACCTTCGATTTGACTTTCACACGTGCTTCATAAACATCGGAGAGGTCTCCCAGTAACAAGTTAGAGGACAAAGGAATCAAAAAAATGTTCTCCATGCAGTAGCATGTAAATGAACTGGTTTTATTCAAGTCAAATAAACAGCACATTGTTCATTTACAATGTATGTACGTTTTCAACTAAAAGTATTTCAACAGTGACCAAATACAATAACTGTAACAACAAGAGGAAAACTTCATTTCATAAATGTGATGAACACAGTGTTTTCCAGGTCTGAAGTTCTTAAAAAGTGATATTTTCAAGTTATTCTCAGCTTGGAAATATCTTTTACAGTGCAATCTCTAAAAAATATTTTATCCAATAATTCTGAACAACTTGAAAAGTCATGCAACTTCACTGCAATGTAGATATAATGCAGCAAACAAACAGCTACAGCTTTATTTGAGGAAGATTGCATGAGTGTCAGACAGGGACGAGTCTGTGTTCTTCCTGCAGGCTTGCTTCTGGTTCGCTGTCTTGTTCCAAATGCATTTTGTCCCAACTACCTTGGAAAAGAAACCCCTTTGATGTTCCTCTCGCTGAGAGAGATTTAAAGAAAGGCTTTTGCAGTATGCTAATACTCCTCAATTGACTTGTGAGTCTTTTCATTAACACTTTGCTTTGGCAGAAATTGAATAAAAGACTTAACTTTCCCGTGTCCTCTTTGCCTGACCAGCAGCACAGAGCCGTTTGGAGTGTCTGGGATGCTCCGTGAATCTTATTAGAATGCAAGCGGCATCTCAGCAAAACCAAGTTCAGCATTCTGGGGAGCGCGGCGAGATACTGAAGATGTTGAGCGTTAGGTGGTGATTAAACTCTCAGCCATGCAAAAGTAATGAGTCGGGAAATATATCAAAGGACGAAGCTTGAAGCTGTAATAGCCTGGAGTACGCCTACATTAATAATGTTGTTAATTTCGCCTCAGTACCAATGTTATATTCTTTTGCTTTCATGTATGGCTTTGTATCTGCATCAAAGATTTTTAAATTCATCTTAATGTTTGTTAGAGTTACAAGCTTTTTTTAAAATTAAGTGCCGTGATATGAAAGAGCTTCTGAAATCAATACACATTCTTTATAGTAATTCCCTTTAAGGGACCTCGTTCATGAAACACATTTCTATGTACAATTTAATTTAGCATCCCCTTAAAAAAGAGAATTAGTGCATTATGTGCTCAGTGCAACGAAGAACCGAGTAGCTCCTGAAAGGAAGCAGTGTTCATGTGATTGCAGACTGCAGTCAGTAGGTGGCAAATGCGCTTTAGTTTATAGAAGGTATTTATCATCTTAGAAGAGATTTAACATATACAAGCAAACACCTGCAACACTGTGGGATCACTGCTGAATGTGCTAGTCAAATCTGGTCAAACAGAGTTATAAGTATACTGTATATTTTGATAATGCAGCCCTGTTTCTGTGTGCATGTAAATGCATATTATTTCTTTTCACTTGAATATATATTATGTATAATCACAAGAGACCTTTACATTTATGACACACACAGCAAATACACACAGATTAATTCTACACTTCTGTATCATTTCATCTATTATGATCAGTATTTTAAATGTCTAGATAAAAGCAACAAAAAGAAGAATTCTTTTAAGTTCTATTGTGAGGCTAAAGGCATTGTGGTCTTGGGCATGTTAGTGAAAGGAATAGTTCAGCTATTAATGAACATTCTGTTCTCATGTATTAGTCCTCGGTGCTCGAAATAGGCCTGTTCTCGGCACTCTACTGGCAATTATGCTTTCCACAATACCAGGAATTATTCTTATGTACTGGCACCTCAGATAAACTGACAGTACTCTGTTCTCCACAACATTAGCAATACTTTTAGCCATATTTTTGACGATCAGCATTAAATCTGCTGCACATTTGTGCTACAGACTGAACAGATTTCTGTTGGTCAGCATGGGGAATTTGCACAGACAACTTACATTTACATTTAGGCATTTAGCAGATGCTTTTGTCCAAAAGGACTTACAAATGAGGATAACAGAAGCTATCAAAACCAACAAAACAGCAACAATACTGTATGTAAGTGCTATGTCTCGGTTAGCCTCACGCAGTACACATTTATAATAAATAAAAGAAAACATGTAGATAGAATAGAAAAAGAAGAGAGAACGTTAGTGTTAGAGGATCATTTTTTAATTAAAGATAAAACAATTACATAGAATAGAAAAAGAATAGAGAATACTAGTGAGAGGCTCTATTTTTAAATAAAACGAAAGCAAGTGTTGTAAAGAGTGGAAGTGTTAAAGGATCAAGTGTTTTTTTTTATACATAAATAAATAAAAAGAAAACCAGTAGATAGAATAGAAGGGTCAAGAATAGATGCAAGAGATGTGTTTTTAGCCATTTGAACTTGAACTTGAACCCAATGCAAAATTGGCATGGGGCAATTTTTTGCTTTATGGATGGATTTTGCTTCCAAAATTTTAAAATGGAAATTAGAGGGCACTCACAAAAATGTATATTGTATATCAAGTGGTGATCCAACACTATACCTTGTTTATCATCAAATACGAAACAAAAATATCCTAAAAAAAAACTTAAATACATTCAAATTACCATAAAACTGCCTGGGCCCAATAGTATGTAAAATCATTAACACAACAATAGGCAAAATAGTCTCTACAATTTTGGTTCCTAAATGTCTCCTAAATAGATTTTTTTAAATTCAATTTACAATAAGGGATTAAAATTTGCAGAAATTTCTTCAGTGCAGGTGATATGGCTGCTATCATGAAGTACTGCAACTTAATCAAACAAGTCCAACTCATAAAACAACAACAGAAATAACAGGGGATTTAAAATAGTGTTTTCCAGGTATGGACAAATCATGGAAATGAATAAGGAACAATAACTGATCAGGCACAGATAAACATTGTACTTAGAAAAAAGTAGGGGGGAAAAAAAGAAATAAAAAAGTGAAAGTTCTAAATCTTAATTTAAGCCTAGAGTAGACAAAGTCTGTACATGTCCAAATCCATAACTCTCTTTGTAACATTTTTTGATCAATTCATTATTTCAACAGTCAATACTTCGATACTCAAAACACACTGTAGTTCAAACAAACAGTCTTAATCTTTTGCTGTAGATCTGTATTATATTGTAATCTCGCTTGAAAAATGGCAAGTGTTGAAATGTGGAATATTGCAAACAATCTCTCTTCCTTTTTAAAATATATTTTTTTTTTTTATTTCCTAACTATGCACAAATATAGGGTTTATTTTATTATTTGCATGTAGCTGTTTTTCCTTCTTCAGAACAAACCTGCAGCTCACTTTTAGAGAACAACTGATTTGTTTACCTTCTGAATTTATGTACAAACACAATACCTAACTGCATACACAAGCTTCATAAGCTTTGAGTTATTAATGTCTTAATTACTGAGGTTTTAACCAACACAATATGATCTTAACACCCATATAATGATGCAAATAATTGGATAATTAAACCTTCATTAAACCTAGTTCATAAAAATCCAGTAAATGGATCATAAAATGTTAGCAGGGTAACAGAGAGCAAGAAAGAAAGAGAGAGAGAGGGAGATGAGTGAGAAAAAGAAAAGCAGAGATTATAGAAGAGCCTTTGATGGCAGACCGGGCTCTGGGAATCCTAGCGTGCCTTCAGGGGTAGAGCGCTCACTCACCGCATCAATAATGGATGAAAGATATCTTGTTCATTGCAGGACTGAACCAAGCCGGCATACTGATTTCTAACCGTGAACCTTATGTAAAAATTGCATCAGTGGGTTTAATTTGCCTCATTAAAATCTGCATTCCTGAACACTGTCAGTTTTACAGAGGAAGCTGAAGGGCTCTATTTTTACTATTTTGTAGGAGGCTTGTTACTCTCAATAAAAAACGAATGTAGGTTCATCTTATGGGGTAAAATAAGCCGTGTTGTATGATTATTCAAGAGATTAGAATGAAATTAGTGATGCACAGAAATAACAATTTTGGGACGAATAATGAAAGCAAAATTCTGAACATATGTGTAAGTGATAATTTAGCTCAAAGGGAATAATTTATGATTTTATAGGGAATTTATGATTTCATTTATGATTTTATAGGGACAGAATCACTGTTCTCGGCCAGCGATTCACTGAATGAGCTGTATAACATCAACTCTGCACTGGATATTAAAATCCAAAATATAGTGTAAACACTATTAAATAGCACAGTAACAAGATCAACAGTTTAAGACATTAATTTGTAAGCACAAAACACAGGATACTTCTCTTTTCAATATAAATAAGACATTCTTGGATAAATCTGAGACATGTAAACTAATCTAACACATGAACACATGCACTCACACATTCATACACATTGCAGAAAGCGAGAAAGTGAGGAAAGAATGAGTTTAAGAGAATGAAAATGTGAAATCCCAAGTTTATAGCAATATGTGCAATTGCATATAGACCTGAACAACCATCAATCACTTAATTAACCCTTGCATTGAGTTTCTCAATGAGGCTGAAATTTATATTAAATTTGGAGTTTGTACTTGCGTTGCCTTTGTTTTAAGGGATTCCCTTTTGTCATCGTCTTTGCAGGAAAGCGGGTTTCCTGAGGTTGCTGATTGGCTGGAAGTTCAGTAGTCGTTGAAGTGGTGTCTTGGGAAGCCAGTGGTTGGGCGTTGGCTGACAAATGGTTTTGGAGTCAGTTGCTGGTTGAAGCTTGAAACGGGTGCAGTCGGAGCTGGACTTTGCAGCAAACTTAACGTAGAACAAGAAACTCTCAACGGAAAGAAAATAAACTAAAGTAAAATAATAAAAGGATGTAACGAGACTAGGTGGTATTTCTTCTCATCGTGGTGTTAAGTAGCAGCTGGCATGTAAGCCGAAGCACGCTGGAACGGCGTTCAAAGAACGCACAAAGTGATGACAAAAAGCATGGCTAAAAAGCTAGAAGCTAAAAGCAAAAAAAAAGCATGGTGTCTTGAGTTTTTAAACTGGGCTTTTGGACACATCCCAAAATGGTGTGTTGACCAATTAGATACTGTCTTAGCTCGGGGTGTTGATCTGTTTCTCCTCCTAATAAATAAATCAACAAGTTATCTGGTCAGTCACATGGTCCGAACTTTCCCGCTCTTACAGAGTATAATTTTGGACATGATTTCTATAACCAGAATATGATACATTTGACAAAGTATTGATTGGAAGAAATGTTTCAAGCTAGAATTTTCACACTCATACATACCAAACATGAATATAAACCCTTAAGCTATTCAATAGTTATTAAAAGATATACACAATGAATGATTAGGACATGAAAGTCATAAGTGTGGGTTACATACATAATATGGAGTTATGCATAGAAATCATTAGTTGCTCATGCATTTTAGCTGCATCTACACAGTTTCTTTGCCATTCTGTGGATGTGAGAATGTGTTCTGTGAAGACCAAAGAGGTTAAAAGGGTTTAGAAGGAATTTCAGTCTGGTCTTTGTCCTGCTAGTTGGGGGAAGTCAATCTGAGGAAGCTCATGATTTCTATCATGGATTTACATGTGATGGCCATGCTGTGCATCTCTTTGACCATCAATCTTAGTTACTTGCCCCAAATCTGACAATCGCCTTCCCGAGTTGGAATTATCAATAGGTGTTCCATTTGTTTTAATGTTGCAAACTGTTCTGTGAAAGAGGCTTTCTTCAGACTTTCGATGTTCTGATCCAACCTTAAATGGTCTGATTCACTCTGATATCCTACATATGGTATAGATAAGAAAACTGAAATGATTGTTTTAAATTAGGCCTACATTCTTTTGAATCAGTAAAAATATCAGTGTTGTAATATTTAAGTTATTATTAATGACAAAAAAGCGATTACACTATAAAAAATACTGGGTTAAAAACAACCCAACTTGGATTATTTGGCAACCCAGCGCTGGGTAAATATTGGACAGAACACATGCTGTGTTATGGCTGGGTTAAATGTTTTTACCCACCATGCTGGGTTGTTTTATTTAAGTCATCTATTGTTTAAAAATGATTATATTTCTGGTTTAAAATGGTCTGGAAATTAAAAATTACACACATATTTACTATAGGCAACAGCAAAATCAAAAGATGAACATTTATTATTAAGCAAGAACACCCATGGGCAAAATACAAAACAAATGTAATTTATTTGGGTGAATACAGCATAGTTTACAATATAAAAAAGGCACATTTAAAAGTAGCATTTTAATTTAAGTGTATTCAACCGTTCTCTGTAATAATGTTTTTTACCAAAATAGTGTTATTTCTTATGCCGGCGTGTCGCCGAAATCTGAGCTGGTGAAGAACTGCTGTTCGCGGGGGAGCTATGAACTTTAGACCGCGTCCTCGTGTTTCACTCAGAGCTGAAAGATGCCATGACTGACTTGGTTAGGTAGAAAAAAATAACCCAGCGTTAAAAATGACCCAGCACCTGAGTAAAAATATTAAAAATAACCCAATAAAATGACCCAACAAGCTGAACCCATCATTTGAGTTAAAAATTAACCCAGCATTTTTTAGAGTGTACACATACAGGGAGAATGACTAACATTTAGGCTTCAAAAACTATTACTAAAACTACTAAAAGTAGTGAAATTAATTACTTTAATCCTGATACAAACTGGTATCAGCTGACTCTCAGTTCATTCATGTCTATCCATAGGAATGCAATGCCTATCACAGTGCTCCGATTTACAGCGAAGGTCAGAATTATTAGCCCCCTTGGTAAATATGAGCAAAGAAGGCTGTGAAAATGAAGTGGGGACACTTAATTTCTAGTGATTATCGTCAATTTGATTTCACAGATACTATTTAAACTAAACTGAGCTAGACAATGACATCTCTGAACTCAATAATGAAATGCCTTTAACTGAAAATTGAGTGTTTAATCTTATTATTATACATTACTGACACTCTATCCTCCAATTTGATACGGTTAAGTGCTTTGACACAATCTGCATTGTTAAAAGCGCTATATAAATAAAGGTGACTTGACTTGACTTGGAAATAAATGTTTATTCTCTCGATCCTTCATTAAAAACAAATTACACAAAATCCAATCTTTCATTGAAGTAAAACAATTGAAATGGGGAAAATTCTCATTATGAAATAAATGTTTTTCCACAATTATTGGCCCCCTTTTATTCAATATTTTTGCAACCTTCATTTGCCAAGAGAACAGCTCTGAGTCTTTTCCTATAATGCCTGGTGTTGGGTTTTGTATTTGTTTTGGATCATTGTTCTGATGGAAGATCCAACCGTACCCATTGTAAAACGACAGCCCCGATAAAAATTTTTTATTTGTTGGTAATTGATAGATTCCATGATGTCATTAATCTGAACAAGATGTCCAGGACCTCCAGCAGAAAAACAGGCCCACAACATTAAAGATCCAGCAGTATACTTAGCCGCGGACATGCAGGCTACTTTTTTTATCCCAGTGTAAACCCATATTGTGTGTGTCCTTTTTTAAGTTTCATTTGACCATAGAATTCAGCCCTGTTTAAAGTTCCAGTCGTGTCTGGCAACTGAAGTTTTTATATTTTTTTGCAATTCCTCATCTGTGATACTTAGAGAGTCTTTGGCCACTGAAACTATCCTCCTCATCATGCATTAAGACAAGATCCATGGCCTCTTCCAGGATTCATAACATCTCTGATGGTGGAAATGGGAATTTTCAATGCTTTACCTATTTTCTTACAATCACTTTCTATTTTGTGAAGCTCAGAAATCTTTTGTTGCACCCCAGAACTATATTGGAAAGGATGATTAAGTGAATTTCATATTTATACTCCTGTAAAACAGCCATGTCTGGCCAAAAAGTCTTGGCTGGCCAATTTCATGTTCCTAGTCATGTTCCTAGTGTGCTTAAAAATGTAAAATATGAATGGAAATACTGCAGAGATATTCTATTCATAAGAAGTTCTTATAATTTCTAGTAAATCAGAATGCTGTGATTTGGAAATTATTCATTGAAT
Organism: Barbus barbus; assembly: GCF_936440315.1. NCBI lineage: Eukaryota > Metazoa > Chordata > Actinopteri > Cypriniformes > Cyprinidae > Barbus > Barbus barbus. The sequence goes on along the minus strand of NC_136747.1, from coordinate 2,348,184 downwards.
AAAACTGAAATGGTAATTTTCTGAAATTCAGCTGTTTTCATTTTGTTGCAGAGGGGCTAATTAATATTATAACCTAAAAAAGGAAAAAGAAAATTAATTAATTAATAGATGTATTAATAATTACTTAATTATAATTCAGTTATTAATTATTATTAATAATAATATATTATATAATATATAATATTATATATAATATATTATTGCTATTATATTATTATATTAATAATAATATCAATTACTTAATAATAATTGATTAATAACTAATTTTTTTATAAAAATTAATAATACCCACAATAATTTGTACAGTCAGATAGCCAGTATGTGTTCTGCACATCAACACTCTGGTGTCAATAGAAAACACTAGTTAAAATGGTTTCTTTTCATTTTAAGTGTAGTGTTGTTAGACAAACTGTACAAAAAAAAAAAAAGCACTTTAAATAAATAACATTGTCGTTTCATGTTTTCAGTGTGGATGGGAGGGGAATTCTCTCAAAACCATTCCGCCAATCCAAACTAATTCATGTCATGCTAATTTTCAATTATCTTGTACTGCAAAACTATTGACTTGTTCAGACACATGCAAATAAAGGCAGAGAATATATTAATGATGTGAAGGTTGTTGCAGCATACAAAGCTTCCTGTTAAATGCTCATCACACCTTCTAGTCTTAGATGGAGGACTCTAAGGCACGGCAAAGGAGAGCTTCCAAGTATGATATGCAGACATTTATGCGCAGCTTTGTGCCTTATGATTACTTGAACAGATGTTATTTGAAGGGCAACTCTGTTTTAAATGCAGATCTCATTTGCAATGCAGATATCTGAATAATCCTCTCAGTTACTAATACCAACACCAATACCTTTGTCCGTTTTCATGTGTCAAGCACGTATAACTGCTTCTGCACATCAGAGGGATGAAACACTCACTCAGTCTGTTTTTCTTTCTTTTTTGCGTGCTTCTTTTAATTTCCTCTGAGGAGAGTATTTAGTGGGATCTTCATTGCTATAAACAGCTTTAGAACATAAACATTTGCGATTAGTTTGAAGTAACCCTATTAAGCCCACATACCAGGTAAACCCATTTATATTTTGAAATATAAAAAGAGGAAATAAATAATAGAAATTAGTTTCACAGCAAATACACATATTCGTTAAGGTTATTTTACTTTTTTAAGATGACAAAATGTTCAGATCTTGAGTTACTTGCGATAATAGTTTTCTACTTTCTGACAGTCACTACACTTTGTTCTAAAACTTTGCTGCTTGAGAGGCCAGTTAAATACCAAACTTGCATTATTGAATTGGGATCATAACTCAATTCATTATGCTCAGACTAGGGACTAGAGCAATAACGGTAGACTATGAACTATATGGGACTAAAGCCTGTAGGGACCTTAAAGGGGGTCATGAATTGGAGGATCAAAATGTTCTTGATATTTACACAAATGAGAGGTTAAAAACAGGAAGTTCAGAAATCAAAACTAACTCTCTAGTTTAAAATATATATTATTGGTTAATGGTTACACTTTATTTTGATAAACTTTAGACATAGTCCACTTTAGACATTTTACTAACTATAAGTAACTTCATAACAACATGTCAACTACATACTAAGCTGGGTGGCTTTATATCAGCTTTACAGTATTTAGACGGAGAAATAGTTTGTCAAAATAGTGTCATACTCCTCTGGCCAGAAAAAATCAGCAGTTTAAATCTAGGCTGCAGCAGAGTCAGATGTGCAAAGGGTTCCTGTGGTCTTGTCCCGAAGGCCATCTAGGAGACAGGGTCTTCACTGGGGATCTGTCTCTGAGCTCATCTAGTTGTCCTGCTCTCCGCTGACGTTCAGGGCTGTAGAGGTGCTGATCCACCATCTGATCTGGATACAGTCTAGATCCGGGTGGCTGCAGTGACGTCTGATCTGGATACAGTCTGGATCTGGGTGGTTACGGTGACCTCGGAATAAGAAAGAAACAGACTAATATTAGCGTAGATGCCATTCTTCTAACTATGTAACAAGTACATTGGGTGTTATGGGAAGTGTTCCCGGTTCCGGTAGACCTAATGCAGCCTAACAATCCTTTAACGGATTTTAATTTTAGAAATGCGATAGTGTATTATGTGTAAGCCAGGTTAAACAGATGAGTCTTTAATCTAGATTTAAACTGACAGAGTGTGTCTGCCTCCCGAACAGCATTAGGTTTGTTCCAGAGTTTGGGTGCTAAATAGGAAAACGGTCTGCCACCCGCAGCTGATTTTGATATTTTATCAAGTCAGTATGTTGTATGTTGTGGACCCATACTGATAAGCAAACCCGCTGTACTTATAGAAATGCACAGCGTCCCACGCTTTAACATCATGTATTCTGACTTGTGTCTCTCCATCAATCACAAGGGCAATACTGCTGTTAGGTTAAGAAAGACCTTTTTGGAGCAAAAAAACTTTGCAAACTTTATATAATAACTTTGAGAAACATAGTGTAAAAATCAGAACCTGCATTCAATGACCATCATGACCTGTGATCGGTGAACATGTGAGGGCTTACGTATAAGTAGTGGTTTACTGCTATTTTAGCAAATCTTCACTGTTCCTATTAGTAGCGTGACAACCAATTGCCCTCTCTTCATATTGTGATTTTATATACAGATTTTTTTTTTTTTTCATCATTCTCATCATTCATCATTCTCTACCAGTAATTTGATTTCTACATTTTCGCCAAAACTCCCATTATAATCAATGACAGGTTTACACAAGTGTTTTCACTGAGTTATGATGAAAGAATTTGCATTTCTTCACTCCAAGTCCTAATTTTCTTTTGATAGCATTTTCTTAATTTCCACATAGCGAAAAGCAAACTTGGGTCTGGATGCTTAAGGTTTGGTGCAGCGATAAACCTCAATTAATATCAATCATTAATATTACTTTATTTAAATCATGAATGCACTTTTTAAATTCATGCAAATGTTAATCGCTACATGTAAAAGTAAGCATTAATAATATACAATGTGTACCCTTATTTTGTCACGGTTGCTGTCCAGGGAGACAGGAGAACGAGGAGTATAAAACAAAATATAACTTTATTAAATGAAACAGAAGCTGACGCAAGGTTAACAGCATAAAACGTAACTTTAAGACTAGACGAAGACTTAAGAGAAACTGAGGACTTATAAAGGGGCTGGAACAAACGAGGAAACAAGGTAATTGAATCAAACACAGGTGATGAATATAACTAAATTAACAAAACTAGGTCAGAACCAAAACAGGAAAAACCAAATAAGGGCAGAAAGGAAACTAAACAGAAACAGATATGTTACAGTATCTCCCCCTCCCGGAAGGTGCGTCCCGCACCGTAACAGTAACATCGGGGAGGGGGGGCGGGCGTCCTGGAGGCTGGAGCAGGACCAGGATATGACAGGGAAGCCTCCAGGACGGATCAGGAGCCTTGGGATGCCATGGCAGGACTGGAGATTCGGGAGACCAGGGTGGATCCGGAGCCTTGGGAGGCCATGGCAGGACTGGAGAGTCGGGAGACCATGGCGGATCCGGGGCCTTGGGAGGCCATGGCAGGACTGGAGATTCGGGAGGCCATGGCGGATCTGGAGCCTCGGGAGACCATGGCGGATCGGGAGCCTTGGGCGACCATGGCGGATCGGGATCCTCGGGCGGCCTTGGCGGATCGGGGTCCTCGGGCGGCCTTGGCGGATCGGGGTCCTCGGGCGGCCTTGGCGGATCGGGGTGCTCCGTGGCCTTGGCCCTTGGCCTGGCCACACAGACTGAGACTATATGGCCCCCCCCCAAAATTTCTTTGGGAAAGTTCCCCTCTGGGGGCCACATTGGAGGAGCGGACTCTTGGGGGCGCTCTGGAGGAGCGGACGCTTGGGGGCGCTCTGGAGGAGCGGACGCTTGGGGGCGCTCTGGAGGAGCGGGCGCTTGGGGGCGCTCTGGAAGCGCGAAGCTGGATAGACCCAGCGGAGACGAAGGAGAGCTGGACGGGACCAGCGGAGACGCAGGAGGGCGTTCTTGCAGCGCAGACACTTGAGGGCGCTCTTGCAGCGCAGACACTTGAGGGCGCTCTTGCAGCGCAGACACTTGAGGGCGCTCTTGCAGCGCAGACACTTGAGGGCGCACGGGAGGCGCAGGGCTGGACGGGACCAGCGGGAACTCAGGTGGGCTGGACGGGACCAGCGGGACTTCAGGACGGCTGGACGGGACCAGCGGGAACTCAGGTGGGCTGGACGGGACCAGCGGGAACTCAGGTGGGCTGGACGGGACCAGCGGGAACTCAGGTGGGCTGGACGGGACCAGCGGGACTTCAGGACGGCTGGACGGAACCAGCGGGAACTCAGGTGGGCTGGACGGGACCAGCGGGAACTCAGGTGGGCTGGACGGGACCAGCGGGAACTCAGGTGGGCTGGACGGGACCAGCGGGAACTCAGGTGGGCTGGACGGGACCAGCGGGAACTCAGGTGGGCTGGACGGGACCAGCGGGAACTCAGGTGGGCTGGACGGGACCAGCGGGAACTCAGGAGGGCTATTACGAGGAGCCGGCACTGGAGGGCACTTGCGAGGAGCAGGCACTGGAGGGAACTTGCGAGGAGCAGGCACTGGAGGGCACTTGCGAGGAGCAGGCACGGGAGGGCACTGTGGGCGAGCGTGTACTGGGGAGAGGACGGGAGCCGAGAATTCCCGGGGAAGTGCCTCATCCAATAAACCCCCATTCAGTGTTGGGGAAACCCACTTAGTGGGTGGCGAAACCATCTTAGCCGCGGGGAGCGGAACCACTTTCGCCGCGGGCGGAACGTTCATCGCCTCGCACGGCGGTATCTTCATCGCCGTGGACGGAACATTCGACGCCAAGGTCGGCGGTTTCCTCTTCACCGCAGATGATTTAAAATTCCCCTGGGACGCGGGTCTAGTGAAGCGGCGTATTGCGACCCGTTCTCCCCAGAACGGCAGACTAGCGGACGCCGCGAACGGTGACCCATTCTCCCAGGTACGAGGGGCAGGGGCGAGCCGTGAACGGCGGCGCGATCCCCCGCAGACGCCGGAAACAAGCTCAAGCATTATGAGCGTCGATGTCGTCTTCGGTTATAGGTCTAGTCTTCTGTCACGGTTGCTGTCCAGGGAGACAGGAGAACGAGGAGTATAAAACAAAATATAACTTTATTAAATGAAACAGAAGCTGACGCAAGGTTAACAGCATAAAACGTAACTTTAAGACTAGACGAAGACTTAAGAGAAACTGAGGACTTATAAAGGGGCTGGAACAAACGAGGAAACAAGGTAATTGAATCAAACACAGGTGATGAATATAACTAAATTAACAAAACTAGGTCAGAACCAAAACAGGAAAAACCAAATAAGGGCAGAAAGGAAACTAAACAGAAACAGATATGTTACATATTTGTGTAGACAGCTGGTAAAACAAATTTGTGGCTTGATTGTTGCAGACAACTTTATACATGAAATTCAGAGAGACTTAATATATTATAATTTGGAATGCTCCAGTAGTTTTGCAGGCAAACAGAAAATAAGAGGAACATGATGTCAGTGACTTGAACACTGTCATGCATGAACACTGGCCATATAATGACATTGCTCACTAAAACATCCTCTCATGATATTGTCCTCCAGTTTAGCAACCACTTCTTCTTCCGCTCTGACACCCAAGGGTGCTATTGCCCACACTCCAGATAATCCGTGATAATCAGTTTCCACTGATCCCCGAGGGATCAATCCACAGGTGAATTGGAGAAAATTAAACATTGTAAAGTTCACCCAAAAACTTACAAATGCTGTCATCATTTACTCCTCATGCCATTCCAAAACAAAAACTATATTTTGAGGAATGTTGTTAAAATTCAGGTAACAGGTAATGTTGGTAACATACAGGTTTGAAATTATGTGAGGGTGGGTACAGTAAATGATGACAGAATTATCATTATATATGGAGAGTAATTGGTGTCCCTTGCATCTACAGCCAGCAGAGGTGTAAGGTATTGGAGTAAATTACTGTACTTGAGTATATTTTCGGATACTTTGTAGTTGTACTGAGTATCAAAGGTATTAGCAACTTTTAAAGAATTGGACAAGAATTGGTGACCCATACTTGGAATTTGTGCTCTGCATTTAACCCATCCAAGTGCACACACACAGCAGTGAGAAGTGAACAAACACACACCCGGAGCAGTGGGCAGCCATTTATGCTGCGGCGCCCGGGGAGCAGTTGGGGGTTCGGTGCCTTGCTCAAGGGTCTCACCTCAGTCATGGTATTGAAGGTAGAAGAGAGCGCTGGACATTCACTCCCCCCACCTACAATCCCTGCTGGACCTGAGATTGAACCCCGTGAGCTTTGGGTTACAAGTCCTCTCTGCATTTCAGTACAGTTCTTGGGTTACAACTCTTTACTCCACTACATTTGTAATGAGTGTTGCAGTTACACATTACATTTTTAATGGCACCTAGCTTATAAAAGTCTTAGGCCCTGTTTCACAGACAAGGCTTTACAGTTTTTCTCAATTGTTTACACACAAATTCTGGTACTTGAGACACAATGACCACAACATGTAACTCATTCACCAACCCCCTGAACCAATTTTGCTAAACTACAAGCACAGTTCCTGCTTTACACTCAAATTGCAGTTCTAAAACACACTTTGTTCAAAACACTACACACAATTCTCTGCTTTTGGCACAATTTTCATGCAGAAAATATCTTGTTTTCACAAGGAACACACTACCATTCAAATATGCACACTGACTCATCACAAGGGCAAACACCCGTCACACAGTTTTACAATGAGCAATCAGAGCTTTAGCATAAAAGGGCAACAGGTGAGCTCTTCTGTTTTGGAGCAATGGATGCCAACATTGGAAACAGAGGCAGAGCCAGAGGAGTGAGAGTAAGAGGAGGAGGACGGGGACGAGGACGAGGACGAGGACGAGGACGAGGAAGGCCAAGGACCGTAATCTCTGATGAGATCCGAGCCACTTTGGCTTGTGGTCACCCATGGTCTAACAATGAGGGAGGCTGGGCAAAGAGTACAGCCAAATTTGAGCAGGTACAATGTAGCATCTATCATCCGGACTTTCCGAAATGATAATAGGTAAGAAATCTACTCTCACTAGAAAATTGCAGTACTGCATATCAATACAGTACTCAATGAGTACAGTAGTACAGTATTGCCTGTGGACTGTTCTGTAGGACTGTAAAAATACTGTAAAGTATGTTTCAAGTATTTAGGAAATGTATACCTACTTTGTATTTACAGTACTTTACTATTTGTTTGCCAGAACTGAAAGATTACCAACACAAGGTGGTCGGGAACACGTTCTGTCTCCTGAACAGGAAACTGAAATCATGAACATGGTCCTAGAAAACAACGCCATAACATTACGGCAAATACAAAGAAAAATAATAGAAAACAATGACATGTTTCAAAATATTGATAGGGTAAGCTTATCAACATTGGACCGTGTCTTGCGCAGAAATCATCTCAGGATGAAGCAGGTCTACAGGGTGCCATTTGAACGCAATTCAGAAAGAGTCAAAGAATTGCAATATAACTATGTGCAAGTGAGTCCCACAATTGATGCATACTCTCAACACTGTATACAGTAAATTATACATATTTCAATATTGTAATCATAATGATTGTGCTTCACAATAGTGACCACTCCATGTCTATTTCTGATATTGTCATGTGTGTTTCAGAGAGTCCTTGAGCTAGAGGTGGCTGCAGTGGAGCACCAGTTCATCTTCATTGATGAGGTTGGGTTCAACCTCACAAAAAGACGAAAGAGGGGAAGGAATATCATCGGCCAGCGTGCCATTGTTGAAGTCCCTGGCCAGCGCGGAGGGAACATCACAATGTGTGCAGCGATTACCCACCACGGCGTCATCCATCACCATGCTACCCTTGGCCCCTACAACACGGCCCATCTGATCACATTCCTGGACACCCTACACAACACACTCATTCCACCAGATCAGGTAGATGGCCCAGAGCAGCTCAGGTACGTTGTCATTTGGGACAACGTAAGTTTCCACAGGGCTGCTCTGGTTCGTAACTGGTTCACTGCCCACCCACGCTTTTTAGTTGTTTATCTCCCTCCATATTCTCCATTCCTCAATCCTATTGAGGAATGTTTTTCTGCCTGGAGATGGAAAGTGTATGACCGAAATCCACAAACTCGTATACCTCTTCTCCAAGCTATGGAGGACGCATGTGGAGATATAGCAGCTGATGCTTTTCATGGCTGGAATCGCCATACTAGGCGATATTTCCCCCGCTGCTTGGCCAGGGAAAACATTGCTTGTGATGTGGATGAGGTGCTGTGGCCAGACCGCAACAGAAGAGAGGATGCAGCATAGTTTTTTTTTTTTTTTTTTTTTTTTAACCGTATACAGTAAATTCTTCTGTTGTTTTGTATGTAGTGTATGTGCAACTTTGTGTTGGTTGGGAATGGGATGTACACTGTGTACATTGTTTTTGCGGGAAAAATAAAATAAACTTTTACCGTGTATTTGTGTGTTCTGAGTATAAAAACAATATTCTCAAATATTTTACAACACACTTATGTATGTACTGTCTGTAGTAAGTGTAACACTGAACCAAAAAAAGGCCTAAGTCATTATGATGAATGGAGAAGAAGTGTTTTCCATTCATCATAGTGTTTTCCATTGAGCACATCAGTGTTCAGCTGGTTCTTATAAATGTCTATTCATATGATGGTTTGTGTGTGCCATTTGAAAACAAAATGCCATTTTGAGAAGAAATAACATTGTTTTGAATGTAAAGTTTCATTTTGCAGGTGAATTGAGGGGTTTTGCCCATTGTGTGTATTTTTTTGGATTTGTGTGTAGAGTTCTGAGAATATGAGGCATGCTTTCAGAAAATGTGTGTAAACAATCGAGAAAAACTGTAAGAGAAGTAATGGCCATTAAAAAAAAAACATCTTTAGAGTCAAAAACCCAATAGGCGCTGACTCTGGTGGTTCGAAAGGGGTGATGACCAGACCCTCGAGCACAATAGCTAAATCCCACGAAGGGACTGTCGCTCTGGTGGGCGGCCTCAATCGCTTAGCTCCCCGAATGAAGCGGGCAACTAGAGGGTGCTTTCCCACAGAAACCCCGTCAATGAGATGGCATGGCAAGCCGAAATGGCGGCCACATAGACTCTGAGAGTACCAGGACATGTGCCTGAGGACAATTTCTCTTGCAGGAACTCCAGCACTGAAACAACTTGGCAGTGAACTGGGTCTACAAGGTGTGCCATACACCAATTCTCGAAAATGTGCCATTTGAAAGCATAACTCCTTCTAGTGGAGGGAGCCCTAGTGCTTAGAATAGTTTCTACTATGTCGGGCGGAAGCCCAGCATCTCTCAGTTGGTCCCCCTCAGGGGCCAGACATGAAGGTTCCAGAGCTCGGGCCGGGGATGAAATACTGTCCCCTGTGCCTGAGATAGGAGATCTCTCCTGACCGGAATCGCCCACGGCGAGCCGTCGAGGAGGGATATTAGATCTGAGAACCATATTCTGGTCGGCCAACAGGGCGCTATCAGTAAGAGGCGAGACCCCTGTTGATGGACCTTGGCCAGGACTCCCGGGAGCAGAGTGATCGGGGGAAATGCGTAAAGACCCCGTCTGGGCCACGTATGGGCCATAGCATCCAGACCCAGGGGAGCTGGAGGAGTCAGAGAGAAGTAGAGGGGACATTGTGCTGTCTCCTGTGAAGCAAAGAGTTCCACCTCTGCTTCGTAAAATCTCTCCCAGATTTGACTGACTACTTCGGGGTGGAATTTCCATTCCCCATGTGTCACAGCTTGTCTGGACAGCAAGTCTGCTCCCACATTCATATGCCCGGGGATGTAAATTGCCCTGAGGGACAGGAACTTGTCCTGTGCCCAAAGCAGAACCTGCTGCGCTAGCCTGTTCAGGCGGTGTGAACGCAGTCCGCCCTGGTGATTTATGTAAGAGACTACCGCCGTGTTGTCCACCCGCACTAGGACATGGTAGCCTCTCAACTGCTAAGGAAGTATTTCAGGGCCCGAAATAGAGCCATCATTTCGAGGCAATTGATCTGCCATTCGAGAAGATGGCCTCTCCAGATCCCTTGGGCTGGATGGCCATCCAAGACCGCACCCCAGCCCGTGAGGGAAGCATCTGTCGTTAGCATCTTGCGACAACAACACAGACCTAGAGTGGGACCCAAAGTCAGAAACCGGGGTCTGAACCACATAGAAAGGGTACGAAGCCCCTGGCGCGTAACCCTTATTTGCCTCTGGGGATTGGCCCTTGGATGAAATCCCCTGGCTCTGAGCCACAACTGAAACGATCTCATGTGCAGGAGGCCCAAGGGTATCACCGTGGATGCAGCTGCCATGAGACTTAGAACCCTCTGAAGGTAATGGACAGTAATTCTCTGGCCTAGCTTGATGTTCTTTAGGGCGTTTAGAATGGATTCGATGCGTGCAGGAGACAGCTGTGCCTGCATCGTGATTGAATCTCATACAACACCCAAATACGATGTCCTCTGAGCAGGAGAGAGAATGCTTTTCTTGGCGTTGAGTCTCAACCCCAGAGATTCAAGAGGAGCTAGGACGACATCTCGATGTCGAAGCACAAGCTCTTGTGACTGTGCCAGAATCAGCCAGTCGTCTATGTAATTTAAAATGCGGATGCCCTGGAGTCGCAGAGGAGCCAGTGCTGCATCCATGCATTTAGTGTACGTGCAGGGTGACAAAGCTAGGCTGAATGGAAGAACCCAATACTGGTAAGCTTCACCCCCGAAAGTGAACCTCAGGAACTTCCTGTGTTGTGGCAATATTTCTATGTGAAAATATGCGTCCTTGAGATCGATTGTCATGAACCAATCCCCCGATTGGAGCTGAGGCACAATCATCTTGATTGTCAACATTTTGAACTTGTAAGTTCTGAGGTAGCGGTTCAACCCGCCAAGATCTAAAATTGGACGCAACCCCCCATCTTTCTTGGGAACCAGAAAATACCGGCTGTAATAGCCTGACTCCAGCAGAGCTTGCAATTCCTGTGTCAACAAATCCACTTGTTCCGGTTTCACGGAAGTGGAGACCACGCCATTGAAACGCGGAGGCCGATATGCTAACTGAATCCTGTAGCCTTTCTCTACACGGAGAGATATTTGGCAGTAGCTTCCACGCTGCCAGCTTCTCTGAAAGTGGCACTAGTTTTGATACTTTGCTTTGATGGGGCGATGTGAGATGTGCGGTGTCCTGAAATGTGGCAGGAAGCAACCGAACACGTAACATTTCGCTGGAGACCGCTGCTCCCCGAAACACCAGGGAGATTGAACAACGGCCAGCTGAGGGTGCCAGGAAGGAGTCTTTATTCTCTGTTGGAACTTTTCGCGCCCCTCCCACTTTTTATTGGAGGAGATGATGCTCCTCAGGTCCGATCTCTTTGAGGCGGACTGTGAAGCGCAGCGAGCCGTACCCCAGTCTCTACGAGTCTAGATGTAATCGATCGACTGCCCGAGTAACCACCTCGAGTAACTCCTCATAAGCTTTTTCATCACTCCTCGGCCCGTTCAGAAGAAACGCTGGAGCGCGCTTGAGAAACGGACGCGAGGGCTTCATGATCCGGCGAGAGCGCGTGAGAAAGGGGCGAATCCATCTCACGCGCCTCAGTCAGATCAAAACGCGACCCCCACGAGCTTCTAAAGAAGGCGAGGCGCGCGCGAAGCACTTTGATCGAAAGGAGTGCTCACACTCGCCCTCGAGCCCGAGGATCGCGTGGTCTTCCCCTAAACACTCAAAGCAGAAAGCATGGAGATCTTCGTCAGAGAGCTGCCTCTGACAAGGAGGTAAACATCTCCTCTCCTGATCTGCCATAATGAGTAGTTAAATATATATATATATATATATTTCTATCTACTCGCTTCCTGCTTAACTTTTCTCCTTAAGCATGCTTACACACACACACACACAATGCGGTCCTTGAAGACAAAAGACCTGAGGATGTTTCCGCATCACATCTATTTATAACCTCCAGCTGTTCGTAATCGAGTGACGTCACCTAACCGAGGCTATATAAGCCAAAGTTTGGCGTGTTTGACACACGTGCTTCAACAACCGGTCAAACAAAATATGTTCCCATAGTAACAGCATTGAGAGTAGCTTTTGATAAGGGAACTGGTTTGTCATTGATTGACCTATATTCTCTTCATTAGTGAAAGTCATGATTCATTTTAACAATTCATGGCAAATTTATAAAAAGTCTAATAGAAATGTGTAGAAAATATGTTTGACAGTTTGTGACAACTAGATCAACCATTTTGCATTTACTGTAATGACTTATATGATGAACTAATGACTTGATGTTTTGAGGGGTAAGACTATAGCTCAGAGAACTATATAATGCATTTTGAGCAACATGACAATAGCAACTGATAATGTAGGAAACCACAGACAAATGTACATAATCAGTTGCATGAATGTACCAAAGCAATCACAACTTGTTAAAAAGAATGAGAAATCTTTTATGATGTGCAAAAGTGACTAGATGATGTGGAGGTTGAACAAATAATTTAATTTGTGATTCAAGAAATGCACCAAAGCCACTGAGAAAAACTGTAAGCTGACTTTGGCCCTTTATCCATTGAAGGTTCTGATGTGTGATAAATTTTGACTCCTAGTGTTTCCACTTGGGTAACTGTGTGCTAATTGAGCTCAAACTGTGCAGACTTGAGTGAACAATATTGAATGCTAGTGTTTTCTAAATGATCACATGGTGTAAGCACTGAGAAATGTAGGGATTTGTGTGTAGAGTTTTGCAGTAACAGTTCACCAAATCTGACTCATGTGTCAAAGCAGGGGAATAGTGTTTATAGTTCAGCAAAATGGGTGTGCTTTTTGAAAAATTACGTTATGGTTTTGAAATTTCAGTTCAAAAGCCTGGTTATAGTGTTTTAGCAATTGAGAAAACTGTAATATTAAGAAAAATGCATTGTGCATAAGTAGTACTCAATACATTTATACATGTACAATTTTAATTAAAACAATAATATACAAATATGAAAAATGAATAAATACATTTTAAAATAATAAATAGTATAATATGGATATATATATATATATATATATATATATATATATATATATATAAATACAACAGAAATATATTAAATGAATTCAACTATAAATTAAAATTATAATAAACAAACAAATATATATTATAAAAATAGACTGAGAAACAATAAATGTATTAAACTATACATTACAATTATAGCAAATGAATAAATCATATAAATGAAAAGCTTCAAATAATGAATAAAACACAAATACAACAAATACATTAAATTATATATTAAAATGTCCCATCGGGACAAGACCACGCGAATCAGATAAGCCGTTTGCACAATCTGACATGGCTGGGGTTGGAAATGAACTGCGGGTTTCATCTGGCCAGGGAGTTTTGGTTCCTTGCCACTGTCGCCTCTGGCTTGCTCAGTTGGAGACACTTAATTTCTAGTGATTATCGTCAATTTGATTTCACAGATACTATTTAAACTAAACTGAGCTAGACAATGACATCACTGAATTCAATAATGAAATGCCTTTAACTGAAAATTGAGTGTTTAATCTTATTATTATACATTACTGACACTCTATCCTCCAATTTGATACGGTTAAGTGCTTTGACACAATCTGTATTGTTAAAAGCGCTATATAAATAAAGGTGATTTGACTTGACTACTCCAAATAAAGATTAATTATAATTTTTATATCAGTAAGTCTCAAGTTATCTGTCAGTAAATATGTTAATAGATTTGAACTATATTAGTTTTAAATAAATGTATTTTAAATATATTACTTTTTTACTAGGGTAGGTGGGAGGTGTGTGGACAAATAATCCCAAACGAAGAGTCCTTGCTCTTTGAATGAACTGTGCCAGGTGGCACTTCAGTAGTACAATCCTGAAGCCTACAGAAGTGGTAAAAACATCAGCCATGAGTCATTTCTCCCTCTTTCATGAAACACAGGTATTATGATACCAGCGATGCAGGGACTACAGGAGTGTGGGAAGACTGGATCATGTAAAATATCTATTTCTAAATGGTAAATCATTTTAATGTTCAATGTGTTATGGTTTGGTCAGTAATAAGATTTTTTTCTGATGGGCTTATTATCTATAGAAGTGATTAGTGAGCATGTGGTTCTGAGTGATTGTAGACTTTCTATAAAAGTGGAATCAGCAAAGTTGGCTGCTGCCCCAGAGTCAATGAAAGCTTTAGTGGAAAAACAAGTTCCTTTATAAATAATTGTCATTGGTACAAATAGATTTTGATTAAATACAGACAAGAAAGTCTCTATACTCTCCCTTCAAGCTAGTCCAGCTGAACTGTTGGCCTTCTGGGAAAAGCCGGCCCATCAATGAACAGGGTTGCAACAGTAAAAATATCATTCATTTCTTAGGCAGGCCACACACAAAGATATTAGGTCTGATTTTAAGCCTGATTTTGAGCCTGATTTGCACCCCCAAGAGGCGTGGCCTGATTTGAGGTTTGTCACAAAAGATATTTTGTCCAAAAAATCCTAATTATGTGGTGTCATTATGATTAGTTTACTGCTCCCAATTGTGTCAGAGCCTGCATGATCCCATTTCGTAAATACCAAACAAATAACCTTGAGCACTAAAAGTCCACGTAAATGTCAGTAATATTAAACATGTTTGATACTACAATCGGCAGGAATGTGGTCTGGCCGAATCGTGTAGTGTGTGCGTTTGGAGGATTATGATGTTAAACGTCAGTTGAAACTGTCCTTAACTATGTGGTCTTCTAGTGTGTCTAGTGTGTCCCCTTTTTCTTTTGTACATAGTTTAGCATTACCAGTTTGCAAATAAAACAAGCTTCCAGGGTGAAAAAAAGGTTTCCTCGCCAGTCCTAAAAGACCGTAATCGTAACCACAATTATTGTTCTATTAATATTGCTGGAAATGAAGTGTCCCCAACTAAGTAAGTCAGAGGCGACAGCGGCAAGGAACCAAAACTCCATCTGTGACAGACTGGGAAAAAAAAACCTTGGGAGAAACCAGGCTCAGTCGGGGGGCCAGTTCTCCTCTGGCCAAACGAACTAGCAGTTTGTTCCAACTGCAGCAAACCATTCAGGGCTTTATAAGTAATTAACAAGATTTTAAAATCTATACGATGTTTAATAGGGAGCCAGTGCAGTGTTGACAGAACCAGGCTAATGTGGTTATACTTCCTGGTTCTAGTAAGAACTCTAGCTACTGCATTTTGAACCTTTTGTAGTTTGTTTATTAAGCATAATCATTTGTAATTCTAATGAGAGCAGTCTCAGTACTATGATACGGTCTAAATCCTGACTGGAAATCCTCACAGATATAATTTTTCTCTAAGAAGGAATATAATTGTGAGGATACTACCTTTTCTAGTATCTTTGACAGAAAAGGGAGATTCGAGATCGGTCTGTAATTAACTAGATCTTTGGGGTCAAGTTGTGTTTTTTTTATGAGAGGCTTAATAACAGACAATTTAAAGGTTTTGGGGACATATCCTAATGACAATGACGAATTAATAAAAGCCAAAAGAGGATCTATGATCTATGAGATCATAGAGGATCATAGAGGAAAAGAGGATCTATGATCTATGAGATCTATGAGGATCTCAGTGTGCAAACTACAGGTTGTTAAAGTAACACTAAAGCAGTGCTGCAGTTAATTAGATAATTAAGTCATGAATGAGCATTAGTGATGAACCTAACAAACAACCACTGAAGGAAAGAGGAACAACAAGAACAGAAACACAGCAACTACAACTGACGCACAGCCTTTGATGAAATCAACTGAAATAAAATATGACATTACATTTCTCAAGATCTCAGCAGAGGGGGATTAAACAACTCCACAAACAGCATTACCTTCACTTATTATTGCTAAACAGTTTGACTTTCTTTCTGTCAGATGTCTGCAAAAGTTTTTATTGAGAATTATCAGAGGTTTAGATAATGTTTTATTGAAAAATAATATTTGTTTGAAGTTACCAAAATAGTGGTTGGTGTTTGCTTTATTTGGGCTCTTGACCCTTGTTTTATTAATGTTAGTTATTCTCTGGGTGCTATGACTGTGCATTTAAAAGACTCATTTGTTATGGTTAAAAAAAGGAAAGAGATCAGCTGATTTCAGGGGTCTGCCAAACAATACTCAGTCAATTAACACGTTTCTAAAATGCTTAAATGTTCTTTTCACACAAGCTTACCCCATACCAAAAATCATGGATCTTTCTTATCTTCGTTACAAATGCTTAAACACAGCATGACAGAAATGAAGACCTAATGTTCCAAACTTTAAATATAGTGTAAAGCCTCTACTTCTGCAACAAAAGCAGCTTAAAAGAGCTGCTAAGAATTATTTTAAATACTAATAATTGAGAAATAGCTGATTCCAATTTTAATGAATAATTCAAAATCTTTCCATACATGGCCATACATGATAAAAAGGCAGTCTCTTGATTGGTTTTGTTCAAAACAATACAGAACAACACAGAGAAGCATAAAATGAAAGAAAATGTTTGGAGGAGGGAGAGTTGGACGATGGAGAGGAATAGATAGGATGAGGAAAAGGACTGGTTGGACCAGGGAGAGGACAAGATGGACTAGGAAGAGGAATAGTTGGACGAGGACTGTCTGGTTTGGTTCAGCTACCAAATCAGACATCAAGAGACCCTCTGCTGTTTCTCTCTATTTGTGCCCCTCTGCCCAACCTCCAAGATTTTTTACATCTCCAGAGTGAGGAAAAGGGCTAAGAAAATTACTTTGCACACACCCTGCCCACTCTCTCTTTGAACCGTTGCCTTCTGGTCAGCGATACCAACCACCAGAACAGCCAGGCACAAGAAAAGTTTCTTAAAGCAGGCTATATTCAGCCTGAACAATAGTAAAACATTCATAACAATACATTGTCCATCACAACTGACACATTTATACAGAGAAAACCAAAAATTGTTCATTTGTGAACTGCACACGTGTAAATAACATATCTGTACATTAATTTAATTGTTTATTTTTAATCGCTGGCAGCAATTTCATTTTGCAGTAAAGCCTTTACTGCTGCAATTCTGTCACTTTTCTTTTACATTCCATAAAGTACTGATGATCCTTCACTATGCTGTACACATACTATCTAAAATGAATCCACTCACACACACAAAAATGAACTTGCTGGCTGAATTGTTATTATTATTATTATTGTTGTTGTTGTTATATTTTTTAATGGATCTCATATTGTATGTTCTATACAGGTCAAACTGAGACATGATAAGTAATGCAGTTTTTGTAATGCCATTAATTGGTAGCATTTTGACAGTCTATGCACTATAATTGACTACATGTTCCTGTTGGATAGAAAACCAGTGCTAATGTTTTGACCGAATGACTCGATTTTTAATCAGGCTCGCTGTGTTTGATAGAGTTATTATATGAAGAAAAAGGTTTTTGAAATGTAGAGTTTGTATTTATTTAACAAAATGTGGTTTTTGCCAGAAAATTAACTGTTTGGCTAACTGTGTGATGTAGGTGTGTTGCTGTGTTAAGAGTTTAGAAAAAGTACTTCAAGTATTGGTAAACGCTTGTTAGCAATTGAAAAAATCTGTAATAATTGCATTACTTTCACAGTGGGACTTCTCTTGTACTGTATCTAACTGCACTCTCAGAAAACAGCATCATACTGTGTTTCTACAGTGCATATGTGCTATAAAAGCACCCAGCATGAACAGATCATGCTGTAGAGATTTTTAATTCTTGTTGGTTTTATTTGTGCCATTGCTGTTGTATTATAACTAGTTTTCGGTTCACTTTTTTTTTATTGGAAAGCACTTTGGGTCACCTTGAGTGTTGTAAAGGGCTGTATAAATAAATGTTGTTAATTGATTGATTTTAGCAGCTCGTGTTGGTTGATTTTGTAATGTTGGTTTGTTTTGTGTTTTTATTTGTTGAGCATTACCATTATTGTATTTTGTGTGAGTATCGATGTCACATCTTTCAAAGATGCATCTCAGCAGTTGCTTCACTATTGTGAAAGATCCATACATGAACAGTTCTGAATGGGAAATAAGTTACTGATTAATCGTCATGCTTAAATCATGCTTTAAATCTTAATGTACATGCTAAGAATACTTTGACTAAAACTAACTATGTTTTCATTTGTCACACTTCTGACATGACTAGATCAGAAATTTGAATATGAATATACAAGGTCCAAGATCCTAAACAAATACGGATCACTAATCACCAATATAGTGACTTCAAAACCATTACAGTAGTAAAAAAAAAAAAATTCTCATAGTGGCACAGTTAAAGACAACTTATAGTGTGAATTTACAGTAACATCACAGTACTGTAATCTATCTAATGCAATCCAAATGCTTTTTGGTACTACTGCATAAAACTGTATCTGTAACTATAATGCATTTTCTTAATGTACGATCAGTTTACTGCAAAAAATAAAATAAAATGCATGGGCGAAGGCTATATTATAAGCCTTTGTTTCTGTTGTTTTGGGTGAAAATGCATCAGCAGCTTTTTTTTTAGCAATGATACATTAATTTCTCTAATGTATCTCATGCTGTTTTACACAGCGAGTGTTTTAAGGCTGTAAAATCAGGTTAGCTGCTGTAGGCTCTTGCTGGGAGCTTGAGTGATGATTCACCTCTTGCTGAACCTCAGGAATAAGTGGATGCCAATGTGGCTGTTGGCATCGTTCAGCGTTAGGCTGTGCCAAGCATTTGTACCTCTCCTCCACCGAATCTGGCAAAGGTTTTCCTTTGGCCTTCTGCCCATACATTCCCCGAAGAAGATCGCCAAAAAAGATGGGCAGTACTAAATCCTCTTCGCAACGGAGCAATGGCAACAACATTTGGTGTATCCCTGAAAAGCTCTTTTGACAACATGTCCAGATGAGACACAGTGGCATTGTAACTCTGGTCACACTTTAATTTAAGGTCCAATTCTCACTGTTAATTAACTATTAACTATCACTTTTGCCTAAATAAACTTCTAATTACTGCTAATAAATAGTAAGTAAAGTAGTTGTTAAGTTTAGATATTGTGTAGGATTAGGCATGTAGAATATGGGCATGCAGAATATGTGCTTTATAAGTACTAATAATCAGCCAATTTATTAATATTAGGCATGCTAACAAGCAACTAGTCCATTAATAAGCAACAGTACTGAAACTTTCTTCCGTGTTCCAGGGCCTTATGTTCACTTCTTAGGAATCCACTTGAGGTTCTACATTAACATGTAACCCATGCCTAAGCAAATGTTTGTGCTGCGGTGAGATGTGCTTGTAGTGTTGGCATCCCTTCACGACTCGCTCGACCCAGATAGTCCTTCCCGGTTCTCAGAGCTGCATACACTGAGTTCAGTTTCTGTGGAAAGGGGGGGGGGGGGGGGGGGGGGCAGCAAACCACATGTGGAGCTCATGAATGTTAATTGGTCCTGGTCCCTCTGGCCTCAGGAAATATGTATTCCCAATTCCAGGGAGGATTACTAACATTCAGTCTTCTTCTTCTTCTTCTTCTATTGCCTTTTGAATAAAAGATGACAAATTACTAGAGAAATGATCAGCTACAGTGCTATACCATTTTTCTAATTCCCATCTGATACATCCAAATTTATGTAAACCTTTGCAGTAGTTTGATCTAAGGCTGCAAAATGAATCTAGAATCTAGATTTAATCTGATCAAGAGTACAATTATGGCTTAATTGACATGATTAACTAAACATGAAAAGTGTGAATTACAGGACCTCAATTTTAGGATCGCAGAACTGTCTGCTTTTACAAAGGGCATGAATATTTGTAGCAAAACCTGGTGAGTTGTCTTTCTGTCTACTGCCTACATAGGCAGCTGCTTTCTAAGGCAACGCCCTGTCTGTCATGGAACCTGTTAAGTGACTAGTTAATTAATTAATTAATTGGCTTGTTTGAAATTAGCAAAATCTCTGGCTCTGTCCTAAATGACAAACTTCATGTGCAGTTGCAGTCATTTTAGTCATTTTAGCTTTCAGAAGGGATCAGGATTGGGAACCACTGCATTTCAAGAACTGTCTGTCTTGGCAGCTTTTCACTCCTCATCTTATTGCAGCTGCATTCTCTTGGGGAAGTCATGGCCTAATGGTTAGAGAGTCGGACTCGTAATCCAAAGGTTGTGGGTTCGAGTCTCGGGCCGGCAGGAATTGTAGGTGGGGGGAGTGAATGTCCAGCGCTCTCTCCACCCTTAATACCACGACTGAGGTGCCCTTGAGCAAGGCACCGAACCCCCAACTGCTCCCCGGGCATTTGTACATGAAAGCATAAGTACATAAAAGCATAAATGGCTGCCCACTGCTCCGGATGTGTGTTCACGGTGTGTGTGTGCACATTGGATGGGTTAAATGCAGAGCACGAATTCCGAGTATGGGTCACCATGCTTGGCCGTATGTCACTTCACTTCACTCTTGTCTACTTTCAAGGCAAGGTGTCTGGCATCCCAAACAAGTCTATTGTAAAGCTTGTAAAAAATAATAATAATAATAATAACATGTGTGTATATATATAATAAAAAAATATAACATATTAAATAAAAATACAAAAGTATGCAAGATTTTTTGGTTGAAAATTTCAGAAATGAGTTATTGTGCAAATACATAAAAAACCTGTCTTAAAAACCCAACTCACATAATTACCAAAATAATGTCCTTCTACAAACAACCGCGAGAGGGCCAAATCTTCTGTACATGTTGTCTGGCCTCAAAATGAACTGAAAAACAGATTTTCAGTGAATTGTGAGGTATAATACTGATCATTAGTGGTGCATCCAGCCTATCTACTGTTTTAGAGACATTTACGTGCAGTCACACTGTGCCTGATTGGGCCTTTGATTCCCTGCTTAGAGCCCTGGGATTACGGGACCAACTTGTCTGCAACAAAATCCATACTGGGGTTTTAGACTTCACAACAGCAGGGATCTGGAACGTGGTGCTTTTCAAGCATGGTTTGATTTCTCATCATCTGAGGAAGTGTTTTTCCAGAGGACTGGGAGCAGCCATCTCGACTTGTTCACGGCAGGATTTTAAATGCGCTCTGACGCTATCTTTGGCATATTGGAGGAGTGATTCTCATTGTGAGAGCTCTGTGTTTTTAGCGGCTCTTCAAAGGCCTCCGCTCAAGGGTGAATGATGGAAGAGTATGTGACTCTTATACACAAGAGAAATGCCATCTTCAAACACTTGATTCTCTCTCTGAGCAGCAGATGCTCTCATGAATATTAAAATTGGTTTATGTCAAGCATTTAAACTGTGTAGCCAATACTGTTAAAATTTTAGCTATTTACAGTTTTTTGGATTATTGGATTTGACTATTTTTACAAGTGGTACAGTTTCAAAACTCTTCAAGTACAAAATTCCAAACTGATTACATTTATAACACCACTAGTCATTCTTTAAAAATCTCATATCATGCTTTCAATACAGTTAAATATTTCATTAGTTGAAAACATATTTTATTAGTTTTAAGTAGTTTGGTTTACCAACCTTCAGTTTAGCACAGCAGTTAATTTAACATCTAAAATGCATTAATACTGCCAAAACACTTCTTTTGTTCTGCACCAAAGCAATTATAATGATGTGGATGATGGTGGACTGGTTTCAAATGCATATGATGGTGAACTGAAACAAGTGAAAAATGACAAAGAAAGAAGGAGAGAAAGTTTATTTATTAGTGCCGTTCAGCAAAAGAGACAAAAGATACAAATCTGCCAGAAGGGTTTAATACTCAAGATCTAAAGTGAAACTAGATAGATAGATGATAGATAGATAGAAATAGGATAAACACAGACACACAGTGTTATTCGGCCAGTTCTCAGTATAAATTAATTTCTTCTCAACCCACAACGATTTTCTCTGCTGTGAATGATTGATTGTGTCCTTACATTTTCCCTTTCGGTACTGTCATTCTCTCAAACCGTGAATAATGGGCGCGGGACATCAACCAATTATCTTTTTTACATCCAGCACAAGGAGCGTCACAGACTGAATTATTCAATTTGTTTCCATCAATGCTGGGTTTCTCATCAACGCTGTGGGCTCAGAGGTTTTTACCTGGCATGCTCTGAAATGCACCAAACAAATGCTTTGTTTGGATTCTCGGTCTACATTCAGCTGTAAGGTTTCATAGAAATTTCAAACGAATGCATTTTTTAACCAAAATGTATGCAAATACATGCATAAATGAACGTGATCCCTACTGGATAGACCAGTGAGAATCTGTGCTCATGTGTTCTGACAAACATATAAATGCATAGAAATTATAATTAATTACGGGGGAGACGTCAAATAAACAGATTTTTGAATATAAATCAATGTTGCAAACACTCTGAATGCATTAATTCAAAGTAAAAGGGATAGTTCTGCCAAAAAATTAAATCCTGTCACCATTTATTCATGCCATTCCAAGCCTATATAATTTTATTACTTATTCAGAACTTTAGATATTTTAATACGACAATATAATAATGCAATACTTAAAAATATATAGTTTGAAACATGAGTTTTCACTGAACATCTCTGTGTGTGTTTTGGAATCTTTTACTTCATCGGAATGGTATGAAACGTGGTGACTTTTGTGGCACTTCATTTGAATATGTTTGTTACTTGATATAATCTACAAATCAGCCACGATGCAGAAAAAGCACACAACAATGAAGGGGTAAAACTCTAAAACAGACACACAGACAGAGTGCGTTTAAGACTGTTTACCAGTAAATTGAACAGGAAGACTCAACTACGAGGATGAAATCAGATCAGATGAATCAAGTTCTGATGGAGCATTCCTGTTCATTTTGTTAAATAATTGTGACTGTCTTCTTATTTAACTGTAATCATGACACAAAAACTGTCACTTCAAATCAAGATTTAGTTATTCTAGTTAATCTAGTTATTGATAATCTCTAAATAAACATGCAAATACAAAACAATCAATAAAATTATAATCAATAAAATGATTATACGATTATTGACTCCAGTCTGTTTTGACTGAACAACATGATTGTGACTCCCAAATTAATGTGGTTTTTTTTGTAACAATGATAACCTGAAATAATTTCTAAATGATGATATAGTGTTCTAGGTGGGTGGGTTGCTAGGGTGCTGTGGAATGTTGTTATGTGGTTGCTTACTGGCCTAAGTTAAAAGAGCTCATGCCAAGTGAAAAAGTCAGGTCACTTTGCAAAGCACTAGTTCATCTTCCCTTACAATTTGAGGTATCATTAATGTCATTAACACAAACAGTGTTGCACTCTACCCTTACGCAAAGAAAATATATTTCCTAATATATGAATGATCAATATATTAAATGACATAATAGAAATTATATATTAGAAATTATACAGAATAATATATTGTGTAAATATATTGAATAATACATAAGGAATAGCTGCTTTTCATATATTCATTTATAAAATATGTGACAAAATATTTATTTATATATCATAATATATGTAATTTTATATTCAGTAATACACTTTATAATATATAGATAAGATATGGTACTGCATGTGTAAAAATATATTAAACATATATTTACTCATGCAGTGTATACATATATGGAAATAGGCTATATATTTCTTATTTATGATACATGCTTCATATTTTAAAATATAGCTAGTTTACAACAGCATAAGCACATCTGCTCATACTAAACGCTTAGTGAACAAACTATCACTGTGCTGAAAATTGCACAACCATTACTTTTTAAATAAAGTTGTCACGGTATGAATGTGAAGCGAAGACTCAAATGCAAAAGATGGGTTTTTATTCTTATAATAACAGAAAATAAACACAAATCAAACCACTACAAAGGAGAAAACAAAAATCTCAATAAACATACACAGGGAAAATCCAGGGAGCAGGCAGGACAGGGTTCCGGGCTGACATCAGGGAAGAACATGTAGAGAGAAGAACATGTAGTCTGTGACAATTGGGAACAGCTGAGGGTGTAATAATGAATAACAGGTGAGTGGAATCATGACAGGACCCCCCCTCTAAGGAACAGCTTCCATACGTTCCCAAGCACCTGACCAGGGCAACAGCAGAGTGGGGGCGGAGCAGAGGGAGGGATGGGGGACCAAGTCCGTGTGCTAGAGGGGGACCTGGGGACAAGTCAGAGCCAGGCAGACGGACCAGGGCAGAAAGGGTGGATCTGGGGGCTCAGGGACACTGGCAGATGACCAAGGAGGGACGGGAGGGTTACACCAGCGTGGCTCCTGCAAATAGTGACCCCCAGTGGACAGCCAGGGTGGTGTGGGCGGGACAGACCACAAGGGATCGGAGGGTAGAAATTTATTGCCAGCCATCTTGGCTGAGACAGGACAGGAGAGGGGCTGAGAAGGGTACTCCCATATTTGTGAATTTGTGAATTTGTGAAGTGACATACTGCCAAGTATGGTGACCCATACTCGGAATTCGTGCTCTGCATTTAACCCATCTAACGTGCACACACACAGCAGTGAACACACACACACACACACACACACCGTGAACATACACCCGGAGCAGTGGGCAGCCATTTATGCTGCGGCGCCCGGGGAGCAGTTGGGGTTCGGTGCCTTGCTCAAGGGCACCTCAGTCGTGGTATTGAGGGTGGAGAGAGCGCTGGACATTCACTCCCCCCACCTACAATCCCTGCCGGCCCGAGACTCGAACCTTTGGATTACGAGCCTGACTCTCTAACCATTAGGCCACGACTTCCCCATATCGGGAGCATCGTGAGCGGGCACCGCCACCTCGGGAGTAATACAACAATAATACAACATTAAACACTTAACAGATCTCCCCATATATTAATATTGAACAAAAACACATGAAATAACACTTAATTTGAACATTTTTACTCTTCTTTAACAGTCAGAAGCAAAGCATACTGGGAATTAGAAATCTGCTGTAACTCATTGAGTGTATATGTGTGTACATACATTCACATTTATATAGGAGCATCAATGAGCAATATATACTCAATAAAGGATCAAACAATGAATATTTATTTCTTAATTTCAGTAACACTTTATTTCGATAGTCCACTTTAGATATTCTACTAACAGTAAGTAATTTTGCAGCTACATCAGCTAGCATTCATTAGAGTATAAGTAGACTGTCTGCTTAATATCTTCTAACACTTTATTTTGATGGGTCCACAACATACAATATACTGACTATTAGAAACTTTGCAAGTATATGTCAACTTACTCTGCTAACCCTAAACCTACCCTACTGAGAGTTAGTAGACATGCAGTTGCAAATTAATGAGAATTAGTTGATATGTAGTTGACATGTAGTTACAAAGTTACTTATAGTTAGTAGAGTGTCTAAAGTGGACTATCGAAATAAAGTGTAACCTTAATTTCTAAATATATTTGTATGCATCAATATTCCAGTCAACATTTCCACGTGGGCCCCATGTGGGTTTTTGATGGGCTGCCACTTGGGCCCTGCATGGGCAACCCAAATGGGACCCATACAATTTTGTCCATCGACTCCACTTGGGCCCCATGTGTGTTAGCCCATAGGGGCACATGATGGGTCCATAGTGGGCTCGAAGTGGGGCCCATGTACATTTTTATTATATGGGCCCACATGGGTCCCAAATGGGTTCTTAATAATTGGGGCCAAGGTGGGCCACATACAGAACCCTTATTGGGCCCAAATGTTGCTGTATTTTAGATCAAATAAATGCAGGCTTGGTGAGCATAAGATAATTCTTTAAAAACATTAAATTGGTATAATTGGTATTGGTATAAGACAAATGATGCGACTGCAAGCGTCTGCTAAATGACTAAAAGTAAAAAGTAAAGAGTGTGAAGACCATCGACTCTACCGTGCGACTAGGACACCGGCAAAGGATATAAGTATCGCTTTTTATTTTTATTTTATTTATTTTTTTCCTTTATATGTTTACTATTGAAATGTTGTTGTTGTATGCATTTGTCAATTTTATTTAATTTCTGTATTTTCTTAAATGGGTGTGTATAGAGTATTTACAGTGTTAACTTTTAGTTTGAGTTACTTTTTCTTATTTGTAAGTCGCTTTGGATAAAAGCATCTGCTGAATGACTAAAAGTAAAGTAAAGTAAGTAAGTAAGTGTTTTAAAGTTCACCTACCTATTTTCTTTTCGTCTTCACTAGTTTCCCGGCGCCGGTCTGCCAGCGAGCTGTGGGAGGAAAATACCAATTAGCACAGCTTTACTGGGAAAGTGAGCAAGTTACATTAAAATAATACATACAAGACAATGAGGAAAAGTGTATACATGCATTTTAATGTATACCTACCCATTTGGGGAAAGTCGTGGCCTAATGGTTAGAGAGTCGGACTCGTAGTCCAAAGGTTGCGGGTTCGAGTCTCGGGCCAGCAGGAATTGTAGGTGGGGGGAGTGAATGTCCAGCGCTCTCTCCACCCTCAATACCACGACTGAGGTGCCCTTGAGCAAGACACCGAACCCCCAACTGCTCCCCGGGCGCCGCAGCATAAATGGCTGCCCACTGCTCCGGGTGTGTGTTCACGGTGTGTGTGTGTTCACTGCTGTGTGTGTGTGTGTTCACTGCTGTGTGTGTGCACGTTGGATGGGTTAAATGCAGAGCACGAATTCCGAGTATGGGTCACCATACTTGGCCGTATGTCACTTCACTTTCACATTTAACACACTCTTAGGACTTTTGCCTTCACGACGAGTCTCTCCGCCAGCTGCGTCGCGTTGAAAAAAATATCCAATTAGATAAAAGCAGCAGTAATTTGGCTAATATAAAAATTAAATATAAATCTTACCTTGATAGATTAGGCCTAGAGTTTATCTACTGACACAGAGGTGCCCGTGTGTGGTAAACCGTTTTTTTTTTTTTTTTAATCTTATTTTAAGGGGCGGGAAGACATGCAAGCCAATCTTTGCATGATGCAATGACTGCATAACACAAGTGATTTTAGATTATAAGAAAAAAAAAAAAACTTGAGTAGGCCTACTTTTTTGGAGATGCTTATAAATAAATAAAATGAAATGATTCCTAAAGTAAATGGTCTTGGATTGTTGTAGTCTATATACAGTACATTATGATATAATCCTTTAAAAACACATGCAATACTTAAGTTACCCATAATTACATAAAAATAAATCAACTGCAAAAAACAAAATTTTTCTAATTATAAATATAACTTAATACAGCCCAAATGTGGCCCATGTGGGACCGACAAATAAACAATAATGGGCAACCTAACTGGGGCCCACATTCAGCCCATCAATGTGCCCACTCTGAGCCCATGCCCAGTTGACGCCCATATTGAAAAATATAAGCACTAGTTTCCAAAATATGGAAATGCATTATGTAATATATCGCATTATATGTTGCAGTATATTCCCATATATTTGTGTTTCGTAAGGGTATACAGTTGACCTCTGAGTGAACTCTGAGTAAAGGACATGGGTTTGCACCCTTGCAGTCATTGGCTAATGCTAATGAATGTCAGTGTTTGCTTTCCAGAGCATTTATAAAAAGAATGCACATTTAAAAGCACTGGAGGAGGAGCAGCCCTTGTGAAGCAGATGAATTGTTGATGGGCACACAGGGCCGGTGGAGAGAAACCTGACATCTGATGAAGAGTGATGGTTGTCTATGGAGCCTATAGAGTAGATCTATATTTGCTCTTTCTGTTTCATCTGTGTCTCTTATATTTGAGGCTTCTCACATAACACACATACAGCATACAGGCACATCAGTATACCGTTTGTTTGTTTGTTTGTTACAATCACTAGGACCCATTTCTAGGCAGTCTGTGTGGGATAAATTGTGGATCGTTTATCATTGCTTTGGCCAAAACTCCATGTATCTACAGGCCAGTTTGCTCATTTACTTGGCTCATTTACTCATTTACATTAGGCTTTGAACTTAACTCAAGTTCAAAGCCTAATGTAATACAAAACTGAACAAGACAACAATTTGCTACATTTCTATTATTCAGTTGTTATACCATATAAAAGGGGTCATATGATGCTATTTTAAAGATCATTATTTTGTGAATTTGATGTAACAGAATACGTTGACATGCTTTAATGTTCAAAAAACATATTATTTTTCAAATAATGTACATTATTGTAGTATGCCCCGCCTCTCTCAAACGCTTCGTTTTCTACAAAGCCCCTCCTTCCGACAAGCGCAGTCTGCTCTGATTGGCCAGCTTTCACAGTGCATTGTGATTGGCCGAACACCACAAGCACTCGTCGGAAATGTAACACCCCTTACCATAATCGCGAGTTTCAACTTTCCAGTTAGTTATCACTTCAAGCCCGAAAGGGGAACACAGTCGCATGACAGACAGAGTGAAAATGCTCGTATGTATTTGCAGTCCACAAGCCACAGTTAAGACGATTTCTTATGGGCTGTACACTCAGCTGTGATGTGACCCCATTCCACGCACACACACACACACACACACACACACACACGACGCGTTACGAGCAAAATTCCGCATTTAAACAGTCAACAGCAAATACTTGAACTAATAACAAAACATACTTACAGAAGCACCAGATTGTCATAGCAAAGTCGGAATTGATCTTCGTAGATCAAAATGAAAACCGTAGATCTTCCTCAGTCTGAAACAGCCACTCCTCAGGGGCTCCAGTGCTTTAGTGAAGGGCGTTCAATTGCGCCATTTGTCTTTGCTAATGATTTATGTTCCATTTAAATGACCATAAGCATGAGCGGTTTGCACACAAACACGCTCCAGAGAGATGAATGAGTCGAGATGTCAGATTAGATCAATAGTGGGGGGTGGCAATGCTCTTGCTAATCAATTACTGCTTTGTAATTGATACATTTTATATTTTTCATTTTACATGTCTGATAGATTTTTCCCTCCCACCATCATGAGGGATGTAAGATCACTGGAGATTTTTATGACATTATCTGTGTCCACTGAGGCAGGCGGTAAATCATGCATGGGACTATGAATGGTTTTACTATTGCCTTTGAGGGACTCAGAAGCTCAGTGCAAAGACAAATGCTGTGTTAGTAATAATAACTGATAAATGACTGTCTCTGTGTGTGTTTGACTACTTAACCCTATTTTAGGGACAAATTTGTACCCAGATGTGAGATACGCCTGACAAAATGGGTAAAAACATTTTGGGTAAATGGGTAAAAATGGGTAAAAATACTGGTAAATATATATATTGGTAATTGTAAAAGTTCAGAAAGGTTTCTGTAAGTGTTAAGTCCAAAGTATAAGTGAGTTTTGACATGAAACGACGTGAAGGTTGTTCAGTGTCTATGCTATTTCTTTCTAGAATTCATTACATATATATAAAAAAAAATAGTTTGTACTTGTTTAAACTGTGGTTGCGGATTTCTCTTAAGTTAATCTCTTCACACAAACACCTGTTGCCACCTGGAGGACAAACAAATTAATAAAAAAAAAAACATGTCTGAGCTGATGGTTTAAAGAAATTGCATGCACTATTCTGGTGATGAAATTTGTGTTACACACATCTGTATGTATAACCTAGCATTTGCATAAAAACAACATACACTTTAGGGTTTAGCGTGCAGTAAGCCTCTGCTGGATATAGTAAGGCCCAATCCCAATTCTATTTTATACACCTACCCCTAAGCCTAGCCCTTCCTCGTGTCCCTTGAAACAGAGTGTCAAGGGGTAGGGGTAATGGGTAGAAATGGGTTTGGGCCCAAGTGCAGCATTATAGGAAGAAAGCATCTTTCTCCTTTGATGGACCATCAGAAGTAACTGTATACCCTGACTAAATAAAACCATTTGTGCAAGCAACAAGTAAAACTCCAATTTTAAATATGTTTTAATTATATTATAAATCTTTTACCAGTGCATTCCCTTTTGAAGCTGCCAGCATCTGTTTTACATTATAATCCTATGGAGTAAACCGTGTTTTCAAAAAAGTCCTGAGCGCTTTTTAAAACGCCATCGCCAGCATCTTTTTGGGGAAGTCGTGGCCTAATGGTTAGAGAGTCGGACTCGTAATCGAAAGGTTGCGGGTTCGAGTCTCCGGCCGGCCGGGATTGTAGGTGGGGGGAGTGAATGTCCAGCGCTCTCTCCACCCTCAATACCACGACTGAGGTGCCCTTGAGCAAGACACCGAACCCCCAACTGCTCCCCGGGCGCCCCACTGCTCCGGGTGTGTGTGTGTGTGTGTGTGTGTGTGTGTGTGCATTTGTTCACTACTCACTGCTGTGTGTGTGCACTTGGATGGGTTAAACGCAGAGCACCAATTTCGAGTACGGATCACCATACTTGACAATACGTCACGACTTTTTTTTTTGTGACTTTTTCTGCAGCTCAGAGCGTCTTTTCAAGTTAAAAAAAGTTGAACTTTTCTGAAAAAAACGCCCGAAGTCAAGCGCGTTTTTGACAGCTGACCAATGACAAGTGAGTGGCGAGTCGTTTCAATAACAACAAAAACAACAAGAAAAAGGAGAAGATAGTCGGTAGACAAATCGTACTAGTTTCGGAGCATAGTTGTATGAAACCGCGCATCATCCAAGCGGAGCTCCTGGACTAAATTGTTGGAAGCACCATACAGTTTCCTTCCCTGTATAATGTTGCGCTCCCACAAACGTCGTTGTGAACCAACATACCCTTCTCGTTAACTTCAAAAGCCGACATTTCTATAGCAACAAAAGATGCTATTTGTAAACAACACGCTGCCAGCTTTTTATTTTACTAAAAAAGCGCTCTTGTCAACTTTTTCTAGTCAAAAAAGACGCCAAGTGTGAACACACGCTTAGACCTGAAATAAAACAAAGACTAACAACGTGAATTAAAAAGTTTGACATATTACTGTGTGTTTGGCCGATGTAGATTACATCTGAATGTGTCTGTCTGCTTTGTAGGCATTTCATACCTTACCACACTGTCATTATCATGTATTTTATAAAGGTGAGAGTGCGGAAGGGATGAGAGGTGTATTTATAGAAAAAGAGCAATGGCAGAGATCAGCTTGACACTGAAAACCTCCCACCCCACACCTGTCTTCCTATCTAAACCAGACCCTCTCCGGCTGGCTGTGTCTTCTTTGCATGTCCAGCGGGATGCAGCTGAACAGCAGGAAGCACTTTTTACAGTTCTGGCCTCTGATTGGCTGAGGGCTGGCAGGAGGACATGCTTTGATCTGAGAGCTGCACATATGGAAGCGATCTCTCTCAGCATGTGTGGAGAGGTATTTTACCAGCTCCTATATTTGGGTTGTGGTGAATAGAGTTTCAGAAAAGCTGTATACGTGTAGAAAGTGTATACAGAGTACTGTTGATTTTTGAGTGAATCTCAGTGAATCCATTGCCAAAACTTGCCACAGTAATTTACAGTATGGGTGCTTTCTAGTGCTGGGCAACGATTAATCGTGATTTGTCGCATTCCAAAATAAAAGTATTTGTGTACATTATATATGTATTTATTATGTTTGTATAAATACACACACATCTATGTATATATTTAAGAAAAATATGTTATGTTTATATATTAAAATATTTATATATAATATAAATTTCATGAATATAAACATGGAAATATTTTCAAAATATATACTGTATGAGTGTGTCTTTATATATACATAATAAATATACACAGTACACACACATACAGTACTTTATATTATATAAATAATCGTGATTAATCATTGCCCAGCACACCAGACTCATTTGATGGCAGAATTTGTCAGAATTGATGTAAACACTGTTTACTGAGCTCATGTCTGCACTTGCAAAAACTGTACCCTAGTCCACCTAAAAAGTAGACTGGGGTATGGGTCATATGCATGGGCATAGAATATGTGAGGGATTATGCCCCCCCCCACACACACACACACAAAAACACACACACTTTTAATAAAACATACATTCATCCCCCGCACTTTTTCCAGGCAAGTGTGTTCACATAGGGATTTTCAAGGGCCAGTGTGAATAAATCCAGATTTAAATTCAAAAAGACAGGATAGTCTGTGCATGACCTGATATTTTATTTGTATCCAGAATGAGGCCATGTGAAAAACCCTGAACAGTGTATGTTTCACTCATACTCGAAGCCAGAGGGTGCTTGAAAAGCAGAAAAGCTCTGTGCTCTTGCGCAGAAAGTCCAAGACTGACTCATAAAAGTAATAACTTATGACATGCCAGGAAATCTCTAGTATGGACAAAAGCATCCAGCTGTCGCTGTACTGAATAAAAAGCAGAAACATTTTGACTGATGAAACGTGAAGACATTAAACACAGGATTGCGACAATATATGGTTTATGTGTGTTTTCAAGTCATCTCCAGGTAATTAATAATGTATATGAATAATGCAGTGCTAATTGAAATAGCATTTAGTACAGTATAACTATTCCGCCTTGTTCTATGATGAAAAATAGCTCTGAGCTAAAAACAAAATATTTGTAGTGGATAAACAAATCACAATTTTAATTAGGAAAATATAATAAAAATATTATAGAATACAAATTATTATAGAATACAAATTACAGCAATGCATTTGATTTCTTAGCCAATTAAAAGTAAGAAACAAGAGAAAAATAAAACTTATTAAAAATAAAAAAGGTATTATTACATTTGACATTTCTGTCCCCCTCACTTTTGAAATGATGGCTACGCCCCTGGTCATATGAACTCTAGTGTATATGCTTTGATATATATGCAGTACTGTATATCTATCTCAGAAATCAAAGCAGAATGTATATTTGGATGTTGTGTTGCACCATTTGTAACTGGGAAAACTAGTAGCTCTTAACATTTTTGTGTGCACTATGCAGTTACGGGGTGGTCTCTGGATATATCTGATCCTGAAACTGTGGAATGGCAGAATATCATGGAATTTGGTCAAATATGGCTTTCCAAGCCTTGCAAAGACATTGAAACATTGTTTGTTTTCTGTTCTGAATCAAAGGAACATGTGTAATAAGTTGAGATCATAGAGGATGTTGTTGTAAATTTCATCTTCAGTTCAGTTAAGAAGACTACAATTTTCTTCTGAATAAACAATAATGAGAAAATCCTTTAGAACTGATTTTCAAAATGACTTTACTCACTGTTTAATAAAAGATAAGTGAGAAGGCAAAAACGTGTCATCTGAGCTAGACATTTTGAGGACATAACATTGAACAGATGACAAAATAGACAACATAAAATGGCATTTTCATTAAACTTATGTAATATGACATTTCTGAGTAAAACTCAAGAGGAATGCTCAGAGGAAAATAATGAAGGACAAGACATGGGCTTTAAATGGATTAGAAAAGTGGGGCGAGACCAAGGAAATTAACAGGGGGCTTAGGGCAAAAATACCACCAAAATTAACAAAACTTTTCCCCAAATTCAAGATAAGGAGGCAAAAAATTGCCCATACAAAGTTAAAAAAAAAATCCCCCTGAAAATCAGTTATTCCAGGGGGCATATTTTGCCCCTTAATGGAAAAGTTATTCTCTGACCCTAGATGAGATATTATTGGTGTTTTTTATACTCCGCGTCAACACCATGCTTATATCACCTGAAAAGAGAAAATGGGTGAGGTGGAGAAAGTTACATTTTGGTGAAATTTTGCAGGGAAAAAAAGCTAGTTGTTGTACACTGCAGTATGTATGTAATCATTAAGTATCCCAACAGTGCTATCAAAACTGTGAGACAGCTCAATACATTGCTTCTGTAAACTAAAAGTTGCTCAAACTCCGCACACACAAGGATTGCATTATTTACTCAAACTGCTGGGCTGTAGGTATGTTACTGTATCAGAAGGTTAGCAACCCTGACAGAGGAAGTAAAAGGTTCAGTCTCTGTTACAAGCCATGAGGAACCGGAGATGTCATTACTACAGACATAATCGTAAGTTTCCACTGTTGTTTGCTATGGGCTGTAGTTCAGTGTTAGAGTACTCTGGTTTGAAACTGCTACTTTCAGTAATAACACTGATAGATAGTCATTGTTAGGTATTTGTCTGTAGAGAAATTGTTTTGCAAGTGGTGTAAGTCAAGCATTACTATTTCTATTGCTCATAGTGTTAGGGCTTTGTATTAATCTTTGCTGTGTAAGTACAAAAATCAAATGATATATTGCATCATGGGGCTTGTTGAGCAGAGGTGTGCTATTTTCTAAGTGACTTACAATGAAGGAGAATATTTCATAATTCCTGTGTTGAATAGTTATGTCATGTATCTTTCTTGTATACTTTTGAGTATACTGCCGACATGCCAAAAAAAAAAGATTTTTTTTGTGGATACTTGTGGGTTTTTATAGATTGTTACCTCATTGCTTCCTTCATTAATGCCTTACTGTAACTCGATGCACAAATCAAACCTATATTTTGTGGTAATCAAGAAGATTGTCAAAAAAGCTTGACATGTATTTGAACCCAGACCCTTCCTTTAACTCAGGTGCATAAAATAAATGAACACATTAATGTGTCTTTCATAAAAATCTCTGACTTCTTCCATTTCTCATAACTGCTGTGGGTCCATTACTGCAGAATCCTCAATTTCTGCATTTGGAAGAAAATAATCTCTCCACCTCTAATGCTTTCTGTATCTGTCTTTGTCAAACGCTCTGCTCCAGTCTCCATAGGTGCTGAAAGATTAATAATGCTCATTCTTTCCTCTCTAGATGATACCTAACCTAATGTTTTGACTTCCTGACGCTGCAAAGCTGTTTTTTAATGACCCCTGTCAACACAAACATGAACGATGAGCTCATTATCTTGGTGCAGATGTTGATTATGATACTGAAATGAGCAGGAAATCCTTTCAGCTATTCTGCAGTCATAAATATTAGTGTGTGTGTGCTCCAAATACCAAGCATGCTTCATAATCGAACAGCTTTGAATTTCTATAGTATGTAAACAATCATTTTGTTTGTGTTGTTATTTCTCAGTTTAGCTAAAGCCCAGATTAAACACACATGAACTAAGGTTGTCAAGGTATTCAGGATTGCTAGAATCTTCCAGCCAGGGATGTTGGGACACGATGGAGCTAAACTCTGCAGGACAATGGCCCTCCAGGTCCAGGATTGGACACCCCTGTCCTAAATGTAAAAGAGAACAAATCTGAGACAAAGCTGATACAGTACTTCAATGAAACTTACCTTTTATATTGTTTACACCCCCAGAATTTCTTGTGGTACCTGATGAATTTATAATTGGAAATCAAGAAGAAGGGGTGTGATTTGTTGCAGTCACAGATGATTAGGAAAAGAATTGTGATTAACAAGAGGACTTACAATATTTTAAAATATTCAATCTATAGTTGTAACCTCACAGTAATACAAAGCTGGTGATTTTATTTTTTTTTTTATTGAAACTTACTTTTTCTTAATTTGGGTCTGCAAGCAGTTACAGGCATTCGCTGTTAAAAAGTTTAGTGTGAAATTACAGTATATTCCAGATTAATAATTGCATTATTTTTACAGTAACTTCACAGTGGGACTTATCTCGTATCTAACTGCATTCTCAGAGGTTTCTTGTAAACAAACAGCATCGTACTGTGTTTCTAAAGTGCATGTGTGCTATGTAGGTTCCCATCATGCAATGCATCACAAATAGATCAAGCTGTAATGATTTTTAATTCTTATTGGTTTTATTTGCGCTATCGAACTTGTTTTCGGTTCACTTTTAGCAGTTTGTGTTGTTGGTTTATGTTGTAAATGCCGTTTTTATTTGTTGATAGTTAAAATTGTTGTGTTTTGCATGTTGAGTATTAATGTCACATCTTTCAAAGATATTTTCTAAATTTTAGCAGTTGCTTCACTATTGTGAAAGATCTATACACAAACAGTTATGAATAGGAAATAAGTTATTGATTAAATTTCATGCTTAAGTAATGCTAAACTAATAATTTGTCATAAAATAATACACTTTAATCGCTTTTTTTTTACAGTGTTGTCTTTTATTCAAAGAACTCTGTTGAACCAAGGCGTAAAGGAATACTATGTATATTTAAAAAGTTTGACTCTTCTAATTTAATTCCATAAAAGACCTTTTGAATATGAAAATGCTGTCATTATTTATTCACCATCATTCCAAACCCATAGGGCTTTTTTTCTTATTCAAAAGATAGCAGTGATTAACAGCTCACTGGAGGGGATGATTATGAATCCAGAGTAAAATTTTGGTCTGTTTCTCACAGAGAGCTATAGCATGACTTTAGACGATTTGTGATTATATTACACAAGTAATTTGGGCCATTTACATGATACTAATTGTGCTTTTACATGCTTCTTAAGGCTTGAAAGCCTCAGCCTGGATTCAGTCCATTTGCAAAGAAATAAGCCATTAGTACAAATGTTCAAAATTTCTCTCTTCATGTTTCTCTTCACCATTTATAGTAATAATGGTGCATTAAAGTGCTTCTCTTTCAGTTTACCCCGTCTGTTGTTGACGTAAAAACATATGCCGAAGGGTACATCCATGTGGCACACCTCGGCATCCAGCACTAGAGATGCATTGTTAACCTGCCTGAGGTTTATATATATATATATATAAACACACTTGAAGTCACGAGCCGTGGCCGTTCAGTTTATATGAAGGTGTTGAAAAGCATAAAGCAGCTGCTCACCTGGGTTTGGGCACTTTGATGACTGGCATCTTAATATTTCAGGAGCGCTGTGAAAGCGGCAGGCGCAGCACTTTTTGGACGAGCTGTTTCCACTGCAGGCAGCTGGAGAGGAGCTTTACTGCAGCTTAATTAGAGAGAGAAGCCGTTATCAGAGCGGCAGGCAGGGAAACGAGTGCCAGGTGCCGGATCTGAATGTTTCATCATGGGCCCAGGCGAGAGACGCAGCAGCCCAATGGAAGTGTCAAACACAATGGAGAATGAGCAACACGTTCAGCAGCCGCTCAGCTGGGGGTGTATATGGGTGAATGGGTTGGTGGGTAAAGTAGGATTAGGAAGTCGAAGTATTTGCATCAGTATGGGTGTTTGAAGGTAGGAAGGGTTACAAAATAATAAAATGCTGAATCTGAAAAGAATTCCCCCTGTTTGTAGGGAAGGTGCCACTATAACGCATAGTACTTTTTGGTAATTTCATGACTTACTAATGGACAACATAACTGCAGCATCCCAGGCATTAGAATTTAATCACCTTTTCCTACCACTTTTTTTTAATGAGTAGAGCTGTACACCGTCACAATACACAAATACTCACACTGTGTAAAATGACTTTCATTATCACTTCCAGTGTAGATTTACTCATTCACAGTGGCATCTTTGCACACTCCAGCTAACAGAGAATGGACCGGTTATGTCTGTACATTCACATAATCGCGATTAATCACTTCCAAAATAAAGGTTTTTGTTTACATAATATATGTGTTTGTATTGTGTATATTTATTATTTATATATAAATACACACACATGCAGCATATATTTGGAAAATACATTTACATTTATGCATTTAGCAGACGCTTTTATCGACTTACATTGCATTCAAGTTACAGTTTTTTTTTTACATTTTATCAGCTCTTGCTTTCCCTGGGAATCGAACCCATGACCTTGGTGTTGCTAGCGCCATGCTCTACTATTTGAGCTACAAAAATATTAACATGTATATATGTATGTTAATATTATTTATATCTTTGACACTGGCTTGGACACAGTGTTGAAGTAACATAACTCAGCATTCAGAACCCTTTTTATTTCTGTAAATATGACACTTTTCTAAAACAGCATATTCAACAAGACAAAAAATGTGTTCAATAAAATGACATGATTTTATCCACTGGGAATTGAAAAGTGTATCTATGAAGTCTCTGTATGAAAGAATATAAATGAATATATTTTGAAGAATGTTAGTGTCCATGTCTTTTGTAAATAAGGGTGAGTAAAGAATTTTCATTTTCACCAAAAAACAGGATGTGAAGTCACAAGATTTGACTCTAATAAGGACAGAATGATCAAACATACCTGGTTTCTCTTGTCGTAGTTGTGATGTTGTCCATTACAGTTTAGCACAGGTGTCAGAACCGCGTCTTCTTGCAGCAGATCTTCATTTGTGTGCAACGGATCAATTCCTGATGCTGTTTTGACACCTTTGCATATTTTCTAAGCTCTTCATGAGTTCTCAGCTGGCAAAAATAACATTGTATATATGGACATACAAGTAGAAGCTAACTCTCCAAAAAAACCTTGACAAATGCGTTAGGCTAACTGAGACCTGTTATAGCACTTGCATATCATTGCTCTTTTGTTGATTTTGATTGCTTCCATTGTCCTCATTTGTAAGTTGCTTTGGATAAAAGCGCCTGCTAAATGACTAAATGTAAATGTAAATGTAGAAGCAGATTTAGCCCAGCACATCGAATGTGAACTAAGGTCTGATGCAGTGTTAAGTGGTATTTTAAAGTGTGTGTGGTGATAATGTGTGTCAGAAGAGTGTCCTGAAACTGCCATATGACTGAGGCAGTATTATGATCACAAAGTGTGTGAACAAAGTTTATTATTTAAATTACTGTAATACCAGACATTGAACTCTTAATATTTCAACCAAAAATTGTGATAAGCACAATGCATTTGAACTGTAGACCATTGCTATTATATATTTATGTTCCTAACACTATGAGTTTATGTGTAGCTGCCATTTGTGCGGTAAATATTACTAGCAATCGGGCTTGAATCAATTATTCAGGCTAACACGAGGAGTACAAAGCAGGCGCAGCAAACCCGCAGCGAGCAGAACGCAGGGAAATTGGGTCAGTTTCATAACATTTTCACAGGAGTCTGCTGCCGCAACCGCCTCTGATACGTGGAAACACTCAGATGTCAGAAAAACAAATCTCCACTCATATCAAATTAATGCATGGACACCGGCAAGGTCTGAAATGTTATACGTTATAAAACCTTGGTTAATGCCGTTCACATAAATGTACTGTCTGAATGGATTGAAATGCAGGAAAATACTGATGTGCTTCATCACAGTAATCATTCTTCTATTTCTTCTCATATGTGTTTTTAATACTTTTCATGATTTTTCAGTGTATTCTTTGAAATATGTGTAAGGTTATGACTAAAATCTATATCACACTGACCAATTTTTTATCATGGTAACTGTATCACAAAATGGTTTTATTTCTCTTTAATGAAACTGACGGGACTACTGATCAACAGAAAAGCTTTAATAGAGAAATTCATAAATGAGTTTCAAAAATCATTCATAATATAGTTGTTTATTCAAGTCATAGTGTGCAGCAGCAATTATGTTGCATGTGTATCATAAACCATGAAGATTAATTAATTAATCAACAGAGGTAATAAGTCAAGTGTAATATATAATTAAACAGAGATATCAAATAATTACAGGTTGGCCAGTTTGATTATTTCCGATGACTTCAATCACATTAGATCTGAAATGCTTTCTGTTACAGCTTGGCAGAGACTACTGAAATGAGTGGATAGTGCATTTACAATATACAAAATATTTAAAATATATTCCTGTGATCAAAGCTGAATGTTCAGCATCATTACTCCAGTCTTCAGTGTCACATGATCCTTCAGAAATCATAATAATATGATGATTTGCTGCTAAAGAAACATTTCTGATTATTATCAATGTTGGAAATAGTTGTGCTGCTTGATATTTATGCAGAAACCATCATATACTACCATTCACAGCTAAACTAACCTAGTAAAAAAGTAATATACTTAAAATACATTTATTTCATACTAAGTATAGTTCAAATCTATTAACATATTTACTGACAGATAACTCGAGACGTACTGATATAAAAATTATAATTAAACTTTAATTGGCGTACTACTTGTGCACAATGCATATTTCTTAATATTAAGCCTAAAATGTGTTTTTATGTCACTTTTGATGAGGATTGTATGACCTTTGAATAATATCGGTCTTTAAATGTTAAATATTTAAAGTGTACCAGAAGTATACTTGCAATAGTTCCACTTTAAATTGAATCTTTAATCTTATTATTATACATTACTGACACTCTATCCTCCAATCTGATACTGTTAAGTGCTTTGACACAATCTGTATTGTTAAAAGCGCTATATAAATAAAGGTGATTTGACTTGACTTTACCAAAGTCATCTATATATAAAGTATGTAAATAACCCTCAGTTATTAGAATTAGTTTCCAGGATTTATATACTATTCTTACATTATGTAATTCTGTCCTTTCTTAATATTAGTTATGTGTTTATTATATTTTGGGATGTTACTTTGCACTCTTAAAGTTATTTAACCTATAGAGACGTTTTATTTTGAAAGACGGCTTGACGAAAGTGCTCAGAGCCCGCTCACTACACAGAGAAATCGTGAATACAGAGAGAGCACGCAGAAGACGGAGACGGATCACGGACTTAGATTAAAGGATTAGTTCACTTTTAAAAAAACTTTTCCTGATAATTTACTCACCCCCATGTCATCCAAGATGTCCATGTCTTTCTTTCTTCAGTCGAAAAGAAATTAAGGTTTTTGATGAAAACATTTCTCCATATAATGGACTTCAGTGGGACCCAAACGGTTCAAGGTCCAAATAACAGTTTCAGTGCAGCTTCAAAGGGCTTTAAACGATACCAGATGATGAATAAGGGTCTTATCTAGCGAAACGATCGGTCATTTCAAAAATAAATAAAAAAGTTTAAGTTTTATAAGCACAAATGCTCGCCTTGCTCTGTTCTGTGATGCGCGTTCGTGACGTCACGTAATACGCAATGACGTGGAAAAGGTCACGGTTGAGTCAGTAGGCTTTTTAATATTAAAACACCCAGGATACGCACAAATGGGCATTTTAAACGATAAACTGACACAAAGACATTTGAATATGTGTATATGGTCCAGGGGCGTAGCCATCATTTCAAAAGTGGGGGGGACGGAATGTCTAGTGTTATACCTGTTCTTTTTTTCAGTTAACCCTTGTCTAATTGACAGGTTTTATTTTTAATCATACCTTTTTGCTTAATATGCTTTATGATTATATTATTATATATGATTAGAAAACAGAAGGAAAGAAAGAGAGAAAAAAGAAAAAAAAAAGAAAGAAATACAACAGCTTGTCACTGGGACAGTACCCTTAAAAGCACATCTTTGTACCTTATTTACTCCAAAAAGTTTCATAGTTGTACATTAGATTCAAGATTTTTATTCGTCACATACACCATTATACAGAGTATAACCAGCAGTGAAATATAAGTCAAACGGTACAAAAGTCATTACGGTACATATTGGTACTCTAATGTACTAATATGCACCTTTTTGAGTATAAGTTACAAAGATGTCCTTATAAGGGTTCAAATTGTATTGTGAGTGTTGTATGTACAGTACATGGCACACAGTAATGGATACTTGCACATTCACATACTCCTTTATTCTGTTCTGTTCTATTATACATTAGTCTGATTAGTCTATGTTAAAAGACATATCTTATCATAGACAATGCTGTAAATAATCTTTACCTCTGAAGCCTCACTGAAACCTTCTGCCTCATTCACTCCCTCTGTCTATAGCAAATAAAGCAGTGTTTGAAACATGTACATACAGTGAATAGTGACATACAGAAGAAAATAACACATTAAGTACACTGCTGGACAATTACCAGTCATTTGTACCTAAATTATTTTTTCACACTTTAGAATGGGAACACATATTCAATATTAACTATGACTTTTACTTCAATAATCTCTTTATTTACTGCTTATTAACAGCTTGTAAGGTAGTCGTTGTAGTTGTTAAGTTTAGGATTATGGGATGCAGAATATGGTCATGAAGAATACAGAATTAATATGTGCTTAAGTGCTAATAAACAACCAATATGCAAGCTAATAATTACCTACTGTAGTTAAAAATGATAGCTGAGAAGTTGTTCATCATACTAATGTTATTTTTTATTTTTCTATATTTGACTAATTATTTTCTATGATTGGTCCATATATAATCCTACAAACGCTTGTGTATTAATAGATTTTATACAATGTAAAAACAGCCAGGTGTTAAAAGCCACTCTATCAGTTCTTCTCACCTGTTAAGTTTGTATTCCTTGTGTGTCGTCCTGATTCTGCTCTAACAAACCTAGGCTGACTGTTTCTTCTTCATTCTTGACAACAGATAAAAACGTCAAATTAGTGCAATAATGACAGAGCAGCCCTAAATGAAGATCGGTCCTGTATCAGATCAGTGCTTGCAGACTTGATTGAAATACATCATGTATAGTATTGGCAGAGTTAAACACGTCACAATGCTGCAAACGCTGTAAAATCTCAGTTCAACATTATCTTTATTCTTATTTGAAGGGTTCTGATAACATATATACGTGTTAAAATAAAAGACGTTACAAAAGAGTTACGGAAAAATACACTGAAAATAAATAAGTGCATGTTTGTCCAGGCAGCTTTTTATTTCTCCATATAATAAACATCAAAACTGGCTAATTATTCAACAAGAGCTATAGGCAGAGTCACTCAACATTGTGCAACACTATTCGGATCCCACATGCCAACTTACGCTGCTTGACTTCTTCGTAAAAAAAGATTGAAAAGTTTTTTGTCGCTTTGAACTCATCTCGACCTCCAATGAATGATGGATACAGCGCGGGACCGCGGGCG
Organism: Barbus barbus; assembly: GCF_936440315.1. Classification (NCBI taxonomy): domain Eukaryota; kingdom Metazoa; phylum Chordata; class Actinopteri; order Cypriniformes; family Cyprinidae; genus Barbus; species Barbus barbus. Next base: position 2,305,556 of record NC_136747.1, on the reverse strand, counting down.
CGAGCCTGGGCATGTCGTGACGTCACAAACTGAGTGACTGATTGCCATGGAAACGTAAACGTCATGTATAAATTATCTTGTCTTTTTGAATTTTAAATCATTCTGCATTTATATACATTGCTCCATTAAAACCTCAACATGTCGAGAACACAACTGTCCGATGAAAAAGTGCGGGGGACGAATTTACTTTTTATAAAAAGTGGGGGGGACACGTCCCCCGCGTCCCCCGTGTAATCTACGCCCCTGATATGGTCCTCCTTCCGCACATTTGTAAACACTGACTCCGTACTTGACCTTGAACCGTTTGGGTCCCACTGAAGTCCATTATATGGAGAAATGTTTTCATCAAAAACCTTAATTTTTTTTTTTCGACTGAAGAAAGAAAGACATGGACATCTTGGATGACATGGGGGTGAGTAAATTATCAGCAAAAGTTTGTTTTTAAAAGTGAACTAATCCTTTAAGGACTAAAGACACTTTGACACAAGTGAATTTAGTCATTTAGTCACTGTTTGGTGTTTTATTTTGCAGTATTTTGTTTTGTTTTTGACGTTGTTGGGCACCTGGTTGGAAAGGAGAACAAGGTAGTCAAGAACATTTACGCACTTTATATACACGTATATATATTTAGCATATCTTGTCTCTACATCTAATAATACAAGTAATTTTATGTTGTTAAGGGGGAATGTTAGTATTAATTTCGTAATTTTGTTGCTATAATGTCGATTGTTTGTTTTATTTTTATGAATGTGAATTCATTACAATTTCCAATATTGCTTATTCATCTGTTCTAGCTCTTACTGTGTTGTGAAGTCTATAAGGACAATAAAGGTAAGGAAGGAACAGTAAGGAAGACAGTACAACATCAGTGACCGAGTTAAATCCTTTATTCTTCAACCCGGCTGTCACAAAGTATATCTTTAATTGGACTTCAGCACAATTAAAGTGCATTAAGTACACAATTAGTTGTTCCAATTTAGCAGACTTTAAGTATACCAGTTTAGTATACTATAAGTACAACTGCAGTGTATTTTAATGAGTACATAAATATGTTTTTGTAGTATACTTAGCATGAATTAAATGTATTTCAAATACATATAAATATATTTATTTTTTACTAGGGTAATAAGATTCCTCATTGTTTGAGACATTTTCTGCTCTGTATTTTTACCTTCCATGTTTCTTTACGCACTCATGTGTAAATAAAGTAAAGCAGACCTGCTGATTGATGTCTATGCAAATTAATCTACCACAGTACGAATGGTTTGGCAAAATCTCTGACGTATCTCTGACTTTTACACTTTATATACCACCCAGCCGCACTGTGAAATACAAAGCTGTCAAAACATTTCACTGTGGCTGAATAGTATTGCATCACTGATATCATTGAAGGCTTGTTGTTCCTTTTTTTGCTTCTGGAAAAGTCTTCAACATTCAGAACCTTAGAGATCCCAGCTATAACAGAGCTGCCCAAGCTACAATTGAGACTTTCCTCTGTCCTCTGGTCTTTATAACGCTCATTCTTCAATGCGCCTGGACTTATGCGTCCACCGTTGAGTTGGGAGGGTTGGGAGCGGTAAGCCCTTAGAGGAAAGGACTCTGCCCAGCTTTTAAGACTTTAATGAACCTTTGAAAGGTGGGATCAGAAGAGTAGAGCCCAGGGGCTTATCAAAGAGAAGGGGATTTCAGCATGATCATCCATCTCAAAGCTGTGGATCTTCTGCAGACCAAAACAGCCACTGTCTGCTGCGCCCACACACTCACTTACACAGCTCAGCCACTGCTATGAAACTCATAATACTGATTATTGTACAGGATATTGCTAAATACTGGTTTACCATGGCTGTGGGTTATAGGTTTTTTTGTGGATCGTTTGAATAAATGAGTCGTGTTTGAAACCTTAATATGTCAAATGAACCTTAAATAAAACCTTAACATCTATGTCAAAATGATCGTGAATATGAGTTTCCATATATGAATTTGTCCAACTAACAAAAAAGGAATTGTTCTCCCACTTGGCAACATATAAAAACAAATGGAATTGACGTCAGCAACTTGTTATAGGTTCATCATGGCATCATAAGCCTTTCCATAGAACCTGATCATCTCAGAATACAATCTCTATGTTTTCATCTTGAATTTATGTTTCAACTAACAATTATTTTGAGTTAAAAAATGTGTGTATATATATATATATATATATATATATATATATATATATATATATATATATATATATATATATATATATATATATATATAATGTACATACAGTATATATATGCATACAGCCACTAAATTAGACTGAATAATTGTTATTATTTTTTAACAATACATAAACCATTATGACATGCCTTTTGTGGCCTATAATGGTTATGAAATGATAAACTACATTAATGTTCAATAAATATTTGCATGTTATGTTAAACTAATCTCAAATAATCTAAACAAATAAATAAAATTAAGCTTACCAGGCAATAATTGTACATATATTAATTCAACTGATGTGTGGTCACAGGTACACTCAAAGAGAGAGAAAACAAGGTACACAGCTGTCACATTCACCCCTAAATGGTACATATTAGTACTATAAAAGTAAATATTAGTATAAAGTGTACATATTAGTACCTTCTGAACTCTAGTGACAGTTGTGGGTGTATGTGGGTTTATGATTATCTGCTTTATACTCAAGGTTTTTAGACTTTGAAGTATTTCAAATATTTCAAATATTGAATATCATACATATTTCTGGCCTGTGACGCAGAGATTTGCTGCCATCATTCTGTGATTCTGAGAAGTTTTTGTTGTTTTGTTTTTCAAAAGATGCACTTTTTTACATGCCACAAGAGATATTCCAGCAAATTGTGTGGAGTACTGGAGATTTTTTAGACATATTTTTAAGGTCATCCTGTCCCTTGTTTGTAGAGCACAATGCAGGCCTAATTGGTATTCTGAGATAGGAAATACAGATGGTTCTTCGAGAGCTTTTAGCAGTAGTAGCATCAGCACTGAACATTATGTTCTGTACATAACTGTACCTTACACTCACATTACCCCACGATATTAGCCCTATTTTACCATTTTGAAAACTAAAAGAGTTCTTGTTTATTTTCCTATGTACTGAGACCTTGTGAATGAATGGTGTGGCCTTTAAATAATATTAAATGCATGAACAGATCCACAATTACCTATCTCCACCAGCTGCAACAGGGCCTAAGACTGCTGGTCAATAAAGTGAGGCCTTCAGTTTATCTGCTTCAATGTACTACGTTTATTTTATTGATGAAGCGATTTGTATGACATTGAAAACTTTGGGGAAATTGTGGAAAGGGTTTGTAAACTTTGTAGTCAGAAATTCTTTAAAGGAACACTCCACTTTTGTTGGAAATAGGCTCATTTTACAACTCCTCTAGAGATAAACAGTTGAGTTTTACCATTTTTGAATCCATTTAGCCGATCTCTGTGTCTGGCGGTATCACTTTTAGCTTAGCTTAGCATAGATCATTGAATCGGATTAGACCATTAGCATTTGGTCATCAAAAATGACTAAAGAGTTTCGATAATTTTCCTATTTATAACTCGACTCCTCTGTAGTTACATCGTGCATTAAGACCAACGGAAAATTAAAAGTTGTGATTTTCTAGGCTGATATGGCTAGGAACTAACCATATCACTGAAACTCTTTTTTGTCATTTTTGTGCGAGATGCTAATGGTCTAATCGGATTCAATGATCTATGCTAAGCTAAGTAGAAAGTACTTAAAAGTGCTACCGCCAGACATGGAGATCGGCTGAATGGATTAAAAAATGGTAAAACTCCACTGTTTATTTCTAGGTGAGTTGTAAAATGAGCATATTTCCAACAAAAGTGGAGTGTTCCTTTAAATCCTAAAGTGATGAGTAATGTCTAATTCACAAACAGAAAACAGTGAAATATAGCTGCAAGTGGCAAGTCGTGGCCTAATGGTTAGAGAGTCGGACTCGTGATCCAAAGGTTGCGGGTTCGAGTCTCGGGCCGGCAGGGATTGTAGGTGGGGGGAGTGAATGTCCAGCGCTCTCTCCACCCTCAATACCACGACTGAGGTGCCCTTGAGCAAGGCACCGAACCCCCAACTGCTCCCCGGGCGCAGTAGCATAAATGCCCACTGCTCCGGGTGCGTGTTCACGGTGTGTGTGTGTTCACTGCTGTGTGTGTGTGTTCACTGCTGTGTGTGTGCACATTGGATGGGTTAAATGCAGAGCACGAATTCCGAGTATGGGTCACCATACTTGGCAGTATGTCACTTCACTTCACTTCAATTGTTGGGGTCCAAGCACAAACGGCTTGTGTACACAATAGTTTTTTCTATGCCCATGTGTGTTTTCAGATATAATATGAGTATGTAAGTTTCTCTGCATGGCTAATTCAGTAATATAGGATGAAACTGCCATGCAGAGAAACTTACATACTTTATTGAATACCCAATTTTGTATAAGTCAGACAAATGGCCTGAGTTTGAAAAAAAGTTGATTTTTCAAAAACTTGAAATGTTTTACTGTGGAAATGGACACACACATTTGACACAATTTGCATTGTTAAAAGCACTATACAAATAGTAGTGACTTGACAAATCAACTGATTCCAGGTCACTGAAGGAATCAGAAGAAATATGAATTTTGATTGTAATTATGACAGTTCCAGAGTTATAAGCAAAAATATGTTGCAGTGTCACCTTGTGGCTGATTTTCACCAAATTTAAATCAAGTCAAGTGTCTGCCATGTTTCGTAATGGTTGGCCATTCAGACTTGATTCTGTCAGCTTCTGAAGTTTGATTTTCTGCTGGCTGCCATGTTTCTTTGGTTATCCTAAGTGATATTTAAAGAATATGTTACATTTGCTCCAAAGAAGGGGCATACCCATCTTCAACTTGACTGACCAGACTCCAGTCTAAAAGGAGATATTCTCTTTAACAGAAAACACTTTTGTCCTTTTGTACATATACATGCCAGGCAGGGGCTGCATTTCCGAATGGCAGAGTATGGCAGTTGCCAAACCCTAAGCCCAGTCAGGTGTGCTGTGGAAAATTATCCAAACTTCATATCTCTATTTCATTATTATTATTTTAAATCAGTGCTGTCGGTCTTCCTTTTGTCTGTTTGAGGGTTTTACAAATAATTAATCAATGAAAAGCATTCAAAAGAGCTTGCCAGTAAAACTTTGTAACGGCACTGGATCCTCAAACTGTCAGCGAAACCTCATATCTTCTCCCACCTTCATTCAAAATGAAGCAGCATGCACAGCCAAGCCTGGAGACAGATCTCTGCTTGTTCACAATGCAAGGGTAAATAAATAACTGATGTTTGAATTAGTACCACATTTTCTTTACTCAAACTCTATGTCTGTAAAGGCTAATGTTTTTTGTGTTTAAAGTGCGGAGAAGAGTCTAAGCATTTGCAGTCTAGTTGTAGCCCAATACTTTTGTAGGTTTTAAATATTCATTTATATCGTGAGATTTTGTTCAAGTGTATCAAACAACAATAAACATTACAACCTGTAAGTTGATGAAAGCATAATGCGATGATGCACTTACTGCCTCAGATACATACAGCTGTTCTAATGACAGACAAAACACTTCATCTCCGTCATTCACTGGTCAAAAAAACTTGTTAATGCCATTTTAGCTTCATTTTCATAAAATGTTAAGTGCAAGTGTCTGATAAAGCCACAATACCAACTCTGACAACACAAGTGTTTAATTATTGATTTTTCCCCCCTTTCTATATTTTCCCCCTATATTTCAGTGCTTCAATGTGCCTTGGGATTTTTTTTATTTATCAGAGAGGTGCTGCAATAATGTAAAATATGTGAAAAATAATGCCTTTTTGGAAGAATCAAGCATGAAAACCTACTCTAGTACACTCGAAAACCAAATCAAGACTTAAAAAGAGCATAATAGAAAACTGGGAATAGCATAAGCATTTTCATGACACAAATGGAAATCAGAGATGTACATTTTGTAGATTTTAGACCTCAAGATTATAGAGTTATGGACCAGGATGCAAACATGTTCTGTTCCCTGGTGGGCTATTTAAAATCGGTGCACCTCAGTTCTCAGAAGTTAAAGTATTTGAATTTCAAATACACTTTTTGTTATTGTGTTCGATGTGTATCAGACAGACTGTGGTTGGACTTGGGCATGCCTTCTGTAGCTTAGATGCAGATGTAAGAAATGTTTTTGTATTTTGCTATAATGCCAAAGGAACTGGTGTACTGTTTGTGGCACACTGCAGTCACTTGATCATTTATAAAATGTATAAAACAACATAACGTGAACTCCAATGACCAACTAGAACCTTCTAGAGAACGATTTGAATTGAATTGAGAAAACAACAGCTGATTAGGATGTCTAAGGATGTTTGGTGATACTGTGGAAGACTTGCCACAGTTACAGATTACACAAAGCTGCAAATTAGCTTTTCATAAAGTCAACATGAAACATTCAAGACCTGTGCCAGTGTTGTGTTAACTTTTTTTTTTTTTACCCAAAAATGTGTAATTATTTTATTTCATTGTGATAATATTCCTTACGTTTTATTTAGATTTAGAATTACTTCATGCCATTAACAATTGGCAAGATTTTAGAAAGGATGCATTGCCTACAACATTAGCCTGAAAGTGTCATTTCATGTTGACTTTAAAACAACCTATATTTCATTTATTTGGTTATAAATCAGCACTAAAATGTTCTTGGCTCTCACACTGACATTTTCTGTTTGATTCAATGGTTTCTTGTTATCATTGAGCATGTGTCTTCAGTCATCTGTGACCTTGTCAACTGTCCTGCCTTTTTTTCTCTGTTCGATTTCACCTTTAAATCATCTCATACTCCAAAACCACACAATTCCTTTTGTTCTTTCCTCCTCATTTCTCACGTTTCCTCCTGAGCACACCCACCCACGCCATCTGTCAGCATAGAAACTGGTAAAAAAATGTATTCTAACTCTATTTCGGCAAGGGGAATAAATGGAGTGTGTCATGAACGAACGGCGTTTTGGCAGAAAACACAAATTTTGCAGTGACATGCATGCATCATTCTCCTCTCTCTCTCTCTCTCCGGTGGTGTGGGTTTGTTGTTTCTAGTGGTGCTGTGTGACACTAGGTGGGAGAAGGAAACAGAAATAGTGCTCTGCGCTTACAGACAGGAGAATATTCTGGAACTTATATGTTTTATTCTATGTTTCTGTCAGTGAAGACTAGGCAGTCAGTTGACTCTCTCATGTAAGGTCATAAAGAGAAAATATGCATGCAGACTTTCTATAGAAACACTCCTGCATGGTAATGATTAGCCTAACGGTCTGTTAAAGTCTGCATGGAATTAAAATTGACTCTATTTGCTTTCCATGTTAGGATGACCACATGACTATATGTTGAGAGGTACACGCATTGATTAACTGTGCTCACAGGGGGGCATTGAGTTCAGTTCTGACCTGATGTCATTGAAGTCAGGGTTTTAGTTTTAATTCACAACAGTCGGTAAAGAACAGAAATGAGATAAACATTATTTGTTGAAAATGGCTCCGAAACATCTAATCTTTGGACACACTGCAATGAGTCAAGCCTCAAAGTTAACTCTCATGTTGATAGTGAAATCCAATAAAGAAAAGACATTTTGCTACCCTGAAGTCGTCTTAAGTCTCCCCTTCTAATGTGTTAATGATGACTGGAAATGGTTTTGCCAGATTTCCAATTGAACAGGTTTGATTTTATAGACTTATTTGATGGTTTAAATTACTTTCCCAGATGGCAAAACACATGTGTGTATGTCTTTGAATAAAACAATAAAATGAAAACAAAACAAATTTCTGGATTGCACAAACTGTTTGCAGGCATACTGGACATTAACAATTTACCTCTCAATAGTGAAGAAGAAGCAACAGATGTAGCCATCAAACAACAAATCCAACCCTGTGACCAATATGACGTTAAAGCAATCCACATCTTGCAGTAATTTAGTGATAAAAAAATGTAAATAATTTATTTTACAACCCTTTCAGTGAGCTTCACAATATACAATCAAAAAGAGGAAAGCATTACACGATTGCAGTCTACGTTCTTCACAAGTGTGCATATACTTGCTTCATACAATCATATATTGGTATATGCATATCGGTATGTCAACCTAAATATAAAATACTTAAAGGAGTCATATGATGCTATTTTAAAGATCATTATTTCGTGCATTTGGTGTAACAGAATACATTGACATTTTTTTTCAAATACTGTACATTATTGTAGTTCCTCTATGCCCCGCCTCTCTCAAACACATCATTTTCTACAAAGCCCCTCCTTCCGACAAGCGCAGTCTGCTCTGATTGGCCAACTGACCCAGTGCATTGTGATTGGCTGAACACCACAAGCACGCGTCAGAAATGTAACACCCCTTACCATAATCGCGAGCTTCAGCTTTCAAAGTAAATGTAAAGACAGTTAATAATGTCCTTACTTTTACCCTCAGTTCAAGCCCGAGAGGGGAACAGAGATGATGCTCGTATGTATTTGCAGTCCACAAGCCGCTGTTAAGACTGCTGATGTGCTATGATTTCTGTATATTCCGATGTAATGTGACCCTGTTCCCCTCTCACACACACACACGACGCGTTACTCTACACTGCGCAAAACTCTGCATTAGAACAGTCAATAGCAAATACTTAAACTAATAACAAAACACTTACAGTCGCTGATTCAGAAGGAATTGACCCTTTTTTTGAGAAATAGCCTTTGTGCACAGCAAGCTTAGTACTCTCCTAGGTTCACAAACTGTCATCCATAAAATGCGTTGCACAAATTCGAACATTTGGGTTATGGTAAT